>NC_071353.1:126395638-127683138 GCF_943734655.1 Sabethes cyaneus | reverse complement strand
ATCGTAAATAGGTCGAAAGATAATCGGGTTATGCTTAGCGAATATCGCATATGACGATTTCTTAGATTTAGTTACCAACAATGGCTGTCATGAAGATGTAATCGTATTTAATTACAGTTTTGATCGGATTATGTTTTGCAAAATGTCTTATATCACATCGTTTTAGATTTATATACAAGCAGCGATAATCATGAGATTCTAGGTGCATTGAAATATGATTTGCATCAAAACACGTTCAAATTTGTTGTTATTTCTTTACAACAAAAACAACAAAATAGAGAGGTTTCAAGGATTCGTTCTTAATGCAGATTTGTCAACCAAAAAAATTAACGGTTTCTTCGCTTTTATTTTAAATTTAAATATCTATTTATTTCTTTTGCTAAAATTGAACTTATTTTTATTGTGGCGGAATATTCAAAAAACTATTATCTGGTTTGAAAAACTTTTACAATTACCTTTTTAACTATTTTAAAAATGTTAATAATTCAAATAAGCCCGCCTAAATATTAAGCAGCAAGCATATAATGATTGAGTCATACTGACAAGACAATAAAAGATCATTTTGAAAAAGCACTCTTTGAGGAGTTTGATTGTTTTTTGGCGTATTAAAACCACGTAACGTAACGTTTTAAAAATTAAAAATGTTAAAAATAGAAACTCATAATTTTTTAGATATTTCTCTTATAGGTAAGTGAACGAACGGAAATCTTAAAATTTACCAAGGAGAGTATTTCTCAGAACTGGGCAAGTCTAGATTATGATTCATTCCGCTAATCTGAATGCCTTAATATCACTGTATCTTATGGCTTTTCAGAAGAAATGCAAATGTTAAGTGGATTTGGAAAAAGACATTCAGCATTAAACTGGTACAGTAAAAAATAATGTTTGATGCTTATTGTTGTAAGCAATTTTGAGCTGTCCTATAGCATCTAAATGTTCAGAATTCTATTTTAAATAACTTTTAATTTCTTTTTAAGAGCTTCTAAAATAACAGACAACATTTTTGCACTTGAGCTTTAATAATATTATCTCCATGTAATCAAATGTGAATATGCATATAACGTATTCTAATGTATATTTAGAAAATCTGTACCACGGAATGCTAACAAAGGTGCTGCATATCATTCCATGAAGTCAGCATTATCATTAAAATTAACGATCAAATGCAAACTTATTTACGACACTGTAATTCAGTCACAATTGACACAAACTCGTATGTCGGATGAGAATAAATCAAATCCGTACTTACATGTTCAATGCATCAGATAAGATCTCATTGCTTACATGTACGATGACTTCGGTTTAAGATGTGCAAAAATATCATTGAGGTACTGATGTACCCGTAGCTTAAAGGTAATGAACAAATACTACGGTACGGGTGGTTCTTGGTTCTAAACCAGGTGAGTACAGCTTGTTTTAAATGATATAGCCAAAAAAGTTAAATATTGTGACAGGTCGATAATATCTGGAAGCTTATGAAAAAAGCTTTCAGCAAAGTTTTTACTTTTTTGTCTCATTAAGCGTTTCAGGGCGAATATTTGGCTATAAATAGCCTGCTCTGTATGCAATTTTTGACACTTACCATTTACCACATAGGGAAAGGCGAAAGGTAGAGTCGAAATATTATCGTAACTGTGTCGAAATGCAATCCAGTTAATCGGCTCAGTCGTATAAACTGGTTTGTTTTGTCGGCATTTCAATAATTCTGAAGAACTAAATCATGTATACCGCCTTCACTTTTGCATGTATATGCCGTTTCTGCGCATGATATATGATTTGATAGACCTTATATGCTGACGTTTATCTCATTTAGAATTAAGTTATACAGACCAAAATGTTTACTGGGGGGGTAGTGTCCCTAGCCATGGCCTCCCTGCGTGATAGATCACAATAGGACTCAAATACCAGTGGAAATAGCGGCCTAGAGTTGGGACATAGGGCACAATAGCGATACGAAGGAGGGACCCAAGAGTATGGGTACACCCCAAAACAAAAACATAAACAGCAACGGCTGTACGCCACATGAGCAGACGAACGTGTTTGCGAGAAGTGGAAGGCTACAACGATCACCAGTGCCGAACAAGGATACACTGACGAGTAGAAGTAGTAGTGTGCCTCCAGCAGAGCAGAAAGGAGGGCATATGACGCTGATTCAGATGCTCACGCCAAAGCCTGGAGGTTGCGCCCCCCCAGGCCGGGATGATGGAGCTCAAAGTCAAAGTCGATGTACTCTACGAGTTCGTTAAGGACAGGCATAACGTTCACACGCAGATCAAGCAGTTGGTGGCGAGCATTAAATCTGCTATGACTACAGTTGAGTGCGAGCATGTGAAACTTGAGGCTAGAGCTTTGGCTGCTGAAAACGCACTTAGCCAAGCCACGAAGAGAACCGCTGAAGTGTCAGAGACGCCAAAAAGAATTCTCGCACGGACAAAAGGAAGAGGCACGGACAAAAGGAAGAGACCGCACGCCTGGTGAGGAAGAGGAGCAAAAGAAAGCTAAGAACGAAGAAGAAGACAATCCGGACCAAGGCGAATGTAGATGGCGTACCGTCGCAAGCCAGAGGGAGAAGACGAAGCAGAAACAAATTGGAGTGGATAATGGCGAGCAGAAGAAGCCTAGGCCTCGGCTGGAGAGGATTAAGGCGTTTCGTACGCAGCGATCCTCCGTAAAGTACGCGATGCTCCAGAATTGAAAGAGCTCGGCGAAAAACTGGTAAGGACCAGGCGAACCCAAAAGGGAGAGATACTCTTTGAGCTGCAGAAGGGTCCATAGATCAGGAGCGCAGCCTTTAAAGAGCTCGTTGCCAAGGCGTTGGGGAATGAAGCAAACGTTAAAGTGCTCTCCCAAGAAACCGTGATTAAGTGTAGGGATCTGACTGAAATTACGACGGAACAGGAGCATGGTAATCCGGTTGGTAATTCCGGCGGCAGCAGCGTTCAAGCTACTAAAAAAGGGAAAAATTAAAGTTGGATGGTCAGTATGCGTATTAAAAGCCACCCATGCGTGGCCAAGGAAATGGAACGATGTTTTAAGTGCTGGGGATTCGTACATCAGGCACGAAACTGCCAAGGTCCGGACAGATCCAGATCGTGTCGGAAATGCGGTGAGAATGGCCATTTTGCAAGCGACTGGGCAACACCGCCAAGATGCATGCTCTGCAATAACGAAGAGAAAAATGACCACACAACGGGGGGCTTCCTACGCCCAGCATATAAGAAGGCAAAGGCTGGCGAGCAGTGATGGAGGTAACCCAGATAAATCTCAATCCTTGCGACACAGCACAACAGGCAGTCGACAACGGAAATAATGTGTGATGTCGCAATAATTGCAGAGCCGTACCGACTTCCACCCAGATAGACAGTCAGACATTGATTTTTATAGGTATAGATTTTTCTCCTCATTTCTGGAATAAAATAAAAACAAAACTTATCCAATTTAATTTTACTATGTATATTTATTCTTGACAGATGAGTATTTCGCCTCGCCTACGTTTTGAAAAATTTCTTTTTATTTAATTCCAGGTTTCGTATTCTGCTAAGACGCTCCAAAAACTTCACTCCGCATTTCTCCTACTTTTCTGGTTCGTCTTACTTTTTTAGTTTCTATTTCTCTCATTTTCGAATTTTATTTATTCTCGTTGTGTTACTATTCTAATTTTCCCAATTTTGTCAAATGTAACCAGGAATTTCTTTACTTTCTCATTATAAATCTGCTCATCCATTTATTTTGTCATTTTAGAATGATCCATTAAATGTTGTTTATTTCCTTACTGTGTTTAATTATACCTTCTTCTTTCTTTTCATTTTTTTTCAAATTACCATTATTCCTAACTCGTCTCATTTTATTAAATTTTTTCGTCTTAATTATCATTTCATTTCTTCGTCCATGCCCACCCTTTTTTTCTTCTTATTATAAGAAGCTATTCCCCTCATCCATCCATGCATTATTCTTTCTATTCTTTTTTATTTTACCTGGCTATTCCCCATGTAGCACACTTACGAGATTTTTAGTTATATTGCAGCTTAACTCATATTAGTCATATAACAGTCAGCTCAACTGTTTTATGACAATTCATAATAATATTTTTTTGAAACGATGATTCTACAATTGATGAAGGGACGGTAAAGGAAAGTAATGAAGAAGGATTTTTTTCCGGAAATGAAGGGGAAGGGTGGAAAGGAAGGGGAGGGGGGTAATAGGTAGCTATGCTTAACAAGTTGTCGTTGTGACTCCTATCTTTTGTCCAATGCTGGAAGGTGCATGGGTCGAACCAAGCTGTAATCAGAGCTTGTTAAGCATAGCTACCTATTACACCCCCCACCTTCCTTTCCACCCTTCCCCTTCATTTCCGGAAAAAAAATCCTTCTTCATTACTTTCCTTTACCGTCCCTTCATCAATTGTAGAATTATCGTTTCAAAAAAAAATATCAATATATACCTGATCGCATTTCAAGGTCATGACTAAAGTCACGAGTTTGTCAAGTCTCATAATCCCATTCTGATTGTGATCATTTTCCTCATATGTGCCTTTCTTACAATTCATTACACTTTTCAGTCAATTTTTCTTGTTTCTTTCAATACTCTCAATTTGCTCATTATTGTCAGTCCACCTTTTTTTTATTTGTCTTGTTGTGCTATTAATTCTAAATTTTTCTCAATTTTTCAGTTATTTCCTGTCTATTATCATATTCTACTATTTTTTGCATATATTTCTCGTTTTTCTAATTGATGTTATGAATAATTGCTTTGTTTGGTCTTTATGTTTTGTTCATTACTGCATAATATTATCATGCTAGTTGCGCTTTTTTGCAAAATTGATGAACATTTTTCTTCTGTTACTGTTAAACTTCTTATTATTTGTTATTTCTATAAACTTACCACTATGGTAAAGGTAAATAGCTGTAATACTACTTGCGAATCTCCAGTTTACCTGTGTAACTTCCCTGGGTGAACGAAAAATTCTACTCAAATTCAATGGAAGCCACAAACCATAATTCGTCTATGAAACCAATTTAACCTGAAACCTTCCATTGTGTCCTACTGCAAAACGACTGCAGTTTGCCCACCGGTGGATGTAACCAATTTGTACCCGTCATCATCAGCATCATCATCATCATGATCGGCAGGACTACGAAAATCAATTATAATGCATTCAACCAATCATCCGAAATCCCCCGGTAGACCATTCACCGATGGAGACTGGTTAAAGGCAAACGAAAATAATATCCGCAGTGATATTATCCACGAGAAAATCTGTTCCCATGTTGCTGGTGCAGGAATCCCAAACGGCAATATTCACTGGATATTGTTGTTACATTGTTGTGCTTTACTTTTTTGGATGGACCATGTGTTACAAGCAGACAGCGTTTACTACGGGTGAAAAGATCAAAGTAAAATTTTCCCGATTTTGATGGAATGGAATACAGGTTCTTTCTCTTGTGGTTCAATCTAGCCGTGGGGAAGGGGTGGACGAGAGTTGCAAAATTGTGGTTACTCGTTTCAAAAACTCTGCGTATTTATATAGTGGAAATTCCTCAGGCGGCAAACATTTCTCTCGGTGACTGCACTTGCTGGTGCGACCCGAATCTGGATGCACTGTTGCATCAAAGGATATTGTGACAATATTTTTGCCAAAGCGGTCCATCCGGCGCGCAGAGGTCCGGAAGGGCAGTGAAGGGCAATTGATTGCGCAAATATTTCTACTGGCACCGGAAATGAACGACAGCCGGAGTGAATGGTGAGTAAATTGTATAATTTTTGCAATAATTTATTGAAATTGGATTATTACCAGTCTTGCAAATCGGTTCCTGATGCTGTTCACCACACCGATTCCCCCGGGGGGAATGTCCTGCGAGCGGTGGTTTGGGATTTCACACTGATTCGCTTTTGTTTGCGCATTGTTCACAAATGATTGAAGCCGCTTCGGACCTTTTTCTGTCCGCAAATGGATGTAGTAATTAATTTACCATTCAGTAAAATTGATGTAAAACCGGACCGGTCAATTCCGACTGCACCCGCACAGGCCCCGCAGGCAGATTGCTAAACGGTGCGGAACCGTTACAAAGCAGCATAAAACAATGTCATTGCACTGGAATGAGTCTATATTCATTTTTAATTTAGTAGGCTTTTAAAAAGTAACTAGTAAAATCCTTGCCTAGTTAAGTCACGCAACAAAATATTGAAAAATTGTTTCCTTCTCAAATTAACAGAAAATATTTTAAATATTACTTGCACTGGTTTCCACTCTCAACCACTGAACAATTCAACCCAAATTTCACAGCTAACATATTTCGAAAATCGTTCAAGTCACCGCCGGAAATGCACGCACTCCAATTAGCATCCCGCTGCAGCTTCTATTACCGGCTAAGCCTCTGGCTGCCACGCCATGCAACATAGTTTCGATCTTACTTCGAAAACCAAACCGAAAAACCTTTTGCGGTTTCCATCCGCTTGACCACACAGGATAACCGCCGCAGAGTGTGGCACTTTTCCGGCCGGATTCACTAAATAGCTTTGACCACCTGTCAACACGTCACCGTATTTAACATGTTTTTGGTTTTCACCCTTTCCTTGGCCGAACCGCTGCTGCTCCAATCGTCGTTTGTTGATCGAGCCCAAAACCCAATGGGTGCGTGAGTTTATATCCGTGCCTCTCTATTCAGGATCCCACATATAGTACAACACACAATGTATCAAACAAAAGCAATAAATTACAATTTACTGTTAACCAGTCGAGAACCGAAACCATTCGTCTGCTGCTGCTGGCCGATTGTGCGATCCTTTCTCCTTCAACCGACGCGGCCCAGACGTGTCTCTAACAGGTTCGAAACTTCCTGTTGATTTATGTCCATTTGGCTGGCCACTCTTAACTCACCACCCCCAGCTCTTCAACCAGAGACCGAACAGCACGCACTTTCTCGCACTTTTAGCCCTGCGGACAGAAAGGTGGACAGAAAATTACTCTGATTAAAATAATTGGAATTGAATGCAACCGCGAAGCGGAGGGCAAGGACGAAGCAAGGACCACCCACGCAGTAGCCTTTCTAGACTGCTGCTCTGCGGTAACAGACGGTCACCAGTCGGTGGCAAGAAGCTTTTAAATCGTAAACCGATTTCCATTCGACAGATTTATATGCAAATAGGATTGTACCCTTGCTCGTTCGAGCGTGCAGCGGAAGACCGAAGCGATTGGCTGGGGAAAAGGTGCGTTTTACTAATTCATCCAAAGTGCCTGAAGGTATGCGAGCGCGTACGTGGTGAATCTTGGTCAGCTTTTTGAACAGGACGACTGACGTGTGTCATTACTGGCACGCAAGAGAACCGGAATCTGGCGCCACCCGATCTGGAGCGCTTCTGGGTTTCCGCGAAGTGACCAATTTATCATGTTTTGATTGATATCTGGTCAGCTGAAATGGGCGTCCAGGAGGCGCAGGTGGCAACCCAGTTGCGGTACACCTGATGAGTTGTAAGCGGCCTTACGGGAATTGATGGGTTGTGCCGTGTGGCATAACGAGCAAGAGGTCATAGATGAGGGTGTAGTTTCATTCATCATGAATTTATCGGCATTAGCATATGTCCGCAATTATTATTACAATAAACATGCGTGCGTTCGTTTTCAGTATCATGAAAATTATTGAAAAGCATTTTGAACACTCTCTAGAAGCAGTTTATAATAAATTTCAATACCTCTATCACATAATCACTTACTTCTTACTTCTTACTTCTTACTTCTTACTTCTTACTTCTTCTTACTTCTTACTTCTTACTTCTTACTTCTTACTTCTTACTTCTTACTTCTTACTTCTTACTTCTTACTTCTTACTTCTTACTTCTTACTTCTTACTTCTTACTTCTTACTTCTTACTTCTTACTTCTTACTTCTTACTTCTTACTTCTTACTTCTTACTTCTTACTTCTTACTTCTTACTTCTTACTTCTTACTTCTTACTTCTTACTTCTTACTTCTTACTTCTTACTTCTTACTACTTACTTCTTACTTCTTACTTCTTACTTCTTACTTCTTACTTCTTACTTCTTACTTCTTACTTCTTACTTCTTACTTCTTACTTCTTACTTCTTACTTCTTACTTCTTACTTCTTACTTCTTACTTCTTACTTCTTACTTCTTACTTCTTACTCCTTTGCGTAAAAACGCGTAATTTTTAAGCGTATTCCCAGCCGTGCCCAGATACAAACAGAAGGTGAAGGATAAAAAGCGGAAGAATAAAACGAGTAATTGAATCAATCATTCAGGTTGATAAAATTTAAAATTTTTTTTAACGAAAGTGGATTGCTTCGTTAATTAAAAGTTCACCAAAATCAGAATTTTGGGAGAGTGAAAGAAAAATATGAAAAGAGAAAAATAAGACGTAAATACAGATAATAATATGACGTGAGGAATAAAAAACTTGTAAGAAATAAGAAAAACTAAAGTGTTCAAGATTATGTTCATACAATTCACAGCAACAAGAAAAGAAGAAGAAATAGAACAAGAATGATGTGGTAAAAATTGGACGAAATGATTAGCGAAAAGTGCCAAGAGAACTGCCAGATAAGAAACGAAAACACAGACGGAGAAAAAAGAAAATGAACGGAAAGTAGAAGAGAGAGAGAGAAGAAAGGAGAAAAAATAGAAATGAGAAAGGACACATTAAGAAAACAAAAATAAGAAACGAGAACGGAAAACAAGAAAAGAGAAAGACAAAGAGAAAATAGAAAGGATGGAAGAGAAAAGAGTTAAGAAAAATAGAACACTGAACAGAGAACAGAAAGGAAGAAAAAAGAGAAAATAGGAACAAGAAAAGAGAAAGAAGACAAGAGGAAAGAGAGATGAGTAAAGATCAGTGATTAAAATTTTCACTCACATGTAGGATAAACGTTTTTCGCTCACCCATCATTCTCATATGACAACTAGATTCTGTGCTTATCTGTTTGTACAAAGCGGACGAAAAACATTTTTCCGCTGCAGAATGAGAGTTGATAATATCTCATTGCATTTTTCCCTGAAAAACATTTATCCTCTCACTCAGTGAACCATGAAAAATATAAATCGCAGGTGGAATTGGCGCGAAACTCTAATGCTTTACTAGGTATATAATGAAACCCATGGTGATACACAAATACAGCAGTCCCCCGAATAACGCGGTTTCGAATAAGGACGTTTCCATTAAGGACGGTCTCGAGTGATTCCATTAACGCGGTCGAACGTCCTTATTGGAGTCTATGTAGCATATGGGAATTGACTTAATTGGTTCCAACATGGAATAACTCGTGATCCTGACCCTATAGACGGTTGGTGTCTTCGACAAAGTTGTTCAGTACATCAACGGGTCTTCATTGGATTATAGTATTGCGGAATTGTCTCACAACGTGGCGCTAGCGTATATGTAATATTTTTGTATAGGCTGTATCTCGCGCTGCAGGCTATCTAGAAAGTTGCGGCCTTCGGGAAGTTTGCTCAAATGACTGCCACCTTCAAGATGGCATGGAAAAAAGCGCTGAACTGTATCACTACGTGGCGCTAGTGTATATGTAATCCTCTTATGCAGGCTGTATTTCACGCTGCTGACTATCTAGCAAGTTGTGGTCTTCGAGAAGGTTATTCATATGACTGTGACCTTCAAGAAGGGATGGAAAATATTGCGGAATTGCCTCACTACGTGGCGCTGGCGTATATGTAATCTTCTTAAGCAGGCTGTATCACGTGCTGCTGACTATATAGGAAGCTGCTGTCTTCGAGAAGGTTATTCATATGACTGAGGCCTTCAATAACGGATGGAAAAAAGTGCAGAATTGCCTCACTACGTGGCGCTAGCATATATGTAATCTTCTTAAGCAGGCTGTATCACGCGCTGCTGACTATATAGCAAGCTGCGGCCTTCGGGAAGGTTATTCATGACTGCGACCTTCAAGAAGGAATGGAAAATATTGCAGAATTGCCTCACTACATGGCGCTGGCGTATATGTGATTTTCTTAAGCAGGATGTATCACGCGCTGCTGACTATATAGCAAGCTGCGGTCTTCGAGAAGGTTATTCGTATGACTGAGACCTCCAAGGGATGGAAAATATTGCAGAATTGCCTCATTACGTGGCGCTAGCATATATGTAATCTTCTTAAGCAGGCTGTATCACGCGCTACTGACTGTATACCAAGTTGCGGTCTTCGAGAAGGTTTAGGAAGTAGCAATTACGGATAGATGGTAGACTAACCCAATGGATTATTTTTGCGAGGACTGTGGGGGATATACGAGTTTCTTCTAAAAAAAAAGCATGCTGAACATAATAGCATAAACATAAAGGTTGATTTGCAATTGTGGATCCCCACCTCTGGGCACGCCGGTGAGCAGATGCGTTCCATGTAAAAAAGTAGGGACCTAAACTGCCATTTTCAAAAGATGATTAGATCACGATACTATTTCGTGGTTACCCTTGAGCCACTATTATCAAACTGGTTCATCTCTACCAGGATGCTTACCAGGATGAGTCGAAAAATTTTGGTTTGTTAGGTTTCAACAAAAATTTAAGTACTGTACAAAATTTTTGTATTTAATTTTTAATATATGGAAAAATAAGCACTGGTGTTTTTCTTTTTTGTTCAGTTATTGAAGGTCTGATGTTATTATCTTTTTCTTGCCCCCCTCTTCAAAACAAATTCCAGACCAGGACACCCAAGTAGCACAATTTTGTCACTTCTGGTTGCTGCAACCTATTTATGACTGAAATCAGTCATCAATCGGTTACTACAACTAGTTTATAACAACTGTGCCAGTAGGGCCTCCCAGTTGGCCTCGAGGTAAGACGCTGGCCTAATAAGCCAGTCGTCGTATGTTCGAATCTCGGCTGAGAGAGGCTGTTAGAATCAATAGGATCGTAGCACTGACTCCGCACTGTCCTGCACTCTAACAGCTGGTTGCGAAGTCTGTCGTAAAAAAAACAGAAGGTCAAATTTCGATAACGGAATTAGCACCCAGGCTTTGCTTTGCTTTGCTAGTAGGGCATAAACTTTTTTACAAATTTGTATGAGCTTTATTAAACTTATTATTAGAATGTGAATTGGTTGCATGGTTTTAACAGATATTTTTTATTCACTGCAGCGCAATATAAAGCCTTCACAAGAAGATTACATATACACTAGCGCCACGTAATGAGACAATTCTGCAATAACTTTCTCGAAGGCCGCAACTTGCTAGATAGCCAGCAGCGCGAGATACAGCCTGCCTAAGCGGATTAAATGTATACTAGCGCCACGTAGTGAGACAATTCTGCAATATTTTCCATACCATCTTTAAAGTGGCAGTCATATGAATAACCTTCCCGAAGACCACAACTTTCCAGATAGTCATCATAGCAAGATACAGCCTGTATAAGAATGTTACATGTACACAAGCGCCACGTAGTGAAGAAATTTGCAATTTTTTTCATACCATCTTGAAGGTGGCAGTCATATGAATAACCTTCCCGAACGCCACAACTTTCCAGATAGTCATCAGCGTAAGATACAGCCTGTATACTAATGTTACATATACACTAACGCCACGTAGTGAGACAATTCTGCAATATTTTCCATACCATCTTTAAGGTGGCAGTTATATGAATAACCTTCCCGAAGACCGCAACTTTCCAGACAGTCAACAGCGCAAGATACAGCCTATACAAGAATGTTACATATATGCTAGCGCCACGTAGTGAGATAATTCTGCAATATTTTCCATCCTTTCTTGAAGGTCTCAGTCATATGAATAACCTTCTCGAAGACCACAACTCGCTGCATAAGAGGATTACATATACACTAGCGCCACGTAGTGAGTCAGTTCTGCGCTTTTCTCCATGCCATATTGAAGGTGGCAGTCATTTGAGCAAACTTCCCGAAGGCCGCAACTTTCTAGATAGCCTGTAGCGCGAGATACAGCCTATACAAAAATATTACATATACGCTAGCGCCACGTTGTGAGACAATTCCGCAATACTATAATCCAATGAAACCCCGTTGATGTACTGAACAACTTTGTCGAAGACACCAACCGTATATACGGTCAGGATCACGAGTTATTTCATGTTGGAACCAATTAAGTCAATTCCCATATGCTACATAGACTCCATTAACACGGTTTCCATTAACGCGGTCCCTATTAGCGTCCTTATTGGGGGGATTACTGTACATAAATTCGGTTGTTTTATATGTCTCTCTTGTTGGCTGGTTGCTTGGTAAATTCAATAGTAACCTGTGTATTTTCGTCTCCGAAAAACGGCTGATACTGCTTTATCCTCTCGCAACAAAGAGAGGATAAACTCGTGTTACGAAAAATAAAAAATAAACAAATCATGATCGCGTGTTTCTAGGGATAAAGGAAAATATGAATAACCTGCGCTCACGAGCGACAATACATATGTATAAAACATTCTCGTTTCTCTTTTGCTAGATTATAAGTCGTAGTAGGCAAAATTCATTGAATATCGCGCATTTGAAACGATAAATTGAATGCCTGGTAAAGATACATTAGAAATGAGAAATGAGAAATGAGAAATGAGAAGTGAGAAATGAGAAATGAGAAATGAGAAATGAGAAATGAGAAATGAGAAATGAGAAATGAGAAATGAGAAATGAGAAATGAGAAATGAGAAATGAGAAATGAGAAATGAGAAATGAGAAATGAGAAATGAGAAATGAGAAATGAGAAATGAGAAATGAGAAATGAGAAATGAGAAATGAGAAATGAGAAATGAGAAATGAGAAATGAGAAATGAGAAATGAGAAATGAGAAATGAGAAATGAGAAATGAGAAATGAGAAATGAGAAATGAGAAATGAGAAATGAGAAATGAGAAATGAGAAATGAGAAATGAGAAATGAGAAATGAGAAATGAGAAATGAGAAATGAGAAATGAGAAATGAGAAATGAGAAATGAGAAATGAGAAATGAGAAATGAGAAATGAGAAATGAGAAATGAGAAATGAGAAATGAGAAATGAGAAATGAGAAATGAGAAATGGGAAATGAGAAATGAGAAAAGAGAAATAAGATGAGAACAGAAAACAGAAAACAGAAAACAGAAAACAGAAAACAGAAAACAGAAAACAGAAAACAGAAAACAGAAAACAGAAAACAGAAAACAGAAAACAGAAAACAGAAAACAGAAAACAGAAAACTGAAAACAGAAAACAGAAAACAGAAAACAGAAAACAGAAAACAGAAAACAGAAAACAGAAAACAGAAAACAGAAAACAGAAAACAGAAAACAGAAAACAGAAAACAGAAAACAGAAAACAGAAAACAGAAAACAGAAAACAGAAAACAGAAAACAGAAAACAGAAAACAGAAAACAGAAAACAGAAAACAGAAAACAGAAAACAGAAAACAGAAAACAGAAAACAGAAAACAGAAAACAGAAAACAGAAAACAGAAAACAGAAAACAGAAAACAGAAAACAGAAAACAGAAAACAGAAAACAGAAAACAGAAAACAGAAAACAGAAAACAGAAAACAGAAAACAGAAAACAGAAAACAGAAAACAGAAAACAGAAAACAGAAAACAGAAAACAGAAAACAGAAAACAGAAAACAGAAAACAGAAAACAGAAAACAGAAAACAGAAAACAGAAAACAGAAAACAGAAAACAGAAAACAGAAAACAGAAAACAGAAAACAGAAAACAGAAAACAGAAAACAGAAAACAGAAAACAGAAAACAGAAAACAGAAAACAGAAAACAGAAAACAGAAAACAGAAAACAGAAAACAGAAAACAGAAAACAGAAAACAGAAAACAGAAAACAGAAAACCGAAAACCGAAAACCGAAAACCGAAAACCGAAAACCGAAAACCGAAAACCGAAAACCGAAAACCGAAAACCGAAAACCGAAAACCGAAAACCGAAAACCGAAAACCGAAAACCGAAAACCGAAAACCGAAAACCGATAACCGAAAACCGAAAACTGAAAACCGAAAACCGAAAACTGAACACTGAAAACTGAAAATCGAAACCTGAAAATATATAGTTTTATTATATTTTAAGAAATATTTCAAATTAGGCTCATACAATTGCACATTACAGTTTAAAATATATAATGTATCTTGTTGCGAACATTTCAAACCGAACTACATGCAATATCTTTTTTTTAGAGTGGTTTTAACCCAGAGGGTCATTCACCAGTGCAACAACTTATTTGAATAGAAAGTTTCACTATTTGTAATTGACTAGATCCACAACGGTCCTTTTCTTTGATCTCTTCGGTTCAGTGAACCCACAGAACGCACGAAACCGAAATCTATTGCTACCGGGGGTGGTTCGGGAATCCACAACGGATCGCAACAACAACAGGTTCGAAGAAATATATGGTTTCCTTTATAACTTCCAGATTAGATTACCTTTTGTGCCTGTTAAGGCTAAGCTCACAACATACAGGGGGGTATGAGGTGGAACCGTTCTCATGTTATCACAAATACACACCCATCAAACGTACGCTCTACTAAGTCCTGCACGCCCTGTTGGATGTCCTAGCAGATGTTATCAGCATAAACCTAGCATAGGTTTGCAACGACAAGCATCCGGTGCCCCGGACAGGGGGAAAACTTCCAAGACACAGTCATTATCACTTATTTATTTGTGTTTATTAAATTTAAATACCTTCCATAAATTGGCCTCCCGCACCGGCCCGGAACGCATCCGTATAGTCTATTTGGGCTAATAAATTCTAAGCTTTTAGCAGAGTGCGACGCCTTTTAGCGTACATTCTCAGTGAAGCACCATTATCCCTGACACTTCTCCAAGAACTGCGGTGTGGCTTCATTTGAATATTCATTGTTTTCCGAAAAATATGATTCTATCGTTCTATTCAACCGACCAACCGATTCAAAAGTGCTACAGGTCCGTGCCGGAGGTGCTCTCGCGGCAGGGGTTGCCCGAAGGATCTGAGATCTGTTTTCAATTTTCTCGCACCTCCAAATCGGCCAGGTCTGTGCGCACAATGAATAGAATTTTTGAGACTTCACCCGGTTCCTGTCTTGCTCCTGCGCTATCTATGCAGCGATGAAAGGGTTAAATATTTTATGCAAATTGGTTCGCTCCGACCGACCGACCGACGTAGCAGACTGAGTGTCGGCCACCAACCGCGACCAAGTATCAAATTTACGGCGAAAAGGAGTTGTTTATTTCGAATGCAATTTGCATCGAAGGTAATTACAAGGCATTCTCGAGTTACGCCGGAAAAGTGAGCACCGTATGTTTCAGCGTAATGTGCTGTTTAACAAAGTAAGACGACGACGTTCGGTTGAATGTGGCACGTGGTGGAGGTTGAACCCAGGGACTATTAGTTGAAGACTGACGATTGCTGAACCGCGGGAATATTATGGGGTGCTCTTTGAGAATAACTTTGGATGAGTTTTTTTGCATGATATTATTTCTAATTAAATTTATGAATGTTACAGACTTTTGCCGCTCAACAAAACGGTTGTATTACCTGAAATTATTGATTAAATGTATTCTTCGTATAAACTTAACATTATGGAGTCGAATCGAAAGACATTTTCTTAACAGATTACATTCGATATATTCATGGCAGATAAATCAAACATTGCTTTCAAGGCGGCTTTCTCAATCATTTATTCAGGACTCTTTTTCTTTCCGGAAAACTCATCATTCTCGATTGTATTTTACAGTCAAAAGAAAAACGCAAAAATATTATCAAAAGATAATAACATCCTATCCACAGTCGATCATGTTGCTACGAAGTAAAACGAGAATAAAATCACTTTTTATTATTCGCATTTCAATTACCCATTCCACCGTTTAGTTTTCCACTCAGTCCAGGTTGCCAACCTAAATGCCGAGGACAATTTTGGCGCTATTCAGCTCGGTTGCCATGGAAAATTAATACCGTTTCTCCTGCTGCTCCTTGCGTAAGCGGCCTGTGGAACGTCGAACCTACCTACACTTTCCACGGGAAATGTGAAATAAAATTCGAAACCTCTGTTTCCCTTGGATTAGATTACAATAAAAAGAGCAGCATCGTAAAAACTGCGTCTGTTGCATGGAGCTACATTGTTGATAACCCCGGGCTCTAGGGTTTTCGCCGGCCGAATGGAGTGAGTTTCATTTCGTTATCGAAGAGAGCCCATATTCAAATCATTTCGCGGTCTGTATGACGACGTTGAACACTACTCATTCCCGTCCGCCCAGACACGGCTGATGGAAGCAGCAATTGGAAATTGGATAGCGATATTTTATGACTTGCCAGATTTCAGCGGGAAATCTCACACCGTCAGGGCTTTTTTTACGGAAAACAAACGAATTTCAAGGGGTGCTTCCTGATTTTATCTGAAAATATTCTCCAAACACTCTGGTTTGTAAAAATTACTTTCAACTACCCCTCGCCGGTTTCCAGCCGATCATTTTCGCCCATAAAACGATACAATCTTTATCCTCGACAAATTCTACCGATGGCGTTGCTGCGGTCGTAAAAATACTGTGAATCTGCACTCAACCGTAATTAAAACATCAAATTTCTCAAGCCCACACGACGACGTAGGAGAACGATGTTAGAATTTCGATTTCTAGAGTGACGAACTTCCCTAGTTGAAGCCAGCGCCAGTGCGTGACAGATGAAAAAACAATAAAATTATAGAAATTAAATGTGTTCGAGCCTGAAATTATGATATGGAAATTTGGTACGGAGTTTGCACAGGCAGACCAAATCTTGCGGTTGCCAGATGATTGTTTGGCACGCTCTTTTTTCAGGGGAACGTTCGCTGGAGTGAGTTGTTTAGTTTGAAGGAATTATTTTTCCCAGTAATGCTATTATTAATGAAATATCACGCATTAGGTCCCTATAGTTAATCGTTGTCCCGATTCGCGGTCAGTTATACAATGATAGATTTAATTTTTATTTTTCCGGACGAAAATTTATCTGCCAATTAAAAGCTTCTTAGAGAGTGTGTTTTATAGCAATTATCTCAATGTTTTCAAGTAGTTTTCGACCTTGTCGATTTGGCGGTGAAAACGGTTGACGGTTGATTTTTCTCGGTTTATTTAATTTACTTTTCTTATATCTCGGTTTGTTTTATTTCCGTTCGTTGCATTAGTTATTTGAGTTTTCTTTCCATTTCAATCGTCTCTGCCAATTGCTCGATTGCCTGTTTTTCTATTTTTCTCTTTCTCTTCACATTCTTTAATTTTTTCTGCCAATTTTTGACGAAGAACTACGCATTTCAGGAAGGTAACTGGTATAGAGGATCATTCCAAAACATCTATCTCGAAAAGTAGTCAGGTTTTAAACGCTTATAGCTCAGCGATTTTCTATAATTTGGAACTAATCGATCGGAAAATCTTCTACGCGTCGACCCAAATAAAAAACGCTATTGATTCTTGAGGGTGCACTATTGAAAAATTGAAAATAATGAAGCACTGTCCAACTGGAAATCCTCGCTTCGTGATTGGTTGGAAAAGACGTCATATAAATTTGTACGTGTTTCTTACGGTTATAAAATTATCTTTTTCATTATTCTTGTTGTTTCATTGTTTCTTACTTTCCATAAAAGTAACTTTCTCATAGTTGAGTAAATTCATAAACTTGGCGGTTAACAAATGATCCGCTCTTCTGTTCTTCTGTTTTCTGTTTTCTGATTTCTGTTTTCTGTTTTCTGTTTTCTGTTTTCTGTTTTCTGTTTTCTGTTTTCTGTTTTCTGTTTTCTGTTTTCTGTTTTCTGTTTTCTGTTTTCTGTTTTCTGTTTTCTGTTTTCTGTTTTCTGTTTTCTGTTTTCTGTTTTCTGTTTTCTGTTTTCTGTTTTCTGTTTTCTGTTTTCTGTTTTCTGTTTTCTGTTTTCTGTTTTCTGTTTTCTGTTTTCTGTTTTCTGTTTTCTGTTTTCTGTTTTCTGTTTTCTGTTTTCTGTTTTCTGTTTTCTGTTTTCTGTTTTCTGTTTTCTGTTTTCTGTTTTCTGTTTTCTGTTTTCTGTTTTCTGTTTTCTGTTTTCTGTTTTCTGTTTTCTGTTTTCTGTTTTCTGTTTTCTGTTTTCTGTTTTCTGTTTTCTGTTTTCTGTTTTCTGTTTTCTGTTTTCTGTTTTCTGTTTTCTG
This sequence comes from Sabethes cyaneus, assembly GCF_943734655.1. Taxonomy (NCBI): domain Eukaryota; kingdom Metazoa; phylum Arthropoda; class Insecta; order Diptera; family Culicidae; genus Sabethes; species Sabethes cyaneus. The sequence continues at coordinate 127,665,072 of NC_071353.1, read as the reverse complement.
TTTTCTGTTTTCTGTTTTCTGTTTTCTGTTTTCTGTTTTCTGTTTTCTGTTTTCTGTTTTCTGTTTTCTTTTTTCTGTTGTCTGTTTTCTGTGCTCTGTTTTCTGTGGGCTCTACAGCCTGAAAAACTTGAAAAATGAGTGTACGAGTTTAGTTTCTAGTTTCTAGTTTAGTTTAGTTTCTAAAATCCATATTTTTTGCACGATTAAAAAATTTTCTTTGTTTTTTTTCGCCCCCCCTTCAGTGGTCCAACACCGGAGGGACAAAAACTTCTTAAAATATTTGTAATGGCTTTATTTATTTTCAATTTTCTGCTTTCTTCTTTCACACATCGTTTTACTCCGCTGGGTTTTCGTTTCCCATGACACTTTTCTTTTCTTTTGTTTTTTTCTCTCATTTCTCCTTTCTCATTTCTCATTTCTCATTTCTCATTTTTCATTTCTCATTTCTCATTTCTCATTTCTCATTTCTCATTTCTCATTTCTCATTTCTCATTTCTCATTTCTCATTTCTCATTTCCCAAATCTAATTTCTCATTTTCCATTTCTAATTTCTCTTTTCTTTTTTCACTTTTTCTGTTCTCTTTTCTGTTTTCTCTTTTTCTATTTTCTTTCCTGTTTCCTTAATTTCTTGTGTGTTTTTTTTGTATTCTGTTTTCTTCTATTCTATTGTCTCGTTTATTTTAATTTCGCTATTCTCTTTGCTCTTTTTTAATCTCTTCTCAATGCTCTTATTCTTATGGTTTCTCATCTCTGTGTTCTCTTTTCTCTTTTTCGTGTTTATTTTATCCAATTTTCACATATTTTTCTGTTGTATTTTGTCTTTTTCACGTTCTCTTTTGAATTTTATGTTTTATTTCCCTATTTTCTAATTACTCTTTTCACTATTTTCCCGTTTTTCTTCTTTCTTTTTCAGTTTCTGTTAAGATAAGATAGAAAACAAAAATTAGTGCTATTCCTAAATTCTTTTTTATTTTTTTCCTTAATTTATTTTTTTCGGTCCAATTTTTGCTAGTTGCAAAACAGTGGTTTTGAAGTTTATTGAATAAAAATTAGCAAATTATTTACATTTTTATAAAAATAGTTAGGCCATTACAAATATTTTATAAAGTTTTAGTTCTTCCGGTGTTCGGCCACTGAAGGGGGGGGGGCGAAAAAAAAACAAAGTAAATTTTTTAATCGAGCAAAAAAAAACATGGATTTTAAGAATTTTTATTTAAGGTTTAAACGTGAAAACCGAATCTATTCTTGCTTATAACATATACGTTATTATTTTCTATGCAAAAATATACGGAAAAAGACAAAAACGAAGGAAAATTTTTTTGGACGATTTTCGGAAATTCCATTGTTCGAACTTCCATTTCTTGTGCTTACAAAAACTTTAAATATGATTTGCAATGGCCTTATAACACTTTAAAGTCTAAGTGCTAAGTGCTAAGTGCATGCTTAAAATACCCTCCGGTTCCCTGTTTTGAACTATTTTATTTTAAAATTTTTAATTCATCCTATTTAGAAAAACTGATGTTTGAAATAATGACAATGCAATAATAATCATGCAGATCCATGCCAAACCAAAAAAAAAGATCTCTAAATATATACAAATTCATTTTATTTATCCATGAAATACTAGGTTAAAAGATCCTCTGTTTTGTTCTTGTTTGGTTTTACATGCTAGGTCAATACAAGGCAATTGGGGATTGAAATATAAATATCAAATGTGATCATAATAACTTTCTAATCTCGTCAATTGCAAAGGGTAATATTTGAGCCTAACGAACTATTCCCCCAAATTTTTGTTTCGGTTGCAAAGCTAATAGGTAATTCCCCTAAAACGCAATTTACCATCGGGAAACCATTTTCGCAACCTCTTTAACCTTGAAAAAGAGTAAGCCAACTCTCTTAGTGTCGGCTTGACTACCCGTCTCAAATCTTCTTCGCCCGGATAATAAACTCTTCTCGCGCCCAGAATTGTTCGTTCAACCAATCACAGCTCGCTGTTTGTCCTTCAAATCATCGCTGCCGAAAAAACTTCTAAACAAGAAAGCAACTTTCTCCCAGCTAGGTCGAAAAATCTACGCCTATTTCGGCTCTCTCTCGTTACCTCCGCCACTGGCACCGCATTACGATTCAGGAACTGTACGGCTCAGCTTATCCGTTCGAAATCCCCAAAGAAGAAAATAAGCGAAGAAACACAAAAATATGTCCAACCTCAGAGGAGAAAGACTTTCTCTCCTGAACGGCCTCTCTTGGTCGCCATTTACTTACTTCCGGGTGAAAATCTGGCCCTCTACACACAGTCAACGTGACTCATATCTTTCAATTCTTTTTCCTCTATGACTCACCTCCCCTCGGTCGAGCGCGATACAAAACGGTGCAACGTAGCGTGTTGCATGCCGGGAATGCAACACGATGCAGTGATGTTTCAACGTTGTAGCGTTTCACAGAGGGGAAATCGCCTGTGTCGTGTAACAACTGTCAGTTGCACCCCACGGAGTCGTGCAACAGCACTAATACGACAACACCGCTGGCTGCAGTCCTACACAACACGTTGCCAGTAGCAACCGTGACAACCGCTTCGTTACGGAAAATTCACCAGCATGGGTTTTCCCGCGTTTTTCCTCCCTGCCGAGCTCACCCACTGTCCGAAACCGCACCGAGGAATGCTAGAAAATTTTCCGAGCGTTTGAAGAAAACACTTCACCGACGGTAACTGTTGGTCGGTCGCTCGGTCGGTTGTTTAGTGATGCATACACAAAGAACTGCAGGACACTGTTGCTGCATGTCGGTTGCAAACAAAGAAAAGCCCATCAGGCAGGCAGCGGAACGGAAGGTGAAAGAAATGTGGCTCTACGGAGAGCTAGAGGAATTTTCGGTGGACGAAAAACCTTGAGCGTTTGTCGTCCAGACGGTTTTAATGGGCTTGAAACGATTTTCTTTCGGAACTTTTGTCGTCGTCGTCGTAGACGTCGTTGTCTGAGGCCCGCCTGATATCCGGAAAGTGGCGGGTTCGAGAGAATAATTCCATGAAAGCGCTTATTTAATGATTGTTGGGGAAAACGTCAGAGCTCTGCTCTGAGACATGCAAGAATATCGCTTTATTATTAGTAGTTAGGATATGATTTCGTTTTGACATTGAAGTTCATCGGTAATAAAAAACGAAAAATGATTGGAAGTACGCTCGATTTAGCTTCTGTATCGTGCGACGTGCACGAAGGTATCTTTCTCTTTGTTTCGTGTCGGGTTTCGAAGGTAAAATAGAACCTGAAACCTAAATGAGGTGGATGTAATTCGCTGGGAATGAACTTCGGTGGTTAATTGAATCGTAGGTAACGAAAATTTATTTTGTTTCTGAGGACCAAGTTGAGCTTCTATTTCTAATTCATGTACCGTGACTGCTGGTAATTCCACGCATTTAAGGCACGGACAATGTAAACCATGTTAAAAATTCAATTGGTTAGATAGAATAAACATAACCTCATCATCGAATAATATTTTCAGTCATTTATATTAGAAAAATATTAAAGTTAGTGTAAAGCTACAAAAAACAATAAAAAAACGCTTCAGCAGGTTAAGTGTCAGTACATATAACTCCGTGCACTAATTTTTGACTGGATTATAATTCCGCTCAGACGTGTACATAATTCCGCGCACTATATTGCTATCGTAATTATTACCTAAACCTAAACCTAAAGTCCAGGCAAAGCTCACAGGCCAAATTAGTTCAAAATCGAAACGAGCAACATTATAGGTACGGACGTCTGATAGGAATTGGAAACATCGACAAACAGACTTAGCAACACAAACAAACAGACGTAACATCTCAAGTAACATTTTTGTTGTATAATAGCTTATCAAGCACTTGTTCCGTGGAAATTAGCTGTGCAATAGTTGTATAAGCTATTCTTAAACAAAAATGTTAGGGATTCTTTAGAATAAAAAATAGGGATTCTATAGAATAATAGGAAAGAATGAGAATAATGACACTTGGCAACAACTGGAATAAGAAATTGACTGCAGTCAATCCCGCGTCATCACCGCCAATAAAATAAAAGTGTATAAAACCCGGAATATGAATGAAGCTGAAATGTTTGAACAAATTTACTTGGATAGTTTCTTGCCGTAGAAACGTTACACGATCATTACAGTTTGAAATGATATTAGTAATAGTATTTAGCTGTGATTAATCACTTTGTTTCTTTTATTTTCTGTGTCTCATATTTACAATTGTTGAAAAAATATTAAACGCCTTCAGTATAACTAGATAGTTTAGAGAGTTATATGCTAGCTTGTGATCCAGAGCACATCGTTTGGTGTTTTTCATTTCGTGAGGCACTGGCCGGAATCCCGAACATTTTCGCAGATTTCCTCACTGAATAAACTTATGTGACTTTCTTCAACCTTTCAGCAAAAATTTGTAAAGAATAATGCGTATTCAGTTAGCCGTTCTGTTGCAAGAACGCCTGGCGAAATTGTGACGGGAGGCTTGCATTTCATCGCTCGTGACTGGAGCTGCTGGAGCTGTTATGGTGCTCAATTGGACCAATTTCGTTAGAAACGCTTCTGTGTTAGCAGGAAATGTATTGGACTGTTGTTCTGAATATCACTCATGGCGGGTTCCAGGAGGATTGAAAACTGGATCCGAGCAGGAAGTATCTGGGACCAGCAGGTCTGTCGCATCGACCTGGCTAGAGGTCGAAATCGAGATTCCACATAGTTCTTGGCTGATTTAACGGCTGCCTCCCACAGCCTGCCAAAGTGCGGTGCTCGTGGTGGGATAAAACGGCAGATAATTTTATTGTTTGGGTTTGGTTGATTTTTTTCGGTGAGGAATGAAACAGTTTTATATTTTCTGCGTTACGCGTTTCAGCCTACTATATTTGATTCAGCCATCTTCGGACGCCTATTTAGAGGTAGAATTACAGAAATTACAAGTCGTCAAGTATTGGTAACACAAAATTTAGATTCAACAAGCAACATTTAACATATACAAATGTGCACTTACAAGAAAACACGTCTTAATCCTACGAGTGTTTCATACTAATTATGTAGTTTTGTCAGTTAGTGTTCTGCAGGTTTGAGTTCCCTTGGGTTGTGTTGTATTTTGTTTGAAATTGGCGAAGTTTTGGGATCAGACCATCATATGCAGTATTGAAGTTGCCACACTCACGTTGTAGATTGACAGTTTTTTCCTCTGAGTGTGGCAACTTCAATACTGCATATGATGGTCTGATCCCAAAACTTCGCCAATTTCAAACAAAATACAACACAACCCAAGGGAACTCAAACCTGCAGAACACTAACTGACAAAACTACATAATTAGTATGAAACACTCGTAGGATTAAGACGTGTTTTCTTGTAAGTGCACATTTGTATATGTTAAATGTTGCTTGTTGAATCTAAATTTTGTGTTACCAATACTTGACGACTTGTAATTTCTGTAATTCTACCTCTAAATAGGCGTCCGAAGATGGCTGAATCAAATATAGTAGGCTGAAACGCGTAACGCAGAAAATATAAAACTGTTTCATTCCTCACCGAAAAAAATCAACCAAACCCAAACATATAATTGAACGGTGATCCAAACATTCGAAATAGATAATTTTATTTTCGGTGCATCAGTCGAGGATCTCCTTTCCGATTTCATTCATACGTTCACGGCGGATGACGAAACGGCCGAATGCGACTAGAAAGCCGTCATAGATAGCAAATATAGCGTATCGGAGACTTGATAAACACGAGATCGCGGCTGTTCATCGCGTATACGGCGAATGGGTCTGTTGGTGTAGCTCTTTACGTTGGTAGATCGCTGATATTCTGTTGCACCAAGACGGATTTGCTAAGGAAACACGTGTGACATCGGCGGTGTGTGTGACGAGTTAGGTTTCGACCACACTTGATCCAGAATTTCTGGCGCACCATTGAAATCATCAGCTGCGGACTAGCATGCGGCAGTGTATGGCTGTAAGGTGGTATTACTTGTCCAACAGAATCCCTGGCAAGTGCTCCCATAAGAGGAGGATTGGAAATCTTGCATATGCGGACACAGCAGCGTTCCCGAGTTTCCCACCGACTCGGATGACGCCTTCCTATCTGATTTCCGGTTTAAACCTTTTCAGTGGTAATGCCGTAGTAGCTCGATCTTCGGAAAGAAAATTGAAAATTTCCCTTGGGAACGATTCACGCTTAGCTACTCGACAAAGGGCGATATCTGCTTTACGGAAGTCAGCTGTGCTCAAATATGCAAATTGTTCGACGGCGATATTCTTGATGGTTTCCTTCAAGGTACGGGTCGGAGGTGACTCGCTTACTTCCTTACTTACTTACTTACTTACTCACTTAATTGGCCTAACGTCTTACGACAAGGCCTGCGCAGTATAATTTCACCATCTGTTTCGGTCCATGGCAACTGATCTCCAGTTCCGCGGGCACCCAGTGCTCGCCAGATCTCGCTCCACCTGGTCTTGCCACATCGCTCACTGTGCCCCTCTTCGTCTTGTTCCTACCGGATTCGATGCGAAGCCCATTTTTGCAGGATAGTTGTCCGGCATTCTAGCAACATGTCCTGCCCAACGTATCCGTCCAGCTTTAACCACTTTCTGAATGCTTGGTTCGCCGCAGAGACGCGCGAGCTCGTGGTTCATTCTTCGTCTCCATACACCGTTCTCTTGCACTCCGCCAAAGATGGTTCTTAGCACCCGCCGTTCGAAAACTCCGAGTGCTCGTAGGTCCTCTTCTAGCAGAGTCCACATTTCGTGCCCGTAGAGGACAACCGGTCTAATTAGCGTTTTGTATAGTGTGCACTTTGTACGGGGGCTCAGATTATTCGATCGCAAATTTTTGTGGAGTCCGTAGAAGGCCCGACTTCCGCTGATAATACGCCTTTTAATCTCATGACTGGTATTGTTGTCATCTGTTGCCAGTGAACCAAGGTATTCGAACTCGTTAACTCATCCCCGTCGTTTACCACGGTACTGCCCAAGCAGGCCTGTCGCCCTCGGTCCCGCCCTCCAGCATATACTTCGTTTTAGACGTATTTATTTTCAATCCAATCTTCTCTGCTTCGCGTTTTAATCTGGTGTACTGATCTTCCACCGCCTCAAATGTTCTGCCGACAGCATCTACGTCGTCAGCAGAGCAAATAAATTGACTGGATTTATTGAAAATCACCTTCAAGCGCAATGTTGAATAGCAGGCAGGAAAGACCATCTCCTTGTCGAAGTCCCCTGCGAGATTCGAATGGGTCCGACAATCCACCCGAGATTCTCACACAGCACTGGATCCCATCCATCGTAGCCATGATAAGTCTAGTAAGCTTACCCGGAAAGCCGTTTTCGTCCAAAATTTTCCATAGCTCTTGTCGGTTTACGCTATCATATGCGGCTTTGAAATCGATGAACAGGTGGTGCGTGGGGACTCGGAATTCGCGGCACTTCTGGAGGATCTGCCGCAGGGTGAAGATTTGGTCCGTTGTAGACCGAGCCTCCATGAAGCCGGCCTGGTAACTTCCCACAAATCTATTGGCGATAGTCGATGGAAGATGACTTGGGACAGCACTTTGTAGGCGGCATTCAGGATAGTGATCGCTCGGTAGTTCTCACAATCTAGCTTATCGCCTTTTTTGTAGATAAGGCAGATAGCCCCGTCTTTCCACTCCTCCGGCAGTCTTTCCGTATTCCAAATCTTGACAAAACAGTTGATGCAAGCAGCCGGCCAACTTGTCCGGGCCCATTTTAATAAGTTCCGCTCCAATGCCATCCTTTACCGCTGCTTTGTTGTTCTTCAGCCGCTGCCGACATCAGCCGCTTGACTCGCTTACGAGTAACTCAAATGGTGGCAGGGATAACCATTCTGGACCATTTCACTTAAGCGAACGTTGCTTGATGTCGACCGGATTGACATCACGGGAAAGACGATCAGCTGGATTGGAAATTCCCATCGTGTAGTTCTAGGATTCTGTATTTTCTATGATCATAATTATTCGACCCCCCAGCAAGACGCCATTTTTCTGTGACTGAATCCTAAACGTTAAAAACACTGGGCGGGAAATCATTTCATAGAAAATCAATGCGACGGTCATTGTTGTTTGGGGTACAATACTGAGAGGTCCATCTTAATGAGGGTACTGTCAAACTCTGTAGACCAAGATAGTGATGGCGAGGAGGTGTAGTTATCCGAGTGGCTACGGAAGGTTTTCATCGGGATAGTGCGAAGTGCAACCAATGCAAAATATGTCCTATAAAAAACTTCAGCGGACTTTGGAAGTGCTTAGCTTACCTTCTTATAGATATTGAGTGCTAATGGAGTCACCTTGGACTTGGATTTCAATCAGAAAACTGATTCTGATCGAACGCAGTAGCATGCTTCGTATCCTATTTGTGAGTCATCGGAAAATATGTCCATATATCAATATGGCCAAAGGTCACCAAAGGTGACTACTTCACTAGATAATTTTAAGGATCTGGGAGGAGGAAAAACTACTGGAGGAGTGGATGGAAGGTGCGGTTTTTCCCATCTTTAAAAAAGCGATCGGCTCGATTGCTTTAACTGCCGCAGCTAGCTGGTCAACACCACTTGTAAGGTGCTCTCCCAGATTTTGTTGCCTCATCTATACCCAATAGCAGGAGAGTTCGTAGGGCAGTATTAGGCTGGCTTTATGGGGGTCCGTGCTGCTATGGATACAATTTTTACTCTCCGACAAATCCTCCATAAGTGTTGGGAGTACAACCCACGCATCACATTTTCGTGGGTTTCAGGGAAACATACGATGCTGTCGAGCGCTAACAGCTATAGAAGATAATGCAAGAGAACGAGTTTCCGGATAAACTGACGCGGCCGATTAAAGTTACCATGGAGCGAGTAATGCATTACGTGCATGTTTCGGTGGCATACAGGATGAACCATGAACTCGCACAGTTCTATGGCGAATCCAGTATCCAAAAGGTGGCTAAAGCTGGACGGATACAATGGGCAGGGCATGTTGCAAGTAAGCCGGACAACTATCCTACAAAGATTGCGTTTTCCAAGTAGCACACTTTACGTCCATTTAGTTGAAGCAACCGCATTACGACTGAAATTAGTCATATTTCGGTTACCACAACAACTTTATAACAACCGTGCTAGTAGGGTTGCTTCATATCCGGAAGGAACAAGACGACCAGAAACGCAAGATGGTTAGACCAGGTGGAGCGAGTTGTGATGGAGAGTGCTCGGTGTCCAAGGAATTGGAGAGCGGTAGCCCTAACGGGCTTTGTTTAAGGATGGCAAGTCACTTAAGTAAGTAAGTAAGCATGTTTCAAAGCCTCTGTCGATTCATTTCGAATCGCGAAAAGAGTTGCGGCAAGGGGATGGACTGTTCTGTATGTTATTCAACATCGCCATTGAAGATGTGAATCGGCGAGCGGGCAGCAAAACGAGAGGAACGATTTTCAGCAAAACTAGCCAACTCCTAGCTTTCGCAGACGACCTCGACATCATTACTAGAAGACTCCAGAAAAAGAAACGTTCACATACGACGCATAGTGACTATTGATGGCGATGAACTGGAAGTGGTTGATGAGTTCGTATATTGCGGATCTCTGATCACCACCGACAATAATATGAGTGAGGAGATTCACCGACGCTTTCAAGCTGGAAATCGAGTCTACTCTTCCCTCCGCAAGACATTACGATTAGACTGCTAGTCTTCTACGGATTTGCTTACGGAAGACATGCGTGCACTGACCGTTTGAGCGAAAGGTGTTTGCGAACTATTTTTGACGGAGTACAAACAGATAGCGAAGAGTTGCGTAGGCGTATGAACCACCAGCTGCAGGCACTACTTGGAGAGACTTCCATCGTATACCTGGCGAAAGTTGGGAGTGGCCACGTGGGTGGGCTACATCGCAAGGATGCCGAGCAGTGAAATCCGTTCTCTTCAACAGTGCTATCGGCACCAGGAATAGAAGGGCCTGACGTGCTGGATAGCTCGACCACTTTGAAGCCGACTTGCGTGTGTCGAGACGCTCAATGAATTCGTACCGAGTAGCGCAGGACCGAGTACAGTGGAGAGGAATTCTTGGAACGGCGAGAGCCATCCCGGAGTTTATCAAGATGGGGCCGGATAAGTTAGCTACCTCTCTGCACTGGTTGATGCTGTGAAAAACAGCACTGCTAAGTTTGAAGAGTGCAATAAGCCATTGACAACATTTTTGACCGTTTATCGTTGCTGGTGAGCAAGTCAGGTATAATTATTTTGGATCGAATAGCACGTTCCATCACAAATGTGTGGAATTTTTGTGTTGCGGCAGATCTGAATCCGCATGTCGCGAATCCTGTCCTGTCCAACATCACACTAGAATGCGGAGCACCATTTTAGTCCATAAATTCAGTCAATTCATTTGCTTCGTTAGACCAAGTGCAGCAAAGTCTTACTAACTTTTCTTATCTAGTTACTAACTTTTCTTATTACTTATTACTTCTTATTATGAATGAAGTGGTGCAAATTGATGCAGTGTACACGGACCTGAAAGCTGCGTTTGATCGGGTGGATCACGGCATCGTCCTTGCTAGGCTGGAGAAGCTGGGCATTTCCGCACCGTTCTACAAGTGGCTACGTTCGTACCTAACACACTGTAGGCTAAGTGTGAAGATCGGATCAGAGTTCTGCGACTCGTTCTACAACATCTATGGAGTGCCACAGGAGAGCAACCTTGGACCCTTGCTCTTTTCTCTTTTTATAAACGAACTATCAGCTCTTCTGCCACCAGGCTGTCGATCTTTTTATGCTGACGATGTAAAAATCTTTAAAGTAATTTAAATGGACTCCGACTGCATTGAACTGCAACACCTTGTGGACAAATTTGAAGATTGGTGCTCGAATAACATGCTTACTGTCAGCATCTCGAAGTGCTTCGCCATCTCCTTTCATCGTAAGAATAAGCCCATAGCTTTTAGCTACAACATGGCAGGACATTTGTTACAACGCGTCTATCACATTCGTGATCTTGGTGTCGTCCTGGATAGCGCACTAACCTTCCGTATTCACTAAAACGACATTATCTCCAGAGCCAATAAGCAACTTGGATTTATTGACCAAACTCGTGTTTTAGTCTTTTGACCTTGAAATGCGGTCAGGCATATATTAATATTTTTTGAAACGATGGTTCTACAATTGATGAAGGGACGGTAAGGGAAAGTAATGCAGAAGGATTTTTTGGGAATGGAGGAGAAAGAGTGGAAAGGAAGGGAGGGGGGGGGGGGTAATAGGTAGCTACGCTTAACAAGTTGTCTTTGTCTTTGTATTTTAGTTTTGTTATACTTTTCTCAGAAATATTGTTTGGTGTGTCCCAAAGCATCGCAGTGTGCCCAAGAGTGTCCCAATGTATCTCAATGTGTACCAATGTGTCCTAGTGTCTATGTACTCATGTATTCCTAGATATCCCAATGTGCTCCAGTGGGATTCGGTGTGTGCCCCGGTGCCCCAGAGTGGTGCAACGTGCCTCCTGTATATTTTAGTACATCTCAATTTGTACCAGTGTGTCTGAATTGCTGTTCCCAGTACATTCCAGTGATTTCCAATATGCCCCAGTGTCCCTTAGTGTGTCCCAGAGTGTCCCAGTGCATCTCAGTCTGTGCCAGAGTATTCTAAAGCCTGAATCCTCAATCTATTTTAGTGTCTCAATGTATTTAAGAGTATCTCAGTGCGTTCCAGTAGGTCTTAGTATGCCCCTGTGTGTTCCAGTGTGTATTAGTATATCTTATCTTGTACTCCAGTGTATACTAGTATGTCCCAGTTTCTTTCCATGTGTCCCAGTGGCATCCAATGTGTCCTAGTGTACTAGTTTTTCACAGTTGTCAGTGCACTCCAATGCGTGTCAGTATGCCCGAGTCTCTGTGGTCCTGTATCCCAGTATATTGCAGTGTGTCCCAAAGTGATCCATGTTCCTAATGTTTCAGTGTATTCCAGCATATTCCAATATGTGACAGGGTTTCCACGTCTCTGGGTTCCTGCGTCATAGTGTATCCTAATATATTCCAGTAAATTTACTTTTAATATTCAATCAAAAAGCTTTAACTGGTAACATTATACAAATTTCTAAAATTAACTGTTCGTTGACATTTAAGGTAAGATGGCAACAAATGTAAATTCAAACCGATGATGGTTCTATATTTTTAATAACCAATCACTAAATATCAATTCAAACGAAAATGTGAACAGTTCATCATGTATAAAACTTTTTCCTCTTTTTAGTTGTTCATTCATTTCAATGGCGCAATCAAACTTTATCGACAATCGAGTGTACGTTCAGTATTTGAATATTCAACAACAAGCATACAATTCTTGCTTATCCGCAAAGGTGCTTAGTAGAACTTTTGTAGTGTACTCGTGAGTGTAGTGTACATTGTGAAGTTTGTATGAAAATGAAGTTCAAAAACTTTCACCATAACCGGTCCTAGCTACCACATTTATTAATTGCAAAGTATGTGACCACTACCAAGAGGTTATACTCTAGAAGTAGAATGAATGCCTTGACTATGTTTTAGTTTACTGTTATGCAATCACCTGGTCAATAACACTAGTTTTTATTAGTTTGGATGTACATATGCTTTCATAAAAACCTTCCCATTGCATGTCTATCTACCTAAAAGCATACTATAACGCAAAGTGTACTTGAAAAGAATCGTTAAAACACACAACCGATTGAAATAGCCCTCACCTTTCCTCAGTTGAACAATTCCACCACAATGCGAATGCAAATAAACTGCAATCGTATTCAAATGAATACCAAAATTTATGGGTCATCTAATAATTTTCCACCAATTCTCTAATCTAACTTCTTTATCGGTCGCACCACACCGAGATGGGAAAACTTTCCATCCATCAAATTTATTGGTTCCGCGCATTAGCACAGAACGCGTTTTTTGCCTTCCCTGCAAGATCGCCGACGTCCGCGAGAACGGACTCGTCCACATCGGAATAAAAAACAATAACATAACAACGCAATCTCGTTATTTACGATAATGTCCGTTTTATTGTTATCCTGCGTTAACAAATTGCAGTGCGGCTTCCAAACATTTCAAACGAACGCACCATCATCAGTGTCATATTTTGTTTCTAATTTGAAATTCAAAACCGATGCGCAACGCTTTGCGTCCTTTTATGGTAGCTTTCCCTATCCCGGCACGGCGACACGGCGAAAGGGCCCCGAGAGCCTGACCAGCAAAGCGAAGCGGAAACGCGTAAGCATAAACCAATCTCCGGCAAACCTCAATAAAATTAATTTCCTCTTCGCGCTGCGGTAGACTCTATCGCACGCCGAAACTTCGCACCTTTTCCCATTCCAGTGCACAAACCTGACGTCGTTCATCACCACAACCGACGCGGTGCACCCTTTTACCTAACGATTTACAACTTGTGGCCTGGCCGGCCGGCCGGACTGGCCTGGCAGGGCTCTAACTTCCGTTGCGATGAAAACCGTCAAAAAAGGAGCAACCTTTAAAACAATTAACTGCATGTTGATTACAATGTTAACATGTTAATTACGTCCGAGTCCAAGCAGAGCCGGAAATAAATTTTCCCTGTTCCCATTCCGAGCCTATTAATGATCCTCCTGACCGTCCGTACGTACCCCTGTGTTCCCACCGAGAGTGCTCTGATTCCGTTTCGGACCGGAAAAATTCGGCATGGAAGACGCCACTACTCGATGAACGATGCTTGGCCAATAAATTATCTGATGCAAATGAGGTTGGTTTATTTCTTTTAATTACTGGAAATCCCAGGACGAACCACTACCGGCTGGTTTGGTCCGGCAAGGGGACACAGTCCCTACTAGCGCTGCTTGCGGTGCAGTGAAAGTCCTGCTCGAGCCGGCGCAAACGGGGAAATTCGAATCTTATTTTGATTTAATGCTATGGGACTGTCTTTGTTTTTTTCCTCTCTCGCTCTTTTCGGTAAGGACTCGTCCCGGCGGATGTTAACTTGTTGAGGCGAAACGACGAAACTAAAGGGTTCTAAAGGGTCCTGCTAATGGGCGTTCATTGCTTTGATTAAGTGGTGTGGTTGGGAAGAATCGAGTGCGGTTAAAGGAGCATTCCATCGCTGATTTGTCATATTATTCTGCTAGAGATGTTGCTTCAAGCAATTCTATTTACTTTATTGTTGAATAGAAAAACCAGGAATTAGTTTTACAGTGCAAAAATTTTTAAATCTTCGATATTTCAAAGCCCAAATAATATTAATGAATTTTCAAAAATTTTATACGCGATTAATATCTAACATCGAGTTAATCCTAAGTTTATAAATCTCAAAACGAAGTTTGCCTCCATTTACTTTAGTTGTCATTAAACAATTTAACGAATCTTCCGGTTCAAGATTAACGGTCCCTAAAGCATATTCTAACCGAAAAAAATCCCATCTGAAAATAAGGGACACGTGATCCCACGCGTCCATCACACCAACAAAAGAACCAAAAAAAAAAAAAAAAGAAAATGCGACAGAAGAGTGAGAAAAAATCTATTTTTCCCAAAAAAAAAAAAGCTGCGAACACAAGCCGTTTTTTATCAATCATTTTCCGCTCGCCGTGTGTGCCGTGTTATTGGACACTTCCAGCAACACAATGGAGAGCCACCACGCACCGGTAGATGGTGGATGGCGGCTGACGGTTGGTCGGCCACCAGAATCGGTCAGTTCCGAACGTTCGCCCGGAAAAATGATAATTTATTTTTAATGAACTTTTCCTCAACAGTGCTGGACTGTGGGGTGGTGAAATCGGATGGTTTTATATTTGTCTTGATGGTGTTGCGGTGGGTCGGTCGGTTGGTTGGTCGGCCGGAGGATGACGGTAATCCGATCGCAATCGAAATCCACTTTTTAGGACATTATTTGGTCAAACAAGCAGAAACATGTGCGTGTGCCGGTGCCGTTTGTGTGAAAATGAGTTTCCTTTCGAATTCATGTATTATGCACCAGCCACAGCCACATCATTCCCTACACCCCAGCCCCTCGAGATGAACTATATTCCGATCGGAAGGTACATGTTTTGAGTTAAGTGGATAGGTCTGTTTCCGGTGGCGCTTAGGCAGCGCTGCGGAAGTGGCCCTTTTCAGTGGGTAAAGGGTAAAAAGCGGGATCGGATTACGGTTTTTGGGTGAAAATATTGCGGGTTGGAAAAGGGTTTCCACTTGACCGGCATTGAATGGGGAGAAATGTGAAACCGCTTTGTTGGCACACTTGGGACACAATTAGCAACTCGACACGTTTCATCTCTCCGGGGTGAAGTCCGGCGATTGTGTGAAAAAACGGGTAAACCAATTTAAGCCGAGAAAAGTTTATGGTTTATTTTCTTCTGATTGTATTATGCATAACCACCAGTCTATTTCAAAGTCATGTTTAATTTTAATGAAAAACCTCAATATCAACTATCAACATGAATTTAAGCTATTAATTTTATAAAACAGTAGATCTAGCATATCAAAATATTCTTATTCTTAATCAATCAATAAATATACACCGACGGAACGTGGAGGAGACGAACGAACCATGAATTGCATCAGCTGCTAAGGAATGTCGGACGGCAGCCCGGTTAAAAAAGTTCTCAATAATGATCCGACTGGAACAAGACGGCGGGGCGCGCAGCGAGCAAGATGGATCGATCAAGTGGAAGGCGACCTGCGGACCCTACGCAGACTACGTGGCTGGCGAATTGGGGCCATGGACCGAGTGGCATGGAGACGACTTCTTCGTACAGCAGAGGAAACTACGGCCTGGAGCTGATGAGGTAAGTAAATATACACCGGAATCCTATAACGCTTCGATTTTGCACAAAACTTAGGAGTTTGTTCCTTCCAAGGAAGTTTTGGGCCGTATTTTTCATTTGGACGAACTTTCGACGGGTATTCTGGCCACGTGCCCAGCTCACCGCAGCCTGGCATATTGTGCTATCTTCACTTTATCAGCATATTTGTATAGTTGATACAGCTCGTGGTTCATGCGTCTGCGCCACACTCCATTTTGTCATTAAACATAGATCGCAGAATTTTACGCTCAAAAACCCCAAGCACTCGTCGATCTAAAAGGCCATTTAAAAGGCCTAACGACCTCTTCTACTTGTCTACGGTTGATTCCGATGATATCGACGCTATCCGTAAAACCAAGAAACATGTGAGATTTTGTGATGATAGTTTCGTTTCTTTCCACGTTTGCTCTTCGTATTGCACCTTCTAAGGTAATGTTGAATAGCAGGTTAGAGGTTGCTTCAGTCCATCAAACGGCACGAGAGCAGCTGAGGTCTCACCAGCTACTCTGACACATGATTTTGACCCATCCAACGTCGCACGAAACAGCGTAATTAGTTGCGTCAGAATACCATATTCTAGCATTATCTGCCACAGCTCATTTCATTTGACTGGATCGTAAGCTGCTTTAAAATCCACAAACAGATGATGAGTCTGCAAGTTGTACTTCCGGAACTTATCTAGTAATTAAGTAATTAATAATCTCTTCGTATTGCACCTTCTAAGGTAATGTTGAATAGCAGGTTAGAGAGTGCATCCCCTTGCTTCAGTCCATCAAACGGCACGAGAGCGGCTGAGGTCTCTCCTGCTATTCTGACACATGATTTTGACCCATCCAGCGTCGCACGAAACAGCGTAATTAGTTGCGTCAGAACACCATATTCTAGCATTATCTGCTACAGCTCATTTCATTTGACTGAATCGTACGCTGCCTTAAAATCCATTAACAGATGATAAGTCTGCAAGTTATACTTCCGGGATTAGTCTAGTAACTGCTTACTTACTTAATCAGCTCCAGGTCGTGGTTTCCTCTGCTGTACGAAGAAGTCGTCTCCATTCCACTCGGTCCATGGCCGCAACTCGCCAGCAACGTAGTCTGCGTAGGGTTCGTAGGTTGCCTTCCACTTGATCAATCCATCTTGCTCGCTGCGCACCCCGCCGTCTCGTTCCAGTCGGATCATTATTGAGAACTTTTTTAACCGGACAGTCGTCCAACATCCTCACGACGTGCCCAGCCCATCGCAGGCGACCGATTTTTGCGGTGTGAGCGATGGGTGGTTTCCTAAGTAGCTGATGCAATTCATGGTTCTGCACTCCATCGTAGATAGTGCGCAACACCTTCCGTTCGAAAACACTAATGGCGCGTTGGTCCTCCACGAGCATAGTCCATGCCTCATGACCGTAAAGGACTACCGGTCTAATCAGCGTTTTGTAGATTGTTAACTTCGTGCGGTGGCGAATTTTGTTCGATCGCAGCGTCCTGCGGAGTCCAAAGTACGCACGATTTCCTGCCATAATGCGCCTTTTTATTTCTCTGCTGGTGTCGTTGTCTACAGTAACCAGTGAGCCCAGATACACGAGGTCTTCTACCACTTCGATTTCATCACCGTCTAAATGAATCGGGGAAGGGAGGTCAGCATTCACTTCTCTAGAACCTCTTCCTTTCATGTATTTTGTTTTCGATACATTAATGACATTAATGGCTTCAGCTTTCACTCCGATGTACGTTTCCGCCATCCTCTCAAAGGTACGTGTAATGATGTCAACATCGTCAGCGAAACCAAGAAGCTGGACGGACTTCGTGAATATCGTGCCACTTGTGTCTATCCCCGTTCTTCTTATCACACCCTCCAAAGCGATGTTGAACAGCAAACATGAAAGCCCATCACCTTGCTGTAACCCTCTTCGAGATTCAAAGGGACTCGAGACTGCCCCTGATACTTGAACAATACACTTTCCATCGTCGCCTTGACCAATCGCGTTAGTTTATCCGGAAATCCGCAGTAGTGCATAATCTGCCATAGCTGATCTCGATCGATCGTATCATACGCCGATTTGAAGTCGAAGAATAAATGATGCGTGGGTACGTTGTATTCGCGACATTTCTTCAACACTTGCCGAAGCGCGAAAATCTGATCCGTGGAAGCACGGGCACCCATGAGTCCCGCTTGATATTGCCCCACGATCTCCTTTGCAAGTGGTGATAATCAACGACATAAAAGTTGGGAGAGTACCTTGTAGGCGGTGTTCAACAGTGTGATTGCGCGGTAATTACAACAATCCAACTTGTCACCCTTTTTGTAGATCGGACACACGATGCCTTCCGTCCACTCCTCCAGCAGTAGCTCCTCCTCCCAAATCTTGACAATGACCCAGTGCAGTGCTCTAGCCAGTGCGTCACCACCGTATTTCAGCAGCTCGCCGGGTAGCTGATCAGCCCCAGCCACTTTATTGTTCTTCAGCCGACCGATCTCTTCTTCTACCTCCTGGAGGTCAGGGACTGGTATTCTGTCATCTTCTGCACGTGCTCCAAGATCTATCGCCATATCGTCACCTTCATGTTCACCTACATCGCTGCTACTTCACGTTCGTTCGTGAGAAGATTACCGTCTGAGTCCCGACACATATTGGCCTGCGGCACATAGCCTTTGCGCGAACGGTTTAACTTCTCGTAGAACTTCCGTTTATCGTTAGCACGGTACAGTTCTTCCATCGCCTCGCGATCTCGTTCTTCCTGATGGTGCTTTTTCCTCCGGAAGACCGAGTTTTGCCTGTTCCGTGCTTGTTTATATCGCTCCACATTCGCCTTCATACGATGTTGCAGCATTCTCGCACGTGCTCATTCTTCTCCTGCACTAATTGCTTGCATTCGCCGTCGAACCAATCGTTTTTTCGGTTCGGATTCATTGTACCTAGTGCCGCTAGAGCAGTACTACGGATGGTGGTCGTAATGCCTTTCCAACCATCTTCAAGAGTTGCTGCGCCAAGTTGCTCTTCCGTTGGAAGCGCTGCTTGCAGCTGCCGCGCGTATTCCTGGGCAACTCCGGTGTTTCGTAGCTGCTCGATGTTAGGTCGCGGCGTACGACTTCGACGGGTGTTATACACCGTCGAGAGTTTTGAGTGCATGAAGACTGCAACTAGGGAATGGTAAAAATCTATATTCGCATTGTGGTAGGTGCGAACGTTTATAACATCAGAGAAGAATTTACCGTCGATTAGAATATGGCCAATTTGGTTTTCTATTCGTTGGTCTGGTTATCTCCAGGTGGCTTTGTGGATTTCTTTGCGGGGGAAGAAGGTAATTCCGGCTACCATACCGCGGGAAGCAGCAAAATTTACGCATCATTGACCGTTGTCGTCCGTTGCGGCATGCAGGCTGTTTGATCCCGATTACCGGTCTGTGTTGTATATAGCTTCCTGCGCGTTCATGTCACCGATGACGATTTTCACGTCCCGTCGCGGTCAGCCATCATGCACCTGCTCCTGCTGCGCGTAGAACGCGTTGTCATCGGGTCTCCCTTCGTGTGGGTAGTGCACATTGATGTGACTGTAATTGAAGAAACGACCCGTAATCGTCAACTTGCACATCCTTGCGTTGATCGGTTGCCAACCAATCACACGCTGACGAATCTTTCCCAGTACTATAAAGCCGGTTTCCAGCTCGTTGGTGGTGCCACAGCTGTGGTAGAAAGTAGCCGCTCGATGCCCGCTTTTCCATACCTTCTGTCCTGTCCAGCAAAGTTCCTGCAGTGCTACGACTTCGATGTTTCGGGGATGGAGTTCATCATAGATTATCCTATCGCAACCCGGGAAGCCGAGCGATTTGCAATTCCATGTCCCGAGTTTCCAATCGTAGTCCTGATTTCGTCGCGTAGGTCGACGCCGATTGCTCCGATCCCTATTTTCTTCTTTGTTTTTGGTAACTTTTTGTTTTCCAGGGCGGCTTGTCGGGCCTGCCTCTAACCCCCTGTCTCGCTAGAGGACCATCGCACCATAGTAACTGACGCAGGGAAAATATCTGATCCATCATGGAACGATCCGATTCCGAAAATCAGCTAGGTATTAGCAGACGAGGGATCCGCCTTTCATCTCACTGGTTGCGTATTAACCTACGTTGGTGGCTCTGCAGCTCACAATTCTTATCCTGTTTCAGCTGATCTCCGTGTTTACCGTTTTGTTAGTAAGCAGGTTGCCAACACGATCGCTTTGCACATCACAGGCGTTCCAAAATTTTTGCACCTTACCATTTTGCAGAAGCACCTGTAACTGACGGGGTCGTAACTACCCAGCATTTACGAGACCCCCTAAATCAAGCCTCAGGGACGGCAAACGTTCGCGACTTACTGTCAAGAAAACACTTGAAAACCTTCTGCTCAACTCTTCCCGTTTATTCACAACTTTTCCCTTCGATAACTCTTACCTTTTGGCTTCGGGGTTTCACTTCCGGTTTCGATGCTGACCGGGATCCAATTGCGGTCAGGTCGGCGACGTTGGAACGGGGTTCGACGACTAACCTCCGGCGTTCCGACTGCGGGCTCACTCAGGGCTTCTGTCAAGCGCGATGGCGACGACGCGACGTTACTGCGGTGGCGTCGATGGCACGGACGCTCTCTCAGCTTCGGGGTTGACGATCGTGGTGGCAGCGGCGGACGTGAGGACCAAATTCGGTACACTCTGGTACAGCTCCGGGTCACGTTGGTAACGTTAGTTAATCGGGGTAAATACAGGGTAAGCACAGGGTAAGTACAGGGTAAGTACAGGGGTCCTGTTGTTTGCTTTGTTATACGCTGCTTTCCTTTCCTCCTTTGAGTATTTCTGTCTTTCACTTCTGTCTTCGTTTAGAACCTTTTGATCTTATTTCGTCTTTCAGTTTCACTGCTATAGTTAGCTTTTAACAGTTTGGCTTCAGACAAGGTAATCGCTTCAATTATCTTATGTCCAACGACCTATGACCTTTTTTCGCGCCACGAACCCTACTCTCTCTCTCTCTTTCTCTCTCTAGCTGATCGTTTTCCTGACATAGTCAATCCATGCTAGCTCGACTCCATTTTTCCGCCCCCTGGTGGTGGGTGGGTGGAAACCGTTGACGCGTGGCTGCGTGTGTCGCCGGGGAAAGCTGTTTGCAATACAGTATTTCAACTATTTTCTTGACGTTTTATTTCGTGACATTTATCATACATTTTACACGCGCGATAGTCTCCTAAATCTTGGGCGGAGGCTAGGCCGACGGTTACACACCATGTGTCGTTGCTGGGGAATCTCTCCTCTGCACCGGTGAGCATGCACATCTCGTGCTCGCGTGTTTTTAGACGGCGGGTTCTTTTTTCCACAGCTCTAGTCTCTCTATACCTTTCTGTATTCTGATGTATAGCCTCAGTGAGCATGCGACTCCTGGCCTGATTCTTTTCATCTGTCATTCTCTGGCATTCGGTATCAAATCAACTGTCGTGCCTACCACCTATCTCGAAATTTTTTCAATGGCATCATGGAGATTCCTCCACTGCTTATTTATTTTTTCCCTTTAATGCTACTGTTCTGCGATTCGTTGATCAAACTTTTTGGCGTATTCCGGTGCCACACCATCTGCCGCCAACCGCTGGATATTGAAACGCAGCGTCTTCTGAGTGTGAGCATTCGCCACGATCGACAACCTTGCGCAAATCATACACATAACGAGATAGTGGTCAGAGTCGATATTTGGTCCCCGTCGGGGCGTCCGTCGATGACCGAAAAGTGTTCAAAATGTCGATCGTCAATCAAGACATGATCGAGTCCCCATTTGCATACCTCCAGGTACGTTTCCGAATATTCAGATGCAGAAAGTAGATGCTACAGATGACCATTCCTCTGGCCGCGGCAAAATTTATGAACCTCAAACCGTTACCATTGGTCGACAGATGTGGGTTATGTCATCCAAGGACAGAACGAAAGAATTCCTTCCTCCCGATCTGCGCAGTTGCATCTCCGATGATGCTTTTTACGTCATGCTCTGGGCACTCTTCATAGGTCCACTCGAATCTGTCGTAGAACTCGTCCTTAGCATCATCGCATTTATCATTTGTCGAAGAGTATATGTTGATTAGTTTGTAGAACATTTTCCTTGATTCTAAACACACAATTACGGGGATCCATCAGATAACTCGTTTCTTTTGCTCTCTTTACACTACGAAATCGACTCCATGTTCTGCTTTTCTACCGCCACCACTGTAGGAGATGAGGTACTTGAAAGAAGTGCCTGCAATAGGGTCTACTGCGCGGAACTCCCTTTCTCCGGAATTTGGACATCGAACTTCCTGAATAGCAGCGATCTCCACTCCGAGTTGATGCAGCTCTTGAGCAAGCAAGCCAGCTCGTGCTGGGTCATGAAGGGTTCGCACATTCCAGAAAATGAGCAAAATGCGACATGATGGGCGCAATCACATGCAAAAGCGCGTGATTGGGTGGTGACCAACCAACAGTCGTATGTGCAAGTTGGGGATTAGAGGCCATTTCTTCAACGTTAGCATTATCAACGTGCATAGCCCACACCTAGGAAGGGACAAGGACGATAAGGACGATTTTTACGCGCAGCTTGAAAGTGAATACGACAACTGCCCAAGATAGAACGTCAACATCGTCATCGGAGACCTTAATGCTCATGTCAGTCAGGAGGAGGGCTGCATGTCGGTTATTGGAAAGTTCAGCGGATGTTATGCATGAATACGGCCATCGACTACGCAGCCCCCAAAAATATGACCATACGAAATACCTACTTCCGGCACAGGCTCCTATATTTTTACACCAGGACATCACAACAAAGACGGTGCGTATCGTGACACAAACATCGATTCTGACCACTACCTTTTAATGGTTAAAATGCTCCATAGACTTTCCGTTGTTATCAACATTCGGTGCAATCTAGAACGACTCAAGTTACCTTACGTCGCTACTGAGTACGCGCACTGACTTGAGGCAGCGCTGCCGGGTGAGAGAGAGAGAGAGCTAAATGAAACCTCTCTCGAGGACTGCTGAGATAGTGTTAAAGCAGCTATCAACAGCGGCTGTGCCAAGAGGCACACTAATAGGAGTCGAAGTAACGACTGGTTCGATGACGAATGCCAGAGGACCCGTCAAAACGTGGAACGATATAAACAGAAACGCAGACAGCAAACCCAGTTTTTACCGGGATAAGAAGCACCACCTGGAAGAAATTGAGTGTGCGGACATGGAACAGCTGTATCATTCTCAGGAAGTTGGTAGTCGACGGGAACGACTTCGAGGGGGTAGACTAATTTATTAACCTCGAATCGTTGATGAAGTCGGATAACAACTGCAGCAGAGCAATATGCAGACGAATTCTTGCCGGGAGTCGTACTTACTACGGACTAGACCCTAGGTCTGGTAAGTTTCAACTCCGTACCAAATGTACCATGTACAAAATGCTAATAAGACCGGTAGTCCTCTACGGGTATGAAACGTGGACAATGGTAGACGGGAACCTAAAAGCATTGGCCGTTTTTGCACGTCGTGTGCTAAGGATTGAATCAGCTGGCGCAGTTTTCGGTGAACCCAGTATCCAGAAAGTTGCTAAGGCTGGAAGGGAGCAATACAATGGGCGGGACATGTTTTGAGAATGCCGAACTACAACGCTGCAAAAATGGTTTTCGCCTCGAATCCGGTTGGTACCAGACGCTCAGCGCCAGGCCAGGTGCTCAGCGTGCTCGATGGTTAGATCAACTGACCTGGAAAGAGTGGGATTATTAGTGGGATAGTTCAAATCCTGAGGGACACAACGCCAGGACAAGTAAATAAGCTGTCTACTCGTTCCTTCGTGAAGATTAAAAAATATATTTTTCGGATATTATCAAGGTTATCAAGGAACAGAACATCGACTCTAACCACTATCTTGTCTTTTTATGATCTGTGTATGGTTGTCAAACGTCGTGAAGCCTCGCACAGAGTGGACGAAGTTCTTCAACATACAGCAGTTAATAACTGTTAGCTTGGTAGAAGATTACGCCAGATAGCTAGGGAAAGTCGGAACCTATGTCTTCGGAACGACTGCGAGGAAGACGTCAAAACTGTTAATTCGATTCCGAGACGGTATTGGGAGATTGTTCAAGCTTTAGTCTTACGTTATTATGTGACGATTCTAATTCGCAATTCCTGATTGGCAATCAGTGCTCAAATAGGTATAGCAAAATGATAGTACAATTCTATAATCCTTTAAGCGTGAAAAAAGAATCAATTTCATTTTCAAAGAAGGAGGCGTGAAACCACCCAGTTTTGCGCAAGGGATGGCGATGACTAGGCAAATAATCACATGCACAATCAGCACCAGATTATGCACTTTTTTACCATCACCAGCAGGCGCTTTAGTCAACGCTCGGTAGTGACAATCTCCAACGACTCCTGTCAACTGCAGGGACACTTCATTTATTACCGCTTATTCTTTACAGTTAACCAACAATTGTAAGATAGAAAAAAACTGCTTCCACCAAAACATTGCATTTTACCGCGTTTCTCACTAACATACGTGCACACAAAAAGTCACCCCTTGCCAAGGAATCTGGCTCGGTTCCTCAGGGGATAGCCTGTTTCGTACTCGTCAAAATTCATAACTTGATACGTCATGACACTCCATTTATCTCCGCTCGAGAAAAAAAGCCAAACCAAAAGGGCAAGTTTTTCTTTCCTATTCTTCACGATTCGATGTCATGCCATTTTTTCGCTAATTCAATAAGTCTAGGGAATCATTTTTTATGGCCGTTCGAGCAGCAGAGCAGCCGCTTCCTTGCTGAGCCGAGCGACTTCAACCGTAATTTGTGGTGTCAATGTTTTCAATCTCATTTGGCTTTTGTTATGTTTGGTGGTGCTCATTTTTCTCCTGCGCCCGTCCCGACCCGCTGCTGCGGCTCGGCCCGGCCACCGTCAACATGCATATGATTACCGTCATTTTTTTCCACCCGAATTACGCCTGGTAGTGGCATAGTCAGTGTCACAGTGTGTACCGAACTTTCCCGTTGTTGAGGCAAAATCGGGAAATGAATAATATATTTGCAAATTATAGACTATCATCATTTTTTTTGTTTGACTGCCGGCGAAAAGTGAATTTGGCGATAGGGGATGCACCGGAAGGGACCAGAGAAGCAGGAATAAAAAAAGCCGACAGGGGACGACGACAGTTCATCGATGACACACCTGCATTAATTCCGGAGTGGTGCAGTTTTCCGGAAAAATCCCTCGTTTGATTTGCCATACATTTGCATCGATTTTGTTTAAGAAGGGAGCTGATTTGCGATTTCCGATATGTTGGCTTTTTATCGGCAGGACCGAATAAAACACGATGATGGCCTGATCCCGGATACGGGATGATGACGGGTGTTTGCCAAGGGTGTGATGTGCGCAAATTTGGCTTAGTGATTAAGTGGGACTGGATTACAAGCATGAAATTTGCTTGTCAAATTAAAAGGATCGATTATTAGGCTCGAATAATTTGTTCGCTGCGCAGTTCGGAAAATGCGGAAATGGCCTTTCGGGTCACCCGAATTTGTTGGATAGAATATTATATGATTTTTATATCGGATAAAAAAGACTTCAGTAGAATAGGTTTCAACACAGAGTGCATACTCTCAAATAATATCAATAATAGATTCATTATTGAAAGCATACATAAAACAAAATTTCGTTTTCCGCATTTTGATAAATTGCCCAACACTCATTCTGTCAGCGAGCGTATCGATGCTGAGCAGTGAATGGTATGTAGCACACATATAATTTAATATTTTATCAGACTTTTATTTAACCGGCCTAATGTTTGCCATTTTAAAAGCCATTCTCCAGCCAGAGTTCGGTTCGTGTGCCTTACCCTCTGTCTCGGGTAGAAAAAATTGAAGAGCCAGTTTTCAGGCAAACATAATTTATCTCTATTTATCTAGGAACGATGATCGAGTCGACGTTCGTCTTCCTGCAGCAGCGGGCGGTAGGACAAAAGGATGTTGCTTCCCTGTCCGAAAGTGAATGTCTCGAAAATTGCACTGTTCGGAAGAGGAACGACCCATAATAGCAACGATAATAAATGGATAAATATATTAACAGGTTGTGCGGGTGAAACAGAATATATCTTATAATCATAAATATATGTGAAGTGGCTTGGCCCTCCCCTACGAGCTGATTGCAGTGAGTGAAAAAAAAGTCGAGCGCCACGAGGAAAAAACATGAAAACGCGCTTTATCATCCGAATTGGTGGTGATTTTTCACCAAGTAGTATAAAAAATGAAAATCATTTCTCGTTTGTGTACGGCTTCCCATGCAAGGCAGAGAAAGTTGTGTTTTTCCTTCCACTGAAACAATACCTAGAGCTAATAATTTGTTATACTGGAAACTATGAAAAGCTTGAAGCGTACAAGCAGAGCACTTAAGATAAACACAAGCGTGAACCCTTTTTACGTTAAATTATGACTAAAACCAACAGAAGTGAGAAAATGCACGTTCATCACACGCGGACGGTTCGAACAGATGGCAGGGTTTCCTCATTTTTCCGCTGTCAACCGACGCTTGCTTGCGCCGGCCACCAAACTTGTCAAAGTGACTCGATTTAATGTAAAATCAACAAAAACAATTGGAAGGGTACTGCCGTAAATAAAGATCGACAGGTTCAAACGCACCCCGGAGACTGAATGATACGAGTAGGATTTTTAATAAGTTCAAATAAGCTTCATTTGTGATAAATATTCCTTCTTACCGTCAGGCCTACTGTAGTCTGGCGTTATTTTGCGATTAGTACCTATATATAATATTTTGTATCAAACTGTATTCTCCCTAAAATGAGCTATAATTATAGTAAACACTAAAATTATATTTCTTCTTTTTCTAAAATTTATGTAATTACTCTAAATAACCAAACTAACCTCCTGTAACGGGCCTTTTGCCTGCATGGCCGGAGGAATCGCCGCTCGGATAGGTTCGATGAAACCGCCCGAAAGTGTTGAGATTGCTACTGCTTGCTACTGGAGTGCCACTTAAAAATCACCTCCAGAAAGGATTTTCCACAGCAGCGCTGGCAAATGCAAATAGAATAAAGAGCTGAGGAAGGGTGCCCGTTTTTTCCCGACCCAAAAGTGAAAACGTTGTTTATAATTAAAACCCTGTTTCGAATATGGTAGCTGGGTACAGCTGAAAAAAGCAGCAAACCACTCTCAATTAGTGGCTAAAAAGCGTATCTTTTCCGGAGGAGTCACCGTGGCGGCGACACCCTCAGAGTATTGTTTGTTTCCCGACTCCCGCCCGAATACCCCGGCACAGCGCAGTGC
The DNA here is from genome assembly GCF_943734655.1 of Sabethes cyaneus. NCBI lineage: Eukaryota > Metazoa > Arthropoda > Insecta > Diptera > Culicidae > Sabethes > Sabethes cyaneus. Next base: position 127,638,012 of record NC_071353.1, on the reverse strand, counting down.
AGTGGCTGTAATTGACAAATTTGTAATTTCTCAAGTGGCGTAGCAAACAAAATACGGTAGTACCGACTCTTCCTGCGATGACAGTGGCATAGCCAAATGAAAACAAGATGCTATTAGCAGAGTTTTAGGAAACCCTTCATCTGCGGCGCAGTGCTAAATAGTGGCTTAGAGATTAAAGGCAATACTCGAGAGATCGTCTGGAGTGTTTGTTATTGGTATGGTGCGTTTGATGTTTTTGCACAATAGTCGGAAGCGTATTATGTCATGTTTATGTAATAAAACATTTGCTAAAATTAATAATGTTAAATGACATCTATTATGAAACATTGGATATTTCAAAATCGGATGCATGAAATCAAATCTGACATGCAAGAGATGCATTTGATTTTCTGCTCTTGGTGTTGGTGCAAAATTGAGTAGCTCATACCGAAGACGAAGATATGTTGCATTCCTGAAGTTTTTATTAAAGCTGCAAAATTTTATTTCATCGAATAGATAAATGCCGCAAGTTCACGTTTTCTTCAAAAGTCTACACAGAAGTTTTCTTTATTTTACATTTACACTTTGTCTCTTAGGATCTCTAACTAACTTTGGGTGTCGGTGAATTACGTCTCAGGTGTGCCGCAAGAAAGCAATCTCGGAAATAATAACTTATTGTCGTATTCCCACTAATGAGTTCCAGCAAAACTGAAAGCGATACCCCGTTATATTTTCCAGTCAACGGTTGCTCGTCGCTTTCAGCCAATCAGAAATTGGGTCAATTTTGGGGCAACGCCGCAGTTGACACTTGGCACGTCCTGTCCAAGATTTGCACGACTAACTCCCGAACTGTCAAGCGACTCCGACACTCTCTGTCTGTGCCCGTTACACACTACCGGCAACTACCCAAATAATGTGTCAGCAACGCACATTACACATTAAAGGCAAATCCCCTAATCTTATATATAAAAATGGATTTTTGTCTGTTTGTCTGTCTGTCTGTCTGTCTGTCTGTCGAGATGTTCCTTATAGAATCAAAAACTACTGAACCAATCGGCGTGAAAATTTGCATGTAGAGGTTTTTGGGGCCAGGAAAGGTTTTAATGATGGTTAGAGACTCCTCCCCCCACTAAGAGGGGGGGGGGGGGCTCCCATACAAATGAAACACAAATTTCTGCATAACTCGAGAGCTAATCAAGCAAATAGAACAAAATTTGGTGTTTTTGGTGACAAGAATATGGTAAATTGAGACCCCTCCCCTCTTTAGAAGGGGAATTATGACTCCACTCCCCTTTAAGAGGGGGGCTTCCATACAAATGAAATTTAGCATGTGGGTGTTTTTGTAGACAAGAATATTTTCTATGGTGAATTAGGACCCCTCACCACATTAGGAGGGGGTGCTCCTATACAAATGAAATACAAATTTCCTCATAACTCGAGAATTAATCAACCAAATGGAACCAAATTTGACATGTAAGTGGTTTTGGAGGCAAGATTTTTTTCTATAATGAATCGAGACCTCTCTCCTCTTTAGAAAGCGAGTTATGACCCATCTCCCTTTTAAGAGGGGGGGCTCTTATGCAAATGAAATACAAATTTTCTTAAAACTTGATTACTAATCAAGCAAATGGAACCAAATTTGGCATGTGGGAGATTTTGGAGTCTTGAAATTATTTTATAATAGTTAGAGACTTCTCACCCCTGTGGTAGGGGAATATGGACTCTCATACAAATAAAACAGAAGTTTTTGCGAAACTCAAAAACTAATCGAACTCGAGAAATTCGAGACTCTTCCATAAAACATTAGTGAATAACAAGACCAGAAAAACTATCTATAGTAACACTAGATCATTCAGGACGAGACGGCTGCGAGTGTTGCCGGTGACCCGCCGTCGGAAGCGCCGCCCACTGGGGAGAGGCAACTCCCCGCAGAAATCACTACTGTCTAGGTTTACTTGTTTTCCTACGTCTACCTGGGCTTCCTGGAACGAACGACAGCGAGTAAGGAGAGGATTGCGAAATGGTACGTTCCACAAAAAAGTTTTCCGTGAAATGATACATTCCGCTTAAGGTTTTTCGCAAAATGATATTCGGCGAAATGATGTACAATCATGGCGAATATTACTATCCGCTTTCTGGCTATGCAATGAGGGGACAGGGGAGTTGTTTTCTACTTTATTGTGAGGAAAAATTGCAAATTTGTATATTAAACTACCCATTGCTGGTAACTAATAAGCATTGACATAAGCAGCAAATCAGCGTATCTGGCATTTTATACTGCACGTTGTTGTATATTAGCTTTTTGACTGCATAGGTGTTGTAAATTGGCATCCAAAATAGTATTCAAATTATTCGTGTCGGTAATTAGCTGTAAATTAGCATTGTCAGTACTATAAGAAGGTTATCAGTAAAGTAGCAGTATATTTTGCCAAAATAGCATTTAAGTAGCATTTCAGGCGACTTAAATGCTTATTGCCCTACATTTGAATAGCATTGGTGATGCTTATTGGTTACCTGGGATGCTTTTATAGTTACGTAACTGCCAAAATGAATCATATAAGGTTGAACTCCTCAGAAACTTGCAAAACTCGAGATTGTGACAAAGATCATCCGAGATTCATGATTTATGTACAACACAGGTTAATTTGTGGCAATACGAAGATTGTCGGGTCAGCTAGTATGGTATAAATACCGGAATGTCACATCCTCCCCCTGCGTGAAATAAACAATTTAATATATTATTCTCTGTCAATTATGGATTAGTTACATTGTTGGTACAGTCGTCAAATTGTTCTTGTTCGTTATATTGAAATTTATTTCTTATCATACATAAGTTGTAGAAAAATCGCGCAGTTTTGTAATGTAACGACCTACAACAGAAAACACCGAAAGTGCGCCTTATTCTGTGCATGGTTCCTATTTCTGCGCACTCCATATTTCAGTCAAAACTTTCAAATTTCTGCAAATCCTTATAGCGGTATGTAGCAAAATATGTGTACATCTAGTTAGGCCATTACAAATATTTTATAAAGTTTTTGTTCTTCCGGTGTTGGGCCACTTGGGAACGGTGTTGGGTGTTGGGAAGCGGGGGGGCAAAAAAAACAAAGCGATTTTTTTAATCGAGCAAAAAAAAAACATTTTTACTTAAAGTTTAAACGTGAAAACCAAATCTATTCTTGCTCTTAATATTATCAATTTCCCACCCTTTCGTACGCGATGAATTGTAACCGTCGCGGGGGAAATCAAAATGTATTTTCTCAGCCGAAGTGCTAAGCGCACGATCAAATTTGCTAAGATCATAGCAGCGTGAAAACATATTACCTTCTTCGGTATTCTAGGATAACTAATAGATTCAAGCATATATAACCGTTCTGTATTAAATTTGGCTGAAAAAATGCTGAGTTTACGAAATTTATTCCATTAAACTAATTGATCGGAATTATGAACATAATTTTTTTTCTGCTTCTAATTCCGATCACTGTATCAAAGTTATAAACTGGCAAAATTCAAGCTAACGAAGTTACTATTTGGATTTTAGGATTGATTGCAACATGATAACATGGTAGGATTATCGAAATTTTTTGACGTAGGACTACGTCTTACGGCAGGGTGTCAACCAAAATTTGGCGTTAAGTCACCGTCACGAAAGAATGAAAGATTTTGAACGCTAATAGCTCTTCCAATTTAAAACGGATTTTGATCATAAACGATGCAGCAATTATATGGCTTTCTTGAAAAAATTGTTTACCAATCGCTAAATAGTGAAAATTAACGAAAGCTTTCAAGCTAAAAATTCTCCATACATTTTCCGTATGACAGTCTTGCTTCCCTGGCATGGACGACCATTACACACATTTTTGTGCAAACTTATCAGGTCCCTGCGTGCTGATCAATACAGACGCCGGCCACATCCGAATGCGGGTCCTGGTGGGATGGGAAGGAATGTTAGTCCAATACTTGTTGCTAATAAAGACCAGGGAATCCTCTGCATCTTCACAAGCTTCAAGCTAGTGGCTGCTGCTGATTCAAGACAAAGAAGCAAAATAAACTTGCGTGTTTTTTTTTACTACAGAGCACAGTATTCCCTAGGTGCTACATTCCGATTTGATGGAATTTTGACCTTCTGTTTTTATTCGACAGACTTCGTAGCCTGTAAGCATACGGGACAATTGTGCTACAAATCCTTTGACTCTTTCAGTCGAGATTCGAACATGTGACGTCTAGCTTCCTGATCAGATGATTCTAGCAAAAATCTTACTGAATTGTTGCTCAAGTTGATATTTCTATCAAACTTTGTTATAAATGTTTCTACCAAGATTCTATCTCGTTCTGTTACTTATAAATCGCTTTGTCACAATTTGATTATACAGCAAGACAGAATACTGATTTTTGTTACTCATATGGATATAAACTAGATAAAATTATATCATAATTTGATATATTTGTGATATGCCTTGAGCAAATTTTGTTACAATTTTAGTTATTTCAACTGCTAACGAGACCAAGTTTATAACAAAACGCAAAGGAGACTTTGTTATAAAATACTTATTATCTAGAACTCATCCTGTTATAAATTTGACATATTCATTTGATCGGGTTATTAAACCAGTGCCGCACCACCAAGCCAACTGAAAGGCTCAGACCTTTTGCTTTTCTAACGCTGCAAACAAACGAAAGCGACAGCGCAGTTATGAACTATCTTATTAATGCGTGTTCTTTTAACATAACAATAACATATTATTTTGAAGACTTAAGTTTTCTCCTAGAACTTTGTTAATAGCTGGATGCGTGAGGTAAACTTCTATACTGAAATACTCCGACTTTGGCACTGGTAAAAATATTCGTTTTTGATATCACAAAATACCTCACCTACCATAAATACGGTACAGCAAGATAATATTATTATTATATTGTTTGTTTTTTCTCACTTTACGATATTTTACGCTACACATATACCAATATGGTGTAAAAAGTTTTCTTTAATATTCGAGGTTTCTTCGTGAAAACCAACCTCACGTAGTTCTACGCCAACTGCGCGGTCATGTCTGGAACACAACCTTTCTAATTTGATTTTTACTATTATTTATGATCAAAGCTTTATGAAACTGTCGAAGTGACCCAATTTTATTGTAATTGTAACAGTTGAACAAAGATAAAAGAAGAGGAAAGTTTTATAATCCGCTTGTCGATCTTTTGAGTACACAAATTTTATGAATATTAAGCTAATGATAATAATGATCATTAACGCAAGCAGAAGATGACTGGTAGGGGGATTGTCGTCAAACTACATAAAAGCAGCACATTTCAGATCCATATGGTACGAGTTGACAAACGTTTTTTGCTTTAACAGCTCATCATGACGTGATCGGAATTAGATACACCTGTGATTGGAATTAGAATCACCCCTTAAAATTGATGATCGGAATTTGGTGCACTGATGCATCATACTATGATGCATTTTTTTTAACTTTCGGTAAATAATTTAGGCATTTTAGTATTTTTCCATGAAACATAATTGAAAATACTTACTAAAGACACATACTGTGTTAATAAATATAAAAGCTATATTTTTCAGTAGGGACTCAAAGATGAATCATGCCTTAGGTGATCGAAATTAGGTGCTTTCACGGTACGTTATTTTTTTCCATGCAAAAATCGAAGGAAAACGAAAGAAAAATTTTTCGCTCGATTTTCGGAAATTCCTTTGTTCGAATTTCCATTTCTGTTTCATGCTAGAAGCATTAACTTAACTCGTACATTCATTTTTCTAGTTTTTCAGGCTGTAGAACAGACCACAAACAATTGATCTTATGACAAAAAATTAACTCAAATCCTACAAATGATTTTTTTGCCCCCCGATTTTTCAAGCCAATTTCCAAGCGGGGGGGGGGGGGGGGGGGGGGGACGAAAGCTTTTAAAATTATTTGCAATGGCCTTATTAATGTGCTTACGGTGCTACTTGTCTTAAAATCTGTGTTAGGGGTAGGACACGCATAATCGTCCCAAAATATTATCTATACTTACTAATCTTATCATTGATTTAATAAAAGTAAATTTGTGTTTGGCCCTACGGTTCTTACGTTGCAACGATCCATTAAACCTTCTAAGTTGCTCGAATCAGTAAAACCTGAACGGAGTGTGTCGGACTACGGCGTGATATAGCCAAAGTTACTTGTAGACGAGACACTATTAAATTATACTCTATAAATTATATTATTATATTCATTATCAAGGTAATTCTACAGTTTCTGAGTAAAAAAATCCACTGGAGAAATGCAATCAATCCCATGCAACACCTAGGCATCGATTTTTTTTACACATCCATACATCCATACATACACACAGTCAAATTAAATAAAAAATTGCGGTCAACACTAAATCTGCAATGAATATAAGAAAACGTTGGCATGAAATGGTAGAAATGACGTTGGTTTCTTTATTACATAGGATCTACTAAATGCATTCGCATTATATTAAGCCCATATACATATGCAATAGTATTTATCATATTCCACCCAAGCAATACCGAAATGGCTCTCAAAAGTTTAACATTTCCAAATATTCAAAATACTAAATATAACTCAACAAGCATTATAGTTACATTTCGATAGAAACATTTTGCTTAGACAAGCGGCTGTCAATCACATGCATCAAAATAAACCACAACGCGCGCACTGCTCAAATCCTAATGAAACCCCGAAATTCCAAACACGTGTTCTAAACTAATCCAAACATGGGTACCTGAAATCTCTGAACCCTGGTGAACGCAATGAAAAAAAACTTCACGACTATCGTGTCATATCCTGCCAAACATATTCCACGACTGTGTGAGCACATTTATTTGTGGAAAACTAGAAAATTTGTCCCTACGCAAACCACAACGTACGGTCGCCTAATCCTGTGCTGTTGGTTGTTTGTTTGCTGTCGTTTTTCGGGCCGGCACATGTCCGATGGGACGCGATATGATAGCTAGTTGCACCCAGCACCAATAAACATTTTCATCAATGTCGAATTTCGGCAGTTGAAAGATAAGTTGGAAGATATCCAATTTAAGTAAGCATATTCTAGGAAAGGGTTTTATGTTTCATAAAAACAATTATCCATCCTAATATTTTCGTGAATAAACTCTAACGATAAATATTTCACGAATGGTTTTGATTCAATTTGGCTAAACACTTACGGTGCGGGTTCGCCTTTCGCCTCGATATCGTTAACTCGCCCGTAGGGAGTCTCCTCCCGATGATGCGATGTTCACAAGCCACCGCCGCCGTCGCGTCGGTTTCCTTCTTCGCACATGGACGCTAACAACGTGCCGCGTACTGCACCACCGTGGTAGTGATTTAATTTTATATTTATAGGCTAGATCACATCAAATCACATTCATATGTGATGTGACATGCGTCGTTTTGATGGGCGATGCGCGTACTTTCGTATGAAGAGAGATAATTATTTATTGTTTTTTCGTATACCGGAGAGCTCACTCGAGTGGCTGCAGCCTTCTCGCATAATCGTAAATTTTGGCTTTTTATGAGTTCCAATAACTGATGGCCGGGCGCGCCGGAGCCGGGATCGGGGAGAAGCGATGACTTTTACGAGCCTGATCAACGTCTCGTGCTGATTATATTGTACGTATTTAAGGTTCGCCGGAGTCCGTAGGAATCATACAGACAATGAGTGGCGTTAAAAGCCTCCTCATCCAGCAGGGATAATTACTACTCGTCCGTACATATGCATGGCCATGCTAAATAGGATCAGCAAAGCCGGGAAATCTGGTTCGTCGATTTGCCACACACTTTGATAGAGATTAATGACTATTTGGATTGGTCTGAATGGATCGGTCCTTCTTGTTTTGCCTTCGATTCCGATTCAGCGCAGGAGAGCAGGGGGAATCCGAGATTCATATTCATTATGACTGCTCGATGACTTGCACCATTTATCATATGTATGTCCGATAGACTCCGTCAGTGCCATCAGCCTGGACAGGATTTTATTCAGTAAATTTTCTACGCCTTCGAGTGCTGCCCGTACAACAACGGGCACATCTTGCACACTGGAAATGAGGAAAAATTGATTTATACAATCGTCTAGGAAACTGTCCGACCCGATGCGGATGGTTCAGAGCTGTTGTTCCGCAGAAATAGGATTAGCTTTCACGCTTTCGCAGTTGATTGTGGCGTTTCATACATACATAGGTGTGGGAAAGTCTTCCAGGGTTAGGGAAGTCTGCTGGGTTCTGTCTTCGATTTCTGTTCTCGCCCATTACGAGCGTTGATTAAGCATGATTATTCAAATTATAAAAGGGCTTTATTTCGATAGGGCATCGACGTAGGTCCTTAGTTTTAATTAAGAATAAATCAGTAAAAGAAAGAAATGTTTTTCTTATGACTGAAAAGTGTTGAAACCAAATGCAGTTCTGTTTATAATCCATTATGAAAATATAGAAAATGAAATTTGGCCATTCTTTGAAACATCCGTTATTCATCAAGTGCCGAAAATACAAAATTATTAATAACAATTACAACAATATTTAAACTGTGACCAAATTTCTATCCCTTCAAGTAGCATTTGATACAATATTTCATTCGAAAATCTCCAAACAATCTGTGCCAGTTTCCCTAATGACTAAAAAATTCAACAACAGCCTGCCTCCCTCAATAGAAACTCATAAATCTATTATTTATTGCCTGATCCCGCTTAACTTTTCAACCCCGCGTCTAATGTTCGGGCATGTTTTACAATTCACTTTGTACCGAGGAACCCGAGGACAGAAAAAAAACAAGATCAATTAGACCGAAAATTGCTTGCGAATTGTGTAAATAGAGCGTGGATTTTTATAATTCCGAATCTATTTTCATTCGACTTGCCTAGAGACTAGAGAACCCTTTTTACTTACGAGCTCTGCTATCAACCACTCCTTTAGGGATTTTTTCCGAGCCCTTTCTCTGTCTTAATTAAGCGCAACCATATTTATCTTGTTTAACTCAGTTTGCCGGTTCCTGTTCAAGTGTCCGAACACGCGATGTAATTTATTTATTTTTTCTCCCATTTTTTCGGGTAAAAGGATTAATTTTTCTTACACCCGAGGAAAAAAAACAACAAACTCACTTTGACCTGCGAATCCAGGCTGATGGAAATCAACGACAACAACAACAGGCTGATGCCTTTGACATGCTGGATAGGACAGACGGCTGGACGGACAGGCGCTGCCTGGCTGGAAGAGTAAATTTTCACGCAACATATTTCAAATCTGCCGAAAAAGAGAAAAGTTGAAAGTTTCGGAAGGGTCGGGCCGGGCTTCGAGGCCGGATCGGACACGGCTCATTGTCGACGATTGGCTGTCGGGTTCGGGTTGGGCCTTGCGCAAACAAAAGTTCTCCGCGAAAACGGTCGCTTCTCGCAGTAAAAGTGTATGAAAAATTGACAATTTATGTACTGTTTGGCGCGGAAAGTGAACCTTTTTTGAAGTGTGTGACCAACGATGGGCTGCAAACTGGGTGCCAAGCCAGCGCGTGCATTTTCGGTGCAAACGTCAGCCGGGTGAAGTGGCGATTCGACGCGGAACATTTTAAAGTCGAATTTATTGAAATGACATATGCCCCGGTGTGATGAGAGAATTTTAGCGGTGCAAGTCGGGATTATGGAATTTTGCGATGGGATGCAGTCTATATAATGCCGAAGTGCTTTCGATTAAGCTTTCGCTTTGAAAATCTATACAGACTCCGATTGATGTTTCACAGTTTGCGGGTTGCTCATACACAATGCCGGAGTATACCTGTGGTCTAGTTTGGTACTGCATGGTTATTGAAAATAACGGAATTCTGAAGTTCGTGTATGGAGTTGAAAGATGACTTGCAAAGAAGCGACCCCTAAATAGAGCGAGACTGCCACAAAAGCAAAGTGAATGCTCTGAACTTTCATTTTAAGGATGGCACAAACGGCAAGGCTTTGTCGATGTTCAATTTCAGCTTACACGGAACGTTAAATGGGTGTTCTGTAGTAGCAAAACTGCCGATTCTGCTTTGATTAGCTAATGGTCATGGGTTCGAACCTTAGTAGAATGAGGCTTTTTCACACTCTCTCTTTGTGTTTGACTCTGCTTTACCTACGATGAAGCTTCTTGCTGGGGCTAGTTAAGAGACGGAAGGCTACAGTGGGCTGGCCGTGTAACAAGGATGCCGGATGAGACCCCAGCGAAAACAAGATTCAGCAGAGATTCCGACAGCGGCCGTCGACTTCGAGGCAGACCCCTCACCCGTTGGATGGTCACTGTTGAGGAGGATGCCAGAAAAGCGGATGTTAGGGGCGACTGGAGAGTGACAGCCCAAGACCAACAGGCTTAGAGACGACTCCTCAATTCGGCCCAAACTCGATAATGAACAAAATGCTGTATACAAAAAATACAGAAAAATAAAATAAATGAACAATACCGCAACAGATCAAAATACTGGTCGCAGTGATAATGTCCTTAGAGGAAAAAAATATCTACTACATCCAGCGTCCGCATTATATGATGAAACGTTGTTAAGATGCGCGGTTCAGGGTTGCTAAGCTGCTCATTGGCGGTACGAAACCACCAACCTTCGAAGAAATTATGGCTGTAACTGTAGTTGACTGGCCTCTGTACTAAATACGGGATCCGGGTCACAGAGTTTTTATTCTTAGAGACTCTGGGCACCTTCCAACTCTCTAACTCAAAACCTTAGCATTCGTTGAGATTCAGGCCATAGAATAACATTGGTTGTAACATGCAAAAATAAATGAGTCTTATGTAATTAACCAGCCGACCCGTCTGGTCGGAAGCGAACAGTATTTCTCGCGTTTTATTTTCCTCAGTAGCAGTCGCTCAGGCTCAGGCTTAGATATATTTGCTGGAAAGACTAAAATGCTAGCTACACATTCGATTTTGCAAAAACATGCGGCCTGCTGGAAGGATGAAGATCAACCATTAATTGCATAACCAAAGTTATGTCCACATCTAAGTCCAAAATTAAATCCATGTTCAATTTGAAGTCCAATTCCAAGCCCTAGCCCAAGCTCAAACTGCTTACGTTCTAGCTTCGGTACAATGCAGCTCCTGACCTCCTTACATCGTAGTTAAAACACAGACAAACAGACGAGACACTCGCGTTAATTCCATCGTCCATTCAAAAACCACTCATTTTTTCAACAAAGCGAGTTTCGCAACATAGCCACACCGCGGCGCTCGTGTGTTGCTTCGAGTTTTCAATACAAAACCATACAAATGTAAAAACTTTGTAGTATAAAACCCGGTAAATGCAAGCTACTCCTCAACATGCATAACAGAGGGTGCTAGTGTGCAAGCAAAATGTGTAGGACGATGGTTTTTAAAGGATTTTCTTCAATGTGTCATGTCAGTTCGTCAGTGGTTAAAAGTTGAGCCATTCTTACCAGCGAATAACAGTCGTCTAGGTCCTAATTGGGGGATGGTAAATGGTTGAATAATGCGCTCCAGAACTACCACGAAGTTCCACAGCCTCTTATTTAGCAACTCCTATGTCTACCTCCTCGTGGTACCATCCGGGCTACGTTCCTTATTGGAAATCGTACAACTGGTGGAAACTAGGGCCAAATGCGGACAGAGAAGGGGGCACTCATGCGAAGGCTGAGTGTAAACTCTCCGCCTGCAAATGACGGATCTCGGTAGAAGCATGTTCGATGAACCTGAAAATACTGAGAACCTGAGCAGAGGGTCCAAAGCCCCAAAAGGAGGATGGTTTTACAACTGTTATCCATGGCTAAAAGTAAAAACATGAATGGATAAACCCCTAATCCAAGGTGTCATGTGACCCGTGCCGAGGGATGAATGATGGGGGGGGGGGGGGTCTATAAATACTCAGCCACAAACGGAGCCTGTGGAGTACCAGAGCGCCCTCCACAGTAATCACAGTAATTACCGCATCATGAGGGGCTCTGATGTGGCGGACTTTTCTTTCCCCCCAACTCGTGGGATTCTTATGGAAAACAAAATCAAAAATACAACAAGTATAGATACGGTGGAAAACCCGTTCGCGAGAGTTGGCATCCAGCGTTCTCCACCAAGGGTGGAGATGGATGCAACTAGGAGCGCTAGTGTGGGTGGCAAAGGCAGCGGTATGCCTACCACGCCGGACACAGCGATGAACGGCTTAGCGCTAATCAGGGCGATGGAGACGAATAGAGACGCTGTACCTAAAGTGGTAGTAGCGTCACAGCAGCTTAATATAATAATCGAGTTCACGTCAGGTCGCGGCAATTTCTCCAAGGACCTGAAGCCGAGCTTGCTCATGCTTCGGAGAACCTTGCAAGCAGCGACCAAAACGCACAACGACCTCGTGGCGCGTGCAGGAGAGGCGTAGAAAGTGACCGTGAAGGTGTCGAAGGCAGTACAGACGGACGCTTGCCCGTAGACGGAGTGTCGCAACGCGGCCCAGGAGGCCACGGAAAGCGCTACCAGCAGCGGTAAGGCGTCCGCCAAGCGTCTGAGACAGTCCGCGGGGGATAGCACCCCTGGTGGACAGAAAAAAAGCCTGATCGGTAAAAGCCCTCAGGCTAGCGGGTTGGCAGAGCTAACCGATGAACCAGCGGGAAGCTCCAAGACGGGTGGCCCGTGGACCGAGGTTAAGGCCAAGAGAAAAGGCGGAGGAGGCTCCAGTAAAAAAAAACAGCTCCACCTAAACCGGCAAGGAAGCGAGCGAAGAAATACTCGGAGGTTCTGAAGGCCATGAGAGGAGACGCCCTACTCAAGGATCTGGGCGCGGACGTGCGGAGAATCCGCCGCTCACGCACGGGCGTTATGATCCTTGAGTCAAAGAAAGACGCCACCAAGAAGAGTTCCGCATACAAGTCCATAGCGGAAGGAGTGCTCGGGGACGCAGTGCAGGTACGTGCTCTCACACCAGAAGTGACTCTCCAGCTTAAGGACCTGGACGAGATCACCGAAGTGCGCGAGGTCGTACAAGGTTTCAAAGAGCAAAGTGGAGTGGTACTGGCAACCGAGGCGGTTCGCCTATGCAAGGGTCCGGCCGGGACCCAGGTAGCCACCATACGACTTCCCCTGACTGACGGAAACAAAGCCCTGAAAGCTGCTAGGCTAAAAGTGGAATGGTCGGTATGCCCACTGAGCGTGCTCAAGCAGTCGGAAGCTTGCTACCGGTGCTTCGAGCACGGACATAAAGCCTGGAACTGCAAGGGGCCAGATAGGAACCAGTTGTGTAGGAGATGTGGCAGTGCTGGCCATAGAGCAAGGGACTGCGCGGAGCCTCCCAAGTACCTGATCTGTACCGGTAAACGAGACGCAAAGCACGTAACGGGAGGTCCAAGGTGCCCGGCCGGTGTGCCGGCGACTAAGCCACGTTCATAGTGCAAGTGACACAACTCAACCTGAACCACTGCAGCACGGCTCAGCAGCTGTTATACCAAGCAGTTTCTGAGTCAGCAATGGACATTGCCATAATCTCGGATTCATATCGCGTCCCTACCGGAAACGGGAACTAGGTCTCGGATATGTCTGGGACGGCGGCTATATAGACGACATGCAGGTTTCCGGTTCAGGAGGTTGTGTCAACTGCAGGGATTTGCGGTTGCCAAAGTGGGTGGAGTGTTCTACTGCAGCTGTTATGCTCCGCCGAGTTGGTCTATCGAGCAGTTTACGCGGATGGTAGACCGAGTATCAGCTGACTGGTTTAAGGCCAGTGGTTGTGGCGGGCGACTTTAACGCTTGGGCGGTAAAGTGGGGAAGTCGTCGCACGAACCATAGGGGTCAGATTCTGCTTGAGGCACTGGCAAAGCTTAAGGTAGATCTGGCCAATGTCGGCAACACAAGTACCTTCAGTAGGAACGGTGCGGATTCTATCATCGACGTGACTTTCGGCAGTCCTGGTCTTATAAGATACTGGAGGGTAGACAATGGCTACATTCACAGTGACCATCAGGCGGTTCGCTATGGTGTCGGTCAGATAACGAGACGGCAGGCGGCGAGTAGAGCCGACACTCCAACCACCCGTGGATGGAAGACATCATACTTCGATCCCGAAGTATTTGTGGAAGCGATCCGAGGAGAGTGCGGTGATCGCGGTATGCCCGATCCTAACGCTGATCATTTGATTGAAGTACTGTCGCGAGCGTGTGATGCTGCCATGCCTAGGAAAAGCCGACCTACGTATGGGAGGTCACCGGCTTACTGGTAAACAGCTGAAATTGTGGAACTCCGCGGAGCGTGCTTTCGAGCGAGGAGAATTATGCAAAGAGCTCGTTCGGACGAAGGTAGGGCTGAATGTCGAGTAGCATTTGTTGCTGCACGCGCAGCGCTTAAGAGTGGGATAAAAGCAAGTAAACGAGCCTGCTTTGAAAGGTTATGTGCTAGTGCCAATGCGAACCCGTAGGGTGATGCCTACAGGGTCGTAATGGCAAAGACCAAGGGCGTGATGGTGTCCGTAGAGCGATCGCCAGAGATGCTGGAGCGGATCATCGAGGGCCTCCGTCCGCGCCATGAGCCAAGGCTCTGGCCTCAAGCCGCTGGGTCGTCCCACGGCCGACGTTCCAGACCATAGCGTAGGATGGTCGGCCTCCATGCCGAATATCCAAAGTAACGTGGGCGACGGCGGCTTACAGGTTGGAGAGGAAGCGTTGGTTACGAATGAGGAACTCATTGATATCGCTAAATCCCTAAAGGCGAGCAAGGCACCGGGACCACACGGAATCCCGAATTTGGCCATTAAAGCGGCTATTTTAGAGACTGAGTGGATGTAATGATGTAATGTAGTAATGAGTAGATGCCTGGAAGATGGTCACTTCCCGGACAGATGGAAGCGACAGAACCTGGTCCTATTGCCGAAGCCGAGAAAACCTCCGGGTGTCCCCTCGTCATATAGGCCGATCTGTCTACTCGATACTGCCGGCAAGGTGCTGGAGAGGGTTATCCTTAACAGACTCGTACAGTACACGGAGGGTACAAACGGTCTGTCAAGGAACCAATTCGGCTTCCGTAAAGGCAAATCTGCGGTGGATGCCATCTTGTCTGTCACTAAGACAGCCGAGGTAGCAATCCAGCGTAAGAGGACGGGTATCCGCTATTGCGCAGTTGTCAGGCTCGACGTGAGAAATGCGTTTAATAGCGCTAGTTGGGACTCCATAGCCAACTCGCTTCGGAACGTCCAAGTCCCGGTGTCGCTGTACAGAATTCTAGAAAATTATTCACAGAATCGTGTGCTATGCTACAACACGGAGGAGGGTCAGAAGTGCGTTACAATCACCGCAGGGGTTCCGCAAGGTTCCATACTGGGCCCGGTATTGTGGAACGTCATGTATGACGAGGTGTTGAAGCTAAAGTTCCCGGTAGGGGTTGTGATTGTCGGCTTTGCGGACGATATCACCTTGGAAGTCTACGGTGAATCTATCAGAGAGATTGAGTTGACGGCTGCCCACTCTATAAGCATTGTCGAAGATTGGATGCGCTCCAGGAAACTGGAGCTAGCGCATTATAAAATGGAGGTTGTCGTGGTGAACAACCGCAAGTCAGTCCAGCAAGCAAATATCAGCGTCGGGGACTGCACTATTTCGTCAACGCGGTCCTTAAAACTTCTGGGAGTCATGGTCGACGACAAGCTCAAGTTCGGGAGCTACGTCGACTGTGCCTGCAAGAAGGCTTCCACAGTTATTTCGGCATTATCTCGTATGATGTCTAATAGCTCTGCGGTATATGGCAGCAAGCGAGGTCCATACTCAGGTATGGCGGACCGGTGTGGTCATCAGCGTTAGGAACCAAAAGCTACCTAGGTAAGCTGGAAAGGACCTATCGTCTCATGAGCTTAAGAGTGGCTAGTGCGTATGGCACAGTTTCACATGACGCCATCTGCGTCTTAGCGGGTATGATGCCTATTGGTATCATCATTAGTGAGGACGTAGAGTGCTTAAACCAACGTGGAACTAGAGGCATACGGAGTACCACAAGATCGGCCTCGATGACCACATGGCAGCGGGCATGGTCTGATTCCACAAAAGGCCGGTGGACACATCGACTTATCCCGGAACTATCCGGTCAACAGGCGCCACGGCGGAGTCATCTTCCACCTGACACAGATTCTGTCAGTGCATGGTTATTTTAGACAGTATCTGCACAAGTTCGAGCATGCGGAGTCCCCCGTGTATCCCGAATGCGTGGATGTTGAAGAAACAGAACATGTTTTCTTTATCTGCCCTCGTTTCGTGGGTGCAAGAAACAACATGCAGGCAGTGAGCGGACAGGACACAACGTCGGACAACTTAGCCCAAAGGATGTGTTCTAGCTTGTACGTCTGGGGAGCGTCATACGCGTCGGGAGCGTCGGGGTCAGTGTGGCTGCTACCCAGATTGTACTTGAGGTACAAAACCGCTGGAGAGCCGATCAACGGCGAGTAAATAGCTTTACTACCATAGTTCAGTAGTTGTCTAAGAGGGTGCGTTAAGCACAATAGCCCCTCCCTGAAGTAATACCGATAAGGTGGTGCCAGGGAGGATTTAGACTGGAGACTCGAGTAGGGTTTTAGTGGGTCTGGGTCCTCACGCTCCATTAGGGGGGGTCGGGATACCAAACCCCACTCCCTGAGTTGTCTTCTCAGGTATCTGCTAGTACCGTATCTTCTAAGGTGCTGGGCTGTATACAACACAATTAACTATTCAGAAATATTTGTATATTTTGTATTGTTTCCTCTCATCTTTTATTTAAAAGTTGAGTGTAAAGGGTTAAGAAAAAATCGATGAAATTAGACCCCGCTGTTTTAGAATATGTCGTTACATAAGGTGCCAAACGACTGGGATCTGCTTGCACGCCGATTGTGTAGAGGAGTGTCGACGTGGTTGGGCCACGTTTTGGAGTTCACCCATAACTTTCGTTTCAAAATTTTGGAATTGGAGTTTTGGAAAATTTGGAATTTTGGAATTTTGGAAATCTAAATACATCGCGACACAGGTCTAAGAATAAGGTATATTTCCGGAAAGTTTTGAACTGATTGCTCGAAAAACAAAAAAGTTAAAGGCATTTACGTTAAGACAAAAAATGTTGTCATAGTCGTGCCATGTTGTACAGGTTGGGCCACCGCAGAAAATCTAAGACATACGTATTGAAATATCTTTATAAAGACATGAAAAGAATGAATTCCGTAAACAACGGCTGATATAGGTACTAATACCCTATTTTTAATTGCATTTTTGCGAAATTTTGGCGATCTTGTAAAATCAATATTGCTACATCTACGCCTTTTCCGAAGTGTACATCTACAATTAAAAAACAACAAAAATCTAGGTTTTTATCGTATTAATTTTGCTTTATTTCATGACATTTTACGTGACTGACATTCTCTAGCGATTATTGCGCTTCTGCGCTTAAAATTATGGTGGCCCAACCATGACTACTCAAGTGGCCCGACCTTTACAAATAGCGCTTTTCTAGTATTCCACCTTAGCCTTCGCAAACACCTTACTAGGGGGGATTTTTCTATAGTCTTCGTGTGCAGCACAACACACTTAATATATTTTTATAATTTATCTCGATAATTGCATTTCATGAATCATTTCTTGGAGGAAAGTTCTTTGCGCCTGGAAAACTTTTTTTTTTGTAATATTTAGTCACTGAATTTAGTACGGGTGTTTTGAATACACGATTGAAACTCACAATATCGTGAAAAGTTAGCTATCACAGTAAGAAGTTTTACAATGGTTGTATCATAGATATCATGAGTTACTAAAACTGTAAAATCGTGATGGCCCGACCATAACAGTGGCCCGACGATAACGACAATGCCCTACAGTGGATTGAATTAGGTTGGTATTAAGGGATTCAATTAAGTGGGCTCTTTTGAACCTATGAAATGTCCAGATCCGGGTGGTATTCTGTCCGTTTTTTACAAAAAATGGACAGCATTCTAATGTCCGAGCTTATTAACATTTTTTGAGCCAGTTTCACTTTGGGCATATCACGGAGAATTGGTGGA
The DNA here is from genome assembly GCF_943734655.1 of Sabethes cyaneus. NCBI lineage: Eukaryota > Metazoa > Arthropoda > Insecta > Diptera > Culicidae > Sabethes > Sabethes cyaneus. The sequence continues at coordinate 127,620,067 of NC_071353.1, read as the reverse complement.
AAGTAGGCAGATACCGAAAGTTGATAGAGGAAATCGCGGATAGCTATATCCGCAAAGAACCCTCCGTTGCATGGAAATCCACACGCATACCAGCACACTAAATCTACGGAAACTGCATTGCTCTGCGTTGTGACGTTAATTGAGAAATCGTTCATATATCAAGAGGAGGCACTTTGGGATTTCCTTGATATTGAAAGCGCTTTCGATAGCGTGTCGTTCGCTTCAATTTTTACAGCTCTCTTCTAAAATGGAATCGACTAAAATAAGTTAGATTCTAGCAAGGCTTACAAGCAGTGAAAGCCTTGCTAGTTGGGAGATACATTGCTTAACATTTTCGGCTATGACAGGAAGCCCATGAGGAGCTCTCTCATCCTTGCTTTGGTCACTGGTGGCCGATGCATTCTTTCCCAAGCAGCACATCTTGGTTACGAGACTATTGCTTACGTCGAGGACTTATCGTCAGAGGAAAGTTTGAGATAAAAAACTAAACTTAGCTGCCAACCTAGTTTACCTGTTAAGATAGCATCTCGTTGGAATCAAATACTGCAACAGACTAAACAGTTAAACAGTGAGTTACGCACAATCAGGGGTCTACTAACTGGCATACACAGTCCTGCTTCAAACTTATCATTCAAACAGAATCAAATGATACCGACACCTTCGGCTTTTGTAACTCTTCACTTAAAAGTTCAGCGCATCTGCTCTGTAATTGCGGAGCTCTTGCTTTATCTAGGCATAACTTCTTCGGAAGTTTGCTGCTTACTCCATACTGAGTATAGAACGCAAGTCCCAGAAGGTCATTCAGGGCACAAGATTACAACCATCTAGCGCAACTTCATCAATGGGTATGAGGGGTCCGGAAACATTGTATAGCAATCGAAGCCTGCACCAAAAGACGATCGTTAAGACTGTCACAGTGGCCTTTCAACCCAATACCTTTCTGCTATACAAAAAAGGTCCTCGCTTCTTAATCTGTACAGGGCCTCGCGCGCTGTATCGCCGGCTCTGGTGTGCTCTCTAAAACATGCTCATTAGACCGGTTGTTCTCGACGGGAATAAAACATGGACAATCCTAGAGAAGTACCAAGTTCTTGGCGATTTCGTTATCCATGCGAAAGATTGTTCAATCAATATTCGGTGTTATGAGGCTGCACCGCCGCAAATGTCATGGAGAAATGCCCAGACTTAATGCATACGGATTTTACTACGTGGCGACAATTTGACAGAAAACCCATGAAAAAAAACTGTCAAATTGCCGCAACGTAATAAAGTCCGTGTGCATTGTGTCTGGACCTAAAATGTTTGTGCTTTGCGCGCAATCTAAAAAGGCATTGTTCCCCAAGCAGACTGACGTCATTTTTTCGTGTACATTCACAAAAACTGACAGATAGTTGCGCATATTTTTAGAAGTAAAATATGTTGTGTTTCCAAAAACGAGTACCTTTGTTGCCAAACTCGAGATCCCACGGTACGTGAACTATTGTTTAAACCACAACTAAATGGTGCCAATTTTGTAAAGTTCTGTCGAATAGATTTTAGCACTATTTTTTTTCGTGAAATATTGGTACTGTTATTTCTCCCAGCTCGCAGCCCTGTATTAAAGCTAGGGTATCTTCAACCGCAAAGATAATTAACAAACAACCAACTTCCCTAGGTTTTTGCTTGTCGGAGGAATCAATTAAAATCGATGATTGTTAAGTACCGCAAGTACATCCGCACAAGGGAACGTAGCGTAACGAATTTTGGTGTACGCATCTACAGCATGCATTCTAATGATTTCGCACATTAATCATTGCTGGACTGGTCCCGGTGATGGGAAATAGTTGGCCAGCTAATGACTTCGGAGTTTATCGTGTGCGAATTCGCCCACGGAGGATTGCCCGAAACCAATCTCCGGGAGCTCTCGACGTGCGGTTGCGTTGCTCTAATGTTGCTTATTTTTTGGACAGCGTGCAAGTCCATTAGTCACGACCTGGTGACAATCAAAAGGCGCTTTCCTGCCTGTTCGATCGGTGGGTGTGTCCACTCTGAATGGCGATTTGTGCGATGAATCAATTAGGATGTGAACCGTTGCGGAACGGAAGACTGGACACTGCCGTAACTTCTGTAACCGGGATTACCACAAACAAAATCACACTGCGCACTTTGCCGCTATCAACCGTCTGCCATCGTAATCGAAAGTGAAGTGTCGATGAAAAATAATCCTTTTTCAATTTTCAATCAATTTACGCGTGATGATTTCCATTTGTAATATGATACCGCTGGCTGCTTGTAGTGGCGGCCGGCAGTAGGATATAATCCTTTCATCGCTTTTTATCCTTCCGTTCACCACGAGTGGATTCGTCGCCGTGCAGGGTGTCAAAAATTCATTTTCCACTTAAAAAAGCAGATTTTAAAACCCAAAATCCTCTGAAACCAAACGTCGGTCGAGACTGGGTGAAACAGTCAGACGAATCAAATGCACACGTGTTTGCATTTGTCACCAAACATTGACCACTTTAGGAAGCTCTAGTAAACCGTAGGTGAACCGACTGTCGTCCATTCAGTTCCTCGCCCAAGCGAGGAAAACTATTATATCGTAGAAGATTACGCCACAACGGTACAGCCACCATCCCCTAGTTTAACCGAAGCGTTGATGTTTCATTGCTACCTAAATAGGGGGAAATCGAAAGCCTCGTTGCGATGTCACAAAAAGTACAGTACTTCCATCAAAAATAACAACAGCGAAAAAAGAAAAGAGACAAGCGATTGTCCTCCAACCGAGTTCGACCTATTATGATTGTCCTGATGTTATTCTCCGTACTTGGCACTGAACAGTGTCATTTCAGTTACGCTGTTGTTGGTGGGGTGGCGGTTTTCCAGACACTCGGTAACGCACTGTTTACCGTCTCGGGATGTGATGTTGAAGCACTCGTCGATTAATCGTATCACCGTGAATGATCGAGACAAACTCACCCCATCGAAGGGTGAGCCTCCGGAAGCAGCACCATACCGGAGCGTCGAACTCGAACGATACAGTGGAAGTTCGCGTTTATTGCGGAATCCCGGTTGACAGATATGACAAAATACGACCTAATTCGGCGCTACACAATATCGCGCTTTCACCGCCGCTCGTCACCAAACATCATACCGGGCAGATTGGCTGCGGTGGTAACGCATCAGCGAGTAATCATTACCAAAACCTGGAAGGGAACAATCCTGACCAGTTCCAGTGGGAAGGACAAATTAGACATTGCACAGTAAAACAGTGCTCAGTGGTGGCTTTGGATTTAATTAAACGCAGAACATTTTAATCCAAACGATTTCGGCGTCCAGCACACGGTGCGGTAGGCAAGGCCGGGGAAAATATTTTGCATCAAACGTTCAAGGGTCATTTCCAACGGGTTGCAGTCATAAATTGTTGTACTTTATTGACAGTGTAATCTTTAATTGTTGAATGGGGAAGCTGTTTGCTGTCTCTTGATTGCGCTATTAGATTTCGGAGTGATGCCCTTCTATTTGAAGGTAATTTCGAACTTCAAGTGGATTCAGTGTGCTATTTGAGTGTGAGAATTGAAACAAGTTTGTAAATTTCGTAGGCACTGTACATGGATGATTTACAGGATTTGAATTGAGTAAATAAACCAGCGTAGTTACTATGTGACAATACGTCAAATTTCGAATTTTTTCCGTAATGAAAATCTAAAAAAAAATCCGGTAAACCTTTTTTCAATATTAATCGATACTTTTGTTAGTGCAGAATTTGAGGTGTAGGATTTTGAATTTGGCAACAAATGCGTGTCGCCTATGTTGGCAAAATCGAAACCGTGCCAAAATCGAGACCCTTTTTCGATATGAAAAAATTGAATGTAAATGCGTTAGAAATTGACTCAAAATTATTAATCAACGATTGCAACCTTTTCAAGTTTAGAAAATCCGCCAACAGCTATCCGTGCAGTGCAAGTAAGTTTTTGGCGACCTGCGGTAAGCCGTAGTCCTACGGCAATAAATATATTATTGTTCGAAACATTCTATAACCGCAAACTTTTTTTTATGAACAGACTTAAGGCATTATTTTTTCGTCATTTAAAGTATGTATGCGGAAACTGACTGATATTTAGGCATATTTTTGGAAGTATAATATTTTGTGTTCCCAAAAACAAATACTTTTCTTGCCAAATTCGAAATCCCGCTGAATTACAAATAAACTGGAAATGAATTGGATTTAAAGGGTGTCCCACATCAAATTGTATCACGAGAAAAAATCGCTGTCAAAAATTACCTAGTTGACCGATCCTTTTCAAACCTTCAGACAATAAACTATAACAAATGGGTTATCTATACCTATAAAAATGGATTTCTGTCTGTCTGTCTGTCGGTATGTTCCTTATAGAATCGAAAACTACTAAACCGATCGGCGTGAAAATTTGCATGTAGGGGTTTTTGGGGCCAAAGATGGTTCTTATGATAATTAGAGACAGAGACCCCTCCCCCCCTAAGAGGGGGCTCCCCTACAAATGAAACACAAATTTCTGCATAACTAGAGAAGTAATCAAGCAATTAGAACCAAATTTGGCATGAGCGTGTTTTTGGAGGCAAGATTTTTTTCTATGGTGAATTGAGATCCCTCCCCTCTTTCGAAGGGAAATTATGACCCCTGTCCCCTACAAGAGGGCGGAGGGGGCTTTCATACAAATGAAATACAAATTTCTAATCAAGCTAATGGAACCAAATTTGGCATGTGGGGTTTTTAGGGGACAGAAATTTTTCCTATGGTGAATTATCCCTCTTTTAAGAGGGGGGGGGGGGTTCCCATATAAATGAAATACAAATTTCCTCATAACTTGAAGAACCAATCAAGCTAATGGAACCAAATTGGGCATGTGGGGGATTTTGGAGTCTTGAATTTATTTTATGATGGTAATAGACCTCTTGCCCTTGTGGTAGGAGAATAAGGACTCTCATACAAATAAAGCAGAAAATTTGGGGAACTCAAAGACTAATCGAACTCGAGAAATTCGAAACTCTTCCATTAAACATTAGTCAATAACAAGACCACAAAAACTAGCTATAGTAACTCTAGATCATTCAGGGCGAGACGGCCGCGAGTGTTGCCGGTGACCCGCCGTCGGAAGCACCGGCCACCGGGGTTGACAGCCCCCCACCCTCCGCAGAAATCACCCCTGTCTAGGTTTATTTGTTTTCCTAGGTCTACTGACCTCTATTACTTTCCTTCAGTTGAGTCGGAACGAGCGACAACGAGTAAGGAGATGATCATCCCTGTGAAAAGGTACTATTCACGAAAAAGTTTTCCGTGAAATGGTACACTCCTCTTGAGGTTTTTCGCGAAATGGTATTCGGCGAAATGTTGTACAATCACGGCGAATATCACTATCCGCTTTCTGGCTAAGCAATGAGGGGAGTTGTTTTCTACTTTACTCTGTGGAAAAATTGCAAATTTGTATATATAAAACTACCCATCCCAGGTAACCAATAAGCATTATACTAATCAGCAAACCAGCATATCTGGCATTTTGTACTGCACCTTGCTGTATGTTAGCTTTTTGACAGCATAGGTGTTGACCAAACTCGTGACTTTAGGCATGACCTTGAAATGCGGTCAGGCATATATTAATATTTTTTTGAAACAATGATTCTACAATTGATTCCCTTACCGTCCCTTCATCAATTGTAGAATCATCGTTTCAAAAAAATATTAGCATAGGTGTTGTAAATTGGCATCCAAAATTCTATTCAAATTCTTCGTTTTAGTAATTAGCTGCAAATTAGCATTGTCAGCACCATAAGAAGGTTAGCAGTAAAGTAGCTGTATATTTTGCCAAAATAGCATTTAAGTAGCATTTCAGGCGACTTAAATGCTTACTGGCTTACATTTGAATAGCATTGGTGATGCTTATTGGTTACCTGGGATGCTTTCATAGTTACGTAACTACCAAACTGAACCATCTAAGGTTGAACTCCTCAGAAACTTGCAAAACTCGAGATTGTGACAAAGATCATCCGAGATTCATCATTTATGTACAACACAGTTAAATTTTTGGCAATAGGAAGTTTGTCGGGACATACCTATAAAAATGGATTTCTGTCTGTCGGTATGTTCCTTATAGAATCGAAAACTACTAAGCCGATCGGCGAGAAAATTTGCATGTAGGGATTTTTGGGACCGGGAAAGGTTCTTATGATGGTTAGAGACCCCTCTCCTGACTAAGAGGGGGTGCTTCCATACAAATGAAACACTCATTTCTGCATAACTAGAGAACTAAACCAGGAAATGGAACCAAATTTGGCATGTGCGTGTTTTTGGAGGCAAGATTTTTTTCTATGGTGAATTGAGACCCCTCCCCACTTTAGGAGGGGAATTATGACCCCTCCCCCTTTTAAGAGGAGGGGGCTTCCATACAAATGAAACACAAATTTCCTCATCACTCGAGAATTAATCAAGCAAATGGAACCAAATTTGGCATGTTGGGGTTTTTGGAGGCAAGACGTTTTTCTATGATGAATTAGGACCCCTTCCCTCTTTAGGAGGGGGGACTCCCACACAGATGAAGTATAAATTTCTTCATAACTCGAGAACTAATCAAGCAAATAGAACCAAATTTGGCATGTGGGGGTTTTTGGTGGCAAGAATTTTTTCTATGGTGAATTATGACCCTTCCCCGCTTCGAGAGGGGGGCAGCCCCCCGCAAAAATCTCCACAGTCTAGGTTTATTTGTTTTCCTGGGTGTACTGACCTCTATTACCTTCCTTCAGTTGGGTCCGAACGAGCGACAGCGAGTAAGAAGAGGATCACCCCTGCGAAGTGATACTTTTCACGAACCGGTTTTCCGTGAAATGGTACATTCCGCGTAAGGGTTTTCGCGAAATGGTATTCGGCGAAATGTTATACAATTACGGCGAATATTACTATCCGCTTTATTTTATCTGGTTAAGCAATGGGAAGAGTTGTTTCTTGCATTACTGTGAGGAAAAATTGCAAATTTGTATGTTAAACTACCCATGCATTCACTGTTAAGTACCGTCAAACGGGGTAACTTGCAGCAGCGGGGTAACATGCAACAACGCTATATCGATCCTATTTATTGTACTTTTTCATCTGTTACTTCAATTTTTGAATCTGAATCCTGTTGTTAGTAGTTCAAAGAAGCCTTAGATACTGTTATGTTGATTTTCTGCTGTTTTGGTGATTTTTAAAAAATCCCACAAGATGGTGTCAAATTCATCATCAATTTTTCGTCAGTAAAACGTTTGTGTCGCCTACAGGCACTTCAAATAAAAGAAGCCTAACATACATTTTTTATAGTAAAATGAACAATAAGGAAACAAAATAATTGATTTATGATGACCAGTTTTGTTTATCTTGCTTGTTACCGCATTATTCGTGAAACAAATACTTAAACGGGGTAACTTGCAACAGCTGGTAGATATAAAAAGCTGTGATCCGTTAGCTTCAAGAAGCAAGTTATCATTTAATTTTGCATCAAACAATACTAAAACACACCTGAAGAGGGTAAGATACTTTCGGTAACTCGGAAATATGCCAGTTTTTTTCTGGATATACTGAAAATGGCCATAGAAGAGGCCAAAAAGAAAATAACCACACTGAGAGAATCGACTAGCAATATGACAGTGTCTAATTACGATCACTCGTAACGTAATGAACATTCAAATATTATGTAACCAAGATATCGATGATTTTTAACTCCCGCTCTACTAGTAGAATCAATATATATAGAATGCCAGTGTCGCTGTTTTTCTACAGGACTCGTTGTGGTAAACATGACGCTAACAATCTGTATAAGGCTGTGAATCGGGAACTTCATTGTCAAAGTTGCTCATTGTTATTTATCTGTTCGTTATCTGTGCGCTGGTTGGTGCTGTCATCAGTGCGCTCATCACTGTGTTTTCATACCAGTGAAATGTTTTTAAGCGCTCTTTTTCTTTTCGTCTGAATGAATTGAATCTCACAACTGCGTCCTTTTGCACCGATTTTTCAGAAATTTGAAGACAGCGTAGTTTCCAATCACATTACTTGGCAGCCATATTTGAAATTTTAAACTGGTTGTCAAAGTTTGACAATGAGATTCCCCTTTTTAATGAATCACAGGCACACACATATGCATATAATGTAAATACATCATCTGAACATGTGTGATGTTTACCACGCGCACTGCAGCGACACTGGCATTTTATATATATTGATTATACTGCTCTACTTCATGACGCGATTTTGCATAGTGGATATACGACGTGTAATGCGTGGTTACACAACTCCCGCTTCCCTAAGTGCGTTACGTAATACGTGAATGGTCCTTAAACAAGACAGCTCTATCGGTTCCAGACAAGGAAGATCAACTGCATGAATAAAATAAAAAGTTATTTCTGTAATTTCCATTGCGGGGCTCATAAATTATTTTCACCAACGTAACATAGGACATTTATGCGTATATTCATAGCAAAAGCATTAAAAATCGCAAGTCGGATTATCATTTGCATATTCAAGTCAAAAGAAACTCGTGCAAATCTTTCAATTCGTTCAATTTCCAAAAAATATTGCTTGTTGCAAGTTACCCCGTTTAAGGGGTTACTAGCAATAAATTAGTTAAAAAATTCTACAACAGCCAATATTGATCGCATATTTTTTCTCAATATGTGAAATTGTTCTATGCTAGACTTAATAATTTTGTATTAATTAAATGGCGTCAAATGTACTACAGATAAATTTTCACTAGCACTCATAGTTGAGAACTGTTGCAAGTTACCCCGTTTGACGGTAACTGCCAAAATGAATCATCTAAGGTTGAACTCCTCAGAAACTTGCAAAACTCGAGATTCCCAAGTAGCACACTTTTGTCACTTCTGGTTGCTGCAACCTATTTATGACTAAAATCAGTCATAAATCGGTTTCCACAACTAGTTTATAACAACTGTGCTAGTAGGGTTGAGACAAAGGTTATCCGAGATTCACGATTTATGTACAACACAGTTTAATTTGTGGCAATACGAAGTTTGTCGGGTCAGCTAGTATTTAATATAAGCTTTTAACATATTTGTTTCATTCAACTTCAATACTACACACTTAAAAAAAGCACCGAATTCAGTAAAATTTTACCGAAATCTATACAGCTGAACGTTCGGTAAAAAAAATTTTTATCCCAAACCTCACTACAGAACCGTAAACGTCGATATGCACCATCGACATTTTTACCGAATGTTCAGCTGTTTAAATTTCGATAAATTTTACCGAATTGTTTAAGTGTGATGACCGTGTGCTCGCACCTTACGCGTAACTCCACTCATAAGACTTTATACTACTTCTGGCTGCAGTTTCTTCTGTACGGAACCCACTTTTTTCACGTCTTCCTCAGATTTGACCCCCTTGGGATGCTTCCATAGTACTTGCTTCATCATAGCCCAGTATTGCTCGATGGGCCTTAGTGTCCTTGGGCCTGAAAGTGACGCCATTGCACAGTGGTCCAGTAGCGAAAATTAAGTGGAAAGTTTTTTGTGGTTCATAATAGCTCCCCATAATGTTCAGCAAAGTTGTACAACTCTAATAGACAATTAATGCGAAATCAACGACCAAGTTCCAGTTTGGCTTGTGAACACATAATCCATAATAACTTTTTATAAGAAAGAGATAGAAGGATAACTTCTTCGACAAAGTTGTAGCTAAAGATTATATAAGTAACTTTGCCAAAGACTTAGTAGGCGTATTTCTAGGCGTTTCTAACTTACATGGTGTTTTATAAAAAGACCTCTCAAAAATCACTTTTTCGCTGATTTCTTCAAATGCAATGGTTTTATTGCATCATAATGTCCTACAAAGTGGGTTATCTTATCAAAAGACATATTTTTGTAGAACATTGTATGTTGAAAACTCATACGTATAACGAGTTTTAACGTTTTTCCTGTGTTTTTTTAGTCTTTTTTGGAATAGAATATCTCAAAAAGGGGCAAACGAAAAAAATCAAACTTGGCCGTTTCTGAAAGCTTGGAGTTTTATCTCAAACATATGTGAAAATAAAAAACTGGTTTTTTCTCTAACTCGAGTAATTACAGTTTAATTATTTCATGTTTGACCATTTTCTACTATGGAGTATTTTCTAATATCTTCTTGAAGACGATTAAAGTCAACATGTAAATAGTAAAAAAGAAATTTGTCGTACCTTGACACAATTTCTTCTAATTGTCACGTAAAATAGTCTTCGAACTCCGGATAAGTTAAGAGATCTAGTTTTTTGACCTTGTGCTAGTTTTCGAACCACTGCTGATATATTCATCAAATAAGTTTTTATAACGGTAGTGTTTACAATTGTTTATTGGCAAGATATATGGACTTCGCCCGTCATCCAATCCATACATATAAATATAAATTATAATACCAAATACAAAATAATATAAAATGCAGTGGTATTAGTGTGCATGTAATTGATCTCTCAGAAATAGTCAGAAAGTTTTTTCTTAACAGTATCAGTCGACATGTTTAAGTTTAGTATGTTTCTAAAATTGTTCATTAGCTGCATACAGCGGCAGGCTGGTTCATTGCGCGCGTAGTTAGTTCGATGGTGGTTTAGAGTGAAGGGCCTTGGTCTCCACAGAACTACTGTACTCTGGTTAGGCTTCGTGCACAAATTACGTAACGCTCATAGGGGAAGGGGGGGGGAGGACAAGCTAGCGTTACTTTTTGTTACGTGGGGGGGGGGAGGGGGAGTCTTGAGAAGAGTTACGTAACAAATTTATCAAATTGAAAAAATTCGGAATTATTTTTTGCTGAATAAATCTGAGCAGCTGAAAACCGTTTGGCCCAACATGCAACATGGGGTGATGCCTAATTGCTGTTTCAGCTGTGTAACATTATTTTAGTTTTGATTTACACTTGATCAAATCCATTTTGATCAAAATTTTTGTTCTGAACTCAGACTTGGTTGTGTTAAATCAGTGGTGCCCAGGTATAGGCATGGTGCGGGCCAAATCAGATCGCCCATGAATGCCGCGGGCCGCAATAATCTCTGGCCATTCCTGTGCATAACAATATGTAAAATAGGCGACAACAAAAACAATTTTCTAGGAATCACCATGAGATTTGAACCGGAAAGCATTCAGATTCCCAACATGCGCGAGGCATAACGATAAAACTGAGGGACTCCTATGTCATCAAAAAATTTTCTCCTAATTTCACCAGCTTTCGAATCAGTCCGCGGGCCGCACGAATCATTTCAAAGGGCCACATGCGGCGCGCGGTCTTGAGTTTGCAAAACTAAAAAAATTAAACGGATTGTGCGATTTTCATTCAATGATAGGGGGAGGTTTAGTTAACGTTACGTAATTTTAAGAGGGGGCTATGCCAAGCGTTCCTTATTGTTACATAGGGGTGGGAGGGGGTCAAAAAACTATAATTTTTGCGTTACGTAATTAGTGTACCACGCCTTAGCAGTTATCCTGGATTTCAAATAATGACTGTCGTATCGTCCTCTCTGCAAATGGAGCTCAGCACCAGCTGTTTTTGACAAATATCTATCTTACAATTTTCATTATTTTACAAATAGTCATGGAAATCTTCACTTGGATATATGCACATGAAATTACATTTTATATTGATATTTCTGATTCTAGTCTAAAGTAATCTTTTAAATTACTTTAGTGTCAGAAAACTGAGAAGTCTTCAAAATTGATGTCTTATACGTATTCAGGAACAGGAACATGACTATGATCGTAGTAAAAAAGGAGGAACATTTTCAAGCAAATCCTATTAGAGTACTGGAGTTTTTTGTCAAAAGATTTGAGGGTACCGTTACTGTTATTTTAAATTAGTATCTAAAATGGTCGTGAAAGTAATTCGGCAGTTTAGGAGATTATTTCCCATTCAATTCCATATTAGCTATATCGCCAACCGTTAATAAAATGCTAGTACACGGCACAACTCATAGGGTTATTAAGCGAAGAGGTACAGGAAACGCGAAATAAATGTATTTGTAAGTTCAAGGAATTTCACGTCAGAAAATTTAACCGGATTGCCAATTTGGAAGATGTGTTCAAACGCCTCCTGCTGTCGTCCGATCCAGTCATTGCAATACAAAATCGTTCGTATTGTACACGTACTCTGGAGCTTCCACCAAGCGCAAACCAATTATTAATATCATTAATTATTATATTGCTAACAATAATAAAATATTTCGAAAACAAAACATTTATTGAATCTCTCAAATAAATGACTACCCTTTTTGTTTTCCAAATCAACGATATACTGATATAAGGTGGTTGAAGTTCGAAAAGGATCTATAGGTTTTTTTTCTCTTTTACCTCTTTGCTTGTTTTGATATACTTACCTGCGATTAAAAAATGACATAAAACTAAAATAACAGTTAACAATATTACGTATGAAATAACCAATATTTTTTGCTTTTTTATTGAAAATTAATTTTAAAACATTATTGATGGTAGATTGAGCATATTTGCAAAATAATAAAAATTGAAAGATAGATATTTATCAAAAACAGCTGGTGCTGATAGAAAACTGATGTCATATCTGGAGTTCGAAGACTATTTTACGTGACAATCAGAAGAAATTGTGTCAAGACACGACAAATTTTTTTTTTACTGTTGAAATGTTGACTTTAATCGTCTTCAAGAAGATATTGGAAAATACTGCATAGTAGAAAATGGTCAAACATGAAATAATTAAATTGAAATTACTCGAGTTAGAGAAAAAACCAGTTTTTTATTTTCACATATGCTTGAGATAAAACTCCAAGCTTTCAGAAACGGCCAAGTTTGATTTTTTTCGTTTGCCCCTTTTTGAGATATTCTATTCCAAAAAAGACTAAAAAAACACAGGAAAAACGTTAGAACTCGTTATACGTATGAGTTTTTAACATACAATGTTCTACAAAAATATGTCTTTTGATAAGATAACCAACTTTGTAAAACATTATGATGCAATAAAACCACTGCATTTGAAGAAATCAGCGAAAAAGTGATTTTTGAGAGGTCTTGTTGTAAAACACCCTGTAAGTTAGAAACGCCTAAAAATACGCCTACTAAGTCTTTGGCAAAGTTGCTTATATAATCTTTAGCTACAACTTTGTCGAAGAAGTTATCCTTCTATCTCTTTCCTATAAAAAGTTATTATGGATTATGTGTTCACAAGCCAAACTGGAGCTTAGTCGTTGATTTCGCATTAATTGTCTATTAGAGTTGTACAACTTTGCTGAACATTGTAGGGAGCTATTATAAAACGCTTAGCCGCAAAAGTAAGTTTCCACTTAACTTTCGTTTCTGGACCACTGTGCATTGGCTTCGTACCACACCCGAACATCCTTTGAATAGTGGCAAGAAGCCAGATACAACTGGAAGATCGTAGGGCCCTCGTGTTGCTTCAACAGAGGAAGCAGACGCTTCGGTGGACACTCCTTGAGGTAGATCTGCTCGTTTACAGTCGCGGTAGTCACGAACGGCGCACTTCGTTTGCCACATGAGCAGATCCCTTACCAAATCATGTATTTCTTGGCAAACTATTAGAGTTTCTACTTCCTCACTTCCTCCGGAATATCGAACTTGTGCTGGGCGGTGAAGAACGGTAGTTCTGGAAGCTGCCGGAAGTCCTCCTTGACGTAAGTCTCATCATCTATAATGAAACAATGAGGCTTCGTCAACATCTGGGTGTACAGTTTTCGGGCCCGTGATTTTCGCACCGTAGTTTGCCGTTCGTCACGATTTCGAACCTTCTGCACTTTGTTCGTACGATCGAACTCACTGAACGCATGACTTGGACAGATTCAACTTTTTGGCTACATCCCTGGCCGGAGTATTGGGATTCTCCTTAAACGCTTCCACGACACGCTTGAGATCATGATCGCTAATAGAACATCCATTCTGATCGCATTTCTCCTTCCGTTTGATACTCAGAGTTTCATAGTAACGTTTAATTACACGACTCATAGTTGACTGCAGGATTTTGAGCTGTTTTCCGATGTCCCATGAGAGAGTTGAGGATTTTCCAGGTGCTTGCGTTAAATCAATTCGCGACGCTGCTTTTCGGATGACGCCATTTTTACCAATTTTCGAAAAACTGACAGTGATAAACGATACACTTTGAACTACTTCTACCCAAAGTTTCAAGAGAAAATACCCAACGGGTATTTTTCTACAGCGTTTTTTCCGTGATGCAATTTGATGTGGAACAGCCTTTACGCGTTGACGGAGTTACGGTATTGCCACCTATAAAAGCTTAAAATATGAGTTAAGTAAGGATAGGAATTTATGAAACAGTGCAAAAGACAGAAATAGGAATGCACAGATTTGCACACATACACCATAAGGAAAGTTTATGAGAGTAAAAGAGATCGTGGAACTCCGTCATCGCGAATATCCTAGAAGGTCGTGCAAACAAAACAATGTTATTTCTTGCATGAACAAACTCAAACGGTTCTTCGTTTCAATTTCTTATACAATGGAACCCATCGATGTACACAACCAAAATCAAATCAAATTTCGTTTTCTGAAATCAATGTCGAAATAAACCTCGCGGTAAATGCGATATGCAATCCGTCTGCCCGGGTTTCCGTTTCGGCTGTGATGTGATGAGGTGGCTGCACTGCATTGGTTCGGTACAGTGCAGTGCACACTGAGCCACTTGCTCCGTCAAGAGAAAATGAACTTCTCATTGTACAAAGCGATATCAAATCAAATAAAATCCAGCATCCGAATCGATACAAATATCTTCCATAATCTAATTTGGCCTTGGCTCGGGACGGGACGCCTGCCCGCCTGGTGAGCGGGATTCTATTTCCGTTTCGATTTACAACCGTTCCCGGGAAGGATTAAGTTCCCCAACAGTGTAAGTTGGGAATATAGTTTCCAGCTCGGCACTACGTAGGTAGAGCTTCCTTAGTAGTGAGCTGAGTGAACTGAACCATCGATGCATCCTGAAAATCGTCAGCAACGACAAGTTCGTCGTCGACGACGACGACGATGATGATGATGATGTAAATAAACCAGATGCACAGAATGCACCGTGTGGAAAAGTGCAACCTGAGTCAAGCCAATGTCGATGGTCGGGATTGGGGCTTTATCAATTTTCATCAATCTTTATAGGGCAAAACGTGCACGAACAGTGGCAAACTGCATTTCCATGTGAGATGCGTTGCGTTCGTTGGAACTGAAAACGGATGCGACTAAATTATCGGTCCGTGCAGTCCCTCGGTGAGGATTGTGTGTAACTCAGAGCTGCAGCAGCAACGGGTGATTGGAGTCCCGTGCACTTGATAGCGCCAATTAAAATTGTATTCATCAAGCAGGACATAAAAGAGAAGGGATGCAAGTGTTTTGTGCAGATTCACGCAGTTCAGCCCCAGAAGGAATTAAAATTGCATGTAATTATGATCCCTATTCCCGGCAGGTTGCTTCGTGCTCATGGATACGTTTCGAACGGTAAAGCCCCGAACCGGTGATGAGTCTATTTCGGTTGATCGAATTTCACTGACTGCAGCAGTCCGATAATGCATTCTACCATGGTTGACGAACAGAACATATCAAATCGGCGAGGCGACCAGCGCAGGGACGAAGGGAACCAAATTGAAAGTTGTAAAACCACAAGTCATATCGATAAAAGCGACAATCGTTCCGGACGTGATTGCTGAAAGGTAACGAGATCATAGAACGATGAAAGTCAATCTAAATTAACGCGATATTGTCCTTCGGACGACGCACATTTTCAACTGCGCTTGTTCCAAGGAGGAAAATTATCCCCTTTCGTGCGTTTCACACTTAGGTACCTTGTCTTTGAAGCTACCTCTCAATGGAACAAAGATGAATTGCTCGATTATTAATCATGTAACTTGTTTGCTTTTTCGACTGGTTTGTGGAGATTAGCATATCAAAACTGAATCTATTCGTAGCTATAGAACACACTTAGAGGATGCGTCACAAGAAACCATTCATTATAAATCTTCTGACAGCATGACAGGTTGAGAACATGCTGGGAAGGAGTTGTTTGCCTTCTTGAAGACTTCTAGTTGAGTGTACTATTTAGGTTTTTGTAATAGACTTTTGGTTTTAAATGCTTGCAGTTTTGTTTTTGCCAGTTAAAAAATCTTCAAGCTTAAATTTGTTTTAAAACTATCTAAACTTCAAGAGTCGTTGTTAGTCGGTTCCTACCGACTGCTTCCTTGCTGCACTTGACTTCAAACACCAGCAGCGTCATCACATAAACCCCTGACTTTTCCCACCTCTAATCGAACAAGTCATCGAACAATTTTCCTCGACCATCGATCAATCGTCGTAAATCTCTCAGATCACGGGACTAAAGTAACCCCGGTTCCGTTCCCACGGGTACCTATCTCTTTCTCTCTTTGCTGTCTGCCGGTGCCGGTGATAGCCAAAATTGTATGCAAACAGGATTAATCACTGGAACAATATTTGCATAAACTGTGCTCCCGGAGAAGTTTCCCGCTTCCACCAGCATCAGCATCGGAAAACATTACAAAACAAAACAACCACTTTTCGGAAGACGAGTGCTCGAAAACGGGTAAAAAGCAGCCAGTCATTAACAACTTCACCGAACAAACCCTTCAACAACCAGAAAGGGATGATGACTTTTTAATACACGATCATCAATCATTTCATCCTTCCCGAAAACACACCAGTAGTAGTCGGTAGTCAGTCAGTCAGTCAGATGAAGAAAAAATCGACAAAGAATCGTCCCATCCCCGGTCAGAAGTATATGAATTTTAAAATCCCAACCGAAAGGGTTACGAATCCTTTCCTCGATTCTATAGCGGTAATGAAATTTAAATATTTGGAAAATTTGCATAAAAATCAAGGCTGTTAATATGCAAACATATTCATCCCGGGTGTTTTTCCGATGCTGGCGTTGGCTGGCTGGCTGGCTGATTGTCGCCGTGGCCATCAGCACCAGCGAGCAGCGTCTCGCAACGCAAGCAAGCAAGCAAAAGGATCGGATGGTGGCGCGAATCAAGGGAAAAAGGCGTCGCTGGTGACGCTTCATTTAACCCTTTTTCTCACTTCCTGAGTTTTCGACTGATCGGGGCAGCTCTTCGGGCACAAACAATGCAGAACGGCTACGCTGGCGCCCCTATGTTGTATAAGCAAAGCACATTTGGGCACATGCAGCATACAATGCGGTCGCCGGGCTTGTCCTTTCTCCGTTCCCCATTACGACTGGCTGGCTTGATTGACTCGAATAGATGGGTTGAGCTGATGGTCGGTCGATTCTTATGCAAAGTTTTTGGGATGCAAATTTTGCGTCACATTTTTTAAGTGGCCGTAATTTAGCAATGAGACTGGTTAAATACGCGACAATCGTAAATTACTTCAGATAATTAGATTTCTGAAATTTAATGTAAATCTTTCATGAACTTTGATGTTCTGGGTAATATTCTCTAAAACTTAAGTTACGACAGTATCGAGTTGAAAGGTAATTTTTTGGTATTTTTCCAAATTATTTAGTTTTAAGCTGAAAGATACCAGAATTTTATGAAATTTACGAACAAGAGAAAATTATTTTCATTTTTTTAATAGTTTAGAATAGCGGTTCCCAAGTGAGGTCTCGAGAACCCGTATGGAATCGACAAAAGTGTTAAGGAGTTAACGAAAAATTTGTCAGTATTTGGGGGCAATTTGATTCTTTTACGTTCTTTGCGTTGAACATCGAATTCTATGCCTTGGTATCCGTATCCGAATGTCCGTACTTTGACCTTAACCCTACCAAAAAAAGAAAACAAGAAAAAAAAGTATGGCAAAATATTTGTCTAAATGTTTGTTTTTTTACTAAAAAACGTGTTTTTTGCAGCCTACAGGAAATCTAATTTTCTTATAGCCATCAAATTATACCTACAGCAATTCCAAACATTTGACTCTGATCCAGATGTAGTCAATCCGAACGATTAGAGTCAAAAACTCTTGAATTACCATTGAAAATTTTCATTTTCATTATCAATTAACGTTCCATATCGTTCTTGAAACCGTAAGAACGCTTCAACGGGAAATGGATGAATGATGACGAATGCATTTCGGTGCACCTACTATTGGAATGTGCATTTTACGCGCCACGCTAAACCCATATAAAAGTGCACCATAATTCGCTTGAAATTAAAACGGTTATTGTAGGCAAAATAGCAGCAGCCAGCACAGCGCGGTAGCAGACTCGTTAGTATGCAATTTTTCCGGTGCAGCTTTTTTTGCACTATGCGATCCTAGAACTTGGAAGAGGGTTGCTAACCTATTCGTTTCGCCAATTTTTTTTTGTTCTTCTTCTCCGTTCACTTCTCCGGATCAACAGATGTTTTACTTCTTCCTGCGCTGCACCGCTTGCACCATCACGTCGTCGTGTTGCCTACAGCTAATGCAGAGGTGAGTGATTATGCATATCAGCGAGTCATCAGCACCGTCGTCGTCGTCGTCGAGTTGGTTGCAGCCGTCGTCGACCCACTGCTGACTGGTGCACCGTTGGAAGCGAAGAGCACCAGCATAATGACGCGACGACGCTACGAACCTGACGATCCGACGCTCAAAGATGACGATGATTGAGAACAACTTGCTTACGCTTGTTTAGATTTCAACTATTATATTTCAATTTAAATAATTTCTCTATTAATCATTTGAACGTTTCGGTCGAGATTTTCTACAGTTTTAAGTTCTTTATTTGTTTCCCGTACTGTTGCCGAAGGTAGGAAGGCTGCTGCACGGTTCGAAAAGATCGGTGCGGGAACCTGTCGGTGCCGATACCTACCAGCCAGCAGTGGAAGTGTTTTTGCGGTTTGTGCTTCGGATCCCGGCTCGGCTCCATAAAAGGAAAGTGCGAGCAGATGAAGACGATGTGCGCTTTTACGCTCATGCAGGTAGGAACGGGAGCGGGATCCGGTAAAGAGTGGCGGCAACTATGACTCATCGTCCCTTTCGGGGCTTTTTACAGCGGCGGTCGTGTAGTTAGACGGTTCTTGCTGTTAAACTTAGGACCCTCGCTTTCACAATTCATCGTTTGGTTTGATAGAAATAATGCAATGGTTGATTGCTTCACCGGGACACCATAATGGTTCGATTGACCGCTACTGTACTGCTTGGCTTCTTGTTGGTCAGGTTTGGCTCAGTATGACTAAGCCTGCATTGATATTGTTCTGATGGTTAGATTCTCTATTCCAACCATTAAGGCACACCGCCTTACAGAAAACTGCTTTCGGCTATTGAAGTTTTCTCGGAATCGGATCGTTAATGAAGTGTGCGAGATTAAAATCAGAGATAATTCAGAACCCCGCGACAGTAAATCAACTGTTTGTGGCAACTTTTCAGATTCAGATTTTCAGATGAAAAGAGGTTAACAAAGAAAATTATTCATTTAAATGAAAGGTGTCACAAGAACAGTATGGTACGTCACCTCAAAATGAATAATTGATAGAATTGTTTTATATTTTCATCCATACTCAGCTTTTGGTTGGAACTGTTGACATCTGCCCTGTTGACCTTCATCCCTGGATATAAATGAAGAAAATTTGACTGTATACATGAATTTTTTATATAATTTATTGTATTTTTAAAAAACAAATTTCCCAATTCTTTCAGTTCTTGTATTCCTAGAAATTATTACAAAATGCGGAATACATGGGACATGTTGGGATTATTACGATTTGACACAGGTGTTTTTCAAAACTATTGCACAAAATGAGCGAAGAGTTTCAGAATTTCATGAAATTTGGTACACGTGCATAGTTTATGGATGTATTAAAGAAAATAACGTTTATAAAACTCGAGATCTCCTATTTTCCCAGAAAACTCCAAAGGAAATTTTTTCAACTTTCTTGGGCATCGCTAATTGCAAAAGTTCATAGCTCTTGAATATCCGGAAAACCGTCGAGTCCATAGATTTTTGTCCATAACTCAGAAATAACTCAGAAATTCCCTAATATTTTAGTTTGTTGTCTATCAAATGCGATCAATAAAAGTGAGCTGAGATCTATTTAAATGCTTTTTATCATTAAAGAAGTCCTACCAGCAAATTTCCTACGTTTTTTCGTGCGACGAAGAAGACAATGTCGACTAATCGTTTTAATTTCCGTCATTCATAAATGAAAATAACTCACGCAAGGCATTGTCGTTATTGTCCAGCCAGGAAAACTTCCCTGCAGAAATTTTGTAGAATAACATTTGTCATGCCGTCCTACACAAAATACATGCGCGTTAGCTTCGTAAACATTGTTGTGATTTTTAGTTCGGACGATGAAAAATTTTGATGGACGGATTTAAAAACGGTACGACGAATTTTAGCAATAAAGTCAGTTGCGTAATTTCAATAATATGCTTTAATAGTCGCTTTTCAGTGATTTTAAAGTTCACGGATCGGAAGGTAAGTGTGTTTTAGTCAACTCAGCACAAGAACTTTTGGAGTATTCATCAAATCCATCCAACAAATGATGAAAGTTAGAATGGCTTTACTTATTACGACGGGAATTAGAAAAAAACCCTATATGTGTATGACCGCATTTCAAGGTCAAGACTAAAAACTTGAGATTAGTCTATTTCGTAGGAACGGGGCCTTCTCTCGAAAACCCGCGCCGAGAATCGCGGCTAACACACGCTGACAGACGAACAACGTCACGTGCAGTGCTTTGCAAGCAGCGTTGCCAACCGGTTTTTACGAAAATCTGGAAAACGAGAATAAAAGTGTCTGGAAAAGTCTGGCTGCCATTTGCTCCAATGGAAGATAATATTTGGAAAACGTCTTTTTTTGTCTGATTAGGCATCAAAAAGTCTGGAAAATTCAGACAAATCTGGAAGGTTGGCAACGCTGTTTGCAAGTCGTAAGGGCCTGCACAGTGTCGTCGTCCTGCCAGTAAAAACCAGTTAGATTTAAACTTCTCGCTCGGTGGTAATCTACAATAGACGTAGGAAGAGGCACAATTTGTGTCTATAACCCAACCATATGCGTCGCTATCTTGATGAGTGGGTTTTGCAGACTCCTTTTGTCCAGCGCCTCTATGGTTCAAAGGTAGAAGTACCAGCGAACCATATGCCCTGGCGGGTGTTGTGGGTTCGAATCCGGTTATAATCTCAGATTATAGCTTGGTTCGACTCATGCACCTTCCAGCATTGGACAAAAGGTAGGAGTCAAAACGACTACTTGTTAAGCATAGCTACCAATATCCCCCCCCCCTCTCCTCACCTTTCCGCCCTTCCCCCTCCTTCAAAGTTTTTTACGCGAAATTTTGGTTTTTTACGCGAATTTTGGAATTTACGCGTTTTTGCGCGAATTTCGAAATGTACGCGAATTCTGAATTTACGGGGAAAGTATCCTTCGCGTAAAAAGCGACTTGAGTGTATTTTGTAAACAAACAACATGGAAGCCGAAAGAAGGGAAAAAATTGTGCACAATTACTTGGAAAATCCATTATGGTCTGCATCTAGGCTAACTAAACAGCTGAAATTGCCCAGAAATACCGTATGACGCGTTATCAAACGGTATAAGGAAACATTGACGACGATTCGGAACTTACTTACTTACTTTTGTGTCTATGTCCGCCGGTCCGGCAGAACAAAGGGATGAAGTCAGAGATCTCCACTGCTGACGGTTACCCGCCATGGCTTTTACCTGTCGCCAGGACAGGTTCTCGTCTACAGCCCGAATGTCGTTGGCTAAGCTCCATTGCCATGAGCCTCTGGGTCTGCCTCTTTTACGCTGTGCTTGCGGATTCCAGTCGAGTTCTTCTCTGCAGATCTCGTTCGCTGCTTTCCTCAAGGTGTGTCCGATCCACTTCCACCTACGTTCACGAATTTTTGTTGCTATCGGCCGTTGATGCACCACGTTTCGCAGGCATACACCAGTACGGTTTTAACGTTTTAATTAAAGATTCGGGTTTTCGTACGTAGAGTGATCTGGTTTGAGCGCCAAATGTTTCGCAGACCTGCAAAGGCACCCCTGGCCTTCCTGATCCGTGTGGCTATATTAGTCTTGGTACAACCATCGGGCGTTGTCTGGCTACCAAGTTATTGAAAGGCATCTACCTGCTCAACTTGTTGTCCCGCTACTGTGAAATTGGTAGAATTGTCAGTGTTCACTACCATAGACTTAGTTTTCGCTACATTGACTGTGAGACCTGCTGCCTGGGAGCTCTCGGAGAGGTTATCTAATTTGTTCTGCATATCGTTTTCGCGTAGTGCGAGCAAGACAATGTCGTCGGCTAAGTCGAGGTAATTTAGCTGCTCCATCGTCAGAGGATTCCAAGGCAACCCTCGATGTGATCTACTGTCAATTGTTCCAACTAATATCTCATCCATAACGATGAGAAACAAAAGCGGTGATAAAAGGCTGCTCTGTCTCACGCCAGCAGTAACCCTTATAGGGTCGGACAAGATGCCGTCGTGCAAAACCTTGCAAGAGAACGCCTCGTACTGAGCCGCGATGAAATGGACTAGCTTATCTGGAACTCCTCTACGCCTAAGTGCGCCCCAGATGTTTTCGTGGTTGAGTCGGACGAACGCCTTGTCGAAGTCAACAAACACCAGCAGAAGAGAGTCCTGGAATTTGTTGATCTGCTCCAATATGATGCGGAGCTTTGTGATATGGTCTACATATGATCGGCCAGCACGGAATCCAGCTTGCTGCCGCCGGAAAGTAGCGTCGATCTTTTCCTGGATCCGGTTGAGGATCACCTTACAGAGTACTTTGAGAGTAATACAGAGCAACGTGATGCCACGCCAGTTACCGCATTCAGTTAGGTCTCCTTTTTAGGGACTTTGACCAATAGGCCCTGCATCCAGTCCATCGGGAAAGTTGCGGTTTCCCATATATTGCTGAGAAGCTGATGCATCATCTGGGCTGACAAAGATGGGTCAGCTTTGAGTATTTCGGCTGAAATACAGTCTATCCCTGGCGCTCTATTGGATTTCATACTCTTGATGGCTGCTACAATTTCATCCAGCGATGGCTCCTCCGAGTTAACGCGATCAATTCTACGAACTGTAGGCGTCGTGCGCTGCTGGTTTTGTTGGTCTCTGACATTTGAAACTCGGAAGAATTGTTCAAAATGTTCAGTCCACCGCTTAAGCTGTTCTGTACGATCAGTCAGTAACTGACCAGCTCTGTCCTTTAGCGGCATCTTTGTATTCATCCTGGCACGTTTTACGGCCCTCTCCAGTTCGGCGTATCGTTGACGAGCAGCTGTCTTAGCCGATCTGGTTCGCGCTCGCTCAATGCCGGCTTTCGCCTATCTCCGCTCGTCGATTTTCTTCCAAGTTTCATCCGAGATCCACTCCCTCCGCCCGCTGCACGCTTTGCCGAGGGTTTCATCACTGGTTGTGATGAAGGTGTTCTTGATGCCGGTCCGTTGCTCTTCGACGGTTCCACCAGGTGGCAACTCCGAGGCTCGGGATTCAAGTTGTTCGATAGAGGCCCTTTTCACCTCAGAATTCTCCAATCGGCGGACATCGTAACGACATCCGACTTTCTCTCCCGTCGTTGGAAACGTGCGACAAAATGATGGTCGGAAGCGATATTATCGCTGCGTTTGTTGCGTACATCAAGAAGGCTCCTTCGCCATTTTCGGCTGATGCATGTGGTCGATTTGGTTTTGTGTCCGGCCGTCGCGGGAAACCCACGTGACTTTATGTACTGGTCTATGGGGAAAGAGCATGAGCAATAGTCATCCACCAATGACCATGTTGTTATTCGCACAGAATTCTGTAAACAGCTCTCCGTTTTCGCTCATCTCTCCTAGACCATGGCGTCCCATGACGCGTTCAAGGTCCGCATTGTTTGAGATAATCTTCGCATTGAAGTCGCCCAAGTGGATTCGGATGTCCCCTTCGGGATTTTCTCAACCAAGCTGTTCCGCTGGCTGTAGAAACTCTCTTTCTGCTGCTGGCCGGCAGCATCTGTTGGCGCATAGCACTGGATTGCTATAAGGTTTCTAACCCGTGTTCTGAAGCTGACAACGACTATTCTTTCGTTTATCGGTTCTCATTTCATCAGGGCCGCATGTGCCCCTGTGCTCAGTAGGAATCCAACTCCTCTTTCTCGAGTAGCATTTTCACCACGCATGGCAGAGTAGAGCAAGACTTGCCCGGATGATGTCTTGTGTTCGCCAGTACCCGGCCAGCGGACCTCGCTCGGCCCCAGGATTTCAAGCTTAAGGCGGCTAGCTTCCCTTGCAAGTTGAGCCAGCTTGCCCTGCTGGCTCAACTTGCCAGCAAGGGTCAGTATATTCCATGTTCCGATTCGTGTCCATGTTTTCATGCTGAAGGTCGTTGTCAATAATCTAGAGAGATTTCTTCTTTCATTTTCATTAACTTTTTTGTGTTCCGGTACAGTAGGCTGTTAACCTAAGGTCCTTATCCCGCTGATGGGGCTGCCATCTTAGTGTGGGCGGGAGCCACTGTGCCCCCTTTCGACAACCGAGGTTGCGTACCCCAGCCGGCACCACGTGGAGGTAGGAATAGGAGTTAGCGAACAGAGGTTATGGAATGCACACGTTCACTCTTTGCCAGTGACGATTCGGAAGCCTCAAGCTAATCATCGGAGTGGAACTGTCGACCAGAAACTGCGTGGTAAGATTTTTGAAGACCATCAAGAGGAATCCCAATCAATTTGGCAAGCTGTCATTACAGCAAAGTTGTTCAAGAATGGTATGCAGTTTGTCCAGTGCAGTGGGGTCCAGTTTGTTCCGAAAAACCTTAACCCACCCATTTACCCGCAGTTCCGCCCTATTGAGAAATGCTGGACAATCATGATGAGGAGACGCAAGGCAAGGGGAACGTCTTGGAGGCGAACGTTTGAATGGAGAAACGTGATGTCTCGATCGTGAAGCTAAGTTGGCAGTTCCATCAAGAGACTCGGTAGCATGGCCTTAGTAAGAAAACTACTACAAACATTGAAGCAAACATCGGATCGGAATGTTTGGCATCGATACTCTGTACTTGAAACTGCAGATCGCTGAATTTCATTAGGGGCGACCGAATGCTGTTGGAACAGCTTGAACCCCCGTTAGGAAATCCGTCGCAAAGGTGAGAAAGTTTTAAACATCTGCAGCGGAAGGTCCAGTTTTACTAGAGCAGAGGCACTAGATTGGAAAGCGATCAACAAGCGTATGTTTCCGTTGAGGATAAAGGGTCCTGTCTTCAATTAGGCTGCTGCCGCGGTACTAGGCGCAAAACTCCAAAATCTACGAAATGATTGATTTGATGGGTAATGTCAATAAGCGGTGAAGCGGTGGAGAGGTGGTGAGAAACAAGTAGATTGGAAAAATTATCTGAGCATTGCTACTACGGAGAACTTGGCCAAGTACCACGATCCTGAAGAGTAAAAAGCACCAGAAGGTGGATAGATATCGTGAAGAGTTGGAACAATTTTTCGAGCTAATGACACGTTACACGAAAAAGTAAACCAATCTCGTAAGGGCTGCACACCGAAATCTGGCATGTCTAGGGATAAACAAAGAAATATGAATCCGAACGGGTGCGAGATCGTCGACAGCTAGAAGTAATCCTCCGATGAACATCTCAACGGGGAAGTTGCACAAAGAGGCGGAACGGAAGTCAAGCTAGGAATGCTCATGGAAGATAGTAATGTCTCAACACCAGATTTCAGAACGAAATCAAACGAGAAATCAGGTTGTTCAGACCAACAAAGCCACCATCTGCAAGGACTGTCTACTAGAAGACCTTTATAGACATGACCGAGAAAGGCTGGTAATGGCTCTACAATGGCTGGGTTATTTTCAAGATTTAGGAGATAAGATAAGTTTTTCAAGATTTTACCATAGATCTTGCAGAAATATCGGTAGTCAACATGCCCAAGTAACACATCTTTATTGATTTCAAAACAGCATATGATACAGTCATTCGAAAGTAGTTATGGCAGATAATACACGAGCACGGTTTGCCAGACAAGCTGACGCGACTGGTTAGAGTGACATTAGATCGAGTGACGTGTTGCGTGTGCATCTCTCTCACTCTCGAGACCCTTCGAAACGTGGTGAGGGATGAGACATGATGCACACTTTTCCTGCATGCTATTCAACATAGCTCTTAAGGAAGCTGTCTGTTGAACGGGCATCGAACAGAGATGCAAGATTGTCACCAATGCTAGCCAACTTCTAGCCTTCTCAGATAACTTCGATGTCACGATGTCATTAGAGACTTGAAGCTGTGACGCTGCTCACGGAAGACATGAGCGCCCTTGCCGTGTTCGACCGGAAGATGCTGCGGACGATATTTGGCGGAGTACAAACTGAAAACGGAGATTGGCGCTGGCACTGCTTGGAGAGATTCCCATCGTACATCTGGTAAAAGTCGGTAGGCTACGATGGGCCGTACACGTCGTAAGAATGAAGGACGACAGTACGACGAAAATAGTTCTCTTCAACAACCCCACCGGCACCAGGAACAGATGGGCTGAACGTGCAAGATGGTCGACCAGGTCGAAAGTAACTTCTGAGACGACTTGGATATTAACGACAAGTGACCCAAGATCTAGCTGAATTGAGACGACTACTTGAAACAGCACCAGCCACCCCGGCTCTATGCTGCTAACGACGACGACGACGCTCTCTGGTCGTTGTCGCGATCCATTTTCAGTGAGTTATAGTCCGACAAGTTTAAAACGTGTCCAGCCCGCTGAAGCCGGCCGATTCTCGCAGCATGGACGATGAGTGGTTCCTGGTTTGTTCACCTACCTCGTTCACGACCTCATTTTCCACTTCAATTTCGTTATTGTTAATCCAAATGCTTTGTGTCTTTTTGGAATTCCCTTTTCAGATTGATTTACATTATCAATTATCATTATCAAAGTTGCATGCCACGATGTTAATGTCGTCTGCGAAGCTATAAAATTGGACTGACTTCTAGAAAATTGTGCCTACTCAACACCAGTCTGTAACACTTCGTTATAGTTACTGGTATCATATAAATAGAACTATTATTGGATAACACCATTCCTCACGAAAGGTACAAAACTATTTGACACTAAATAAATTCCCTCAATCTAGCTCAATTCCTAGCAGACCACCACGGAGAAGTTCCGTGCGGAAAAAGACAATGCGACCAGCAAATCATGTTTTGATTTACACCACCGACCAACCGTCTAACCTCAAAAAACCACACAACCTCTAACCAACTCCGACACTAGATCTCACTACCGACCGCAGGCGCAGGCAGAGGCAACACGGGCGGCATGAAATAAACCTGACATGGCATGGTGTCCCTAACCTTTTAATCCTTCCCATTCATTACCCTCTCCCGAGAGCCGGGCTCTGACTTTTGGCATCTGCTCGGATTATAATGATGCATGCTTACCTTCTGCTATTTTCCTAGGACTCGGTCGTCGTCGGGGCGGCATGCAGATATATGTATGCATAGTAAAGTTGTTGTAACATTATTTGTCGGTTACTTTCCTGGCTCTTTCCGTTGCGTTGAAGTAGAACTATACCTCGTAGGTGTTGAACAAGATGTCACTAGGTTGGTGGTGTCGTTTCTGCCGAAGTTTTCAGATTAAAATCAAAGTCTTTTACCAGATTGTTTTGATCAGTTTTTTTATATATTCAAAATATATAAAAGAAAGAATTAAAAATATAAATACCCTCAATATTTCATCTTGAACTCGAAACAGATACGACAAACGAACTAGTAATAACATCTTCACTTACACATTACTGTGTGGAAAGCAAAAACGGCATAACCATAGCCCAGTATGGCAGAAGTTTTTAATTGCAAAATGCTATTTTATTTATGGCCTTCCGCCTCCAGCCGCTGTGCAGTGCAGCCTCAGCTCTCCGTTCCGGTAGTGTGATCAGATCTGACATATTGTTTTCGAATCTGCAGCACTCACCACAGCACGACGAGGCATTATCTTGTTGGTTGATGGTTGTGAACTCGCAACAAGGATGGGTGGATGGGTTTTTCTGCTGGTAAGGTGACAACGGTTCTGGTCTATGGAACAACAACGATCTAGCGAGATAGTGACGGACGAGATTCGGGAGGGCATGCCAGCGGAGGACAGGAACAAGCTTGGGTGGGTTCTATGCAAATTTTTGGCAAACTTCCGACGCGACAATATGTAAATGATTATTTATATTTCGAAACCATTTTTGGAAGCATCGCTTCCGGCTTCCTGAGTACATTATGCGATGTGATCTAGTTAGTGAGGTCGGGGGGTTGGTTGGGAAGATGTAGCACATCGAAGAAAGTTGTTTAAAGAACGTTTTGCTCTTTAAGCACAAAAAAGGCGGAATTCTTTCTTAATTGAGATGATGAATTAGGAAAATTTGTATCTGAATTTAAAATTCCAAACAGCCAACATATTTCAAAGAGGTTAGTTTGTTTGGAAATATATGATAAGTTGACTGGAGAGTTCAGTGTCGTCAACCATAACTAATTCGTTGCATCCCTTCTTGGAAAGAACGACAAAAAAGTTCAAAATTTGAACTAATTCTAAATTATGAGTGCTCGCGCTGCATTTTGATTAGTATAATACATTCTTTGTTAAGCACAAAACTTATTCTAATTTATTTGGCACCTAAAAGTCAACATAAGATAATTTTTTTTGATAGGACAATATCTCCCAAAACCGTTTAGCACTTCCCGCGATTATCGTGACGAAGTAGTCCTTTGCAGGCTAAATATGAAGGCAATTCTTCCGAATAGAGAGAAAGGAAAAAAGAACCACTCAATTTACCACTGTCATTCCAGAAAAATAGACCACAAAAACTATTCAATTCTCTTTCCCGTCTTTTGCCGTCCGTTACTCGCAAGGGAGCAACTTTTCCGCATAATATCCCGATAAAATAAACAACAATAATCCCTTCATGCCCAATCAATCTTCCACGAAACCACGCATTTTCGAACGACCGAATTGTAGGTATTCTCGACATCATTGCTGGCTGGCGGAACTTTTCGTGGGGTGACCGCGCGACCTGGACCTGGACTGGGTTCAAAACCGGGTTTTCCCCCGATGATGCACTCCAAAATGTGCACATACACACATTCGAAGACAAATGACTGGACATCAATAATGGCATTATTATCGCTTCCCAAAAAGTCGACCTTTCCGCTCAGTGTTCAGTGATCGACGGTGTGTCGGTGCTTAAGCACATACGTGATGAGCCCTTTCGCCAACCCAGCAGCAGCGTACACGAGCGAGTGGGGTGCCATTTCCGGCTATTCTATTCCATTCCGACCCAAAAACCGCCGACCGGAGTATATTTAACTTTAATGAGGTGTGAATTATTTATCCGCTAAAGGACACCCGGATTTTCCATTGTCAGTGAGTTCATACGAGCATTCATTTGTAGAACAACGTGTTAAAAGCCATAGTTTTATCGGTAAAATTTGTCCTCGGTCTCCGGAAGAGTTTTCCGAGCCGTCTCGGATGACACAGCGATAATAAATGTCATCACGCTCATAAACTTGTCTCCGTGCTGAATAGCCTGCCAACAGATTTCAACTTTCAATTGTCCTTTTCGGTTGCGGAAAGCCCAGCGTTTAAGCGAAGGGATAGAGAACGGCCAGATTGTTTTCAAGCCCGCCACCCCCGGCTTCGAAGCACACGAACGAACTGGGTAACCTTTTTTAATAAAACTCTTAGAATCAATTTAGCTTCTGTTAAATTGAGCCCATTATCTTGCTGCCAGCATATTCCAGCGGGAGTGCAGGATTGCGGGCAACGTGCCAAAGCGGAACTACCACGTGCTAACACTTTTCGCGCCAAAATCTCCACCCGACGTCACCCGGCGGAAGAATTTTCAAATTACACCGGAAGAATGGTTATTGAATTTGGTTGTCGCGCGGTATCGGTACAGCGAACGCGATGACAATTGGAAAATTATGCAAAATAGGCCAATAAATTACGAAATTATTTGATAACAAACAAAAATATCCCCGAAGCGGGTTGGAAAACCCAGGACGACGCAGGCAGGAGGTACACTTCCGGAGTTTTTTTTTGCTTTCGTTCTGATATTTCCTGCCGGAATTGTGAGCATCTTTGTGAACTATTTTGTTGCTACTAGGAAATCTAAAAAAATAGGGAGCATGACCCGGCTGAAGAAGACTAGATGGTTTACGAAGCTGCAAAGTGCATGTATGCAAATTTTGTTTTCATTGTAAAAGAAGTGGAGGGGATTCGCTGGATTGGTGGTTTGTCATCAAATGCGATGAGTTGAATTGATCATTCGTGATATTTACTATATTTCAAATATAGTCAAATACTCTGAAAACGTTACTACGTATTTTTTTAACAAAAATATTTTTAAAACTATATTCGTAGTTGATAAAACAAATTCATACCATTTAAAAACATTCGTAGCCTTATTGTCTACCGCAAAAGTTGTTATTACGAATGGTTCGTATTTGGTACGAGAGCATATTCGTAGCACATTTTGCACTAGAACGCATTTTATTTTTATTTTATGTGTCCATGTCCGCCGATCCAACAGAACAAAGAAATGAAATCAGAGATCTCCACTGCTGACGGTTACCCGCCATAGCTTTTAACTGTTGCCAGGACAGATTCTCGTCTGCAAGCCGGATGCCCTTGGCTATGCTGCGTCGCCATGAGCCTTTGGGTCTGCCTTCAATTTCATCCAATGGTATCGCTTCAGGGTTGACGCGATTAATGCGTCTTGCCATTACCGTCATGTGTTGCTAGTTTTGTAAGTCTCTGATATTTGAAACTCGAAAGAGTTATTCAAACTAGCTTAAGCTGTTCTGTACGGTCAGTTAGTAACTGACCAGCTCTGTTCGTTAGCGATATATTCGTATTCATCTTGGCTTGGTGCCTTGCGCAGCTGTAGACATAAACTAGACCGTACAGTGGTTCACAGTCTCTTATTCAGCAACTCCTATCCTTACCTCCTCGTGGTACCAGCCGGGATACAAATCGGTGGAAGCCAAGATCGTATGCTGACAGGGAAGAAGTGCTCGTTCGAGCTTCGTTGGTCCTCCGGGGTTGGTTGCAGGCTTTACAACTCGCCACCACGAAAAAAAACTTAATTAATGAATGAAGAACAAGGAAATTTGGACTGGAACAATCGGAATAGACCCTAACGATTATGGACTATGGATTGGAAACTCGGGAAATGGAACTGCCGGTCTGTCAACTTCCAAGGGAGCACTCGAGAGCTCTCCGACGTATTGAAGAGCCGCAGGTTCGACGTCGTAGCGCTGCAGGAGGTGTACTGGAAGAACTCAACGGTACGTACGTTCAGAGATCTACCAGAGCTGCGGCATCACACACGAGCTGAGTTTCATAGTAATGGGCGAGATGCGGAAACGGGTGATTAGGTAGGGGCAAATCAATCCTCCGCTTTCAGTTTGTAATCCGCCAAATATCGTACGTAGCACTTTCCGCTCGAACACGGCAAGGGCGCGTATGACTTCCGTGAGCAGCGTCACGGCTTCAAGTCCATAAATAAATACCGGTCTAATAAGGGTGTTGTACATTGTTAGCTTCGTGCGGCGGCATATGATTCTTGATCGTAGCGGTTTACGAAGGGCAAAGTAGGTCCGATTTCCCGCTTGGATGGCCGCTGGATCTCCTTACCAGTGTTGTTGTCCGCGGTCACCAGCGATCCCAAATTCACGAACTCCTCTACCACTTCTAGTTCGTCGCCGTTAACGATTACCGTTCGTGGGAGACGCGCGTTTGTTTCCTTTGAGCCTCTTCCTTTCATGTATTTGGTCTTCCACGCATTTATTTTTAGCACAATTCTCCTAGACTCCGCTTTCAGTCTAGCGTAGACTGCCTCCGCCGTCGCAAAGTTCCTGGCTATGACATCGAAGTCATCTGCAAAGCCTAAAAGTTGGCTACCCTTGGTAAAAATCGTGCATCTCGTTTCGATGCCCGCTTGTCGGATCACCCCCTCAAGAGTGGTATTGAGCAGCATGCAGGATAAACCGTCACCTTGTCTCAACCCTCGTCGCGTCTTAAAGGGACTCGAGGGTGTCCCAGAGATGCGTACGAATCACATCACTCGAACCATTGTAGCTCTGATCAGTTGCGTCAGTTTGTCCGGAAAATCGTGTTCGTGCATTATCTGCCATAGCTTGTCTCGATCGACTGTATCGTATGCTGCTTTGAAATCAATAAAGATGTGACGCGTGGGTAACATTTCTGCAAGATCTGTCGGATAGTAAAAATTTGGTCCGTAGTTGCGCGTGCCCCCCTGAAACCCGCCTGATAATTCTCTACGAAATCTTGTGCTATCGGTGACAACCGGCGTAACAGGATCTGGGAGAGTACCTTGTAGGCGGCGTTTACCAGCGTAATACCACGATAGCTGCAGCAGTCCAGCCGACCACCCTTTTTGTGGATGGAACAAACCACTCCTTCCATCCATTCCTCCGGTAGCTTTTCCTCCTACCAAATCCTCGAAATAACCCAGTGTAGAACCTTTGCTAGCGTTTCTCCGCCATGTTTATAAAGCTCTGCCGGTAGGCGGTCCTTCCCAGCGGCTTTATTGGTCTTCAGCAGCCCGATCTCTCGTTTGACTTCTTGGAGATCAGGTGCTAGGATATTACTATGTTCCATGGGTGCTCCTAGGTTAATTTCCGTTCCGCCTCCTTCTGCGACTTCGCCATTGAGGTGTTCATCGAAGAGCTACTTCCATCTATCGAAAACCTCGCGCTCGTTTGTGATTAGATTCCCTACCTCGTCCCTACACATGTCAGGTTTCGGTGTGTAGCCCTTCCGAGTTTGGTTTACCTTCTCATAAACTTGCGCGTGTCATTAGCTCGGAATAGTTGTTTTAATTCTTCACGATCTCTGCCCTCCTTTTGGTGCTTTTTCCTCCTCAGGATCGTGGTCAACTGGTTTCTAGCTCGTCGGTATTCGGCCAGGTTCTCGCTAATGGCGTCTTCGAGGTTTGAAGCACCTAACTCCTCGGAAGAAGGCAGTGCCTCATTCAGTATTCGCGCGTAGTTCTCGGCAGCTTGCGGGCTATCTAGCTGCCTGATGTTCAGCCGAGGAGGGCGGCTTTGACGTGTCTGATATACTGCGGACAGCTTTGAGCGCACATGTACTAGGTAATGGTTAGAATCAATATCCGTATCCCGTCGCACCGCTCTGGTAAAACTAGGCCTTTCCGCCACAGATCTTCCATACCTTCTCTACTTTGCGACAGATTTCCTGCAGAGCTATGATGCCGCACGGTGTTCAAAATACCGTTATTAAAAACTAAAATAGGCCATTTAAACGGCAAATGCCAGTTGGTTTGTATTGCTATCCTACACTTTTGTGCCAATTTTTAAAAAAATCGATCGACGAATTTTCGAGTTACGCCCTTTTGAAGTTTTAAAGGGCAAATTGCTCATATAAAGTAAATAGAAATCTTCAATGACACTTCCAAAATGAACATAAATCACAGCCGGTATTGATTTTTTATGCAACGTATGCCCATTGGTGACCATTTTAGGAGTTTTATGCTGTATTGAGACTAACTGGAAATGTTAGATGGCGACGACGCGACGTTACTGCGATGGCGCCGATGGCAGGGACGCTCTCTAAGCTTCGGGGTTGACGATCGTGGTGGCAGCGGCGGACGTGAGGACCAAATTCGGTACACTCAGGTACAGCTCCGGATCACGTTGATACCGTCAGGTAATCGGGGTAAATACAGGGTATGCACAGGGTAAGCACAGGGGTCCCTTTCTTCGCGCCAAGAACCCTACTCTCTCTCTCTCTCTCTCTCTCTCTCTCTCTCTCTAGCTGATCGTTTTCCTGACATACTCAATCCACGCTAGCTCGACTCCATTTTCCGCCCCCTGGTGGTGGGTGGGTGGAAACCGTTGACGCGTGGGCGTATTTTCTTGACATTTTATTTCGTGACATTTATCATACATTTTACCGCGCGCGACAGTCTCCTAAGTCTTGGGCGAAGACTAGGCCGATGGTTACAGAAGGTTGGTCTACAATGGATCAAATTTTTAGACTGCAGCAGATCCTACGAAAGAACCGTGAATACAGAGTTCCCACGCACCATTTGTTCGTTGACTTCAAAGCCGCATATGATACCATCGACCGAAAACAGCTATGGAAAATTAGAAACGTGAACAGCTTCCCCAGGAAACTCATCAAACTGTTTCAATCTATGATAGATGGTACACAGTACTGTGTTCAGATTTCGACTGGATTGTCCGGTTTATTCGAATCGCACAGAGGGCTTCGTTAAGGTGATGATCTCTCATGCCTGCTGTTCACCATAGCGCTCCAAGGTGTTATAAACCGAGTGGGTACCAACACGCGGGGCATGATCTTTAATAAATCTAGTTAATTCGTTTGCTTTGTCGATGACACGTCGATATTATCGGCAGAACATTTGTAGCGGAGGCTGACCAGTACACCAGACTAAAAGGTGAAGCAGAAAAGATTGGGTTAAAGGTAAATATGAAAACAATAGAAACTTTTTGTAAAGAAGCGTTTAGTGTTCCCGCAGTACAGTTCAAAGCAAGAAAAACTATTTTAATTTTTAAATATTCCAACTCCTGTACCAACTATTAACCTTCATGACCATAATATGTACAATCCTAAGAACAGAACAAAAGACTAAATGATATTATCCCTTGAAAAAGACACCAATAAAGTGTCGAAACGTCGGGAAAACATCAATCTTCAGTCTTGATAAATTTTTCCGAAGACTGCCCTGCCGAATATTAATATGTCTAAAACAAAGTTCATGCTGGCCGGCGAAACTGACGCCGACCGACGCCACTTGGGCAGTAATGTTACAATCGACGGCGATGAGCTTGAGGTAGTCGATAAATTTGTCTGCCATGACTTATTGGTAACGGTGGACAATGATACCGGCCGTTTGATTCGGAGGCGTATTATCAGCGGAAGTCGTGCTTACCATAGGCTTCACAAACAATTGCGGTTGAACAGAATAAGTCCCTACAAGACGCTTATTGGACTACACTCTGAAATGATTCTACCTGTAAATTGGTCGGATTTAGTTAAAGTTAGGTTGAAACTACTCAAAATGCCCTTAAAATGTACAAACTCAGATTTTGAGTAGTTTTTCAGACTAATCACAAGTTTTTAGTCTTGACCTTGGCATGAGGTCATACATATATTAATATTTTTTTGAAACGATGGTCCTACAATTGATGAAGGGACGGTAGGGGAAAGAAATGAAATTTTTTGGTGAAGGAGGGGAAGAGCGGAAAGGAAGGGGGGGGGGATCCGTCCCTTCATCAATTGTAGAACCATCGTTTCAAAAAAATATTTGCCCTTATTCTGCGAGTCACGTGACTCAATACGACAATTCTCGCGTAACTTTTCAAAAGGACCTAAGTAACATTGAGAGACTCTCTTTGGCGTCCCTCTCTTCTGATTATTACGGCGACATAAATACATTTTAACAAAAAAATTTCTCACGCTTAGCTAGATAGTGACGCTAGCAACCGATTCATGCAAAGCTGGTGCTTTAAAGCAAATTTGCATTGCCGTGGGAGGTGAAAGAGAAGAGGTACAAAGAGAATCTCTCATTGTTACTTAGGTCCTTTTGAAAAGTTACGCGAGAATTGTCACTCGCCGTGACTCGCCACGGCGAGTCGAGTCACCTAGGTGACAACCGAGTCACCTAGGTAAGAAACCCCTGTCACCTAAGTGACAGACCGTGTCACCTAGGTGACAAAGCGAGTCACCTAGGTGACAAATGTCACCTGATTCGCGGTGACTCCAAATAGTCACGTCACTCGCCTCGCAGAATAAGGGTGATTAATATATGTATGACCTCATTCCAAGGTCAAGACTAATACCCTTATTCTGCGAGGCGAGTGGCGTGACTATGTTGCAGTCACCGCGAATCAGGTGACAATTGTCACCTAGGTGACTCGCCTTGTCACTTAGGTGACAAGAGTTTCTTACCTAGGTGACACGATTGTCACTTAGGTGACTCGACTCGCCGTGGCGAGTCACGGCGAGTGACAATTGTCGTATTGAGTCATGTGACTCGCAGAATAAGGGTGTAAAAACTTGTGATTAGTCTATTACATGAAGTAATTTGCGGTTTCGTCACTAACCAGAATGACATTAGCTGAGGATCGGTTATGTAGGAGTGAGAGGGGAGCGAAGAGTGGAGGAGAGGATCCGGGAGTTTGATATTTGATGTTTTTGATATTATTCCTACTGCAAACAGCCTCAGCGAGGGCCTCAGCTAATGTCAAAAAATCCTTATATGTGTGCGTGGTGGAATACTTCATAGGAACGGGGCCTTCCCTCGAAAACCCGCGCCGAGAAACGCGGCTAACACACGCTGACAGACGAACAACGTCACGTGCAGTACCTTGCAAGTCGTAAGGGCCGGCATAGTGTCGTCGTCCTGAAAGTAAATAGTAGTTAGATTAAAACTTCTCGCTCGGTGGTAATCTGCAATTGACGCAGGAAGCGGCACAATATGTGTCGATAACCCAACCAAAACGCGTCGCTATGCTTGAGAAGTGGATTTTGCGGTCTCCTTTTGTCCAGCGCCTCTATGGTTCAAAGGTACAAGTACCAGCGAACCACATGCCCTGGCGGGTGTTGTGGGTTCGAATCCGGTTATAATCTCAGATTACAGCTTGGTTCGACTTCCAGCATTGGACAAAAGGTAGGAGTCAAAATGACTACTTGTCAAGCATAGCTACCAATTCCCCCCCCCCTTCCTTTCCGCTCTTCCCCTCCTTCACCAAAAATTTTCATTTCTTTCCCCTACCGTCCCTTCATCAATTGTAGAACCATCGTTTCAAAAAAAAATAGTAGTTTTTCAACCAAAAAATTGGTAGTAGGAATTTAAAATTGCGTTATTTGTCATAGAGAATAATTCAATTATCAGTAGCAAGTAGCCAAAATTGGTTGAAATTTTTACCCAAAGTTTGAGTTTGTACACTTTAAGGGCGTTTTGAGTAGTTTCAACCTAGCTTTAACTAAATCCGACCTATTTACAGGTAAAATTATTTAAGAGTGTAGTTGTTCTCGAGGAGGACTTGAGAGCGCTCGGAGTTTTCGTAAGACGAGTGATAAGAACGGTCTTCGGTGAGAACGGAGTATGGAGGTGGATGATGAACCATGAACTCGCACAGTTCTATGGCGAACTTAGCATTCAAAAGGCGGCCAAAGCTGGGCGGATACGATGGGCAGGGCATGTTGCGACAATACTGGACAACTACCTTGCAAAGATGCTGTTCGTTTTAAATCCGGTAGGAACAAGACGACCAGGGGCGCAGCGAGTAAGATGGTTAGACCAGGTGGAGCGAGATCTGGCAGAGACTAGACGGTGTCCTAGGAGAAACTTTGTTCATCAGGCTTTGTCTAAGGACGTCAAACCAACTAAATAAGTAAGTGAGTAACCAAGTGGCGTTTCACCGTAGCTTCGAAAGATGCGTGCAAGTCCTCTTTGATTAGCAAGCTTCTTTATGGATAGTACAGTAGGATTTCGAATTTGGCAACAAATGCGTGTCGCCTATGTTGCCAAAATCGAAACCGTGCCAAAATCGAGACCCTTTTTCGATATGAAAAAATTTAATGTAAATGCTTTAGAAATTGACTAAGTATCATTAATCAACGATTGCAACCATTTTATGTTTAAAAAGTCCGATAAGAGCTATCCGTCCGGTGCAAATAAGTTAATGATACCCTGCGCTAAGACGTAGTCCTACGGCAATAAAAATAATATTGTTCGAAACCACATAACTTTTTTTCACGAACATACTGAGGGCATCATTTCTTCGTCATTTAAAGCAAGCATGTATGCAGAAACTGATTGATATTTAAGCATATTTTTGGAAGCAAAATATCTTGTGTTGCCAAAAAGGAATACTTTTGTTGCCTAAAAAGGAACCATGCCAAAATCGAAATCCAACTGTACCGGGTTTTGAGCAATCTTTGGCACTAAGCGATTTGATCACATTTCTCGTACGTGCAAACCGCGGACCTTCACTTACCGGCTTTCGCTGCTTTTAAGACCATCCAGTAGAGATTTTTTGTTGTGCCAAACTGTAACCAAATGACATCCTTCCACCTTACGACGTCTTTTGAGCGAGCAGCAAACTCGTAGACACTTCTTTAGCGTACATTTTCATAAACTTGCAATAAAATAATGTCGATGTTCTGATGCAGCACTTAAAAGTAAACGTAAACAAATACGTTCACACCAGAAATAAGTCATTAGTTACTTTAATTAACTCAAAATTAAAGTTTAAATATATTTGTATGTTTCTTGCTGCACCCTGTACTGTTACTGTAAAATAGAATATAGAGACCATTAGTAGGAAGCGGCACGTAATTTTGTATTATTTCTTTTATTACACAATTGCCAACATAGAAGGCACGTAATAAAATAGAGTATCCAATCAACATGCTAAATTCACATATCTTAAGATTTTAAATCAAGTGTTGTTTACAACACAATAATACCAACAACCGAAATTTAAAAACCATTTCGTAACTTCCCCTTAACCGCTGAAGCATTTCCCTTCCATGCTTGTATGCATTATCAATAACAATCCAATATTCAATCTATGCTCTTTCCACTTGCGGGCAAAGCTAGAGTACCCCGAAAGAACATACCTCAACCTCCCGAAGCCACGCAGAGAATACGAGAAGTACAAGCAATATATCATCTAATTTGAATACATCATACAGTCTGATGAAAATTTTGAATAAGAATATGCTTATTAGGGCAACTTTTTCAACTTGTTTCCTGCGTGACTCGAGACGAAAAATCGAACGGAAAGAAAAAGGGGGAAATAAATCATTTCCCTACTATTCAACAGCGTAACATGTAAATAGATTTAAAAATAGCAGCATCTTTCGGTTTCAAGAGACGAGTACCATCCTTAATAATTCTCCCAATAACCCCCCACCACGAGTTAGCACCTGATAATAACCGAAAGGAGTCAAACAACTGAAAAAGCGGTCACATCATTTGACTTTGAGATCGTCTGATTGTTTGACTTCGTCCATACACGCGAACGAATGATACCGACTTTTTCTTAGGTAACGCAAGCAAAGCAAAGCAAAACAAATATCATTCGCCACTGCGCTGGTTCATAAATTAGGGCTTCCTGATTTTCTGAACTCCGGAGAAAACACGTTCGAGCATGAATCATCCACGCAGAGCGCGATCGGTCAGCGACTAGTTCGATCCGACCGATCACATTCGTACGTACGGCTCAGTTTCTTCTTCCCGTAGTTTCAGTCTGCACAACAGAACAAGTTGCAACTCTGGGCCACAATATTGCCCTCACCCAGACCCAGACGGGTACGTACACTAAACACCGGACGAGCCTCCTGCAGAACGCGGCTCCGGCCCCGCCGGCTGACTGGCTGTTTGGCTGGCTTGGTTGGCTGCTATCTGGGAACGGTAAATTGATCACGCTCTACCTTCTTCGGTTTACAAACGTGAACCGTTCCAGCATGTGTGCGTGTGTGTTTATTTATGCAACGTGATCGTTAAAAACGTTAAATAAGTGAAACTGACAAGATTATGACTCATCCTTGGTTGAAGCTTGCAATGGATGGGGGACTCAGTTTGGGGCTGGAAGGTTTGTTTTTCAGCAAATAACAGCGATATAAACGCAACCCGATAACTTGATAAAGAAGATGAAAACATTTTTATAAATATTTAAAAATTGCAACAACAAACTGTTTATTTTCTAAAACTACCATTTTAAAACATGTTTTACAAAAACATGTTTATAATCAAATATATTCAGAACAATCTAGTAGATTGGAGTGCAACAAAATGCAACCGAACGACTGTTTGCTTAATCCGTTGCCAAATTCCCACGCTCCCAGCAAAGATCCTTATTGCGTCTTCTCCCAATATCCATGTACCGAGTTCACATTCGACCGTTACAAAGTTCCATTCCCGGCCGGGCGAACGAACGAACACCTGTGTGCAACCCGAAGCAGGTCAATGACAGGATCAGATCCCTTGTTGCCTATAATTTCAACGACTTCTCAGCCGAATATCTTCTCCTCGACACCCTCAATGAGCAGCGATAAAAATATTATAATAAAGGGCTTCTTTCTGTTCCCCAACTCGTTTGATGCCGCGATCCAGCTCCGTACGTAGGCACTTCTCTGTACCGACCGAACCCGGTTTCACTTTGTCGAAATCGGTTCGATTAATAGTTCAGACCTTTTCCACCTTCGTCATCTCCTACCGCCAAGCCGTAAAGACGCGTAACATTATCCGTTTTTTTTCGTTCGAAATAAAAGGGTGATTCCAGTCGGACACAAAGGAATCAAAACCTCTCCTTTTCCCTCATTTGTTCAATTCAGCTCTCAAACTGAGTCATTCTTCCCGTAACAAACCAAGTTATTCAGTAAGCGAAACCAGTAAATCAATACAAATTTCGACCAAATTGCCGGTTGAAGGCTGCACCGCCAGATTCGATGCGGGTCCGTCCGTCCGTCTGATCGCACTGTGCCTTTTAATTTCTTCTGAAGAAAGACAATACCTCCGACACGTGATGAAATTATTGTAATTCTATCCTGTGTTCCCCCTGATCCTGTCCAACACGGAGCCGGCTTCTACAACTTTGTGTACCAGCTAAACATTTAAATTTTCGCACCCTCCTCAACCCACGCCGTCGACCGACCTCTTTTCGAGTAGGGAAACATGTCGAAGTACTTTGGGAAAATTTTAAATTCTTTGCACCAACCAAAATCGGGAAAAGTTCCTGTCTAGAAAGTGGCGGGGCGCTGTGGTACACCGACTCGGTAATTAATCGAAGTCAATAGAACTGTTATTACCATCCGATAGGCCGGGGCCGGGGCACAGTGCTGGGAGGGTGAGCAAATATACCTAACAATTTATTTCCAATTGGTATTATTTTCGCAACCGTCGGGCCGACCGTCCGGCGCGGGATGTGATTGATCGAAAGTGGTTACGAAATTAGCGGTTCTTGTTTCGCATTGTCCGCTGGCTTCCGGCCGTAATGACCGTCGTTGGTGAGTGGTTTTCCTAGAGTGCAGTTAGTGTTTGGGTTTGGGGACCGTGCGTGGGAATGATTTGAAATTTATGCAAAAAGCATCACAGTTTTGATGGTGAAATAAATACCAGCGACATTTTTTTTTGCAATCACGTTCAGAGTTCAGAATCTCCTAGAATTACTACTGATTATCTTGAGGTCATGAGCGAATAGTGATTTTTCCGATTCCAAACAATCACAAACTTTTTTCTGTGGACATTATCAAAGCGACCTGTATTTTGATCCATTGAGATACCGTTCAGGCGTTGTATTCTGCACTTCTTCCTTTTTGCAATATCGCTGTAGACTGAGCGTACTGCTGTTTATTATCCGTGTTTAAATGTCAGTGTTTTCACCCTTTTCACTTTTATTCTTTTTATTACTTTTCTCTACCCATCGCGCTCTCTACCCAAGTAGCACACTTTTGTCATTTCTGGTTGCTGCAACCTATTTTTGACTGAAATTAGTCATTAATCGGTTACCACAACCAGTTTATAACAACTGTGCTAGTAGGGTAAAGCCAAGAAGTGAGGAGACTAATTATAATTTGTCCTTGCAGAAGAGGCTTCATTGTGTACCTCAAGCAAGCTTGCCCTGACAAGAAGCTTCATGTTTTGTTAATGCTGGATTCAGCAAGAAGGAACATTGTAGAAGGGACTGAGAACAAATCCATCCTTAGGACACTTAACATCAATGTCAAAGACCTGATTCTATTAAGATTCGAACCCACAGCCAATCGCTTGTCAAGGCAGACTCGGTAACCTTGTGGCTATAGAGTTCCCCCCCCCCCCCCGAACCATCGGATGGCTACCAGGAAGCAACACTCATTTTCATTGAGCCTGGCGTCGAAGTAAATGTGACACATTATTGGAAGAGTAGTCTGCTGGTTATGATGATGATGATGATGATGATGATGGTTCCACCTCATACCCCTACAACGGTTTGAGCGGGACGATTTAGCTAATTAAGATATTTATGATATAACAATGTAGCCAGGTGATAAAAACAAATAGCGAACTGGCTTCTAATACAGACATATCAAACTTTCAAGTGAATATCAAAATTTCAAAAAATGTCCAAGGCTAGTCCAAAACGTTTCCAACCCGAAAATTATCTGGACTTGATTGGGAATCGAACCTAATATTTTGAGCTACAGCTAGTCAGAATTGGTTCTAGATAGCGATCTAGAACTACGAGGGAGATCCTGCAGTCTTTTGGTACTCGGTACCGTGAGCGATGGTATGCGAGT
The DNA here is from genome assembly GCF_943734655.1 of Sabethes cyaneus. Lineage (NCBI taxonomy): Eukaryota > Metazoa > Arthropoda > Insecta > Diptera > Culicidae > Sabethes > Sabethes cyaneus. The sequence goes on along the minus strand of NC_071353.1, from coordinate 127,577,865 downwards.
TCCAAAGTCCACAAGCGAACCCAAGTCTGTCCAGCTGCTGCTCCGAACCCTTTGTTCAGGACTTTAACCTGATCATTCAATTTCAAGATTATCTATGTCTGTCCTCGCGCGCGTGGCTCAAACATGTGTAGTCTTCTCTATACTTTTTTAAATTAATAACAATTTTAAATCCATCATCATCAGTGAACATGATAACTTAATATATAATATATGCTGGTTGCTTTGGAGCCTTTCGATCGTGGACCGTAAACGTTCAGCAGGACTCGGCAACGTCTCACGCCACGAAGCGCGACGTGAGTGAACCAAGAATGGCAACGTTTCGAGCATCATTTCGACCACACGGTGGCTTTCGAATTCACCACATGCGCACCACATGCAATTGCAATTCCCTCTGAGCCATTTTGGAGCAACTCCTATCTCTTCCTCCAAGTGGAACCAGCTAAAATACGAGCAACTTTAGCGGATATCGGATTATTAACTCTGGCGGAAACTAAGGTCGTATACTAACAGAAAAGGAGGCACTCATGGGAACGCTGAGCGTAGCAACGAGGAATAGTCTTGTTAGCCTTAAGTTATTGTTCTGTTGTCACTCTTGGTGGCCTGAAGATTCTCCAATCGAGTGCGCGGTTGTACTCCAGATTAGGATGAGCTCACGACAGGCGATTCCTTCAACTACGCCATCCGTACACTGTCCATACGGAGATACACTCTAAAAAATCGACACGTCGCATCCACGTGAAAAATCATGTAAACTTCTGTACAGCAACTGACATGAACTTTATGTACTAGTTAATGGGAAAGCTGATAAAATTTACCGGGATCGCACGTAAACTGGTTAGTATGAGTGCGAGTTACTAATAATTCACGTGAATGTTACATGAAAAGAGTGATGGATGAGAATTACCTATGTTTTCACGTAAACTTGACGTGCCGATTTTTTTGAGTGTAGACCCGATGACGAAAAGAAAGCGTTCTAAAGGGTGTCCACGGTAAAATGCAATACACAAAGTTGATTCGCGAAATTCGAGTTTTTATTTTTATCTGATTGCTGAATGTTCAGGGTACCAAATGAATCAATTAAGCTTAGTTTTAGCGTCTTTATTTTATTTGATTTCGCCTCCGTATCCTAATTCCCGTTCTTTGGCCTTAACACTACTCATAAGGTTTTGCACATCCTCAAAATCGACATATTTTTGCATATTTACCTATGCGTCCTTCATTTCTTCAACTGTTTTGACTACTTTAGTACGGTTTAGAAGATTTTGCTTCATAATGGCCCAGAATTTCTCGATTGGCCGCAGCTCCGGAGTACTTGGGGAGTTAAGGTCTTTTGGCATGAAATGAACATTATTTGCCTTATACCACTCCAGCACGGCCTTTGCGTAATAGCATTGAGCCAAATCCGACCAGAAGATCGTTGGACAATTGTGAGACTTCAGAGGAGGAAGAAGCCGCTTTTGGAGACACTCCGCTTTCCCCATGAACATATTGTTTGTCAAATCATGAATTTCTTGGCTAACTTAGATATCCCCTGGTTTTGGGGGTTCCCTGGAATATCAAATTGATCATGGGCAGTGAAATACTGGTTCCCCGGAATCTGGGTTGAAATCCACTTTTACGTAGATGTCGTTGTCCATAAGCAGCAGTGTGATTTCGTCAGCTTTTGATCGCATAATATTCGGGCTCTACTTTTCGCGACCGTATTTTGTTGGGGTCTTCTGAACCTTAAACATACGTTTCTGTTGGGGAAGAATAAATGCTTAATGCGAGAAATGTAGATTCAGGCATACTGAAAATTCTTGATATTAGGCCAAAAATATAGACTTAGCGAAGGTGAGAGTCGAACTCACAGCTCCCAATCTCTAGTTGAGCGTGTTGTTTAACCAATTACACCACTAAGCCGTTAAACATACGCAAACCAGCTCGAGTTTTGGCCTTCTGCACGAAACTTTTGCCCAGATTCATTTTTTTTGCCACATCTCGAACGGAGGAGTTTGGTTTCCCGTCGAAGGCCCCAATTACTCTGGCGAAAGAGCGAATAAAGGCGCTATAACCTAGGTTTTAACCAAGGGCAAGTAAGGAAATGTACATGTCCCATCCCCGAGGGTCCGGAGTATTATATAAACTTTACTAGCTAAATACTCCCAACGAAAATAATATTACAAATAATCAGAAGCGGTTGGTACGAGACGTCCCCGTTTCTACTTCCCCTGTTGATTTGGAAATGCGTCTGAGTATGAATAATTTATTCACACAAGATTCATTTTATATAATCGTCTTTGCGGTAATACTTCACAGTTGGCCTGGCCAATTTAACATTTATAATATATCTCAGATATATTACAAATGTCAATACAAACAAGAAAATAATTTAAAATATTACTATGAATAGAAATAATTAAAATTATTTTCAGGAATCCTTTATTGTGGCTGTGTTAGTTTTAATAAGAAGAATAAGAATAAGAATAAGAAGGCCCCAACTATGCTGGCGAAATGTTCGAAAGCACGGTTGGGAGCGAGTGGACTGTATGTTAGTTTCCTGTTTCCTCCATCAGCGTAGGGTGATAGGGGGGAAGGTTTCCCTTTTGTTGGTGTTTTGCTTATCCTAGGCAATCGTTTTCTTTGGGTGCGCTTGTGGTGGTTACAGCAAGGCTCGTTGGTTGTTAGAACGTTCGGACACACTGCTTTATAATAAACCATCACATTTTACTACCGACTTTAACTATATTTTCAAGACTGAATACTTAACAGCTGCTGGCGGATTACCACGCGGACTTCTTAGCGCTATTCGGACGACTTTTTTCACCGAATCTTGGGTTACGATCGACAGTCAGATGTTCTACAAACCATTTTACAGCACAAGAAACCTTAGAACTCGGGATTCCTAACTTTTTACTGATGGAACGATGTGATAATTTCTCATTTTCGATGTACTCGTGCAGAATTTTCGAGCGAACGATTTGTTCTTTCGACGCCATGATGCAGATCTTTGCACACCTGATCAAAAGACTCACACTCTATAAACAATGCACTTTACACTTTCTCCATGCAAAATTTCAATTGATTTTACCCAACGGTTCAAAAGTTAGAGCAATTTGAGTGTGTTGCAATTTTACCGTGGGGGTCAGTGCCGGCGTAGTAGTTAGCATTCACGCCTCTCACGCCGAGGACCCGGGTTCAAATCCCAACCTCGCAGAAGTCACGAATGACCCAAAACTGGTTAGAGTGACTATAATCTAAAAAAAAAACTCCGTGGATACCTTTTATGGAGGCAACATACGACCGGCAACGAAATCACGATCGTCATCGGGGATGGTTATCGAGTTTGCTTTGACTAGCGAATGATCGTGGGTTCGAATCTTAGTAGAATCAGGCCATTCGATGTCAAAGTGACTTTAGCATGGGTTTATTCTCAGTACCCATTGTTCGCCAAGGAAATCACGATCGTCACGGGGATATGAACGCCTAAATTGGCAGGATAGCTATGTACAGGCCGGTGATCGGGCCCCATCCCCATAGCATGTACACCGAAACGAACGATAACGGGCAGCGGTGCATCAACTTTGCAGCTTCCCGAAGCCTGGTGGTCAGATGTACTTTCTCTCCCCGCAATGATATACACAAAGTCACTTGGAGATCACCTGACCAATGAACCTTGACCCAAATCGACCATATTCTCATCGATGGTCGGTTTTTCTCGAACATCGCCTTAATACGCTCCCTTTAGCAGCAGTACATGAGCGCACAAAACTATCGACGGTTTATATCTTGTGAAAAAGTCGCCTTACTCGGTTAAATTCGACAATTAAGCAATCTGCAATTTGCCGAGAACTAAGCGCGCGTACTGGATGAAGCTCTACCTTTCTCTGAGGAGCTAGGTGTTTCGACCCTCGAATACGAATGGAGCAGGATGGGCTCGACCGTCAACGAGGACGCAACCGTGGTGCTAGGTGAAGAAACCTCATGTGCACGAATTTTACTTTTACTTATGTGTCCATGTCCGCCGGTCCGACAGAACAAAGGGATGAAATCAGAGATCTCCACTGCTGACGGTTACCCGCCATGGCTTTTACCTGTCGCCAGGACAGGTTCTCGTCTACAGCCCGGATGTCGTTGGCTAAGCTCCGTCGCCATGAGCCTCTGGGTCTGCCTCTTCTACGCTGTCCTTGTGGATTCCAGTCGAGTGCTGCTCTGCAAAGCTCGTTCGCTCCTTTCCTCAAGGTGTGTCCGATCCACTTCCACCTACGTTCACGAATTTCTGTGGCTATCGGCCGTTGATGACACCGACGATGGAGTTCCTCATTGGATATCCAATGTCAGGCCACCAGGCACGAATAATGTATCGCAGGCACCGGTTAATGAATACATGCAGTTTTTGCGTTGTCTCCGCTGAAACGCACCACGTTTCGCAGGCATACAGCAGTACGGATTTAAGGTTTGAATTAAAGATTCAGGTTTTCGTACGTAGAGTGATCTGGTTTGAGCGCCAAATGTTTCGCAGACCTGCAAAGGCACCCCTGGCCTTCCTGATCCGTGTGTCTATATCAGTCTTGGTACCACCATCGGGCGTTGTTTGGCTACCAAGATATTGAAAGGCGTCTACCTGCTCAACTTGTTGTCCCGCTACTGCGAAGTTGGTGGCATTGTCAGTGTTCACTACCATAAACTTAGTTTTCGCTACATTGACTGTGAGAGCTGCTGCTTGAGAGCTCTCGGAGAGGTCATCTAACTTGGTCTGCATATCGTTTCGGAGTTGTGCGAGCAAGACAATGTCGTCGGCTAGGTCGAGGTCATTTAGCTGCTCCATCGTTAGAGGATTCCGAAGCAATCCTCGATTTGGTCTACCGTCAATTGCTCCAACTAATATCTCATCCATAACGATGAGAAACAGAAGCGGTGATAAAATGCAGCCCTGTCTCACGTCAGCAGTAACCCTTATGGGGTCGGACAAGACGCCGTCGTGCAAAACCTTGCACGAGAACGCCTCGTACTGAGCCTCGATGAGATGGACTAGCTTATCTGGAACTCCTCTACGCCTAAGTGCGCCCCAGATGTTTTCGTGATTGAGTCGGCCGAACGCCTTTTCGAAGTCAACGAACACCAGCAGAAGAGAGTCCTGGAATTTGTTGATCTGCTCCAATATAATGCGGAGCGTTGTGATATGGTCTACACATGATCGGCCAGCACGGAATCCAGCTTGCTGCCGCCGGAGAGTAGCGTCGATCTTCTCCTGGATCCGGTTGAGGATTACCTTACAGAGTACTTTGAGAGTAATACAAAGCAACGTGATGCCACGCCAGTTACCGCATTCCGTTAGGTCTCATTTATTAGGGACTTTGACCAATATGCCCAGCATCCAGTCCACCGGAAAAGTTGCGGTTTCCCAAATATTGCTGAAAAGCTGATGCATCATCTGGGCTGACAAAGATGAGTCAGCTTTGAGCATTTCGGCTGAAATACGATCTATCCCTGGCGCTCTATTGCATTTCATACTCTTGATGGCTGCTACAATTTCAACCAGCGATGGCGCCTCCGAGTTCACGCGATTTATTCGACGAACTGTAGGCGTCGTACGCTGCTGGTTTTGTTGGTCTCTGACATTTGAAACTCGGAAGAGTTGTTCAAAATGTTCAGTCTATCGCTTAAGCTGTTCTGTACGGTCAGTCAATAGCTGACCAGCTCTGTCCTTTAGCGGCATCTTTGTATTAATCCTGGCACCACTAAGGCGGCGAGAAATATCGTACAACAAACGGATATCACCATTGGCGGCGGCGGTTTCTCCTTGTTCGGCTAGGGAGTTAGTCCAGGCTCTCTTGTCCCGCCTGCAAGCACGTTTAACAGCCCTCTCCAGTTCGGCGTATCGTTGACGAGCAGCTGTCTTAGCCGATCTGGTCCGCGCTCGCTCAATGCCGGCTATCGCCTCTCTCCGCTCCTCGATCTTCCTCCAAGTTTCATCCGAAATCCACTCCCTCCGCCCACTGCGCGCTTTGCCGAGGGTTTCATCACTGGTCGTGATGAAGGCGTTCTTGATGCCGGTCCATTGCTCTTCGACGGTTCCACCAGGTGGCAACTCCGAGACTCGAGATTCAAGTTGTTCAACAAGGGCCCTTTTCACCTCAGGATTCTCCAATCGGCGGACGTCGTAGCGGCACCCAACTTTCTCCTCCCGTCGTTGGACACGTGCGACGCGCAGACGTATCTCAGCGATAACAAAATGATGGTCGGATGCAATATCAGCGCTGCGTTTGTTGCGTACATCAAGAAGGCTCCTTCTCCATTTCCGGCTGATGCAGATGTGATCGATTTGATTTTCTGTTCGGCCGTCGCGGGAAACCCTCGTGACTTTGCACGAATGCCTGCCACGAATTGCCACAAGGCAGAATTTGGTTAAGTATCGACGAGCGCAGAATGAGTTGACCACGATCCTGAGGAGTAAAAAGCCAACCTCGTGTTTTTAGTCTTGACCTTGAAATGCGGTCAGGCATATATATTAATATTTTTTTGAAACTGTGCGGTGAAGGGACGGTAGGGGAAAGTAATGAAAATTTTTTGGAAATTTTCTTAATAAGTAGTCGTTGTGACTCCCACCTTTTGTCCAATGCTGGAAGTAGCATGGGTCGAACCAAGCTATAATCTGAGATTATAACCGGATTCGAACCCATAACATCCGTCAGGGCATGTGGCTCGCTGGTACTCATGTACCTTTGAATCACAGAGGCACTGGACAAAAGGAGACTGCACAACCCCGTTATTAAGATAGTGACGTAGCTGGTTGGGTTATTTATAGACACAAATTGTGCCTCTTCCTCCGTCTACTGTAGAAACCACCGGCCGAGAAGTTTTAATCTAACTTTTTACAGGCAGGACAATAACACTATGCAGGCCCTTGCGACTTACAAAGTACTGCGCGTGACGCTGTTTGTCTGCCAGCGTGTTAGCCGCGATTCCCAGCGCGGGTTTTGCGAGCATTCGTAAGACAGTATCAGGTAGGATATATGGAAGCCCGTGCGACTGCTAATTTTCAGTTTCCGACAAATCCTCCAGAAATGTTGGGCGTACAATGTATCCACGCATTATATTTCCATGGATTTCAGGGCAGCATACGATACAATCGAGCGTTAACAACTACGGTAGATAATGCAAGAGAACAGTCTTTCGGACAAACTGATGCGGCTGATCAAAGCTATCCTAGTGAGCGAGTGATGTGCTACGTGCCCGTTTCGGGGCACTCTCGAGTCCCTCAGAATCGCGCAGAGTTTTTGCAAGGGAATGGACTGTCCCGTATGCTATTCATCATCGCAAATGAAGGTGTGCTTCGACGAGCGGACATCGAAACGAGAGGAATGATTTTCAGTAAGAGTAGCCAATCAGAGACCAGGAGGATTCTATTACTACTCAATGCGTCGAAACCCAAATATATGGTAGAAAGAGGCCCCAGAGAAGACAACGTTCGCCTCCTATGGACAGCCTGACTATTGACAGCCTTGAATTGGAAGTGGTTAATTCATATATTTGTGATCTATTGTGACTGCCGACAATAATACGAGTAAGTAGATTCATTAACGCATTCAAGCTGAAAGTCGATCCTACTTTTCTCCCCACAAGACGCGTTGATCAAGGAGCATAGGCCACCGAACAAAACTGACTATGTGCAAAACGCTCATCAGACCGGTATTCCACTACGGACTTGAAGCTGTAACTCTGTTTATGGAAGACATACGTACACTTGCCGTATTTGTATGAAAGGTGTTGCGGACTATTTTTGGTGGAGTACAAACGGTCAGCGGAGAGTGGCGCAGGCGTATGAACCACTAGCTGCAGGTACTGCTTGGAGAGATTCTTATCGTATACCTAGCGAATGTTGAGGGACTACGGTGGGATGGCCACGTCACAAGGATGCCGGACGACTATGCAGTGAAATCGGTTCTCTCCAGCCTCCAAGGACCCAACCGGAACCAGGAATGAGAAGTCCTACTTGCTAGGTTGCTCGATCAGGTTGAAGCCAATTTGCGTGTGTCATTACATTTTAAAACATATAAACTGCTTTTTAGCGAATTGAAATTTTCACTACAGTAGTCTCTCGGAAAAGTTAATCGATTGGGGATTGGGTCAATGACCTTTTCTGAATTACCTATTAACTTTTCTGAGTAGTCCCAAAATTATTCAAATATGATAAAGACAAAAGTGAAAATAGATTCACCAATATGGGATACACATTTTAATGTATGTAATAAGTGGTGGAGAATCTGCAGCAAGATCTTTATAAATAATACTTAATATATGATTACATAATTCGCTTCAATTCGTCCCATTAAATCATCTTAATTGGACTATCTGGTTTCATATTTATACAATGACACCAACTACCTTCTGCTCCATGTTCTACTGCTGACGGTCATGATGAACAAACAATCCAAAAGTAGAAAGTCTGAAGTTGGTACAACAACACAGAACATAGAGAGAAAAAACCTGCCCGCGAGCAGTACGCAGCAGTATGAATCACAGTTTATGTCTTCTTCTACTTTACGGTTCCACCGTTGGCGATCCGCGTGGATTGATGTAAACAAACCGTCGAAAACATTGCCCTTCATGCAGACCGCCAAGCCGATGGCACTGGCCTGGCACCATCACCACCGTTTCAGGCGCAGATCTTGATCGACCAGAACGGCCTGTGCACGGTTTGCATTCGCACTTACCAACCATCACGCATACATCCTTCTCGTGAGTAATTATTCAAACAAGTAGAGAAACGTCCCGCTATCATTAGAACTTCCCAACGAGCGGACCACTAATAATAAACAGTATCGGTGTCACTTTATGTTGCGGCATTTGCCTCGCGGTCCATATAGGGTACCGTCAGCAATAGTTGGATGCCTTTTATTAGTTGGCATCGATGACAAAAGAAACGCCCGTTATTAAAAAACATCCACTGCAGATCACGTAGATCGTTACAGTTCAGCTTACACTTGGAAAAACTAAACCGAAGAATGTAAATATTTACTCTACGCGGCGAATAGATCCCCTCACAGTTGACACACTTTCGCTGCATGTGGTCAGACCGTCTTCGTAGAGCAGGCATAGTGCATTTGATTTGTTGCTTTACTTTATTTACCTCGGTGTAGTCCGTCATGTCGTCGTCGTCGTCGTCGTCGTCGTTGTCTAATGCGCAATTTCATCCTCTCGACTCGATAGATTGCCGTCGAACCGAACGAGGTGCGATCAACGCCTCAGGTGGCGTGACAACCGGGACAGGCGCCTGACCAGCCAGCCAGCAGCGGCAGCAGAAACAACAAACAACAACAAAAAATAAGACGTCTGTTGCGGTGATTACAACCGGTCCCAAAACTAAACCCGGTAGCTGCAGACGTTGCTTTTGGACTCTTATCTTGTGCACGGTTATAAATCGCCCAAAATATTTTACCACAAATGGACACACGGACCAGTGGCAATGGGTACGTAGCCGGCCAAGATGATGTGACATCGGTACGTCCCGGCTAATGGGTCTTATCGGACCGAACTAATGGGATCGGATGTGTCTAATTTAGGTTGCTTGGAGAAGACACGAAAGGCGCATAACACACATATTTGGCTTGTGACATATATTTCAAATTTAGGATATGTGCAAAGAGAAAGTGATATTACGTGGGGTTGCGTAAATCAGGTTTCTCGTCTTGTGGATTGATGATTAATCGACTCCTATCTAGCCAAGGCAAAGAAAGCTTCGGAAGGAAAACAAACAAAGAACTGCGAAGAAGGAGCATCGATTGCGCAATAACTTTAGCAAAATCGGTAGTGAGACATTCGGTCAAACATAACGGCGCCAGCTAACTAATTGAAAGTCTGACCTTTAGCTTGCAGAATTGTCAATGGTTTTGCAGTAAAGATATTGCGTATATATTATATTAATTATAATTTTATTATAAAGGTTTTTACAAAAACAAAAATCAAGAAGTCTGTCTTCCAACTTTCGAACTTATTTCCGACCTTTCAAATCTGATTTTAACAGGCAATGTCAAAAAACACACGATCCGGGGATCCGCGGAGCTTGGATAAAAAGTACCGGTACACAACTCTTTAAGCGTTGCTTCAATGACCCTCCCTTATCTAATTTTCCGCTCTTTCCCCTTCACGCCTGGTCACATTCTGTTGGACCCTAGCAACATCTTTGTTTCATTACTTTCTTGTACCGCTTCTTTTAGAGCTCCAACTACGTATTGAGCTCTTCCTTGTTGTCATTGAAATTTTGTAGGTGAAGGCTGTGCAGAGAAAACAATGTTTGCCTCCCTCGGACAGTGACTATTGACGGCGATGAACTGGAAGTGGTTGGTGAGTTCTCTAATCTCCGCCGACAGTAATACGAGTAAGGAAATTCAACGACGTCTTCAAGTCGGGTCTGGAAGTCGAGCCTATCGCAAGACGCAGTGTGTGCAGTGAACTGGGCAGTGGAATCCGTTCTCTTCAAGAACTCCACCGGCGCCAGGAATAGAGGAGTCCAACGTCCCAGATGGCTCGACCAGTTTGAAGCCGACTTTTGTGTGTCGAGACGCTCAACGAATTGGCGACGAGTAACCCAGGACCAAGTACAATGGAGAGGAAATCTTGATGCGACAAGAGCCACTTCGGCTCTCTGCTGGTAGGAGTAAGAAGTAAAAATGTGTATGTTGATCATGCTTGCGTTGAAGAACCGACCATTGGTTCTCAATCTGCACATTCAGGGGGCTAATTTACCACCAACCAGTCACATGTTATATGTTACATGCCTTTGATACTTTCAGACACACTTCCTGCAGGCTACGTAGTCGAACTTACAGCTTTTCAAACGTCGGAGAGGACTCGTGTGCTCCCTGGGAAGTAGGAAGATCGACAGTTCTACGTCCCGAATTTCCAGCCCATTTCGTTTGATCCGGTCGATATTTTGTTGTTCTCCGTTTATTGCGTATTGATCTTTTGTGTGCGAGCCATTCGGTGTCAAGCGACTTTAGCATGAGTTTATTCTCAGGCCCCTCATTTACCCTTCCTTCATGCTGAATTCCCTATTTACCCACTGAAGCCTCTTGACAGTGCTGAAGTCCCCTATAGTTATGTGTACTGCTCAGAAGAACGAATGAATCCTCGCCAGGGACGGCTATAATATTTTTTTATTTTTTTTTTATTTTATTTTATTTTTATTATATATCATCTAACAAAATTTGTCTTAATGAACTAACATAACAATCAGATTGCACTGGACCTAGTAATTTTGCTTTTAAACAAGTGCGAAGGTTCGCCGAACTCGAACAGATGCTCAATAGTAGTGAATAACCTCACACTGAACGCTACGGGTTCGAAAAAGCCGAACTTTGTACGGTGAAAATCGTTTAATCGGTCTAAATCGGTAAATCGGTCTTCCATGCTAGGAAGATGGACTTAATACAAGTTGCGATGCACGGAAGTTCATCATGGACAGGAGCTTCGGCGAGTCAATGTCGTCATTCAGCACTTTGGCCACGAGTAATACCTGTTGAAGTTTGCGACGCCGTTCAAGGGTATCCAGTCCAAGCAGACGACAGCAATCCGGATAAGGCGGAAGGTTATTTGGATCTCGCCAGGGTAAGTCCCTCAATGCCAGGCGTAGAAATCTTCTCTGCACACGCTCGATGCGCAAGTTCCATGAAAGCCCAGACCACGCATGCGTTTTCAAGTAGAGGACGTACAAGGGAGCAGTACAAAGCTTTCAAACAATGAGGATCTTTGAAATCCCGGCCTATTTTTGCGATGAACCCAAGTTGCTTGCTCGCTTTAGAAACAATTTCCGTTCGGTGCCTATCAAACGTCATAATATGGGATAGTACTGGCAGCGAGGAATAAGTGGGTAAAGTAAATTAAGGTTTGAAGGAAGGGTAAACCCCAAAACACACAAGCACCCAAAAAATTTCATAAGCGTATCGCTCATTCAATAGCGATTATAGCGATTATAGCTGGTAAACGGCTGGGTAATGCGTACCATCGGTGCCTTGTGCACTGGGCATAAAATAGACCCCACAGTGGTCCACAGCCTCTTACCCAGCAACTCCTACTCCTCCCTCCTCGTGGTAGCAGCCGGGATACGAGCAACCTCGGTGGAGGTCGGGTAACCAATCCCAGTGAAACCAAGGTCGTATGCTAACAGGGGAGGAGGGCTCCTTCGAGCTACGTTGGTCCTCCGACGATACTGTGGGGTTAGTTGTGGGCTTTGCAAGCCTGAACCACAAAAAATCAAAGCAATGGACTCCGTAAGTAGTAATAATAACTCTAATCGGAACAATCGGCAAAGACCCAGGCGACGAAAACGAACTAACGATTGGAAATTACGAACATGGAACTAAACAAGTAAAGAGCCGCATGTTTGACATCGTAGCGCTGCAGGAGGTATGCTGGAAAGGAACGATGGTACGTACGCATAGAGATGGTCATACCATCTACCAGCGCTGCGGCAATACACACGAGCTGGGCACAGCTTTCATAGTGATGGGTGAGATGCAGAAGCGGGTGATCGGGTGGTGGCCGATCAACCCCCGAATATGCAGATTAAGAATCAAGGGCCGATTCTTTAATATTAGCATAATTAACGTGCACAGCCCTCACTTTGGAAGTACCGATGATGACAAAGACGAATTCTACGCGCAGTTGGAGCGTGAATACGACCGCTGCCCAAGACATGATGTCAAAGTTATCATCGGGGACTGTAATTCTCAAATTGGTCTGGAAGAGGAATTCAATCCGGTGATTGGACGGTTCAGCGCCCACCCGCAAACGAACGAAAACGGCCTAAGACTTGTCGACTTCGCCGCCTCCAAGAACATGGCCATACGTAGTACCTTCTTCCGGCATAACCTCTACCATCGGTACACCTGGAGATCACCCAACCAGACAGAATCACAAATCGACCACGTTCTGATAGATGGTCGGCACTTTTCAGACATTATCGACGTCAGAACCTATCCGGGCGCCAACATTGATTCGGATCATTCGGATATCTAGTGATGGTAAGGATACGTCCAAAATTATCTGTTGTGAACAACATACGACACCGGCACCCGCCACGGTATAATCTAGCGCGACTGAAGCAACCAGAGGTCGCCGAAAACTACGCGTTATCGCTCGAAACCGCGCTGCCGGAAGATGGTGAGCTGGATGAAACCCGTCGTGAGGATTGTTGGAATGCCGTGAAAATAGCCATTAACAGCGTAGCGGAGAACGTCCTAGGCCCTGTGGCACCGAATCGACGTAACGAATGGTTTGACGAGGAACGCCAGCTGGCCAGATATTGGCTGAGAAGAACCCAGCGCGGGTATAAATACTGCGTAAAGCCACCCGTCAGAATGTGGAGCGATACAAACAGAAGCGGAGGCAGCAAACGCGACTCTGCAAGTAGAAGAAGCGCCACCAAGAGGAGAAGGAGTGCGAAGAACTCGCACAGCTGTACCGCTTTCACGAAACACGGAAGTTCTGTCAGAGACTCAACGGATCTCACAAAGGCTTTGTGCCGCAGGCCGAAATGTGCAGAGATAAAGATGGAGGTATCTTGACTGACGACCGTGCGGTGATCGAAAGGTGGAAGCAGCACTACGATGAACACCTTGTGAGATACATGTATGTGAGGTGCATGCAGGACTCTATATATAGTCACTCTACTTCCCCCTTAACGACGAAAGTGTTGGCAACGCTGTCATGTGAAGCTGTCACAGTGCGCGATTATCATTGGCAACATTGCTCGCGTATCGGCCTCTTTTCCAGCAAACCCTTGGACAGGTAAGACGTACTTTGTTCACACAGCGCTTCTCCACGTCGAGTGATTTCTACAGTGCGATTTATAATGGCGTCTGGCAGGAAACCTGTTATGCCATTGAGTATTCACACACCTGAATGACGTGCATGCGGAAGACCATGATAGCGGAGGAAGCGACCACATTCGTGTAGCAAGCAACGAAGATGTGCTACCCCCATCGATAAGGGAAGTTAAAGAAGCCATCCAGCGGCTGAAGAACGACAAAGCAACGGGAAAGGATGGCATTGGAGCGGAACTTATTAAAATGGGCCCGGACAATCTGGCCGGCTGTCTGCATCAACTCATTGTCAAGATTTGGGATACGGAACGATTACCGGAGGAGTGGAAAGACGGGGTTATCACAAGAAAGGTGATAAGCTGGATTGTGAGAACTACCGAGCGATCACTATCCTGAATGCCGCCTTCAAAGTGCTGTCCCATGTCATCTTCCATCGATTATCGCCAATAGCCAATAGATTTGTGGAAAGTTACCAGGCCGGCTTCATGGATGGTCGGTCTACAACGGACCAAATCTTTACCCTGCGGCAGATCCTCCAGAAGTGCCGCGAATTCCGAGTCCCCACGCACCACCTGTTCATCGATGTCAAAGCCGCTTATGATAGCGTAAACCGACAAGAGCTATGGAAAATTTTGGACTAAAACAGTTTTCCGGGTAAGCTTACTAGACTTATCATGGCTACGAGGGATGGGATCCAGTGCTGTGTGAGAATCTCGGGAGGAGTGTCGGACCCATTTGAATCTCGCAGGGGACTTCGACAAGAAGATAGCCTTTCCTGCCTGCTATTCAACATTGCGCTTGAAGGTGTTATAAGACGAGCGGCGATCGAAATGCGGGGCACGATTTTCAATAAATGCAGTTAAGGGGGCATAGTACTTTTTCAACTTAAAAAAATCGAAATTTTTTTTAATGATTATTTCGAAAGATTAACATTTTGACCATATGTGTTTCAAGTCATTTCAATGAAATCCAAAAATTGACAAAGTTACAGCTATTTGTACCGCGCATGTTTGGAGCGATTACACGGCGAATAAAAAGTTCAACGTCGTTTTTCTCGAAACCAGGTTTTGAAAGTCGGTACCATAGATATCTCAAGAACGGCTCAAGCAATTCTCATGATTCTTTTTTTGTTTTAAAGCCAACAAAATTATCTAGTGTTTGACCCATCCTTTTTTTGATATTACTATTTTTGTATTTTTTAGAAATGTTTAAAGTCAATTTTTTCGACTAAAAACCTTACTTTTATGTTTGAATGTCCGCCATTTTGTTATGCGTTCAAATTTTAAAAAAAGGATGGGTCAAACATGAGATAATTTAATATACTTTCATGTCGTTTTGGAATTTTGCAATTCGGATAAGACCCCCAGCGCCAATCCATGGTACCGCAAATCATGTTTTTTCGAACGATCATATTCAAGGAGCCGTAGGGGAGAGGGGAAGGGGTTCACATATGCAAACAAAATTGTAAATATTAGTATAAAGTGCAATGTTTGGAATGCAAAAAACCCGAATCGATTCGCTTTTCGCGTTATCGAGAATAAAATATTTGAAATTAGGCAAAAAATATGGTGTAAAAAGTACTATGCCCCCTTAATTTATCTGCTTTGCTGAGGACTTGGATGCTGTCGGCAGAACATTTGAGGCGGTGGAAGATCAGTACACCAGACTAAAACGCAAGGCAGAGAAGATTGAATGAAGATGTAAATATGTCTAAAACGAAGTATATACTGGTGGGCGGGACCGAGCGCGACAGGGCTCGCTTGGGCAGTACTGTGGTAATCGACGGGGATGAGTTAGAGATAGTCGACGAGTTCGTATACCTTGCCTCACTGGCAACAGATGACAACAACACCAGCCGTGAGATTAAAAGACGTATTATCAGCGGAAGTCGGGCCCACTACGGACACCCCAAACACTTGCGGTCGAACAACTTGAGCCCCCGTACAAAGTGCACACTGTACAAAACGCTAATTAGACCGGTTGTCCTCTACGGGCACGAAACGTGGACACTGCTAGAAGAGGACCTACGAGCACTCGGAGTTTTCGAACGACAGGTGCTAAGAACCATCTTTGGCGTAGTGCAAGAGTATGGAGGAGAAGAATGAACCACGAGCTTGCGCGTCTCTACGGCGAATCAAGTATTCAGAAAGTGGTTAAAGCTGGACGGATACGTTGGGCAGGACATGTTGCTAGAATGCCGGACAACTATCCTGCAAAAATGGTTTTCGCAATAAATCCGGTAGGAACAAGACGAAGAGGGGCACAGCGAGCGAGGTGGCAAGACCAGGTAGAGCGAGATCTGGCGAGCACTGGGTGCCCGGGGAACTAGGGACCAGCTGCCATGGGTTGAAAAAGATGGAGAAATTATACTGCGCAGGCCCTAAGGAAAAAGGTAAGGTAAGGAAAAAGAAATGCAGTGCAAGTCATACAGCAAACATCCGGGCAATATCACAATAGATCAACTATACTGGTCGCAATTATGAGTCTACACAGGAAAAAAAACCCCTGTCTCGCACAGCATTGTTTAGGGTCCAGAGTTGGCCGGCTCCAACATGCAAATCAGATAGGTTTTAAGCCGTTCTTAATATAGAGAATACACGTGCATAAGCTCGAAAAGGCCCCCTTCCCTATCCGCATATGAACGGAATCCCACCGAGTTTGGTTATTCGAATAAAGATAGGCATAATGGACGGTAGGCATAATAGGCGGTAGGCATAATGGTCGATAGGCATAATAGATGATAGGCATAATGGACGGTAGGTATATTGTGCGGAAGGCATGATGTGTGGTAGGCATAACGGCAATTAGATATTCTGCCATTAGCTTTCAAAAGTTCCAATCGATTCAGTTTAGCAAAGTATTGCATATTGTGTGAATTGGATTACCAACGATTGGCCGAAACACAAATAACCGGATCAAGAATGGCCGAAACTCAATTGAACGAAATAACAAACAGCATAGTAGATCTAATGGAATCATCAATGGCCGAAACGCGAATTGCTGGATCACAAATGGTCGAAACACAGAATGGCCGAATGTCATCGCAAATATTCGCGGTTCTCGATCTGTTCAAATGGTGAGTACTTACTTACTTACTTACTTAGGTGGCTTGCCGTCCTAACTTGGTTGAGGGCTACCGCTCTCCAATTCCTCGGACACCGAGTACTCTCCGCCAGATCTCGCTCCACCTGGTCTAACCATCTTGCTCGCTGCCCTCCTGGTCGTCTGGTTCCTACCGGATTTGAGGCAAACACCATCTTTACAGGGTGGTTGTCCGGCATTCTTGCAACATGCCCTGCCCATCGTCTCCGTCCAGCTTCAGCCACCTTCTGGATACTGGGTTCGCCATAGAGCTGTGCGAGTTCATGGTTCATCCTCCTTCTCCATACTCCGTTCTCCTGTACATCGTCGAAGATCGTTCTTAGCACTCGTCGTTCGAAAACTCCAAGCACTCGCAGGTCCTTCTCGAGCATTGTCCATGTTTCATGCTCGAAGAGAACAACCGGTCTAATAAGCATCTTGTACAGGGTGCACTTTGTATGGGGACTTAGTCTGCTCGACCGCAATTGCTTGTGGAGCCCATAGTAAGCACGACTTCCGCTGATAATACGCCTCCGAATCTCATGGCTGGTGTCATTGTTCGCCGTTACCAATAAGCCAAGGTAGACAAATTCATCGACTACCTCAAACTCATCACCGTTGATCAATATTCTATACTATATACTGCCCAAGGGTGTCGTTCGGCCTCGGTTCCGCTGGCCAGCATGTACTTTGTTTTAGACGTATTTACCTTTAACCCAATCTTTTCTGCTTCGCGCTTTAGTCTGGTGCACTGCTCAGCCACCGCCACAGATGTTCTGCCGATAATATCCATGTCATCGGCAAAGCAGACGAGTTGATTAGATTTGTTGAATATCGTGCCCCGCGTGCTGATATCCGCTTGGTTCATAACACCTTGTTGCGCTATGTTGAACAGCAGGCATGAAAAACCATCACCTTGACGAAGCCCTCTGTGTGATTCGAATGAACTTGACAACCTACACGAAATCCGAACACAGCACTGTGTACCATCCATCGTAGATTTATTTAGTTTGATGAGCTTCCTGGGGAAGCTGTTCTCGTCCATGATTTTCCATAGCACTTTCCGGTCGATGGTATCATATGCAGCTTTGAAGTCAACGAATAAATGATGCGTGGGAACTCTGTATTCACGGCCCTTTTGGAGGATTTGCCGCAGTGTAAATATTTGATCCATTGTAGACCGACCTTCGACGAAGCCGGCTTGATAAGTTCTCACAAATCTATTCGCAATTGGTGATAGACGGCGAAAAATGATTTGGGACAGCACTTTATAGGCGGCATTGAGAACGGTGATCGCTCGATAGTTCTTACAGTCCAACTTGTCGCCCTTTTTATAGATCGATAGATTTTATAGATTTTTATAGACCCCATCCTTCCACTCCTCCGGTAGCTGTTCCGTATCCCAAATTCTAACAATTAGTCGGTGCAGACAAACGGCCAGCTTTTCTGGTCCCATTTTAATAAGCTCCGCTCCGATGCAATCTTTTTTAGCTGACTTGTTGTTCTTTAGCTGCATGATAGCCTCCTTAACTTCGCCTATCGTCGGGGCTGGCACCTCTTCCCCGTTTGTTGCACCGTCGAAATCGCTTTCCCCGCCGTCTTTCTGGGCGCCATTCAGGTGTTCGTCGAAGCTTCCACCTATCGGTCAACTCACGCTCGTCCGTCAGAATACTGCCAGTCTTATCCCGACACATTTCGGCTCGCGGCACAAAGCCTTCGCGGGATCCGTTCAGTTTCTGGTAGATCTTTCGCGTTTCCTGAGAACGATGCAGCCGCTTCAACTCTGCGCTTTTTCTCCCGAAAGATTTGGTTTCGCTGCATCTTCTTCTGTTGTCTTTCCACGTTCTGACGTGTGGCACTGCGTATCGTGGTCGCCCGCGCAGCGTTCTCCTCATCCATCACCGTCCTACATTCATGGTCAAACCAATCGTTCCGCTGATTCTGGGCCACATGCCCGATGGAGCTCTCCGCTACACTGCTGATGGCTGTTTTAATAGTGTTCCAACAGTCTTCGAGAGGGGCTTCGTCCAGCTCGTCCTCTTCCGGCAGCGCAGCTTCGAGTGAATGCGCGTAATTTGCGGCAACGTCTGGCTGCTTCCGCCGCGCGAGATCTAACCGAGGCCGGCGTCGGTACCGAATGTTGTTCACAACGGAGAGTCTTGGGCGCATCTTAACCATCACTAGGTAGTGATCCGAGTCAACGTTAGCGCTTCGATAGGATCTGACGTCGATAATGTCTGAGAAGTGCCGACTGTCGTGGTCGTGGTCGTGCTCGATCTGTGATTCTGTCTGATTTGGTAACCTCCAGGTGTACTGGATGGATGGTCAAATGGTGAGTATTTACTGTTTTTACTCGCCGCTGCTTCCAACGGCGGGTTGCTGACGAACACTCGTGGCCTGCGGCCGTCGCGCTCTGAATTATCTATCATAAACTACTTTTTGCGGAATTATGCCAAAAGGTCGATATTTTTCTTCCAAATTGTCCCTTATGCTTATGCCAATGGTTTTATAGCAAACGACGCTATGCTAAACAGCATTATGTGAAATAAATTTATATTAAAGGGGCGGCCCCGGTTTTCATTGTGATGTGCAGGCTCAAGTGCGTACATAGAAAAGGGAAGTTTTGTAAATTATGCCTATCGTCCATTATGCCTAACGTCCATTATACCTAATGCCCGTATGCCTAAAGTCGGTATGCCTAACGTCCGCAAGCCTTTTTTATTTGATCTAGAAATATACATCATGATAAAGTGGGTACAGTAGAATTTAAAGTTAAGTAACCTGAGAGAGAGAGAGAGGAGCCAGCTGGGATTGTTTTTGTACATCGAACTGTCGGGTGAAACCGGGTAAGAACTGTCACTCTGAATCAGCCTATCTTGATTGAATAAAACAGGGGAAGTAATTATTTGCGATGAAATTTGCTGACTTGATTTAAATGTTGCTATTTGAATTTTCTGTATCAAATATAAGAGGAAGAAGAAAACGAAAACAATCAATCTGTCACTGAGCTGACTTCTCTCTATCTCTCAGATCAAAACGCATCTCAAAAACTCAAAGTTCAGACACAGTCCATACAGATTTTAAGACGTTGTGGAAATTTGATAATTTTTACATGGATTTTATGTCAAATTTTCGCATCGTATTAAAATCCGTGTGCATTGTGTCTGGCCCTTTACTGCCTTAATATTCAGCTATTGAAGAAGAAGAAACACAAAACAAAACTAAACTCATTATGCCGGACAGCTCAAAAATGGAAAAGAAAAGGTTATAACACTTGCCGATTGGCAATGGTCCATCTGCACTGGTTGATCCTTCCGTTCAGCGTTTACTCACGCTTAATACGTGTTCATTTGCATAACTTCCTTCCTCATCCCAGTTTTTTTTTCTTTTTTGGTCCGAGTCGGTCGGTTTCTAATTCTATAATTAAACTTGATCCTTGTTTCGTTTTCGATTCGATTTCTCTTGCTCTGATTTGAAAGGCCACAAAGCGGTAGGTACATGCTGCTGCACTGTGCGGGCACCCTTTTCAGTCCGATACGGTCGGAGGGTGCATGTGTGTGTCTGTGGAAAAAGTGTCACCTCCGGAACAATCCGGCTGTCAACTTGTCACCGGATTTGGCCAACCTTCCCGTGATCCCCGTTGACACTTTACAATGAACGCTGTTATCGGAACTCACTTGTCTCGCAGACCGGGGATTAGCCTGTCTCACAGTTCGGTCAAAGCTGGGTTCCTCTCAACCCTTGTTTGCAGTGTCATTCGAGAGGAGGACACCAGAATAAATAAATTAGAGAATGAAGGAACAAACATCAGCGATGCTGCTGCATTGGGTAGGAACAGGTTGCAGTCTATCTATTTGGATAAAGGTTGGAAGTGAAATTCAATTACCTAAATCCGAACAAGAAAGCCATCCCCGAAATACAAGCAAAATCATTCTGAGAGGAGCTGTTTTGTGCCATGAAGGTTGTTTTGGCTGCCAACGGCAAAATCTGAGAGCGGTGAAATGCAACAAAAGACCCAACATCCAAGCCGTTGTTTGAAGGTTGAAAGTTTCCGGAGGGAACATGTGTTCCTTTATGTATGTCCCTGCTGGCTGCTGATGCTGCCCGTTTGATGCCCGAACGCGATTGAAAGAAAACAAAGTTGTAGCCTAAGTGATCTTTTAACTGTCTCGACTCACACTCGAGAGGGATGATGACCTGTGTGAAGCTGGCTGAACCCGCATGCATGGTTCCTAGTGCCCCTTTTGGCCTGTCTCTTCCCTTGTTCGTGCATTCATTGAGCAACGTATGATTTAATGCTGATGTCGGGGCTCCGAGTTCCTATGGTTACACATGTATACGCATAATCGGATTAAATAATTGTATCGGATTCAAACTCGAAGAGTTTTCGGTTAGTAAGAAGGTAGGTAGCTAGTTGCTTGGATGTTTCGATTTTGAAGATCAGTTTTTTCGTGCTTGGTAAATGTGTTGAAAAAAAGTAGTAAAGCTATCCTATTCAGAGCATTTGCATCACACATGCCAGCATTGCTGCTGGTAGAGTTGATGCTGCTGCTGCTTGCTTCTGTAGTTACTTTGAGGTTTTTTGTTGTCGGTTTATGATACCGTCAGAGTTTGCCTCAACAAAAGAGCTTCGGCTTTCTGGTGCTTTATTTGAATGCCTCCTCCTCTAAGCTGCACGGTAGAAATTAAAGGGCAATTTATAAGAGTTTAAAAACTTTCGATTTGAAAAGGCGTGGCGGGAGCCTCTCTTCACGGTGTACTTTTTACAGTTTATTAATTGGTCACGGGAAACAGTCCACTGGAGTGGGTTTAATATTAACTCCAGCACTGGGAATTTTCTGATTATGAAAATTTAATTTGAATAACTTTTTCAACTATTCTCAAATTTTCTTAAAATTTTGTTCATATCTTCACATTTACGTGAATTTTCATTAGTTTGCATTATTCATGAGACACACATGATTTCAAATAAGTGCAAATAGGTGAACTAATTTTAATGATTTATTTTCTTGTATTCCACCAAAGAAAAAATATAAATATAAATTCAACAATGAATGATACAGGAAGCTCCTATTGAGACCTATCATCAATCTAGACTAGACTAGCTGCTAAACTTCGTTCGGAATTATTCTGATTGGTTAGACATCCTCATCATCAGGCCCCAATTCATTTGTTAGTTTTTTTTATGAGCAATAATAATTTTCATTCCAATCCCATAATTTAAGGGACTTATACACTTGTACCATTCTTTTTTTTCCTGCCGTGCCTGCTGTCGACAGTTTTGTTAGCACTAACTCCCCACCAGCAGCAGCAGCAGCAGCAGCAACCTGCTCCGGTGGAATAATTGCTTCCTAATCCGGATCATTAATATCAACACGCTAAACGCCCAACCAACCAACCAGCCAACCGGGTAGAAATAAAATTTAAAAAATAAACCCCGCTTTTGACCACCGGAAAAATTAGCCTGATTAATTTTAATCGGTTTACACGAAACATTGAGCGCTTCCAGACAGGCAGGATCGCGTACGCAGCTGGTAAAGCCGAATTGATACATTCTAGCGGGCGCGGGGAAAAAGTTTGCGTAAACTACACCGCTGCTGAAGCTGATGCATGGACATTGGACACATGTGCTGTGTGCCTGTGCGGATAGCCGGTAGCAAATTCGGAGCTGGAAGCGGATCAGCAACCATGCGTGGTACTTCCGCGAAGGGCGACACAACGACCGGCACAAGTCCGCTTGAAACGGCGTTTCAGTCCGATCCCTACCGCAGAACTATTTGCTCACGCTAAGTACCCGCGCGAAGTGTTCCCTCATCCCCTAATTATATGCATGTCTCTTTCCGCGTTCCCGTTCCCGTTTTGGCCGGTGTATCCTATCCTATCCTAGCAGGGGTATATTAATTCGCTCTCCCTCGATCTGTTGTGGCGTTTCTTGACCATATGGTGTTTATGAATTTGATTCAATTTCAATAAGGACTCTGCGAACTTGGGTCGACGAGTTGTTCGGGATCGGTCCGCGAGGAAGCCGCGGATGGAGGATATGATAATGCATTTATAATAAAAGCTATGGAAAGTGTGTAGTGGCAGTAGAGGTATATCGTAAGTATATCCTTTTGCATAGGGGCAGCCACTCAATTCTGTGGTACAGTGCGGTGCGGTACGGTAGCAGCGCTCTGGCCGGAGGCGGGGGTGAACTCTTCGAACACGTGCATTTTTCCAGCTCCTGACTGGTCGCCGTCATTATGAGCTGAGCTGTTTGTTGGCGATTCGGGCAAATTGTTAAACACGGGGTGGTAGAAACGGGTGGAGGGTTTTCGCTGCTAGAACGCAACGGATGAATTTTGATGTCATATTAGTCATCGCCATAACGCGCGGTACCGAGGAACCGAAAGAGAGAAAATAAGCCAGAAGTACAGTAGTGGCGTCAAGTTTTATTTGTGATGAGCATATCGAGGGATGAAGAAGTCGGTGTTTTGTTGACGTGAATTGTTTCAAGCTATGCTTCCATCTGTTGCGGGAAACAAGTTGGTGGTGGCAAGTTGAACGTCGGTAATTGAACGCGTGAATGATTGACATAATTTGAAGTAGCTTTTTGACATGCGTTTTTCTTCAACTTGCTTGTTGCTGTTTACTTTTTATAATAATGGCAATGCCCAACCTAAGCTAGGCTAAGTTTTCCTTTTTATAAAAATGGTAATACAGTAGGATTTCGAATTTGGCAACCAATGCGTATCGCCTGTTGCCAAAATCGAAACCGTGCCAAAATCGAGACTTTTTTTTGACATGATAAAATTGAATGTAAATGCGTTAGAAATTGATTAAGTATTATTAATCAACGATTGCAACCATTTTATGTTCAAAAAGTCCGCCAACATCCGTCCGGTGTAAATAAGTTTTTGGCAACCTGCGGTAAGACGTAGTCCTACGGCAACAAAAATATGATTGTTCGAAACATTCTAAAACCGCAAACTTTTTTTTCATGAACACAACGTGGGCATCATTTTTTCGTCATTTAAAGCATGTATGCGGAAACTGACTGATATTTGAGCAAATTTTTGGAAATAAAATATATTGTGTTGCCAAAAACGGGTACTTTTGTTGCCAAAATCGAACCATGTACTCATTGTATGTACATTTCGCAAATGGAAGACAAGAAACAAGTCGATATTATTTGTACAGATTTAAAAGCGTCATTTGATCAAATTGACCACAGAATACTCTTACGAAAACTATCACGGCTTGGTGTTTCTCGGTTGAATGGCTGAACTCATGCCTCAGTGGTAGTGTATTGAACGTAAAACTCGAATCCAGTGTTTCAAAGGTGTTCACTAATAAGTCTGGAGTTGCACTAGGTAGCAACATGGGACCTTGGCTATTCTTGTTTTTCTTTAACGATGTCACTTTACCGCTTGGTATTGGCTGCAAATTGATGTACGCTGACGACCTGTAATGGTTTGCTCCAATATATAACATTGACGACTGCTGCCGCCTGCAAGAGTTGCCCGATTGGTTTGGTGAATGGTGCAAACAGTACAGGCTTATTGTGCAAAGCAAAGCCTTGGGTTTATACCCTCTTTAGACATTACCCTTCTTTATCGATAGACTTCGCAGCCGGCTGTTAGAGTACAGGAAAATTACGGCGGTTATTGTGAGCATTGCCAAATGCGAGGTGATGAGTTTTTATCGCCCGATTTTCTTCAGCTACACTATTGATAGTATTGAGCTGCGCAAAGTGGACCTCTTGGTCCACTAGCGTCTTACTGAACTCAAAACTGACGTTTAACTTACATCGTGAGCTAATTATCTCTAAAGCAGCTTGGATTCATTTTGAAGAGTGGACGAAATTTGAAGGATCCTCATTGTATAAAATCATTGTATTACACCCTAGTTCGCCCGCTGTTGGAGAATTGTAGTTTGGTGTGGGTCCCTAAACAGCAAACCTGGAGCATGCGGATTGAACGCATGCAAAGAAGATTCATCCGACTTGTTTTACGACATCTTTCATGGAGCCATCCGGATAACTTGCTTCCTTATGCAGAAAGATGGCGTTTACTGGTATACTTGATACACTAGAACGCAGACGCAAAGTGCAAGAGCACTATTTGTAGCCAAAATTATCAACGGCCAAGTTGACACTCCAACGCTACTATCCATGCTAAATTTCCGTGCATTACGACCATTGCGCACAACGGGATAACTGGAAACACAGTTTCACCGGACTTCATTCGGTTACAACGAGTCTATTACAATAGGCATTAGAACTTTTTCGAAGGTTGAGGAACTGTTCAATTTCGGTGAACAAATGCACTTTTGACGTAGGACTACGTCTTACGGCAATTTTTGAGATAGGGTGTCATTTAGGGCTGTCGGTATTGGGCGCTTTTGGTGAAAACCGGTATTTCGGTATTGGCGTAGAAAATACCGGTAGTACCGGTAAAATACCGGTATTGGCAGATTATTCGAAATCAATAGAAATGTCGATGTTTTTCAGTAAATCTTTTTATTTTTAAGCTTAAGCTTCAGTATTGTTGCTTATTAAAGTAAAATTTAAGCAGATATAATACTCTAAGCGATGTATTTCCGTTACTAGAACGAATGTTATTACCAACGCTTCCAACAATTGAAAAAACTTCCGCTTTTATCGATGTCTGACGAACGACTCTAAGCGCATCAGGAATTTTCCTTTCATTTCTTCAAATTTAAAGTAGGGAAACCCGCTTTTAATTATTTACAAATATCTTGTATTGAAGTTTACAGCATAATTAATGCCCCGGTCTCCTACAGTCACGAATTTTTCCTCCATCTCCAAACCGGAACTCTTGCATAGCATCATCCTCTTCATAATTCTTCACAGATATCTTCTCTTCTCTGTTATCAGTCATGCAGATTTCATCTCCTTGTTTAATGTATCACTCGAAAGACTTGAAAAATATTCCAAATTCTTTCCTGGCAAATCCTTTGATGGCAAGAATACACAAAAGGCGCAAAGGTCCCCGTATTCTGATCAGAGCCCGGCGTTATCGAAACAAATAAATGAAGCTGCCTTCTCTTACCTTCGCTTCACATATGAAGTGACTTGTTTCATTTGTTGAACAGAGCGTTTCTAGCAAACTTCACCTGAAGCCAGAGACTGTGTCAAATGACACAGTCTCAGGCACGATTTGTCGATGTTGAGTAGTTTAATCATAATATGCGTTAAACGGTAGGACATGTTACTCAAAATCAATTCAATTGAATTCAAAGTGGCTGGACTTTGATAGAGAAATACAAATGAAACATTAAAACCGGTCGTCATGATGAACTAAAAATCGGTTCAATGACGCTGATTGAAGCCAATTTTAAAATGAAGCGGCGCTGCTTCAGTTAAAACTGAAGCTTCATTAATTCATAGTTAAAAAACAACATACTATTGTAAGTGATGTTTCTGGGCCCTGAACTTGTTTCTTAAATTCTTTATTTGAGAGCTTCGAATAATTTTGTGGTTTTTAAATATCAAGTTGTTCAAAAATAAATTGAAACGCGACGTCTGGTTCATACAATAAAACATTTTTACAGCAAAGATGCTCTCCTGTGCCTTAAACGGATTCAAGAACTATAGTTATTTGACCCACAATTTCACTATCTTCATTGTTAGTAGTCAAAGAATCTCGTCTGCATTAACACCAATTTGTTTTCCTAAGAGTTTTATAATCTTCTATCAAATTTAGTTCAGATTAGAAAATACCGGAAATACCGGTTTTTTGCCTTTCCAAAACCGGTATTTCGGTATCCAAAAATTGGCCGGTATTACCGGTTTCGGTACTACCGGTACTACCGGTTAGACAGCCCTAGTGTCATTCCAAAAAATCGAAAAATGCGAGCGTCACGAAAAATGATAGGTTTTGAGCGCTAATAGCTCAGCGGTTTTCCGATCGATTTTCAATATTCTTACACCAATCGATCGGAAAATCTTCTAAGAATTGACCCAAATGAAGAAAAGTATGGATTCTTGATGTTGAACTATTGAAAAATCGAAAATAATGAACCTATGTTTTACCAGAATTCTCGCTTCGTGATTGGTTGGAAGATTCTTTACGATGATCTAAACCTATACCAATTTGATATCTGTGCTTGCGAAGTAAGCCAAAACAAGTGACCAAGTTTCCTCATTTCAACAAGATTCCTTAACACCGCGGTTCAACCTAGACCATTTTGATGTCCTTGCTTGGGAAGTACGCAAGAAAGAGTGACAAAGCCCCCTCGTGCCAACAGATTTCTGACGAACGCGATTAAACCTAGTCCAATTTGATGTCTGTGTTAAGAAAGTGTGCCAGAAAAAATGACACAAGTTCGTTGTCCCAACAGATCGCAAATTCTTTACTGCGAGACGATTAAACCTCGGCGAATTTGATATCTGTGTTGGAAAAATGTGCTACAGCTGTAGTGTTCGATTATAATACGACTTTGTATGAATACGCATGTTTGCCGTTTCATTAGAAGTGTAGTGTTGTGTTGAAGATGTGCTGTTGGGTTGATAAAATAGGATTGAATTGGTAAAATCCCTTCACCGTGGGGAACCATGGGTAATAAAAACAATCTTTAATTTCAGTAAGGTAGCAGGAAAGCAATAGTTTGTGTTCTTGATTTTGTTAAATTGTTTTCCAATGCACAATCTTTTGAGAATTGAACGCATGCAATGTTACTAGTTTGATAAATGTTACATACAACGCATCTAGCAAGTATATATGTTGCATATAGCACGTATACATGAAGAATCGAATGATTACAAGCATGAATACATGCTACTATCACTACAACGAGACTTACGTAGTCCTGCGTCACCTAGATATGCGGTCGTGTCTTGTACACAATCCCTCTAATTTTTTTTATTAACGAGTAGGGAAATCTGCTTAGCACTTTAGAAGATACGGTACTATCAGACACCTGAGAAGACAACTCAGGAAGTGGGGTTAGGTATCCCGACTCCCCTAATGGGGCGTGAGGATCTAGACCCACTAAAACCCTACTCGAGTCTCCAGCCTCAATCCCCCCTGGAACCACCTTATTGGTATTACTTCAGGGAGGGGCTATTGTGCTTAACGCACGCTCTTAGATAACTACTGGACTATGGTAGTTAGGCTGTTTATTCGCCGTTGATCGGCTTTCCAGCGGTTTTGTAGCTCAAGTACGATCTGGGTAGCAGCCGCATTGACCGCACCCCAGACGTCCGAGCTAGAACACATCCTTTGGACTAAGTTATCCGGAGTAGTGTCCTGTCCGCTAACTGCCATCATGTTGCTTCTCACGCCCTTGAAACGAGGGCATATGAAGATAGCATGTTCTGCAGTTTCCTCAACGTCCGCGCATTCGGGACACTCGGGGGACTCCGCATGCCCAAATTTGTGCAGATACTGTCTAAAACAACCATGCCCTGACATAATCTGTGTCAGGTGGAAGTTGACTTCGCCATGACGCCTGTTGACCCATCCGAATAGTTCCGGGATAAGTCTATGTGTCCACCGGCCTTTTGTGGAATCAGACCATGCCCGCTGCCATGTGATCATCGAGGCCGATCTTGTGGTACTCCGTATGCCTCTAGTTCCACGTTGGTTGAAGCACTCTACGTCCTCGCTGATGATGATACCAATAGGCATCATACCCGCTAAGACGCAGATTGCGTCATGTGAAACTGTGCGGTACGCACTCGCCACTCTTAAGCTAACGAGACGATAGGTGCTTTCCAGCTTGGCTAGATAGCTTTTGGTACCTAACGCCGATGACCACAGCGGCCCGCCATACCTGAGTATGGACTGGACCACGTTGACTAAAAGCCTTCGCTTGCCGCCATATACCGCAGAGCTATTAGACATCATACGAGACAATGCCGAAATAGCTGTGGAAGCCTTCTTGCAGGCATAGTCGACGTGGCTCCCGAACTTGAGCTTGTCGTCGACCATAACTCCAAGGAGTTTTAAGGACCGCGTTGACGAAATAGTGCAGTCCCCGACGTTGATATTTGCTTGCTGCACCGACTTGCGGTTGTTCACCACGATAACCTCTGTTTTATGATGCGCTAGGTCCAGTTTCCTGGATCGCATCCAATCTTCAACAATGCTTATAGAGTGGGCAGCCGTCAACTCAACCTCTCTGATAGATTCACCATAGACTTCCAAGGTGATATCGTCCGCAAAGCCGACAATCACCACCCCTACCGGGAACTTTAGCTTCAACACCTCGTCATACATGACGTTCCACAACACCGGGCCCAGTATGGAACCTTGCGGAACCCCTGAGGTGATTGGAATGCATTTCTGACCCTCCTTCGTGTTGTAGCATATCACACGATTCTGGAAATAATTTTCCAGAATTCTGTACAGCGACATCGGCACTTGGACGTTCCGAAGCGAGCTGGCTATGGAGTCCCAGCTAGCGCTATTAAACGCATTTCTCACGTCGAGCGTGACAACTGCGCAAGAACGAATACCTGTCCTCTTGGGCTGGATTGCTACCTCGGCTGTCTTAGTGACAGACAAGATGGCATCCACCGTAGATTTGCCTTTTCGGAAGCCGAATTGGTTTCTTGACAGACCGTTCCCAGCAAACCAGATATCGTATATCCATGTCGAGATTTAATCTTATATAAATGGATATCACATCGGACTCGTATAAATGTACACACGTTGTAAACACATTGTATAAATTTCATCGTATGTAATGCACACGATGATTGATATACGAATTAATAGTAAAAATCGTAAATAGGTCGAAAGATAATCGGGTTATGCTAAGCTAATATCGCATATGACGATTTCTTAGATTTAGTTACCAACAATGGCTATCATGAAGATATAATCTTATTTAATTACAGTTTTCATCGGATTATGCTTTGCAAAATGTCTTATATGACATCGTTTTAGATTTATATTCAAGCAGTGCTAATCATGGGATTCTAGGTGCATTAAAATACGGTTTGCATCAAAACACGTTCAAATTTGTTGTTATTTCTTTACAACAAAAACAACAAAATAGAGAGATTTCAAGGATACGTTCTTAATGCAGATTTGTCAACCAAAAAAATTTACGGTTTCTTCGCTTTTATTTTAAATTTGAATATCTATTTATTTCTTTTGTTAAAATTGAACTTATTTTTATTGTGGCGGAATATTCAAAAAACTATTATCTGGTTTGAAAAATTTTTACAATTACCTTTTTACCTATTTTCAAAATGTTAATAATTCAAATAAGTCCGCCTAAATATTAAGCAGCAAGCATATAATGATTAAGACATACTGACAAGACAATAAAAGATCTTTTTGAATAAGCACTCTTTGAAGAGTTTGATTGTTTTTTGGCGTATTAAAACCACGTAACGAAACGTTTTAAAAATTAAAAATGTTAAAAATAGAAACTCATAATTTTTTAGATATTTCTCTGATAGGTAAGTGAACGAACGGAAATCTTAAAATTTACCAAGGAGAGTATTTCTCAGAACTGGACAAGTCTAGATTATGATCCATTCCGCTAATCTAAATGCCTTAATATCAGTGCATCTTATGGCTTTCAGAAGAAATGCGAATGTTAAGTGGAATTGGAAAAAGACATTCAGCATTAAACTGGTTCAGTAAAAAATAACGTTTGATGCATATTGTTGTAAGTAATTTTGAGCTGTCCTATAGCATCTAAATGTTCAGCATTCTATTTTAAATAACTTTTAATTTCTTTTTAAGAGCTTCTGAAATAACAGACAACATTTTTGTACTTGAGCTTTAATAATATTATCTTCATGTAATCAAATATGAATATGCATATAACGTATTCTAATGTATATTTAGAACAATCTGTACCACGGAATGCTAACAAAGGTACTGCATATCATTCCATGAAGTCAGCATTTTAATTTAATTTTGATGATATTACCGATCAAATGCAAACTTATTTACGACACTGTAATTCAGTCACAATTGACACAAACTCGTATGTCGGATGAGAATGAATCAAATCCGTTCTTACATGTTCAATGCATCAGATAAGATCTCATTGCTTACATGTACGATTCGTACATGTAAGGTTTAAGATGTGCAAAAATATCATTGAGGTACTGATGTACCAGTAGCTTAAAGGTAATGAACAAATACTGCGGTACGGGTGATTCTTGGTTCTAAACCAGGTGAGTACAGCTTGTTTTAAATGATATAGACAAAAAAGTTAAATATTGTGACAGGTCGGTAATATCTGGAAGCTTATGAAAAAAAGCTTTCAGCCTAGCTTTTCTTTTTTGTCTCATTAACTTTCAGGGCGAATATATGGCTATAAATAGCCTGCTCTGTATGCAATTTTTGACACTTGCCATTTACCACATGGGGGAAAGGCGAAGGGTAGAGTAGAAATATTATCGTATCTGTGTCGAAATGCAATCCAGTCAATCGGCTCAGTCGTATAAACTGTTTTGTTTTGTCGGCATTTCAATTATTCTGAAGAACTAAATCATGTATATCGCCTCCACTTTTGCATGTATATGCCGTTTCTGCGCATGATATATGATTTGATAGACCTTATATGCTGACGTTTATCTCATTTGGAATTAAGTTATACAGACCAAAATGTTTGCTGGGTTTGTACCCTCCGTGTACTGCACGAGTCTGTTAAGGATAACCCTCTCCAGCACCTTGCCGGCAGTATCGAGTAGACAGATCGGCCTATATGACGAGGGGACACCCGGAGGTTTTCCCGGCTTCGGCAATAGGACCAGGTTCTGTCGCTTCCATCTGTCCGGGAAGTGGCCAGCTTCCAGGCATCTATTCATTACTGCCCCGAATAATTCGGGAGCCTCTAAAATAGCCGCTTTAATGGCCATATTCGGGATACCGTCTGGCCCCGGTGCCTTGCTCACCTTTAGGGATTTAGCGATATCAATGAGTTCCTCGTTCGTAACCGTCACTTCCTCCCCGACCTCCAAACCGCCGTCGCCCACGTTACTTTGGATGTTCGGCTGGGAGGCCGACCATCCTACGCTATGGTCTGAGATACTGGAACGTCGGCCGTGGGACGACTCAGCGGCCTGGGGCCAGGGCCTTGGCTCGTGGCGCGGAAAGAGGCCCTCGATGATCCGCTCCAGCATCTCTGGCGATTGCTCAGCGGGCGCCATCACACCCTTGGTCTTTGCCATTACGACTCTGTAGGCATCACCCCACGGGTTCGCATTGGCACTAGCACATAACCTTTCAAAGCAGTCTCGTTTACTAGCTTTTATCCCGCTCTTAAGCGCTGCGCGTGCAGCAACGAGTGCTACTCGACATTCAGCCCTGCTTTCATCCGAACGAGCTCTTTGCATAATTCTCCTCGCACGAAAGCACGCTCCGCGGAGTTCCGCAATTTCATCTATCCACCAGTAAGCCGGTGACCTGCCATACCTAGGACGACCTTTCCTAGGCATGGTAGCGTCACATGCTCGCGACAGTACCTCAACCAAATGATCAGCGTTCGGATCGGGCATACCGCGATCACCGCACTCTCTCCGGATCGCTTCCACAAATACTTCGGGATCGAAGTATGATGTCTTCCATCCACGGGTGGTTGGAGTGTTGGCCCTACTCGCCGCCTGCCGCCTCGTTATCTGACCGACACCATAGCGGACCGCCTGGTGGTCACTGTGAGTGTAGCCATTATCTACCCGCCAGTCTCCTATCAGACCAGGACTGCCGAAAGTCACGTCGATGATAGACTCCGCACCGTTCCTACTGAAGGTACTTGTGTTGCCGACGTTGGCCAGATCTACGTTAAGCTTTGCCAGAGCTTCAAGCAGAATCCGACCCCTATGGTTCGTGCGACGACTTCCCCACTACCGCCGAAGCGTTAAAGTCGCCCGCCACAACCACCGGCCTTAAACCAGTCAGCACAACTGATACTCGGTCTACCATCCGCGTAAACTGCTCGATAGACCAACTCGGGGGAGCATAACAACTGCAGTAGAACACTCCACCCACTTTGGCAACCGCAAATCCCTCGTCTGCAGTTGACACAACCTCCTGAACCGGGAACCTGCTTGTTGTCCATATAGCCGCCGTCGCAGACCTATCCGAGACCCAGTTGCCGTTTCCGGCAGGGACGCGATATGGATCCGAGACTATGGCAATGTCCATTGCTGACTCAGAAACTGCTTGGTGTAACAGCTGCTGAGCTGTGCTGCAGTGGTTCAGGTTGAGTTGTGTCACTTGCACTATGAACGTGGCTTAGTCGCCGGCGCACCGGCCGGGCGTGTGTGTGTGTGTGTGTGTGTGTGTGTGTGTGTGTGTGTGTGTGTGTGTGTGTGTGTGTGTGTGTGTGTGTGTGTGTGTGTGTGTGTGTGTGTGTGTGTGTGTGTGTGTGTGTGTGTGTGTGTGTGTGTGTGTGTGTGTGTGTGTGTGTGTGTGTGTGTGTGTGTGTGTGTGTGTGTGTGTGTGTGTGTGTGTGTGTGTGTGTTTTACATGTGGAAACGCGCAATACTAGGCACACTAATGATCTCCTTTCGTTTCTGTTTACACGACTTCTCAGTTCGCTACAGTGAATTTCCCTTTCCGGAATTCGAACTGCATATTTGACAGACTGTGTTTATCTTCCGTGTATGGCGTCAGCCTGTTAAGAAAAATCTTCTCAAGGAGTTTTCCAAACGAATCCAGCACGCATATTGGCCTATATATTGTTGGATCTCCCGTAGGCTTTCCTGGCTTAGGAAACAGGACCACCTGTCTACCTGCCCGGGCAACAACCATCCTCCAGACTTTTCTACAGCACTGTCCTGAACTTATTCGGATACGCTTGTAACGTTGTCTTCAGGGCCACATTGGGGATTCCATCCGGACCGGGCACCATCTTGTTTTTCAGTCGTTTAGCCACTAGCTCATCGTAGGAGACTTGCAGACCGTCAGCTTTTTGCATTTTGCTTCTTGTAGCAACTGCTTTTGCCCAGCTTTATCTCGCGTTTCAATGCAGCCCTGGCTCGATTGAAGCTTTCGCTAGTCGCTACGGCGACATCCATTTAGTACGTCACGCAAATTTTGACCAAAATCAACCCCCCCTCCCCCCCTTGTCACATTTCGTCACACATTCGTGACCCCCCCTGAGAAAGTACGTCACGTCACGGCAATACCCCTCCCCCTTCACAACAAAAAAATTAAATATTCATTCCAACCTTTTTATTTAAAGCTATCAAATGAATTTCAGCAAATAAAAAAAGGAAAAATTTCGAGCTTATAAGTCATCGATTCACGGATTTTGAAGATGATCTTCAATTGCTGCAATCGGATATGCTTCACAAGTCGCTGATGTGCCGTCGATTAATGTTCAGCGCATATCTACGCCCTTTACATTCATCCACTCAAACTCGTCTGATCTAGTTGAAAGAATCAGTACTTCCAGCTGACGTCTTGCAGCAACCACATCCCTGGCACGAACGTCATTCTCATACATTTTTCTTGAAGCCGTTTGAGCCAGGCTTGCTGGCTCGATTACGTCAAATTTGGCAGCAGATGTAAAAATTACGCAATCATAGGGTTTTATGCTTCATAAAATTTGTTTCATGTAGGATGTAGATAGTGAAAGATGTTCGTTTTTTTGTGTCAACGGCAACGTAAGATAGGAAAAATTCTGATTTTTGATAGTCTTATTTTTTACGATAAACAAAAGAGGGGAAGCAACACGCTGCATTCGTCATACTGCGCAGCATTAAATACATGCCTTGTCCCGTTTAAATTTTGTTTCAAAATTTGTTGCCTACCTCTATTACCACTACTATCGAAGGCGGCTTCATCTGACAGCTGTCGTGACAGGGATGTGGCAGCAACACGCCTTGGAAGAACTTTTCTGAGGGACTTTGTCATTTTGTGTATTTCTTCAATCGTGTAATCATTCAACACTACCTTAGATGCGAAATTTAATCCGCAAGTGGCTTAAACCCTATCCTTCAGAGAGCTTTTGAGTGAGGGGCAGTATAAATTATACCGAAAAGCCGTGGAACTTCGGTGTGAGTTTTTGTTCATCGATTGAGTTCAGCACGAATATCAAGGGAAAACATTGCCGTGGGTCTCTGGTAGCATCCCGTAACCCTTCAGGAGTTTGTGCGACTGCTATTTGCGGTTGCAAAAATCTTTCAGGTAGGACGGTACTCAAGCAGCTCTTCAGCGGTGTACTGCATATTCTGTAAAGCCTTAATGGAGAGTTCATACTACATAGAATAAATGAGTCCTGCTCACACATATATGTTCAAAAAAGTGTTCATTCAAAAAATTTAACTATTTGTTTTAAAATCTATCAGTACGTTAATTTTATAGAAGCCTTCAATGAAGATACAACTTTAAATGAAGGCTAAATTATAATTTCCCGAATAAATTTTCCATTTGATTTTTTTTTCATGTGACGTCACATAACTTCATACCCCCCTCCCCCCTACGTCACAAATCGTCACGATTAGGTCAACCCCCCCTCCCCCCCATATGCGTGACGTACTTTATGGATGCCCCCTACACTCTTCTCACTCTGTTGCAGTTCTGACTCTTGGACGCGTCTTCTGACTACGCTGATTTTCCTTATTTATTAATTTGAAAACAATCACTTAATTACTATATCTTTTATGAATCGATTGGTGTACAAACCAATGAAACCGAACTAATTAAAAAAGAAAATAATAATAATAATAATATTAATCAAAGTGGAGCACCTCTAGTAACGTCTAGCTGGGAAGCTACATCATCTTCATAGCGAAACCGTTCAACTGATCATCCAATAAGCTAATCATCAATCCAAAATTACCATTCTCTAATCGTTTGGTCTTATCAATCACGTTTGCACTGTCATTTTTCTAAGAATTACGCGACCACCCTTGTTATCATCTCTCAGTTCGTTTTTCCACCAACATAGCAGCCACCACCATTCCGGCTCAGCATTTAGATAAGCGCAATAAAATTTGATCCACGATGTAAAACACAACAACAAACTCGTCGGACCAATTTACGATGAAGCAGACCGACCCGCCGCGCCGGAGATAATATTTCCAGCCGTCCCAGACAATTCGGCGTTCATGTGACGCCTACACTGCCACCGTTACACCAAATACCACCAATTTTGCAGAA
The DNA here is from genome assembly GCF_943734655.1 of Sabethes cyaneus. Taxonomy (NCBI): domain Eukaryota; kingdom Metazoa; phylum Arthropoda; class Insecta; order Diptera; family Culicidae; genus Sabethes; species Sabethes cyaneus. The sequence goes on along the minus strand of NC_071353.1, from coordinate 127,541,897 downwards.
CGTTTCTTAGTCCTCTAGCTCCCATCGAAGTTCTAATTTTTCGTAACGAAGTGCGGCTCATCTTAATTTACATTTTTCAAATCAAACCTCCACACTGCTTGCCTGCCTGCCGTCTGACGTTCTCGGTGACAGCAGGTTGCCCGGCGAATTTTCCATCGGGTGTTTTATGACTTTTGTGCAGTTTTTCCCGCGCAATTTCCCGCCAACTGTTCGGTCGGTCGTCTTTTTAGTTAATTTTATTACCAGCCCAAACTTGTTAGCGGCAGGATAAATGATGCTGCCTGAACATGTCGAATTATTTATGCAAAGCTATTTCTTTCGCCGAGCTGACGATTTGAAGTTCCGTTGCTGGTTTTTCGTCGTCGGGATTCATCAATCATGTCAATGCGCTTCGGCGAGAAGGATCATAATCGGGCTGCACTTGCTTTGCACCTATGCTGTACATAATCATCCTCGAGGGACCTGTTTGTACTTCGCCCAGTGGATTTTGGATCAAGTACGGAACAGTCACGCATTATAGGAACAAACTGGTTGACAAATATGGTAAACACTTTTGGTTAGCAGAAAAAAATTACCATAATTCAAATGAGTTTGCGTATGTAAATAAAACCTGAAATTCCTATTCACCTATCGTTTACCCATAGAAAGAAAACCCATGAGCACCGCACCGCGATCCCCTAGGGTTCGTCCCTGCTTGTCGTGTCGAGATGGTTCTTTGTTGTTTATCAGATTCGGGTGCATTAATTTCATCGAACCAGGTTGGGTATCATCACCTGAATGTGACCAAGGAACAAAGCGCAACAGTCACAACTCTCAACCTTCCCTCTTGCATAAAGTATGCACAGACTTGCTGGCTGCCGTTCCGAAGGAACGAAAAAAGAAGCACACACAAGTGAATAATAAATGGTGTATAATAACCTGCTTTTACCGTGATTAAATCCTGCTGGATGGGATAGAGCACAGAACACGACGGGGAAAAATATGAATATAATATCGTTACTTCGATATCATATTCCACCGATCAGTGGAATTGGGACATTTAGCTGTCAGACAGTAATCACATCCAATAGGAAACTGGGAAAATACGAGTGAGAGACGGGTAGTTGGAAACAAAATTCCGATCACGCTATCCACATTAGATATGGAAATTGATTTAAACCGGGCCCGTTTCGCCAGTACCGTCGCGTCGGAAGATCACAGGCCAGCGATAATTCGTCGGAGGTTACTTGTTATTAGGGGTACAATTACCGCAATCATCTGTGCGCGAGAGACCCCGCTGAATATCCTGCGACTGAATTAATCAACGGAACAGGATAATGGTGGGAAAACAAACATCCCTTTATTCTAGCTCTTTTTTTTGTTTTAGCCCACCATTAGAGTAATGTGGTTGCGATTTGATAGTGGCAGCCCACACCTGCGTTGCGTTACTTCGTTACTGAGCATGACAAACGAAAAGATCAGTGGAAGCCTCGGTTCGCGGCGTAATTAACCGATTGTGTCTTGACGCTCTTGAGTCTTGATACAAGTGTAGTTAATGATATGTTCAAAGGCAAACAAAGTTTGGCTGGTTAAAAAGAGTTTAGTTTTTTGTGTCACACCTGTTTCGTGGCTTGTACTGTTACGGTTGTTGACCTTAACAGTGGTAATTAATTGATTGTCGTGAGTCTAGAATTCGAGGGCCATCTGTTGCACTCGCTAAGAGCGATTACTTGTCATGGGAACCGCTGAAAAAATGTCTTACAGACGTGGAGATGAACTGCTGGTACAATTTTCCTTTTTCATTTTACTATAAATGATTAGAAAAAACTACAAGATATACAAACAAACAAGCTATTGTTTGAGTTAGTCACCGTTCACTTTATAATCTGAGTTTCTTGATATTTTCGGTGAAATTTTGAAATCTAAATTTCACCGAAAATATCAAGAAACTCAGATTATAATGTAAACTGCATTTGTTTATAAGAATCTATGAATGCCATTGTTTAAGTAAATGCTTAAAAAAGAAGGGCGAAATGGTGGCTTTGAAAATACGTGGACAACGCCTGCAACCCTTGACACTTGGAGATTGCTTTTAAAACTCACTTGTGTGCATCATAAAGGTTGAAATAGTAATGAATGTCCAGCCCATAGAGTATTGTATTAAATATGATAATGCGTAGCTTGGCATGTTTCAAAAATCTTACATTAACTCGCTTGTGGCCTTTAAAAGGGCCATTGGTTACAAATAACATTAAAGCCAAAGCACGTTCATCGCAAATATGATGTGCCATTCGCATGTGTTTGTTTTTTGACATGAATAGCAACAGGCACATAAGTTAGCGGCATCGATTCACTGTCTTTTGCTCCGAGAAGGTTTTACTAGTTTAAAGGGTGTCCCACATCAAATTGCACCACGGAAGAAACGCTGTAGAAAATTACCCATTGGGTATTCTCTCATGAAAATTTTGGTAGAAGTAGTTTAGAATGTATTGTTTGCACTGTATTTTTATCGCGGTCAGTTTTTCGAAAATTGGAAAAAATGGTGTCACCCGAAAAGCAACGCCGCCCATTTAGTTTGCGCAAGCACCTGGAAAATTCTCAACTATATTCAGGTATCAGGCATCAGCATCTTTGGCTCGAGCAGCACGTTCCTCACAATCATGTGGAAGATTTGTGCCTTTGTGCCTCAACTACCTTACCGGGACATTAGAATACAACTCGGAATCGTGCACTCAACTGTGAGTCGTGTGGTTAAACGTTACTACGAAACTCTGAGCATAGAACGGAAGGAGAAATGCGGTCAGAATGAATGTTCTATTGGTGGATCAGGATCACAAGCGTGTCGTGGAAGTGTATAAGGAGAATCCCAATGCTCCGGTCAGGGATATGGCCAAAAAATTGAATATGTTCAAGTCTATCGTTCAGAAAGCCAAGGACCAGGAGGGACTGCATACGTATAAAATGCAGAAGGCTCCTAATCGTGACGAACGGCAAAATGCGGTGAAAAAGTCACGGGCCCGGAAACTGTACACCCTGGTTCTGACGAAGCCTCATTGTCTTATCATGGATGATGAGACTAACGTCAAGGCGGACTCCCGGCAGCTTCCGAGGCTACTGTTTTTTACCGCCTAGCACCAGTTTGATGTTCCGGAGGAAATAGGGAAGCAGAAACTTTCAAAATTTGCCAAAAAATGCATGATTTGGTAAGCGATCTGCCCATGTGGCAAACGGAGTGCACCGTTCGTGACTACCGGGCAGGGCCTTTAATTATCACCGAATTTCAAACAAAACAGAACATCTTTTTTCTTAGCATACATTGTTTTTTATGCCTCTGAGTTTCGTATGTACAACTGCACAGTGATTTTCATCATAGTATACAAGTTCAATATATCGTGAAAATAGAACAGCAGAAAGTGATTTTCAAACCCAGAAGGTGATATTCACTTCAGGAAAAAAACAATTTTAAATGCAGTAAATGAAAAGAAAAATCTTATGTCCAACAGCTGAACGCAATAGATGCTAAATAACAACATAAATTTTTTTATTGATTTTCACTGATCAAACGTTTGTTACAATATCACAGGGCGCTGATATTCTATATTCTCGTGCATGAAGTTCATGCTTGCTGTATATACAGCAGTCCCCCGAATAACGCGGTTTCGAATAAGGACGTTTCCATTAAGGACGGTCTCGAGTGATTCCATTAACGCGGTCGAACGTCCTTATTGGAGTCTACGTAGCATATGGGAATTGACCTAATTGGTTCCAACATGGAATAACTCGTGATCCTGACCTAATAGACGGTTGGTGTCTTCGACAAAGTTGTTCAGTACATCAACGGGTTTTCATTGGATTATAGTATTGCGGAATTGTCTCACAACGTGGCGCTAGCGTATATGTGATATTTTTGTATAGGCTGTATCTCGCGCTGTAGGCTATCTAGAAAGTTGCGGCCTTCGGGAAGGTTGCTCAAATGACTGCCACCTTCAAGATGGCATGGAAAAAAGCGCAGAACTGACTCACTACGTGGCGCTAGTGTATATGTAATCCTCTTATGCAGGCTGTATCTCACGCTGCTGACTATCTAGCAAGTTGTGGTCTTCGAGAAGGTTATTCATAAAACTGCCACCTTCAAGATGATATGAAAAATATTGCAGAAGTGCCTCACTACGTGACGCTAGTGTATATGTAACATTCTTAACCAGGCTGTCTTTTGCCCTGCAGGTTATCTAAAAAGTTGCGGTCTTCGGGAAGGTTATTCATATGACTGAGGCCTTCAAGAAGGGATGGAAAATATTACAGAATTGTCTCACTACGTGGCGCTAGCATATGTGTAATCTTCTTATGAAGGCTGTATATCGCGCTGCTGACTATATAGCAAGCTGCGCCCTTCAAGAAGGGATGGAAAAAAGTGCAGAATTGCCTCACTATGTGGTGTTAGCATATATGCAATCTTCTTATGGAGGCTGTATCTCGCGCTGCTGACTATATAGCAAGCTGCGGTCTTCGAGAAGGTTATTCATATGACTGAGACCTTCAAGAAGGGATGGAAAAAAGTGCAAAATTGCCTCACTACGTAGCACTAGCATATATGTAATCTTCTTAACCAGGCTGTATCACGCGCTACTGACTATATAGCAAGCTGCGGTCTTCGGGAAGGTTATTCATATGACTGCGACCTTCAAGAAGGGATGGAAAATATTGCAGAATTGCCTCACTACGTGGCGCTGGCATACATGTAATCTTCTTAAGCAGGCTGTATCACGCGCTGCTGACTATATAGCAAGCTGCGGTCTTCGAGAAGGTTATTCGTATGACTGAGACCTGCAAGGGATGGAAAATATTACAGAATTGCCTCACTACGTGGCGCTAGCTATATATATATATATATATATATATATATATATAATCTTCTTAAGCAGGCTGTATCACGCGCTGCTAACTGTATACCAAGTTGCGGTCTTCGAGAAGGTTATTCAAATGACGGTGGGATTTTTCTGGCCATTTAGGAAGTAGCATTTACGGATAGATGGTAGACTAACCCGATAGATTATTTTTGCGAGGACTGTGGGGGATATACGAGTTTCTTCTAAAAAAAGCATGCTGAACATAATAGTATAAACATAAAGGTCAGCATTGATTTGCAATTGTGGAGCCCCACCTCTGGGCACGCCGGTGAGCAGATGCGTTCTCAGTCATATGAATAACCTTCCCGAAGACCGCAACTTTTTAGATAGCCTGCAGGGCAAAAGACAGCCTGATTAAGAATGTTACATATACACTAGCGTCATGTAGTGAAGCAATTCTGCAATATTGTTCATACCATCTTGAAGGTGGCAGTTTTATGAATAACCTTCCCGAAGACCGCAACTTTCCAGACAATCAGCAACGCAAGATACAGCCTGCTTAAGAAGATTACATATATGCCAGCGCCACGTAGTGAGGCAATTCTGCAATATTTTCGATCCCTTCTTGAAGGTCGCAGTCATATGAATAACCTTCTCGAAGACCGCAACTTGCTAGATAGTCAGCAGCGTGAGATACAGCCTGCATAAGAGGATTACATATACACTAGCGCCACGTAGTGAGTCAGTTCTGCGCTTTTTCCATGCCATATTGAAGGTGGCAGTCATTTGAGCAACCTTCCCGAAGGCCGCAACTTTCTAGATAGTCAGCAGCGTGAGATACAGCCTGCATAAGAGGATTACATATACACTAGCGCCACGTAGTGAGTCAGTTCTGCGCTTTTTCCATGCCATCTTGAAGGTGGCAGTCATTTGAGCAACCTTCCCGAAGGCCGCAACTTTCTAGATAGCCTGCAGCGCGAGATACAGCCTATACAAAAATATTACATATACGCTAGCGCCACGTTGTGAGACAATTCCGCAATACTATAATCCAATGAAAACCCGTTGATGTACTGAACAACTTTGTCGAAGACACCAACCATTTATTAGGTCAGGATCACGAGTTATTCCATGTTGGAACCAATTAGGTAAATTCCCATATGCTACATAGACTCCATTAACACGGTTTCCATTAACGCGGTCCCTATTAGCGTCCTTATTGGGGGGATTACTGTAGTTATTATGTACGTTTGATCAAAGCAAGCAAATTTTCAATGCAAGGTAGACTGATAATCCAGAAATTTGAACGTTATGCTGATGAATATTAACAGCACTGCTACCGGGACTGTAAACGGGCAGATCTACTACAAGGAGTGTCTTCAGAAGCGTCTGCTTCCTCTATTGAAGCAACATGAGGGTCTTACGATCTTCCGGCCGGATTTAGCTTCGTGCCACTATTCAAAGGCTGTCCTGGAGTGATATGAAGCTAACGGGGTCACTTTTGTACCTGATAAGGACTGAACTAAAGCCCATCGAAAAATACTGGGCTATTATGACGCAGGCACTACGGAAGCTTCCCAAGCAGGTCTAATCTGAGGAAGACCTGAAGAAAAAGTGGGTTTCCGTATAGAAGAAGATGCAGCCAGATGTTGTACAGAACCTTATGAGTGGAGTTCAGCTTAAGGTGCGAGCATACGGTTACGGTATTGAAGTTGAATGAAATAAATAGGTCAAAACCTTACTAATGGGCTTTATTTTATTTTCTGAAAGTTTGAAAAGGATCGGTAAATTAGGTAATTTTCTACAGCGTTTCTTCCGTGGTGCGATTTGATGTGGGACACCCTTTAATTTCACAGCTTACCGCTTGTTACATAGTAGAAAGTATGGCACAAACGTAAAAATTTCTGTTTTATTTGTATGAGAGGTGGGGGATCTCAAACCACCATAAAATAAATTCATGCCTCAAAAAACCCCCGCATGCCAAATTTGGTTCCATTTGCTTGATTAGTTCTCGAGTTATGAGGAAATTTGTACTTCATTTGTATGGGATCCCCCCTTCTTAAAGAAGGAAAAGATCCTATTTTACCATAGAAAAATTTCTGCCTCCAAAAACCTCCACATGCCAAATTTAGTTCCATTTGCTTAATGAGTTCTCGAGTTATGAGGAAATTGGTTTCAGTTCAGGAGCCCCTCACACTGTTAAAAGACGGATGGGTCTCAGTACACCATAGAAAAAATTCCTGCCTTTTAAAATTCGCACATGCCAAATTTGGTTCCATTTACTTGATTGGTTGTAGAGTTTTGAGGCAATTTGTGTTTCATTTGTATGGGAGTCCCCCCCCCCCCTCTTAACAGGAGAAGGGGTCTCAGTACACCATAGAAAAAAATCTTGCCGTCTGAAACTCCTACATGCCAAATTTGGTTCTATTTTCGTGATTAGTTCTCGAGTTTTAGTAAATTTGTATTTCATTTGTATAGGAGCCAATCTACCCCCCCCCCCGTAAGAGGGGGCTCTTACGCCCTCCATAAAATTGCTGGTCATTTTATCTATCCAACGACATATAAATTGTTCAGTTTCGTTGAGTAGTTTAGTAGTTATTCACTTTTGAAATCTTTCATTCAAACGTTACACTTCTATTTTTATTTTCACAAAGTGCTACCCAGTCCCAGTATAGTAAACAAAGACGCAGTTCTAAGTCAAAAATGAAGATGCATTTCAGTGAGTTGAAATGAATTCGAATTAATGTCGTTCAACGACTGGATAATGCGCAGCGTCAGAATCTCGCGATCCATTTTATACATAGTTATAAAATAGACCTCAAAGTTGTCCTCAGCCACTTATCCAGCAACACCTAACCATACCCCCTCGTGGTATGAACAAGGATACGAGCAAGGGTCGTAGGGAGGGTCGGGTAACCAACCAATACTACCAATAATACCGGTGGAAACTAAGGTCGTAAAATCGGTAGCGTGGCCCTAGTAAAGCAGCTTACCTAGGTCTACTTTTCTAATGAACAGTACGTTGAAAGCTGTACGTAGCCGTCTTCTACTCCCGTCTGCAGTATCACAAGTGATAAAAAAATCCGCGACGTCCCTACGCCGATAGCTGACAATTTGACGACTTTGGTTACCTTTGGTATGGCAGTACAAAATTTTTGTGATTATTTGGTGGGAGCGGGGCAAGCATCCCATCTTTCATATGGTGGCATATAAAAGGCATTTCGTGGGGGTTTACTTGCGTGTTTTTGGGTGAGAATTTCAAGAAGGTGAACACTGACGACTGGTGGAAGTACAAACCTACCAGCTGTGCCGAATTTGTCTTGGCTTTGTGGATTGTAGATACGCTTAATATTAAAGGCATCAGAGAGCGTCTTTGCTTGTCTTGGACAGGCAATGTCGAAGATGTCCGCACTGCTAGTTCACTGGGAATGCCAACACAGTCACTTCGAAACAGTAAACTAGCCAAGCAGTACCAACACCTCCGGCAGTTACAAGTCTGTGACACCAGGAACATTAATTGGCGTGGGACATACAGTAGAGTAGGGCGGGGCATAAGTGCGATGTTTGAAGTTGTCATCAATTTTCGTGAGATATAAAGAAGGACAACAACATAATATATTTTATAGTGATGCAGTAACTCAATGTCTTCACATTCAACTATAAATCATCTGCGGTAATAGTGTTTTGCAAAATAAATTCTTCTTTCTTCTGATCAAGTGTAGATTCGCACTTTTACCCCACTAGCGGGGCAAAAGTGCGAATACCGCGGGGCAGAATTTCGAAGCTAGAATTCATTAAATTAGCCCAGCAGTAGCTAACAAAACCATATTATCTTCAATCTGCGTTATGTTTCGGTAAGAAATATTCTCAATTTGCACTTCTTCCAAACGTTTGTTTTTTGTTTCATCAACGGAAACAAATTGTTTTTCTTCGGCCAAAATCTGTTGCCGTATAACGAAAAAGTACATCAAAACCGCCCTAAAATAACATTTGCACATAACTCAGCAACTATGCTTCGTAAGCAACCAAAGTTTACGTTAGATTCAAGCTGTCAAAGTAGTCACCCATCCATGCCAATGTAGAAAATTTACTCGGAATCTGCACTGATAAATCATTGAATCGCACTTTTATCCGCATCGCACTTTTACCCCTGCTTACTCTATTGACTGTTAAGCAACTCCAAAAACCCGGCTAGGTTGGGCTGTATACGTACCAGTGAAAAGAGAGATGCGAAGTCGCACTTTCCACCTCCACGTTTGCGAATGTACGGGGAATGCCAACCTGTACGAAATGGTTAATTAATACTTTAGTGTGGAGAATGCAGGTGTCTCAGCAGATCTGCAGCGGAATCTGGAGACGAAAAGCGGGATAGATTAATTCTCGAACGTACCACCAAGCGAGTCGATGGAGCTATTGAGAAAGGGTTATTATGGCAACATGATCACTTAGACAGTTCGCTGGTTGCAGTGTTTTGAGAAGTGACTGAGCCCTGCTACTGAACAAAACATTCAATGTCAAATTGTGTAGCATCAACAGAATGGGTACATCCGAGAAGAGACGCGAGAGAAGGTAAAATCAGTGGACCCACGCCATGTTTGGTATTTACCGTTGAGTGTTGTCCAAAATCCGAACAAACCAAAAAAGATTCGCCTCGTAATCAGGGATGCCACATATAATTCTGTGTTTTTTGTTGGAAAAATCTGACAATCTGCGAGACGCTGCGACGACGGCGGCGAGGATTTGACGACGGCGAGGAAAAATATCTGTGCAAAAATCTGTCCAATGCAAATCAATGAGAGTGAAAGAGATAGAGAGTCATTTTGCTGACTATTTCCGTCTCTTTCACTCTCATGTAAAAGCTCAAAAATCTGTTTAATCTGTGTAATTTGGCAAAAATCTGTATTCTGTGCATACAGATTCTGTACAGGCGATTTCTTTCAAATATCTCTTAAACACAGAATAATCTGTGCATGTGGCAACCCTGCTCGTAATACGATATAACAGGTAAGATTGACAGAATTCCGCAGAATAGCATGCTGCTGAAGGGACCAGATCTTATTGTACCACTTCCGATATTACTGGACAGTGTGGATCGAGAACGAAGGATAGCTATGGGTGGCGATTTGCAAGAAATGTTCCAGAGGAAGATACGATTACCGGATCGTAATGCCCAGAGTTTTCTCATGCGAGATAATCCGAACCAGAAGCCTCGTGTCTTAATCATGGACGTAGGAACGTTTAATTCAACGTCTCCGCATGCTCTGAAATGGACGAGCTAAAAGGGGCATTCTACATTCTTCAATGCGTGTTGAGCCGGTACGGCCCACACTGGTGGTCGAAAACAGGTTGGGACGACTTTGTCGGTGGGGAGATTCTTGAACGCTGATAAAATTGGACAGGCTTGTTCGACACGCTATATAACGTGAGTATTTCTCGCGCCTATTTCTCAGATGTAGCATCCGATGGAATTGTGGACTTGCAACTGCATATCTTCGTTGTTGCCAGCGAAACGGCTTACGCCTGCACATGCTACTTTCGCACCAAATTCCGTGGCGAGTTCTGCAGTGCACTGGTGAGAGCGAAGTTGAAGCTACCACCGTTAAAATACCTATTCCCCGACTAAGCTGCCTTCATAGGTTGCAGACTTCTGAAAAGCTTGACGTTGTGTCAGAGTTTGCCGATCAGACGGAGAATTTTCTGGACTGACTCGAAAATAGTTCTTGCATCGATCATGTCCGACCATCGACGCCACCGACAGTTCCTTTCATGCCAAATTGGGGTGATCCTGCTCAATTCCAAAGCTGAGGAATGAAGGTGGATACCCATAAAGCAAAATATGGCAGACGAGGGTACAAAATGGGACATGTGACCAAACCTACTCCAAGATAACCGCTAATTTACAGGTTTAATGTTTTTGAAAGAACCCTAAGCGCCGTGGCCACAACAATGCAACCGAGAAAACTCCAGAAGAATTGAAACCATGTATGGTACAACATATCGTATCGCAGGATAAGTTGATCGAATGAAATCGCTTTCTAAGTGTGACAGAGTTTGGGGCGCACTAGCATATGTGCACCGAACAAATATAAAACACGACGAAAGCGACAGAGACAGCAACTGCAACGCAACCATCTAACTCAGCAATGTTGCAAATCGAGCGAGAAGGGATGGAAGATCAGTGATTTTGATAAAATCTGTGAGTTATCGCCACACTCACAGATCACGATCCGCACAGATCATGACAAACAGTGAATCTTTAGCGTTGATCACAAGATTTTGTTCTCTAAACAGTCTCAGCAGTCGATCACAGTGTTACATCTTACCTAGCTGCGAGAAAAAAGGTCACACAAGTTGTTTGTATTGTGATTCATACGATGCACACAGCCAATCGTCTGTATCTGTTATATTTCTCAACGCAATCATGCTCGCGCAATCATGATCGCGACAAAGTGTTTGTCGCTTACAAGTAGTGATGTCAATGAATTTGAATCTGATCGCTTCTATGATCTTGATCACTAGAAGCGATTTTTTTCCATCCCTGTTCACGATACATACTCCCACGCGAGCGAGTATAAGAAGCATAACATTCAACGCTTGCGCCACTCACGCAACTATAAGACAAACAACCACCGTTGCGGTGTACGCACATTCTGCTACCTACACACTCGCGAACGCACAGCCTCATACCGTCTTTCTGCATAGCCCACTCGTGAGTCAAACAACTCGTGAGCTACAGATTTTGCATGACTTTTTCGTTTCTTCTTCAAATTTACTCTAGATTCTACTCACGGGAGAGAGCGAGAGCCCTCGCGAGTGATCGGTATGAGCAGCTCGGCCTGCAATGACGATCGAGAGCGATGGCCGGAGCTGTTCGCTAAATATACACTCAGAAAAACTAGTCGCAGTGCAGGAATGAATAAGAGCTCTCACAAAGGGAAAGGGGTTCGAGGGAGATGCTTATGCCGGCGTGTTCGTTACAACGAGTGGGCTTCGCAACACTGTAACTCAGGACGAACTGAATAAAGCATAGGACACGGTCTGGTGTCTCGTACAAGAATATGCTTTTCCGGAACAAGTTAAACTATTGAAAGTGGTCATTGGGGAAAGTTGAAAGTTGGAGCTGAATCTACAATTTATCTCTTTTTATGGATGATCATAGAGTGATTCGTATGGACTCTCGACTATGTACTGGTAGTTTCATGCCCTTTGCAGCAAATCCTAATCCTAATCCAATTCTGCCAAAAACACATTCGCTAACGATCCTACTGCTAGGCTGGTATCACAGAGCGTATCTTCATGAAAACAACGAAACCGAGATCTAACAGATAAGGCTGCGGTTCCATATACTATCTCTGGGCACCAAGCTTCGTAAGGTAGCGAGGTTGTGCATGTATTACAAGGTCAAGAAGGTGAAGCCATGTATTCCGCAGATGGCACCACTTCTGGAAGCGAGATTAAGCCCGTTTATCCGACCGTTTCCGTTCCTCGACCATAATTACATCGGCCCTGCAGGTCAAAGTGGGACATTTATTCGTGAAACGATGGGTCACATTGTTCACGTGTCTCACCATACGAGCAGTGCACCTAAGAATAGTGCACTTACTATCCACGGCCTGTTAATTCTTGATTTAACCATGTAGTACCTAATTGGGGCACAGTTTTATAACAATCCAGCTCAACTCCTCCAATGGGCATGAACAATTTGTAAATTGTGATTGTGAATCGTGGCCAGCTGTAAAAGACAATCTTCAAGACTGTCGCAGTTACTTTTAGAACCCAGTGCCCTACAAAAAATATAATTCAATCGTTCATAGAAGCCAACTTGTGTTTTATTTTTAAGTAATTTCCTTGGACCCCTTCATTTATCTTAAACCGTCGGAACTGCGAATGACTCACTCACGTCAAAATGAAAATTTCTTCAGAAAAAGCGATCGTGTTCCGTTTTGCTAATCTTTTCAATTTCGTCTTAATTTTATCGGTTTCAAATAAAACTTCGCTCTCTGCAGGGCCCGCAAATCCTACCAGTCAACGATCGGCCAGATTAATGATTTGTTTTGCTTCTGTCTCGCTCACACACGGCGGCCACGGTTAGTTTTCCTCACCATCCATATTCAAAGATCTTTGAATTTGATCAAAAAGAGCCCACGAGAACGAAACGAATCAAAACAAAACCAAAACGAAGAGAACAGAAAAGTGACGCTCGCTTTTTATTTCCCCCACACCACTCACTCGTGTCATCGGACTTGGACGGCTGGCTGAGCTGGCTGCAGGCAACTCTTCGTCGCTACGAAGACGTCACGTACCTTATTACCGATCGCCCATCGCTTCTCTGATGCACGTGTTCCGTCCACTTTGTGAACTGTCCAAGTTCAAGTTGCAACTGTCCCGGAAACCGGTTTCTGTGTCAGAGTCTCTCCAGCCAGAGGAGCATCTCCCGTCTTTCTTCGTGCACGGATGTGCACAATGTTGCCAACCCTGGTGGATTGTCTAAGTTGACAAATTTATTACTTCTGGATGGAAAGTTGTCTAAAGATGAAGATGAATCATAGTTTTGAAAGTTAAAGAGTCTGTAAAAAAGTCTAGGAGGTTGGCATCGCTGACTGTGCACGCTCGATGCGTTCGATCGGACCTCGAGTCCACAATCGAACCCAAATCCGAGCAGCACAAAAAGGAAGGTAATTTATTTGCTGTACGATCGTGTTTACGACTGCAGTGCAAGACGCAAAAAAAGCTGTTGTTCCCTTCTTCGATCTGTCTTTCTTCTTCGAGTCTGTCTCTGTCGGACGGCTCGTCCGTGTGCCTCAACAATAAGAGGAAATTAAGAGCTACTCTTTTTCTTTGCATGGTTCTTAGGGTCAATCCGTATAGGAGCAATAATAATCGGTCCCGCCCGCCCCTGTTTGCCGGGGTCCCTTCCGTCTCGTTTTCGTTGTTCCCTGCTGAATGCTGTCCGTGTGACGGTTTCGTCCAAGACGGATGATTTTGGACTCGTTTGCGTACATCATATAATTAAACGAAATTAGTTTAAGTAGTCCCGAAATCGAGTGGCGAACGGGAGACGGTTTCAACCCGAGGTCACTTAGTAGGGTTACGATTGTTTTCTGTCGATCTAGTTTGATTTAATTAACACTTATTAAATTTTTTGACGTGAAATGTCTTGGGAGAACTTTCTTTTGTAATTTTATACTTGAAATATTTCAGATAAAATTAAGAATTTTGAAGTTTAGTACAACGTTAATGCTTTTTTTTAGTAAGATCGCAATGATTTTAGCACCATTCCCGAGGCCAAGAAACACAAACGACGAACCTCCGGTGCAAGTGTTGCTGCGGTTCGCCCGCCCGTCCCGTGTTTCGATCTTCGCCGCTGAGCCATGAAATCAATTGGAGCGAAGTCATTTTCCTAACGATTTTACGGTCACAGTCGGGTCTTTCTTCCTGCACCGGTTAACCTTTTGAATAGGATGAGCGTCCCTATGTGTATATGTTGTGTGATCGCAATCAAATTGGAGGTTCGGCGGAGTAAGTTTGATTTTTTTTTCGCTCACAGTAATCGTATTTGGTTTGTTTCGGGTTATCGTAAATGTCGATTGGGAAAGGGTAACAAGCGTGGAGGAAAAAAAAGATGTCCAAATATAATTACGGTTGTGACGCTGTTGATTCTGGCGGCTTCGAGTGACCCCTTCGAAACTGAATCATGCCGTTTGCTGGCTTGGAAAATGATACTAAAACAATTTGAAGATGCAAGCGAAATTAACGTGTTTGATAGAGGAGGAATAGAGGAAAAAATTAATCCAAGTTCAAACATAAATCTGACAAATCCGTGTCTAAATCCGAGTTCAAATTTAAATCCAAATCCGACTCTATATTCAAGGCCAATTTTAAGTTCAATTCCCTGTCCAAACTTAAGTCCAAATTGAAGTCCAAATTCAAATTCATTTTCAAATTCAAGCCCAAATTAAAGTTCAAATTCCAGTCCAAATGTGAGTCCAAATTAAAGTCTACATTCGAATCTAAATTCAAGTCCAATTGAACTCCAAATTCAGATCTAAATTTAAGCACCGATAAACTGACATAACATCCTATGAATATCCTCCGTATTTTTGTATATAAGCAAGTGTTCGCTTGCTTGCAAGGTTTTGTGCGTCAAACCAAAATGCCAGTGTCATATCAGTTCACCCCTAATCTAAATCTAATTCCAAGTCCAAATCACAGTCCAAACACAAGTTCAAATCCGATTTTAAATTTCACTCAAGTCCAAATTTAAGTACGAATTAGACTCCAAATTCGAGTCTAAATTCATGTTCAAATCTCACTCCAATTTCATGACCAAATCCTAGTCCACATTAAAGTTCAAATTCTAGGCTAAATTCTAGTGCAATACCAGCTCCAATTCAAATCTAATTTCAAATCCAAGTTCAGTTTCAAATCCCAGTCCAATCTCGAGTCCAAATTAAAGTCCACATTCCAGGCTAAACTTGTGCTAAACTCCAATTTCAAATCCAAGTGCAAGTCCAAGTCCAAGTCCAAGTCCAAGTCCAAGTCCAAGTCCAAGTCCAAGTCCAAGTCCAAGTCCAAGTCCAAGTCCAAGTCCAAGTCCAAGTCCAAGTCCAAGTCCAAGTCCAAGTCCAAGTCCAAGTCCAAGTCCAAGTCCAAGTCCAAGTCCAAGTCCAAGTCCAAGTCCAAGTCCAAGTCCAAGTCCAAGTCCAAGTCCAAGTCCAAGTCCAAGTCCAAGTCCAAGTCCAAGTCCAAGTCCAAGTCCAAGTCCAAGTCCAAGTCCAAGTCCAAGTCCAAGTCCAAGTCCAAGTCCAAGTCCAAGTCCAAGTCCAAGTCCAAGTCCAAGTCCAACTCCAAGTCCAAGTCCAAGTCCAAGTCCAAGTCCAAGTCCAAGTCCAAGTCCCAGTCCAAGTCTAAGTCCAAGTCCAAGTCCAAGTCCAAGTCCAAGTCCAAGTCCAAGTCCAAGTTCAAGTCCACAACTAAGTCCCAATCCCAGTCCCAGTCCCAGTCCCAGTCCCAGTCCCAGTCCCAGTCCCAGTCCCAGTCCCAGTCCCAGTCCCAGTCCCAGTCCCAGTCCCAGTCCCAGTCCCAGTCCCAGTCCCAGTCCCAGTCCCAGTCCCAGTCCCAGTCCCAGTCCCAGTCCCAGTCCCAGTCCCAGTCCCAGTCCCAGTCCCAGTCCCAGTCCCAGTCCCAGTCCCAGTCCCAGTCCCAGTCCCAGTCCCAGTCCCAGTCCCAGTCCCAGTCCCAGTCCCAGTCCCAGTCCCAGTCCCAGTCCCAGTCCCAGTCCCAGTCCCAGTCCCAGTCCCAGTCCCAGTCCCAGTCCCAGTCCCAGTCCCAGTCCCAGTCCCAGTCCCAGTCCCAGTCCCAGTCCCAGTCCCAGTCCCAGTCCCAGTCCCAGTCCCAGTCCCAGTCCCAGTCCCAGTCCCAGTCCCAGTCCCAGTCCCAGTCCCAGTCCCAGTCCCAGTCCCAGTCCCAGTCCCAGTCCCAGTCCCAGTCCCAGTCCCAGTCCCAGTCCCAGTCCCAGTCCCAGTCCCAGTCCCAGTCCCAGTCCCAGTCCCAGTCCCAGTCCCAGTCCCAGTCCCAGTCCCAGTCCCAGTCCCAGTCCCAGTCCCAGTCCCAGTCCCAGTCCCAGTCCCAGTCCCAGTCCCAGTCCCAGTCCCAGTCCCAGTCCCAGTCCCAGTCCCAGTCCCAGTCCCAGTCCCAGTCCCAGTCCCAGTCCCAGTCCCAGTCCCAGTCCCAGTCCCAGTCCCAGTCCCAGTCCCAGTCCCAGTCCCAGTCCCAATCCCAGTCCCAGTCCCAGTACCAGTCCCAGTCCCAGTCCTAAAGGCCCTAGACGACAAACAATTCAACTCAAAATAGTAAAGCACTAAAAACCATTCATTCACCGCTTGGCTGGGTTGGTACGCCAGTCCCGAAGAGGCTTCCACATATTCTCCTGTTTTTTCGTTCAACCCATTTCTGATCAATTGAACGAAGCGAAATTGATTTTTTTTGCCTCCTCAGTGTTAGACTTGATTTCCACCTTCGATGAAATAGAAAATTGGGGGACGATCCTTCGTCCGTCGGGCGTTACTCGGTTGACCTGCTAGTTACACCGCTTCTGCTGGTGCCTCCGTGTGGTGGGAACTTTCTTCAAGACGCTTCGTGGCCGCTGCCTGCTGTCGCCGTGGGAACAACGTGTAGCTCGGAAGCAGTCAGCTGTGAAGCTGGTCGATTTTTTTTCGCCACACTGTAATTATGAAAACTGTCAATAAATTTGCCATTGTCTTACGATTTAATTACTCACCAGTGCGCACGGTCTCATAGTACTTTGGTACAAGCGAAAAAAAAACAAAGCTTCATTTATTGAGCAGCGCAGAGGGAACCACACCCCTTCGCAGAGCCGAAAACACCTTTCTCCCATCACATCGCCCATGCACGCCCTGTTTTTCCTGGACCGCGCGGACTCGAGTCGTCCACCGCTTGACTCATTGCTTCTAATCTAATCTGGAAGTTATATTTACATTCGGTCGAACTTTCTCACGCATCAAATGCTCGTCAATCTCGTACATTCTGGCGGAAAGGTCCCAAAGGACCCTTTTTCCGCAGCAACATTGACAGGGGACAGCTTGCCGCGGCCACTTCATTTACACCTCGCTCGCACCCCCTTCGTGACCAGTTTTGTTTCGATATTCGCAGTGTCGTGATTTACAATCTGCGCACTGTTTGTACGACCATTATTGCCAAAGCAATCAGGGCCACCCTGCTTGCCGGTGCCATGGTGTGTGGGAAAGAACGGGAAAGGGAGAACCGACTGATCACAGCGGTAGCAAAGAACTGCAATAAAATAAGTAGTTTATTAGTGTTTATTCAAATTTTAAAATGCGGGTATCACGTGCACGGGAGGCGTTCGGATCGCCACCGCGCGGTGGTAAGTTTGTGCTTTGACACAGGCTAAATGCGAGAGAAGGGCTTGTAATCTTCCGTGTCGTTGGCCGTCGGAACAACACCGTGCAGTCACCGTGCGTCGTCATCATGATGGGAAAGAACAATTAACAAAGTTGCTCTCTACATGTCTGAACTGAAGCCAGACTCTTCACTTCCCGTAAGGATTCGAAACCGGGCCCGGCAAACCGGCAAAGGCAAACTGACTGGTGTTTGTTTGGATATAGCAAACTGTTTGGCATTGCGCGACTGCACCACTGGTGCCTCTCTCTGCTGGTTGGCACCATTAGGTTTTGCTGTATGTGGTGTGTTTGTGTGGCACTGCAGTGGAAAATTGGATTTTTATTTTTCAATCTGCTTCACTTTGAAAACTATCACTGTAGGATTGGACTGCCTGCACGCGCCCAGCGAGGGTTCATTCGATATCAATCTCTTTCCGCTCGTACGGATTCAAGTGGCAAATGGAAAATTGGGAATTTTATTTAACTTGCTTAATTTGTACGACGACTGTGGCATTTAATTGACTTCATGTTTTTTTTATTTCTGTGGACTAGTGATGTGATTTGTGATAGTGATGATTGGCACTTATGGGATAAGGGTATATGTTTACCTCTTGTCGTACTTCGATGATTTGATGGTTTTCTCATTTATTTGATGGTTTTATGTATACTAAGTTATAATTTATTTTCTATTTTTATTGCATAATACGAGGTTTCAGAAATTGTACTTCTCTGCTTTGTTAAATGCATAACGCTTGCAATCAAGGCAAAACTTAGCCACACATTAGATGCTAGGCTGAGTAGGTCTGGGGAAAGAGAATCGAAACAAATATGTAGAGATGAAATCTCAGTTCTCTTTTCTAAATGATAGTTTATACAATTATTTCTAGCCCAGTATCTTTTCCGGCAGGATATTGAAAATCTTGAAACGGCCGACTCCAAATATCAGCAGGTCCTTGACAGGTGGAATCGAATCACTGGCTTCACAGTCAATATTATATTAAATGTTGAACCTAATGATATGGAATGTTTCTAATTTCTTTTAATCTCCATTTAGTAGTGTTTAACAAGTTCTCAAAACAGCTGATTGAAACTTGTGATAAATTTTATTAATACGTTTTAAGCATGGTTGGTTAAACGGCTATATCGTACGTACCATCGGAGATTCGCGTCCCCTCAGTGGTTTTAGGCTCTTCTCCAGCAACTCCTATTCCTATCTGCTCATAAAACCAGCTGATATACTAGCAATTTTAAGGAAGATCGCGTGACCAGCACTGGTGGAAACTGTGATCTCTGTTGACTGGGAAGGAGGCACTAAACCGAATGCTGAATGTTGCTACAAGAAATAGTCACGGGCCGCTTTTGACGGCTTGACATTTCCTCAACCTAGTGAACGCCTGCAGGTTAGGAGCGGCTCACGACAGCGTTTGTTTCGCAGCGGACTACTTAATTAAGAAACGTGTTGTTCAGGCACTAACGACGAGCTCGAAACGTGCTTTGTAGTGAGGGCAGAATGAAGAATCACATTATGGATTGGAAGGCAAACAACGAGAGGATGTGTCCATCACCATTTACCAGCCGAGAGCCGGGGTGGCTCTTGCCGTACCAAGAATTCTTCTCCATTGTAATCGGTCATTAGCTCCTCGTCGCCAATTCGTTGCGTGTCTCGACACACGCAAGTCGGCTTCAATCTGGTCGAGCCATCTAACATGTTGACCTCCTCTATTTCTGATACCGGTGAGGTTCTTGAAGAGAACGAATTTCACTGCACAGTCGTCCGGCATCCTTGCGACATGTTCGGCCCACCGT
This sequence comes from Sabethes cyaneus, assembly GCF_943734655.1. NCBI lineage: Eukaryota > Metazoa > Arthropoda > Insecta > Diptera > Culicidae > Sabethes > Sabethes cyaneus. Next base: position 127,522,345 of record NC_071353.1, on the reverse strand, counting down.
AGTCTTCCAATTTTCGTCAGGTGTACGATGGAAATCTCTCAAAGTAGTGCTTGCAACTCATGGTTCATACGGCTATGCCGTTCTCCGCTTTCCGTTTGTACTTCGCGAAAAATAGTCCGCAACGTGTCTTCCGTAAGCAAAGTTACAGTACCAAGTCCTTAGAAGACTAACGATCTGATTAACGTTTAGTACATCGTCAGCTTTATGTGACGGCGAATGTTCCTTGATCGAAGCGTCTAGCGAAGGGAAAAGTAGCCTCGATTTTCAGCTTTTCAGCGTCGTTGAATCTCCTTGCACGTATTATTGTCGGCGGCGACCGGAGATCTAACTATCACGAGGAAGAATTTGGCCAAGTATCGACGAGGACAGACACCGTGAAGAGCTAAGAGCTACAATAACTATTCCGGGAAATGATACGCACAACCACTGGCAGTTAACCTACACAAACGATAATAGTATTCAGGATCCCGATCTCGAAGAGATTTGACGTGAAATCGGACAACTGAAGACTAACAGAGCCACAATTTTCTGGATTTGGAAGATCCTAAACGGTCCTGTTCCACGAAACTACTTTGTTTCACAAGCTATGTGACGGACAGCTTTATTGGACAATCCCAAACAGATGCGGTATATACACACCTGTCCGTTGCCTTCCACAAGGTTAATCACCGCATTGCAATCGCTAAATTGGATCGGTACGATTTTTGTGGCAATCTGTTAAGCTGGCTACAATCTTACTTAACTGGACGAACCCTGAGCGTAAAAATTGGTGACGAGATCTCTCATTCGTTCCCCGCTACTTCCGGGATTGCGCAAGGCAGTCATCGGGGTTCACTAGTATTTGTTCTGTATTTCAACGATATAATCCGCTCGCTAAAATGTCCAAGACTCGCCTTTGCGGATCATTTGAAGCTATTAAATAGGATCCATAGCACTACCGACTCGCTATTTCTTCAACAACAACTTGATATGTTTGCTAACTGGTGCGAGGTCAATCGTAATTAAGTGCTCTATGATTACGTTTACGAGAAAAAATCAACCGTTACGTTTCGACTATAATCTCAACGGAATTCCAATTCATCGAGTCGACCATGTCAAAGATCTCGGTGTGTAGTGGGCGTTTCTCCCCCCTTCCTGTCAGCAACCTCCGGTCGTCAGCTCCCCCTTTTGTCCCACCGTCACTTAAGGGAGAACCATCCAAATATTTCGGAGCTTCCCCCCGGTTATGACACTCCCCCCCTTTTGTTAACCCCTTCAGTTCTGATTTCCTTATGTTCCCCCCTTTGTCAACCCCGCGATGCTAGCTCCTTGATGTCAAGAAACATGTGGGTCTAGTATCATAAAAAGCAGTCAAGGCGTTTCGGAGTTATGGCCTCCCTTCTATTAGGGACTTTCCCCCACATTAGAAACCCTCCCCTATTAGGAAACCTCCCTCTCCTTTTCATTAACCCCCCAGTGCTGATTCTCTTATGTCAAGGAACATGTGCAACAAGTTTAATGAATAACCGTCCAGGCATATCGGCCTTGTTATGAACTGCCCCCCCCCTTCCCACTTTTGTCAATCTTTCAGTGCTGATTCCCTCATAACAAGGAATGTATGTGCCAAGTTTGATGGAGATCGGTCAAGGCATTCTGGAGTTATGAGGGACGACTTAACTGATTCTTGTGAATTTGTTAATAGTCATTTATGAAGAAATTTTATTCGAAAACCAAAGTTTCAGGGAAACTAAAAAAGTTAAAGTCCTTCACCTTGCTCCCAATTGTACGCATCGCTTATTTTAAATAAAAATAAAAATTGAAATATTCTCTAGTTAAGAACTAAATGTATACATATTTTGCGTTAAATTAGAGAACAATTCATCGGAAATTGGAAAGTTTTAACTAAAATGCGGGGTGCGCAATTAGGCGCGCTTGCGGTAACTGTTATTTCGCGGATTTTGTCTTCAGGAATATATAGTTGTTTCTGGAAAATAGTATTCTGGCGATTAGTTCCTTCTGGAAAATAGTATGTCTGGATATTAATTTTCTGGGGATTAATGCTTTCTGGTCAATGGTTTTCTGGTTATTGGTGCTTTCTGGGGTTTGGTTTTCTAGGAAAAAAGCTTCGGCGTTTGATTTTCTGGGCAATAGTTTTCGGGGAATTGTTATACCATCGCCGGACGGCTTCCGTGAATGTTCAAAGAACTAAGTCATGTAGCTTTCCCATTCCGTCCGAAGTACCTCAAGGCAGTATCCTACGACCATTAATCTTCGTACTTTTCGTGAATGATATTTGCGATTGTATCGATTCCGAAAAATTGTTGTTCGCTGACGACCTAAACATCTTCCGTACTATCACTTCCTCTCTCGATCGCGACGCTTTGCAAAGTGTTATTAACAACCTGCTTCGTTGGTGCCTCGTAAACGGTATGGAAGAGAATGTATCGAAATGCAACGTTATTTCTTACTGCCGTCTTCGCAATCCACAACGATTTACATACTGCATACACGCACACGACATAACACGCTGCAGCTCCGTCAAGGATCTGATTTCGAAGGTATTTATGCCTTGAAAACGCTGTATTGCTCTCTTGCTCGCAGTATTCTGGAGTATGCCGTACCGGTATGGTCACCATATAATATTACTCACGCTAATAAAATTGAAAACGTTCAACGTGCATTCATCCGGTATGCTCTGCGCCGTTTTCCATGGCAGAACCCGCTACACCTTCCTGCTTATGAAAATCGTTGCCGGTTAATAAGACTCAGTACGCTAGCAGAAAAAAGAGTATTGTCGCGAAGATTATTTATTTTCGACTTACTAACGGGGGCCGTCGATAGCAGTTACCTCCTGGAGCAGTTGAACATCCACGCGCCTAGTCGTAGTCTGCGAAATTACGCGCTACTTTGGACCCCGACGCATCAAACAACGTATGGCCATAATAACCCACTTCATGCTTGTTTTAGGCATTTCAATGAAGTAAACCATTTATTTGACTTTGATATTAGCAGAAGTAGGTTTAGAAATGCAATAATTAATTCAGAAAATTAGACCAATATGAGTAATACTACTCTGTACTGCACTGGAGACTGTGAACAATCTTCTATACCTATAAAGAAGGATTTCTGTCTGTCTGTCTGTCCTGTGTTCCTTATAGAATCAAAAACTACTGAACCAATCGGCGTGAAAATTTGCATGTAGAGGTTTTTGGGGCCAGGAAAGGTTTTAGTGATGGTTAGAGACCCCTCCCCCCACTAAGAGGGGGGGCTCCCATACAAATGAAACACAAATTTCTGCATAACTCGAGAACTAATCAAGCAAATATAACCAAATTTGGCATGTGGGTGTTTTCGGTGACAAGAATTTATTCTAGGGTAATTTGAGACCCCTCCCCTCTTTATAAGGGGAATTATAACTCCTCTCCCCTTTAAGAGGGGGGGTTTCCATACAAATTTCCTCATAACTCGAGAACTAATCAAGCAAATGGAACCAAATTTGGCATGTGAAGGTTTTCGAGGGCAAGAAAATTTTCTATGTTGAATTAGGACCCCTCCTCACTTTAAGAGGGGGGGCTCCTGTACAAATGAAATACAAATTTCCTTATAACTCGAGAGCTAATCCAGCAAATGGAACCAAATTTGGCATGTAGGTGTTTTTGGAGGCAAGAATGTTTTCTATGATGAATAAGAACCTCTCCCCACTTTAGGAGGGGGGGCTCCTATACAAATGAAATACAAATTTCCTCATAACTCGAGAACTAATCAAGCAAATAGAACCAAATTTGGCATGTGGGTGTTTTCGGTGACAAGAATTTATTCTATGGTAAATTGAGACCCCTCCCTCTTTATAAGGGGAATTGTAACTCCTCTCCCCTTTAAGAGGGGGGGCTTCCATACAAATTTCCTCATAACTCGAGAACTAATCAAGCAAATGGAACCAACTTTGGCATGTGAAGGTTTTCGAGGGCAAGAAAATTTTCTACGGTGAATTAGGACCCCTCCCCACTCTAAGAGGGGGGGCTCCTGTACAAATGAAATACAAATTTCCTCATAACTCGAGAACTAATCAAGCAAATAGAACCAAATTTGGCATGTGGGTGTTTTCGGTGACAAGAATTTATTCTATGGTAAATTGAGACCCCTCCCTCTTTATAAGGGGAATTATAACTCCTCTCCCCTTTAAGAGGGGGGACTTCTATACAAATTTCCTCATAACTCGAGAACTAATCAAGCAAATGCAACCAAATTTGGCATGTGAAGGTTTTCGAGAGCAAGAAAATTTTCTATGGTGAATTAGGACCCCTCCCCACTTTAAGAGGAGGGGTTCCTGTACAAATGAAATACAAATTTCCTCATAACTCGAGAACTAATCAAGCGAATTGAACCAAATTTGGCATGAGTGTGTTTTTGGAGACAATTTTTTTTTCAATGATGAATTGGGACCCCTCCCCACTTTAGGAGGGGGGGTCCTATACAAACGAAATACAAATTTCCTCATAACTCGGGAACTAATCCAGCAAATGGAACCAAATTTGGCGTGTAGGCGTTTTTGAAGGCAAGAATTTTTTCTGTGATGAATTAGGACCTCTTCCCACATTAGGAGGGGGGGCTCCAATACAAATGAAATACAAATTTCCCCATAACTCGAGAACTAATCAAGCAAATAGAACCAATTTCGGCATGTGGAGGTTTTTGGAGGCAAAAATATTTTCTACGGTGAATTAGGATCTTTCCACACTTCAAGAGGGGGGGCTTCTACACAAATGAAATACAAATTTCCTCATAATTCGAGAACTAATCAAGCAAATGGAACCATATTTAGCATGTGGGTGTTTTTGGAGGCAACCATTTTTCCCATTATGAATTAGGACTTCTTACCTTTTTAGGAGGGGGGGGGGGGGGGCTCCCATTCAAACGAAATACAAATTTGCTCATAACTTTAGAACTAATCAAGCAAATGGAACCAAATTTGGCATGTGAGAGTTTTAGATGGCAGAATTTTTTTTCTGTGGTGTATTACGACCCCTTTCCCTTTTAAGAGGGTGGGCTCCCATACAAATGAAATACAAATTTCCTTATAATTTGAGTACTAATCAAGCAAATGGAACCAAATTTAGCATGTAGGAGATTTTTGAGTCTTGAATTTATTTTATGATAGTTAGAGACCTCTCACCCCTGTGGTAGGGGGATATGGACTCTCATACAAATAAAACAGAAATTTTTGCGAAACTCAAAAACTAATCCAACTCGAGAAATTCGAGACTCTTCCATAAAACATTAATAAATAACAAGACCACAAAAACTATCTATAGTAACACTAGATCATTCAGGACGAGCCGGTCGCGAGTGTTGCCGGCGACCCGCCGTCGGAAGCGCCGCCCACTGGGGGGCTTGCAAAACTCGAGAAGTGACAAAGATCATCCGAGATTCATGATTTATGTACAACACAGGTTAATTTGTGGCAATACGAAGTTTGTCGGGTCAGCTAGTAATAAATAAATGAGTAAAATAGGCACAAAATATACATGCGTTTAAAGGAGTCATTCTAAAGGCCCAGACACAATGCATACGGATTTGACTACGTTGCGGAAATTTGTTGGGAATTTCCAAGGCAAAGTATTGAAAACGTGTCAAATCAATTAAAAGTGAACCTACATTACATTATATCTAAATAACCAACAAAACAGATCTGCGATGTGTTGCAAAAGCTTGAGATCCTATCTTGACAGTCATACTACTATTTCCCGCAAAATATTAAAAATCGTTTTTTTTAACTTTTACTTTTCGACCGGGGACTTCTCATGTTCGTTTTGCGATTTTCTGAGGAAAAATATTACGGATTCTATATTGGATTGTTATTGTCAAATCGTTTGAGATAACAAACCAATAATCAAGTTATGATTAGTAGTTCAATTGGGCCATTACAAATATTTTATAAAGTTTTTGTCCTTCCGGTGTTCGGCCACTGCAAAAAAAACATGTGTGTTAAGCATTTTTATTTAAAGTTTAAACGTGAAAACCGAATCTATTCTTGCTTATAATATATACGTTATTATTTTCAATGCAAAAATCTACGAAAAAAGACAAAAACGAAGAAAAAATTTTTTGGACGATTTTCGGAAATTCGATTGTTCGAATTTCCATTTCTTTTTCGTGCTAGAAGCGTTAACTGAACTCGTACAATCATTTTTCAAGTTTTTTAGACTGTAGAGCCCACAGACAATTAATTTATAAAAAAAATTTTGACTTATATCCTACAAATTATTTTTTTTGCTCCCCGATTTTTCAAGCCAATTTCGAAGGGGGGCGGGTGGCAAAAACTTCAAAAATGATTTGCAATGGCCTTATTATTATCATTTTACCACATTTAGTAGTGGTATGGATATAATTTATCAATCAAATACATCACGGGTTTGGAGGTAAGTACAAGTTGTAATTGCCTGATATAGCAAAACATATTCTGAATAATGTGTTTGCAAATAAATCCCGTTTGATCCTATTTTTAAATTCTAATATTTTCAAACATTTTCAAACAAACATTCGTAATAGTTGAAAAATTCTACTGTTATTTATTCTCGCTGTTTGATAATTATAAAAAAAATATTCGCTCCTTTTTTCATAAAGGAAACTCCTCCTTTTCTTCCAAAAACGTACCTTCCAATCCTGAAATGCGGAAAATAGTCCCTTTACCAAGGAGAAACATTGGTCAACACCCCTTTTTTCGTCATTTTCTTTCACTTTAAGAAACCTTACTTCTCTAACATGACATCATCTATCAGCATTACTGCCGTGTACACTTCTGCATCTATCTCCTATTTTCGGCACCAGTGAAATCAACACGTCCAAAACAACACGCCACAGAAATACAGCAACCTCCTTCTGGTTCCATTCCGAGAAAAGAACACCGTTTCCCGCCAAATGCGTTCGTGTCCGCCGCCGCGGTCGGTCGGTAGCGCAACAATTCGACTCGAAACATCATGCCACGCAACACGACCGTCACACCATCAAACAATTGGCTATCCGTATAGGCCCATCTGTACACGATGCTCGCACACCAGCACAACCAGTTCGGTTTGGTTCGGCTGTGCATCCGACCATCCGGTCGTGTTGTACGTACCTCAACAAGTTGAAACGTGTGTTGTGTGTTGTGTATGAACACAACTTGTGTTCTATTGCTGGCCATCGTTTCAGGAAGCGCACTTCATCGTAATCAGTTTGCATTCAGCAATCGTACCAAGTGGACGTGTTTTAGCTTAGCTCCTCCGGTTTCAGGAAACAAACTAACGTGCTTTGCGAGAGTGAAATTGTTGTTTGGTCTTTGTTTTCTTCGGTCGGTTTTGTTTACTGCACCATCGCACCGTGCGCGGATCGGATGGCGTGTTTGTGATTGCGTGTTTCGGTTCGAGTGTCGTGCCGCTACTGTATACCAGCTACTGTAGGTGGAAAAACCGAATGTTTTTTCCCGTGCGAATGACAAAGTTTGGCAAGAAAGGACAACGTTTGTCGGTGGTTTTACGGAAGAACCGCAAAAAAGTGCCCGACTGTGAAAAAGTAGATAATAATTTTGGATAAAACAATTTGAGCAAGAGACTGATAACTTTTTTTCGGTGCTAAAGAACTGAATTTGAAAGACTGTGAAAAACAATGGCAGTTGCATTCTACATTCCCTCGGTGGACGAGGAAGAAATTAAGCCTAATCAGGCCTATCAGCAACAGCAACAGCCGCAGCAGCAACAACAACAATCGGGTGCGAGTCCGAACGTGTCGCAACAAGTTTGTTCCGGCGAATTTAGAGAACAACAGCAACACCTGCTGCTGCTCTTTCACGAGATCCTGCTCGCCTACGCCAGTGAAGGTGAGTTATAGTGTACAATATATTTTACTTGCTTGTTCAGCATATATTTTCCTTGTGAAGAAATTTAGCTTTTGACATGAGATGTAGACGAAATCCGGATTGAATTGAACCGGAGTAGCAAATTTTATTTGTTTGCAAAGCTATTTTTTTTGAAATAATTTTTTAATATCAAATCAAATTTATAACTTTATCAGTTTTTTTTTAAATTGACCTAAGTGTTGTGCAAACTGAATCTTGGAATTCGTTTTACTACCAATTACTAATAGTAAAAATATTTCTAGAGTATAGGTAGAAAACATTTACTTAAAATGAAAAAAATTATATCATACTCATTTGCCTTGAACAAAGAGATTCGAATAATTACACAACATGGTGAAAACATTGCATCATGGCTTGAATGGTCTCGTGCGAGACACCGCATTGATTAATATCAATATTAAGTACTCGATTTGCATTTGATTTAATTATTTTTATCATAAAGTTTACCAAATTTTAATTCAAACTTGTATTGTAGTTTTAAATGAAACCTGTTTTCAAATGTTAAAAATAATTTTAATATGAGACATGCATGGGCAATCTAAGCTGTTCTAAATTGCTACGTTTCAAACAACATGTCTAACAAAGTATCGTTTTTCCCTCTTCCAACAGCCATCCTGGCACAGCGGGCCACAACCTTGGCCAATCCTTCGCCGTGTTTGCTTTGCAAAAAGCTATACTATCTATTTCGTCGAATCTACTGACCGGCGCGTTATCGACCCGTTACCACCGCCGATAACAAGAACAACAGTAATAACGTTAGCCAAAAACGTGCCAGGATTATTGATAAAACGTTTGCCACCAACTCTACTACTGATACTATTACTACTACTACTGCTACTACTACTACTAATACTACTACGAATACTACTACGTCAAATACTGCTGTCAGGACTAAGCGCGTGCCGTGCAGCGACGGGTGCAGCCACAGCAGCAGCAACAGCAGGCGAATGAGAGAAACTAGGTCAAGGACTGAACGTGGTGCATTTACAACCACCAACAGAAGTACTGTTAGCTGTAAGCGTCGTAAATGGAACGAGTTGTGAATTTTGGTGCTACCGGCGAGAGGTATGTTGTGCAACTGGGGAAGCCCCCTTACGTTCCCACCGACTTGGTGGAGTGCTGAGAGCAGTACGGTAAAGCTAACTGATCCCTTTGTTTGCATTTCATTCGTTTCGTTCTGACAGATTGTGCAACGGTGACTCATGTAACCCACGAAACAGGGATGCATCGATTTCGGCAAGTCTCCCGGCTCAAATATTGATTTTGGTCAGAAGCGAGTTGGTCTGGTTTGGGAGATGGTGGACCACCGGAGCTGGACCCTTTGTTTGGATCCGGTCCGGTCCACAAAGGGACGAAGGCTGTTTAGGATGGTGAGTAACTGCTAATTTCGGCCACCCTCCTGTATCTTAATATTTTTCTTTTTCATTTCAAATTTCATCCAACCAGGTTTCACAATAGCATTGTACTGTAGATTTTTTTGCGGAAAAACTTTGGATCAAGCTGGCTTAGTCCAGTCGTATTATAGCAATCAACTCCCTTTTATACAAAAATGAAAAATCCTGTACATAAAAAGCAGTTACTCTCCTCGTGTATCGATATACTGTGTAAGTTAACGAGATAGCTGTGAATAACCAAAGCATCTGATCAAAAGACAAACTACAAAACGACACAAAGTTTTTACATCTTTACCCCCCATTAAGTGTAAGTGTAGGCTTAGCACTCCATATATTTGTCTGAAAATTGTTAGATTGTTAAGAAAAGCGTATTGTGACACTATCTTTACTATCGAGATTAGACTTAAGGCAAACCCCCCGAGGCGGAAAGCAACAAAAACAAAACAAAGTAAAAGCGCAATGTGATATTGAACTTCTTTTTTCTTAATTTTTAAATGTGACATTTCTATTCTAACCGAATCGAATCGATTTAAAAAAGAACGAAAGCAAGGAACAGAAGAGAATAAGGCAACGTGTACTGGCGGCAGCCGCTAGATTACTGAAAGGAAGAGATAGAGATTCTGTACATATTTATTTTAAAAATTGACAAAAAAGAAAGAGTTACTTAGTGAGGTGGGCGGACTTCGCCGCTGACAAAACCATTAGCAAGGTAAGGTTTCTGAGTATTTTTTTGTAGTCTATTTGATGGAAATTTAGTAGAACAGTAGTGTGTAAAAAAAAGTATAGCATCCATAAGTGGAAAACATTTGAAAAAATACAAAAAAGTCTACAATCAAATTTAATTATATTTACTTCAACTAAATGTCGTAGTGTAAGATTTTTGCTATCTATTCAGTAAGTGTATCATAATTTTTACGAATCAAAACATGTAATGCTTTGTACATAAAGGGCCCAAATCCATTCAGTTTGGTTCAAAGTTGCATTTTTGCAGCGAGTGGATCGCTGTTTTGTTAGACCAAAAAGTGGAATCAGGAAAAACTCTAAAAAATCTTAATTTACTTAATTTTACTTTAATTTAATCGATTACAAAAATTATGTCATCATCTAGTTTAATTCTGTACCCTCGAATTACCATTATTGATTGGATGTAATAATTTTGTTGGTTATCATTGACAAATGAAAAGAGGATGATTTTGAATAAATCAAAACAGAAATGGTTTCGATAAAACAGATTATATGGCATTAATTGCTATGATCTCTTTATTCTTTATACGATGACAATCCGTTGCCTATGCAAGTCGGGTATTAAATCTTGCCTTCGATTTCGTGAGTTTACAAACAGAGGATTCAATTTTCTTTTCAGCTCTTTTGTTCCAGGTTTCTCTAAATTTGTATCTATAATGAAAGTCATTTTTGGTATTTATATGAGATACGAGCAACTCGACTGAGTCGACCGCTAAAAAACTGGTGACTCAACTGTCAGTAGGTGACGTCTCAGTTTGCTTTTCCTTCGTACATTGAGCCGCTAGGCTATCCGTTCCCAGTAACCAACACTCGATAGTGACTGAATCGAGCCGAGTTGCTCATGATTTACATAATAGGGCCTTATAAAAATAAAAGTTAGCAGTCATTAATTAGAATTTTAAACAGTCGCTTCTATTCTACATACCGATCGGAGCCGGATCCGATCAGAAATGGCACTTCGATCAGAATACATCATATGCTATAACACACGTCGATCGGGACGTTTCTGATCGGAACGAGCCCGATCGGAATGCAGAATCGAGGCGAGTATTGTTGCTTAAAATGAAAACTTAGGGGTTTATTCTGCGAGGCGAGTGACGTGAAAAGGCAAGTTCCGCTGTGCTGCCACTCGTGTTTACTTCAGTGTTCTACGAATTGACTGATATGCGGTTCGTCTAACGAAAGATTCGTCTTAAAATGTCATTTGTTACGACTCGATTAACGGGAAACTAGCAGTCATTAACTTTTCGTCGGAAAGCCTAATTTCAGAAGCAGTTTTTGGGATCAAAAGCGGGATTCTGTTTTTAAAAAAGGTAAATACTGCATTCTTTTTGTCAATCTGAACACAGCGAACATAATTTCATTAACAGAATTTTTGTTTCAAACAAAAAAACTGCTTTTGAAATTGGCAGAATTGTTGACGACTTATTTCACCTTAATGCCGACCAAAACACGAATGGCAGTAATTTAAAATTTACCGTGTTGCGTTCGAAAAGGTACCGCTTACTCTGACTTGGACCTTGACATGGACTTGGACTTGGACTTGGACTTTTGTTATAAAATAACGAGTCTTTTAGATAGTAACAAAACTTTAGGTGTTATTCTAATGAAAAATATCAAAATATACATAAAAATACAACATTTTTAGCTCATTCTATTCAAGTGATTAAAATAGGCGATCCCTGCTTAATCAGTTCATTACCCTACTTCTCCACTGCAATGGCATCTTGCCAAATCAGGCCAAAACTTTACAGGCCCATTGTGACGGACATTGTTGTTTTCCAGACACTACTACTAGTACCTACATTTTGGAATCCATAGTCTTGTTTATCACCTGGTAAAACCTAACCTGTTTTTGTCCGCAGATGCCAATATCATCTTCATGTACATTTCGAGGTCCATGGGGATGCATCCTTCGTAGTTCGTAAGAATCTTACATTACTGTACATCTTATTTGACCTTTTGCCACTAGATTCTGCCTCAGTGTCTAGTTTGGTTGCTTACTGGCCCGAAACGTTCGAAAACCCTTCTGGTAGACGAATCTTTCTTATGGTACTTTGACCGACATTGAACTTCTTGGCTAGTCTGACAGCCTTTATTTCCACTGCGACGCTTGCTATGATCCTGTCGATTGATACTATCCCGCCCTAGTAGCACAGTTGTTACAAACTAGTTGTGGTAACCGATTAATGACTAATTTCAATCATAAATAGGTTGTGGCAACCAGAAATGACAAAAGTGTGATACTAGGGCGCTCACGGAAATGTATCGGCATGTGGCACACGGTAGTCAATTTCCAAGACTTTGTGGTTTTTGAACCTGTCCGCATCGGATTTTTGAAGCGGGTGTCCAAAATTAATTTTCGGTTCATTTCAAACATTTCAAAATAAACTGCTATAAAAACATTCTAGATCCGACCACTAGGAGAGCTTGTACCTTAGCACAGTGAGTCCAGATATTAAATGACTCGAGTTTTTGTCCTCGGTACAAGTGATAAATGGTAATAACGCCGACTTACCTGCTGGATTGTGCACCTTTTGACGAAATTTGGACTTGGACTTGGACTTGGATTTGCACTTGGACTTGGACTTGGACTTGGACTTGGACTTGGACTTGGACTTGGACTTGGACTTGGACTTGAACTGGGACTGGGACTTGGACTTGGACTTGGACTTGGACTTGAACTTGAACTTGAACTTGAACTGGGACTGGGACTGGGACTGGGACTGGGACTGGGACTGGGACTGGGACTGGGACTGGGACTGGGACTGGGACTGGGACTGGGACTGGGACTGGGACTGGGACTGGGACTGGGACTGGGACTGGGACTGGGACTGGGACTGGGACTGGGACTGGGACTGGGACTGGGACTGGGACTGGGACTGGGACTGGGACTGGGACTGGGACTGGGACTGGGACTGGGACTGGGACTGGGACTGGGACTGGGACTGGGACTGGGACTGGGACTGGGACTGGGACTGGGACTGGGACTGGGACTGGGACTGGGACTGGGACTGGGACTGGGACTGGGACTGGGACTGGGACTGGGACTGGGACTGGGACTGGGACTGGGACTGGGACTGGGACTGGGACTGGGACTGGGACTGGGACTGGGACTGGGACTGGGACTGGGACTGGGACTGGGACTGGGACTGGGACTGGGACTGGGACTGGGACTGGGACTGGGACTGGGACTGGGACTGGGACTGGGACTGGGACTGGGACTGGGACTGGGACTGGGACTGGGACTGGGACTGGGACTGGGACTGGGACTGGGACTGGGACTGGGACTGGGACTGGGACTGGGACTGGGACTGGGACTGGGACTGGGACTGGGACTGGGACTGGGACTGGGACTGGGACTGGGACTGGGACTGGGACTGGGACTGGGACTGGGACTGGGACTGGGACTGGGACTGGGACTGGGACTGGGACTGGGACTGGGACTGGGACTGGGACTGGGACTGGGACTGGGACTGGGACTGGGACTGGGACTGGGACTGGGACTGGGACTGGGACTGGGACTGGGACTGGGACTGGGACTGGGACTGGGACTGGGACTGGGACTGGGACTTGGACTTGGACTTGGACTTGGACTTGGACTTGGACTTGGACTTGGACTTGGACTTGGACTTGGACTTGGACTTGGACTTGGACTTGGACTTGGACTTGGACTTGGACTTGGACTTGGACTTGGACTTGGACTTGGACTTGGACTTGGACTTGGACTTGGACTTGGACTTGGACTTGAACTTGGTTGGCCTTGCATTCGGACTTGGTCTTGAACTTGGACTTGCACTTGGGCTAAATTCTACAAGAAACTGCCACGAGCTGAAATATGTTTCTTATTTATTTCTTATGCGGCATCTTATGTCGAGAAGAAACAGAGGGCTAAGCAGCGGAGGAGGCTGGTTAACGCCATGATTGATTTGTGACAGAGTGGCGGCACTGTAGCTTTCGAGAATACTAGCTCGTCAGTGTGGAGTGCAGAAAGAGTTGAGTCACGATACAGGAAACCGCCTTGCGATTGCTTCCACATTGTGTCAAGCAGGAGCGTTGGCGTCTAATGGCCTAGAAACGCAGACCGAGTCAGTGGTTCGATATGGGCTAACAAATTTTTACTTACCCCGAGTGCAATTTTGGAAACCCCGTACCCCGCAACCGCACGTAGGACCAGGACTGTTGTTGAACGCCGACAGGAAAGGCGCGACTATGGCGGTGGAGTCAGGAGTTTCCATAATGCTAGAATCGGTGCATCCCGGTAGCTGAAGATAGGTCGAAAATTGCATGGGTATTTGTATCCAGATGGATCCCATTAACGTCAGATTTCGGTAGGCTAGAAGCGCAGTGGGGGTCAGTGGTGTGTTGAGAACTATCAAATTTGTACTTGCCATGAGAGCAATTTCGGGAGCCCGTTCCTCAAAGCCGCACTTAAGACCAGGACGACTATTGAATGCTGGCAGGAAATGCGCGACTACGGCGGGGGGTCAGGTGTTTCCAAAATGATAGAATCGGTGCGTAAATGTGGAGCTAAAGCAGAATCGGGAACTGTATGGTCCGTTGTACCTAGGCAGACTCGATTTGCGAACCGCAAGTAGGGTCCGGTTCGATGCAAAAATCGAACGATTGAGTGGTAGGCAGAACCTAATAACTTTTGGAACTGGAGTTGTCAAATATTTAACCAAACTAATTTTGTAGGAGAGAAAGTTCATTGCATTTAAGACGGCATCCTTTTTCAGTAAAGGAATCACCTTGACAGGATCCTCACACAGTAAGCAGTCCTTAACCAACTCTATAACAGCCTCGGACTTTACGCTAGGGTGGAATCGAGACATGTAAAGCCAAAACAGCTCCTTTAGGGGTGGGACAGTCGGTACAGCCACAGATTTGGTGGACTTGGTATCGATGAGGGGCGGCAAATTAGTCTTCACACACTCTTCATGGTGTCAGTGAAGGTTCTTTTAATACGATTTTAAAAGATGGTGGCGTCGTTGCTGTCTCGGCGACCTTCTAGTAAAGCTGCAGCATTTGTTCACTGTTGACCGAAAAGGCTTCTTTAAGCTCACTAATGGCTTCACGGTGGTTTTCTTCAATCGTTGAAACAGCTGGGCTTACTGACATGACCGCTTTGAAGCGAGTTACTGTCATAAGTTTTACACATTCATCACACATCCAAAGCAGGGTTTTCCTCGCACGTAGAACTTTCCGCAAGGCCGCATTCGTTTTAACACACCTAGCATGGACGATTTGGTTGTAGAAACAACACATTGGTCACAGATATTTTCCATTGTTACGGACAGCAGCAGTCTACTCGAACAGACAGTCTTTTAACGTTTGCGTTCCGTTGGCGGTCTTTGTGGACTTGGAATCTTTTGAACTTCGTGGATTTCTAAGACTTCCTCGACTTCTTGCACTTCCTAGACTTTTTGGGCTTCTTGCTCTTCTTGAATGCTCCGAATTTCTCCTAGTTCTTGGACTTTTCGGATTACTTGAACTTGGTGTACTTCTTATACTTCCTGGCCTTCTTGGACTTTGTGAACTTTTCGGACTTCTTGGACTTTTTGGACTACTTGGACTACTTAGACTTGTTCTTTGCGAACTTTTTGGAATCTTTTAAACTTCCTGGAGTTCTTGGGCTTCTTAGATTTCTTGGATTTGTTGGATTTCTTAGACTTTCTGGACTTTTTGGATTACTTGGACTTCTTGGACTTTCTGAACTTCCCATTCCTAGACTTTCTTATCGTTTTGGACTTCTTTGTCTTATTGGATTTTTCTCATAGCTCTTCGACTTTTGGGATTACTTGGACTTGGCGGACTTTTTAGGCTTCTTGGTCTTCTTGGCTTCTTGGTCTTCTTGAACTTCTTGGACTTTGTGAACTCTTTGAACTTCTTGGACATCTTGGTCTTTGTGACCTTCTTGGAATCTTTTGAACTTTTTGGACTTTTTGGGCTTCTTGAACTTCTTGGACTTTCTTGATGTTTTGGACTTTTTGGTCTTCTTGAACGTTTTGAATTTCACGTAATTTCTGGCCATCTGGGACTTCTTGGACTAGTAGGACTTGCTGGACTTTTTAGATTTCTTGCTGTTCTTGGACTTCTTGCAATTTTTTTTAATTTTTTGGACTTCCTGGGCTTCGTGGACTTTCTGGATTTTTTGAACTTTTCAGACTACTTGCACTTGTAGGACATCTTGGACTTCGTGGACGTGAACGTGAACGTGGTCTTCGTAGACGTAGACGTAAAATATTTTTTTGACGTAGGACTACGTCTTACGGCAAGTTTTGAGATAGGGTGTCATTCCAAAAAATCGAAAAATACGAGCGTCGCGAAAAATGATAGGTTTTGAGCGCTAATAGCTCAGCGGTTTTCCGATCGATTTTCAATATTCTTACACCAATCGATCGGAAAATCTTCTAAGATTTGACCCAAATGAAAAAAAGTATGGATTCTTGACGTTGAACTATTGGAAAATTGAAAATAATGAACCTTTGTTTTACCAGAATTCTTGCTTCGTGATTGGTTGTTGGAAATGACGTCACCAAAGTAGAAACGCGTTTTCACGCTTCGGTTTATTATAATTCAGACAATTTTCAATAGATTTCTAAGATATTTACACCAATTGATCGGAAAATCGATTTGGTCGATTTGGAATCGATCGAAATATTGAAAATACAGAAAACTATTGATTTTCAATGCGCGTCATTGAAAAATTCAATTGGGTCCTAAAATTTGTGATAAAAAGATGATTTTTTTAGAAGGAACGATAAAGCTTCCCATTATGACTACCAGAGTATAGTTTTTTCTTTTTTAAAAAGATGCAGAGCACTAAAAAATTAAAAAACAAAAATATTGTAATTTATTCTCCCTTGACATTAGAGATCTTCCTTGACATAACGACAAAAACACGTTTCTGGCAACAATGATAACTTTTTCTCACTGGCAACTCTGGTTTGACATTAGAGCAGCTGATCGTTTTGACAGTTACAGCTTCGCAGTTGTCTCTTGTGCTTGTCTGCGTTTTGCTGGTCGTGAGGAAGTGGAACATCAAATTTGTACTAGTTATCGGATAAAAGCTTTGATTCGGGCAATGTATTCCAATCCATCGATTCACGGTGCTAGACTTTGTCCAAATCTAGTTTGCGCTAAGAATGACTAAACGATGTCAAACTGATGGCCAACAGTATAATCTCGGTACAATCGACCCCGCAGAACAGTATGAAAAAAAAAAACGCCAACCGAAACTGGCACCGTATTATCAATCAGATTGGTATGTTCTGCTACTCCGATGTGAATCAGCAGTAGGGCGAACGGCAGACCAAAAATTTCTGCGCGTTTCTAACCAAACACGGTCGCATCTCGATGGCGGGTGTTGCATCCGAAAACTGAAGCCATCCACGCTGTGACCAAGTGCAGTCACTACGCTTATTGCTGATTTTGACAAAGGCCTTAATTAAACTGAGATGACCGGAACCGGAAAATGAGCTGTAAACTCAGAAAATGTTTTAGGTCGCGATTGCCAAGCCATTTCCTGACTTTGCAACTTTTGACTTTTTGACACACTATCACATGAGCGTGAAGGTAAACAAAAAGTTTTCCGTGACATTTCAAGACATACTATGGTTTCTTTTTATAATTCGTGTTGTCTAGACACCGCTTGACACAACCATGCACAACTATAGTTTGTCTATATAAGGTTGCCCAAATGTTTATTTTTTGTTAAAAATTTCACAAAATTAAAAAAAAAAGGTTTTTAACGGCAATAGCCTAAAAATATAAAATTAAATATTAAAATATGTGTTCCTAACCCTAACCTCATCGTTTCAAGCTAAAAACGACATAGGGCTTTAGGACCCAATTATTTTCATATTTTTGCCTTCCCTCGTCAGTGCTTCCCTAGCACGGATGACAGAACTATATACGATATAAGCTATGGGTTAAGCTTCCTTATGATTGTATTTAACTAACGTCCTATAGAATCCTATCGAAAATTGTTGAGCAGATGCTGAGCGTGTGTTAGAGCTGGAGCACTCGTTTCGCTGTCGTGAAGGAATATCTGGCTGCTGAAGTTCCGGAATTGACAGGAAATATGCTGCTCGCGACAACGATACGATTAGAATTATCGTCACTTGCAGCTGGCACTCCGCAACAATGAAGAGTTGAATAAATTTCTGTCCGGTGTCACCACTGCTCAGAGAAGTGTCTTTTCGAACATCCAAGCTGTTTTGTTGCTGCCCAAGAAGATGGAAAAGAAAGCTTCAATTTCCAACATATCACGTCGACAAAATGATCTTTTAAGGACAAAACATAATGTTCATGAAGATTTGAGGAATTTTCGCTCACTGATTTTAATTCTATTTACCTTAGACTGATTCTAATTGTTCGCTTCTCACCAAATAATTTTAACCGATCACCTTTCGTGCTTCTGTTCGCTTGTTGCTGCTGGTTGAGTTGGCCGTCTCGGAAGGTAAGAAGCAGCCAACAAATATACCAGCACAATGTATTCGGTCAAGCGTCAAAATGCATAAAACCATTGGTTTAATAAAATGAAATTTTTAGTAACATCTTTTGCATCTTCATATAAGAATTTGTTCGTTCTTCAAAGAACGGTTTTCGGTAATTGATGAAACCTAGGAAACTTGGAACTTAGGGCTTTCCACTCGGTTTTCTTCAGCAACACAAATTTATCCATCACCAATGCTACAGTAATAATACGTTGCATAATTTTGCTCTGGTAACTTTGCTCTTTTGTTCAGACTGAAATTGAAATGCTCTATTTTATTTAACGTAGATGATAGAATGAAGGAACATGAAAAATAGGTGTGGCCGATTCTTGTCGCTTGCTCTGGTACATAATACGTGGTAAGCCGGCGAACAGTATTATTCAAACGCTAGCTGAGCTACTGCCAACATCGTTTGCCAGGGCAAACGAAAGTCAACTCGTGCACGTTTGCAGTTCCCGTCGGCTACTGAGCGTGTGTTGGAGCTGTAGAACTCATTTCGCTGCCGTGATGGAATATCTGGCTGCTGAAGTTCTGAAATTGGCAGGAAATATACTGCTCGCGACAACAAAACGACCAGAAGCATCCCACGTCACTTGCAGCTGGCCACTTGGAGTGGTATTTCATCGTGATTCAAGACCATACACGAACGGCTTTGTTGATCGCATAGCTGCTGAGGCTTTCCGGTTGATCCGTTGCAATAAGCCGTGCCTGGTTAGCGGTTATCGGTACTCCAATTTACCGAACAGAGAATTACGTTAAGTGCGTTAGTGCAAGTTTATTGCAAGCAGGAGTTATGATAATCAAACAATCGGTCCTTTTAAGGGCCACACAACGATTGAAGAGTTTTTTATATTTTCTTGCCCAGTTAATACCATAATAACACAGGCAACGAGGGAAAAGTTGAATTTTTCGCCATTGCGGACGACCAACAAATGACGGAAATAAGTTTTCTGGTCACGGCCACAAAAAAGTTGTGCAAGACTTTCAACTTTTTGAAAACTCGTGTACCGTCTACCGATTAACTGAGGAAAACCACTATTCAACGTAGAAATAGATCATAAAAATTTATTTACTGTTTGGTTTAGTTACTGACTTGGTTTCGTTTTATTAAAATAGATTCAATCAATTCATGGATATAACTCCAAAATCGGTTGAGGATTGAACCTATACAATGTTACTACTTTGATAAACGTTACGTATGTAGGTTGTATACATGAAGAATCGTATTATTACATACATGGATACATCCTACTATCGCTACAAAGAGACTTACGTGGTCCTACGTCACCTATGCGGTCGTTTCTTGTACACAACCCCTCTAATTTTTTAACTTCCTGGATTTCTTGGACTTCCTCGACTTCTTGAACTTCCTGGATTTGTTAGTTTCTTGAACATTTTGGACTTCTTGGTTTTCTTGGGTTTGGATTTAGACTTAGACTAACTTAGTATATCTGGCCTTTGCGAGTAAAAGTACAATAACGTGTCAGCGTTGAGAAAGCGTCATTGCTGGTAAGTAAAGTTAACAATTTATTCTTTTCGTTCAATTCGTAACTATAGACGATAGTCAATCGACCGAACATAAGGGAATTATGAATATTTTTTTTTGGGACTTCTAACTGGTTCGAATCAAAGAAACATTGTCACTTTTCGTTTAAAATGGCGATAAATGGGAAGCAAAAATGTGCTTACATATTTTTAGTTGATTTATCGAATTTGGAAGCTTGATGATTATGCATGATAGTGAATTTCCAAAAATAAATTGCTGTTGCTAACATTTCTGCTCGATTGACATAAATATCTTTCAAATTCGTGGAAAATAAGCGAGTTATTAGTGGGCAAACACCGTCTATTATTAATGACGAACGCTTTTTTTTTTTATTTCACACTCACACATGAGACGTAGTCCTACGTCCAAAGCAAAGCTCATCCAGAACATTTTTGTATTGCTAGTATAGATATATAATCCCAAATACATTTGCTTAAAAAGTTTAAACAATAATTATTGGCGTTATTATTATTACTAAAATTTCCATATAAAAGTGAGTGTTCTAACCGCGACGTCAATGTTAGTATTAGCTTTGCGTATAATGGTAATCGAGGTTGACAACGAATAAACATTACTGGACACTGCGCACGCAGTTCTCTGGAGGCAAAGAGATAATTTATATTCTTGTTGTTGAATCCATTGGATTTTTTATTAATTGATTAGGGATGCACCAGTGCAAAACGAAATGTTCTGTTGACTTGATCGAATCAGATTCAATCGGTAGTATAAACTGTGCAATTCAGTAATAAGAGTGTTATTCGCTTTACTGAATACGCTCAAGCTGATTAGAAAAGGTAAGAAATTTTCTTCAGTACCTATTTTATCATTACAAATGATAGAAAGAATTGTCTTGATTATAATCTTAATTGACAGATCGGACAAATTTAATATGCAATTGCAATGCAATTGTATCCTTTGGGTTAAGAATATTAAAGCTTAAGGAAAGTTTTGTGGGTTAATGGTTCTCAGATGACATTCGTATAGAAAACAAATTCGACTTTGATAATGCGTGCGTGCGACTATCAACGAGTGAACAAAAAATGCCAAATAATTGAAAAATGCACCAATAAATATTGTTTGTAAATTAATTTTGGTTATTTAATTTTCATTGCTCTTCATGAAATATTTTCCAGCCACTAGATTTGTGGTTTGAAACCCATATCTTAGCAGAATTAAGGGCATTTGAAGTCAAGTGGCTTAAGCATAGGTTAATGCTCAGGGCTCCAAATAATCTCCCTTTATCCTGAATTCGATTTAATCTTATTGGAGTCTCTTGACAGTACAAAAAAAAATCACTTATAATGTGTGTCAGAGTATTTGAATTATAGCTTAACAGAAAGTTCTCTCAGAGGTGACTCAGGTTTTGTTATAAGTAGAAAATTTGACCATTTAACTTATTACTATGCTTAACACAAAACCAATCAAATTAAAGTCGAAAAAATGGGTTAAAAGCTATTTCTGTCATGTCAACGAAACAATACATTTATGTACCACTTTCAGTGCCATATGGCATTACAAAACTAGTAAAAGTGTCTTTTTTCTGTCAGAATCCCTCCTCTAAAGTGGTATTTTTCATATAAAAAAAACACCCAACTGAACAAAACACGTGAAGGGTGTGCTCGTGCATAGGCAAATGATGCCCTCCGTTGCATCACTCAACGAGTTAAAAAACATCCCGAAAATACAAAAAACACGCTTAATAAATATAGATGGTAATGTATCGATCGCAATTGTAATTGAACATTAATGTACTCCATTTGGCAGACCGGCAGAAAGGGGATGTAACTGCTGCTGCATCGATGGCTATGCTATGGTGTCCTTTTTGTCGCCGCGTCCCGTCACCCTAGCATACGCGCGTTGCAGTAGCATTGTGACGTGCTCTGATGGATGTGTGTACATAAAACCATGACGAGTGACGCACTCACTCATTTAGCCGAGAATGAGATGAATGTTAACATATTTATTACAATTAATATATCCAAATGATATCTGTCAATATTTGCCGGCGCAGCAGCACGCGAGCACAGAGCCCGGCATGTTCGGGACTGCTCCGAGAGTGTGCCCAAGTGTATAATTTACCAAACCGAAAGCCCCGGGAGCGGGAGGTCGGACAGGACGGATGCTGGTACTATTTGTCCAGATGACGTTTCTCGGGGGATGTTTGATCGAAATGGTCTTTTCTTTTTGCTTCGTTCAATGAGCCGGTGGCGGTAATTACGCAAATCGATTCAGTTAATGGGGATGAGTTTGTTTGTTTGACAAAAAAAATACAGCTGAAACACTTTAGATTTTCTACTAATCGACTGCTTAAAAGAATCTTCGGACGAACTGTGGAAAGGGTTATCTTGAACGGACTTCCTAGGTTACATGTGAACCAAAAAAGAACCAATGTCGTTGTTCAGTATGATTTACAGCTTATTTAGCGTTTAAATTGATTGTTCCTAAGTATTCCGGTGCAATCGTTGACCCTCCGTTGAGGACTCCGCTATCTGCCGGTTGGAATCAAAACACCGAAACCCGAACTCACACCCTCTTTCCGGGTGGTGGCGCGCGAGACAGATACGCACCGGATCCGACGCCAAAGCACTGACAACGAGAGTGCGACTCGTTTTGCTATTTTTCGGGGACTTCGAAACGGAATCTCCCTTCAAGATTCTTATCTTGCGAGCCCCCTCCGTCACCGCCGCCAATGCTTCGTTGCGCTACACAACTACAGCTTATTCTGGCTGGCTGTTGTTTTGTCGGGTGAAAGTCATAAATCAAGTCGGAAAAAGGACACTCGCTTGAGTGACTTCGCGCTTACCATATATCCGCCAGTGTGTTTGAGCAGCTAGCGGTAGTCAAACCTAACTCCGCTGTCTCCAATTTCACAGGATTTGTGGGATTTTGGGGAGGTTGGTTGGTTGGCGGTTGGTGCACTGTTGCATTTGTCAGGATATTAGGTTAAGAGCAGAGATACGAGGTACGAGGTGAATTTTATTTAGTGGAAAAGGATTTCCGCGTGGAACAAAAACTCAATTTACGTGTTGAGAATAGCGAAGCTTTTGGCGAGCGCACCAGGTGAGCTGAGGGATGGGAAGAAACTATTAGTTTATTAACATTGGGAATTTGCAGTTGGGAAGTCACTGCTTGGCGAAAAACCGAACTGAACTTTGGCCCAGTTTGACCGTACAGCACCAAAAGAAAAGAATATATGTTTTAATATAAAACTGCAATATACTAGCTCAAGTTACACTGCGATGGACACTTATCTTTTTGTTTGAAGTTGCAATTTTAATTAATATTTACTTTGGAGCTGCCGGCAGCAAGCAAGGAGTCCTAATATGATTTTAATTGAAATTATTCCATGCAGATAGAGGACCTAAGGCATGCTTTCTGTGTATCCAAGCAGGAAAGAAGATGCATATGCTTTTCGAGTGCAAATATGTGGGAATTAGTCCTGGAGCAAATTGGTTGCGATAGAGCTTTTGTTTGAAGAGTAAAACGTTTTTCCACTCAGCAAGTTACGAGTGCCCTCTCATCAAACATCAAAGAAACTCGAAAACAACAATACGAGCTTTTCCGGAGCGTAAGAGTCAAAATCCGGGGTAAAATAATGTCGCTACTTGAGAATTATTTACAAGCGGTAATGAAGAATGGAGTATGCTTTACATCCAGTTACAGCAAAGTTCATTCTTTGCCAGTTGTCCGTGGTTTGGTTTTACAGTTTACATTATTGTTTCGAACCCGTCGATCCGTGCACATTTTGTATATTACATTTATGAGCTTTAAAAAAAACAATTAATTCTCTGTTATAACCATACCAAAAACCTGCTGCTTGCGTGATTGCAATGTATTGTAATCCAACTGGCTTTCCATAATTCGCTTCCTAATCACAACAGTACCACGGCAAACCCGAAAGGATCCACAAACGCTCCGCGCTCACCGAAACGACGGTGAATCAACCGAATTAGGTGGATATAGTTGGCCATTATAATCGCAATTAGCGCACGACAGTGAATTTTCCCGCCTCCGAACGATGAAGTCATAGCCCGCCGCCGGCCGCCGGTCGCACGGATTCCAAAGTCAGTCACCTCTCCGTTTACCAGGAACAACCATTGACCACCGCACGGCACGGGCAGACATCGTTTGTCAAAAAGTTGAAGGACTGGAACTTACCCGGTTGAGCAATCCGTCCGTGCAGGTCGTGAGGCAGGTCACGCGATGCTAAATTGCCACCATCGCACCGACCCGTTCGAACCAACAAGCTTTTCCTCAATCTCAATACGTTTTACGTCCGGGACTATTTGTTTTCCGTTGTTTCGCGGTTGTTCTTTGTTACGCCAAAAGGACTGACTAGTTTCGACACCTAATGAGCTGTGTCCTGCCAGACAAAACGTCCTGTTGCGGAAATGTCAATGACCATTGTGCTCGGAGCAACAAATCGACCGAGATAGACGTTCACTTGTCCTATTAGGGATTGAATCGGATTTCCAAAAATCCTGTACGTGTAGGCTCTCTTAGCTCCTGCCTCTACAGTAATGCGATTAAAGGCATTAGGCAGTTTCACCAGATACACACAGAACTGTGCAGGACAGTAATTGCAATCTCATCACGTAAGTTACGCACTGAGCTGCACTGCACCACCGGTTGGACTTGGTTTGCAACAGGCTCAACTGGTCTTTAGTTACCATCGTCGTCGTTGCAGGATTTTGGTTTCGTCGCCTGCATCTAGGCCGGATCATTTATGCTTGTTCTAGAATGGGACAACACAATTCGTAATCATTGTAATGTGCAGAATCCCTTTCCTAGTGGCAATCGTTTCGACTCAATGAACGGTTACAGCAAATCAGCCCCGGAGCCGTATTAAAGTTACAATTTGAATTTATCCGTATATCCTCGGTAGGCAGGACTGAACAGGACAGTGAAGCAGGTGGCCCGTTTGGTGGGAGGTTCGTGTAATAAAGAAACCCAGTGAAGCATAACCTGCCATCACCGGTGGTGTTAGTCAAAGACGATGATTAGGCGACATGAAGGCGTCAGAAACACCTCCTCCCTGGTTATTTTGACATCGCCGGCACCCCTGGAGATTGGTCAATTGCACACGTACGCACACCGGAGAAAACTATCACCCATTACTAGAATGCAGTGGATGTAAGTTGACCACCACCCGAGAGACTGGGCCGGGGATTTACTTCCAAATGCATCAGCATCAAATGCGTTCGTTATCCATCATTGCGATATAGAGGAGGATGCACTGATCTGCTCTAGGCGTGTAATCCGCATTGTTTAATTGAGTTACAATCGAAAATTGAATTTTACATAATAATACCGTCACGCTGCGATGAAGCTTGGATTGGACCCAACCAGCCGCAGCCCGGGCAGTCAATCACAGGAGGATCAATCTGGATCCCATTAGGTGTGTATTATTCATATTCTGGCATTTAATTGAATTTTCATCCAACTATCGTTTCGATTGGTACGGATAACGGGATGAGCTTGGTCGTGTGAGCGAAAAGTTGATTGATTGCTTTGAAATTGCCAATGTAAGATTTAGAAGGCTGAGATTGAATGAAAGTTTTTTGATGATAATATTTCAATCAATCCTGAGCGACTTTTGATGGTTAGTATACCAATTGATTCATAAATGGTGTAACAATTCCATGGTAATTACTATAACGTTTATTTTTAAATGTTAAAACTGAAAAGTATCAAGTTCACGTTTTCCCATCCATTGTTGAGTAATATCATTACTTCTCGTTCTCCTGGCTTGGACAACTTTATGATGTACAACCTCCTATTCAAGGTACCTTCGATTCGATTCGATAAAACCGACAGAATTCACCCATCCCAACAGATCATATACTCTTTGTTTCTTCTAAACCAAAACCAGTATGATGTCCTGAAAGTAAACTGTACCGAGAAAGTGTGCAACGACCTTCTTACTTCGAGCAATTGTATGAGTATGCTTTCAGATACCGGAGTTGCGTTTTAAGAATGGATAATTTTCTATGAAATCGCGTATAAAGGGATTTTTACGCGGTTTTTAACGTGACTATTTCTGTGCAATTTTGGAATTTATGTGCTTCAATAGTCTAATTTTTCGCGTAGTTCTGGAATTCACGAGGTTTTTTTCGGGTGAGTTTTGGAATTTAACCGGTTTTGCTTAACGCGGAACGTATCCTTTGCGTAAAAAGCGGCTTGAGTGTACTCCTGTTTTTGCATGGAAAATTATTTTAAAACATTTGGAACGCGTTTGATTTTATTATCATAAAATGTGCGAATGAATGATAGAATCAGGCATGCGTCATAACAAAATCTTGATATAAGACCACAGAGTATAGACGGTTTAGTGGTGTAATTGGTTAAACAACACGCTCAACTAGAGATTGCGAGCTGTGAGTTCGACTCTCACCTTCGCTAAGTCTATATTTTTGGCCTAATATCAAGAATTTTCAGTTTGCCTGAATCTACATTTCTCGCATTAAGCATTTATTCTTTCCCAACAGAAAATTATTATAAAAGCTGATGGCCAACATACAATTTTTAAGTGTATTACATTAATACCAAGAGTTCTGTATTTTTTGGAATATGTAGTAATATTGATAGTAAAATGATCTAAAATCAAACAAATGCAAAAAAAAACAATTCCAATTAATTTTCTTGCTCGATTTTCTTTATCTTTTTTGTGAGCAAATATGTGGCTCAGTTTTCTCACATATTCTTTAATTTGGATAAGCGACGAAAGAGTGCTTAAAACTCAAAGATAGCAGATTGGGTTCAAAAGTAATTTTAAAATGTTATTTTGAAAAAACAGTCACTAGGAGAAAGAAAAAAGAGAGAAGAAGAGAGAAGAGAATGATTGACAAAGGAAAAGCCTGAAAAATGAATAAAGCGAAAGATATAAAAATATACAAAAAGACAATTGAAAACTAATGAGAGAAAGATAGTGGTAGAAAGACAAAAAGCTAAAAGTAGAAATATAACATGATAAGAAGAAAAAAAGAAAAAAAAGAAAGAAAATGGAAATTAAAAACAGAATGAGAAGTGAGAGAAATGAACAAAGGGAGATAGTTAGTAGTAGAATAAGAAAACGATTAAAGAAGAAAGTCCTGTTGGAGAAAATAAATCTGGAGAAATTTAAAATCAAAAGAAGAGAGTGAGAAAGTGCAGAAGGAGATACGGCAAAAAGGGAAATTGAGAGAGAACAAAAAGCAAAAGAAAAATATTAGAAGAAAAAAATAGTTAATAAGAGAAGTCGAGACAGACAGACAGACAGACAGACAGACAGACAGACAGACAGACAGACAGACAGACAGACAGACAGACAGACAGACAGACAGACAGACAGACAGACAGACAGACAGACAGACAGACAGACAGACAGACAGACAGACAGACAGACAGACAGACAGACAGACAGACAGACAGACAGACAGACAGACAGACAGACAGACAGACAGACAGACAGACAGACAGACAGACAGACAGACAGACAGACAGACAGACAGACAGACAGACAGACAGACAGACAGACAGACAGACAGACAGACAGACAGACAGACAGACAGACAGACAGACAGACAGACAGACAGACAGACAGACAGACAGACAGACAGACAGACAGACAGACAGACAGACAGACAGACAGACAGACAGACAGACAGACAGACAGACAGACAGACAGACAGACAGACAGACAGACAGACAGACAGACAGACAGACAGACAGACAGACAGACAGACAGACAGACAGACAGACAGACAGACAGACAGACAGACAGACAGACAGACAGACAGACAGACAGACAGACAGACAGACAGACAGACAGACAGACAGACAGACAGACAGACAGACAGACAGACAGACAGACAGACAGACAGACAGACAGACAGACAGACAGACAGACAGACAGACAGACAGACAGACAGACAGACAGACAGACAGACAGACAGACAGACAGACAGACAGACAGACAGACAGACAGACAGACAGACAGACAGACAGACAGACAGACAGACAGACAGACAGACAGACAGACAGACAGACAGACAGACAGACAGACAGACAGACAGACAGACAGACAGACAGACAGACAGACAGACAGACAGACAGACAGACAGACAGACAGACAGACAGACAGACAGACAGACAGACAGACAGACAGACAGACAGACAGACAGACAGACAGACAGACAGACAGACAGACAGACAGACAGACAGACAGACAGACAGACAGACAGACAGACAGACAGACAGACAGACAGACAGACAGACAGACAGACAGACAGACAGACAGACAGACAGACAGACAGACAGACAGACAGACAGACAGACAGACAGACAGACAGACAGACAGACAGACAGACAGACAGACAGACAGACAGACAGACAGACAGACAGACAGACAGACAGACAGACAGACAGACAGACAGACAGACAGACAGACAGACAGACAGACAGACAGACAGACAGACAGACAGACAGACAGACAGACAGACAGACAGACAGACAGACAGACAGACAGACAGACAGACAGACAGACAGACAGACAGACAGACAGACAGACAGACAGACAGACAGACAGACAGACAGACAGACAGACAGACAGACAGACAGACAGACAGACAGACAGACAGACAGACAGACAGACAGACAGACAGACAGACAGACAGACAGACAGACAGACAGACAGACAGACAGACAGACAGACAGACAGACAGACAGACAGACAGACAGACAGACAGACAGACAGACAGACAGACAGACAGACAGACAGACAGACAGACAGACAGACAGACAGACAGACAGACAGACAGACAGACAGACAGACAGACAGACAGACAGACAGACAGACAGACAGACAGACAGACAGACAGACAGACAGACAGACAGACAGACAGACAGACAGACAGACAGACAGACAGACAGACAGACAGACAGACAGACAGACAGACAGACAGACAGACAGACAGACAGACAGACAGACAGACAGACAGACAGACAGACAGACAGACAGACAGACAGACAGACAGACAGACAGACAGACAGACAGACAGACAGACAGACAGACAGACAGACAGACAGACAGACAGACAGACAGACAGACAGACAGACAGACAGACAGACAGACAGACAGACAGACAGACAGACAGACAGACAGACAGACAGACAGACAGACAGACAGACAGACAGACAGACAGACAGACAGACAGACAGACAGACAGACAGACAGACAGACAGACAGACAGACAGACAGACAGACAGACAGACAGACAGACAGACAGACAGACAGACAGACAGACAGACAGACAGACAGACAGACAGACAGACAGACAGACAGACAGACAGACAGACAGACAGACAGACAGACAGACAGACAGACAGACAGACAGACAGACAGACAGACAGACAGACAGACAGACAGACAGACAGACAGACAGACAGACAGACAGACAGACAGACAGACAGACAGACAGACAGACAGACAGACAGACAGACAGACAGACAGACAGACAGACAGACAGACAGACAGACAGACAGACAGACAGACAGACAGACAGACAGACAGACAGACAGACAGACAGACAGACAGACAGACAGACAGACAGACAGACAGACAGACAGACAGACAGACAGACAGACAGACAGACAGACAGACAGACAGACAGACAGACAGACAGACAGACAGACAGACAGACAGACAGACAGACAGACAGACAGACAGACAGACAGACAGACAGACAGACAGACAGACAGACAGACAGACAGACAGACAGACAGACAGACAGACAGACAGACAGACAGACAGACAGACAGACAGACAGACAGACAGACAGACAGACAGACAGACAGACAGACAGACAGACAGACAGACAGACAGACAGACAGACAGACAGACAGACAGACAGACAGACAGACAGACAGACAGACAGACAGACAGACAGACAGACAGACAGACAGACAGACAGACAGACAGACAGACAGACAGACAGACAGACAGACAGACAGACAGACAGACAGACAGACAGACAGACAGACAGACAGACAGACAGACAGACAGACAGACAGACAGACAGACAGACAGACAGACAGACAGACAGACAGACAGACAGACAGACAGACAGACAGACAGACAGACAGACAGACAGACAGACAGACAGACAGACAGACAGACAGACAGACAGACAGACAGACAGACAGACAGACAGACAGACAGACAGACAGACAGACAGACAGACAGACAGACAGACAGACAGACAGACAGACAGACAGACAGACAGACAGACAGACAGACAGACAGACAGACAGACAGACAGACAGACAGACAGACAGACAGACAGACAGACAGACAGACAGACAGACAGACAGACAGACAGACAGACAGACAGACAGACAGACAGACAGACAGACAGACAGACAGACAGACAGACAGACAGACAGACAGACAGACAGACAGACAGACAGACAGACAGACAGACAGACAGACAGACAGACAGACAGACAGACAGACAGACAGACAGACAGACAGACAGACAGACAGACAGACAGACAGACAGACAGACAGACAGACAGACAGACAGACAGACAGACAGACAGACAGACAGACAGACAGACAGACAGACAGACAGACAGACAGACAGACAGACAGACAGACAGACAGACAGACAGACAGACAGACAGACAGACAGACAGACAGACAGACAGACAGACAGACAGACAGACAGACAGACAGACAGACAGACAGACAGACAGACA
This sequence comes from Sabethes cyaneus, assembly GCF_943734655.1. Lineage (NCBI taxonomy): Eukaryota > Metazoa > Arthropoda > Insecta > Diptera > Culicidae > Sabethes > Sabethes cyaneus. The sequence goes on along the minus strand of NC_071353.1, from coordinate 127,491,550 downwards.
GACAGACAGACAGACAGACAGACAGACAGACAGACAGACAGACAGACAGACAGACAGACAGACAGACAGACAGACAGACAGACAGACAGACAGACAGACAGACAGACAGACAGACAGACAGACAGACAGACAGACAGACAGACAGACAGACAGACAGACAGACAGACAGACAGACAGACAGACAGACAGACAGACAGACAGACAGACAGACAGACAGACAGACAGACAGACAGACAGACAGACAGACAGACAGACAGACAGACAGACAGACAGACAGACAGACAGACAGACAGACAGACAGACAGACAGACAGACAGACAGACAGACAGACAGACAGACAGACAGACAGACAGACAGACAGACAGACAGACAGACAGACAGACAGACAGACAGACAGACAGACAGACAGACAGACAGACAGACAGACAGACAGACAGACAGACAGACAGACAGACAGACAGACAGACAGACAGACAGACAGACAGACAGACAGACAGACAGACAGACAGACAGACAGACAGACAGACAGACAGACAGACAGACAGACAGACAGACAGACAGACAGACAGACAGACAGACAGACAGACAGACAGACAGACAGACAGACAGACAGACAGACAGACAGACAGACAGACAGACAGACAGACAGACAGACAGACAGACAGACAGACAGACAGACAGACAGACAGACAGACAGACAGACAGACAGACAGACAGACAGACAGACAGACAGACAGACAGACAGACAGACAGACAGACAGACAGACAGACAGACAGACAGACAGACAGACAGACAGACAGACAGACAGACAGACAGACAGACAGACAGACAGACAGACAGACAGACAGACAGACAGACAGACAGACAGACAGACAGACAGACAGACAGACAGACAGACAGACAGACAGACAGACAGACAGACAGACAGACAGACAGACAGACAGACAGACAGACAGACAGACAGACAGACAGACAGACAGACAGACAGACAGACAGACAGACAGACAGACAGACAGACAGACAGACAGACAGACAGACAGACAGACAGACAGACAGACAGACAGACAGACAGACAGACAGACAGACAGACAGACAGACAGACAGACAGACAGACAGACAGACAGACAGACAGACAGACAGACAGACAGACAGACAGACAGACAGACAGACAGACAGACAGACAGACAGACAGACAGACAGACAGACAGACAGACAGACAGACAGACAGACAGACAGACAGACAGACAGACAGACAGACAGACAGACAGACAGACAGACAGACAGACAGACAGACAGACAGACAGACAGACAGACAGACAGACAGACAGACAGACAGACAGACAGACAGACAGACAGACAGACAGACAGACAGACAGACAGACAGACAGACAGACAGACAGACAGACAGACAGACAGACAGACAGACAGACAGACAGACAGACAGACAGACAGACAGACAGACAGACAGACAGACAGACAGACAGACAGACAGACAGACAGACAGACAGACAGACAGACAGACAGACAGACAGACAGACAGACAGACAGACAGACAGACAGACAGACAGACAGACAGACAGACAGACAGACAGACAGACAGACAGACAGACAGACAGACAGACAGACAGACAGACAGACAGACAGACAGACAGACAGACAGACAGACAGACAGACAGACAGACAGACAGACAGACAGACAGACAGACAGACAGACAGACAGACAGACAGACAGACAGACAGACAGACAGACAGACAGACAGACAGACAGACAGACAGACAGACAGACAGACAGACAGACAGACAGACAGACAGACAGACAGACAGACAGACAGACAGACAGACAGACAGACAGACAGACAGACAGACAGACAGACAGACAGACAGACAGACAGACAGACAGACAGACAGACAGACAGACAGACAGACAGACAGACAGACAGACAGACAGACAGACAGACAGACAGACAGACAGACAGACAGACAGACAGACAGACAGACAGACAGACAGACAGACAGACAGACAGACAGACAGACAGACAGACAGACAGACAGACAGACAGATAGACAGATTTCTCGTGGTTCGTGGATATCTCTGCTTGGGAAAAAGGTGTTTCGGATCACCAGGCCGCGGGAGACTGTGAAGTTTATATATCGTTGGTTGTTATCGTTCTTGATAGTTATGAGGTCCTACACTGAGACTAGTGTAGACATACATTTCTTTCCAATTGACCTGGGCGTTCATATCCTCGGTAACGATGTTGATGTCTCGAGGTAACGTACTATCGTTGCCTCCAGCTGCGCGTAGAACGCTTCCTTCTCATCGTCTACCTTCATACGGGTGATGCAAGTTGATGAGGTATACTTGAAGAAGCGGCCCTTTGCCGGTTCAAGCTGTTCGAGCATCTGCCGGTCGCCATCTGCGAAATTCAGCGATCTGCAGTGCTTGTTTCGTTGTGTAGGTCAATGCCAAGTACTCCGATCCATATTTGTTCGAATTTCTGTAAAAGTTTGATTTAGGTAGGTTACTTTACTAGAGCCACGCTCCCGAATCTAGTGATGGTGCTGCCATCTTAACTTTAGTACCGAGCCATCACGTTTCTTAATTCAGTCGCCCGCTCCTAATCAGACGCTGCATAATCCGCTCCTAACATGGAGTACAACCACTCACTTGGTTGAAAATCGTCAAGCCATATACAAAAATGCATACGATTGAAGTTTTAGACGTAAAAAAACAAAGTTTGAATTTTTCTAACTAAATCGAAAGAATAGGAAAATATATATGTACAAATTGGGAGTAAAAAAATCGTTTTTGCAAGTCGTACTCCCGCCATCCTTCCTGAAAACGACCCGAATAAGCGTAACTAATTTGAAAAACTACTCATTTTACTACGTCCAAAATTGTTTGACCACAGAGCAGCTGGTCAAACGGGTTAATTGACTATATTTTAGACACTAAATATTCGTAAAATTCCATTCCTTCCTACTGGCAAGCTGGACAACTGTTCCCAGTAGTTCTACTTGTAATATAGGTTATTATCCACATGCTTTCCTAGCATTTGAAAATAATGAAAATAATAGTACGGCATAGTTTAGGTTTTGACCGAACCTTATGGCCGCACCGAATGACGGGGCGGGGACCGAATGTGCTTTTAATTAAAATCATTTCCCGATCCGCAAATGCTAACCATTAAGAGAGCCGTTCAAGATTTTCCGGGCCCGTCTTATGCTCCGTCATCAAAGGATAATTATTGCCGTCGGTCGGACCGTCGGACCGAAAAAGGGAAAGCACCTCGTGTTGTTTGTTTGTCCGCTTTAGGTCATTTATTGAGTTTATTCCAAAAGACTAACACTTTGTTCTATGTAAATCGAAAAGGGTAAAATTCTTTGCCAAATGTGACTTAGCATCTTTTTGTCTTGAAGGATTCATTCTAGTTGAACAGATAAGATAATGGATTTGTGGAAGAGAAACTATGCAAATGAGCTGGGTAGAAATGACTGTTTAATTTCTGGAGTGTAATTTCATCAGCATCCGATGGAATATCCATTTTGTTATTGTTTAAGAATCCATTTGACTGATAGTGAGATTCATTCCTTCTTGAGTACACTTGAAACTGAAGTGGATCCTGTGAAATGCACGGATGTAGTTTGGATCCAATCAAACTTTTAACTTCCACTTTAAGCTGAGAAAAGTGTAATCAGGAAGCGTCCAATTTCAGCATGATCCGACAAAAGCAGTTAAAACCGGAGTGGCAAATAACTGTTTAACTAACAGAAGTGAGAACGACCAAAGTTTCATTACCTCGTTTTTGCCAAATGTACGAAACTTTATACGTTCATGTGCTAACGCCAAACTGTAAGTGAGAATCCTTGATAGCAAAACAGCGATAAAAACCGAAACCAGACAACCTTGTCGATGTCTAAACACCCGACCGACGCTTCCTCCCCGAACCGAGTGCAACGTTCAAAGCACATTTTATAATCTGCACAATTTTCCGCGCTGAGCTGTCATCTGGGAAATGAGGTCCTAAATTCAATTCAATTTCGTCACCCATTTTTAACTCGTTCCTCGATGAGTTTTTCCTTCGTCTTTTCGTCTGCTTTGCCTTCGGTGGCAAGTCTTAAATTTCTATTCCGTCGGTATTGCTTTTATGCGACCACTCCCGTCGTTTTTATGGATTCACTTTTTCTCCACGTCCATGGAGTGTATGTGACGAGCAACCTACCGGCTGGGCTCAATGCTCAGTGCTAAGTTGGGAAGAGTATTTTCATCATCCACGTGGGAATCGAATGAACGCGCGGAATTGCCTAATGCTTGGGACGGATTGCTTGCTGGTACGATGGGGTAAGACGAATTGCTTAGCTTTGTTTGTTCGTTCCTTCCCTCCGAGAACTTTACATTAGAACTTTCCATGCCAGAAGACACCAGTCTGTTTTACGACGCTCGCCTTGCGAGTAGTGATCTTCGGTTATTATTTCTTCGACGCTAAATTATGCACTCGTTCGTCGCCGGCTTTGTCAAACCGGGTTCAATAATCGTCGAATATCGTAAAATTTGTTTAAATTGTTGTACCACGTCCAACAACCGGTCTCCCAGGTGTACAAAAAGATAAAAATATTGCTGCCGCTACCGGTGTTAGAGGTGGGGTGGTGGTGTTTCTGGAAGTGTGCAAGTCACCCTTCGACGGATTAAGCAAGGTACTATTCAAGATTTTTGACTACAGAGTGTTGCAATGCAACATTTTGCTTTGTTGAAACCAGCAATCATATTGCTTAGATGTTTATTTAAAGAAATTCTTAAAACTTACTGATCCGACAATAACATTTTCAATCCCAAATATCGTTGCCAGGCAAAGATGCACCAGCTTCACTTAAATTATAATCAGCAATAGAAAAATGACAAGAAACCTTACGTTATAGTGCAACATTATTCCTATTATTTTGGATCTGAACAGACAGGTTCCAGTTCGTGTCAGTGACCAAAAAATACAGTAATAATAAAAAGGGACATAATGCGACAAGGGATTAGGTCCATCCCGAAGTGTTGTTGTCGTTGGCCAAGGTGGCGGAAAACACAAGTGGCAGATACCTGTTTGCATTTTTATGTACTCATCATTCTTTGTGTGCGCGTTACCGGCAAGATTGAGAGGGACACTACAAAGTGATACATTGTGCTACATCACATCTTGCTTATGGTCCATTATTCCTACAGTACTTACCAGTAGGGAAAGATCCTGGTTACTGGTAAGGGCAGGGCGGTAACGATTTGTTACTGACCGAAAAAGAAGGCAACATTCTTTCTTCCGAAGTGAGGGGAAAATATTTCGGGTTTCGTTGGGAAATTTATGCCAAACCGACTGAACGTCCGATCAACCGGAGGTCAGCGGGAAAATTTGTGAACATTGTAGAACGGTTGAACGGTTCACACAATGCGCGCCTTTTGGTCTGTCTGTTGGTCGGCCCGGGCGAGGCGACTGGTTCGGCGGAGGGGTGATTAATGAGGTTGTTCAAATTAGATGGACAGATTCTGCGTCTCTTCTTCGTTTTAAATTAGAGATTATAGTAATCTTTTTTTTCGACCAGTTTAGCTTTCGGGCGACAAAACTTATTAGGGTACCTATTTCTCGAATATCTTGAAAATATTTCGATGATTTTGGTAATTTCAAACGAGATTTCGCCAAATTTCGAACTGAAGATAATTAACTACAGTGTATGATTGAAAAGAATCCTTACTCTTTACTGCCAAACTGTCCATAATGGTGTTAGTTCTTGAGAAGCGGCGTCTGGTTTTTGACTTTAGACTTTTGATTTTTGAGTTTTGACTTTCGATTTTTAACTTTCGATTTTTGACTTTTGACGTCTGTCTATCTGTTTTTTACGTGAGGAAACGCACGATGATAGGCATACTAATGACGTATATTTATAGAACGTAGCGCAGTGTGACACTCTAACCCACTAAAAATCTTACGGACATGTACCGATCGAAAAATGTCGACTGTCATGACTTCCATCTCCTCACGGTCATCCTAGCAGGGTTTCTTATCGAGCCCAGCACTGCTCCGTCGATATCGGTACTTCACTTCCACTTCATCTATCGAGACGTGTACCGGTCTAGGGATTTCCATGACTTCCATTCTTTCACGGGCACCCTCGTAGGTTTCTGGATCATCCACTGCTTCATGTTTGCCTCTACGTCTATTATATGTTATATGCCATGTTATAATGTCATTTTGATTAGGCTCGTGATCACTGTCACGGTCTACCATGTTATATTGTTGTTTAATCGGGACTGTGATCACTGTCACGGTCGCCATGTTATATGTTTATGTTATACACTATTCGCCATGTTATACGTTTACACTACCGGCTTGACTTGAAATGGCGCAAAACTTAGTGTGTACTTGGTTTGGGATATGTTGGCTGGAATTTGAGTTGCGTGAATGATATGGCTTTTAGAAACGTTTGTCATTTGAGTGTGTTTGTGCAGTGGATGGGATCTTACCTGTTAGGATGTTAGATGGCTTCGAGTCCGAGCCGGTGCAGTTATTGCCTGAAACAACCATGTCCCAACAGAAACTGCGTCAACTGAAAGCTGACTTGTCCGTGCTTCCTGTTCAACCAGATCGATCGAACCGGTATGAGCCTATACATTTATCTACCATCCTCGGCCCTGGTCCAATCCTGCTGCTATTTGTCCAACGATTCCTCTCTCATCATTTAGGTGCTGGTTTATCATGCATGGGGTTCAACAACGCTATTGAGGGGATAATCCGATGAGCGGGGACAGAAAATAGTGAACTCCTGGGCTTCGCGGATCCCTTTAATATCATAACGTATGCATTAAAAATATGAACCTTTTTTTCGAATGGTGATAAAAAAACTAAGACAGCCAATTGAGTTTGATAAATTTCCCATGGAAGGTAAATCGCAGTGGTTTATTCTTCTACAAAAATAGAAAAACAACTTGTGTTTTCTTATAAATTATAACATACTTACTTACTTACTTATGTGTCCATATCCGCCGGTCCGGCAGAACAAAGGGATGCTATCAGAGATCTCCACTGTTGACGGTTACCCGCCATGGCTTTTACCTGTCGCCAGGACAGGTTCTCGTCTACAGCCCGGATGTCATTGGCTAAGCTGCGTCGCCATGAGCCATGGGTCTACTTCTTCTACGCTGTCCTTGTGGATTCCAGTCGAGTGCTTCTTTGCAGACCTCGTTCGCTCCTTTCCTCAAGGTGTGTTCGATCCACTTCCACCTGCGTTCACGAATTTCTGTGGCTATTGGCCGTTGATGACACCGACGATGGAGTTCCTCATTGGATATCCAATTATCAGGCCACCAGGCACGAATAATATATCGCAGGCACCGGTTAATGAATACCTGCAGTTTTTGCGTTGTCTCCGCTGAGACGCACCACGTTTCGCAGGCATACAGCAGTACGGATTTAACGTTTGAATTAAAGATTCGGGTTTTCGTACGTAGAGTGATCTGGTTTGAGCGCCAAATGTTTCACAGACCTGCAAAGGCACCCCTGACCTTCCTGATTCGTGTGGCTATATTAGTCTTGGTACCACCATCGGGCGTTGTCTGGCTACCAAGATATTGAAGGACGTCTACCTGCCCAACTTGTTGTCCCGCTACGGTGAAGGTTGTGGAATTGTCAGTGTTCACTACTATAGATTCAGTTTTCGCTACATTGACTGTGAGACCTGCTGCATGGGAGCACTCGGAGAGGTCATCTTACTTGCTCTGCATATCATTTCGGCGTTATGTGAGCAAGACAATGTCGTCGGCTAGGTCGAGGTCATTTAGCTGCTCCATCGTTAGAGGATTCCAAGGCAATCCTCGATGTGGTCTACTGTCAATTGCTTCAACTAATATCTAATCCATAACGATGAGAAACAGAAGCGGTGATAAAATGCAGCCCTGTCTCACGCCAGCAGTAACCTCTACGGGGTCGGACAAGCCGACGTCATGCAAAACCTCGCACGAGAACTCCTCTACGCCTAAGTGCGCCCCAGATGTTTTCGTGGTTGAGTCGGTCGAACGCCTTTTGAAAGTCAACGAACACCAGCTGAAGAGAGTCCTGGAATTCGTTGATCTGCTCCAATATAATGCGGAGTGTTGTGATATGAGCGGCCAGCACGTAATCCAGCTTGCTGCCGCGGGAAAGTAGCGTCGATCTTCTCCTGGATCCGGTTGAGGATTACAGGATTACAGAGTACTTTGAGAGTAATACAGAGCAACGTGATACCACGCCAGTTACCGCATTCAATTAGGTGTCCTTTCTTAGGGACTTTAACCAATATGCCCTGCATTCAGTCCGCCGGAAAAGTTGCGGTTTCCATATATTGCTGAAAAGCTAATGCATCACGTAGGCTGACAAAGATGGGTCAGCTTTGAGCATTTCGGCTGAAATACAGTCTACCCCTGGTGCTCTATTGGATTTCATACTCAAGATGGCTATTACAATTTCATCCCGCGATGGCCCTCCGAGTTAACGCAGTTAATTCGACGAACTGTAAGCGTCATTCGCTGCTGGTTTTGTTGGTGTCTGACATTTGAGACTCGGAAGGGTTGTTAAAAATGTTCAGCCCATCGCTTACGTTGTTCTGAACGATCAGTCAGTAGCTGACCAGCTCTGTCCTTTAGCGGCATCTTTGTATTCATCCTGGCACCACTAAGGCGGCGAGAAATATCATACAACAAACGAATATCACCATTGGCGGCGGCGGTTTCTCCTTGTTCGGCTAGGGAGTTAGTCCAGGCTCTCTTGTCCCGCCTACAAGCACGTTTAACAGCCCTCTCCAGTTCGGCGTATCGTTGACGGGCAGCTGTCTTAGCCAATCTGGTCCGCGCTCACTCAATGCCGGCTTTCGCCTCTCTCCGCTCGTCGCTCTTCCTCCAAGATTCATTCGAAATCCACTCCCTCCGCTCGCTGCGCGCTTTGCCGAGGGTTACATCACTGCTCGTGATGAAGGCGTTCTTGCCGGTCCATTGCTCATCGACGGTTCCACCAGGTGGCAGCTCCGAGGCTCGAGATTCAAGTTGTTTGACAAAGGCCCTTTTCACCTCAGGATTCTCCAATCGGCGGTCGTCGTAACGGCACCCAACTTTCTCCTCCAGTCGTTGGACACATGCGACACGCAAACGTATCTCAGCGATAACAAGATGATGAAATTGTTGATTTCAGAGAATCGCCGCCACCGCAATGTTTGTTTGATTTAATCGACGTTTTTCGGCGAAATAAGTATGAAGATTTTCAAATACCAGTTAGTTCGGACGTCTCGAGCTACTGCTGGTCTTCGCTCATCATCTAATGGACGAAAAACTTGTCTGCAGATGATGAGCGATGCAGATGATGAATTTATAATATGATAATAGTGAAATAATATTTACCGCAAATAATCTTTTTAAGAAGTCACCTTCAACAACAACATGTCAGCCCCGAATATGTCAACATTTTTAGACATAAAGTTCACAGAAAGTTCTTTAATCATACTTTGCATACTTAACCCAAGCAACAATCTGAGTTTTATCGTACTCTTATGGTGGTCTTCAAGACCAATTTTGGTCTTAAATACCATTATAAGAGTTTAAGAAAACCCAAATTGTTACTTGGGAAGTTTCCATATACGTCGGTTCGGCAAAACAAATTAATGAAGTCAGGTTACACTGGTCAGCTTTTCAATGACAATTGTGTTAAATGACTTTAACCTGTCGCCAGAAAATGTTTGCATCGATCGTTGGAGAGGAAGCACTTATCATAATAGCATGAAGCTACAATTACAAGTTTTTCATCAATGCCAAGGAAGTAAACGTCTAGAACAGTGGTGGCCACGGTATAAGCATAATGCGGACTAAATCAGATTTCCTCAATAAATCCGCGGCCCAAAATACTTATGACATTAATAACTATACAACCTATAGTTCCCGTCTACCATCCATCAAACCAGTTTGGCCATCACTGGTCTAGAAAGTGGCACTTGGTTTAAATAACTTCCTTCAAATGAGTCTGAAACAGATAACTTTGGAACAAAATTTAAAACAGAAAACAACTTCACAGTTAAAAAGTTTCTTCAAAAAAATAAGATTAATTTCGTCATTTTCTCACACTTGATACTGTCCGAGTCACCTGCTGCACCGCAAGTCTCACGGACAACATTGTCCGTTTTGTGGGAAACCATCGGACAAAGAAGAACGCCATACGTATTCGTCGATAGTGCAAACATGACAAATGCTATCACTTCCAAAGCACATCACATATTTTGCATACAACTGTCCCATCCGTACACACCGGTATGTACCGACAACAAACCTCAATCGGGCAAGCAAGAACTGTTACCCGAACTACTGAAAACGGAAGCTGTTGTGTCACTCGGATATGCAATGTTGGAGTGTCTCGGTATGTCCGCATACGACACATGACAAATATTCTCGGTTCTCGGTACACAAGCGACAGGCAGCCTGCGAGGGAAATTCTCTTCCCATGTCCTCCCATGTTTATCGGGATGCTGCCCGTGATCACAATGAGCCCGAATTATGCCGGCGGTGGGAGTGGAATGCATTAAATAGATTGAAACCACCTGCCAACATGTCACACCGATTTTAAATAATCTACAGTTGGTCAATAAATCTCCGACAGTTTTCCCCCTGGGGGCGCAGTTCGGAGTGGTTCGCAGAGAAAGCAGCAGACTGATGGCCAATAATATGTTGTATGCAAATGTAGTGTTATTCTGCGGATGATGAGGGCGCGCGAAACTGTTACCGATCGGCACCGTCACCGCAACTGCATACCACCGGAGACCGGTATCGGGACGCCGGGACGAGGTTCGAACCCCATTCCCCCGCGTAAGCAGGAGAGCTCTTTCGAAGAGATTAATTATTAAAACATACACTTCTGCGAATCGAATCGCTCCCCAGGGGGACGCGGGCAGAGTCGGTAAATTTCTTGCCATTTGTCAACACCCTGTGAATGTACAGGGTATCCTATTCTCACTGTTTATTGGTATAGTTTAATTGAATCGATTGGTGATTGAGATTTGCTTGGTGCAATAAATGCCTGATGAATTTTTTTCTGTGAAAGGAACTCAACTTTGGAAAACCCCTTGTAGTCACAGTTAACAGCAAGTTAACAATTCTAAAACCACTTGGTTTTACTTGAATTTTATAAATGTTTTATTGTGGTATTAACATTACCAAGAGGATGCGAGTCCAAACACACTTATAGCTAGCGAGAAAACCATAATAAAACAGTTAATAAACCAAATTTATTGTGGTTGCTTATATTACCACGTTAAAACTTGTTGGCCGCACCACGTCTCCTATAAATTCACCATAAGTGTGGCGTAGCAATACAAAACGGCACACCAATCAAAATTGACCTTATCGCGGTTGCTTGTCAAACCGTAATAAATCTGTAAGTTTTATAGAGCTATTAAAACGGTAACATGAATGAGGAGAACGCTGCGCGGGCGGCCAACATGCGCAGTGCCACACGTCAGAACGTGGAAAGACACAAACAGAAGAAGATGCAGCGAGACCAAATTTTCGAGAGAAAAAGCGCTTCCTGGAAGAGCAGGAATATGCAGAGTTGGAGCGGCTGCATCGTTCTCAGGAAACGCGAAAGTTCTACCAGAAACTGAACGGATCCCGCAAAGGCTTTGTGCAGCGAGCCGCAATGTGTCGGGATAAGACTGGCAGTATTCTGACGAACGCTTGTGAGGTGACCGATAGGTAGAAGCAGTTCTTCGACGAACACCTGAATGGCGCCCAGGCGGAGAACCATGGTGGCGGGGAATGCGATTTCGACGGTGCAACAAACGGGGAAGAGGTGCCAGCCCCAACGATAGGCGAAGTTAAGGAGGCCATCATGCAGCTAAAGAACAACAAGTCAGCTGGAAAAGATGGCATCGGAGCGGAGCTTATTAAAATGGGACCAGAAAAGCTGGCCGTTTGTATACACCGACCAATTGTTAGAATTTGGGAGCTACAGAAGAATTTGAGCAGCTACGAGAGGAGTGGAAAGATGGGGTTATCTGCCCGATCTACAAAACGGGCGACAAGTTGGACTGTGAGAACTATCGAGCGATCACCGTTCTCAATGCCGCGTATAAAGTGCTGTCCCAAATCATTTTTCACCGACTATCGCCAATTGCGAACCGATTTGTGGGAACTTATTAAGCCGGCTTCGTCGAAGGTCGGTCTACAATAGATCAAATATTTACACTGCGTCAAATCCTCCAAAAGGGCCATGAATACAGAGTGCCCACGCATCATTTGTTCGATTACTTCAAAGCCGCATATGATACCATCGACCTGAAAGAGCTATGCAAAATCATGGACGAGAACGGTTTCCCAAGGAAGCTCTTAAAACTGATTAAATCTACGATGGATGGTACACAGTGCTGTGTTCGAATTTCGGGTGGATTGTCAAGTTCATTCGAATCACACAGAGGGCTTCGTCAAGGTGATGGCCTTTCATACCTGCTGTTCAACATAGCGCTACAAGGTGTTATAAATCAAGCGAATATCAACACGATATTCAACAAATCTAGTCAATTCGTCTGCTTTGCCGATGACATGGATAGTATCGGCAAAACATCTGTGGCGGTGGCTGAACAGTCTAAAGCGCGAAGCAGAAAAGATTGGGTTAAAGGTAAATACGTCTAAAACAAAGTACATGCTGGCCAGCGGAACCGAGGCCGCACGACTCCGCTTGGGCAGTAGTATAATGATCGACGGCGATGAGTTTGAGGTAGTCGATGAATTTGTCTACCTTGTCCTACTGGTAACGGCGGACAATGATACCAGCCGTGAGATTCGGAGGCGTATTATCAGCGGAAGTCGTGCTTATTGTGGGCTTCACAAGCAATTGCCGTCGAGCTGAGTAAGTCCTCGTACAAAGTGCACCCTGTACAATACGCTTATTAGAGCGGTTGTTCTCTAAGGGCATGAAACCTGGACAATGCTCGAGGGGGACCTGTGAGTGCTCGGAGTTTTCGAACGACGAGTGCCAAGAACGATCTTCGGCGGCGTACAGGAGAACGGAGTATGGAGGCGGAGGTTGAACCATGAACTCGCACAGCTCTATGGCGAACCCAGTATCCAGAAGGTGGTTAAAGCTGGACGGATACGATGGGCAGGGCATGTTGCAAGAATGCTGGACAACTACCCTGCAAAGAAGGTGTTCGCCTCAAATCCGGTAGGAACAAGACAACCAGGAGCGCGACGAGCAAGATGGTTAAACCAGGTGGAGCGAGATCTGGCGGAGAGTACTCGGTGTCCGAGGAATTGGAGAGCGGTAGCCCTCAACCGAGTTACATGGAGAAACTTTGTTCAACAGGCTTTGTCTTAGGACGGCAAGCCACCTAAGTAAGTAAATAAAACGGTAACACCCTGACCAAACAGTTTTTTTGCTGCTATTATGAAGAATACTAAAGTTCAACACCAAAATCATTTTTTTATGCGAAGCCATATTGCCATATTCTTGTTTTAGCTCGCAAACAAAAATTCATGAAAGCAAAGTATTTTGCAGAAAGAAAGTTATTATCAATCGGTTTCCTGTCAGAGGAAGCAACTAGAATGATTTTGCTAGAAATTGAGATTGACTAACTGCATATTTTTATTTTGTTAAAACCAGGCTTCACTTTCAGTGTTTTGCTCAGTAGATGCTCATTTGAGTGCAGCACCTCAACGAAAAAGAATTCGAAAAAGTAGTGCAAACAGCAATTGTAGATTTACTTATTATCTACATTATTGTTGAAGAAAGTATAAGTCTATTTTTTGCATTTACGGCGCTATGGGGCTGCTGCCTAGAGATGGTCGGGTATGGAAATTTGAATACCCGAACCCGACCCGTGCCCGATTAAGAAAAAAATTAAAAACCCGTACCCGACCCGAACCCGCAAATTTATTATTTTTAATACCCGAACCCGACCGCAACCCGTCGGGTACGGGACGGGCCCGGGTACCCGACCATCTTTAGTGTTAAATGTGGTCGATTGAGATACCCGACCCGACCCGTACCCGGTTTCAAAAACAAAAATTAAGAACCCGTACCCGACCCGAACCCGCAAATTATTTTTTTTCAATACCCGGACCCGACCCGAACCCGGCGGGTACGGGTACGGGTGCGGGTTTCGGGCAAATTTTCCGCTACCCGACCATCTCTACTGCTGCCCCGTTAGTAGCAAAGAGACAAATTATTCGACAATAATGTAGTTACTAATTAACTGTATAATTGCCGTTTGCACCAGTTTTTCGAATTTTGTTTCGTTGAGGCGTTGCAGTCAAATAAGCATCTACTGAGTAAAAAATCGAGAATGAAGCCTGGTTAAAACAAACATTTTTCGAAAATTACTAAATTTCAGCGGCGCGTTGATTTTATCCACCCATCATATCAATATGCACGATGAAATTAAATGCGCACATGCTGCAAACCAACGGAATTGCGTAAAATTTATTAAATATTCTATGGGGTATTTTATTATGGTCACTATAAACCAAATCGATCAGAATAATCTGACAGTAAAACTGTAACTTTGCTGCTCACGAATATATTTTCAAACTGATAAAGCTGGCGAACTTATTTAGCTTTTGCCAGAGCGAAAAGCGAAAAGCTTCATTAAATTATAGCGATGGCTGTCAAGCAGCGAAAACTTAACCGGTTTTATTGCTGCTTTCATCAGAGCGTGATACGACTACTTGAGTTTATAACCTAATTCTTATAGAGGTTATGAAAACATTCTGAGGAATGGGCCACTTGGTCAGAAAGCAGTTTTATAGCGGTCATCAAAATGTTCTGGTCGGTGTTAAGTCAGACCGAACCAAGTGACAAAACTCTGATTTCGAGAAAAATGCGTTCAAAGTTTGCTGCTCTGCATGGTTTAAAGCAGTCAATCATTCGAAATCATCTCATAACTCTGGCTGTTTGCAACATTTATGTTTTCTGATTGGAGTAAAATGTAGCTTAGAAAATTCTTGACCGTTTACTGTCATAATTCATTTTTTTAAATTTTGCGTTTTTTTTGGTCCGGTCTGATTTAACACTGACCATTTAATGATCAATTATTTAGGTTGGCACAACTGCATATCCATGCTCGTTGCCTTTATCACGTGCCAGCAAACGACTGCCGTGGATTCGCGATTGCAATTGAAATGAATTGAAGTTTTTCCTTTCGATTCAAAAGTAAACTATATGCAAAATCATTATAATATTCTTCTAAACAAATAAATACATTGGTGGCAAACCAAAGCTGCATGTACATGAAATTAACTTTGTGAAAATTTGTATGCAGGGGTTTTAAGACGTTAAGGAATTAGTAAAACAAACTTTCGTTTTCGTCGTCGTGGTTGGGCCACATTTTGGAATTCGCCTATAACTTTCGTTTCAAAAGGAATTTTGGAAATCTAAATACATCGTTGCAAAGGTCTAAGAATAAGGTATATTTCCGGAAAGTTTTGAACTGATTTCTTGAAAAAACAAAAATTTATAGGCATTTACGTGAAGACAAAAAATGTTGTCATAGTCGGGCCATGTTGTGCAGGTTGGGCCACCGCAGAATATCTAAGACATACGTATTGAAATTCTATATAGAGATATGAAAAGAATGAATTCCGTGAACAACGACTCATATAGGTACAAATACCCTATTTATAATTGCATCTTTGCGAAATTTTGGCGATCTTGTAAAATCAATATTGCTACAATCGCCTTTTCCGAAGTGTACAACTACAATGAACAAAACAACTAAAATCTAGGTTTTTATCGTATTAGTTTTGCTTTATTTCATCACATTTTACGTGACTGACATTCTCCAGCGATTATTACGCTTCTGCACTTAAAATTATGGTGGCCCAACCATGACTACTCAAGTGGCCCGACCTTTACAAATAGCGCTTTTCTAGTATTTCACCTTAGCCTTCCCAAACACCTTACTAGAGAGGATTTTTTTATAGTTTTCATGTGCAGCACAACACACTTCATACATTTTCAAAATTTATCTCGATAATTGCATTTCATGAATCATTTCTTGAAGAAAAGTTCATTGCGCCTGGAAAACTTTTTTTTGTACGATTTAGTCACTGAATTCAGTACGGGTGTTTTGAATACACGATTAAAACTGACAATATTGTGGAAAGTTAGCTATTACAGTAAGAAGTTTTACAATGGTTGTATCATAGATATCATGAGCTATTAAAACTGTAAAATCGTGATGGCCCGACCATAACAGTGGCCCGACGATAACGACAATACCCTACTAAGATGCTCAAAAATAATCATCAGCTTTTATTATATGTTTGGATAGTTTTGATAATATTTTTTCCTAAAAACATAAACATAAAAGCATGAAAGCATCTTCGCCTATTCGTCGCTAATATAATTCACTGTCCCGTAATAAGCCTGTGCACTTGTGAACCGAACAGATGTACTGAACGATTTTTCACGCATATATGGTTACAATAAATCAGCATTCAATGATCTGACCCTTTACCGTAAAACCCATCTTCATTACCGGAAAAAAATACACAGCTCAATAAAAGAGTATCCTTTTTTTCGAAAAAACGCAGCACTGATTTACGATAATACGAACCAGATCCCTGCCGCATTTTTTTTTTTGGCAAAAAAATCGATTTGCGCTGCGACATGCAATCCAGCACAATGCTGTTATTGCAATTTAATTATCCCATTAACCATCAGATTATCTCCACCCATTTCCAAAATATTTTCCAAAAATACTCCCAGTTGGAAGTCATGTTGAGATGGATTTTTTCCAAAAAAAAAAAAAAATAAAGATCCTAACTAGCTTCCAATAATTTGATTTACTGTTCTGACCCTTCCACCGTAGCGCAGCGGAACATTTTTAAAATCTGCTTTGAACAAAAAAAAAATACCAAAAACACAAAAACCAGGAGGGTGCCTCCCGTATGGGCTGGCTGGATTACCCATCCAAACCAGGATCTACCCTCCCGATTTTCGAAAACAAAAAACTAAGAAAAATCAGCTGGATCGCATCGCGGTGACATCGATCCGTGACTCTCATAATCCCTCATTAGCTAACGATGGTGGTGGTGGTGGTGCAGCAGGACAGCCCGGCCGGGTGTCCTTGCACCCATATCCGATACTTAGCTTCGCAGCTAGGAGATTTATTGCCGTTTTTTCTCGCGGCGTCCTCCTGCATTTTTGCTTTATTGGATCTAATTTAGCTCTTTCGATAGAAGGTCGTACTGCACCACCGACCGGTGGGTAAAAACCACTCATGTGGTCACCCTTTTTTGTGTCCGTTTTTTTTTTTCTGGCGAGAAGAAGAATCTGCTTTTGATATTTCTATTTTTTTATTTGCGTTACATATATTTGCCAACAGAAGAAGGAGGCAACTTCAGTGGTGGAAAAAAGGGTTCCGCAGGCTATACGACGAGGCAATTCAATTTTCGGCTTTTTGTTTACGTACATCTTATTTTTCGGCCTTTCCCTTCAATGGCTACCGTTGTTGGTTGACCGTCCGCACACAGGAAGGCCAAATTTATGACAATCATAAACAGATTAGAAGGGAATTGATTTCCATCGCAAACATACTTCGCACAACGCAAAGTAGCAAGTAAATTTGCTGCAAGAAGGGGTAGCTTGAGCGGGGCAATAAGATGAATAAATATGTTCGTGTCCCGTTTTTGGAAAAAGGCTTTCGAGGTACCTAAATCGGGTGAAAGTTGTGATTAGGAAAATGGATTTGGTCAAACAAAGTAAATGGAGTTTGTTTGCGATTTATTTTCTTTGAAGAAATAGATCAATAGCTGGGTGACAGATGGAAATGAAATTTCGACTGAAATATGAAACAAATTTAAAGCGGAAACTTTATCGGCAACAGTTGGTGGCAAATCAAATTATTCCCTCGTGGCTGAAACCCGCTGGCATTGGCATTGAACGGAGCGCTGGACATTTGACATTGTGGACGTTCCTAACCGGACGACACCAGCAACGGATAGAGCAATCGATTCCCACTTTTCATGTCACACGTCGGTGCACTCGCCACATACTTTCTTCAACTGTCCGGTCGGTGGTGGGCCAAGGACTTCCATAGTTCCCCCCAGCAGAGGGACAACCGTCTCACGATTCCGATGCTTTCAGATAGCAGAGCGCCAAAATCAATTCCATTTTATACGACCCGGACGAACGGTTGTATAGAAATTTTAATCAAAAACAGAAAATTTATTGCTCAATTCCGTGCAGCAGCAGCAGCAGTAGCAGTAACTGGAGTTGCACTGTCGCGATGGAAGGACTGTCCTTCGTCAGTTATTATCATCATCAGTATCGTCGCATCGAGGAACGGATTTGAGCTGCCGTTGGATTGCAAATGAATCCTTGAAGCCAGCAGCCACAGGCTGGCGGGGTGAGAAGACCAGGCGTTGAAAATTTTCCACCGACACGACAGAAGGAACAAAGTCATGAATGCAACGTTGCTTCCTTACTGTGCGGAATTGTCGATTGTCACCGATTGACTGGAACGAATATGATACACATCCTTTCGAATGGTACCTTGGTCGCTGGAAGGTGGGTGGGTGGTGAAAATCGACGCGGGAAAACACGCTCAAGACAAGATGCTAGGAAGCGGGTTGCAACGAGTTTATGGTTTTATCTTCCACCGCGCTGCTGCTGCTGCTGGCAGCTTCTCGGTTCTCGCCTGTGTCAACCGCCATTTCAGATTAGAACAATGAAATAAAAGTAATCGTCAACGACAGTCGTTACAGCAAGCGAGTGATAGTAAATTGCTTTACTAGCGTATGATAGTGCAAGTAGGAATTATTGCATCCCCTTCGTTCGCCTCCCATCCACATAAGGAAGCTAACTCGAGTGGAAAATTTAAATTTTTCATGAAACGTGAACACGTCAGCGTTGATAAGATAGTCGAATGTTATATGGTGAATAACGGGATTTCGAATTTAGTGACTCATAAAACCGGGGGACCAGTCAGGGTTGAAGGTAGTAAAATTCATGTTTTCCGTTCAATTTTGCTTCATCCGTCCTAAAGTCAACCCTGTCACCAAGCCATAATTTGCATCCTTTGCTAGTTCTTTTGCTTAATAAAAGTTCCGATAGACACACTCTCGAATGAAAAAACCCGCGCTTCTGCACAGTTCCGTTCCCATTCGACGGCAGTTATCCTCACCGTCATTGGCATCCACGCCGAAACACCCATCATGGGTGTTCACTATGCACCTCTGTGCGCAGACAAGGCAAGATGCAGTCGGTCGCGCGAAAGATATGCAAAATTTTCGCAAACTAAGAAAATATTTATGTAATATAATTTTATTCATTGATCGTAAAATTTCGCACAATATAGCACATAAAATCGTCGTATCTCGTCGAATCGTTTTGTCCCGTTTCTTCCGGCTCCTTCAGTGTGGGACGCGAATTCCATCAAAGTCGAAATTTGAAATTCCTTCTCAGCAATAAAGATTATTGGAAAACCGGAACAGACTATACAGGGGGTTGCTGCTCCCGACGACTACCGGTCGGATCAGGCTGTAAGGAAAACTATACCGATGCTTACTCCAGGGGGTTCGGCAATCTTATCAAGCAACTGAAATCTTGCATGCTCTCCAACAAAACGAAACGTCTTTTCGCGCCGTTTGTTTAGTTCGATGGAACGGGCAAACCAAATTTCAATCAAAGCACTTTTAACCACACGAGCAACATACGAACGAAGAGTTACAAACTAGCTTTGTCGTTTTGTAACTGCCGTTTTCGGGTTTAATTCAATCAAAACTATTCCGGTTGATTTGATCCTTCTCGTCTGACTATCCTCTTCCCGGCGGCGGGGTCGATTTTTCTCATTCCCAGCTGCATTCCGACGACGACAAGATGCAGATAATTTAATTAAAACATCGCTCGAGTGTAGGAGTTCGAATTTCGACAGCTCCATCTAAGTGACAATTTGTGTGCTTGAAACCGGGACGAAACCCAAAAGCACACACAAAGTAAATAATTACTTTGGACGGTTGAATCTCCGGTCTCAAGAACGTCTTTATCTTTAGAAAAGCCGAAGATTCGTTTGCGGTTTAGACTTTCGCACATTGTCTGTATGATTCCGGATGCTTAGTACTGTGCGACCGAAACAAACTGGCTAAAAGGAAAGTTTTGCAGGCAGGCGACCTGTTCTTCACTTGGACCACGTTAAACCTGTACGAAACACCTTAACTAGATTACAACAGAGGCATGCTGCGTTCTACGTTCTGTGGTCGGATTAACGACTAGACAGGGTATAGACTTAATTATCGAAAATCAATTCAGAATGTTAGCGCAAAGCTAAATATATTTTCCTGGAGGTAGAGGTTTTTGTCTTGATATATCGATAATGTATTATTGATTATTCAAACTATCGAACAGCACAGTAAATTGAATTTGCGATTTGTGGAATCCAATAAATTAATCCACCATAGATTGGTTTTTTATATGGAATAATTTAAAAACTAAAGAAATCACTGATCCAGTCCGCTGTGGTTCAAAGGTTCATCAATTGGTCCGATCCGAGAATCTTCCAGTTTAGGTAAAAGAAACGTTATACAAACTTAATAAGCGTTTCTTCATTGACCCTCACTTGCCTAATTTTATGCTCTTTCACCCTCACGTCTTTCTCGCCCTGGGGGCACTATCAACACTTGTAAAAGTTTAACTAAGCTGGATAATGAGGCATAATCCGGTTTCCATTCCGATATTATTCGACTAAAGTTTGGTCCATTTAGCAATAGAACAAAAAGAATTGCGAGTCTTGCGGATTCCAGTTAAGGTAAAGTGATCAGATATTTTTTGAATGAGTGCGGGACATGCCGATTGGTGTGCCGAGTGGCTTATTTGCTAAATCGGTTTGGTGGTAAAGATGGGATCATTTAGAAATTAGGCACTCCATTTTGGCACTCCATTGAGCACCGTGCTCACAGTGGCCGTGGACGCTAGATTTCGATAGCGTTGTGTTATTTGTAAACAGTTTTGCTCGGTATATTTTTTCGCAGAGGTAACGTGGTTTCGAGATATTCATTATGCAGGAGGGGAAATGAAAGTAATTATGTGCGGTCACCTGCATAATCCATCAGCGTCGGCTGACGGAACTGACGGATATTTCAAAAGAGCTGTGGTGTGAGTAATTGAGGGGTGTAAGAAAACTCTCAAGGCTGTCCGCAAGGCGCAGGCCAGACGTTGGAGTTGAACTCTTGATCGTCAACTGCGATCGAGGGTCATTCGGAAAGTCAAGGCTGATCTCAGCATCACGGATTGTGCTTTGGCGAAAAAACTGAATACTGACCGCTGTACTGTACGGTGAATCCGTCTCGGAATGGCTACAAGTGTTACCGAACAAGTGGGGAGCCCAACTGAACCCTCAAACAATAAACAAAGGCTAGAATCCGGTCTCGTGGGCAGTGCGGCCGAGTGGTGACGAAACGCGATGCATGTGTCTGACTCGATGATGATTAAGCTTCAGAGAAGGCCGATTTCAGCAAAACCCAGGATTCTTCATGCTCTGGCTCGCGGTAGGGTTTGTAGCAGATTCGAGATTGGTTTTGGGAAAGGTCATGACTTGGCAAGGGATCTGTTTCATTGGCTTCCGTGTGAAAACCAGTGTTTTGTGACGGATAAGAATTCGGAGATACACAGCGGTAGGTGCCCCACCAGGCGGATTTTGCCCTTCATTAAGTCCCATGATAGCCTACCGCAGTTTCAGCATGCATGCTACAGTGAACAATAGACTGCAGTTCATCTCAAAAGAGCTGAGTGCACCAAATTGTTCCCGGGTTCGTCCAGTATTGAAATACTGGGGTATAATGAAGCGAAAGCTGAAGATGAAGAGAACAGTCATCAGCGACATTGGTCAGATGAGGAGTTCGAGGTGCCGGCTGGCCGCCCAGGTAGCATTTTCGTATGTATAAAAAAGGTAAAAATCAGCATTACGTACAGATATACATGCTAAATAGATCGTATTTCATGCGCAAAACTGGCATATCCGTACTATTTTGGAGGCGATACACGTGATTACGAATAATTTTGAGCGTTACGACTATATAAGTATTTATATACGATAATATCCGATTAAGCGCGAGTCGCTCCGTACTACTCTACGATTTTGTACTGAAAATCGTATGTATGTCAGTCATTATCATTATATACATCAAGATTCCAGTTACATCAAGATTGAAGTCATGATGACACACATATGGTACTATTTTGATTTTATTAATTGTGCATATATGCCGTTGTAAGCATAAAAGGATTTTTGTTTGAATATATATGTGCCACACTGTAAGCCTCCAAAGTTTTGAGATAGCAATCGGATGATTCATTTTATCGAAAGCCGCTATAACTCCGTTAACTTGAACATGCAATGACGCAGAGTGGTGCTATTTAAAGATAGTTTGAATCGTTTTGTTTTGGACATTTGCCTTTTACACCCAAATGACATGCTCATTGACGACATCGGAATTGGAATAGGCATCGCACTTATTGGAACAACCGGCGGTCCCAAATTGACGATAGAGACTGACGCCGAAACCACTAGTCGGTTTGTCCATTAACTTGATACGAATACGTTATAAGTGAAGGTCGGTTGTCCAGTACCGTACATACTAGACTGTGACATTCCTGCCGCCGAAATTGAACCCCACGTAGAAACTGCCTAATTCAACTGGTCGAAAGCGGACACTGATAGGAATCGAACACATCTGAAAAAATGTCAGTCCATCCGATTCAGTGGACGTCTAAGTGCACCCTACTTCATCGGGATTCTGCATTTCCGTAATAGAAGCCAGTAGAAAATTTAAATTCGTCGGCAGAACAGTGGTGATGACTTGTGACGCTGGTTTTAACGATTCGTTCGATTTCAACTGTGGTGCTTTCGAAGAGGCTCTGGTTGACGGAGTGGGAGTGGAACCGTGACCAAATGAAGGCATCGAAGATGTCACATTCGCTTGCTCTCCTTGCGGATCGACCTCATATTTTTACCTCAATTATCATCTTCTTCATTTAGCTTTTCAGCTTTGCGACTCCGTCTCCTATTGATTGCACGGTTTTCGACAGAATGGATGGGTTTCCTGTTTTTTCCAGGATCTTCAGCTTCGCCTTAGGCATTGTCTTCTCCAGCTAGATTGTCTTTTTTGCTAACTTCCGTTCGTCTCCATTCCCTCATGCTCGTACAGGATTTTCATTTGGACTTCCCGCATGTCAGCTGCATTGACGTTCGGCATTGTGATTGTAGTTGTAGGGAAAGCCGCACCATGACATTGTGGAGCCCTTGGAGAAGACCCGATTTGGCACTCCCTCGCTTCTGAAATCCGTGTTCTTTACAATAAGATTTTAAACTACAAACCAGATTCTGAACCTAGTTTGTGGTTCTGGACCATATTTTTTATCTGGTTTTGTTTCAAGTTTTGCAACAAATTTTGGAACCGATTTGGACTAGATCCTGAACCAGATTTTGGACCACATTTTTATTCAAATTTTGAGTCAGATTGTGGACCACAGTTTTTTTTTATCACCAACCAGATTTTGGATCAGTTTTTGAACTAGATTCCGGCCCTGGACTAAATGCAAACCGTATTTTTTTCATCAAACTTTGGTTCAGATTTTAGAACAGATTTGGACTAGATTTTGGACCAAATTTTGAACCCTATTTTTTATCAGATTTTTGATCAGGTTTTGAATCAGATTTTGGATTAGATTTTGGACCCAGGACCCAAATTTGGCATTTGGAGGTTTTTAGAGGTAAGAATTTTTTCCATGATGAATTGGGAGCCCTCCCCTGTTTAGGAGGGTAGGCTCCCATACAAATGACATTCAAAGGGTCTAGGCGGTTTTCCATACAAAAAATGCCCCCGAACCTAATTAAATTATGCAATGATTCAAACAAAGTACATGACCTGAGGAGCATTTTGGCAAATTTTCAGATCATTAGACGCCATTCATTTTTCGCAGTTTACTTCGAAACCAATTATCATAAAAATTTGAAAAAAATCACAGATGTTATACTCACTGCAAGACACATTTCCATTCGACCCGAGATTCGAGCATACGACGACTGGCTTGTTAGACCCGTATAGTACCTGGAAACTAACTGGGCGGGTACTGTTGCACCAAAAATCAACTCGCACTACATTCAAATGGTTATTAGAGCATTAACACTAGATATACCAGACCAGTCATTTTGACTGGTCGTGCAATTTCAATTTGAAATTTCTACAACATATAACATTTGCTTTCAAAAACGATGTTATGACTTTTGTAGCTATAAGTAAAGAATACATTTTATGAACTTAATGTTACTTTATATATATTAGTAACAAATATATTTTTTGCTTTTGCCATTTTGACTGGTGCTGGTATAGATTCTATGAAGAAATGTAGCATTTCGGGAGAACGGTGAGTCCGAAACATGAAATTATACAGTGAAGTGCTGTTCCTAATGGTTCTTGGCCATTATTGTAGAGTTTTGTCAAGAGTCGGTCCTTTTCGGCGGTTCTATTCTTCAACTGACCGATTTCTCGCCGGATCTCTTTGAGATCGGAAGTCGAAACGCCTATAGGCTCTCCTACGTTGACTTTTGCTCCATTTCCTTTTGCTATATCGCAATTGAGATCCCTGTCAAAGATCTGCTTCCACTCACCAACCACCTCGCGCCCGTTTGTGGCCAGGTTTCCCTGCTCGTTCCTACACATATCAGGCCTCGGTGTGTATCCTTTACGAGATCGGTTTACCTTCTCATAGAACTTGTGCATCTCACTAGCCTAAAATAGTGGTGCTAGCTCTCCTTCTGGCGTTTTGCGGCCTCACTGATGACCAAACGTATTCTGCTCCCTTTATTTTCGAGGGTCGAAGCACCTGGCCACAGAGGAAGGCGCGTAGTACGCGCGTAGTTCTCAGCACCTTGCGGATTGTCTAATTACCAAATGTTTAACCGAGGAAGGTGGGTTTGTCGCAGGGTATATCCGTCGATAATTTTGAGCGCACGTGTACTGCTACTAGGTAATGATCTGAGTCGATATCCGTACCCCGTAGAGAGCGTACGTTGGTGATGTTCGAGAAAACCCGGCCTTCGATGAGAATATGGTCGATTAGGTTGAATGTTAGTTGGTCAGGTGATCTCCTGGTGGTTTTATAGATCTATGCGGGGAAAGAATGTGTTTCTGATCCTCAGGCCTCGGGAAGCTGCAAAGTTGATGCATCGCTGGCCGTTATCACTATACATTGCTTCCCTGTTGATCTGAGCGTTCATGTCCCCAATGATGATCATATCCCGTGGCGAGCAGCTATCGTATGTTACCTCTAGCTGGACTTCGAACGCTTTTTTCTCGTCGTCAGGTCTACCTTCGTGTGGCCAGTGCACGTTTATGATGGTGTAGTTGAAGAAACGGCCTATTATTCTCAACACACACATCCTCTCGGGATCCTGCATTCTGCCTATCACTACGAAGCCCGTTACCATCTCGTTGGTTGCTCCACCGTTGTGGCAAAATTGGACCTTGTCGCCACGGATCCCCCACACCTTCCCGCCTTTGCGACATATCTCCTGTAGTGTCACAATGCCGAACTTTTGCGGTTCTAACTGAACGAGCAACATCCTGTCGCCATCCACGAAATTTAGTGATTTACAGTTCTAGGTAGGAAGCATCCATTCCAAATCCTTGTTTCATCGCTTTTGTCCAAGCTAAATGTTCCGAGTTGAATTTTCTTGATTTTTCATAATATTTTAGATAAAAATAGCTTGCCTTACTAGGGTTATGCTACCGAGTCTCATGATGGGGCTGCCATCGTATAGTGCCGAGACAAGACAGTGCCTCCTTGCCTGTCGGCATACGACCTTAGTTTCCACCAGGGTTGGTTATCACACCTCCGCTAAGGTTACTCGTATTCCGGCTGGTAGGGCAATCAACCTATTTTAGACCCCATCTGTAGCGGTACATAATTTGGACAGTTACAGCAAAATCAAATGGAAGTGTCCAAATTATGTACAGCTGCAGATGGGGTCCAAAACAGGTTGGTTACCCTACCACGAGGAGGTTGAGATAGAAGTTTCTGGATAAGAGGCTAAGAACCACTATGGGACTGTGTTGCACATTATTCAGTCGTTCACCAACCTTTTCTTATCCACCAGTCATTTTGACTGGTCTTGGTATAAAGAGTGTTAAGAAACATCGCGAATTTGCAAATGGACACTGACATACTACAGTACTCGCATGCTCGCTAAAAGTTTAGAATATATAATCTTTCAAGTTATTATTTATTTTAGAATAAAAATTGAAAAATATATAATTCTCATAATCGTTTTCGTAATCTATTGATGAAAAAATCTACGGCGCCATCTTTGAAACACTGAAAGAAATGTTCATTAATATTTTTGTAATTTTTTCAATTTTTTTACTGTGAAATTGTGAAAATTACATAAAATTTCAAATACAAACACAATTCTTATTTCAAAATCACTGCCAGCCATCATAAATTACCAGTAGTGTAAACAGTGTGTTGGTTTACTAACCTATTGACGTATTCCTGAACTACATATAAGAGCAATTTTAATATTGAACTTTTCAAAAGAAAATTTGACCGCCATCCACATTTTCTAAAAATCTAAAAACAAACCTATTATTAATTGAACAATTTTTTGATAGAAAAAAATAAGCGGCGCCAACTTTGAAACACTGAAAAAAATGCTCTTGAAAACTTTTTAGATTTTTTTACTGTGAAATTCGCATCGGAAAATTTCAAAAAACAATGGAAATGTGTCCTGCAGTGATTATAACATCTGTGATTTTTTCCAAATTTTTATGATAATTGGTTTCGGAGTAAACTGCGAAATATGAAATTGACTCTAGCCGCCATTACTGATTGATTCAAGATGGCGTCTAATGATCTGAAAATATGCCAAAATGCTCCTCAGGTCATGTACTTTGTTGGAATCATTGCATAATTTCATTAGGTTCGGGGGCATTTTTTGTATGGATAACCGGCTAGACCCTTTACTTATAACTCGAGAACTAATCAAGCAACTGGAACCAAATTTGGCATGGGGAGGTTCTAGGAGGCAGGAATTTTTCTATCGTGAATTACGACCCCTCTCCTCTTTAAGAGGGTCCCATACAAATGAAATACATATTTCCTCATATCTCGAGAACTAATCAAGCAAATGGAACCAAATTCGGCATGTGGGGGATTTTGGAGGCATGAATTTATTATATGATGGTTTAAGACCCATGGACCCAAGGACTCTCATACAAATGAATCAGAAATTTTTGCGTAACTCAGAAGCTAATTGAACTCGAGAAATTTATGACTCTTCCATAAAACCGCCGTCGGAAGCGCCGGCCACTGTGGAGGGGGCAGACCTCCACCCCCCCACGATTTCATAGTTACGTAACTGCCAAAATGAATCATCTAAGGTTGAACTCCTCAGAAACTTGCAAAACTCGATACTGTGACAAAGATCAACCGAGATTCATGCTTTATGTACAATACAGTTTAATTTGTGGCAATACGAAGTTTGTAGGACTACGTCTTTGTTTACTATGCTGGGACTGGGTAGCAGTTTGTGAAAACGAAAATAACGTTTGAATGAAAGATTTCAAATGGTAATAACTACTTAACTACTGAACGAAACTGAGCAATTTATATGTCGTTGGATAGATAAAATGACCAGCAATTTCATGGAGCGCGTAAGAGCGGGGGGGGGGGGGGGGGGGCTCCTATACTAATGATACACAAATTTCCTCAAAACTCGAGAAATGGAACCAAATTTGGCATGTGGGGGTTTCAGAAGGCAGGATTTTTTTCTACGGTATACTCAGACCCCTTGCTCTTCTAAGAGGGGGGGGGGCTCCCATACAAATGAAATACGAATTTCCTTATGACTCTAGAACAAATCAAACAAATGGAACTAAATTTGGCATGTGAGGGTTTCAGAATGCAAGAATGCCCCTCCCCTCTTTAGAAGGGGGCTCCTATACAAATGAAATACAAATTTCCTCATACCTCGAGAACTAATTAAGCAAAGGGAATCAAATTTGGTATGTTGGGGTTTTTGGAGGTAATAATTTTTTCTAAGGTGTACTGAGCGCCCTGCCCCTTCTAAGAGGGGGCTCCAGGCTTGGCATACACTTTTCGTAAAACTGGTGTATGGGGCGTTTGTAGAGCTAGTAATTATCTATATCATTGCTGAAGAAAGTGAAGTTTTATTTTTAGTATTTACGGCGCTGTAGCGCAGCAATGCCGTTGGTAGTAAAAAGAGCGCTCTTTTTGCTTCCAAGAGGGTAGCAACCTTATAGCGCCATAAATACAAAATACACAGTAATGCTTGCTTCAACAATATTGTTGATAATAACAAATTCTACAAACGCCCCATGCATCACTTTTTCAAATTTTGCTTGGCTAAGATGCAGTAATCAAAAGAGCAAAATCGAAGCGAAAACTGTATGCCAAGCCTGGGGGCTCCCATACAAATGAAATACTTTCCTCAAAACTCGAGAACTAATCAAGCAAATGGAACCAAATTTGGAATATGGAGGTTTTCGAAGACATGAATTTATTTTATGATGGTTTGAGCCTCCTCACCCCTGTGGTAGGAGAATAACGACTCTTATACAAATAAAACAGAAATTTTTGCGTACGTGCCATACTTTCTGCTATGTAACAAGCGGTAAGCTGTGAGAGTAAACTAGTAAACCTTTTCGGAGCAAGAGATAGTGAATCGACCCCGCTAACTTACGTGCCTGTTGCTATTCATATCAAAAGAGAAGGACATTCGAATGGTCATAATTGCGATAAACGTGCTTTGGCTTTAATTTTATTTGTAACCAATGGCCCTTTTAAAGGCCACAAGCGAGTTAAACCTAGATTATTGAAATATGTCAAGCTTCGCATAATCATATTTAATACAATAATCTGTGGACTGGTCATTCATTACTATTTTAACCTTTATGATGCACACAAGTGATTTTTAAAAGAAATCTCTATGTCTCAATCATTGCAAGCGTTGTACTTATGAACCCACGTCTACGTATTTTCAAATCCACCATTGCATTCAATGAAGAATTGAATCTGAATATTTCGCTCTTCTCTTTTTAGCATTCACTTATACAACGGCACTAACAGTTTCTTATAAAAATACATATGCCAGAAATGCAGTTTACATTAGTCTTTGATTTAATGATCGGATATAGTCCTACGTCGCCCTTTCGTACAACCCTTAGAGCTGTATACCTTGTAGTTTTTAATCACTTTTTGGACCTCATTTTTTATTAAATTTTGGACTAGGTTCTACACATTTTTTATCAGTTTTCGGACCAGATTTTGCATCAAATTTGGATGCAGGTTCTGGAACTGGATGGAATTAAAACCCAGATTTTGGATCAGGTTCTGATCCAGATACTGGATCTAGGCCGTATTTTGGACCTAGATTAGATTACGGACGACATTTTTTATCAAAGTTTGTTCCACATTTTGTAACAAATTTTGGAACAGATTTAAGCTAGAATCTAAACTAGACCAAATTTTGGACTACGTTTTCAATTAGATTTTGGTCATATTTCGGACAAAATTTTGGACTTGAAGATGTTTGATTTGATGAAGATTTTGGACTAGATGTTGGATCTCCATCAGAATCTGGGTCAGATTTTGATCCCTATTTTTAACAAATTTGGACCAGGTTTTGGATAATATTTTGGATCACATTTTTAATCAGAGTTTGGATCGGATGTGGGACGTGGGCGATTTTGAACCACATACTAGACCAAGACCAGATTCTGGAGCACGATTTTGATCAGATTTTGGTTCAGATTCTCAAAATGAGCCACATTATAAGCTAAAATTTTGACTACATATTAGATCAGATTGTGGACCACATATTTGACTACTGGATCATATTTTGGACCACATTTTTTTTTCAAATTTTGCGACAGATTTGGACTAGATGGTGAACCATGTTTTGGTACACATTTTTATCAGATTTTGGAGCAGATTCTAGACCTGTTGCCAGTGCCTCGTAGTGTGACATTGTGTCTGCTTTGGCAAATATGAAAATTGAAATTGTATATTTTTCGATTTTAAATTTCGATGGAATGGGAACTACCTACTCTAATTCACATAATAGGCATAAGCTCATAATATTTGTGACTCATTGTACTGTACCCCGTGCCGTGTGTTCGACAGACACAGAGCATATATTTGCCCATTTAGCTTCCGATGATCTGTGCAATGATCCGTGCAAAATACCCAACCAACCAACTAACAAACGTACGCCGCCGTTCGCCCGTCGACTGACAGTAAATGCGCTGCTATCATTTAGCGAACAGTGCAGTGTGTTAGCTCAAGCTCAATCATCTTGAAATGTGTCACTCTGGCAGACAACCCGCGGTGCGCGAACTGCGAAATGGCTCTGAAACCTCATCAGTTTACCACCGCCGCCGCCACTGCCGGCGACCGTGCATCCGTTAACCTGTACCTATGTGGTAGGTACAACTGCGGCGTTGATAGGTAGATTGGAGCGTGTGCACTTTATTGGCGACATTATTTCGCGCGGGTGTAAATTTCACTCCATTTGAGCGGAAAATGGTAACTGAATTGATGTGTATGTACGTGTGTACGAGTGTGTGCACGCGGATCATATTAAATTTCACACCAGGATACCATCGCGGAACCGTGACGGTGGTGCACGATGGCAGAACATTTCCCACAAACGACCGGCATTGAGGCAGTAATGGCAGTAGCATGATTGCAGGTAGTAAAAATAAATTGCACAAATGAAATAAAAGACGAAAAAATATATCCTATAGTCAATGAAAGTCAACGAAGGTGAAAAAAGCTTGTCCTGAAAGCTGTGTTCTGTCACATAATTAACACTTTACCTTCCCACCCTACCGACGGCGACGCGACGACGTTTAAGGAGATGAGTTCGAGGTACTGTTTCTTCTGGAAAACCGCAACGTGTATCTTTGTTCGGTTCTGGGTCCTTTCTTCGAAAGGAAGCAACAAAAAAATGAGTGATTTCCTCCCTTCGCTCTGGTTGCAGTTGATGCAAAGGAAAATATTTGCTTTGTTTTTCTTTGCTTCGTTGCTGCTGCTGCTGCTGCTGGTGGTTGCTGACGACAGCTCAAAAATGGTCCTTATCGTACAAGGTTTGGTGTTTGCTGTTCCCCTGCTTACTGTCCGATACTCTGTTAGGTGTTTGGTATGATGGGATGCATTCTTCACATTTGTAGATAATACCGTGCAAACGTATTGTGCCGAGAGTTCAACCAAGGACGACTTGTTGCAAAGATATGGATCCACTAGGAGGAGCGCAAAAGTATTGTGTACATTCTGGACCAGTTTATCACATTTTGTCTTCCTAGGGAAAATATGAGCTTTACTGGAAGATTTACATTGGCAGAAGGACACTGTCTGCATTCTTTGTTTTTCGTACTTGCTAAACAAGCGTATGAAAGACATACTCAAATATATGGTTATTTATTGTTTGTAATTCCAGCAGAGTGCAGTAACTGCATAACTGTTATGCTTCTGGGTATCGTATCTTAAAACGAAGGCTATTTTGGCAACGATACGTAAGCTCCGATGGAAATTGGGATCATTGGAATTTATTTTGTTTGGATTTAAATGCCTAATTCTGAAAAGTGTCTCTACCATTTTAAGCTCACCAGAAGTTATTCAGTTAGGGTAATTTTTTACTGTTATTTATTTTTGTCTAAGAAGTTATATTGTACCACTGATTCATAACTTTTTCCGTTCCAGATTCCCAGGCTAAAGGAGCAAGTGGCTATGTGGACTGCCCCACAGAATTTCAAAATTTAATGACCTCTTCACATAAATCCACCAATTAATCTGTCGTTGAAGTCAATCATAATTTGCTATCTTTGCTCCGTACGCGATGCGGCGAGCAAAAAAAACCAACATCCCATTCAAACAACAATAGCCATGCTAATGGACCGGGCGTGCTCGGACTTCCTGATGGTGGCGCACAGCAGCTGGGGCCACCTGCGGATCAAATCAGTGGTGCGTCCGTGTCCGCTTACTCGGGCTAATTAATTTATTGAAAAGTTGATAAAATTTTACGATAATGACTACGACTACGGCAGCCTGAATGCAGTCAGAATTTACAACGAATGCGAAGACAAACCGGATCCGGATCGCAGAAAGCGCACTGATTCCGTACCAATTCATTGACGGAGGGTAAGTTTTCTCGGCAGGATACCTTTTGGATTTCTTTTTTCTCCGTCTGTTCTTCCATGATATGCCACAGACAATGTTCGGGAGCAAAGCGAAGAAACGGCATTAATTCACCCCCGTCACTGCACTGACTGGTAGAGTAGCAAGGGAAAAGCAAAAAAGCCAAAGTCACCATTAATAAGTGCCGTAAACCCACCAATTATCTCCGCGAATCTTGTCATTCGGGGAACGAGATGCGATAAAAAGGTTTTTTTCCTTCTATACAATGAATGATATCGGAAAATCCTTATGATGTTCCTACTCCCGTCTTGATGCGCCATTGTATAACGACACGATAAAGACGATATCTAATGAAATGAATTTTGATTAAACAGCATCCCGGTACATTATCCTGTCATTTCCGGGACCTCACGGTGGTTGGCTATGACTGCCTGGCTGCGTGTTTGAAGTGCTTTCCGATGGAGCGAGGAAGTGATGGACGGAGTTGCGACATCAATCGCGGACGCCCGGCTTTCGGAATTAATACGAATTAATGCTGAAGGCAAATATTGGTTTTCGACGGTTTGAAAATGCGACCGTCGTCATTCCCCGGGGGTTTGTTTGCCGATTCGCGAAGGATAGTGATGATTATTTACCCACCGCAAATTGCTGCTTTGCGAAGGTGTTTTATTGAATGGTGTGAGTGGTGTCCTTAAGGATGTTATTGATCATGAACATTTTAAAGGTAAGGATGTTGACAGTGCCTAGTGTCCGCTTTGTTGTTGAGAGTGTCATTCAGAGTTCGTCAATTATCTGGTCACACTTCTTCGCTGCTTTGTTGAGTTTTTGATTTTTTGTCTTTGACTTGATGAAACTGCAACGGATTAAGAATTACATTTATTTTTATGTACCATTTGCATTAAATGACACCAAATAAGAGCCTTGCAGTTGATTGTTTCCACCGCAGTTCGACTTCATCAGTAACGATATATGCACTACTCGAATCAAAGCGAGGGTAGAGACCTGTACAAATAAAAAACATCCCCAGATGAAACTAGTCGACATCATCCTTTGTTATCATTCAGTGGACATTAGTACTCCGAAGCGATAAATCTTTCGACAGCAATTACGCCGTCGAACGAAATCTTTCCGCCGCGCCGGTGAAAGGTATCGTCGTCGTCGTCGTCGTCTCTCGCACAGCACTGCCAATGACTCGCTCTTTTCCGATGAGGCGCCACACATGTCCCCACGCTGCCGGACCGGCTTTCCCCTTCCCGCGGACAGTTCCGGCCATTTGGCAGCTCGGCAGATCGGATGAATGAAACTAGATAAATTTTCGGTGCTCAATTCTTGTTGTTTCTGCTTTGCCTTTTTTGGCAGTCACCGGCAGGATAAATGCTGCTCCGTTCGTCCGTCGACATTAGACTCTAATCTATTAAAGTCATTGAATTGAATTGAATCTACCAACACCCCGTCCTGTTCGTCCGCTATTCCCGCCGTGGTCCAGAAATGCGGTCGAGATGCAGGAAACGGCCAACGCTATTTGTTCGTTGAACCGAGAAAGTCATTTGTCCTGTGCTACGGCATGCCACGCTCGACTTGGCCGGCCAGCCGGACGGGGAGTCACAAGTCCTGTACCGGAAATGAGATAAACAACCGGAGTGAACTGGCGAAAAGAATTGGATTATCCCACCTCTTCGGGTGCTCGGCTTGGCTTGAGGGAGTAACTCATATGACACAGCGCTTTTCGCCCCATTTCCTCCAAGCTTCACGTTCGTGGATAGGTCGGTCGGTAGGATTTGAAAGTGGGCTCAAGAACACTTTCGAACATGTGTCGACTTTTATCTGTCGCAGTATCTATACTTCACTGTCTTCATTTGGACGGCGCAGAGAGCAACAATGAGTGAGCCGAAATAAATCACTTGTGCTCGTTCACAAACAGGATCGTTTTTTTTGTTTTGTGTGCCCATCAGTAAAAGGGCTTTCGAAAAAGAATGAATAGAGTTCCAATCAAATAATAATAGTGCTTCGTCATCTTCCGATATATTACCGGGGTTCGCACTTTCGGGGTGACCTGAGAGGGATACACTAATTTTAAACAGCCTAATATTAAGCATTAAATATTTGGCAGCTGTTTTGTAATCATGAATGGGTGCAACATGATAAAACATCGAGTAACCCCTCGGTCGGTCGCTTGTTTTATTGGAAGTCAATGAGTCGAATGAACATATCTTGATGCTACATGTTCTCTATTACCAACGGCAAACGGAGACATACACAACCACCGCACTGCAGGTGGCAGAACCGACCGTCCGTCGGGGGTGGTGTATTTTGTGTTTTGACCAAAAACCCACATCCTAGCCAAGAGTGATCGGGTGGAATGCGAGCTTCTAGCCTTGCAGGGAGGGGGTGAGCATTGTATTCAAATCCTTGCTTCCATCAACGGAAAAGTGCTTTCGTCTGGCTTTCTGCAGCGCGATGCGATGATGGCTGATAAAAATCAGTCGAAAATGGCTCTGACAGTGATAAATCATCATAGTCGCTCTGTTGTTGTTGCTACTGTTGTTTGCTCCGATGCTTATACCGTGCAAGCACCATATTCAAAACAGTGCCTAATTCTGAACAGCTGCAAATTTATTTTAAATATTGACAAAACTCTAGCTATTTAAACCATTTTAGTAATATAAAATCATCAGATGTAGTGATTAATTTGTTTAAATAGCTAGAATTTTGTCAATATTTACGAAAAATTAGCAACTGTTCAGAATTAGGCACTGTTTTGAATATGGTGCTTGCACGGTAATACGTGGCAAAAATAATGAGCGTGTCATCACCGTCTGCCGGCTAAACCCTATATGGAAAAGCTCAGCGAGATGCCTTCGAGTTATAATTAAAGGTTATGTGCATTAATTTTGTTGAGTTATAGAAATATAAGTACTACAGTGATAACCCGATTTTGTCACTCCCCGATTTTGTCACCCCCGATTTTGTCACGTTTTTGACCCGATTTTGTCACCCCCGATTTTGTCACGTTTTTGACCCGATTTTGTCACCCCCGATTTTGTCACGTTTTTGACCCGATTTTGTCACCCCCGATTTTGTCACATTTTTTACCCGATTTTGTCACGCTTTTGATTTATCAAAAGCTTAGTTCAAAGCATTTTCAAACATGTCAAATGTGTTAAAACACTGTGAAAAGAACTGTGTTGATTATCGTGGAGTTTTCACAAAAGTTGTTTCTTATCTCCACAACTAAAATAGCTAGAAGGTCACTTTCTTTGGCAAAGTTCTTTATAATAATCTTCTCAAAAATATTGTAGAACATAGTTTTGCTCTATCTCTTACTGATTGAGAAATAAATTTTCTATCTTACTTTTAGGGGGATTAATCAAAGAATCGTTCATACCATAAGAAAGAGCTTTTTACGCTGTGAAATTTCTCTGAACATAGTTAACCAGTATAATCAACCATTTCGGTGCAATTAAAAAACGCATGTTTTCATACCTGGGACCTGTGAAGTGAACAGGTGACAAATGTCCACAGAGAGGTAGATAGAAGTGCGAAATGTCCTAAAAGTGATCAGAATGAAATGTATGTAGTTCGTTCTAAGTTATCTGCAAAAAATAAAAATTGAAAAAGTACCCGATTTTGTCACTGTCCCGTTTTTGTCACCCCTAAATTCATCATGGGGGTGACAAAATCGGGTCATTACTGTATTTACAATGCTCTAAAAATAAAATATAAAAGTCATGCGCTAAGAAAAATAAAGAAATTAACAGACGACAGAACAAAATATTTAACAAATAAAGATGAAATAAAAAAAAATAAAGCAGAAATAAATAGCCTAAAATTCAAAAACTTTCAATTATTTTTATACAAGAGGAATAAATGAATAACTAGAAATAGAAAAATAAAAACGTTGACGAAAAAATACAAATACATGTACCGTACCATGCACCTAATTCTGTGAATGATTCCTAATTCTGCGCACCGCATATTTTCTTTAAAAATCATAGCATTCTGCAATTAATAGTTCTATATAGGTACGCATATTTTCCTAGATGTGTTAATTAGGTTAAAAATTTGCAGGAATTTAGAAATTTTGACTGAAATGTGGAATGCGAATTAGGCATCATGCGCAGAATTAGGTACGTTTACGGTACTTGTAGGGTACGGGTGGGTATTTCCAGCCCATTAAGCGGTAGCCTGAACAATATTCAGGAACTACGTTGAAACTATATTTATTTGAGACAATAAAATAAATCTTAATAATAAGTCTTAATAAAATAAGTCTTAATAAAACGCTACTGAATTTGAGTTACAGTCGCGAGAAATGATGAAGTCGCTGCGACTAAATTGAGCCCATTTTCTATAGTGGTGTCTGTGTTTTTTAAATTCGACAGGCCGAAATAGCTAGCACAGCAATTAAATGCTTTTCAAAAACAGATCGAAAGAGACAAGAAAAGAGAGACCGATAAATAACTCCTCGCTATTGTCTACATTTCGGGCTCATTGAAGATAATTAGTTTTGCAGTGACAACAGCTTGCTGCTGGCGCTAGTGTATCACTGAATCGGTCATATACACTAGCGCCAGTTGTCACTCAAATACCAGATATGTCAGCACATATATTGGTAGTAGTGTAAGTAACGCACCATAAGCTGGAATTAAAAACAAAATGCTGCTAACGGCTCGTGAATGAAAATTGATTCATATTTTCATATCAGAGGGGAATTTTTGTGTTCTTCCGTGATAAAAAGAAGTAGAATTGTTCAGTGATAGCATAGCTGTTTAGTTTCTGGAATAAGTAAACGTGATCATAATTATGTGTTTTCCAAACCATCATCGAGAGCGGATACGCGTAAGCGATTGCTGCTAGTTTTTTCAGCCTGGTTACGTGCCAGTGGAAAAACAGTGGTTTTGATGTTTATTGAATAAAATTAAGCAAACAACTTACATTTTTATGAAAATAGTTATAACACATTAAAGCCTATGAGTGCTACATTCGTTTCAGTATTGTTATATAGCGGCAAAGTTTTTATTTGGGAAAGTGTAGCCAAAAAAGCTAATGTATGCCGAAATAAGTAGCGTGATGGGAATACCCTCCCGTACCCTACGTCAAGCTTATGTAGAAACAATATAATGATAAATTAAAGAACCTCCCAGTTGACCTCGGTGGTCAATCACTGACCAGTCGTCGTATGTTCGAAGCTCAACCGGGAGAGACTGTTAGAGTCAACAGGGCCGTAGTACTAGTCTTGCAATTGTCCTGTACACTAACAGTTGGAACGAAAAATCGAATATAAAAGAAATAAATAAAAAATAGCGAGGCAAGGAAGAAAAACAAACAAATTTATAAGTAACGATACGAATACGAATATAGCAAATTAAGAAATAATTATAGTGGAATAGAGAAGATAAGAATAAAAATAGAAAAATGACAATTAAAAACGCATAGAAAAGTAAGGATTAAGAAAAAACCTGAAATTGAAAATAGATATAAGAGTTAGAAAAATATAGAGAAGTAAATATTAAAGCAAAAAGAAAAGAGAAAATTAAGAAAGTATGGAAAAACTATAACTGAAGAAATAAGTTGATTTCAGAGAAGTAAGACAAAATAGAAAATTCAAAAACACAAAATGCAAAAAAATAGGAGCAATGCAAAACGAATGCAAAGGTAAGAACTGCGATAAAATAGAAAAGGCAGACTGAGGAAATGAAAGTAGCAATCAAGAAAAAACAGTCAAGCATGAATTAAGCAAATAGAGAAGAAGAAATAAGTAAAAATCGATAAATAAAAATAGAAAAGATTGACAAGTTACGACAAACCAGAATAATAAGAAATAAGTAAGATATAGCGAAGTA
The DNA here is from genome assembly GCF_943734655.1 of Sabethes cyaneus. Taxonomy (NCBI): domain Eukaryota; kingdom Metazoa; phylum Arthropoda; class Insecta; order Diptera; family Culicidae; genus Sabethes; species Sabethes cyaneus. The sequence goes on along the minus strand of NC_071353.1, from coordinate 127,453,511 downwards.
AGAACTACGAAAAAATGCGGAAAGGCGCTATTGGAAAAAAAGAATAGAAAAGTAAGAGTTAAGAATAATTAGATATGTAAAACATTATAAACATTGAGAGGGTAAGAATTCAGGAAAAAAAGGAATGGAAAAGGATGAATAAACTGAATGAGTAATTGCTGGTTTAATTAAAAGTGAAAAGAAAATTAAAAGCTAGAATAGCAGAGTAAAAACGAAAGAAATGTGAATTCAGATAAACTAAGAAGATGTAGAACTAAGAAATCAAAGACATCAAAATAGAGAAGCAAAAAATCAAAGGAATAAATAAAAATCGGAATAGAGAATTAAATAACCAGAACTGAGAAACAATAAATCAAAACAATAAGTGATCAAGTGATCAAAACAGAAATCATAACAGGGTAAATTTTCATCAAATAGGGTAGTAAAAATACAGAATGGAGAAGTATGGCAATCAAAGTAAACATGAAAATGGGGAAACTAAAACTCATAATGAAGATTATCAACACCAAAATGAAGAACGAATATTCAGAATGCACATGCAAAAGCTGAAATAAGAAGCAAGAATCCAAAATAAAGCAGTAAAACATCCAAATAGATGAGCGTGAAAACAAAACAAACATGCGAAAACAGAGAAGCAAAAAATTACAATTGAGGAGCAAGAAACCAAAAATGGAGTAGTAAGAAATCCAAATAGAGAAGTAAAAAATCAAAATAAAGAAACTGGAAATCAAAGTAGAGAAACAAGAAATCAAAATAGAGAAGCTAAAAACTAAAACGGAGCAGCAAAAAATCAAAATGAGTGGGTGAAAAATTCGAAATAGAGAAGTGGAAAATTAAAATAGCTTAGCTCAGTTTAGCTTAGGAGGGGAGTCGAATATTGAAATAGAAAAATGAAAAATCAAAACCGATAAGCATGAATTCAAAACAGAGAAAAATCAGAATAAACAAGCAAAAGCTCTTACAAGAAAGGAAAAAATATAAAATAGAGGAGAAACTAAAATCAAAATCAAAATCAGCAACAAATCCAAGCAGAAAAGCGTTAAATCAAAATAACGAAGCCAAAAATCAGAATGGAGAACTAAGAAATTAAAATAGATACATGTATATAGGGAGAAAATGGAGAAACGAAGAATTGAGATGGTGAAAACTAAAATGGAGAAACGAAAAATCAGAAAGAAAAGCACAAAAGCTCATATTGAAATGGAAAAAACCGACAACCAAGCAAAGACGAGAAGAACCCATGTCGTTAGAAAAAAGCGAAAAATAAAAACAAGGAAGCAAAGAGCAGCAAAAAATTAAAATAGAGAAGAGAAAATTCAAAACAGAAAAGGGATAAATCAAAATAGAGAAGCGAAAAATTATAATTGGGATGCAAAGAACCAAAATAGAGAAGTAGTAAAAAACAAATATATACCAAATTAGAAGCTTATATAAGAGAAGAAAACATTTAAATAGAAAAGCGAAAAATCGAGACAGAGAACAAGTTATAGAGAAATGGCTAATCCAAACGAAGAAGTTAGAAATCGAATAAAGAAATAAGAAATCAAAATGGAGTAGCGCATAACCAAAATAGAGGAACAAAAAAGTAAAATGGAGAATGTATTCAATCACTCCAAAAATTATCTTGCCGTAACCAAGTCAACTTATATTGGGTCCCAGGTCACTGTGGAATTGATGGAAATGAAAGGGCTGATGCGCTTGAAAGATTCGGATCTTCTCATCAATTTATAGGACCTGAGCCCTTTTGCGGCCTATCTGCTTCTGCTTTAAAAATGGAGCTGAAGGCATGGGAATGTAGGAAAGTGGAATCAAATTGGAATAACACTTTCAATGCTAGGCAGTCGAAACGGTTTATCTCTCCAAACATTTCTATGACTCGCAAAATACTGGAGCTTTCAAAGAAAGTTCTAAGCACTATACTGGTCTAATAACAGGACATTGTCCGAGCCGCTATCATCTGAAGCAAATGGGAAAACTTCAAAATGATATATCTCGCTTCTGTGGCATAGAAGAGGAAGACTCGGAACACCTGTTATGCCGATGTCCGGCAATTTTTAATAAAAGGTTAAGGTTCTTCGACAGAGGGCTGTTAGAACCCTTTGATATTTGGAGAACAATTCCCAGTACGGTAGTGCACTTTATCCGAAATGTATCACCGGACTGGACAAATGCTATTAATCAAACAATGACGGTCGCTTCTAATAGTGGTGCGTCATCTTGACAACATAGCTATAGTAAAATGGGGGATATATCACAATAGATCAAACAAATGGTCGCAGTGATAAAAATACCCAACATGGAAAAAAATGGAGAAGCTATAAATCTAAATTGAGAAGTTAAACATCAAATAAGCTTAGCTTAGCTTAGCTTAGACTGATTGCACATATCAATGGTTGCACTCAGTGATTGACCAGAACCAGTGAAATTGCACAATGAATCAAATGAATGGGGTTGGGATTTACCGATCATTCTCATTGTGCAAAATTCAGTGATTCGACATAATAATGATCAATAACTGCGCCGGCCACGTCCTTGCAATCAAGTGGGAACGGGGAAGGAATGTTAATGTAATCTTTGCTGTTCTAGGGACCGTGTTAACCTCTGCATCCCTGCAAAGATTACAGGAAGGAGTTTTGCTAGTAAGGTGGGGTTTGTTGGATCAGGATTCACCTTGATAAGTGATATGATCGTCGCTTTTTTTATAAAGTGTAGAATTTTATCTATGTTTTTCAGCTATTCATTATTCAATCGATCGTATTTAATTTTTCCGATTATTAGTATTTATAGCAATTTAAACTCCAGACAGCCGGCTGTAGGGAGTGTTGCTAAATCGTGCATAACCGCGACAATGTTTCATCCCTGTAGATGGAGTATTTTATAGTATAGTACGACTGGTACGTTTAAACATAAATGCCGCGAACCGAAAAAAATGCCGGTAACGAAGAGGATTCGGATGTACCAAATGAGGTGGTGGGGTAAGTTAAGTCAATATTCCCCTTCATTCATAATTCTCGGTAACATGGATGAAACTGTCTACTTATTACAACTTTAAACTAGTAGTTATTATCTTTATCACGCGATATAAGAAATATATTAAAGGAAAATATATGTTTTTAATAGGTGATGCGATGTAGTGCAAAACACTGCTTACGAAGTCTACAGATTAAAGTAAAAGTCTGATACCTAAGTGTACACAGAACCGCAAACAACAAACAATGCAGAGTTTTCAATTTACTGAGAAAATGTCAAATTATCCAAAATTGCTTATATTTACTTGCTTATTCAAAGCCAAAGTAATTTTCAAAGGCGAAAAAAAAAATAGAACGCGTGCTTATCCACCGCACAATCAACTCCTTGCAAGTCCAAACCAAACATTAAACACTTTCATGAAATCTGCACAATGCCGATTTACCGCTCCGCAAAACAAGGCTCGACCTGGGAGCTCAGTGAGTTCACACAACCGCTTTAAGAAAACAAAAACCAAACAGTCAATGCTGTTTAGCGACATGCGCACGCGAATAGCACTAGGCACATTCGAACATCATGTCATGATCAACCAAGTGTTATAGTTATGAATGAATATGGTGAATATGATATCTCCTATGAGACAGCGTAAGTCATGCACCCGCAAGCCTCGCAACTGTTGTTTCCCGACGATAATCAGCTGTTCGTCTGATCTCCATCTAATATAAAACGATCGATCCTATCCGGTCTGGACCGATGGTAAACGATTCTTATAGATACATTAAGGTTTACTATATATACAATGGAGACACTATCAATTTTCCTCTTTATAGTATATTAATGCCATATTATGCAAGGTATAGAATAAATTCTTATAAACTGTGTTTCAACTTTCAAACCTGCTTCACATACTAAGTTCTATTGCAACAAAATTGATTCACAATTAAAATTGAAATTTCACAATTACCTACTTATACTTGAAAATAAATTAAAAAAAAAAACAAAGTCCGCACCCACTTCGCGCAACTCTTATAAGATTTGATTACAAATTTGCAGCAGACTCACGAAAATCTCAAGCATCTGCCCTTTATGAAAACTACAGATTCTAAAAGTCTGGACACTACAAAGAAAACTAGTACATCTGGTATCCCTGGTCGGCTCTGAAATTATTTGACAAATACGCATACATGATAATTCTGACACCGGTTCATAGGAAACGTAGGAAACTTATGGCTTTTATAACGAGGGGTGTCCTATGCATTTAGAGTCTGAGTGTAATGTAATTGTTAGTTGTATATGTGTACATTTCAAAAATTGTTGGTACATTATCTACCATTAATAACTTAGCCTGACATATTCAAATTTGTCGGTTATAATTGCTCTAAATTACAACAAAATCAAAAATCACACAATCTTCGTACTGCGTAGCAAACGAAAAAATCTGCAAGCAATTCATAAAGTTATAGCCCCTTGCTCTAAAATAGAGAAACAATAATGCTTCGCAATCGTCACACGAAAATATGTGGATGGCGAGGCGAAAAAAGCAGGCAACTTTGTCCCCCTCTCACACACACACAAATAAGGCCTAACGCCCGCACTCGTACTGCTCGTACTCGTACTTGCTGAATCGAGCAGTGAGAGAAAGGAATGAGCTGAAATGGAATGAATCAAATGGTATAGATAGAAGATACTTCCTTTGACGATATTTTCCTCTGAGGACATTATTTTCACAATTCCAAATAGACAGCAAAATCACGATTCACTATTTCACATTACCATCACTTATTTTGTAACTAATCGTCTACAAAACACTATTAAAATTGATTTTTTTTTGCCGCCTACTTAAAGCAGCCACTTTTGTTTTATATGGTTGCCAAACTCTCATCTGAGAAGTTAAACATCAAATAAGCAGCAAAAAATCAAAAGCGTGAAACAAAAATTTAAAACAGAGAAGCTGAAATTTAACTACAAGCAAAAATTCGAAATAAAGATTCAAAATACCAAATTAAGGAAAAAATTAAAACGAAGAAGTAAAAGCTCAGTAAGGAAAGAAAAATGTCAAAATAGAAAAGCGAATACTCAAAATCAAGAAGAAGGAAATCTAAATAAAGAAGTCAGAAAAGAATAGAAATCTAATAAAAAATAAGAAATTAAACTCGGTAAGTAAAAATTTCAGAATGAACAGAAAAACACCAAACTAGCGAAACGAAAAATCTACACAGAAAGTGACAAATTAAAATAGAGAAGCGAAAAATCAAAACAGAGGAACTAAGAAATTGAAATAGTGATAAGTAAATAAAAAGGAGAATCAAGATGAAGACGTTAAAAGCCAAAATGAAGAAACGAAAAATCAGAATCAAAGCTCAAATAAGAGAAGCGAAATTCAAAATAAAACGGAGAGATATCAAAAGAGAAAGACGTAAAAATAAAACTGAGAAACGAAAAATCAATATTGGGAAGAAAAACCCTGAAATATGCAAATAGAGAAGTCTGAGAAAAAATTGAAATCAAAACACAGACGCACAAAATCAAACCAGAAGTAATATATCAAAAAAAAGAAAGAAACATTCGAAATAGAGGAGGAAAAAATTTAATTGGGGAAGGAAAAAATCAAAATAGAGATGAACAAAACCAAAATAGAGCAGTAAAAAAATCAAAAACAGAGAAGCCAAAAATAAAATGTACAAGTAAAAATATGTATTGTAGGGTTACGATTTTGTTTTATTTGTTTTTAACTTTTTTGCGAAATGGCATATGTATTCAAACCAAAATAGTAACAAAACTTTAAAGCTTTAAAAATAAAAAGTGAAACGTCCGAGAGTAACTGGTTTGGTTACATACGCCATTTCGCAAAATAGCAGCAAAAGGAAGAACATTAAATTGGATATGAAAAAAATCAAAATAGAGCAGTTCAAAATCAAAATAGGGAAAGAAAAAATTAAAAAGAGCAGCAATAAATCAAAAGCGTAAAACAAAAATTCAAAATAGAGCAGCTAAACTTCAGTTAGAAGAGGAAATTCGAAATAAAGAAGCTAAAAATCAAAATTAAGGAACGAAAAATCAAAACGAATAAACAGAAGCTCATAGGAGAAAACAAAAACCCCAAAATAAAACAGCGAAAATTCTAAATCGAGAAGAAATTCAAATAAAGAACTAAGAAATAGAAAAGAGATCATATAAATAAATAAGAAATCAAGCTCGGTAAGCAAAAATCTCAAAATGAGCAGTAAAAATCCAAAATAGCGGAACGAAAAATCCAAACAGAAAAGCGACAAATAAAAATACAGAAGCGAAAAATGAAGACAAAAAGTACAACATCAACATAGAGAACCAAGAAATTGAAATAAAGACATCTAAATACAGAGAAAAAGGCGAAATGATTCTTGATTCTTATCAAGATAATGATGTTACAAGTCGAAATAGAAAAACAACAATCAAAATCAAAGTTCAACTGGGAGAAGCGAAAACTTAAAAGCGGTGAAGAATCAAAATGGCTGCAAAAAAATTAAAATGTAAAAGCGAAAAATCAAAACTGAGAAACGAAAAATTATAATTTGAATCATCGAATACCGAAATAGGAAAGTAATAAAAAATGTTAATGTTACTGTTTGACTTAAACATTAACATTTTCTGTTTTTCTTTCCTATCTTTTCAGGTATTCTACTAAACTCAAGCAATCAATGGTTAATTTGAGAAATCAATATAAAGAAGAAATGAAAATACAGAAATGAGAAGTCAGAGAATGAAATTTAAAATCAATAGAGATACAAACATTCAAAATAGAGGAGGCGAAAATAAAATAGAGTAAAAAAATCAAAACAGAGAGTGAGAAAATTAAAATAGAGAAAGAAAAAATCTATAGAGAAGGAAAAAATCAAAATAGAAAAAAACAAAATATAAAAAAGAGAGATAAAATCAAGATAAAGAAGGATAAAATCAAAATAGAGAACTACAAAATCGAAGAAAAAAAATAGAAATACAGAAGCGAAAAATCATAATGCAAAAGGAAAATATTAAAATAGAGAAGGAAAAATCACAATAGAGAAGGAAATAATTAAAAAAGAGAAGCAAGAATCAAACTAAAGAAGCAAAGAATCAAAATAAAGAAGGTCAAAATCAAAATAAAAACGAAAAAAATTAAAATGAAGAATCAAGAAGTGAGAAGTAAGCAGTAAGCAGTAAGCAGTAAGCAGTAAGCAGTAAGCAGTAAGCAGTAAGCAGTAAGCAGTAAGCAGTAAGCAGTAAGCAGTAAGCAGTAAGCAGTAAGCAGTAAGCAGTAAGCAGTAAGCAGTAAGCAGTAAGCAGTAAGCAGTAAGCAGTAAGCAGTAAGCAGTAAGCAGTAAGCAGTAAGCAGTAAGCAGTAAGCAGTATGCAGTAAGCAGTAAGCAGTAAGCAGTAAGCAGTAAGCAGTAAGCAGTAAGCAGTAAGCAGTAAGCAGTAAGCAGTAAGCAGTAAGCAGTAAGCAGTAAGCAGTAAGCAGTAAGCAGTAAGCAGTAAGCAGTAAGCAGTAAGCAGTAAGCAGTAAGCAGTAAGCAGTAAGCTGTAAGCAGTAAGCAGTAAGCAGTAAGCAGTAAGCAGTAAGCAGTAAGCAGTAAGCAGTAAGCAGTAAGCAGTAAGCAGTAAGCAGTAAGCAGTAAGCAGTAAGCAGTAAGCAGTAAGCAGTAAGCAGTAAGCAGTAAACAGTAAGCAGTAAGTAGTAAGCAGTAAGCAGGAACAAATAATTTGTAAGAAGTAAGAAGTAATAAGTATGAAGTAAGATGTAGGAAATAGTAACGAATTGTTTGCTGCCTCCAGCTGACTGAAAAGCTACATTAAAAATAAGTGAAAAGAAGAAGAAGTGAAAGAAAAGTAAAGTAGATTGCGAAGTAAGAGGTAAAGAAAAGAAAAAGTCAAAAGTTAAAAGTCATAAGTCAGCAATCAAAAGTTTGAGTTAAAATTACAAGTTGTATGTTAAGAAATAAAAGTAAAATTTAAGTAAAAAAGTAAGGTAAAGAACTCACACTAAGTAAGGCCATTGCAATTAATTTTAAAAGTTTTTGTCTCCCCCCCCCCCCCCTTAGAAATTGGCTTGAAAATCGGGGGGTAAAAAAATAATTTGTAGGATATGAGTTAATTTTTGTTGATAAAATCAATTGTCTGTAGGTACTACAACCTGAAAAACTCGAAAAATGAGTGTACGAGTTGAATTAATGCTTCTAGCACGAAACAGAAATGAAAATTCGACCAATGGAATTTCCGAAAATCGGCCGAAAATTTTTTCTTTCGTTTTTGTCTTTTTTCGTAGATTTTTGCATGGAAAATAATAACGTATATGTTAAAAGCAAGAATAGATTTGGTTTTCACGTTTAAGCTTAAAGTAAAAATGCCTAATATCAATATTTTATTTGCTCGATTAAAAAAATCTCTTTGTTTTTTTTTCGCCCCCCGCTTCAGTGGCCCAACACCGGAAGGACAAAAACTTTATAAAATATTTATAATGGCCTAACGTAGGTCAATAAGCAAAAAAAAGAAAACAAGCAAACCAAAAGGAAAAATAAGCATAATGCACGTGCATCAGAATGAGCATGAAGCATAGGGCAAGATAAGCAAAAAACCAAAAATAGCAAAGAAATTTAAATGACATATAATGGGAAGAAGGTAATAAAAGCAATTAAGGGACAATTACAAAAATAAATCAAATGAATGTGGAGAGGCATAGAAACTTTTACTCCCTTGGCGAAAACTGGCAAAAATGCGAAAAGGGATAAAAAAAACTATGCCGAAAAGGCTAAGGAACAGTTATGGCAAAGGAGTCAAACTAGGCAAAGAAAGTGAAGATGGCAAAAAAGCAAAGTAGGAAAAATATGAGGCATAGTAGACAAAGCAGTCAGTGGAGATAAAAACGGTATAGAAGGTGAAGAAAGCAGGACTAGAAATAGCATAAAAAAGTATAGAAGACAAAAAAACAAAGAAGGAAAAAAAGAATGCAATAGAAATAAAGACAGTAAAAGAGCCGCAAAGCGGAAAAAGCAGACCAATTGTAAACGAAGAAAAAGACAAAGAAGACAAGAAAGGAAAAGGAAAGGTGAGCAGAGGAGGAAAAAGGCAAAAAGAAGGCGTTAGTAAGGCGAAGAAAGAACAGATTGCAGAATAGGCAAAAAGGTTCAAAGTGCAAACAAGTTTGTTAAACTTTTCTATGAAAATGTTTAGGAGTCGCAAAAATTATAGTTTTAAATTTTTATCAGCTAAAGCTATTACTAGTTGATAGATAATTATCGTTCGTCCTTCAAAGCAATGTCCAGTCAAGTACGGAGCTAACAATCCATAACCGTGACATTCAAAGTTATATCCTGCTGCTCTGCAAATACAACCGACCAACGTCTGTTCCTTGTTGAAGATATGCATTATGATTATTTTTAATGGACCAACAAGTCCCAAGGTTCTCTCCCACGGGGACCCAAGTTTGAACAGCATTCAGCCGTCGGTCGTCTTGGAGTGTGCATTCATTGTAGTTGCCATTACCCCCACTTCGATGCCAGTACAGTGATTGAGCTCAATAATACCTACCTCGGTGGATAACCAACTGGTGAAGAAGGTTTACCGGAAAGCCCGCCGGGAGAGCCGAAGGAAACGGGCAAAACAGCGAAACAATTGTGATGTAATTACGTGCACTTCTGTGGACGAAGAAAGGAATGGAAATTTATCATCCTTCGAACTGTGAACACAATGGACCAAGCTTGGAGTAAGCTTGCGAAAGGTTTTTCCAGCGTGGGTGGACTAGATGGTTGCATCGCCTGGGGAGGGAGGTGTATTAAATGGTGGAATTATGATTCATGCTGGGTTGTGATTTTTCTCCTGGAGGACGGAAAAAATTGGTACTTATCTTGAAGCTAGTTGTAATTTAAATGAAACAATTTCCTGCTAAACGATTGACCAATATTACCACAATGAGGAACGACGACGACGACGACGAGGTTGAGATTCAATTTCCTGATATTTGGTTGAACATTTTTGCCTACACTTGAAGAAACTGCTCATTTCCCTTAATCTTCCGCAGGATTACCGGCTAATACCACATAATTTTCAAACCGACAGAAATGAGTTTGATGGTTCAACGGTAGCGCGTCCACGTCGACGTGATATTCGTCCGTAAGTCCTTAAGACAAGTGCCTTCTATCCATCCCGTTCGTAATACATCTTCCACCGAAGAACGACGAACGGTTCGACACATTTGCATAATTTATTCAAGGATTTACCGCATACAACTTTAATATTAAATTATCAGACGCATCCATCAGTCAGTGCCCGAAACGGGGCAAACTTTGATATGACTAGCGGGTTTTGGATGAGTGGAATTTGGTCCGTACGATGTTTTCGGGTGAAAAGCCCTCGTTCTCTCTCTCTCTATCTCATCATACGAGATAGGGAAAATAAGTACAAGAAAAAAAAGTTGGTTTAACTTGCAAAGAAGTGGAAAATGCATTCCTTTTTAGCCCTTCCGTTTGAGCTGCACGGAAATTGAAGATGACTGACGACTGACTGTTTACTTTTCCACTCGTTACACGACGACCGGATGCAGCATTCAATATTTATGGAGGTGAAGTTAATTTATAGAACGAGATGCTTTTTATTCGCTCGGTTGATGGATACCTAGAAGGACGACTAAGAGCGCACACTGTACATTTTACTCGCCGCGTTACAGCTTCACGTGGTCGGGCCCCGGGAAAGGTAAACGTTTCCGATGCAGCTGAGCTAAGCTGAGAGTGGGTTGTTGTGAGGTGGAGGGAGGAGAAATTGGAGCTCAAGGATTTTCCTGCCATCCTTGTGTGCTGCTGCTGCTGCTGCTGCTGCTGCCAGTGCATTCTGCGGTGGATTCGTTTTCTTTGTTCCAAATACCATAGAGTATCGAGAGCAGCCCCGGGGGAGGAAAGCGAATATATTTGGAGAAAACTTATCCACGTGTAGCAAATAAAGAGCTTCCCGGTCGGTTGCAGCCACCATCGAAGTCGTTGTTTATAATTTGCCGAAGGGGATATTTTTCTCTATCTGCCTGGCTGCTCCCGATCAAGGATGCTTTTTAGCCGGGCACAGGATCAACCTGCTGCCTGGGTTGTTATTTCGCTGGAGTTGAAGTGAACGGAAGAAAAAAACGCCCGATCCATATCACTTGTCGAATTCTTACAACAACGGTGGCTCGCTGTGAAAGGATAAAAAAGGAACTCGTTCCATGGACGGCTGAATGCGGGTTCGCAGTAAAAAAGAAATTGTTTTTGAAAGTATCAATCACGCCAATGTGAGCTCTTCCCATTGCCGCAGGGTCGGCGAAATTTGAAGATATTTGCAAATGTAATTGAAGTTCGGTTTAAAGTGGAAAGTAAACTTCAGTTTATTTGGCATTTCCCTCAAATGTTAATGTTATTACGTCGATTCTTTTTAGTATTTTAGCACCAATCTTCTTTAGCCTAATCTCTTTGTTTGATACACATATTTATTTTAAATATCGTATAATCGACTTCATTTAGCTATTGTGATTTCAAAAATAAAATATCTACAATAATTTCATTTCCCGGCCAAGAGAATAATCGTTGGATCCACCTACCAGAATCATGCATTTTAATTTTTGACCGAATCCCTTCTACCGTAATACCATTGCGGAGCGGCGATGTTTTTAATTTAAAATACTCGTTTTTATTGAAATTCCTAATCGTTGCTGCCGCCGTTACAAGTGTGCCTTTTTTATCTTCGATTGTCCCTATACCACGTACCGTTGCTGGCGCTACGACACTACTGGGCAAGCAACCAAACCAAGCCTCATGAATACGAAATTGTCCGCGCGCCCGCAAGGGTCCTTCCTTCCGGTAGCGGGAGGCATTTTTGAAATTTAATGTCATCGCATTGTCGTCGCAACAAAACGTACCGTCGCTCGAATTAAATAAAAACTCTCGGTGCTCGGGTTAGCCAATGTTTCGGTTGCTCAACTCCTGCCGCCGGCCGGTGGTCCGGTGGCAGTGGGAAAAACTTTTGCGAATAAAATTTAATGCGAAGGTTCTTTAATTAGAAGTCTGATTAAAACACATCGGGTCATCCTTTTTCTGGTTTCGGCAAACCGACAACAGAAAAAAGACCGGTAAGATATGATTCCAATAAAACTCTTTTTTCCCTAAACGGGAACTCATTTTTCCTCGGACGCAATCACACCCGACGAAATTAACATATGAAAACAAATGAGCAATAGTTTTTTCCTTCTTTCTCATTTCCTCAGGATAGGTCGACCCCCGGGTCGAAAATTGAAACGAGGAAAAATAGACAAGTTTTTGTTCAAATAAATTAGGCGCCAACATTGTACCGGAGGAAAATAAACATCGATTTTCCAACCCACACCACCACCATTACCACTAGAGCGAGCGGGGGAAATCTGAATAACAACGACGACGACTCTTTCACTGTGACAATATTTATCTTCTCGGTGTCTTAATTGCTAGAAAATTGGACGATTGACGCGTGAGGGATCGACTAGAGCATTCCTTGAATTCTTAAGTCGTCGTCCAAACGAACAAGCAACAAGACTTTGATTGAGACTTTCTTGGCTTCGCGTTCTTTTGACTGAGTGAGTGAGTGACTGACTGACTGGGAGGGGGATTAACGCAAATAATTCAAATACTTGCCGGTGGTTTTACCAACTCTACGGAACGGAAAGTGAAGTGTCACAGTCGTCCCTGTCAGTTTGGTTGGTTGGTTGGCTGAAGATGACGACAGTACAGGCGGTGTCTTACGCTCGATAGTTGAAGCTGTTGCAGGGGGAGGAGAAAGTGATAGTTATTGCAGCTGTTTCAACGCACAAACATGCGTCGCCCCGGCAAGTCACCTAATTTGTCAGTGTCAGGTTAGGGTGGCAGGCAGCTCGGGATTGTCGGGCCTGTGTGCTTTGTGGTATTTTAGAATTTGAACTGATCTGAGAAGTTTTGGATTGAGGTGACAAGATGAATAGAGTCGGTGACAGGCCGTAGTTGGAAGAGCGATGAATATTAACTATAAACGAATGTTAGAATAATGAAACTTTGACTAGGTAATTGACAAGTGCGAAGCGAGCAGGAGCGCTAATGAACTGTGTTGTTATATTGAAATATTGTTTCCAACACTTTGCATGCTATCCTTTGAAGTATATCATGTTGGGGTTGATTATTTGTGATATATTTAAGCAACTTTTCAAGTTACTAATCACGATTATTACTGATTGGTTTTATGGATTTAGGTAAATTCACGCAAAATTTTAATAATTTTTATAGGTAGTATTCGTTTAGAAATAATTATTTTGTAATTTTCTTCATGTCTCCTTTTCCAAATTTTGTATGTTGCTCCGAGAACATAAATCATTTTAAAAATGTGATTTTAAAAACCATCAAGAGAATGTATAGTTAGGAGAAAACTATAATTCCCCTTGATTGTGAATGAAAATCAATTGGAGCGCTTAGGACGACAAAGGCTATTTTCTGATAAAATCCAATATGGCGATCAAATCCAAGATGGCCATCAAACTCAACTTTGCTGCATTATTTTTCTTTACAGAGCTATGTCATTGCCGTTCCGAATTATAGTGGTCTATTGACCATTTTTGTCAAAAATAAGATTTTTGCATAAATCGCTCTTTTTGGATAGATGTACTATATAAACACTAAAAATTGCAAAATAGTAGGTTTCCAGCCTGCTTTTTTCAGGTTGAATTTTTGGTCCGGAACAGAATGACCATTCTGACCATTACAATCACTTACAATCCTTGCCGATCCAGAGACAACGTTTTGAAACAAGCGACCTCCAATTTCTTATGTAAAACCAAGAGCAAAATAATTTTTTCATGAAGCAGTGAGTCTCTATGCTCTGTTGTGAAAGTAACATTTTCCTGAGCAGTGTGGCCATAATTAGTATTTTTGGGATGGAGGTTCAGAACTACACTTTGACCAGTTCAAAGCTTAGAGGACCAACGCGTCCAACAAGTCGCAAGAGGCCTAATTGATTCAGTTTAAAAAATCGTGGCTTTGCCGCTTTTCATTGCATAAATGGTATCTCGATGCGAGGTCTAGGGAAAACTAACTAGAGGACGGTAAACCTAGGAAAACGAATAGACCTAGACAGATGTGATTTCTGCGGGAGATGGAGGGGGGGTCTGCCCCCGCAATAACCAGCGCTTCCGACGGCGGGTCACCGGCGAACTTACTAGATCAGCATCGTACCTCGAGGCCAACTGAGAGGCTACCTCACTTACCACGTCGCACAAGATTATCCGAATTTTAGACTCGATTAACCGGGTGAAGAATTTTTTTTAAATCATCATCATTATCATCAGTGAAAAAATTATAACAAAAGGATTTTTATGACTCAAATTATAAAATTACTCTTACCTTGGATGGCATGGAAAATACTTAAGAATCTACTCAATGGGCAGCGCTAGTGTCTTAGTAATAACTATAAGAAGTTGCTTTCTTTGGAAAGGGTGTTTAGGTTACAGTTGCTATTTAACTAGTTAAGTAATTAGTTAATATTTTACTATTAAACATTTATTTCTTTATTTATTTATGTGACATACATAATGTGACAAAAAACTTCATTTTTAAAGCAGAAGAAGATGCATAGTACAAAAGCAATATAACTTAACATGACTTGATTTGATGTTAATGTCGGGGCCACCATTGATCCCCCATTGAGCCCCGAAAATACTGAAAGCTGATATTCCGGAGTGACTAATTTGTTGTATTTCTATTTTAATCTATCTACTACCGATGACAGCATAAAATAACCCTCCTGCAATTCGGAATATGTCCGTCAAAAGCGGTACCAAATTTCACTAATATATTGTTTAGTTTATTGATGACTCAATCTAATTCGGTTCTTTTAAAACAAGTTAAAATAAAATGGAATAAGTTTTAAAGTAAATGGAGCCAAAAGTCTGATTTTAAGCACATCCAATTTTCGGCTTTGGGACCGCCTGCGACCTGTAGCAGGAATCAAAAAACTGCTTATCACTAAAGAATGCAACATAATATGTATTACACTTTATTTTTTTGCCCCTTCAATTTTCGAAAATTTTGGAAGGGGGGGGGGGCGACATAAACTTTTTTTCGAATTTGTATAAGCCTTAACGTAGCTAGAGAAAAAAATTGAGTGTTGAAGTTAACTATTTCTCATAGCCTTGTAGTAGTCAGACAATTCTGTACTATTTTGATATTATCTCAAAACTGGTAGTCATTGGAATAACCTTCCCGAAGACCGCAATTTTCTAGATAGTCAGCAGCGCAAGATACAGCCTGTATATGAATATTACATATACCCTAGCGCCACGTAGTGATACAATTCTGCTCTATTTTGCTATGTGGTCTATGTACATTGATGTGAATAAATCGTATATTTTGACAAAAGTTGGGATTTTTATGTATTCTCATGTTCCTGTCACTTTATACACTACCCAGCTAGCACCAACTCGTATATCAATATACGAAAACTATCGTAAATATCTCCCAACAAACTCGAAATCGTAACTAAAGCTGGATAAAGTAGGATCAAGTTGATTTTCTGTCGTATATAATGATAATGACTGACATACATACGATTTTCAGCACAAAATCGTAGAGTTGTACGGAGCGACTCGCGCTTAATCGGATATTATCGTATATAAATACTTATATAGTCGTAACGCTCAAAATTATTCGTAATAACGTATATCGCCTCCAAAATAGTACGGATATGCCAATTTTGCGCATGAAATACGATTTATTTAGCATGTATATCTGTACGTAATGGTGATTTTTACCTTTTTTATACATATGAAAAAGCTAGCTGGGTACACATTAGAACACTTGGTTTGCAGAAAATAATTGTATAGAATTTATTATAGAGTTTTTTAGACAATTGCGTCTCCTGTAAAATTAACTAAATGGTCAATAGACTACTATAATTCGGAGCGGCTCATTTGTTAGTTGTTTCATCGCAAGTTTAGGAAATTCAACTTATTTTTTATTTATTTTATTTGTGAGTGTAGTGGCCTCGTGAGTGGTACACTATTGCTTTAGCGGCGTCCGTCATTTTCTATTTCTACTGCCAGCATATACTTGAGGTTGGATTTACCTTCAATCCAATTTTATCTGTATTGCGCTTTAGTCTGGTGTACAGTTAGCTAATGCGGCAGTTACTCTAATAATAATGTGCATGTTATCGGCAGAGCAGACAAATTGATTATGAATTTGATGAAAATCGTGCCACGCGTGACATCCGGTCGCTTCATATAACTCCGTAGCGTAACGTTGGACAGTAGATAAAAGAGACCATTTCCTCGACAAAGTCCGCTGCGGGATTCGAATGAACTCCACAATCCGCCCATCATGGCTTAAACAATTTGATCATTTTTCGGAAAAAACCATTCTCGTCCATGTTATTTTATAGCTCATTGTGGTTGACGGTATCATATACGGCTTTAAAAACGATAAACAAGCGGTTCGTGGAGACTCCGTTCGGGGTTTATTTGGAGGATCTACTGCAACGTAAATATTCAGTCTGTTGTTGGCCGTCCTTCAATGAAGTCGGTTTGATATCTTCCACAAACCTGTTCGCAATTGGTGAAAGACAGCAAAAGATTTAGGAGAGCACTTTCTTGGGAGTAATACGAACAGTAACCGCACGATAGTTCTCATAGTGCAGCATGTCGATTTTCTTGTACATAAATCGGACAGAAAACCGCATCCTGCCTCTCCTCCGGCAGCTGCTCTGTACCCAATTTCATACAATCAGCCAGTGTAGACAAATGGCTAGCCTTTACGAACCCATCATGATAAGCTCCGCTCCGATGCCAGTTTTCCCAGCCGATTTACTGTTCTCCAGCTACTAGATGGCCTCTTTAAGTTCCCCTGTTGTTGGAGTTGGCACCTCTTCTACGTTTTTCGCACTGTCGCTGTCCCTGCCCGTGTTTGTCGAAGTGCTGCTTACACCTTTCAACCGCATCATGTTCGTCCGTAAAGGTATTCTTTACCCTACTTTGCCCGCCACATTTCAGCTCGCAGAACAAAGCCTTCACGAGTTGCGTCCAGTTTCTGGTAGAACTTCAATCGCACTAGCTTGGCGCAGAGCACTATGGGCCAGAAATTGAAATTTCGGGACAAAAATATTTGCGGTTAAGCAGCATGTCTCAGCTCAATGTTGTCTTCGGTAACTTTTTGAATAAAAAAAATGATGCATATTTTGAAGGGGTGGTCCAATATTTAAGCGTTACTTAAACAACAATTTAAGTAATAACTTTTTGAGTAAACTTTTTTTCACCTTACTGGTCTCAAAATAATAAAGATACACTAATTTCAAGTAATTTTTGCGAAGATACAAAACATCTACCTTTTACCCATTTTCAGCAATAGACCTTTGTTTATAAACGACTCTCAAATCACATTTCTTCTTGTAACATGTTTATTTCAACAGACAGCTCAATGTGATGTTCTAGACAACATTTTGCACATAAAAGAGGAATATTTTTGCTGAAGACTGTTTTGCTTTATACGCATTAATTAATAAGATATAACTGATTTTAGGGTAAAACCCGTCTGATGAAAAATTCGAATATCTTAGCCATCTGCAAGTATATGCAATTAGTTTGCATACCAATTTGTAGGGAATTATTAAAGTTATCTGCCCAAATGTATTTCAGAGAATACCTGGGAATACCATGGCTGGGAATACCTGGGAATAGCGCGGATTTTTTTTCATGCATTTTATAACTTAATAAATATGCGTCCTAGCGTCAAACAGTCTCCACAGAAAATATGTATTTCAACATACCAAATAACTTTGTAGAACATTTGAAAGCAATAAAACAATCGTGTGCAAAGTTATTGAGTGTAATTGATTTTTAAGTGCTCTTTTTAACACATCATTATATTTCGTAACCGGTAAGAGATAGATAGTTACTTTATTTAGCAAAGTTGCTTATTTTAGTATTTTTTGCAACTTTTGGAGAAAAAAACTTTGTTTTTAAAATTATTTAAGAAAACCAAAGTTTGTATCACCCTAATAGGTGAATTCATGGTCACCCTAATAGTGCAGGAAGATGCGCTATATTTTATTATTTTACTTCTCCGAAGATACCCTTGAAAAAATACACATTTTTCATCAAACGGTTTTTGGCTTAAAAACAGTTATATTTTATTAATTAATGCAGAAAAAGCAAAACAGTCTTCAGCAAAAATATTCCTCTTTTATGTGCAAAATGTTGTCTAGAACATCACATTGAGCTGTCTGTTGAAATAAATATGTTACAAGAAGAAATGTGATTTGAGAGGTCGTTTGTAAACAAAAGTCTATTGCTGAAAATGGGTAAAAGGTAGAAGTTTGATATCTTCAGAAAAAATACTTGAAATTGGTTCAACTTGAATATTTTGAAACCAAAAAGGTGAAAAAAGAAATTTTCTCAAAAAGTTATTACTCAAATTGTTGTTAAAGTAATACGTAAATATTGGACGACCCCTTCAAAAGATGCATCATTTTTTCATTCAAAAAGTTGCCGAAGACTACATTGAGCTGAGACACGCCGTTTAACCGCAAATATATTGGTCCCGAAATTTCAATTTCTGGCCCATAGTGCAGAGGTTGGCGTCGGTACAATAGAGTCCGCTGTCCGAGGCAAAGTTAACGCTTCGATAGGGTCTGACGTCAGTGAGTTCTGAGAAGTGCTGGACGTCTATCAAATCGTGGTCGACCTATATTTCTGTCTAATCTGGTGTTCTTCAGGTGCACTTGTTTAGTTTGTGCTGAAGAAAGGCCATTTTCTTAGATACAAAGTTTGTCAGTCTTACGCCTATTGCGTTGGACACCGGGTGTGCTCTGAACTTTCCAATCAGTCCTTCTGGCCGACCTGACCGATGAAATCGCCGATAACAATCTTAATGTGGACAATGTTCAGTTCGTATTCAAACCCCAAATGCCTGTTGAACACCCCTTTATCATTACCGAAACGTCCGTGATGAGAGCTGCTTATGTTTAGTGCCGGAGATAATCACTGTCCGTGGAAGGCAAACGTTGTTTTCTCTGGAGCCTTTTCCTACTATATATTGATTTGTAGCCCTATCCTCCTAGCCTCCGTTTTTGGTCTGGCGTAGATTGCCACCACCGTCGCAAGGTTTCTAGTAATGATGTCGACGTCGTCTGCGAAGGCTAGGAGTTGGCTACTCTTGCTGAAGATCGTTCCTCTCGCTTCGAAGCGCGCTCGCCGGGTCACAACTTCAATAGCGATATTGAATAATATACAAAACAGTCTATCCCCTTTCCGCAACCCTCTGTACGATTCGAAAGGACTCGAGAGTATCCCAGAAACGCGCACGCGCACGTCACTCGCTCTAGAGTAGCTTTGATCAGTCGCATCAGTTTGTCCGGAAAACCGTACTCGTGCATTATCTGCCATAGCTGTTCTCGTTCAACTCTACCGTATGATGCCCTGAAATTCACGAATATACGATGCGTGGGCACGTTTTGCTCTCGACATTTCGAGTAAAAATTTGATCCGTAGTAACACGGGCCTCAATAAAGCCCGCCTGATACTGCCCTACGAATTCTCTTGCTATTGGGGATAGACGACGCAACAAAATCTGGGAGAGCACCTTGTAGGAGGTATTGACCAACGTGATGCCGCGATAATTGCAGCAATCTAGCTGGCCACCCTTTTTGTAGATGGGACAGACTACACCTTCCATCCACTCCTCCGGTAGTTTCTCATGCTCCCAAATCCCAAATCCCAAATTATCCAATGAAGTGCCGTTGCTAGCGGTTCTTGGCCATTTTTGTAGAGCTCTGCCGGGAATCGGTCTTTTCCGGTGGCTCTATCATTCTTCAGCTAACATATTTCTCGCCGGATCTCTTCGAGATCGGGAGCCGGCACGCTGTTGTCATTTTAAGGCACTTCGAGGTTAACTTCCATTGCGCCTTCTGCTGCTATATCGCCGTTGTGGTGCTTATCGAAATACTGCTTCGACCTGTCGACCACCTCGCGCTCGTTTTGATTAGATCCCCTCTCTCGTTCCTACACATGCCAGGTTTAGGTGTATAGCCCTTACGAGTTTGGTTAACTTTTTCGTAAAACTTGCCCGTGTCATTAGCCCGGAATAGTTGTTCACGATTTCTGTCCTCCTTCTGGCGCTTTTTCCTCCTCAGGATCCTGGTCGACTCATTCCGCGCACGTCGACACTTGACCAAATTCTCTCACGTGGATATGCTTAGACAGTTTTTCCAAGCTCTCTTTTTACTCTCTATCGCTTGGTGGCACTCCCCGTCAAACCAATCTTTTCGTACACTCGAGGTTTCCACTCCTAGCACCGCGGTTGCGACCTCGTTGACGGCCGAGCGTATACTAATCCATCCGTTTTCAAGGGTCGAAGCATCTAGCTCCACAGGGGAAGGCAGAGCTGGATGAAGCACGCGCGCGTAGTTTTCGGCAACTTGCGGGTTTTTTGGCTGCCGAATGTTTAACCGAGGAGGGCGGCTTTGTCGCGAGGTATAAACCGTCGATAGTTTTGAACGCACGTGTGCTGCTACTAGGTAGTGGCCCGAGTCGATATCCTCATTCCGTAGGGAGCGTACGTTGGTGATGTTCGAGAAAAACCGGTGGTCTTCGTACGGCGTTAAATATTACTGATTCCTCCAAGGAAGTTGATGAACAAACAAATTTTTAAATTTTTCTCGGGTTCCAAACGATGCTAATAAACTATAATAGAACAATAGAGAGAGAGATAGTTCAATGCAAAGTGGGTCATTGTATTCACCAGCGATCTTTAAATTGAACTTCATAGTGAATTTCTCGTCAAGTATTGCTCTATAGATCCTTCACTGACTTCACCCTATCCAGTTTGACTCTTTGACTCTGGAAATTTCGTAATCATACTCTATTGCGTTTCTAGTGCGATAAAAGCTGGTGACGCAATATTTCTCCACACTCAATATCACGATTTCAATCCATCAAAAAGTCTTTATGGCTGTAGCACTGCTTGAAAAGTATTTTTTCTCTGGTATGAAAACGCCACTTCCTCTATCGGCAACGTTCCCGATTAGCTTTATTTTACAAAAAAAAAAAGAAAATTACTTATACCTAACCTAAGTTTCTGGGAACTTCCCCACCTGACCACTGTCCTGTACAAATTCCCCTTCTGGTGGAATCATATTTACTCATTCTGTTGACCGCCAATTACTAGGCCCTTTTATCTGAGAATCCCTGCCAAACAGCAAGAACAGCATTGGTCCAAGGTTATTTCCCTGCGGTACGCTGGAGATGTTTATGTTTATTATATAAATAACCATCCGACACCATATGGTAGTAATGATCTATAGTTACATACAAAATATCAAACGCGTTTGTAAATTCATTGACGGAAGGTGGGCACGTTAAAATCGAACTCATCATACACCTCTCGGAACCGTCCGCTCACACTATGCATAGGGCCACTCTTGCCGGTTTTGCCGGCAGTGCAGTGCCGGTCGTAGCCATTGTCTGGGCCCTAAAATGCGTTGCTGTCGGTAACTTGAAGTTGACCAAGCAAAGTGGGACGGTAAATCAGATTGTCAGATTGTAAAATTTTTGCTTCGAAAACAGCTTGATGGGCATTCCGTCGATCGTCCAATGTTTCGATACCATTCAATGCACACCGGTCTTTATAAGGAGTCTTGCGAGCAAGCCTTGTGGGTGCATCCATGGCAGGTAACGTAGCGCATATCGAACAAACCTATGCTGCACTGAATTGATTTCGGAAATGCATATCTCTTCATAGGGCTTTATGGTTGACCCGAATTCAAGAATAGGACTCACTAAAGTTCAATACAATTCGCGAAGACGAGTTGATTCAACTGGCACCATCTGGTAAAGCTGTCGGGTATATCCTGTAGACGGGAACAATCATCTCCCTACTAGCAAGGTTGTTACAAAATTGTTGCGGTAACTTAAATATGACTAATTTCAGTCGTAATGCGGTTGCTTCAACTAAATGGACCTAGAGTGTGTTTCATGGGCTAGCTTGCGGATGACGAAATAAATCTTCAAATCATCTGCATAGATCAACACACTACAGTTTGATAGCAACGGGGAGACATCATTGAAGAAAAAAGCGAATAGTAATGGTTCTAAGTTACTTCCTTGAGGAATTCCGATGTTATCCCACGCTAGTTGGCAATATCCGTTTTGTTTCCTTTTTTGTGTACCGGTGGGTGGTGGATACAAACCATTATTCATGATTATTTCGAGAACAATGGAACAGAAACATAACGAAGTAATGTCTCGATAATTTGCTAGCAGGTAGTCACATGAGAACTTGACCGGAAATCAAACTATTTATATTATAAGAATAAATTATTTACTTGTCGTATTTTGTAAAGAGAAACCAGAGATTGCCAACAATTGCGACAATTGAATGCAGTCCGTATCTTTCAGGGCAAAAAAATTGGTAATTTCCGGCAACTACCCACGCACGTTTTGGTAGTATATCAGTAGCAAGTTTTGCTATGGATCAGGTACATAACTGTAAGTGGGACACACGTTAGTGGAAGAAGTTGCATTTTTATAAAAAGTAGGAGTCCATTATCTCAATAAATGTGTGGTCGTTGCTTACGGTACGCGTCAGTTTTTAGCAAATGAATTGAATTGACCAAATGAATGTTATTTTACCCTACTTTTCTCGAAATGCAAAAATGTATGGATCAATAATTCTGAACTGATTATTAAGTTAGATAAGGTTCTCAATCACATAGAAATCCAAAGAAATTTAAACCAGTTTTAGAATTTAGGAGTCACATATATTCTTATTCCATCCGCCTATCTATTTCCATTATATAACTAATGCAAATGACCTCGACGATGACACCGTTGTAAACCGATTACTTCCAATTATTATTGCCATAAATTAAGGTGCGTCCATCATGTCTGTTACTGTCATTATACCGGAATCCTATCATTTAACTCTCCACCCTGTCGCTTCCGGAAAACCCTTCCGAATTCCCGCTGATCGGGGCAAAAATTTACGATTACGACCAACCATTGGCCCTCACCATTCGGACGCGCCCTCGGAGTCCGAGTGCTTAAATTTAAATCATTAAAATTAATGCACCGCTGAATGTCCTTTCGTCAATCGCACATTCAGTGCCATTTGCAATGCCATCGCTTGGCCAAGGGCTATCAATTTCAGGACCCGAATTAAAAAGTGCACTACCCCGGACTGCGAACGATGGATGCAACGTTTCGCTGCACGGTGCACCGTGGTGATGTAGAATTTATTAGACAATTGACGTGGTAAACCGAGCGTGTAACCCTTTTTTGACGCCTTTCACCCGCGCAATGGCCTCCGGTAATCTATTTTTCATCGACACCCACCACCGCGCCGGGGCAGGCAGGCAGGCCTGCCGACCATGTCGCGAGGATGTTTAATTAAATTGTCCGCAGTTAGATGTCTCAGAGCCTGATGCAATGCCCCTAGCAGCAGAGGATTAATTAAAATAAAAAGTAAGTCAATACGGTTCTTTATCAAACGGGGCAAAACTGCATTTGGTCATTCTATGATGGGAGGCGTGTTCAGTAATGCATTCTCGTACGATGTATAACACGTGTCAACCCCTCGGAATGGCCGAAATGGATTTATGCAATTACACTTGTTTTAACATGTCGTTTCTTGAATTGAATGGGTTCTCATTTTTCTTCATCCATAGCTTGTCCGTGGCATGTCAGTCAACATGTCAAACCTCCAACATCCGGCCCACCTCCAACCTCGGCAGTCAGTGGCATATTTCCCCACCAGGCTCATAGGTAATGGAAGTGCAGTGAAATTAAAACACATTCCATAAATGTCCGTGCTCGCCTGGGGACGGATGGACCGTGGCGCCACGTGGCGCTTTTGTGGGCACGGCTCGTGGTGTAAATTTCATTAGGATTTGTTTGAACTCTAATGCTGCCATCCTGCTGTTGCCGTACTGATCGAAACGGTGCGGTGGTGAGAGTTTTCCGTCTCGAGTCTCTTATCGGTATTTGGAGGGTTGATTTTTGAGCTGACAACCATCGCGTCGCAGACCAATTCGAAGCTTGTAACAAAAGTCTGTCGACAAGCTACTCAACAAGCTTGGCAAATATTTCCCGCCCGAGTGCACCGTAGGAATTTTCCTTTGTCCAACATCCTGTGATTTTCTTGTTTTTGGCTGCCGTCGTTTGCCGGTGTCCGAAAAACCTCGCTACGGGTTTAGTCGAGTACAAAATACCCATTATCATTATCGCGAACCTCTCGTGGCTGAGTGGAAATGCTTTTCATTTTTCACAATGCAATGGTACCGGGAAAATCTGACCCCATCTTGGCCACCTGCCAGGCTTGTCGTTTGCCCAGTGTCGAGACGGCAATCAACATAATCATCAATCCGTCATCCATTACACTTGACAAATCTGAACAATGACTTTTTTTCGTGTCCCAATGCCAAAAAAGAGTGATGCAAGTCCGCATCAGCAAATTGTAAATGAGGCACATCGTC
The DNA here is from genome assembly GCF_943734655.1 of Sabethes cyaneus. NCBI lineage: Eukaryota > Metazoa > Arthropoda > Insecta > Diptera > Culicidae > Sabethes > Sabethes cyaneus. The sequence continues at coordinate 127,429,055 of NC_071353.1, read as the reverse complement.
GTCGGTGGCATTTCTGCTTTTGCCGCTACTTGAAAATGTAAAATGCTAAATTTCCCGAACCGAAACAACGGAAGGTGAATTGACCGACCGAAGAGCATCTCCTGCAGCGAGGAAGAACATTTGCATGGTTTTCACCTCCGCACCCGCCGCCGCCGCCGCCGCCGCCGCCGCACCTTGGTGTTATTGTTCATCTCAAGATTTTCCACATCCCTGCCAACTTCTTTTGAACCGATTCGAAAGCGACTCTCAAGATCTGTTATGTGCACCATTCGAGCAATATCGCTTAAGTGACCAAAGACCACCGTCGCTTTTCCGTTTTCTCTGCCTGTGCACTCACTGGAGAAAAAGGGTGCTCCCTTCAAATATTTGTTGATACTTGAGCACGATTCGGCCGGGAACCGCGACTCCTCGGGTGGAAATGAATGGACCCTCATTCCATCGATCGCATAAAACGCCACCGACCGACGACGGCAGGGAAAAAATCGCATCATTACGAGATGAGTTTGATCCATTTTGCACCGACACGTCGGCTCGCCGACGGGTTCTGGCCTAGGAGAGGATGACGAACGAACGAATGAACTGAGTGTCTTGAGAGATTTCGACAGGATTTCTTAGCTTTGTAGCGAATCGGGTGCCGGGGAGTTAGCAGCTGCAGCAGCAGCAGCAGGTCCGTATCACTCTAAGAAAGAACCGAAATGCACGTGTTTAAAGTGGATTCAGCTCTAAGAAAGATTATTCTTTACTTTGCAATCTTCGTTTCTGTTTGAACTACTGATACTTGAGTTGGGGACGATGAGTTTTTTCTTTGTCCTGTCGGCTACCGGAGTGGATCTGAGAAGTGGTAATTTACAGGAACCGTGGATTCATTTTAATCCAAGTTCTTTTTTAGATGTGCCATTGTAAAAGGTAAACTGCGTCGAAGTTTTCTGGGTTGTAAAATCGGAACGCTGAATCCAATACTTTGAACTTCTCTTTGTAGTAGAAATAATTTCCGCTTTAAGATTATATAATTCAGTGTCACTTTTGCATTTTTGTTAGTTTCAAATGAATGCATTCTCTAAACTGTATTTATTTCTTTCATCGTTTGGGTAGTATGGATTTAACTGGGTGTTTCAGGAATACATTCAATTTATGTTGAACCTTTGGAGACTCAGCCAAATAGGGGTTCAGCCTTTCGTGATTCGGGCAAATACAATTTCGGATTTCTGTGAGAGTAGTTGGTAAACGGCTGGATAATGCGGAATACAGACCCCATAGTGGTCGTTAGCCTCTTATCCAGCAACTCCGATCCCGACCTCCTCGTGGTACCAGCCGGAATACGAGAAACCGTAGCGGAGATCGGGTAACCAACCCCGGTGGAAACTAAGGTCGTATACTAACCGGGAAGGAGGTATTGTGAGTCTCGGCACTATAAGATGGCAGCCCCATCGCGAGACTCGGTAGTGTTGCCCCAGTACGGCTACACACCTAAATTCAAAAACTAACAACATTCAAGCATATTGTGAGCGGAATATTCGGCATCAACCTAGGCGACGGAACAAGGACGACGAATGGAGACTCTATACTTGGAACTGCAAATCGCTAAATTTCGCAGGTTGCGAGCGGGTGCTGTTTGAACAGCTTGAACCACGCAAACTCGGCATCGTAGCTCTGCAGGAAATCTGTCGCAAAGGAGAGAAGGTATGGAAGATCCGTGGCGGAAAGGCCCAGTTTTACCAGAGCGGTGGCGCTACCAACGAACTGGGAACGGGCTTTGTAGTGCTGGGCGGAATGCGGGATCGCGTGATAGATTAGAAGGCGATCAACGAGAGAATGCGTGTATTGAGGATAAAGGGCCGTTTCTTCCATTATAGCATCATTAACGTGCATTAACGACCTATGGTAGGACCCCATAGCCTGCACACCGACACAAACGATAACGGCCAACGATGTATAAACTTCGCAGCTTTCCGAGGCCTGGTGATCCGAAGCACCTTTTTCCCGCGCAAGGATATCCACAAAGCCACCTGGAGATCACCTGACCAACGTACAATGAACCAAATTGACCACGTTCTCATAGAGGGCCGGTTTTTCTCTAACATCACGAACGTACGCTCCCGTCGGGGTGCGGATATTGATTCTGACCATTACCTAGTAGCAGTACATCTGCGTTCAAAGCTGTCCACCGAATACCGGACACGTCAAAGCCGCCCTCCTCGGCTGAACATCAGGCAGCTAGTTAACCCACAAGCTGCCAAGAACTACGCGCGAATACTGAATGAGGCACTGCCTTCTTCCGAGGAGTTAGGTGCTTCAAACCTCGAAGACGGTTGGGGCAGAATACGCTCGACCATCGGAGAGGCCGCTACCGCGACACTAGGTATTGAGCCTCGGAGTACACAAAATGATTGGTTTGATGGGGAATGCCAACAAGCGGTGGAGGAGAAAAAAATGCTTGGAAAAATTATCTAAGTGTTGCCACTAGAGAGAACCTGGCCAAATACCGACGAGCTAGGAACCAGTTGACTACGATCCTGAGGAGAAAAAAGCGCCAAAAGGAGGACAGAGATCGTGAAGAATTAGAGCAACTATTCCGAGCTAATGACACGCGCAAGTTTTATGAGAAGGTGAACCAAACTCGGAAGGGCTACACACCGAAACCAGACATGTGTAGGGACTGGGAGGGAATCTAATTACAAACGAGCGCTAGGTGGTCGATAGATGGAAGCAGTTCTTCGATGAACACCTCAATGGCGAAGTCGCAGAAGGAGGCGGAACGGAAATTAACCTAGGAGCGCTCATGGAAGATAATAATGTCCTAGCACCTGATCTCCAAGAAGTCAAACGAGAAATCGGGCTGCTAAAGACCAATAAAGCTGCTGGGAATGACCGCCTACCGGCAGAGCTTTATAAACATGGCGGAGAAACGCTAGCAAAGGCTCTACATTGGGTTATTTCGAGGATTTGGTAGGAGGAAAAGCTACCGGAGGAATGGATGGAAGGAGTGGTTTGTCCCATCTACAAAAAGGGTGATCGGCTAGACTGCTGCAACTATCGTGGTATTACGCTGGTAAACGCCGCCTACAAGGTACCGTTCTGATTGAAACTTAGAACAGTCTCAAACTTCCAACACTTCAAAATAAAATGCTCGTTAGAATCGCTAATATGATAAAATATTATGCTTATTGTACACCACCGTGTTCGTTAGAATGTCCTCTATCCGGTTTCACTTATTTAAGTTGAATGTCACTAAAACATTAATACTTTTCAAAGTAATACAAGTGTTCAATGTCTGAGACTGAAATATTCGAGCTTTAAATGTCGACCGTGAAAGTGTTCGAAGTTTGAATCAAAACCGAACAGCAGTTTTTTAGTGTTTTTCAATGTAAATTAACATTTTATCCTCATTTTTAAAATTTTAGCACGAAAATAATTAAATTGTCATGCTATTAAACCATTTATGGGAGTACAATAAAGATGTTTTCGAACATTTTTCTTTGAAGAAAGTTTCAGCATAGCTTAAGTGTTCGAAGTTCTACGCAATCTACGCCAGACTGAAAGCGGAGTCTAGGAGAATTGGGCTAAAAATAAATGCGTCGAAGACCAAATACATGAAAGGAAGAGGCTCAAAGGAAACAAACGCGCGCCTCCCACGGACGGTAACCGTTGACGGCGACGAACTAGAAGTGGTAGAGGAGTTCGTGTATTTGGGATCGTTGGTGACCGCGGACAACAACACTAGTAAGGAGATCCAGGGGCGCATCCAAGCGGGAAATCGGGCCTACTTTGCCCTTCGTAAAACGCTACGATCAGGAAGCATACGCCGCCGCACGAAGCTAACAATGTACAAACCATTATTAGACCGGTAGTTCTTTATGGACTTGAAGCCGTGACGCTGCTTACGGAGGTCATACGCGCCCTTGCCGTGTTTTAGCGGAAAGTGCTGCGGACGATATTTGGCGGAGTACAAACTGAAAGGGGAGAGTGGCGGAGGCGTATGAATCACGAGCTACAGGCACTGCTTGGGGAGACTCCCATCGTACATCTAGCGAAAGTTAGCAGGCTACGGTGGGCCGGACACGTCGTAAGGATGTCGGACGACAGTGCGACGAAAATAGTCCTCTTCAACAACCCCACCGGCACCAGGAACAGGGGGGCCCAACGTGTACGATGGCTCGACCAGGTCGAAAGCGATTTGCGACTTCTGAGTTGAATGGAGACGAGTGCTTGAAACAGCACGAGCCACCCCGGCTCTATGCTGCTGAAGAAGAAGAAGAAGAAGAAGAAGAAGATTTCTGTGAGACTTGTTGATATTCAGCCATTTCAATTTCGGTTATTAAATAACAAATTTTGTTATTCGGCCATTCGGTACCAGCCCAATTTGGCTTTGAACACGGGATTTCTCATAAGGGACCACGGTAACCTTAGTTATCGTTACGGTCCCTGCTTACGTAGACAATCATGAGATCACAGAAGGCGACTGTCTACAACGAGTGGAGATAGCGACCCAAAAACACGAAGAATACAGAAACCGTACAAAACTCTAGTGACAATGACTTATGCTGGTACAGGACGTCGAACGAACGGATACATTCGCTAAAAATGGAAACTTTAGGAGGTCACCAGCTTCAAACACAGTGACCACAGCAAGCATCAACAGTGTAGATTCTCTACAAGAACAGCAAGGAGCACAAAGAGGCGCCTGCTCTGGAACAAACCAGATGGTTACTCCAATGACTGGTGGTGGTACATCCCAAGATGGTCTGCAAGAGCGATCCGCTATGGCTCTTAAACGGAAGGCGAATGAACTTTATGAGGACAAGAGTAACGTCCATTAAAAATTCAACATCTTGTTACGGCTATCAAGATGATTGCTGTCGGGTAAGAGCAGAGCAAGGCAAGAAAGTAAGCCGACATTGGAAAGCAGGCCTTAATTGAGGTTTCCGAAAAAGTAGCTGAGGAAAATGAGACGCCGAAGGGACTCCGAGTCCACGCTCAGAGAAACGGAAATGGGAAATACCTAGAGAGAACTAGGAGGAAGACCAGAGCTGAAACGGGCCATTACTGACACGAGGTCTTCAAATATTGGAACTTCTGCGCTTAATTGGTTGAAAATGGTTAAAAAATAAGAATTACACTTTTGATACCTCGAAATAGTGGACCCCTCGTTCGCCAAGGGGCCTAAAATGTTCAAAAAAGTTGAATTTTGAGCAAACCTTAAAACACAGACTTAAAATCTATATCATGTGATAGTCCACAAATTTGCCATGAAACAACTAGCAAATGGCCCGGTTCTGTAAAGAAGAAGAACAGGGCCTTCAAATAGAGTAAAAGCTTTTTAAGGGGCCATCTTGGATTTGGCCGCCATGTAGGGTTTTATTAAAAAATCGTTATTTTCAACATGAGCCCCCCAACCGATTTTCATTTTAAGACCACCATTAGAAAGCTGAGAAAAAATTCTACAGAAGCATTCATAAATTTAGGTGTGTAATGGTATTAACTGTATAAAACAACCAGTTATTTTTAGCAAGGTTCACAATTATCATATAATTATTGTGATATTTCCAAAATTTGCTATGAAACAAACTAGGGTAAAGAACTAGTTTTAAGCAGTCTAAGCGGGTCACTGATTGTTTTACCTTATTACAAGCGATGGGTTGACTAAGTGGGGGATATCAGCATACCAATCTTCTTGCTATCTTTAGTTCTTCAAGCTATTACCATTGGAAGACACTATTGTTGAGCTAAACTTTTGATTTTTCGCTTTAAAATTTGGAGCGGCGGAACTAATTTTGAACAGACCGAACCCATTTTCACCCGCAAGGTGCTTTTTTAAGCAATTCTGAAATATGAATTTTTTTACGTCCCCTTAAAAAATCCCTCGTACTTTTCCCTCTATTCAGTAAGTTCGCGTTCGTATCCGCGACCTACTAATCGGCATCTGATGCGTAATCGGCATAGCGTATCGGCATAGATGCGTAAAATGCCATCTGTCTAAATTGTTTATCGGGGCATACACTCACCGCACCGTTCGGCAAACGGTATTCGTCGTCTCTTTTATTCTCTGGTGTTCTTATTGGAAACTGCGAATTTGACGTCTCACTCGCTGTTCATAAGGATGGTGGGAGAACAAAAGAGGTAAACATAGCAGTACACACGGTCCGACTCAGAACAGTGTTGTCAAAGCAAATAACATTGAAACACATCGTTGCTTCATTAAATCACTAAGAAAATATTCGAAAATTATTGAAAAAGCTGTCTTTTCTGTTGTTTTTAATAAAGAAAAATTAATTATGAACATACATTTCTCTTGAAAGTATTGAACCACGTTTTCACCATTGGAGGTTTCAGTTAATTTCAAAGCTATAATTCTTATTTCCAGAACCGAAACAGTGCCTTGGCAACACGATAGTTCATCTGTTATGCTGCAGCTGCTGCTACTGGTGAACAGGTGCCGTCAATTCAATATTTGTTCTCAGTTTTGTTAGAAAATAATAAAACTTTCGGCTAGTGACAAAGCCTTAGATAATAGAAAAAAAGAGAGTGAATAATATGGTATATGACAATTGAGTGCTTGACTTTTAGAGTGGTTGTAAACAGTGCTGAAAAATGTGATGGATTCGTTAGTAGCGAGGTGGCGATTGCCTTCAGCAGCTGAAAAATGTACGTTTTTGGACAACAATTTTTAATTCATCATATTTCTTGTCGGAAACCCAATAAACTGTGTTTGTGTGAATCAAATGTATGGTTAAGTGATTTGTGAAGATGATCCTATCAAAAGATTTTGAAAATATGAATAAAAAAGTGCATTTTCGGCTCATTTATGTTCAACTGATTAAAATAGGTGACACTGCTTAACTCGTTCCTTACCCTACAAACGACACGTAGAGAAGAGAGATAGGGCTTATAAATGAAGTGAAAAAAAAATCGACGGCCATCTTAGATTTGGCCGCCATGTTGAATTTTATCAAAAAATCGACGTTTTCGCCATGATCCCCCCAAACCGATTTTAATTTCAATACCACCATCGGAACGCTGAGAAAAAATGCTATAAGGAACATAAGGCCGTGGGTCATGACCCTCTGGAAAGATGTCCTCTCAGCGTCTCCGGTACTTCGGCAGCTTAGAGCTTGTTCAGCAGCCTCTGCTCGAGCCCTTAGATCCTCCTGCTCGCCTTCAACAGCAATCATAGCTGATTTGATGCTTGTGACGAGCCTACGATGTGGCCACCAGCACCGTACAGCGTAGAAGAGAGCAAGAACGTTGATGGTCTGCGAGTCTCTAACGGTGAACTAGTAGCAGTTACTAAACGGCTAAAAATTGAAAAGGCGCCCGTTAAGGATGAAGTCCCCAGCGTGGTCTTGAAGGCTGCGCTGCAACCGTTCCCGGAGATGTTCAAGACAGTGCTGCACATGCAGGACAGTGCTGCCTAGACGATGATCACTTCTCGGACCTCTCGGACCTAGTGCTGTCGTCGAAGCCAGGAAAGCCGGCTGGGAACTCGGCGTCATATAGGCCGATATGTCAACTGGATATATGCGGAAAACCCTTGGAGAAGATTATCCTGAACAAATTGACGAGGTTCACGGAAGGTGAAGGAACACGGTTTGTCGATCATGCAGTCCGAGTTTCGGAAAGGTAAATCCACGGTGGATGCTATTCGAACAGTTTTCGAGCGAGCCGCGATGTCGTCCAAACAGAAGCGAAAAGGAGATCGTGTCAGCGCCGTTGTACTCGGAGACCATTGCCGAGTTACTGCATAGAATACATCAAGTTCCGGTACATCTTAGCAGAGTTGCTTTCAGAACCGAGTGCTTGTTTATGTGACCGCCAAAAGGCGTAAGACGATGAGCGTTACGTCGGGAGTTCCGCAAGGCTCTATCCTTGGCCCGATGCACTAGAACGGGAGTTCGATGTACAGAGGCGATTGGAAAGATTGAAAGCTGGTTACATGGGGCCAAATATACAAATTGCCCACCATAACAAGGAACGCTGTAACAGCGTTTATACCCACGGCCTTTGTTTCCGCAACGATGAGACATTGTTTGCTAACTCACGAAAGTTCTATTCAAATTGCTCTCGTCGTTGTGTATTTTCCAACCCACTCCTCTAACCGTTTTATCTATTTTATCTACAAATGCACTCAGATGGAAATATTATCTTGACCCATCACTACTAATAAGATCCGAACATCCGAATGAATACATCAGAAACTATTCTTCATGTTCCACCGTGCATTCAACCGAGCCTTTGTCAGTTGAACGGAAGCCCGAAGGCGGAAGTGCTAGTACTCTCGTGGTGGCTACCGTGGCGTTGTTGAATTGGACCGTAGATAACGAAATTAAAACTGCACCTTTTCCTGCCGTCCATAAGCAATGGCGGCAGGTCAACTTTTGCTGCTTCTGCTATCTGCTTGCTATTTATTGAAGACCCAGCTGCAGGCCATACTCACGCTATTCGCATATCTGCGACATCGACATCGACGGGTGAAGTTTTAATTTATTTATATTTCGTTTCCATTTGAGAAATGATGAAAATTGACTTTCGCAGAGAACCTTCCCTGCGGGCCTCGAGCTATGGAGGAGACTCGGAGAAATCGGGTTATGATAGTGCACGTTTCAAAGGCCACCGAAAATAGTGAGGAAAGAGCAAATCATCAACCAGAAACCACCGACCGTGTACCGAAGCGCACACATGCCTGTCGAGATACAACAGAACGAGATCCTTTTGGAGTGCAAATATTTATTTTCCCCGTGTAGAACCATTCTGGACTAAGTCATGGCAACCGGTCGGGATAGAGTAAAACGACAAGGAAAAGTCGTCTTTTCGTCTAATATAACCTGTGCCACCGACGTTATCCTTTAGCGCAAAGCGAGTCGATTTTCCTCCCTTACCCGGTCAGGTTGGATGAGAGATCTATTTGCGCTCGGGTTAATTTGATGTATGTGATGATAAGTTTCCGGTTTTTCGAGTACCTCTTCCTCGCATGATGGGTGGGAAATAGGACGAACCGAATTGCGGCAGGGAAATAAACTGTTTTAATTTGATTAATTTGCTCTCCGGGTATGATTAACTAATTGGTAAATTATGAACAGTGTAGTGGATGTTTAAATGAGAATGTGGTCACTAAGGATGGTTGTTTAATTGCAAATGAATTTATTGGCAGGGTTCTCTTAAAAATATGAAAAAAAAAAGTTTCACCATTGAGAGCGCAAATTGACTTTCATTAGGTTTTTTCCAATCACTTCGTTACATATAAGTCTTTCAGTTCAATTTAAATTGTTTCACTCTTATAACATGCAACGCGTTCGCCAGAATCCATTTCAAAACCAGCATGGAGGAAAATAATTAACGCATTAATCCCCGGTATGAATGCAAATCTCAGAACGAGTTCTTTCTGCTCCGGAACAGGAATATTGCCACACATATCACGTTCGCTAATCCTGGCTGGCAGCACGTTCCTGATGCGCGTAGTTCGCAAGACAAACGGAGATTAGCTGTCGACATGTTTGTTAATTTGCATATTAAGGCTCTAGTTTTCAGTTTCACCCTCCAGCTCCGGCGCTGGTCCTGGTCGGCGAGCGGGAGGATTGCAGCAGCAGCAACTGTTGGCATAATTTCACTTTAATCTTTTTCCTAATGAGAACATGCAACCGAACCGTCCCGATAGCTGACGCCGATGCTGGAAAGGGGTTATCGCGGAAAGGAAACTTGTTTAACAGTTTGTTTTTGCAAATGTTCTGGAAAATCGGTGCTACCACTGCGTTCGCTCGGTTGGTTACGGAGTAAGGTGTGATTTATCTTCCTTTGTTTGGTTTCCGCTGAGTTGCATAAAGGTACGAAACTGTTGGAGGCGGTGAGGTTGGGTGGTAAATTTTCCCGTTTCTTTTGACTTCACTTTGCTTCGGTACGTCACCGTTTGTTAGTTGGTTTCACCACAAAGAGGCGGTGATTAGCATTATTTCGCATCCTGACGGGCGATAATTTGGTTTGGATTAAGAAGTGTTGTTCGACTATCATGCAATAATTCAGTACCAAGTTGTTTTCCGAATTGCTGATAAATTATGTAGAATTTAAATAAATATTCTCAGGTGATAAACTGGCATCCCGGATTGTAATTAATCACATGCATCGATGATGAAAATTACAAATTTATTAGTTAGTTGATTTCAGTAGTCGCTGTGACTAAAACCTAGAAGCGCAGGACACCGCATATGTACCTTCTGTTGGTTAGTAGATAGCTGTATGATTTATGAGCTGTATCAATATGTCATCATAGTTTTGTGTCGCACATGATTTACGACTAGTACGTGGTGGCATTGGGATATGATTTCACAGGAATTAACGTGTGCATTCGTGAGGTTGGAAAAGTTCTCCAGCACATCGTGATTATGACATTATGAAAATCATTTAAATAGGGTGATAAGTTTTCCAGACCTATTAATGGCCAAACATGAATAACTTCTTGAGAAATGATTGGGTTCAAATTAAGACAAAAATAGGTTTATTGTTACAAAATACTGCAGATGCGAATGAAGAAAAATAAAAAAAATAAAAAATAAAAGAAAATTAAACCTCAGTTTGGCACGATTTTCATAATTTCAGATATTTTATAATTTTACGACTTAAAATCCACTAATGCTGTTTCCTAAAAATTAAAATAATCAGTTCAGTAATACAAACTAACGTTGCTGGTTACAATCAGCCACATTATCAGAGACACAATAAACGTTGGGCAATGTCTTTCAAAATGCTGCTAAATAAACTTACACACATTTGCACTACATGGGGGCAAGTATAAATGTATCAGCTTCTCTTTACAGCAGCACAATGCCGAATGCAGAGTACATTAGTCGTAGTATTCCAGTTTCACAGGTCAACTAGTGTCGCAGTGAAAATTAGCCATCATTATTTAGTCACAAATTAAATCAGGTTTTTAGAGGACAAAATGTCTCGCAAATAAATAGTATTTGATGCATTTGAATATTCGTTTACTATCCAATATCCAACTTTACTGAATATAGTAACTATCAATCTCTTACAGGTTGCCAAATATATTGATTTGCTTAAAAAAGTAATTAAAAATTAATCATGCTCAACAACTTCGCACACGATTTTTTCATTGCTTTCAAATGTTCCACAAAGTTATTCAGTATGTTGAAATACATATTTTCTCTAAAGACTGTTTATAGCTAGGACGCATATTGAATAAGTTATATATCTTTAAGAAAAAAAATTGCACTATTCAATTTTTTTTAATTCCAGAGAATTATATTCAAACCAAACTTTCACAGGGAAAGTACTATAATTTGTGTCTACAAAAAATCAAATTTCCGTCTAGAGATTTCCACAGCAAGCTCGGAAAATATTAATTTTATAAGTGTGTTACTTTTTAACAGATTTTATTAAATAGACTCGTTAAGAGAAAGAGATAGAGAGTTACTATGTTTAACACAGTTGCTTATTTTAATGTTTTCTACCACTTTTCTGAAGACACCATACCTTCAACTATAATGATTTGTTTAAAAAAAGCACCTAAAAATCAATTATGATCGATAACTTTTCACACGATTTTTTCATTGTTTTTAAAAGCTATTCAGTCTGTTAAAATAAACATTTTCTGTGAAGACTATTTTTCATTGAGGTGCAAATTCAATAAGTTATTTTTTTTGAGGTTGCTTTGGAGATCTTTGGAAATTTGGGAAATTGATTTTATGAAGAACAAAACATAAAAGTTTTATTTGAGAGTTGTTTGATTTGCCTAAAGTTATCTGAAATTAAAAAAAAAGGATTAAAAAAATAAGCAAAAAACAAAAGTTCGTATCACCCTAATGGGTGGACTCGCAAGCATCCGAGTAGTGCAAAAAGCTGCGCTATATTTTATCACTCAACTTCTTGTAAGACATCACTCTTAAAAAATTGCGCATCTTTGCCCAATTGATAATGTCTGCTTTTTTGCGATTTTGACCCACTGTGCATAGATGAAAATGATCAACATTTTTAACTAAAAGTTTAAAATGGAAAGTTTGTTGTTTTACATAACTGAAAATCACTGATTATCAACAGATTTCAAAACGGAATGTGTGAAGGTAAATGAAAACAGGTGAGGAAACGAGAAACGAACTAAGAAAAGGATAAGATAGATAAAAGCTGAAACCAGACAGACAGACAGACAGACAGACAGACAGACAGACAGACAGACAGACAGACAGACAGACAGACAGACAGACAGACAGACAGACAGACAGACAGACAGACAGACAGACAGACAGACAGACAGACAGACAGACAGACAGACAGACAGACAGACAGACAGACAGACAGACAGACAGACAGACAGACAGACAGACAGACAGACAGACAGACAGACAGACAGACAGACAGACAGACAGACAGACAGACAGACAGACAGACAGACAGACAGACAGACAGACAGACAGACAGACAGACAGACAGACAGACAGACAGACAGACAGACAGACAGACAGACAGACAGACAGACAGACAGACAGACAGACAGACAGACAGACAGACAGACAGACAGACAGACAGACAGACAGACAGACAGACAGACAGACAGACAGACAGACAGACAGACAGACAGACAGACAGACAGACAGACAGACAGACAGACAGACAGACAGACAGACAGACAGACAGACAGACAGACAGACAGACAGACAGACAGACAGACAGACAGACAGACAGACAGACAGACAGACAGACAGACAGACAGACAGACAGACAGACAGACAGACAGACAGACAGACAGACAGACAGACAGACAGACAGACAGACAGACAGACAGACAGACAGACAGACAGACAGACAGACAGACAGACAGACAGACAGACAGACAGACAGACAGACAGACAGACAGACAGACAGACAGACAGACAGACAGACAGACAGACAGACAGACAGACAGACAGACAGACAGACAGACAGACAGACAGACAGACAGACAGACAGACAGACAGACAGACAGACAGACAGACAGACAGACAGACAGACAGACAGACAGACAGACAGACAGACAGACAGACAGACAGACAGACAGACAGACAGACAGACAGACAGACAGACAGACAGACAGACAGACAGACAGACAGACAGACAGACAGACAGACAGACAGACAGACAGACAGACAGACAGACAGACAGACAGACAGACAGACAGACAGACAGACAGACAGACAGACAGACAGACAGACAGACAGACAGACAGACAGACAGACAGACAGACAGACAGACAGACAGACAGACAGACAGACAATTCTGCAATCTTGGGGCAGATGGAATTCCGTCCGCTTTCCTGAAGATGAAGGCAAATTTCTTGTTTGGTTAGACCACTACAGCTCGTATTCAGAAGTCCATCTTCAGTCGTATTTTTCCGTCTTACTGGAAATCTGCTCATATGTTTCCTGTGCACAATAAAGCCAACAAGCGAGATGCGGTTAATTACCGAGAAATTACAGCGTTTCATGCCATCTCGTAATTGTTTGAGCTAATCGGTCTAGAGCCATTTTTTTACATTAAAAGCAATATTTGAGCGCGGATCAGCATGGATTTCTTCCTGGTCAATCCACTACTACTAATTTTCTGTGCCTTACTACGCACATCGTCGACAACATGTCTGCAATGACGCAAACCGACGTCATATATACTGACCTGTCAACCGTCTTTGATAAGCCCAGTCACGTATTCGCTATCGCTAAATTTGCTAAATTTGAAAGGCTTGGGATGAGCGGAACTCTCCTGCGATGGTTCCGCTCTTATCTAACAGATAGTCAGCTGATGGTTGACATCGGTGATTGTAGATCCAGCACATTCTGTGTCACCTTAGGTATTCCGCAGGGCAGTCATCTCGGATCGCTCATATTGCTACTCTATATTAACGACGGGAACCTCTTGCTTGCAGGACCACTATTATCATATGTCGATGATCTAAAAATGTTCTCCGTATCCACTCCACTGACGATTGCTTCGTACTTCATCGCTAGCTTAATGCCCAAGTAACAAATTTAATTTTAAGATGCACTTGAAGAGGTTTCCAGCATTTGCTCCTTAAAACCGAATATAAAACTTGCAATTCTACAAATCTGTGGTAAAACAGCCATAAAACCCTTATAAATCTGGGGAGGCCCACACTAAAGAAGGTTCTCAAGAATATTTCCAAAGGTCCTTTTAAAACTTGTAATTCTTATCGATATGTATTTATAGTGACTTCCAAGAGTCGGTTGAAACTAAAAGAAAACCACCACAAGTGTTGATGATTTTATGGTTGTCGTCTCAAAGAACACTTGCAAGACATCATAAACTTTTCACAGTCTTAATTTGTTTAAATTGACTAAAAGCTATGAGAGAAAAAGCATTCACAGATATTGCTTTTCCAAAATGGATATAAATGAAAATTGAAAATAAAAGCAGCTGCTTTGTTGTCAATCAATGAGAAATTTTTCATGTCACGCTCAGTTTGTCGATGTTTTGTGACATGAAAGTTAGAAAATTTTAACGCGCGGGTTATTTTCGCTAGATTATTTAAAAATTTAATTAATAAAAAAATATTCAATAATTTCATGAAGAAGTTGATAGTTACCAAATTTTTAACAAATTGCGGCAAAAAGTCTTTTAAGTGTCCGAACATTTATTTAAAAATATAAGATCACTTATGGTATTGTATAACAACATATTTATAAACGTCCATATGCAATTGGCTAGAATTTCAAAAGTAATCAAAACAGTCCTGTTCGCCATTTTTTCAATGGTTTTATCTAAATCAACCTGAAGGCGCTTATTAGACTAACATTTCTTGCACAAGACAAAGAAAAATTTTCCAAGAGGTCGATAAGTTCATCTATACTTATTGTATTCTTGAAGAAGACAAGTTGTGCTTGAATAAGAATTGTTTGAATTACTTAAGGGGACCAAGTTTTTTGCAAGATAATCATAGATAATCACAAAGAAAACGTCAACAAAGTGTCAGTGCTGGAGGTTCACCTACTTATGTTGAGTTTGATATTTTTTAAGTACAGCAGTCATTATGATTACAGGGATACCTCGATATAAGACAATTTATAATTTCTAAAAGTTGTCTTATATCGATTGTCTTATATCGCAGCTTACAGCTTGTCTTATATCGAAACATGGTTTTTTCAAAAAAAAAATTGCATTAGCGGTCGCCAGTTTTGCTCTGTCTTATGTGTTTACGGTTATTTAACTATTTATTATTGTTTGAACTATTAGTTTTTTACTATTTTTGGGGTTATTTTGAAATAATGAACATCTTCATGACACCGATTTCAGCTCTGGTATCGTTATCAGCTATGTCAAAGGGATTTGTTTCGATATAAGAAAAAATTGTCTTATATCGAATTGTCTTATATCGAGGTTGTTTTATAACGAGGCTGTCTTATATCGAGGTATACCTGTACCAATACAAATTGATTTTAAAAATTAAACGAGGGCTGCACGGCAGTTCCATGCGTAAAGTTTAATCTGCAAAATTGTTTATATACTTTGTGTTACAACCGTCTTTAAATCAAATATGCTTCAACTGCTTCAACCCCTTCGAACATTTTCCCAACACCGGCTAATGACCTTATTTAGTTTAAAAAATACAAACAACTCTACAAACCGGCACCGGCACCGCCTCCGTCAAAATACAATCCAACCAAATTTTTAATAACATACAAATCTACCATTGATGCATCATTACCGGCATAGTCCTTCCGCAGCTCATTTGGAAATCTTCATTGTTTTTTGATTTCGCTGATTTTTCATATGAAATCTTGCTAAAGTTTCGATTAAAATATCCGTATTTGTTCAATTTTCTCCTGGTTCAGATGCTCATTTTGACAGATCAGTTGTTTCGCTCGAATGTTCTTTCTTCAGAGTATGATTTCTCTTACAAGAATATACGGTTTTAAGACGGTTATATGGTAGTATTGTTAAGACAAACCAATCTTGCAGAAGAATGTCATAAATTTTTGACAAAACTATTGCTAGGTTTTATGGAGCGTCGTTTTTGAGCAGAAATCAAGTATCCTTTAAAACCACTTATAAGGTGAATTACACTTATTGATATTTCAGTTTTATGCGTGTTTCTTCAAGTCTCCTTCAATCATACTTCAGAAATGTTAATTAAATAAGATAACATTCACTTGAGGAAAAACATTATAAAACGTGATAGATTTTGCAATGCTCTGATAAAACTACTATAAGAAATGCATAAGACCAATTTGCTATTGGATTGTTACTTGGGTGTCTTCGCTAATTGGTGTTAAACCGCTAACATAATGGTTGTAAATCCCTCAAGTGAAAGAATGGTTATTAATGTAATATTTTTCTCAAGTGAAAAAGATGCTGTTATTTTTAACTACACGCTGCTAATGAGCGGGTTGATCATTTCATAGACCTAGGTGTAATCTACGATACAAAGCTAACATTGAGACAGCATACATTTATCATATATAGTCAATAAATCCTCTAGGACCCTGGGATTCATTTTCAGGATCGCCAAATTTTTCACAGACGTCTACTGCTTAAAAGCATTACACTGTTCCCTGGTTAGATCGAATCTGGAGTACTATTCTGCAGTTTAATCCCCAAACTACCACAACAGTTCTGAACGAACCGAATCCGTCCAGCGCCGCTTTCTGCGTTTTGCTCTTCATCGGTTGCCCTGGCGAAATCTGTAGGACCACTTACCGAGCTATGAAAACCGATGTCTGCTAATCCGCCTGGATACTCTTTCCACAAGGAGGGATACCTCTAAAGCCCTGCTAGTCGCCGACATTCTGCGAACAAAAATCGACTGCCCTCAAATTCTTGAACGAATCGACCTTAATGTGCAGCCTAGATCCCTTCGAAATACTGCTATGCTGAGGATGTCACCCCATCGTACAAACTATAGCCAATATGGGGCCCTCAACGATCTCCAGAAGATCGCGTCAAGTCCTGCGTGAGCCATTCAACTGCTGCTTCAGCCGGTCCAGTTGGTTAACTTACTCGTTTTCATTTATATTTATGGTAAAAGTATTACTATTCATAGACTTGACCACCAGTTTTAAGAAATTAAACCATTATGGGGATCATGTAAGTCTATTGATATAATAAATAAACAAGAAATAATAAATAAGATATAAGAAATAACAAAAGAAGGAAAGAGAAGAAAGTAAAAACAATAAAAGGTAACATGAAAGAAGCGAATGAAAGAAAAACAGAGAGAGATAGAGAGAGAATACAAAAGGAAAGAAGACAAAAAACACAGCGTTACAACTATTAAAACATTGCAGAAAAAGAGAGACGAAAATAAGAATAGACTAGTCTAATAATAAAAATCGAAATAGACGGGAAAACAGAAAGACAAGAGACTAAAAAGCTAAAAGTAAAGATAGTAAACGAAAGAAGGGAGAAAGGTAGAAGAAACATAATCTGAAAAGACTTTCCTCGTGAACAAGACAGAAAGAAGAGACAAAAAAGACAGAAAGAACAGACGTGGGATTAAGGGGATGAAAACTATAGGAAGAAGAAACGAGAAAGACAGGAAGGATGAAGTGTGGCAATCAGCAGGAAAAAATTAAATGAATAAAAATGAGAAACACAGAAAGAGAGCGAAAAAAAGAGAATGTGTCAGGGAAAGTATGAGACAGAGTTGAGAGAGAGAGCGTGAGAGAGAAAGAGAGAGAAGAGAGCCGTAATAAGCGTAAGAGAGGAGACGCAGAAAGAATCTCTAATTGGCACATTGGACCTTATGAAATGTGTGTCGAGATATAACCTATATTGTGTCGTTTAACCCAGCTAGCATTTTCTTATGCATAAAAAAGGTAAAAATCAGCATTACGTACAGATATTTTTTTAGAAGGGGATTTGACTTACAGATATACAAGCTTGGTACCCGAATGTTTTACTGACTAAACTACTACCGCACCTTTATATTACCTGATCAAGTTATGTTTCCAGTTTTTTTCTTCAGTTAAAAACTTTAATTTAAGTTAAAAGTATCAGTATCTTCTCATAATTATTTAAAATCCTTAATTTATTGTAGGTACATTTAGATCACAATGATATTCTCTCTGGTACGGCGTAATCAACATGCACCCCGGAAAACGAAGGAACCGACACCGTTTCACGGGTTGAAACATACAATGTGTAACTTTATGATTGTTCCGTGTGAATTCAACATTCATTTAAGCAAACAATACAGCAAACAATACCAACTAGAGCTCTGTCTCGTTCTCGAAGGACCCGTAACTACTGCAATACAAATTTTATAGTTGCTCGTTTACAACTTCTAGTTTCGAGCATATCTATGCAGTATTCAGCCAAAGCCAAACCGGAAACCATTGTCCGGAAACGGAACCGGCCAAACCATTCGGTTCGGAGTTTTACACCTTGCCGGCAGCTAATTTCTCTCGCAGTCGCCCAAGAAGCAAGCACCAGCAGCACGGGGAAAATAAAATGCACATCAGAAGAGCTAATAGTTCGCAAATGGGGCACTATTTTCCCGAGCACTTTATGGCTGTTTGGCGTGTTATTGTTTAATTAAAAGTTTCTACTGACGTTCGCTGACGCTCTCTCCTGAAATGCTGGTCGCTGGTGGAATGCAGAAAATTGGTAACTTTTTCAAGGTATGTACGGTACTCGGTTCAAATTAGCCTCCGGCCCCTTGGACCTTGTCGTCAGAACGGGAAATTGAAACTTGATATTGCATCGGCTTTTATCCGTTCGTTCCGCACGAGCCTGGCGGAGGTATGCAAATTTGCAAATTAGTTTCGAATTTTCGAATTTAAATAAGCGCCCTGCATGCGCTGACGAGATCCATTCCGGGGCGACTGGCCTCGTCTGGCTGCCATGCTCTCACATTTCAATAAACAAATATTTGCACGCTCCCTGATGGCCAGCCGTCGACGTTCATTTGAATAAAAGGATTACATTGTCCGTATGAGCCAGAATCGGAGGGAAAAAAATTGCGTAGAAATTGCAAACAAAGTGCCATCCGCACGTGTTTCTGTTCTTCGCGAACGAGAAAAAAAAGAACATTCAGTCGACCTGCCTGCCGGTCGCCCGGTGAAATCCAACCCAAAGACACACACGCGCTTTCACCGGAACATGTACAGGACTCTTTCGCCTGTCGGCGAATGGCGCTTCTGCCTACCTACATATCGATGCGGGCCCGTAAGTTGCGAAAATGATATGCCAATTCAATTAGGCATGTTATTGTTTCGCTGGTGTACGGGACCGTGGAATTCGCGATTTTCGTGCTGACTTCGGCCCAGAGCTCAGGCCGTCTGGCTCGAGGGAAAAACAAGAGGACGCTCAGCTACGTGCGGAGTCACGTGTATTTACATACATATTGCTTTGGTTAACATCATGTTTAATATGGTTTCCAGGTTCAGATCAGGTTCATTGGGAACTGATTAGGTAAATTTACGTTAGATCGAACCGGTTGCTGTTGTTCTTGTTGTAAAACCCGCGCGAATACGCGTAATAGTTTTATGGGAGTACTACTGCTAACGAAGTAAAACTGAAGGTTCGTGGTTTCTATCACAATGAAAACTGTGTAAAAAAGAAATCAAATTAAAAATACCCTGATTGAATTCTGCTATATTATCTAGCTCTGCTAAAAATATTACTAATGGCCACTTATATTTCTTTTGTTTAAAAATTCCCGTGGCATTCCGACGTTCGGAACATATTTCAATTCAGTTCCCGTAATTACTAAATAGGTAACAATCTAAACGACCATAATTAGTCATTAATTTCGCACTTAATCGTGATCCTTGCGTGCGTCCGCTAGGGTATGCACTCAGACACCCATTACAACAGCAATTAAAGTTAGTGCGGAAGGCTAATGTAACAGGAACCCAATTACCACCCCCAAATATCCGGCCACCAACTGCTCTACTGCTGGCAATAGGACTAACCGGTGACGACCGACAAAAGCTACAATTATGCTAATTCCACACATGATTACAGTACCGTAACTCGACAATTCGGCATCTTTTACCCACGTCTAATAGATTGAGGCGTTAGGCAATTTCCTTTTACTCCTTAATCAGTCATCCGTGTGCGTGTGTGCGACTGCCAAAGTTTAATTAAAACCCATCAGCAACCATGTTCCGAAGTTAATCCTTTTATAAACACAAAAGTGAAAATAATTCTTCGGTTGTTCGGTGCCTTTTCGCTAAAGGAAGCTAAAGGCCGAAATATCTTAAGATCAAAGCATTTAACCCTGCGACGACGACGACGACGACGATGACGACGACGCCTAAAGGAGTACCGGGACCTTCCCATATCTTACACTGTCGATACACGGAAACTCTTCACTGCCTTCCAGCAACCATCCGAAAGTTACCCACATATGTAATTAATTTTATTAAAAATCATGTCCTTTTCTTGGTCCCGTCGCGCTCACCGTCGTCCGCTCGCTGAGGAACGGAAACAAAAGGACCGCCGCTATTGACACATTAATTATGGATGATTAAATGGCGTGTGTCGGTGACACTTTTCACCAAGAGAGCGTGTGTGTGTACGCCGTGAATTTGGCTTCCGTTCTCGTTTGCGTTTGCTTGCGTTAACCCGGTCCAGTGCCAGCGGGAAAAGCTATCGCCGCATCGGGGTGTGGGGTGGCAGGCAAAAACTTGTCCTTGTGGGATCTTCAAGGCTAGGCGTATGAAGAAAACTAACAACTTTCTTTACTGCTGCCAGCTATTTAGCCAGCCAGCGGAGCGGCGGTGCGCGTCCTACAATCTTCAGCATCGCTTCGATGCGGTTGTAAGCAATATATACGGGTGAAGAGTTCCGTTTAAGTTTTCCTTCCCGAAGGACAAGTGGCAACGACGACGACGATGAAAGGCAATAAATTTTGCCCGTGTTTTAGGTTGCCGTAGTTCCGAGCTTTTCCACAACAAGTGGGAATGAGATGATGGAGAGATCATAGAGGTGCCGATAAAAGATGTGTGAAGTGATTTCCTGTTCTTTCGACCTCGGTTTCTTGGCTCGCTAACGGGTGGTAGTGTGGGAAGAGAAAGTGGTAAGCTCTACTGTTTCCAATGAGTGAGGGTGTCAGTTGATTAAATTGAATGGGAATTTTTGAATTATTGAATGTTTGAAGTAAAACTGGAACGGGAAGTTTTCTTTTGATGGATGACGAGCGGGACAACAGTTTTTTAAGAAGTTGGAAAGTTGTTAAATAAAATGTTAGCAAAAATATTGAGAAAACAAACTTGGAATTTTTGTATTCTGATATCAAAACTTGATAATAGATTCAAAATTAAAAATAAAATCGTACGAAAAACACCGATTAACATTTTGATTATTTCATATGAATCATAAAAAATTTTCATAGCGCAAAAATAAATTACAAGTCAGTGAATATTGTCGTTTAATTCGGTCGCTTCTGCACTGCAGCTCTCTATTTAATTAAACCGGAATTAAAGGGTTTTTGTTTCGAACAGCCTCTTCCTATCTCTCTTCGCCCCTTCGCCGATATGAACCACAACGATTCTCAATAAAAAGCAGGATAAAATTAAATGGACTAAAACCGAAATAATAAACATGCTAATGCATTTGCATTATTATTACAGCACTCCAGGCCACGATGAGTGGTCGGGCTGCTCGGGCTCGGGCTCGAGTTCGACGGTGAATTTGACAGACCTTTCCGCATAATGACGTTCGGAACAATGGTCAGGCTTTTTACGTACCTACCTCCGTATGTTTAAACAGTGAATCTGTAACAAAACTGTCGGTGGGCACAAGGTGGCGAAATGGTCATAAAAAGCAACGAGTGCCAATCATGGTAGACCGCCACCGCCGCCGCCGCTGCTTCTGACCGCTGGCCGACCCAAAAGACCATTCATATCAACATCATCTACTTGTCAATCGGAGCACCACGCAAGTACTGATATACTGTCCATCCTGG
The DNA here is from genome assembly GCF_943734655.1 of Sabethes cyaneus. Lineage (NCBI taxonomy): Eukaryota > Metazoa > Arthropoda > Insecta > Diptera > Culicidae > Sabethes > Sabethes cyaneus. The sequence continues at coordinate 127,407,151 of NC_071353.1, read as the reverse complement.
CCGTACCGAACAATCCGATCGGCAGGACGGTAGGACAGGAACCACTTGACTAACGTGTTGATTTTCAAAATGAACTTTTTATGCAAATGCATTTTATGTTTTACACAAATGTGCCCACTGCCCCATTCGGAGGATAGGCTCTATCGAAATGAACGCACCACAATGTGTTGTGACTCAGCCAACAAGTCGAGCGGCCGAACTAACCCCGTGGTCCGAGGTCCCGAGCAAACGAACACGGGATTCCATTGTTTGCCGTCCAGATTTACCCCCTTTCCGGGTACCGAACGAGTGAATACAGATGCAAATCCGTCGGCCCTCGGCTAAGGGGTGACTTTTCAATCGATTGTCCGTCCATTACAGTGCTCTGCGACCAGCTCCAACGGTGTCCCCAGAGTCGTCTCCGAATCGGACCAGAAATGCCCCAATCGTTTCGTGGTTTTTGACACGATTAAATTGCGCCATAATTCGGATTTGTCCAAGATTGGATGACCTCTGATAAGTACCAAGAACGAAGTTTCCAATTTTATCGTTGTCAAAAATTACAATTCTGGCACCCCTGCTCGAACCATTCATGGTGGATCACAAGTGTTTGGCAGGGCATAATGGGCAGCGTAGCTGCACAATATTGAAATTTGTAATTACTATTGTTAATATGCTACACAGGACACTGGCAGACAGAGCGTTGATGGCAAAACAATGAACTTATGGTTCGGAGCAGTATGGGCCCTTGCTTCGGTGGGGATTATAATGTTATACGCAGTGACGATATGCTCGCGTTCTGCTCCCTACACTCTAGCTCTAGATTTTTCTCCACTAATCCGACCAATCAATGTACTGCCAAGAAACGATGTATCGAGAAAACATACCTTGTCTAAAAAAGGCAATTATTTTATAATCACCTGTTGAGGACTATTATACTTACTTTTTTAGTTATACCCAAAAGCTATCTACATATTTCTGTTTACAACTTTAGAAGCTTAAATCCATCATGAAGCTATTTTCTAATATACTACAGTTTCTTTTTGCTCGGATGCACCTCGCTTGATTCCTCCTGTGATGTGTGATCATTCTTTATCGCATTTATTTTATAGGTATTGTTCATGATTGTATTTGTAGGACATTAAACCCTTTTTGAATCTGTTTATGATACAATTGAGATTTGACCTAAAAGAATGTTTACTCCCGACTTTCATTCTTTATTTTTCATCGACAACTTTTCATTTCTTTTTGCATGTTTTGTCGATTTTTATGCTTTTCAAACATCGTTTTCCGTTTTTTTTTAAATTTTTATTTAAGGAGGCTCACCAACACACTCCCACGCCATTTAGGGCCTCCTGATTTGTTTTTTCTTGTCACTATTGTAACGTCTATTCGTAGCCTGGTCATTATATTTTCGAGTTAATCCCGTCGCATTTTTGTCTTGTTTTTGTCAACATTTCACAACTTTTTCATCATTTCGCCATCGCTTTATCCTCATCTTTTCACCATCTCTTCGTAGTTTGTTTTTCGTTATTTTTTGACGTAGGACTACGTCTTACGGCAAGTTTTGAGATAGGGTGTCAGCGTCATGCGTCACGAAAAATGATAGGTTTTAAGCGCTAATAGCTCAGCGGTTTTCCGATCGATTTTCAATATTCTTACACCAATCGACCGGAAAATCTTCCAAGAATTGACCCACATGAAGAAAAGTATGCATCTTGATGCTTAACTATTGAAAAATTGAAAATAATGAACCTATGTTTAACTAGAATTCTCGCTTCGTTATTGGTTGTTGGAAATTACGTCATCAAAGTAGAAACTCGTTTTCACGCTTCGGCTTATAATTCAGTCAATTTTCTATAGATTTCCAAGATATTTACACCAATTGATCGGAAAATCGATTTGGAAAATATTGAAAATATAGGAAACTATTGATTTTCAATGCGCGTCATTGAAAAATTGAAAATAACTCTAACTCGGTCGTACTAGAAATTGTCGCTTTGTGATTGGTTGGAATAATTTCCAACTATCATCGAACAAGTTTTGGTAGCAAATCAGGATACACCGAGAAAGTTGATGGAAAGTTCCATTTAATTCTACTTTAACAAAGTTACAAGAGAATTAAATGGAATCGTACCCTTTCTCGCTGATTGCTAATTGACCTTAATTCCTTATTGAGATGTACAGGCCAGACTCGATTATCCGGGGATTCGATTAACCGGGGATTCGATTGTCCGGGGATTCGATTATCTGGGTTTTCAAACTCGATTATCCAGGTGGAAAAAAAATTTTTTTTTCGATGATTTATTTTAAACCTTAATGTTATAGTTTTCATGCATGATGATTCTTACTGATTAATATTGATTCACCTCCCTAAAGCTACAAAATTCCTTTTTTAAATCCCTTTTATCGGCGAACAAAACAAAAATAAATCCTGTGATAATGAAATCAATTGTTTTACTTAAAAATCGTCATCATCATCATTAATAAAAACGTTATCGTAATCACGTAATCATTAATAAAAAAATTGCAAAATAGGTATCTTGTGACTTTAGGGGAGATTGATCAATAATAAAAAAATCATTTATTACGCCTAAATATTGAAAATCATAAAACACAAAAAATAGTTTTGTTCCAAAAAAAAAATCGTTAGTGGAAAAAATCGTAAGAAAGGAATTTTTTGACTTTTGGGAAGATAGACCAATATTAAATAAAACATTCATGATACCTAAAAGTCAAAAACCTTGACATACCAAAAAAAATTTGTTTTAAAAATAATGATTCGATTATCCGGGCTGCAAATAAAAATGAACACCTGGATAATCGAGTCCGGGCTGTACCACCAACGGCAACACGAGCGGTGAGTCGGTGACGCAGTCGTGTACGTCTGCAGTTGCCCGTCGGTCGTGTTCATCGGCTGCTGAGCAAAGGAAAGGAATGCTGAGCGTGTGTTGGAGCCGCAGCACTCGTTTCGCTGTCGTGATGAAATATCTGGCTGCTGAAGTTCTGGAGTTGGCAGGAAATATGCTGCTCGCGACAACAAAACGACCAGAATCATCCCACGTCGCTTGCAGTTGGCTACTTGGAGTGGTATTTCATCGTGACTCAGGACCATACACGAATAGCTTCGTTGATCGCATAGGTGCTGAGGCTTTCCGGTTGGTCCGTTGCAACAAGCCGTGCTTGGTTTGCGGTTATCGGTACTCCAATTTACAGAGAATTACGTTAAGTGCGTTAGTGCAAGTTTATTGCAAGCTGGAGTTATGATAATCAAACAATCGGTTCTTTTAAGGGCCACACAACGATTGAAGAGTTTATTATATTTTCTTGCCCAGCTAATACCATAATAACACAGGCAATGAGGGAAAAGATGAATTTTTCTTTAGACTTAGGTTTTATCGGCTCATCAGTCAGAAAAAACAATATGCATGACGATACATTTGAGGCACATTGACGATACCTACATAAACAATAATACGACAAAACGAATAGCTATGTAAGTACACTGAGAAATTTTTTTTTGTAAGAAATGTTTCCGATTAATGTAAAACTATATATATTTTGTGTACCCCTGTCCCTTACAGCCCTTTGAAAAAGACATAATATAATGTTGAAACGTTAGGGCAAAGTTAAATTTCGTTTGTTTTTTCTGACTGATGAACCGATAAAACCTAAGTCTGAAGAATTATTTAATACAGTCGATAACCACGTCAAATATGTTGAATTTTTCGCCATTGCGGACGACCAACAAATGACGGAAATAAGTTTTCTGGTCACGGGTGACATTTTCTGCGACTTCCAAAACGTCTGCAGGTTGTAAATGTTTTATTATCAGTGTTCATTTGTAAGCCGCAGAAAAGTTGCGCAAAATTTTCGACTTTTTGAAAACTCGCGCGTACCGTCTACCGTTTACCAGAGGAAAAGTACTATTCAACGTAGAAACAGATCATAAAAATTTATTTATTGTTTGGTTGTCGGATTTCTTCTCGGCTTTATCAGTCTCAAAAATGTCAAAAACGAGTTTGGTCTCTACATCCGACAGTTTCGATGATTTATTTCATCTTTTTCAGAAGAATAGAAGATTTATCGTTTTGTCGTTTGGTTTAGTGTGACTTGGTTTCGTATTAATAAAATAGATTCAATCAATTCATGGATATAACTCCAAAATCGGTTGAGGATTGAACGTATACAATGTTACTACTTTGATAAACGTTACGTATGTAACTTGTATACATGAAGAATCGTATTATTACATACATGGATACATCCTACTATCGCTACAAAGAGACTTACGTAGTCCTACGTCACCTATACAGTCGTGTCTTGTGCACAACCCCTCTGATTTTTGTCAGGAAACTTAAGTGCTTTAGTTTTTAACTACTGATCGCCTTACCCGTTAGAGGGTTAACAAAGTGCACCATGCGCTCCCAAGAGCCGCTCATATGTGGTGTCGTGAATGTATTTAATAGTTAGCTTATTTTACTATACTAACATCATGATATAAAGCAACTTTGTTTTTATTTTCGCAACGTTATATCGAAGTGAAACCAAATTTGTTTACAAAACGAATTTATAGCAGGCATAAAAAAAGCCTAAATTGATCCTCCAGTAGCTTTTCTACTGCCACATTTATTAAAAAAATGTATTTTTTTAAATTTTAAACCTATGAATAACTCATAGTTCACTGTGGTAAATGGCTGGATAAGGTGAAAAACAAACCCCATAGTGGTTCCTAGGCTGTTATTCAGTAAACCCCTATCCCTACCTCCTCGTAGTACCATCCGGGATATGAGAAACTTTAGCCGGGTAACCAACCTCGGTGGAAACTAAGGTCGTACGCTGACAGGGAAGGGAGAATCATCGTCCATGTGTCAGTGTTAGGCGCTAAACAGTACTGTCACGATGGTCCTCCGGCGACACAGGGGATTGGAACAGGCCTTACAAGCCATCCGTAAAAAATAGCAGTACAGGAAGCATATAATTTTATTACCGCGGCATCCCGTTGGTCAATGCCGCCTACAAGGTGATTTTGGTGCATCGTCTATCCCCAATAGCGGATTCGTAGAGATTCGTAGGGCAGTATAAGGCGGGCTATATAGGGGACGGTGATACTTTGGATCAAATTTTTACTCTCCATCAAATCCTCCAAAAATATCGAGAGCCTACGCATCATATTTTCGTGGGTTTGAGGACAGCATTTACGATAAAGTTGAACGCGAACATCTATGGCAGATAATGCACGAGTACGGTTCTCCAAACAAACTGAGTGAACGAGTGATGTGTTTCATGCGCGTTTCGGGGACACTTTCGAGTCCTTTAGAATCGCGCAGAGGGTTGCGGCAAGAGGATGAACTTTCCTGTATGTCATTCAATATCACTATTGAAGGTGTGACCCGATACGAAAGGAACGATCTTCAGCAAGAGTTGCCAATTCCTAGCCTTCGCAGACGACCTCGACATCATTACTAGAAACCTTGGGACGGTGGAGGCAATCTACGCCAGACTAAAAACGGATGCTAGAGGGAAACCAAATATATGGTAGGAAGAGAAAGCAACGTTTACCTCCCACGGACAGTGACTATTGAGGGTGATAAACTGGAAGTGGCTGATGAGTTCGTATATTTGGGATCTCTGGTCACCGCCGACAATAATATGAGTAAGGAGATTTAACGACGCATTCAAGCTGGAAATCGAGCCTACTTTTCCCTCCGCAAGATGCTTCGATCAAGGAGCATACACTGCCACACAAAGCTGACGATGAACAAAACGCTAATCAGACTGGTAGTCCTCTACGGACTTGAGACAGTAACTTTGCTTACGGAAGACATACGTGCACTAGCCGTATCTGAACAAAAGGTGTTGCGGACTATTTTTGGCGGAGTACAAACGGGAAGCGGAGAGTGGCGGAGGCGTATGAATTACAACAGAAACTGTTTGGAGAGATTCCCATCGTACACCTGGCGATTGGGAGATGACGGTTACCTGGCCACGTCGCAAGGATGCCGGACGACTGTGAAGTGAAATCCGTTCCCTTCAAGAGTACCCTCAGCACCAGGAATAGAGGAGCCCAAAGTGCTAGATGGCTCGACCAAGTTGAAGCCGACTTGCGTGTGTCGAGACGCGCAACGAATTGGCGACGAGTAGCCCAGGACCGAGTACGTTGGAGAAGAATTCTTGATACGGCAAGAACCACCCCGGCTCTCGGCCGAATAAGTAAGTAAGGAAGCATATAACGTAATTACGGACCGGAACAATCAGCATAGACCAAGGTAATGAAAAAGAACTAACGGTCGGAAACTGGGTACTTGGAAGGGCAAGTATCTCAATTTTCTGGGATGTACCCGTATCCTTCCCGACTTATTGAGTGCCTGCAAGTTCGATATTGTACTAGGTATGCTTGATGGAGTCTACGGTACATTCACATAGAAATGGATACACCATTTGCCAGAACTGCGCTAATAAACACGAGCTGGATACTGCTTTTATCGTGATGTGCGACATGCTAAAATGCGTGATTGGGTGGTGGTTAATCGACAGCCGTATGTGCAAGTTGAGCATTGGAGATCGTTTCATCCATATTAACATTATTAACATGTATAGCCCACACCTAGGAAGTAATCAGGACACTTTTTACGCGCAGCTTTAGTGTGAATGCGACAACTACCGTCATCGTCATCGGAGACCTCAGCGTTTAGGTTGGCCAGAAGGAGGAATGCAGACCGGTTATTGGAAAGTTCCGCGCACACCGGCTTACAAACGAAAACGGCCATCGCCTCATTCACCTTTATTCTTATTTACAGCCGAATTCTGTATTCGTACGAATAGTTTGCTTCGAACGAATCGGGAAGCACTATTATCTTATTCAAATGAACAAAACGTAGGAGCATTCGAACGTCCGAATTGATTCAAACGAAAAAAGGAATACGAACTGTCTTGGTCTTGGTCTTGGTCTTGGTCTTGGTCTTGGTCTTGGTCTTGGTCTTGGTCTTGGTCTTGGTCTTGGTCTTGGTCTTGGTCTTGGTCTTGGTCTTGGTCTTGGTCTTGGTCTTGGTCTTGGTCTTGGTCTTGGTCTTGGTCTTGGTCTTGGTCTTGGTCTTGGTCTTGGTCTTGGTCTTGGTCTTGGTCTTGGTCTTGGTCTTGGTCTTGGTCTTGGTCTTGGTCTTGGTCTTGGTCTTGGTCTTGGTCTTGGTCTTGGTCTTGGTCTTGGTCTTGGTCTTGGTCTTGGTCTTGGTCTTGGTCTTGGTCTTGGTCTTGGTCTTGGTCTTGGTCTTGGTCTTGGTCTTGGTCTTGGTCTTGGTCTTGGTCTTGGTCTTGGTCTTGGTCTTGGTCTTGGTCTTGGTCTTGGTCTTGGTCTTGGTCTTGGTCTTGGTCTTGGTCTTGGTCTTGGTCTTGGTCTTGGTCTTGGTCTTGGTCTTGGTCTTGGTCTTGGTCTTGGTCTTGGTCTTGGTCTTGGTCTTGGTCTTGGTCTTGGTCTTGGTCTTGGTCTTGGTCTTGGTCTTGGTCTTGGTCTTGGTCTTGGTCTTGGTCTTGGTCTTGGTCTTGGTCTTGGTCTTGGTCTTGGTCTTGGTCTTGGTCTTGGTCTTGGTCTTGGTCTTGGTCTTGGTCTTGGTCTTGGTCTTGGTCTTGGTCTTGGTCTTGGTCTTGGTCTTGGTCTTGGTCTTGGTCTTGGTCTTGGTCTTGGTCTTGGTCTTGGTCTTGGTCTTGGTCTTGGTCTTGGTCTTGGTCTTGGTCTTGGTCTTGGTCTTGGTCTTGGTCTTGGTCTTGGTCTTGGTCTTGGTCTTGGTCTTGGTCTTGGTCTTGGTCTTGGTCTTGGTCTTGGTCTTGGTCTTGGTCTTGGTCTTGGTCTTGGTCTTGGTCTTGGTCTTGGTCTTGGTCTTGGTCTTGGTCTTGGTCTTGGTCTTGGTCTTGGTCTTGGTCTTGGTCTTGGTCTTGGTCTTGGTCTTGGTCTTGGTCTTGGTCTTGGTCTTGGTCTTGGTCTTGGTCTTGGTCTTGGTCTTGGTCTTGGTCTTGGTCTTGGTCTTGGTCTTGGTCTTGGTCTTGGTCTTGGTCTTGGTCTTGGTCTTGGTCTTGGTCTTGGTCTTGGTCTTGGTCTTGGTCTTGGTCTTGGTCTTGGTCTTGGTCTTGGTCTTGGTCTTGGTCTTGGTCTTGGTCTTGGTCTTGGTCTTGGTCTTGGTCTTGGTCTTGGTCTTGGTCTTGGTCTTGGTCTTGGTCTTGGTCTTGGTCTTGGTCTTGGTCTTGGTCTTGGTCTTGGTCTTGGTCTTGGTCTTGGTCTTGGTCTTGGTCTTGGTCTTGGTCTTGGTCTTGGTCTTGGTCTTGGTCTTGGTCTTGGTCTTGGTCTTGGTCTTGGTCTTGGTCTTGGTCTTGGTCTTGGTCTTGGTCTTGGTCTTGGTCTTGGTCTTGGTCTTGGTCTTGGTCTTGGTCTTGGTCTTGGTCTTGGTCTTGGTCTTGGTCTTGGTCTTGGTCTTGGTCTTGGTCTTGGTCTTGGTCTTGGTCTTGGTCTTGGTCTTGGTCTTGGTCTTGGTCTTGGTCTTGGTCTTAGTCTTGGTCTTGGTCTTGGTCTTGGTCTTGGTCTTGGTCTTGGTCTTGGTCTTGGTCTTGGTCTTGGTCTTGGTCTTGGTCTTGGAATAATAAGGCATTTTCAGACAGTGTATAATTATATCGTCTGTGCTTGAGAAGCTCCTGTGTATTTTAACAATGTTCGATCAGTAAACACCGTTGAAAATGCAAAGTGTAAATAATATCTACTGCTCAAATTTTGTTTGCAGGAGCTATGATTCTGTGAGTTCTTGCTGAATAATTTCAATTATGCCCAATTTTAATGTGAAATCAAAGTTACTTTAATTGTGAATACAACTTCGTTTAATCTAATTATAATTTAGTTGCATCATAATATCTGTACTTTTATCCGCTTGCTCATACAAATAGTGCAACAAATCTAAAAGAAGTTTGTCTGGTTTCCATCTGGTGCTGCAGACATCACACAGCATCCAACATGAGATGAATTTAATTAATCGAATTCCAATGTTCCAATCAATCCAGGAAACAAAAACACTCGGTTTTCCCTCTCAAATACCATAGTGTCCTGTCCAGCAAATCATTTGGCCTACTTCCGAAGAACTTTCCCTCCTTCAAAAGGCAACTGTGTTTCGGTTGAGAGTAAGAAATTATCACCCCCTTCTTATCGTGATCACCAGCACGTGAAACACTGTACAAAATCGGACTTCAGTCCAAAAATTTATTCACTTACATACGACACATTTCCGCCAACGCAACGGTCCGGAATCGTCCTCCACCCCACCATCCCAATCGAGTCCATAAACCTGAAACCAGAACCACTCGAAAGTTCGTATTTCAAGTGGTCACAACAATATTAGTCCACTTCTCGACTGCTAATGAATGAATCCTTCGTCGAGCGGTCGGCCGTGTTTGCCTGCCTGGCTACAAAATAGTACGACGTTTCCTTTCGCTACGGTCAGTGATAATCTGGCCGTCCGAAAATTATTTCGTTCGTTCGCACAGCAGTGCGCACTACAAACAATCGCCCGATCCGTAAGATTTATAGTTTAATAGTGTTCCTTCGTCCGCTGCTATCTTGTCCGGTCTATCTTTCGGGACTGGGAGTCGCCAGAAATCCTTATTCTTCGCCTGCGAGGGGGAGGAATAGGTACATATTTTCTTTTCCTGAAACAATATCGTCTCGCTACGTACCCAACCACGGTTGCTCCTCCGGAATGTAGATTTGTCGGACTTGAACGTTGCAGTCACGCTTCAACGGCGGAAATGCTTAACTTCTATTTATCTGGAAAGCATAAATATCTTCAGCCTGATAAGTCGGGTACGGACGATGGTCGGTGGAGTTTGGTTCCTTAGTGGACTTTACTCGCTAAGATCAAATTGTGGGTGAACGTGCAAATAAAGTGTGTGTGTATGTTGGTGTTTTTTCTATTTCGAGTTTTCTACCCTTCGAGCAAGATAACAACGTCCGACAGGAGTGAATTGCTGGTCCGGTCATTGTTCATCGTCTGGGAGATGGGGAACCGAATTAATTAAACATAAAGTGGTGAAGAATATTTTTTGGCATTTAAGATTAATAGTAAACAACGCTACTTGTCAATAGAACAAAACTTTCACTATTTCCATTGTATTTACCAATAAGTTTTTTCCCCTTCGCGCGGTAGTAATCATTTCATATTGTCCCCTTTTCCCACTACCACAGGAGAAAATGAATCATTTCAAGCTAGAATGACACAGAAAACGCTTCATTGCGATGCAGATTTATTTCCCCGTAAGCTGGTACCGATTTGGCAACATTTTGCGAATGTATTTAATTTATTTGCCAATTTGGTGGCTCTTAGCACTTAATAACTTTGATTTATACACATGTCGGGGGATCATCGCCGACCACAATAATGCCATTGTTGTTTCATAGTATGTTTTCGTAATACATTGTGTGAGCAAAGATCCTCATCTGTATCCCTGTTGAGTACTGGTCCCCTCTAAAAGGACAGCAGTGATAAGCATCGCCAAGGGCAGGTCTTCTGCGGATCGTCACCAAGACGACCACAGGACAAATGATGATTGATTAGAAGAACTGACAACAGCAGGTTGCTCTAATGATGTAATATCACTTGTCAGACATAGTTTAGACCAATCAAAAATAAAAAAAAAATATATTTTTCGGTGGAAATCGATGAATTGTAAAAGGAAACCAGAAGAATGATGTTTTCATCAGATAGGGATAATGGTCATTAGAGAGCGTGGTATTAGTCAGCGTCCTGTCGATAAACCACGTGTGGTTTTTGCCTTTTTTTCTTCTTAACCAGTACATGATTATCCATCCTCGACCCTCCCTGGTGATTGATCCCTTTAAATTGATACGCTTCTATGACGCTGGGATTTACTTGGCTTCAACGGCGCACTGCAGCGTGTCATCGTTTCTCGGGGGCTAGATTTCGGTAGATCTTTCCTGCTGGTCCTCATCATGATAGATGCTGCTCAAACATGTCAGGCACCAGTAAATGTTTATGTTTTAAACTTTGACGGATCGGATGCCTCGGATTGGGTTTCATGCGTGGTGTTCGGTAGAGATTTTTAATTCATTTAATGTTGCTAATGCCCGGTAAGTCTCAGCAGGGCGCTGCGCTCCGGCCGGTCAGAGTGCTGGCGATCGGATTCCAGGTGGTCCATTTATTTGTTTCATTCGATTAGGTTGATTGGAAATGAGATGGCAACGATAGGATTTTATCGTAAAGTAACAAATAAGGCAAGATGTATGGCAAATTGGCTCAGATCTTGATGACAACGTACAATTATCAATCAAATTTAGATTATTGAAATTGTGTTTTGTATGATTTTGCCTTTGCTTTATGGATTTTTAGTGATTTGGCCTAAATCTTTTTCGGGGTAATCTCGCATCAGAATCAAACTTCAGAATTTCAAACTTCATTTCAGGCGAGACAAACTAATATCCACGAAATAATTACAAAAGCGACCTCATCGCTATGTCATCTTGTACAAAAGCAAGATTTCGAAGATATTTCTTCGGACAAAGTACTCTTATTAAGATTAGTGGCTACTTCTTGAGACTTATATAGAATATAAATGGTTGTTTCTTCGATGATTGTTTCGCCTGCGCCAACGCCAACGCATAATCTATTCAGTACCTAGCTAGCATTTTCATGTATATATAAAAGATAAAAATCTGCATTACGTACAGATATACACGCTAATAAATCGTATTTGATGCGCAAAGTTGGCATATCTGTATTATGGTTAAAAGCGTTACGACTGTATAAGTATTTATATACGATAATATCCGATTAAGGCGACTCGCTTCGTAATGCTATAAAATATTGTGCTGAAAATCGTATGTATGTCAGTTATTATTATTATATACGACTGAAAATCATGTCTGGTGCACTTTATCAAGCTTTAGTTAATATTTCGAATTTGCTGAGAGATAGTTACGTTAATGTTCGTACATTGATATATGAGGTGGTGCCAGCTGGGTAGTCTTTGTACACACAGATTTATTTAGATTCTGCAATAATTGCAATGATTGCATGCTCAGCTGGGTTGACTCTGATAGCACCGAAAGGGTTAAGCTTCATGCATGGAAATATACCCCAGTATTAACCAACTGGTCTTCTTTAACCAACTGGTCTATCTTTATTGATTTCAAAGCAGCATACGATCCAGTCGATCGAGACAAACTATGGCAGATAATGCACGAACACGGTTTTCCGGACAAACTGACGCGACTGATCAGAGCTACATTGGACCGGGTGATGTGTTTCGTGCGCATCTCTGGGACACTCTCGAGTCCCTTCGAGACGCGACGAGGGTTGAGACAAGGTGACGGTCTATCCTGCAGGCTGTTCAACATCGCTTTTGAGAGGGTGATTCGTAGAGCGGGCATCGAAACGAGAGGCACGATTTTTACCAAGGGTAGCCAACTTTTAGGCTTTGCAGAAGACTTCGATATCATTGCCAGGAACTTTGCGATGGTGGAGGCAATCTTCGCTAGACTGAAAGCAGAGTCGAGGAGAATTGGGCTAAGATAAATGCGTCGAAGAAATACATGAAACGAAGCGGCTCAAAGGAAACAAACGTGCGTCTCCCACGGACGGTAACCGTTGACGGCGACGAACTAGAAGTGGTAGAGGAGTTCGTGTATTTGGGATCGCTGGTGACCGCGCACAACAACACTAGTGAGAAGATCCAGCGGCGCATCCAAGCGGGGAATCGGGACTACTTTGCCCTTCGTAAAACGCTATGATCAAGAGGCATACGCCGCCACACGAAGCTAACAATGTACAAAAACCTTATTAGATCGGTAGTTCTTGATGGATTTGAAGCTGTGACGTTGCTCACGGAGGACATACGTGTTCGAGCGGAAAGTGCTGCGGACGATATTTGGCGGAGTACAAACTGAAAGCGGAGAGTGGCAGAGGCGTATGAATCACGAGCTACAGGCACTGCTTGGGGAGACTTCCATCGTGCATCTAGCGAAAGTTAGCAGGCTACGGTGGCTCGGACACGTCGTAAGGATGCCGGACGACAGTGCGACGAAAATAGTCCTCTTCAACAACCCCACCGGCACCAGGAACAGGGGGACCCAACGTGCAAGATTTGCGACTTCTGAGGCGACTAGGAAATTGACGACAAGTGGCCCAAGACCAAGTTGAATGGAGACGAGTGCTTGAAACAAAAGAAGATTTAACCAACTGGTGGTGACGTCAAGTATTACTTCGGGATGAGGGTGTACATTTGCACTGCTTGATTATTTGTATCTTGACCGATATGGGTACGGCGACCGTTTTGACTTCCGTCCCTTTACGGCCACCCTCGCAGGATTTCTTCCTGTGAGTGTGCGTTTGTTGTTACTTGTATAAACTCCGGTGGTGGACTTATTCTACTTCGACACAGAGTTTCCTGGCGACTCGACCTCTGCAGTTGCTTGCGCTGTTTTCGTCGAATTGCTGGATCGCTGCTCGCTTCACCATCTACGTGGCAGCTCCAATAGAATTTGCATCACTGCTTCCCGAACAGCATTCCAACTGGATTCTTCTCGACACATTTCGGCAAGAATATTCTCCGGGTTAAGAGTAGGCATCTCTCTTCGCACTGCCTCGAATCTAGAACAGGCGAACATTACATGCTTCGACGTTTCGTCTATGTTTATACATTCCGGACAGAGAGGTGATCTATCATGTCCAAACCGATACGGATACTGTCTAAAGTAGTCGTGACCAGACAGAAGCTGCGTCAGGTAAAAGTTAACTTTGCCATACTTTCTGTTCAAGCACGTCGAGAGATTTGGTATAAGTCTGTGGGTTCATCTACCGTTCACGGCCGAGTCCCGCTGTCTGTGACTGCCACTTGACCATTAACTTCCCTTGCACCACTCGTTTTCTTATGCCTCTGGTTTCCTTCCGCCTGCAGCACCCGCTATCCTCTTTCAGAATTACACCGATGGGAATCGTATCGGCGATAACGCCTGCTGACTCCGCCGAGATAGTCCTGTACGCACTTCAGACCCGCATGGTCATGAGTGAACGATGGCATCCACAATTGACGATCCATGCTCGCTCTCCGTATACCTCGTCAATCTTTTGAGGATGACTTTTGCCAGAAGTTTTCCGAGAGTGTCCAGCAAACATATATGTCTATACGAAGCTGGATCTCCCGATGGTTTTCATGGTTTTGGTAGCAACACCAGCTTCTGCACCTTCCAGTCTGGGAAGTGTCCAGGTATTTTACCAACCCTAACGTATCCGGAAACGCCAGGATTGCCGTTTTCAAAAGCAAGATTTCGACTTTTTTCGCCTTCAATTCTTTTGCGACCACCAAAAGTTCCCTATTGCTAATTCTTCTTTCTACAGCGTTACCATCTTCCTGCCAGGGTGTCGAGGGCCAAATCGTTGTGGTAAACTGCGGAAAGAGTCTCTCGATGGCTACCTTCAGCTTGTTTGGACATATTTTAGTGGGCATCGATGGACCTCTCAACTTTCCCATGGTGATACGGTATGCGTCACCCGATGAGTGCATCTCGGCACAGCTCCTTGATACATATCTTCCTCGATAGGCACGTTTTCTGGCTCTGAAACATCTACGTAGAAGGATGCCTAGTAGTTCATTCCATCAGTACGCTGGGCGCCGTTGATTGCTGGGTTCCAGCTTTCTAGGCATGGTTGTGCAACAAACTCTCACTAGCCTTTCCGTCAACTCATCTGCGTTCCGAATTGAAGACTAACTATCAGCTCGAAGTGTTTCAACAATGATATCGCACTACAAAAATTGTTTTCATGTCAACGTAAAAACTGGTTATTCTATATTTAGCGAGCGGGACACAACACTAATAGTTCTTACAAAACGGATAGTTTACGTTTAAAAACAACCGGTTTCGGGAAATATGTTCCTACACGACGCTTACTACTGCTAGATCCGTAGCTATATGGCATAGTCTATGTGGCTATTAAAGTTAAGCTGATCGTCGATCAGCACTCCTAGATACTTCAATACGCGCTTTGAGACTACGGCGTGCTGTCCAACCGTGATTTACACCCGCTGTACCGCTTTACAGTTACTGACACCAACAACACTTCCATTTCTTATGGAGAGCTATCTGCAGGTTCGCTCCTTACATTCATCTCTCAATTGTACCGATTGCCTTCGTGGCCAACATTTCTACCTTTTCTAGCGTTTCACCTTCTACCGACAGTAAGATTTCGTCCGCAAAGCCAACGATCCCTACCCCTTTGAACCGTTTTAGAGTCAACGCACTGTTGTACCGAGGATAGAGCCTTGAAGGACTCCCGCCGTAATCTTCATCGATCGCTGCCGCTTGGCCGTCTTATACACCAACACTCAGTTAAAGAAGTAACTCTTCAGAGTCTTGCACAAGTAGTCTAGGACTCTCATTTTGTGCAGTGACGCTACTCTAGGCTCCCAGCTGGCGCTATTGAAGGCCGTTTTGATGGCGATGGTTATCACCGCGTACTATCGATCGCCCCTTTGCTTTTGTCTGGCCGACTTTTCGGCTTTCTCGACTACTGTCCGGATAGCGTCAACCGTTGACTTTCCTTTCTGAAATTCAAATTGCATCCTCGACAAACCGCATGCGCACTCCGTGAATTTTGTCAACCTATTGAGGATGATCCTTTCCAACAGTTTCTCGAGTGTATTCAGCAGAAAAATTGGTCTATGCGGTGCTGGATTTTTCGCAGACTTTCCCGGTTTTGGCAGTAATACTAACCTCTGTATCTTCCACCTGTCCGGGAAGCGGTCTTCCTCTAGATAGTTCTGCTGCATCGCCCTGAACATGTCCGGGATTACTTGTATGGCGGCGTTTAGGGCCACGTTAGAAATTCTGTCTGGACCTGGCATCTTCTTTTTTTTTCGGACCTCTTGCAACAGCTCACAGCCTGCAACGAACTCCTCGTTGGGCACCTGTACACTCTTGGCATTGTCTTGTTCGTCTAAGTACGGAGTAGGTGATCACTACGCTGAGTCACGCCTCAGGAAAAGTCTTTCTACGATGACCTTCATCTTGTCTGGACCAAGCCCCACAGTGATCGTTGGACCTTCGATTTTTGCAATAACAATACGCATCGCCCCAGGGATTGGTTTCATCGCCACGGCATAGCTCTTTGTAGCAATTCGTTTGCTCCTTTTGATTTCCCTCTTCAATGCAGCTCTTGCCGCTTGAAACACCAATCTACGCTCAGCTCGTTCTGCTGCGTTTTTAGCTCTCTGAACCCGTCTTCTTGTTGTGCAACAGCTGCTGCGGAGTTCGCTGAGCTGATCGTTCCACAAATAAGCTGGTAGCCGTAGTATCTTCAGTTCCAGTTTTCTTGGTATTGTTGCATCACATGCCTTCACTAACGTGATCGTAGGTCATTGCGCGCTCCGATTTAAAGACTCGGCATCCATCCGAAGTGCCTCAACAAAGAGGACCTTGCCGGAGGTGTTCGTCTTCCATTTCCGCTTCCGAGCTTCTACAGCATTTTGTTGATCTGCGCTGTACCGGATTGCCAGGTAGCCGCTATTGGTATACTCCTCACAAACCCTCCAGTTTGCCACTAGCGAAGGGTTACAGAAAGTAACGTCTATGATCAATTCGCGACCATCCCATCGAAAAGTGCTAGTCATACCTACGTTCTATAGTACTACCCCTAGTTTTGTTGAAATTCTAGCATGCCCTCTGGTTTTTTTTCCACCTAGTACACTACTTCACTGCCCAATCACTAAAGTCTCCTCCGATCGGCTTTTATCCGATGAGCTTTTCAGTAAGCGCGTTCATCATTTGATGTAACTACTCCTTGGCCAAACCTTCATACGAATTTGAAATTACCTATTGAACGGAAAATCTTCCGATCACATATATGACAGCCATCGCTGCCCTATCTGCGATCCCGTTACCGTTGTGAAGTGGAACTCAGCACGGCTTCGCGATCAATGCGACGTCACACTTAGCTTCCGTTGTCGACTGCCACAATAGATGCTGTGCTATGTCATAATGATTGGGGTTGATTTGGGTAACCCCCATCATTGTTGGCCAGCCAACGCCATCCTACATGCCTGGTATTTGAAGCCTTCCGTCACAAGTTCGTCGCCATCCTCTTTTTTACAGGGTACACACCTTGGTTACTTCGTGCAGTCTCTTGCAAAATGTCCCTTTTTCCCGCATTTGCAGCACAGATCGGATCTGTCAGGACATTTGAACTTCTTTGCCATATGACCGAAGCACGCACATTTAAAGTATCTCTCAATTTGCTTCCTTGTTTCAGGAACACACTGACCACTCGACTTTTACTCTCCTACTTCCAGTAGCTTGTTGGCCACAGTCGCCGAATCGACGCTCTCTGCATACCACAGTGAGGCCTACGTAACCGGGTTGTCATCGGGACATCTCCCACAGCACATTGAATTTTCAGTGCGTTCAATAAATCCCCCTCCGCAATAATCTCATCCAGGTCTCTGCATTCGACCACTGTTTCTTGCGTTAGGGCTCAAACGTTTGCCTTATTCGCAAGTGGTTTCTCGATGAGCTTCTTGAAGGCCGAGCTCTTGGTTGTGGGATCTCTCCTCAGCTTGAAGATCACTTCTCGTTTTTGGATGCGTCTGGTTCTAATCACGCTCTTCCCTAGTTCCGGGCGTTCCCTCACTTTCCGGAAAATAACTGCATTTGTCCTTGATCCTGTTGTCTTCCACTGCTGCTTCTTACACTTCTCGCTCTTTGCTCTCCTTCTAGCTTCCGACAATATGCCATGCGCTGCTTTCGCCATTTTGCATAATCTGTGCTACAACCAAGGCTTTTGCCGATCCTTTTTTCTACAGCAATTAGCCCCATCGTTTTCATTCAATTTAGTCATACCTCTGATTGTACAGCGGAACGAATGCGTTCTGATCTTTGTTACATTTTCGTTGCCATCAAGTTTCCTTTATCGTTTGAAGCAGCGAATGACTGAAAAACAGTCAATTGACTGGTAGTCACCACACTAACGTGCATGGACGAAGTCGGCCGGACACCGTCCGACGCAAACGAACATTTGCCTTGCGTTGGATCGACCCCAGCCGACAAACTTTCCCTGTGGGTAGCCGATCTAGAGGCAAAAAGAGAATATAATAATTTCTCTCCTTATACTTATACTCTTTCGCTTTTACACTTACGCTCTTGAATATGAACGCAAAGCGGGAGACCGCCTGTTGGATTCTCTTGAGAGGCCACGTATGAATTGTAGGCTGCAGTCTCATAAGCGGCAGATTGACAGGGTTCAAAAAACAGTCAAATAATCGTTTTGCAGCGCAAGTTGAATTTCAGCATTCACGCGTTCAGAGTCAACTTGAGATCTCTTTTCAAGCCCTGGCTACAACGCCGTTGATGGCATTTAACACGCTTTCCTCCCGACACATTTCGCCCATTATGTTCTCCACGGTTAGGGAGAGCATCTCTCTGCATTCTGGGCTGGGCTGGATCCATATCGTAGTATCGACAATGGTGTACTAGCCAGCAGCCTCCGCTTGCTACTAATAGGCTCGTAACTATTAGGCATGATTTTAATTTGCACCTTAATCAAGTTCTCGATAGTTCTAATCTCCTAGCATTTCTACCTCCTCCAGTAACTCTCCGGTCATGGATGACACTATGTCATTGGCAAAACCGACGACCACCGCGCTTCTAGGCAGTTACAAAGACAGTGAATCATTGTACATCCTGAGCCTTGTGGAACCTTCGACGTGATATGTATCATTCCAATTTGGACGGCTTCTCGGCTCGCTTAATTACTATCCGAACTGCCTGTTTGACAAACCGTGTTCACCTTCTGTATACTTCCTGGTTTCCTGGTTTCGGCAACAGCACTAGCTTCTGGATCTTCCATCTGTCCGGGAAGCTACGATTTTTTGTTTGGTGTTTGGTCCAACTATGTTTTTGATTTGGCTCGATTTCATTACCAAATTATAGAAACATAATTCAAACAAATTCTCCATTACGTAAAAATTTATCATAGTGATGTTTTATTCTATTTAAATCTAGTTTTTTTTTTTGCTTATTTGAGGTTTGTTCCGATATGGTTTAAACATTTTTCAATGTTGTTTTAATTTGGTCAGTAATTTCTCCAATTGTCAATCTCAACTATCTGGTCTAGTTTTTCAAATCTTTAAAATAAATGAATCACCAGAAATTTATACTACTAACGAAAAAATGTGTTCAAAAATAGGTTCTTTGTATTAACACTAGTCTTCATTACCAAATGCAGTTCATGTCAGTCACATGGTCAAGAAATCTTTCAGTAGAAATCCAAACCTATCATTTACAGAGAATCTATCAGTGTCAGAACCAAGACAAAGACGACTCTGCGGGAATTCTCTGTTGTGGAAAATCTGCAGCGCAAACAGGACCGAGGCACAGTCCATCAGTGCATCATTACGGGAACATGTCGTAATCCAGATTAATATTTGTTTCGAAACTTAATCAAACATTAGATTATACACTTCAACCGTCCTACCGACGATGGTAAAACTATCTTCGTCTCAGTGAGCCGACCAACCGACTGCTGGTGGGCAGTAGATAGTGCCCATGTCCAGGTTATCCCATATAGGTATGGTTCCGACCGACAGGTCCTGCATCTGTTGTTTGCATTAATTATCATAAAACTTATCCCGGTCGAACCGGTCCGGTTCCCATTTCGATAGACACGAACTGTCGGTCAGTTCGTTGACAATCCATCGGAAAGAAAGGGTTGCTTCGGTTTAGACACGAAACGGAGTTCGAGAAGTGCCATTTTACCCCCAATAACGGTAAACAAATGGTCAATCTTTTCGACTTTCATTCTACAACTGCCCCGCCGTCATCATAATCTACAAACCAAAATCCATTGCTCGCATCCGTGTTCATGTCCGGTTGGCTCACAACCTGTGCGTTCGGCTTCGCTAGATCGACCAACTCGGCGGCCCTGTGTGTTAGGCCCATTCCGCTTCATTTCATTTCCAACGGCTCCAATGACGCTTGGTTTTGTTGGTTTGTTACGCTCCGTCGTCGTCATCGTCGTTGTGGTGAATGGGAGTCTTTTGTTGCGTAACACCTTCCCCCTGTGTCAGCCAGCCGGGAAATAAGTCACGAGAGGAAATCTCCCAGCCAAAGGAGATTTGCTTCAAATTCAAACATAATCATTGTCAACCTGGCTTCTCTGGCATTCACAGCACGCACCGTTCAACTCGACTCGATCGTCAGTCGCCAGCCGCCGGTTCATTCCTTCAATATTAAAATTAAAATGAGCAAAATCCTTGCCCGCATTGGCCGTTCGGTTGGTTGGTACATTGGATCGAAGCGAACTAGACTCTCGTCACCGGGATGTTTGTTCGAAGAGGCAACATGTCTAATCTTTTCCGCATTTATGATATTTTCCACTTGGCCAAACTGGCAGGACAACGCCTACGTGCAGTTGTCCTGTCATAGTTTGGCTTCCACCACGGAAAAGGCATCCCTCGTATGTGGGAAGGTGTGAAATTCTGAGCAACTTCTGGACAGCCTCTCTCGAAAAGGATGCATTGTTCAATGGACCGAAGAATGCCAGCAGTGCCTGCCATCGTACCGGCGGCTAAGAGAATGGTACGATAGAATCCGGATTTCTGGTGAAATTGCGATTGGTCATTTTGGCGTAGGCTTTTCTTGACTGGCAGGCGACCGGCAGAAGGCTTAAAAGCCTTCAATCTTATACTTTGTACACTATCGTTTCGCTAGGAATCGGATCGGAAGGATGCATTCAATTTTATTGAATGCTAAAACCAATGGGGAGCGGCCCCGGTCGGTCTGGTCGGTGGCAATTGAGGTGAAATCGTGTTGCAAAATCGTTTATTGATAGTGTTGGAAATTGAATTGAAAACAGGATGCAATTGAAGATGCATTAAGCCTGGACGGGGGTAGTTTAATGGAAGTGCAAGTTTGAACGTTCCATTGTGATAGGATTTAACAACGGAAATGCAAGAGGATAATGGCCATCAAGTTAAATAATGTAACATTTTTACCATATTCATTTGCTTATAAAAATCCTTGTATGCTGCTTCTCGTTTGGAACTATCGTAAACGCAAGCAAAGGAACAAATATCCCTCGCCAGCTCGATTCTGTTCGCTCAATAAACATGTCAGAAAGTTGGCAAACAGTACCATCCTTCCCAGCAATTGATACCGTTTCCTGGCACAGGACTTTTTCCCATTATTTGTTTCCGTATTCTTTAACCAGCAAGAATCCCGTAAAGATTCATATGCTCTGTGTTTAATTTGCTACCTTCGTCACCCTTCGACCGACAACATATCACTTCCCTGCACTTTCTCTTGCAAAACTATCCTGATGAAACTTTCTGTTACTTTTCTTTTTCTCCCTGAAGCATTTTCATTATTTTTCCCTCTCCCCAAGCCTCAGTCATTCCGGCCAGAGCCTGGAGAAATTACCGACCGAGTGAGTGTAGTTATCCATCTTCGCATCACATTCAATGTAGCAAGTGTCCACCAGATGATGCTTTATGACTGATCCTGATGGTCCTGGGACCGAGCAAAAACTCCGACAAGACTCATAATGATAATTGGTCCCCTTTCGCTTCTGTTGTTATTAAGATTGACCAAATCGCCTCCGCCTTTTTGTCTCCGTTTCAGCTTCGTGTCCAGCAGGAAGGGTGCGCCCACTGCATAAAAGGTCAGTCATTAGAACGAACGGGAGCAAAGCAATAGACTAGACGTGACGAACAGAACCGTGACGCTTATGATCCGATTCGAATTGACCACCTCTTCGTCTCCAGATGAGATTTATTGGTGCTACCGTCAAGACTGCTACTGTACGGGAACACCGAGTGCACTTTGCTTTATTGCGGACCACCTTTTCGACATGCCGTTGAATGACCATTTTGACTACGTATGTATCTACTGACATGGCAACAGGGACTGAAGGACAACCACCGAAGTAGTAGGTAGTGCCACAGGGCAGGCAGACAGGGCGTCTTTTATTGATCGTATATCGCAAATCGCCAGATGAGATTCGGGTTGTAAGATCCTTTGGGGAGTTTTATGACACGTCGTGTCAAGCGATTGACAGACGCACACCTGATGCCCCCAAGTTGGCTGATTGACGTACAATTGAAATAAAACTGCTGCTTCCATTATATGGCTTGCTTTTATTTTCTGGTACACGAGCCAGTCCAGGGATGCGAAGTACACTGCAGTGTACCGGAACGTACGGTTTATTGACATTTATGTTGCCCAGGCACTCACATTAAAGCACCAGTTTTAATGACCAAAATACGATGAAGAAAATTGAACTATTTCAGCTGAATGATTGAATATAGTTTTTATTTATTTTATTTGATTTAGTTTTATTCGATTATGTAACTATTCAAAGTTAGGTCATAAAACGCGTTGAACAATTTATTGCGGTGTGAGTTGGTGTGTGCAGACTGCGACATACTGAAACACACTGCAAATATAGATAGAAGGTCCTGAAATTTGAGTTAAATGCTGTTTGGTTTGGTTTGTCTTGCTATAGTCTTGGTACGGTAAGACAGAAAGTTGGAAAGAGAGGAATTTGGCAAGACAGAAATTTTAGAAGACAGAAATTTTGCAAGACAGAACTTCTGTTAGGTAGAATGTTTGCAAGACAGACAATTTTTTGTTTTGATTATAGTCACTTTAACAGCTTGGGTCATTCGTGACTTCTGCGGGGTTGGGAATTGAGCCCGGGACCTCGGCTTGGGAGACGTGAATGCTAACCACTACACCGGGATTGACCCCTACAGACATTTTGGAAGACACGAATTTTGCAAGACAGAAAATTGGAAAGACAGAAAATTTGCAAGACAGGAAATTGGCAAGACAGAAAATTTGCATGAGAGGTAGTTGGCAAGACATAAATTTTGCAAGACAAGCATTTTGGAAGATAAAATTTTGCAAGACAGAAGTTTTAGAAGACAGAAATTTTGCAAAACAGAAAGTTTGCAAGACAGAAAATTTTGCAAGAGAGAAAATTGGCAAGACAGCAAATTTTTCAAGACAGAAAGCTTGCAAGATAGGAATTTTGGAAGACAAAAAGTTGGCAAGAGATAAAGTTGGCAAGAGACAAAGTTTGTAAGAGAAAAAGTTTGGAAGACAGAAATTTTGCAAAATAGAAAGTTTGCAAAACAGGAAACTTTGCATGCCAGCAAGTTTTCAAGAAAGCAAATTTGCAAGACAGAAATTTTATAGGACAGAAATTTGGAAGACAGGAGATTTTGCGAGAGAAAATTGGCAATACAGAAATTTTGGAAAACAGGAAACTTTTCAAAAGAGAAAATTGGCAAGACAAAAATTTTGCTAAACAGAAAATTTGCAGAATTTTGGACAGAAATTTTGGAAGACAGGAAGTCCGCATGATAGAAATTTTAGAAGACAGATAGTTTGCAAAACAGAAACTTTGCAAGATAAGAAATTTCGCAAGTGAAAGAATTGGCAGGACAGCAAACTTTCAAGACAGAAAGTTTGGAAGACAGAAATATTGGAAGACAGGAAGTTGGCAAGAGAGAAAATTTGGAAGACAGAAAGTTTGCAAGACAGAAACTTGGCAAGACAGAAAGGTTTCAATACAGAAATTTTGAGTTTGCAAAAGAGTAAGTTTGCAAGTCAGAAAATTTGCAAGAGAGAAAATTGGGAAGACAGAATGTTTGCAAGACAGAAATTTTGGAAGACAGGAAGTTGGCAAGAGAGAAAGTTCGGAAGACAGATATTTTGCAAAATAGAAGGTTTGCAAGACAGAAAATTTTCCATGACACAAATTTTGTAAAACAGAAATTGGGAAGCCAGGAGATTTTGCGAGAGAAAATTGGCAAGACAAAAAGTTCGCAAGACAGAAATTTCGCTAAACAGAAAATTTGCAAGAAACAAATTTTGGAACACGGGGAGTCGGCAAGAGAGAAATTTTGGAAGACAGAAAGTATGCAAAACAGAAAATTTGCAAGACAAGAAATTTCGTAAGAGAGAGAATTGGCAGGACAGCAAATTTTCAAGAAAGTTGGCACGACAGAAATTTTGCAAGACAGAAATTTCGCATAACAGAAAGTTTGGAAGACAGGAATTTTGCAAAAGAGCAAGTTGGCAAGACAGAAAGTTTGCAAGAGAGAAAATTGGGAAGACAGAAAGTGTGGAAGACAGAAATTTTAGAAGACAGAAAGTTTGCAAGAGAGAAAATTGGGAAGACAGAAATTTTAGAAGACAGGAAGTTGGCAAGAGAGAAAGTTTGCAAGAGTGAAAGTTTGTGAGACAGGAATTTTGCAAAAGAGCAAGTTTGCAAGACAGAAACTTTGCAAAATAGAAGGGTTGCAAGACAGGAAATTTTGCATGACAGAAATTTTGGAAGACAGGAAGTTGGCAAGAGAGGAAACCTGGAAGACAGAAAGTTTGCAAGGCAGAATCTTGGCAAGACAGAAATTTTGAGTTTGCAAGAGAGAAAGTTTGAAAGACAGAAATTTTGCAAAATAGAAGGTTTGCAAGACAGGAAATTTTGCATGACAGAAATTTTGTAAAACAGAAATTTGGAAGACAGGAGATTTTACGAGAGAAAATTGGTAAGACTGAAAGTTTGCAAGACAGAAATTTTGCTTAACAGAAAATTTGCAAGACAGAAATTTTGGAAGACAGGAAGTCAGCAAGAGAGACATTTTGAAAGACAGAAAGTTTACAAAACAGAAAATTTGCAAGACAAGAAATTTCGTAAGAGAGAGAATTGGCAGGAAACCAAATTTTCAAGACAGAAAGTTGGCAAGAGAGAAAGTTTGGAAGACAAAAATTTTTCAAGAAAGAGAGATGGCAATTCAGAAAGCAGAGAAAACAGAAATTTCGCAAGACAGAAAGTTTGCAAGACAGGAATTTTGCAAAAGAGCAAGTTTGCAAGACAGAACGTTTGCAAGAGAGAAAATTGGGAAGGCAGAATGTTTGAAAGGCAGAAATTTTGGAAGACTGTAAGTTGGCAAGAGAGAAATTCTGGAAGACAGAAAGTATGCAAAACGGAAAATTTGCAAGACAAGAAATTTCGCTAGAGAAAGAATTGGCAGGACAGCAAATTTTCAAGAAAGTTGGCACGACAGAAATTTTGCAAAACAGAAATTTCGCATGACAGAAAGTATGGAAGACAGAAATTTTGCAAAAGAGCAAGTGTGCAAGACAGAAAGTTTGCAAGAGAGAAAATTGGGAAGACAGAAAGTGTGGAAGACAGAAAGTTTGCAAGAGAGAAAATTGGGAAGACAGAAATTTTAGAAGACAGGAAGTTGGAAAGAGAGAAAGCTTGCAAGAGTGAAAGTTTGCAAGACAGTAATGTTGCAAGACAGAAAGTTGGCAAGAGAGGATGTTGGTAAGGCAGAAAGTTTGCAAGACAGAAAGTTTGGAAGACAGAAATTTCGCAAAACAGAAAGTTTGTTAGACTGAAATTTTGTAAGATAGAAAGTTGGGGAGACAGAAATTTTGGAAGACAGAAATTTTGCACAGAACAGAAAGCTTGCAAGACAAGAATTTTGCAAGACAGGAAGTTTTGCAAGAGAGAAAATTGCCAAGACAGAAATTTTACACTACAGAAAGTTTGCAAATGGGAAAGTTGGGAAGAGAAAAAGTTTGGAAGACAGAAATTTTGCAAGACAGAAATTTCTCAAAACCGAAAGTTTGCAATATAGAAAGATATTGCAAGACGAGAATTTTGCAAGACACTAAATTGCCAGGACAGAAAATTCATAAGGCGCGGTACACAAATTACGTAACGCAAAAATTCCGGTTTTTTGACCCCCTCCCTCCCCTATGTAACATTAGGTAACGCTTGGCATAACCCCCCCATTAAATTACGTAACGTTAACCAACCCCCCCCCCCCTTACATCAACATTCAATAAAATCGGCATGAACCACATTTTTTTTTAATTTTTAAGAAATTCAACCAAATTAGCAAGATATATATTATATATATATATTAGCACATTAAAAACAACAATCAGGAATCGACCCATGTTAAGGTGAAACGGCACTGAATCCAAACATGGCCGGAAAAATGGCGCCCATGTGAGGCAATATCCTCACATAGACGCCATCTTTCCGGCCATGTTTGGATTCAGTACCATTTCACCTAAAGCTGAAATGGTAAAAATAAGCAAAGCCATGAGTATAAACGTCCTATTGAGAACTTGACCCTACTTTATCGACAGACTTGGCAGCCGGCTATTAGAGAACAGGACAATTACGGGGCTAGTGCAACGATCCTACTGGCTCTATAGCAGCACTTCCCAGCCGAGATTTGAACATACGACGACTTGTTAGGCCAGCATCGTACCCCGAAGCAAAGTGAGCAGTATGAAATGGTCTTTAATCGTAATAACTGGAAATTTAGTAAGATTATCTTCATCAGCTACAAACCATAATTTTCATTAGTATAAACCGATTCACTGTTTTTCACCTCCAACAAGTCCTTTCCTCATTTGGCAACTACCTTTTTGGTATTCATAAATTTGTTACGTAACTATTCTCATGACTCCCCCTCCCTCCCCTCTAAGCGTTACGTAATTTGTGTACGAAGCCTAAGACAGAAATTTTGCAAGATAGACATTTTGAAAGACAGAAATTTTGCAAAACAGAATGTTTGCAAGACAGGAATATTGCAAGACAGGAAATTGGCAAGACAGAAAATTGGCAAGAGAGAAGGCTGGCAAGACAGAAATTTTACAGATACAAATATACAGGTATACAGATTTAAAGGCGGCATATGGTCGCGTTGATCACTCTATTTCGTTGGCTAAAATTAAGCGTCTTGGGCCTCGCATACTATGACTGAATGGTTTAAATCTTACCTTGTGGGCCGAACTCTATCTGTGAAAATAGGAAGTCATGAATCGCAATGTTTCACAATCTACTCGGCTGTGCCTTAACAGAGTAACTTGGGCCATTACTTTTTTAAATTATTTTTTAACAACGTCTGCCATGTTAAACCATCAGGCAGATTTCTTATCTATGCAGCCGATCTCAAGCTCTATCTTGTCGTACGTTCGGCAGCAGACTGCATCCAGCTGCAGCGAGATTTGAATGACTTTCATGATTGGTGCTCTCGAAACCTGCTAGTCTTGAGTGTGCCGAAGTGCTCTGTAATCTCGTTTTCACGTGGAAAACCCCTATTCATTGCAAATATACACTGTCTGAAGAACAACTCAACAGAGTAACAGTAATAAAAGATATTGAGGCACTTCAGGACACTTAAATCTCCTTTAGAAATCATTACTTCCAAATCGTTGCACAAGCGAACAGAAATTTGGGATTTATCGGAAGAGTTGCCTAAGATTTTACTGATCCGTATTGTTTACGAGCATTGCAATTTTGCCTTTTCTGTGATATGGAGCCCATACACGGATGTGTGGTCTCTATTTGAAGCAATTTAATCAAGGTTCCTGCGTTATGCGCAGAGACATTTACCTTGGCGGAACCCAGAAGAGTTATATAAGACCATATAATGAATGCTGCCGTTACATTTTGACTTTTCATTATTCATCGATAGTTTTAAGATTAGACCAAAAAGATTATTGTAGTTTGTTTGACTTCGGCTAGAAATTAGATTGACAAATTGAAATAAAACAAAAAGCGTGAACTTAGTAAGCTGAAGGATAGGATAGTTTTTGAGATACGCATTAAAGTTGAAATTTTGCTTAAAGAAATAAAGTACATGCACATAAATACAAATTTCGCCGGGTGCGATGTACCAATTTCAAATCTCTTTTTTCCATATTAAAGTGGAGAAAATTTGCTATCGATTAGTTGAACTTACCGGACACGTCGTAAGGATGCCGGACGACTGTGCGACGAAAATAGTCCTCTTCAACAACCCCACCGGCACCAGGAACAGGGGGGCCCAACGTGCACGATGGCTCGACCAGGTCGAGAGCGATTTGCGACTTCTGAGACGACTAGGAAATTGGCGACGAGTGGCCCAAGACCGAGTTGAATGGAGACGAGTGCTTGAAACAGCACGAGCCACCCCGGCTCTATGCTGCTGAAGAAGAAGAAGAAGTAGTTGAACTTTATTTTTCTGTAAGAATAATAGTACTGTAGCTATTCGAGAACTTTTTCACAACAAAGCAAAAACGAACGCCTTTTTTGGAATAATTTCAACTTTATCAAAGGTTTTAGACAAGATTAACGCATTTTAAAAATTTCATTTTATGTCGGTCTTAAAGGTCGATAAAAAACAAAGAAATCATGGGGTTTATGATAACAATTGGTTGAAAATTGTGGAAGTTATGACCATTTTACTAAAGCAGTAATATTTGTGCATTTGAATATCATGCTCATAATCATGCTTGAAGAGTGATTGAATTTAATAGTAAGAATTGTGAAAATAGTTAGAACAGTCAAAAAATGAGCTTATAAAAAAGCATGAGTTTAAACGTGAAAATAATCCACAGAAACTCTGGTACACCTGTGGAAACCATATTTTTACAACCCCGGTTAATTTCACTGCTTCATTGCAAACTGCGCCTTCAATTGCGTGTCCACTTACAAAGATCATGACAAGCAATTCGATAAATGTTATGCCAATTAAGACAGTGATTGTTAGTGTTTGGATATAAAGGGGCTATTCGAAGTTACTGTTTGGATTTAAAGGGGCTACTGGTGAGCCCTATGACCCAGTTGAATGGTGTTTGTTCATAGATAGCATTAAGCAGAGTTTGAAGACTGTACAGCACACCGCTTCTAGTTTCTGAAAATAAAAAACAGAATTTGGCGCTTGTGTTTCATCATGCATCATGTGTGAAAATATGCTTGAAACTGTCAATGTTTCCCTGTTGAATACAACAGATGTCGTTGCTTGGTAACGCATGTTGTACATATTGAAACCAACCCAATTTTGCGCAACAAAAAATTTACTCAGCTTGGTAACAGCACTCTCTCTTTCATCTCAATTTCTTTTGTGTTTACCGTTAAAGGCGGTATAACCTTTGACATTTAAACCAACAAATAGTTGGTAAATATTGTTTTTGTTTATCGCGTCCATGTCTCGACATTTAATTTCTTTGAATGAAATGTCGTAAAACTATACAGCTCCCGGCTCTCGCACGGTATCAAAATCACCTTCCCGGGCTCACGGAAAAATGATAGTAAGATGCAATGGAGAGATGTTGGAAAAGTTTGTTTTTTATTGAAGTTAGGCAGAAGTTATGACAATTAGATAATATTAAATTAGGTATGGTTTAGGCAGGTAAACATAGATAACCGAGAAATTTTGAAAACAGCGTCAACTCTTGAAAACCAACTGTTCATCTGGTATCCTATTACTACATCAGGGATACAACCCGAGCAGGAGCGAAGAGCAAAATAATATCAAAATGAGATATTGGAAATCGAATAACACATATCAAAATTTGGTCTTGTTTTGGCTGACATAGTTGGTAAAATAATAAAAAATAATATCAAAGTTTTACCCATTTATGGCCAAAAGAATAATACTTGTGTTATTTGAATAACAAAGCAATAACATGACTGTATTCAGAGTTTAGACTAACATATTTTAGTATTATTAAGGTGTTGGATATCAAATGCAATAGTATATGAGATACCATGCTGCATCAAAATCCGGACGGTACCAATATCCGGACACCTTCATAAATTTATCTTAATTGTTATATAAATTTATGCTATTTATGAGGTGTAATTATGTGGAGAGCTTTTAAAATATATCTAAGATCGTTTAAACATAAGCGGAAGTTAAGTAGGCTGCGAGACATAATTAAAATAAATCCAAACGTAACGTTGCTGTCAAACAGTGTCTGTTATCTTCGAGTTGTTTCGGATTATTAAGAAGTAGTGCCTTCAGTTTTAGCGGTTTTGTGAACTTATTATCACTAGTACAACAGTTTCTTAAGCTTAGAATTGATACAAATAGTAAGTTTCAATCAAGTGAGAAAGTATTATTCATTAAAATGCTGAAATAAAGTCTATTTTAATGATTAATTACACTGTCCGGATTCTCAACCAAGATATCAAGATGTTTTTATATCCGGACAGCTTAACTATTTATTGATGGTAACTGATTAACTTTTTTCTAAAGCAATGCGTGAGGAGATATTGAACCAAGCAGTAACTGCAGTACAAAAAGGAGCTTCTATCCGGGGAACAGCTAATAAATATGCAATTCCAAAGAGTTCGCTGGAGGGCAAGGTGAAATCGAGATATGCTGGGAATCGAAAAGGTATTCAGCCTGCCCTTTCAAACGATGAAGAGAAAGTCGTATTGGAATACATCATCGTTATCTGAGCTTCAACAGGCTAACATTGTTTCTTCAAATGTTACAGAAACCAGTACAAATTTACCTCCAAAGATAGGAAAGAGACACCGGAAATGGCGTGCGTTTCCAGCAGTAGCTACTAGTGACGAATGGATGGAGATGTATCAAGCGGAAGCCAATGAGAAGCAGCAACAAGAAAATTTGAAGAGAATGAAAATTGAGAAAAGGCATTCGAAGCAGATTAGAAGGGAACAGGAGAAACTCAGAAAGATCGAAGAAAGACAGATGACGCAAAGAGCCAAGATGGAGGAGATTATGAATAAACAACCTATTATTAAAAAAATGTTTTAAATCTAAATAAACTAACTAATACGTCTGAAACTTTCTACCGAATTTACTCACTGTAAAATAGACTTTCTATTAAATGCTTTCAGTTATTTAACTTTGGAATAGTTAATCACCATCGTTCTGGGAAGGCAGGTATTTACCAAAACCGCGGATGGAAAATTAGTGATTTGGATCAAATCTGTCAGTTACCCCCACATGCACAGATCATAATCTGTACAGTTCATAACAGACAGCATTGATCATAAGATTTTGTTCTCGTGACAACTCTCAGCAGTCGATTAGAGTTAGATCTCACCTAGTTGCGATAAAAAGGTTTACCGCACTGCTTGATTCGAAAGGCACACACTACACACAATCGATTGTCTGTATCTATTATATTTTTCACCACGATCAAGCAATAAACAAGATCTGTTGTGAAGATTGTCATATTCTGTACAGATTACGACAAATTGTTTATCGCTTACAATGTCAATAAAACTGAATCAGATCGCTCGTATGTTTATTATTGCTAGAAGCGTTTTTTCCATCCTTGTTAACGACAACGAAGTGTTATTAAAGGTAAAAAAATAATGAAAAGTAATTATTAAACGCTTATTGTTACAATTAATGCGTTTTTACTTGTAGGTAATAATTTGTTAACCACAATATGAGAAAATTTTACCTGTCCGGAAATTGATTCAAAAATGTCCGGATTTTGATTCAACCAGATTGAGGTGTCCGGATTTATGAACAAGACAAGCCATTTTATTTCGCTTATTTTAATGAATTTTATTGAGTTTCTATCATTAAATTGATGTATTACCGAAAGTTCAAACTTTAAATTTGACTATAGCACAAAGCAAATATCGAAGTGGTGCGCTATTAATTTTTACGGAGCATATTAAAAATGTGACCTGCTTAAGTGTCCGGATAGTGATGCAGCACGGTATTAAAAAATCATTGTTTTAAATATTTATAATCTAAAATCTCTTTAATCAATAAAAAAATTGTATGAAATATATCGAATGTCATTTTAAGGCTAAAATAAGATATGATAACAAAATCAGTTCTTACAACCACTGTTTTAAAGGGACCAAAATTTTTGAAAAAATCATTCTTTTTTTTATTTCAGATTTTGATTCTACACCCGCATAGAAATGCATAACGAATATTAATGTAAAAACATTACGGTTACTATGAATTTTACTGTTTACAACACTTTATGCTGTAACTTCACTGTACCGTTCTTGGAAAATTTTTCATATAATTCGGCAACAATTCAAATTGTTTCGAAATAGAAAATAATCTCTATCTAAGGTCCAATCCTTGGCAGATTGAGTTATTTGCAGACATAAATTGTGTCTCTTCCTCCGTCTACTGTAGAAACCGCCGATCGAGAAGTTTAATCTAATTCGTTTTACTGACGGGACGACACCACTATGCAGGCGCTTGCGACTTACTTGTTCGTCTGTCAAAATATTAGCCGCGATTCTTAACGCGGGTGTCCGGGGAAAGGCTCCGTTCCTATGAAATAGACCAACCTCGTTGTTTCTACGTCTTGACATCGAATGAGGTGTCAGGCATATAATTAAGTTTTTATAACGGTAGATTTTACAATTGAAAGGGAACGATAGAAGACAGTAATAAAACAAAGAGTCGATAGGATATAACAGATTGAGATAAGGCGTGAATGGGAAAGAGCGGAATTTGTTTATGTAGGTGTACTGACCTCTAATACTTTCCTAATATGAGCGATGAATGCGGCTCGAAAATCATAATAGTTCGAAGCCTATCAAATTCATTATATCTTCAAAAACATGAAATACCGCAATTAATCAGCCGGTTTTATTTTGTCCTAATAATCCGAAAGCCTACAATTTTTTTTGCAGAACTCACCTTAAATTTCATTGTAACTTCGTTGTAAAACAGTGTAAAACTTATAGTGAATGTATCACAAATTTTACTGTTTTTGGTTTTTATTTGTATGGGAAAAAGTCGAAAAATTTAGTGTTACATCACTTAATCACCCCCTTATTCGCTGTAAAATTGGCGGTTTCCATTAAAATTTACTGTGAAAACAGCGGTATTCAACTTCAGTGTAACTTTTACAAAGATTTTCACTGTTTCAATGTGGTTTTTCGAAGTTTTTCAATGTTTGTAACAGTGAAATTTAATGTTTTTTTGCTATACATTTTTATTCGGGTGGCCAGATGGAAAAATAAACAATCTATACCTACAAAAAAAGGATTTCTGTCTGTCTGTCCGTATGTTCCTTATAGAATCGAAAACTACTGAACCGATCGACGTGAAAATTTGCATGTCGGGGTTTTTGAGGCCAGGGAAGTTTCTTATGATGGTTAGAGACCCTTCCCCCACTAAGAGAGAGGGTTCCCATACAAATGAAACACAAATTTCTGCATAACTCGAGAACTTATCAAGCAAATGGAACAAAATTTGAACAAGATTTGAATGTGTTTTTGGAGACAAGAATTTTTTCTATGATGAATTGAGACACCCCCTCTTTACAAGGGGAATTATGACCCCTCTCCCCTTTAAGAGGGGGGGCTTCCATACAAATGAAATACAAATTTCCTCATAACTCGAGAAATAATCAAGCAAACGGAACCAAATTTGGCATGTGGATGTTCTTGCAGACAAAGTTTTTTTATGGTGAATTTAGACCCCTCCCCTCTTTAGGAAGGGAATTATGACCCCTCTCCCCTTTAAGAGGGGGGGGGCTTCCATACAAATTAAATTTCCTCATAACTCGAGAACTAATCAAGCAAATGGAACCAAAATTAGCGTGTGGGTGTTTTTATGGGCAATTTTGGTTTCTATGGTGAACTGAGACCCCTCCCCTTTTTAGGAGGGGAATTGTGACCCCTCCCCCTTCAATAGTGGTGGGGGGCTCCTATACAAATGAAATGCAAATATCCTCATAAGTAGAGAACTAATCAAGCAAATGGAAACAAATTTGGCATACGGGGGTTTCGGAGGCAGGATTTTTTTTATGATGGTTTGAGACGCCTCACCCCCGTAGTTGGGGGATAAGGACTCTCATACAAATAAAACAGAAATTTTTGCGTAACTAAAAAACTAATCGAACGCGAGAAATTTTAGACTCTTTCATAAAACATTAGTCAATAACAAGACCACCAAAACTATCAATAGTAACATTAGATAATTCAGCGCGAGACGACCACAGGCCGCGAGTGATGCCGGCGACCTGCCGTTGGAAGCGCCGGCCACTGCGGGGGGCAGCCCTCCGTAGAGATCACCTCTATCTAGGTTTATTTATTTTCCTATATCTACTGACCTCTATTACTTTCCTTCAGTTGGGTCACCCCTGCGAAATGGTACTTTCTACGAAAAGATTTTCCCATGTAAGGGTTTTCGCGAAATGGTATTCTGCGAAACTCTATATTCCGCGTTATGGTCAACCGAGAATTGGTGTTCCGCAAAATGGTATTCGGCGAAATGGTTTGTAATGATGGCGAATATTTAAATGCTATCCGCTTTATTTTATCAGGCTAAGCAATGGGGGGAGTTGTTTTCTACTTTGCTGTGAGGAAAATTTGTGAGATTCACGATTTTTGTACAACACAGTTTAATTTGTGGCAATACAAAGTTTGTCAGTTCAGCTAGTAATTAAATAAATTTTGGAAGACTGAAATGTTGCAAGACAGGAATTTGCCAAGAGAGAAAGTTTGCAAGACAGAATGTTGACAGTACACTAAATTTTCACGTAAAAATGAATTTTATAAAGTATATGGGTCATTCCATGGGAAATTTACAGTCAAAATTTTTTTCTCTACGGAATATTTTTTTTACGTTCTTTGTTCAAAAAAAATCGACACGTATTTTTGTATTTCGATGTTACTGTTGGAATTCGCAAAATATGATTTTTTAAAGTATTGTGATCCGAAAAAATCACTATTTTTTAAAAACTGATTGTAAACATAGTTTGTAATATCAAAAAATGACTTTCTACCAGATGTGTTCACTATTCCACAAGCTTTCAAAATTGGTATACCATACCTCCTCTCGATTGTTTTTCAATAGTTAAATAGTGCATTTTTATAAACAACTGCAATTTTTTCAAAGTTGGAACTTTTTTTTCTCAATTTTTTTTACTTTAAAATATGTGTTAATCTTTCTCGAAGAAACATGCAAAATTTGGAAATGGAGAAATGAAAACTCTAGAAGCTATGAATTTTTATATCGTATATCGCACGTTAATGCAAACGAGCGGACGAACGCGTGTGCTTCAACGACACGTTACACTTAATAGCATCAAAGGCGGCCTCGTCATGAAGCTGCCCGTGGGTTAGAACATCTACTGAGCATCACCGCTAGCTTCACATTAACACACGCGCTGAGACATAAAAACTCATAACTTCCAGAGTTTTCATTTCTCCATTTCCAAATTTTGCATGCTTCTTCGAGAAAGATTAACAAATATTTTAAAGTAAAAAAATCGAGAAAAAAAAGTTCCAACTTTGAAAAAATTGCAATTGTTTATAAAAATGCACTATTTAACTATTGAAAAACAATCTAGAGGAGGTATGGTATACCAATTTTGAAAGCTTGTGGAATAGTGAACACATCTGGTAGAAAGTCATTTTTTGATATTACAAAGTATGTTTACAATCAGTATTTAAAAAATAGTGTTTTTTTCGGATTACAATACTTTAAAAAATCATATCTTGCAAATTCCAACAGTAACATCGAAATACAAAAATACGTGTCGATTTTTTTTGAACAAAGAACGTAAAAAAAATATTCCGAAGAGAAAAAAAATTTTGACTGTAAATTTCCCGTGGAATGACCCATATTCTTTATTCTTCGAGAAGGAAAAGTATATTCCACGTATTACTTTCCAAACATTGAAAAGGCATGTAAATTTCCCATCCTACGGGCCCGCACACAATATTTAGCCATAATTAAAAAAAATCCAGATTGTTTTCGAACGATATCCATCTCCGAATGTAAATGCCCAACTCATCGAATTCATTATGCAAATCGCTCCTTCCTCCCCAGCTGCAACAACCCGATAAATCTACCCACAGCCAATTGAACCTTTCAGCAGCAGAGAAATAAAGCATTAGCCTGAACCAATAAATCTTCGAATTTACATCGACCATCATATTTTGGCAATGTTTTCTTAAGTGCCAACAACCCCACTCTAAAATGCAAAAAAAAAACCCTCTCCTCTCTTTAGCACATAAAAATGGCAACAACAAAAAAGCTAGAAAACATTAGTATCACAATAGAACCATTCACCACCCATTCGTGACTCTATTCCGGGCACCAAAATGGATTGCAATTTTATTGTTTGATTTGTCGATCGGCAACGACGCGACGTTTTAAAGTGCCAAACGCTAAAATTAATTATTATTGTTGCAAATGTCGCTATTTTGCCCCTTCCACCATCCCGTGCAGGTCACCACCGCACCGCACCACACTGCACTGCACTCGAGTAGGTAGGTATGAAAGGACTTAGGTACTGCTGCTGGAAGGACATAAATCAAGGTGGTGCGCGTACTCTTTTATTTTTTTTCTCGGATTTTAAAGTTCGCCACTCACTCGGGATTTGGGTTCGATTGAGGCGCAGTTTTGCCGCAACTTAGAGGGTTCCCGAGAATCGAGTATTGATTTCGCTGTAAAAAGTCTTTCGATTTGGCAGGCAGAAGCGCGCGCGGGGCTACAATGTGGATTATTATTATCGGCGGGATCGGGTAATTGGCATGTGTATTTTTATTTGAATTGGTTTTTACAGCTGAGCAAAAGGGGTTGTAAATGGGACATTTACCGAACCGTGGACAATAGCGGGCCGTGTCAAATTACTGAGGAAATCAGATTTTGTTGTAAATTCGGGGACTGTTGTGGTGCATTAACAACAATCGCCAGAAATGATTTTTGAACAATTTCCAATTGCAATGTTCTAAAGTTCTTTCAAAGGAAAACCACGACTCAAGTCTTCAAGGTTTATTGAATTATGCGGATAACGGTGGACAGCAACAGCTAGCAGGCATCAATGTTAGTCACTCCAGCTCAAGTAGAATTATATTACGTGCAAATGTGGAAACCAAGTATTCAGCTCACGGATATGTTCAGTCAGTTTCTAATTAATTTCCTTCCCTGCCGGGGAAAATCTTTTCACGACTTTTCTCCCTTTGCATGACTTCTTTATCTGTATGTACTGTATGTGTGTGTGCAGCATAGCGAATCCCCACTCTGCTGTCGTACGAAACGGAGCAAGGCTGACAGGCAATCATCTCAACACATCACCCGCGATGCATTCATTCCAAGATCCATCCCGAAGTGAAGTTCTTTATTCTTACTTCCCTGCTAGGAAACTGGAACTGATCGCAGTGTGGGGGGCCATTACCGAACAACGGCACTGACTGTGACTGTCACCACCGAACAAATGTAAACATTTGTATTCACTCTCACAACCAGCCGCATCGTACAACACCCCATGGCTTGATTTTGCCCCATTTACCTAGTAACCCACTCACCTCCGCTCTTTCCGCGCCAGTAACAATCCATTGGCATGTGATGTGAACGAGATGCCATGGATTGTTCATTGTGGCGAACCCTTTTTTTCTTCCTTCACCGAGTGATTACAATCGTGTAAGGAATATGAGCTGATGCGGAAAATTCATTTCTCGATGCCCGAACACAACGCCAACGCAGAAACACATCTGATTCAAATAATTTGTACGCACTTTTATCCTGCTGCCAGTGTCGTCGTTGTGTACACCGCCGGCATGTACTGGAACGTTTTTAGCTTATCTGTCATCGCCCACCCAACTGAGGGGTTGGTTTTTAATCTTTAAGACAAATGATTTCGATGATTACTGCTGCCACGATTAATGCAGAGCTGCGATAGCTGTAAAATGGGGGAAACGAACTTTACCCCAAGTTTACCTGCAGCCCTGCATCGTATGCATCGAAAAGTGCAACGACCTCTCTTTGTGCAAATCTTCACGCCGGAAAAGGGGAGTTTCTGAAATGTAATGGAAGATTTACTGAAACCCCATCGCTGATGATGTGTTTTTTTTCTCCGGTAAACCGCAATTACTTTGGTTCCAGTTTCTACATTGTGGCCACACCAGTCGGCGCCTGGAAGAATTTATTCCAACTTACCGAGAAATCATCCGGAACGGCATCTCCCCAGACCGAAGAGGTTAATCTCGAACGGTTGCCCTATTGATTTCTTTGTTTCACCAGCAGCAAGAGTTAAACTCATCTCAAGGATTTACGCAAATAACACGCAGGATGCGTGCAGTGCATAAAATAAAGGGTTCCGCAACGTGCTTACCGTGCAAAGTGTAATGACTTTCATCCCACCACCCGTCCACGACCTATACAAGCGGTGTACTTACACCGCTTAGAACTCTGATTGACTGAAAGTTTATTACAATTATAATTTACTGAAATCAAAGAGAAGAAAAAACGCTGCTATAATAAATTTTTAAACGAACCATTCAACAGCTGCGAACCGTGTCTCCACTTGACCCAGGAGCCAGGACCCAACTTGCAGCTGCACGAACGGAGGCGCACGGTCGGCGGTACCGTTCAAACGAACGTGAATTAATTGCAAACCACCTGTGCGTTAATTAATCGCGAAACGCAGCGTTATTAAGCGCAGTTGGCCCTCGGGCCAACTCCGGCCGTCGCAGAGGAGAGCCAGTAAATGATTGTCAATGACTTCTTTCATGTTACTTCAAGTGACTTCCGCGGACAGAGCTCAGGTGCAGCCCGCTCGCAGTAAATAAGAAAGTTATTCCCGGCGTAGGACGGGTAATTCAATCTACGAACCGTCAAGCGGACCGTGAATTGCGGAAATCTCGTTCCTGCTACTCTCGTTCCATCGGCCAGCTTTCCCGTGGGCGAAGCTCAATGCAAGGTGAAGGATATTCATTTCTTCATTCCCCGCCCGAGCGACCAACCGTAATGAGTCGTTAATCAGAGGGAAAATTGAATGATTAAAAGTGCTCGAAATCCAACTCGGTAGCGTGGTCGTGATCGTGACGAAATGCGATGATTGTGTGTGTCTGCTATGCCATGCTGTCAGCCACCAGCTCTACTGCTATGCTGGTGTTGCGATGGTTGCAGACCCACCGAGCGTTTTTCGGCTATCCCATTCCACCCACATGCTGAAGCCAGTAACAACTTAGACTAATGCTGTTTCATAATGGAGCATCTATTTAAATCTGGTATTTTCGGAGACGACTCGACGACGACGACTGATTGAAATTGAAAGTGTAATTCGTCAGTTGTGATATAGAAATTAAAGCAAACATTTGCCAGATTACGGGCATCATTAAACCATGTGGTCGATAAATGCAGTACCGAAATTCCGACAAACGAATACGATTTATTCTTGTATCTCCAAGCTAGTTTAACTAAACAAAACTATTTTTTATGGTAAAGTTATCCCAAGTAGCAATTTGGGTTTTATTACACATTTATGATGGCGTTTTAGACCAAAATTGGTTATGAAAACTGCCATAAAAGTACAATAAAACTCACATTGTTGCTTGGGTATGTCAAGTACGAAACATTAATCAGCTCGAAATTTTGTATATTTTTAGACCTACTGAAACTAATTCAATTCTTTTGACGTAGGACTACGTCTTACGGCAAGTTTTGAGATAGGGTGTCATCCAAAAAATTAAAAAATGCGAGCGTCACGAAAAATGAAAGGTTTTGAGCGCTAATAGCTCAGCGGTTTTCCTATCGATTTTCAATATTCTTACACCAATCGATCGGAAAATCTTCTAAGAATTGACCCAAATGAAGAAAAGTATGGATTCTTGATGTTGAACTTTTGAAAAATTGAAAATAATGAACCTATGTTTTACCAGAATTCTAGCTTCGTTATTGGTTGGAAGATTCTTTGCCATGATCTAAACCTATACAAATTTTATATCTGTGCTTGGGAAGTAAGCCAAAACAAGTGACCAAGTTTCCTCATTTCAACAAGATTTCTTAACACCGCGGTTAAACCTAGACCATTTTGATGTCCTTGCTTGGGAAATACACCAGAAAGAGTGACAAAGCCCCCTCGTGCCAACAGATTTCTTACGAACGCGATTAAACCTAGTCCAATTTGATGTCTGTGTTAGGGAAGTGTGCCAGAAAAAATGTCACAAGTTCGTTGTCCCAACAGATCGCAAATTCTTACTGCGAGACGATTAAACCTCGGCGAATTTGATATCTGTGTTGGAAAAATGTGCTACAGCTGTAGTGTTCGGTTTTAATACGACTCTGTAGGAATACGCATGCTTACCGTTTCATTAGAAGGGTAGTGAAAAGATGTGCTGTTGATAAAATAGGATTGAATTGGTAAAATCCCTTCAACTTGGGGAACCATGGGTAATAAACACAATCTTTGATTTAAGCAAGGTAGCAGGAAAGCAATAGTTTGTGTTCTTGATTTTGTTAAATTGTTTTCAAATGCACAATCTTTTGAGAATTGAACGTATGCAATATTACTACTTTTATAAATGTTACATATAACGCATGTAGCATGTATATATGTTGCATATAGCATGTACACCCAATTCTGTTTTTGCACGGATTTTTTACACGGATTTTTTTTGCACGACTTTTTTTGCACGGTTTCTCGAAATAACACAGTTTTTCTAAAATTCCAAAACCAACAACAGTTGTACACCCAATTCTTTTTTACACGGACTCTAGTACGCGGAATTTTTTTTGCACGACTTTTTTTGCACGGTTTCTCGAAATAACACGGATTTTTTTGCACGGTTTCTCGAAATAACACGGTTTATTTTTGCACGGTTTTTTTACACGGGACGCATCCCCCGTGTAAAAACATAATTGGGTGTATACGTGAAGAATCGAATGATTACAAGCATGAATACATGCTACTATCACTACAAAGAGACTAACGTAGTCCTGCGTCACCTATATATGCGGTCGTGTCTTGTACACAACCCCTCTGATTTTTTTCAATATTCTATGCAATACACCTCTTAACAAAAAATAGCCAATATATTACCAAAATGTACGTGGCATCATAATTGATGTTGATGGGTTTTAGAGCAAAGCCATGGGTTTATACCGTCTTTAGACATTACCCTTCTTTATCGACAGACTTCGCAGCCGGCTGTTAGAGTACAGGAAAATTACGGGGCCAGTGCAACGATCCTATTGACTCTAACTAGCAAGCACCGCCTAGCCGAGCTTCGAACATACGACGACTAGTTTGTTAGACCAGCATCGTACCTCGAAGCTAACTGGGCGGCTAATGGTGGGTTTTAAGTTACTGTAGTAGTGAAGTTACCTATAAAAAAGCAAAGCCTAGGTGCTACATTCCGTTATCGAAACTTGACCTTCTGTTTTTATACGACAGACTTCGCAGCCAGCTGTTAGAGTACAAGACAATTGCAGGGCCAGTTGCTACGATCCTTTTGACTCTAACAGCCTCTCCCAGCCGGGATTCGAACATACCACGCCTGGCTTATGAGGCCAGCGTCATACCTCGAAGCCAACTGGGTTACCTATACGGAATGTCAAACTTAGCAGTCCCTCGGACATATAAGTCAAACGATGACGATCGATGGCCATACCTCAAAATGCTCCACGCACATGGTAAGGCAGCTAAACTAAGACCTGCGAGCTCGAACGCCTGTTCCCCAGGTAAGGGGCGGCTCAGACAGCATCTGTTTCAGACTGAACACCTGAAATGCTCGCTCGAAATGCTAAAAGTTATACCTGATATCAGCAGACACATCAGCCAAATATAGGTAAGGTAGTAAACTGAAACTCTCATATACCACGACCAACGAAAATGAAAATATGAACCGGATCAGCTGATATGGCACAAAACAAAGAACAAGGATCAATTTATAACTGTTAAAAACTGAAAACCTCTAACGTATGAACTCTTAATGAACCGACAGGAACCCAGTGGCGGTAAAAAGACAGAACGACGTCGTAGATTTGACAGAACAAAAGCAACGAGGTATCCGGAGAAAGGCCGTAATATGTGTGTTGACAATTAAGGGCAAGTTCATCAACGTAATCACCGCTTACGCACCGACAAAGGATAAATCCAATGATGTGAAAGACTAGTTCTACGACAGGCCCGAGCACACTATGGAGAGTTCCCGAAACACGACGTGAAAATCATCCTCGGAGATTGCGTATTTGCATCGGAATCAGATGAAAGGAGTTCTTCCATTTTGTCATTTGACAAAATTGTTCATTGACATAGCCTTCATCTGTGGACTAATAATTAAAATCAAGCCAGAATGCTTGATCAACGGCTCGCAGAACAGCAGGTGGAAAAGGAAATAGATATAAATAGGCTGTTAAAGTACATCCATGCCATTGAAACTATAGTTACTATATATATAGTTCGGCGGATAGAAAATCGGGAGCCAAATAAACGTCAAAAGCGGAGCCAAAAGCTTTTCAAAATCCAAAATGCAGGAGTAATGTTAAAAAAACACACTTTATTTTCATAGAACTAGTCATTTTCAACACCCGCCAGTGATTATTTTTCGTAAAAACCTGCACATTTCACCATAATTTCAAATTTAATTTCATAAATCAGGGATGCCAATTCGCCTGGTTTTCTATCCGCCGAACTATATATATAGTAACTATAATTGAAACTACTGCGAGAAAGATGATAGGCATGACGCTTGGAAGTCATCGTTACACCTGGTTTGATGCCAAATATCAGAGAGTGACAAATTAGAAGAATCAGACCACGATCACTGCAGTTATACGCAGTGTTGCCAACCTTCAAACTTTTTGATGCATAGTCAGACAAAAAAGGCGTTTTCCAAACGTTGCACAGTGGGCAAAATCGACCGACAAACGGAACTTTTAATTGCTGCTGTTTGCAAGGTGACTGATATACACAAATATATGTAGACAGATATGGACAGATATAGACAGATATAGACAGACATGGACAGATTTAAACAGATATGGACAGATATAGACAGATATAGACAGACATGAACAGATTTAGACAGATATGGACAGATACGGACGGATATAGACAGAAATAGACAGATAAGGACAGATATCGACAGATATGGACAGATATAGACAAAAATAGACAGATATAAACAGATACCGACAGATATGGACAGATTTAGACAGATATGGACAGATATAGACAGATATGGACAGATATAGACAGATATAGACAGATGTAAACAGATACGGACAGATATAGACAGATATAGACAGACATGGACAGATATAGACAGATACGGACATTTATAGACAGAAATAGACAGATAAGGACAGAGTTAGACAGATATGGACAGATATAGACAGAAATAGACCGATATAAACAGATACGGACAGATATAGACAGATACAGACAGATATATACAGATATGGAAAGATATGTACAGATATGGACAGATATAGACAGATATAGACAGATATAAACAGATATGGACAGATATGGACAGATTTGGACAGATATGGACAGATTTAGACAGATATAGACAGATATAGACAGATAAGGACAGAGTTAAACAGATATGGACAGATATAGACAAAAATAGACAGATATAAACAGATACCGACAGATATGGACAGATTTAGACAGATATGGACAG
Organism: Sabethes cyaneus; assembly: GCF_943734655.1. Taxonomy (NCBI): domain Eukaryota; kingdom Metazoa; phylum Arthropoda; class Insecta; order Diptera; family Culicidae; genus Sabethes; species Sabethes cyaneus. The sequence continues at coordinate 127,363,952 of NC_071353.1, read as the reverse complement.
ATATAGACAGATATAGACAGATGTAAACAGATACGGACAGATATAGACAGATATAGACAGACATGGACAGATATAGACAGATACGGACATTTATAGACAGAAATAGACAGATAAGGACAGAGTTAGACAGATATGGATAGATATAGACAGATAAGGACAGATCTTCAGGTTTAGTTGAAAATTTTCGGTGAAATAATGAAACTGATGAATACAGTCATCCCAGTATTACGGGCAAGTTAAGCATGATGCTGCTACAAAATTAAGGGTAGAAACACAGATTTAAATAATTTACAGATTATTTATAACTTAATTGGTTATAAATATACCATAATTTGATGTTCTATAGGCAATCTTGTTCAAAAATCACACACTTTTTTGCAGAAGAACAAAATGTATGCTTATTCTATTCCCAGTATTACGGGCCACTTTTAAACCTGGTCAGAATTATGGGTCAATGTTCCCAGTATTATGGGTCAGTGAAACAAAATTGGTTTTATTTCGAGAAAACCGCGCGTGCTCGTGTGTGTGTGTGTGTGTGTGTGTGTGTGTGTGTGTGTGTGTGTGTGTGTGTGTGTGTGTGTGTGTGTGTGTGTGTGTGTGTGTGTGTGTGTGTGTGTGTGTGTGTGTGTGTGTGTGTGTGTGTGTGTGTGTGTGTGTGTGTGTGTGTGTGTGTGTGTGTGTGTGTGTGTGTGTGTGTAATTCAATTTTAGCTTCTTCTTCTTCAGGAAGTTTATGAAACTGACTCAATGTATGATGGATTGTACGCAGTGCTGTGTTCAGATTTCGAGTGGAATGTCAAGTTCTTCAGAGTCACGCAGAGGGCTTCATCAAGGTGATAGTCTCTATGGCAAACCAAGTATGCAAAAGGCGGCCTAAAGTAAACGGATACGATAGGCAGGGCATATTACAAGAATGCCGGACAACTACCCTACAAAGATGGTATTTGCCTCACATCCGGTAGGAATAAGACGACCAGGGGCGCAGCGAGCAAGATGGTTAGACTAGGTGGAGCCAAAGCCGAAACCTATGCTTGTGCGAGTCTGAGAAATTGGAGAGCGTTGGCCCACGACCGAGTGCATTGGAGAAACTTTGTTCATCAGGCTTTATCTTAGGACAGCAAGCCAACTAAGTAAAGTAAGTAAGTTCAGGAAGAAGAAAAGTATTTGATCCTGGCTTATTAGCTTTTGGTGGTTTCTAAAAATAACGCGGAACTGTACTGTACGGTAGATTATGATCCCTTGCAAGTTCCCGAACTTTTTCGGTTTGTCTTGCTACATCAAGAGCGTGATGCAATATATCAGGATCATATAGCTTCGATTTCTATATATTGATTTTTTGTTCACGTTTTTTCGTTTTACTGAAAACAAATCACAATTATAGTCGAAAACAGCGAATACCGTTGATCTATATGCTTGACCCATAATACTGGGAAAAGTCAATTTTGCTCCCAGTATTATGGGCCATTGTTTAATTTCGTATATTAAAGCGGAAAATGAATTTTTCTAGATGGTTTCACCGTAATTCAATGAATACATACCTATTCCCTCGATTTCCGTTCATTTTATGCTCAGACACACAAATTTACGCCGCTATTCAGCTTATAATTCACAACCGACTTTTTATAACAACCGCAAATATAACAACAAATCGACAGTCGATTGGAGCCAACTGACAACTATCGGTAAATTAAGAAAATTAACGCATTGGAACTAAGTGTATTGCTGTCAAGCATGTAGCGGAATGTTGTTTCTATCTATTGAACTTATACTCGATAGTTAAATATTAATTTGTTACGTATGAAACTAACGTAAAGTATAGACTGGCCCATAATACTGGGTGACCCATAATATTGGGGTGACTGTATATCGCGTAACGTTTCAGCCTACTACTCTTTAGCTATCGTCTGACGCATTCTTCTAGTATTTACGCCATTCATATCAGTTATTCAGCCTTCATCAGTGGGCTGGTTTTCGTTCCGTCCAACTGGCTTGTTGTTGTTACTGTAACAATCAATCAATCAATCAGAAACAATCAACATTAGTTGATTCAGGCCCAGTCGGACACAGGCCACGAGTGTTGCCGGCGACCTGCCGTCGGAAGCGCGGGCCACTGCGGGGTGGGCAGTCCCCCGTAGAGATCATCTCTATCTAGGTTTATTTATTTCACTAGATCTACTGACCTCTATTACTTTCCTTCAGTTGGGTCACCCCTGCGAAATGGTACTTTCTACGAAAAAAATTTCCGTGTAATGGAACATCCCGCGTAAAGTTTTTCGCGAAATGGTATTCTGCGAAACTCTAAATTCCGCGTTATGGTCAACCGAGAATTGGTGTTTCGCAAAATGGTACTCGGCGAAATGGTTTGTAATGATGGCGAATATTTAAATGCTATCCGCTTTATTTTATCAGACTAAGCAATTAGGGCAGTTGTGTTCTATTTTACTGTGAGGAAAATTTATCTATTTAAACACCCATGAACTCCTCAGAAACTTGCAAAACTCGAGATTGTGATAAAGGTCATCCGAGATTCAGGATTGATATACAACACAGTTTATTTTGTGGCAATACGAAGTTTGTCGGGTCAGCTAGTATGTATATAAAAGTTAAAAATCAGCATTACGTGCATACATACATGCTAATAAATCATATTTTATGCGCAAAATTGGCATATCCGTGTTATTTTGCATTTGTTATACGCATTTAATCGATATAAGTAATTATAAACGACAATATCCGATTAAGCCCGACCCGCTCCGTACTGCCATACGATTCTGTGCTGAATAGCTGACATTCAAGCTATTATCATTATAAACGACTGAAAATCAACTTGGACGGACTTGTCTTCCCAAATGAAATCAAGGTGAAATAATCCGTCGACAATATTTTGTTTCAAAAAACGCTGAATCCATGGCTTTGTACTCTTTGAATTTTTCAAAGACTTCTGACTTGTGTTTTATTAGATAACTTACAACAAAGTGTGTGTAGTCATCTATGAACGTGAAAAAATAACGATTTGCGTTACCAATAAAATGTATTCCCTTTTACTCAGGCTAGATAATAGTGGTAGTTTCTATTAATCTGCCTAGGTCCAACACTTTATACTGCTTTAGTTACGATTCCGAATTTGTTAATAGTTATTTACGATAATTTTCGGTTATTGATGTACGATTTGGCGCTAGCTGGGTAGTAGACGTTCGCATGGATGGTGCACCTTTACGATTGTGGTGATGTAGTTGAAGAAACGGCCTTCCATTCTCTACAGACACATCCTCTCGCTGATCGCCTTCCAATCACGCGATACTGTATGCTGCCCATCACTACAAGGCCCGTTTCCAGCTCCACCCTTCTTAAAATTGAACCTTGTTTTACAACTTTTCGGAAGCCACTATATTTTTTGGACGCATTTGGATGCATAGTGTAAGTTCATTTTCTTTTATAAAGACACCCCGTGTCTTAATTTTTCTCATCTTAGGTCAATTTACGCACGGCGATTTTGAAAACCATCACTGTTATCGAATTATTACTTTCTTCTTAAACTCTTTAAGGTCCCAAACCACGATCCGTTTACAATCGACAAAGATTTTAGCAAGTCATGTTTGGGAGTTAACACCTCATGATGCATGTATTTCTATATATGCCTTATTGTAGATAAAATATTTTACAACTTATCTCAATATAGCGTCCACGAGGACGTTAATTAGCATCGTAAAACTAGTTGGAACGGTTCCAAAAAACATGCATCCAACTTATATTTACCAATTAATACATATATTTAAGCATAACATTAAAAGTGCACCTTTCGACAAACAAAAATGATGGTAATTAGTTAGACTTTTAAACGAATCGTTTAGTTGAAATGTCCCCTATATAATGACCAACATAAAAAGACTAGCGGACAAATTGTGGTGTGCTTACTAGTATAATATATATATAGGTACTCTAGATTGTTTCCGCATTTCCTCACCGATTTATTCACTTTTATACAACAAATCTAAAACGACAAAATTACCAACATATACAACCGACACATTGTTGCTTTTCGCCATAAAACTGTATCGTGTTCGTTTATAGTAAAGTTATTTTACTATCATAAGTACTGTTCTGTGCTACTTGGGAATGAAACAAGCGAGAATGGTGCTTTCTCCTGCAACACAACGAATTGGACAGATAAAGTTATCTTCCTGCCAGTAGTTGCTGTGTGACTCACTAGGGATAACATGTGTACCGGCACTGGATGTGAATATGTTTGGAAAAGTGCGGTTCGAGATGGTTTCGGTTCACTCCCGCAGGAGCAGGAGCACTTGAAGTGAACGATAAACTGCGGTTGCGGTTTCTTTGGGCAACTGCTGCTGCTGCTGCTGCTGTCTCAATGCAACAACTGCAGCAAACTCCGTAGAAACTTCTTAACTGTGGACGTGATAGTTGCCAAACAAGTCGCCCGATCGTGACCGTCTTGTTAGAAAGAACGGTATATTTGTTCAACGCGAGAGATGTCGGTATGAACTGAAATCGCTGATGGATCTAACTACTAACCGCTGATCAAAGCATCGTAAAAAATATTTTATTATTGAATAGATAGCTTTACCGACTCGCCTAACGATCTTGTTTCGTGAAATTACAGTCAATTGCTACAGCAAATCTGTCAGTCAGTTCAGTTACAAAAATAATTACCATCTAGCGTAATCTTTCTTCTAGCAGACCTATTCACGAGCTATACGAGCAGTAAAAATTTGCATTGCTATAGGTGTGTACACACCTCTAGCAGAGTTAATTATGATTACACAAGCGAAAAATTAGACCAAAATCCACCGGTGACCGGCTTCTCGGACCACTTTTTTTTTTGCTTTCTACATTTTGCAGCGCCTCAAGTAAGATATTCATGCAACGAACAGTACCTACATTGGATTGATCTTTGGAGCAGGACACATTAACCGGCGAAAAACATGTGTACGAACATAAACATAGCATATGCCGTGCAGAAAGCTGCAGACAGATCGCATCTGCGTATTCCTCCACCCCCTCGATTGCTCATTAGCATAGACATTCTAAACTCTCTTCGCAGGCCGCTCTAAGCTCTCTTCGTTTCCTCCATTTATTCTCACAATCTTTTCCTCTCCCGGTGCGTTTCCGCGAACCGGTAGGATATACAGTGTACCGGTTTGGCTTAAACCAATGCTGCGTACCAATGCTGCGATCTGTCTGCCAGAAATGTCTCGCCAGAAAGAAAAAGCGGAATATAAAAAAAATTAAATAAACATTGACGGTATAAATGGATATGCACTATAAAAGATGAAAAATTGAGACAACATACGAGAATACTGCAAGAGAACGAAGACACGGACCGACGACGGCGATGACGATCGGACGGGCCGAGGGGCTTACCAATTTCACGCGTAAAAACACTACCAGGATCGATGTGCCTACATTTTTGGTGGATCATTATAAATGGTGATTTTTAGAGATGTTCGTTTTTCTTTTAAAAATAAAACAAAAAGACGTAGTCCTACGTCAAAAACGTATTATACAGGGTGTTCAATTAGTTCGAATACACTGTGTTTGAATGTGTTTAAAAAATGAAATTACAAGATATTCTTTTCTGACTCAATTTTTATTGAAGCAGTGTTTATTGAGAACCTTTACGACATGTTGGGTGGAAGCACCCCCACCCCCCGCCCCCCGCCCCCTTTGTGCTTTATGACGAGATTGAGACGTTTCTCAAAAGAATCACACGCGGCACGCACCTGGTCCATCCATCTCGTCCCAGATATTGGAATTTGGAAAAGAGCTTCTTAACTTCGCTCTGCTTGGCCAGCATGTACGACCATACATAAAAGTCCAGGGGATTAAGATCCAAGGAGCTGGGAGGCCACAAAGTCTTATCGAGAAAATCAGTCCAATTCTGCCGACACCACGCTTGGACTATATTCGCCGCGTGGGCCGGTGCGCCGTCCTGTTGAAAGACGTAATGATCTTTCCCGTAGAGGTCAAGAAATGCCGGGCGCCACAACCTTCTCCAGAACGTCGGTCTTATAGTACGCGGCGTTGATTTTCACGTTTTTCTCGATAAACACCAGTGGAAGCTTCCCACGCTGGGATACGGCCCCCCAAACTCTCGTAAAAAATACGAACCATTCGTAATAACAACATTTGCGGTAAACAATAAGCCTACGAAAGTTTTTAAATGGTATGAAATTATTTGTACCAGCTACGAATATAGTTTTACGAATGTTTTTTCAAACAAAATACGAAATTATATTCTCAGTGTACCGACGGATGGTGTTATAGATGAAATTCCGCTTCACCCCGTGCGATTTCCATCGCCGAACGATGGACGCTTGCCACGCACACTTGGTGCACTGAAAACGGTGTTTTTATCAACCAAATCGCAAAACGGTTTAAAGTGCACCACATAAGTGAAAAATCTCTGAAGGATCTGCCTTGGTCCGGAAGAAAACCTGGTTCCAGTTAGCCCCCGGTAGATTCTGAAGTAATAAGTCATATTAAACGACACCGATTGGTAACAACGCCTTATTTGGCTAAAATACTTAAAATAAGCATTGTAATAATTCAGTGAATCAGAGTCAGGAACTCCGCAAAGATATACAAGAAGCATGAGGATTCTAAGAAATCCGGAGAGCAACAATCTCGAGCCTAAATAAGGGCACAGTAACTATAAACGGATAATAGACAACGGCAACAAGTGCATCTATATGGACAACGAAACTTACGTCAAACAGGATTCAAAAGAGCTTCCAGGGCCGAAATTCTTCGCGAAATCGGCGGACGAGGTGGTGGACGATACCGACTGTATGATTGCGCTGGAAAAGTTTGGACAGAAAGTTTTAGTATGGCATGCTTTTTGTACTTATGGTCTGCGATGCATATTTTCTTCACAAAGTGTGCAATAAATGCTCAAACTTACAAAGATGAATAATTGTAAAACATATTGTAGCCCCTCTACAAACAGTATCAGCACAGAACAGAAGTGGAAGTTAAAATCCAAACACGTACGTACTACTTTCTGCAGATACTAGTGAACCTAGCGGTGGCGAGTCACTTTTTTCCACGAAAACACCCGAACGCTTACGAATGCACACGAAAGCTAATGAAAGCATATGAAGCAAGCATTCTGCTTATATTGCTGTTATTCGCTTCTATACGAAAACCTTCACAAAGAAAAATAAAAACAAAAAAGACTCTGTCACTTGTTTTGATCGCCGAATCGTTCGAACTTCCACTTCTGTTCTGTGGTATCAGTCTCCCCCTATCTTTTGGCCGAATTTGGCATCTGTACATTGCGCTAAGCCTGTACTACAGTGCCTTTCAGACAATAATATCCAATTCGTCGCGTAAAACATCAATCCACCAAATTGTCCAGAGCTCTAACCAATTGAACGTTACTGGTCGATTGTGAAGAGGATCTTCAGGAGGGAAGGAACAGTTTCCCAAAACTGAACAGTAGCATCCAGGAAATGCACAAAAGCTAGTGTGCAGAATTTGCTGGGAGCAGTTTTATCAAAAGTGCGCTCATTCTTTAGGATCTAATATTTTGACTAATGTAAGGCATGTTATTGTTTCAAGTCGTACTGATCTTCAATAAACCGAAAGCAAAAATTGAAATAATAATCGTATTTCATTTTTATTCACGAATAAAAGTTGCTAAAGACTTTTCGATACAGTCCTTAAAACGACGACGGCTGATCGATTATTTTCTTGTTTCAACATCTTTCAGTTTACTCAACACTGTTTGTTTATATCTGACACTGACACCCAACAGTATAAGTTATTCAGTGCTGCGAGCAAAGCAAAACCGTGGGGTTAAACGTCCTTTCTAAGACTTGACCCTTCTTTATCGACAGACTTCGCAGCCAGCTATTAGAGTACAGAACAGTTACGGGGCTAGTGCAAAAATCCTACTGACTAGATAGGGTCACCGCACCGCCTAGCCGAGATTCGAACATACGACGATTGGCTTGTTAGACCAGCATCGTACCTCGAAACCAACTAAAGGGTGTCCCACATCAAATTGCACCGCGGAAGAAACGCTGTAGAAAATTACCTAATTGACCGATCCTTGAGCAAAAAAATGAAGGCTGCCTGCAGCTTACGATTCGTTGTATGACCGTCTCAAGGCCACAATCAAGACAAAAGGACACTTATATTGAGAGTGTGCCACATAGATAGGCTTCAAATTACTATTGAATATTTATTTATTTATTTTTACAATGGTAAATCTTAAATAACCAAAAGCTAATGGTTTCTCCGATATTTCACCAAAATGCAAGCTAAAAATATAATTTTCATGTCATTTACTATAACATGCCTTTATTATTTACTGTAAAATGTTACTCACATGAATCTCTGTTGTTGTCAAAATATGTTAGATTGAAAATAAATATTAAATTAACATTCTTCAATGCTGTCAGTGAAAGTCGCCATCGCGGGACCCCTCGCTCGCGAGACTAACCTGCGAAGAACGAACGTGGTGGTAATCTATACAACACATCAATTCCGCCAGAGCCGGCCGGCCAGCGAGCCAAGTCACTGTAGCCATATGAGTCAGTGCAACTTAAGAAACCGGTTTGTGAACACGCACGGTGCGCGGTGCGCGATCTCTTCTTCGGTGGCCAATGCGGCGCTCTCTGTTGTATTTTGGTTTTTGCTCACTTTTGTGTGTCCTGTGCTCACGCGAGCGTTCTTCAAGCATCGTGACGGAGCGCGCAGCATTTGCGTAAGAAAAAATAATACACACACGGACAGGCACACATACATACACGCCTCCGCAGCAGCAGCAGCAGCAGTGGGAAAGATGCTGCTCGCTGAGCTCACGTCCGCAGCCTCAGTCAGTGCCTCTTGATCTTGAGCCGAAGCCGCAATGTGTTAAGCGCACAGATATCACTCGTGAGCTCGAAGCGATGAACGCTCGTTGATCTTGGAATGTTCGCATCATTTGCATGGATTTGGAGAGTGAAAATAAGTGAATAATTGAGCAGAAATTGACGGAAGTGAAGCAGCTTAACCTCGACTTGAAATTAAACTGTCTAGTGCTGGGATTAGAAGACAGCAGTCGCGTTCGGCATTCATCCAGCGGGCATCTACGCGCGCAGCAAGGGAAAGTGTGCGAGTGCGGCTCCGGTGGCGATCAGCCTGTGTGTCTTGTGTTGGGCTAAATATACCGGTTTCTCTACAACAGGAACACCGTTTTAAAAACGCAACGGACCCAGGCGGCGACGAGATGATGTTGGTGTGTGACACTTATCGGTGGTCGATAATCAAATAACTCGGTCAACAAATGTACGCTGGTCTGGTGCTGATAGGCGTCCGTCGCCGCGTATAGTGCCAAATTGAACAAACCAAGTGATAAGATATCATCGGACGTTATTTTCGGCAGATGTCCGGCATTGAACTATAATTCTACGTCAAGTTATGAATACGGAATTCTAGTGGATTATTGGAGGTGCTTAGCGCATATCCGAACCGGGTAGTCAGTGGAAACGGACAGCTGGAAGCTAGACGGATACTTGGACGCAGAGGCATGGAACGACTGACGAAGGTTTTAAGCTGATCTGAAGGTAATTGGAGCATGCGTTATCTTAAGAGTTAAATTCGATAGTATTAGGAATTGATTTTTTCAATCTGGTATCATAAAAATAACAATGGGAATTTCAAAACCAGTGGGATATAAATCTTGCCTCACAAATTTCTTATTCTTTAAGCGCTCGAGCATCCAAACAATTTCAATTTCTAACTAACACACATTTCGTTTGCGAATTTCGCCTCTACTGAAAGCAAAAAAAGAAGCGATAAATGGATGCTGTAGCGTGCGCAATAGATGCGAATAATGGCTGCATATTTACCGGTCAGGTACGAGTTAAGAGGTACCGCGGGATTCTCTCCGAAGGTGGTGCTGGTGCTGGTGGTACCGTGTGGGGAACATAAGGAAGCGAGAGCGAGAAAGAAAAACAAATTTTACGAGAGAGTGCACCACGCTACTATAAGCAAGTGTGCTGTTAGACCTTGGGAGAGATTCATTGGATTGTTGGAACATATCTATGGAACTTTTCGGGAAGACAAACGCCCTTCCAAGTTTTAAGGTGATTTGGATGGCACAGAAAATAACCGAAAACATGCGTGTTTTGGTGTGAAAACCGCAAGGTTCTCGCACGTGTTCAGGATTGTTCGCTTGCGCCAAAGTCAATACGATTGTTTGACGATCATGATACGATCAGGTTGATAGTCAACACCTCGATTGATGGATCTCTAAATATTTTAAGTGCATTTCAAACAATGGCACATTTTTATGTTAGAACCACCCCAGCTCAGCTGGTGTTTAATTAGTCGAACGCTCATACGACGCGTGTTTTAAGTTGGTGTATTTTGCAAAACCAAATTCAAACAACGCAAGCGTGAAGGCTGCAATTACATTCCACGAAATACCCAAATAAATATTCGATTGCAGAGTAAACACACCAGCAATTGCGAACGTCAAACCACCGCACCGTAGCGTAGTGTTTGATCAATCCTTCTCCGATCTCCGAGCTTTGATGTCCCGTGTTTTCATTTGATTATTATTTAGAAAAATATGAGCGAAAAATATAAACATCGGCGCAAAGGCAAGTGACATTTGGCTTGCAGTGGGTGCCTTGCAAACTTTTGCATTTCAAGGCGATGACGGCGTTGGCCGCCAATCAATTGAGAGTTGTTTATGAAAGCAACAATCCATGGAATTGAGTGATTCATGTTATGATTCAATGATAACGAAAGTGCCAAGGTTAGCTTTCGAATCATCTAAAAGCTAAGCTGCTACTAGTGACTAATTGGGATTGACTTGGTTAATGATGGTTTTCACTTAACGCGGTTTTCGTCACGATTTTCTAAAAAAATATTTGCATGCCAGTTATAATTCAAATTATACCAAAATGAAATACTAGAGATTGCATCCTGAGTTAGTAATACATCTAACCATGGTAATAGGAGTAGTTTTAGCTTCGCTTTAGCTTTAGCGCTGTAGACCTTCCCATGGCAAAACCACATTACCAAATTCATCCAAATTTTGGGTTTTTAAGGTAAATATGGCCGCTCGGTTAGCTCCGGGGTACGATGCTGGCCTAACAAGCCAGTCGTCGTGTGTTCACTGGGCGGTGCCGCTACAGAGTTAATAGGATCGTTGCACTAGCCCCGTAATTTTTCTGTACTCTAATAACCGGCTGCGAAGTCTGTTGATAAAGAAGGGTCAAGTTCTGAAGGACGTTTATACCCATGGCTTTGCTTTGCTTTGCTTTGAAGCTAAATATTTATTATTTTGAAATAACTTTAACGTTATTGTTGAATTTGCAAGACGCACTTATTTTTTACTGTGAAATTATGCTCAGCGACAAGAAGTGTTTAATACTATGCAACGGATTCAAAAGAATCTGCAGACGACGATAGCGTCGTTGAAGAATGGTATAAACAAAGGTGGTCTCAGGTCACTGCCTTGCGGTACGTCATCTTTACTTGTGTCCGGGTATAGTTTTGAGCCAAGGGCTACTTGCAAGGCTCTATTGCTCAGCTAGCCATAAATCTCATATTAATGCAGTTTGTTCCGAAGAAATTTCTAAAAGAAGCAGTTTACCTTGTTTGAACAATTTCTTGCCTTAAACGTCCGAAAAAGATGAAAAGCAAAGCTCTGAAAAGTATAAAAAATTAAAAAAATATCTAGGTCATATTCACCTAAATCGCTTGTGACGGACGCTCAAATCTAAGCCCAGGGTTGCTCATTCGGTTAAACACACGTACGCTCATCAGACTCTAGGTAATATTAGTCGTCATCGATTCTGCAAATTTCAAAAGCAGTTTTTCTGTTTGAAACAAAAATTTTGTTCATGAAAATATATTCGCTGTGTTCAGATTGGCAAGAAGAATACATTGAATACATTTCTATAAACAGAATCCCGTTTTTGGATGCTTCCAAAATTGCGCTCTCAGAGGAAAAGTTAATGACTGATAATTTCCCGTTAAAGTATGTGAAAGTCATGTCATGTGTCACATAATGCTCTATTCACGATTATAGATTACACTCAGCACTACAAATGTTTCGCACAAAACTTTTACAGATTATGCTTTGCTTCTTCCGTCATTTGGAGAATATGTCGGTTGCATTTAATGACCACGTCCTGCATGGATTAGATTAACTCGAAACACTGGGGATTGTTGATAATCTAAATTGGTTTCTTCTCTTCCTTTTGGTTTTGGGGATACTCGTCAGCGTCACCAGTTCGCTGCGCGCCTCGGCACTTGCAAGTCCACTTTCCGTTTTTCATTTGTACTCTACCGATTTGTACTCTACTTCAACCTGATCGAGCACGTTGGGTCCCTGTAATCCGTGTACTAGTTGGGTTCTCGAAGAGACGTCCAACATTCTTACGATATAGCCGGCCTATCGTAATGTCTTAATTTTTGCCAAATCTTTTTAATCTGTATCTGTATTCTATGCATACAGATTCTGTACAGGCGATTTCTTTCAAATATCTGTTAAACACAAAATAATCTGTGCATGTGGCAACCCTGGTGTATGACTGGAATCTCTCCTAGTAGTGCTTGCAATTCGTGGTTAATATGCCTGCGCCACTTTTCATTTGTACTCTACCGAATGCAGTCCGTAACACCTTTCATTTAAATACGGCAAGTGCACGCATAGTTACAGTCTGAAGTTCTTAGACAACTGATTGACAATTTGTACATATCGGCTTTGTGCAGCAGCGTATGATGCTCTTAGATCTGTTACTGCTCAGCTTGAAGGGCTTTTGCCAAAGCCCTTAGTTCCTGGTCGAACCATATCTTTTGTTTCCCGGTCGGCTGTGAGCTACTCGAAGATCCTCAGGATCGGCTCCGGGCCTACTTCGAAATCAAGCAAACAACGGAATCACTCTTCTGTTTTTATTTATCAAACACACTCACTCTGCGCACAATTTCGGAACACACGTTCAGATCCAATCCGCGTGGTCGTTTGCAACTGCTGCACATCGCTGGCGGTGCTGCTGCTTTGCTGCATGAATGCGAATTTTTTCATGCACTGCGACGAATTTTTGCGTGTTTGTATTTGGCTGTCAGCCACGGTTTTCGCTCTCGTTCGTCATTGCAACTCGAGCAGCTGATACCGATGGCTCGCGAGGGATCGCACTCTCAACCGCGTGTGTAAGGGAGGGCATAAGATGAAGAAGAAACGTATCCATACAACCATAGAGTGCCTGACTAGATGTCGACTGCTCACGAGTTGCTAGCCTCGTGAGTGAGCTGTGCAGAAAGACGCTACGAGGTTGTGTGTTCGTTTCGTACCAGTTGGGTCCAGAATGCTCCAAGGATTGGTCTTTTTGAACATTTTAAATTGTTCAAAGGCTAGCGATCTGAAACTGTATTGTGTTTTCAAAACGTCAAGTGATGTTCTTTCTCTTTAACAATAGCGAGTAAGCATTGCAGCTTGGAGCAAAGTAAATCGTATGGTCTTGAATTCTGCGAAATGCTGTTGTTCCTATTGAACGTAAGTTACCACTGACGCCCCACGACTAGAGTTTTGATGGGACCTCTTTAAAGCGTGAGATCACCGTGACAGATTTTGGTGTACTTCTTGGTTTAATAATCAAATTACCATACGTTGTGTGAAAGACCTCGATCATTGAGGAACTCTGCATCGGCAATGAGAACGCCTTAAAACCTTCGGCAAAATGCACGGTGTCCGGACGGAAAAAAGTTCCACCCTCGGATAAAACTTGTAGGAGAAAGCTAAAAGCCAGCATTGAGAGGATATGAACTAGTGCGGCTACGATAGCATGTCTAGGGATATCTACTTATTGTAAGACATTTCTCGCCGCCTTTATGGCGTTAGGACAAATTAGGTTTGGGAGTACCGACAGGATTTTTGAGAACCGGTATTTCGGTACTGGAAGGATTAGTACCGGTAATACCGGTACTGGTACCGGTACCCAAAGCTTTAAAAAGAAAATTCTTGTTCTTTGAAAAATCTACTAATACTTTTATTTGTGGTCCAATTCTTAAGTCACATCACCTTGCAGTTACCATTTCATTTATACTGTCACTTAGCTAACAGGAGTCCACCCAGGTAAAAAAAAAATCGCTAATTGTGTTCTCATCTAAGATCTATGAGAATAGGGCCCTTGTAAAAATGATTCCAAACGACACCTGGCGAAAGTCGGGAGGCTACGATGGGTCGGCAATGTTGCAAGGATGACGGATGACTGTGCACCGAAATCTGTTCTTTTCAAAAACCCCACCGATACCATGAATAGAGGGGCCCAACGACCAGGTTGAAGCCGACTTCGAGAAGCTCAATGAATTGGTGACAAGTAGCCTAGGACCAAGTACAGTGGAGACAAGTTTTTGATACAACACGCCCCCGGTTGTATGCTGCTAGAGGAGAAGCTTGCAAAATTCAACTTTAAGATGCACAGAATTTTCAATGTAGGGGGATTAGGGGCATAATGAGCACACGGGGCGAAATGGGCACCCCTCTTTTCTACGAAAGTACGCATTTTGTAACATCATATGGCATGCGAAACACTGCTGTAGGTACTACAGTATCAATTTATCAAAAAATGAGTGATCTCTACTTTTAAAACACGGAGTTATATTAAAAAACTTAACTAGGTTCTCAGACGCTGAAAAAATTATAATTTTGGTGCACTACCAAATAAGCTTTTACGATCATTTAAATATCTTAATCTATCAAGTGCACACTGCAACATAATGTATGCATTGTATCTCAAATTTCACCTTCATTGAAGTTTTGATTTTATACTATAATCAGTGGAAAAACCCATTTTTACTTTAACTACTTGACTGGGGGCGAAATGGGCACCCTTAGGTGTGGTGAAACGAGCACTGTGCCGCATTAACTAACCTGTCAGTTTCTTTGTTTATCGCGTCTATGCTTGTTTACAGTGATGGTATGAATATGCCAAGAGAATCCAGAAGACATAATTGGTCAAAAAAGGCCTTGCAAGCGACCTTGACCACTATAAGGCGAGACGGAATATCCACAAAATAAGTCGCCAAGTTCCACGGCATTCTGCGGCAGGCGTTAGCTCGGTATGTGAGGCCATACGAAAGGGCAATCTCGAGGCAAGAGGTGGACCAAATTGATTCCTTCAAAACTGTCTGTTTTCACTCCCGCTGCAGAACAAGAACTGGTGGTCCATATTTTATAAATGGAGGTTCGATGCTACGGTATTACTACCCGTGAAATCAGAATCCTCGTATACCAACTGGCAGAGGGAAACGGAAAAGCATATGTCTTCAACACTAAAATACAGCTAGCCTTAGCGTCATCCGAAACATTCTTTGTGTGCTCCAGAGGCAACCTCCGCGGCTCAATTGGCTTCAAGCGGCTTACGGTCAATAGTTTTTTCGACGTTTTGACACGTTTTATGTTTGTGTATGTATGGGTGTGTATGTGTATGTGTATATGTGTATGTATGTGTGTATGTATGTGTATATGCATGTGTGTGTGTATGTGTATGTGTGTGGTTGTTGTACTTATATACACCCTTCAAGCATGTGTTTATAAGGGTGCTCATTATGCCCCAGGGGGTGCTCATTTTGCCCCACACACTGACCGATTTTTAGTTTTTGAAGCATAAGTTTAAATTGCAATTTCGTCATCAAATCAATTATTTTTCAATTTGTCAACAGTATGCCTTTAATTATCGATAGTGAATGTATGTTTTGCAATGACGACCCTTTAAAAATTCAGTCATTTTGGGTGCTTAAATCAGCCAACAAGTTAGGGTGCTCATTATGCCCCTAATACCCCTACTGTTCACCATGCGAAAACGAATCTGCCAGACGCTGAAAATGCTTTCTCAGAATGTATCGCTGAAGGACAGGCTGTAATCAGGGTACCGAAAAGCATACTTGCTCTTCAATCCTTGAGTTACATCGAAGCGAATTCATTCCGCAGAGTATTTTGGTGTACAGGTTTAATCGAGCTCCTTAAAGCTTGAACTGCTATAGGCGTCGGAAGTCCGTACCAATTTTTCCTTCATGATCAGCTAGCCATATTCATTCCAATAACTAGCGCTCAACAATTTCCTCAATCTCGTTACTGATGTTAAATTGTTGTAGTAACTCATCCGCTAGCTTTATCAAAATATAGCGCGTAGTTTTATAAATTATTTTAAAATTGTTATCTTCGATTTTAAGGCCGAATGTTAGAAAACATGCATAAATGATCAGTACCGAAAGTACCGGTTTTCTCTTGTGCCAGTACCGGTATTTCGGTACTGGAAAATCAGCCGGTAGTACCGGTATTCCCGGTTCCGGTACTCCCGGTATCCCAACCCTAGGACAAATCAATGGGAAGATGCCATTCAAGGGCAAAGGTGACCCGTTACTGACCGATCGTACGGATCAGCTTAACTGTTGGTCTGAACACTAAACAACTTTTTCGAGTCTAAAGTTTCGCAGACCAATAACACCAGCAGCGCAAGATGCCCACAGTACGTCGCATCAACTGTGTCGTTTGCTGAAATTGAAGCCGGAATAAAATGTATAAAGTTAAGCTGAAAGCTGGGCTCCCAAGTCCGAACGGCGATTGCTATGCAGAGCAAGCTTGATAATCTCTCGGTGAGTTTCACTCAGTAGATCCCATAGTCAACGTCGCAAAGACCAAGTCTATGGGGCTGAACACCAACAATTCCTCCAATTGCTCAGAAACGAGAGAGCAGGTCGATGAGGTGGTAGTTTTTAAATATTTTTTTATAAACACCCAGTGGTGGTACCACGACTGATATAGATACACGGATCAAGAAGCCGGGGTTTGTCTTTGTGGGCTTTTGGAATATTTGGTGCTTTAATCAGATCACCTTTCCGACCAAACCAAAAAAAGTAGAGCCTTGGGTTATAAACGCCTTTAGGACTTGACCCTTCTTTATTGACAGGCTTTGCAGCTGGTTATTAGAGTAGAGGACAAATATAGGGTTAGTGCAACGATCCTAGTGATTCTAGCAGCACCGTTCAGCCAAGATTCGAATTAGACCACCATCGTACCTCGAAACACACAGAGCTGTCAAAGTGTCCGCGTATATTGAATACACCAAAATTCCCGATCGAGTAGCCGTGCTGATCCGGCCAAAAGTTTTAGTATTGAACAGACAGCTTTTAGGCGTCGTTCGATTGTAAAACTACGATGAAATAATTCTGATACGATCCACCCGGCTAATGACTTTTTTGTCATGAAAGTACGACTAAAAGAAGTTCAAGTTCTGATTTTGATTCTGATATTTTCTTGCTGCACCGACTTGCGGTTGTTCATCACGATAACCTCCGTTTCATGATGCGCTAGCTCCAGTTTTCTGGAGCGCATCCAACCTTCAACAAAGCTTATAGAATGGGTAGCCGTCAACTCAACCTCGCTGATAGATTCACCGTAGACTTCCAATGTGATGTCGTCCGCAAAGCCGACAATCACAACCTCTACCGCGAACACCGGACCCAGTATGGAACCTCGCGGAAACCGGTTATAATTGATACTCATTATAGCTTGATTCAATCCGTCATTTCGACAACTCTATCTCTTTTGGTGATAGTTTTGATCAGAGCAAACCACTTCGATCTAATCATCTCATCATCTAAGGGCAATTTGGTCAGCGATCGTGAACTGATGGTTAGTTCGATCTTGGTAAACATATTTCTTAGAAGCTCAGCGCTTCAAGGAGCAATGTAACGTGGTGGTGATTACCGAGGCAGTTCGTCTGCGTAAGGGACCGGCGGGAAACCCAGGTAGCAAGTATAAGACTTCCACTGGTAGGCGGAAATGCAACCCTGAAAGTGGCTAAGCTGAAGGTGTGATGGTCCGTATGCCCACTGAGCGTGTTCCAGCGGCTGGAGGCCTGCTTCCGGTGCTTTGAGCGGTGGCACAAGTCCTGGAGCTGTAAGGGGCCAGACAAAACCACCTGTGTAGGAGATGTGGCGGTATGGGCCATATAGCGAGGGAATGTACTGCGCCGCCCAAGTGCCTGATATGTACCGGCCAACGGGACGCTAAGGACGCTAAGGACGCTAAGGAGGCCCAAAGTGCCCGGCAGGCGCGCCGGCGACTAAAACACGGCCGTAGTGCAGATAACGCAACTAAACTTGGATCACTGCTACGCCGCCCAGCAGCTGTTGTACCAAGCAGTTACTGGGTCGTTGACGGACATTGCCATAATCTCGGACCCATACCGCATCCCTGCCGGAAACGGTAACTGGGTCTCGGATAGGTCCGCAACGGCGGCTATATGGACGACAAGCAGGTTCCCGATTCAAGGGGTTGTGTCAACCGAACCATAGGGGTCGGATTCCCCAGCAAACCAGATATCGTATATTCACGTCGAGATTTAATCTTATATAAATGGATATTACATCGTACTCGTATAAATGTACACATGTTGTAAGCACATTGTGTAAATTTTATCGTATGTAATGCACACGATGATTGATATACGAATTAATAGTAAAAATCGTAAATAGGTCGAAAGATAATCGGGTTATGCTAAGCGAATATCGCATATGACGATTTCTTAGATTTAGTTACCAACAATGGCTATCATGAAGATGTAATCGTATTTAATTACAGTTTTCATCGGATTATGTTGTGCAAAATGTGTTACATGACCTCGTTTTAGATTTATATACAAGCAGTGATAATCATGAGATTCTAGGTGCATTAAAATATGATTTGCATCCAAACACGTTCAAATTTGTTGTTATTTCTTTACAACAAAAACAACAAAATAGAGAGATTTCAAGGATACGTTCTTAATGCAGATTTGTCAACCAAAAAAATTAACGGTTTCTTCACTTTTTTTCTTTTGTTAAAATTGAACTTATTTTTATTGTGGCGGAATATTCAAAATACTATTTACTGGTTTGAAAAACTTTTACAATTACCTTTTTAACTATTTTAAAAATGTTAATAATTCAAATAAGCCCGCTTAAATATTAAGCAGCAAGCATATAATAATTATGACATACTGAGAAGACAATAAAAGGTCTTTTTGAAAAAGCACTCTTTGAGGAGTTTGATTGTTTTTTGGCGTATTAAAACCACGCAACGTAACGTTTTAAAAATTAAAAATGTTAAAAATGGGAACTCATAATTTTTTAGATATTTCTCTGATGGGTAAGTGAACGAACGGAAATCTTAAAATTTACCAAGGAGAGTATTTCTCAGAACTGGGCAAGTCTAGATTATGTTCCATTCCGCTAATCTAAATGCCTTAATATCAGTGCAATTTATGGCTTTTCAAAAGAAATGCAAATGTTAAGTGGAATTGGAAAATGACATTCAGCATTAAACTGGTACAGTAAAAAATAATGTTTGATGCTTATTGTTGTAAGCAATTTTGAGCTGTCCTATAGCATCTAAATGTTCAGCATTCTGTTTTAAATAACTTTTAATTTCTTTTTAAGAGCTTCTGAAATAACAGACAATATTTTTGTACTTGAGCTTTAATAATGTTATCTCTATGTAATCAAATATAAATATGCATATAACGTATTCTAATGTATATTTAGAACAATCTGTACCACGGAATGCTAACAAAGATACTGCATATCATTCCATGAAGTCAGCATTATCATTAAAATAAACGATCAAATGCAAACTTATTTACGACACTGTAATTCAGTCACAATTGACACAAACTCGTATGTCGGATGAGAATAAATCAAATCCGAACTTACATGTTCAATGCATCAGATAAGATCTCATTGCTTACATGTACGATGACTTCGGTTTAAGATGTGCAAAAATATCATTGAGGTACTGATGTACCAGTAGCTTAAAGGTAATGAACAAATACTGCGGTACGGGTGGTTCTTGGTTCTAAACCAGGTGAGTACAGCTTGTTTTAAATGATATAGACAAAAAAGATAAATATTGTGACAGGTGGTCGGTCGGTAATATCTGGAAGCTTATGAAAAAAAGCTTTCAGCAAAGCTTTTTTATTTTTTTGTCTCATTAACTTTCAGGGCGAATAAGTGGCTATAAATAGCCTGCTCTGTATGCAATTTTTGACACTTGCCGTTTACTACATGGGGTAAAGGCGAAGGGTAGAGTAGAAATATAATCGTAACTGTGTCGAAATGCAATCCAGTCAATCGGCTCAGTCGCATAAACTGTTTTGTTTTGTCGGCATTTCAATTATTCTGAAGAACTAAATCATGTATATCGCCTCCACTTTTGCATGTATATGCCGTTTCTGCGCATGATATATGATTTGATAGACCTTATATGCTGACGTTTATCTCATTTAGAATTAAGTTATACAGACCAAAATGTTTGCTGGGTCTACTCGAAGCTCTGGCAAAACTCAACGTAGACCTGGTCAACGTCAGCACCACAAGTACCTTCAGTGGGAATGGTGCAGAGTCTATCATCGACGTGACATTCGACAGTCCTGGTCTGATAGGAGACTGGAGGGTAGACAATGGCTACACTCACAGTGACCATCTGGCGGTCCGCTATGGTGTCGGTCAGATAATGAGGCGGCTGGCGGCGAGTAGTGCCGACACTCGAAGCACCCGTGGATGGAAGACATCATACTTCGATCCCGAAGTATTTGTGGAAGTGCTCCGAAGAGAGTGCGGTGATCGCGGTATGCCCGATCCGAACGCTGATCATTTGATTGAGGTACTGTCGCGAGCGTGTGACGCTACCATACCTAGGAAAAGCCGACCTAGGTATGGAAGGTCACCGGCTTACTGGTGGACAGTTGAAATTGCGGAACTCCGTCGAGCGTGCTTTCGTGCGAGGAGAGTTATGCAAAGAGCTCGTTCGGACGAAGGCAGGGCTGAATGTCGAGTATCACGCACAGCGCTTAAGAGTGGGATAAAAGCTTTGAAAGGTTATGTGCTAATGCCAATGCGAACCCGTGGGTTGATGCCTACAGGGTCGTAATGACAAAGACCAAGGGCGTGATGGCGCCCGCAGAGCGATGGCCAGAGATGCTGGAGCGGATCATCGAGGGCCTCTTTCCACGCCACGAGCTAACGCCCTGGCCTCAGGTCTCTGAGTCGTTTCACGGTCGACGTTCCAGCATCTCAGACCATAGCGTAGGATGTCGAACATCCAAAGTAACGTGTGCGACGGCGGTTTAAAGGTTGGGGAGGAAGCGATGGTTACGAACGATGAACTCATTGAGGGCGCTAAATCCCTAAAGATGAGCAAGGCACCGGGGCCAGACGGAATCCCGAATATGGCCATTAAAGCGGCTATTTTGGAGGCTCCCGAATTATTCGGAGCAGTAATGAGTAGATGCCTGGAAGATGGCCACTTCCCGGACAGATGGAAGCAACAGAACCTGGTCCTATTACCAAAGTCGGGAAAACCTCTGGGTGTCCCCACGTCATATAAGCCGATCTGTGCGCTCGATACTTCCGGCAAGGTTATCCTTAACAGACTCGTACAGTACAGTGAGGGTACAAACGGTCTGTCAAGGAACCAATTCGGCTTCCGAAAAGGCAAATCTACGGCGGATGCCATCTTGTCTGTCACTAAGACAGCCAAGGTGGCAATCCAGTGCAAGAGGGCAGGTATCCGCTATTGCGCAATTGTCACGCTCGACGTGAGAAATGCGTTCAATAGCGCTAGTTGGTACTCCATAGCCAATTCGCTTCGGAACGTTCAAGTGCCGGTGTCGCTGTACAGCATTCTGGAAAATTATTTCAAGAATCGTGTGCTATACTACAACACGGAGGAGGATCAGAAGTGCGTTCCAATCACCGCAGGGGTTCCGCAAGGTTCCATACTGGGTCCGGTGTTGTGGAACGTCATGTATGACGAGGTGTTGAAGCTAAAGTTCACGGTAGGGATTGTGATTGTCGGCTTTACGGACGACATCACCTTGGAAGTTTACGGTGAATCTATCAGAGAGGTTGAGTTGACAGCAGCCCATTGTATAAGCATTGTTGAAGATTGGATGCGATCCAGGAAACTGGAGCTAGCGCATCATAAAACGGAAGTTATCGTGGTGAACAACCGCAAGTCGGTGCAGCAAGCAAATATCAACGTTGGGGACTGCACTATTTCGTCATCGCGGTCCTTAAAACTCCTGGGAGTCATGGTCGACGACAAGTTCAAGTTCGGGAGCCACGTCGGCTATGCCTGCAAGAAGGCTTCCACAGTTATTTCGGCATTGTCTCGTATGATATCTAATAGCTCTGCGGTATATGGCAGCAAGCGGAGGCTATTAGCCAACGTGGTCCAGTCCATGCTCAGGTATGGCGGACCGGTGTGGTCATCGGCGTTAGGTACCAAAAGCTATCTAGCTAAGCTGGAAAGCACCTATCGTCTCATGTGCTTGAGAGTGGCGAGTGCGTATCGTACAGTTTCACATGACGCAATCTGCGTCTTAGCGGGTATGATGCCTATTGGCATCATCATTAGCGAGCTCGTACAGTGCTTCAACCATCGTAGAACTAGAGGCATACGGAGTACGACAAGATCGGACTCGATGACCACATGGCAGCGGGCATGGTCTGATTCCACAAAAGGCCGGTGGGCACACCGACTTATCCCGGAACTATCCGGGTGGGTCAACAGGCGCCACGGCGAAGTCAACTTGCACCTGACACAGATTCTGTCAGAGCATGGTTGTTTTAGACAGTATCTGTACTAGTTCGACCATGCGGCGCGTCCCGCGTGTCCCGAATGCGCGGAAGTAGAGGAAACTGCAGAACATGCTTTCTTCATAGCCTAGTTTCGCGGGCGCTAGAAGCTACATGATGGCAGTGAGCGGACAGGACACTACTCCGGATAACTTAGTCCAAAGGATGTGTTCCAGCTCGGACGTCTGGGGAGCGGTCAATGCGGCTGCTACCCAGATTGTACTTGAGCTACAAAACCGCTGGAGAGCCCGTCAACGGCGAATAAACAGCCTAACTGCCATAGTCCAGTAGTTATCTAAGAGAGTGCGTTAAGCACAATAGCTCCTCCCTGAAGTAATACCGATAGGGTGGTGCCAGGGGTGATT
The DNA here is from genome assembly GCF_943734655.1 of Sabethes cyaneus. Classification (NCBI taxonomy): domain Eukaryota; kingdom Metazoa; phylum Arthropoda; class Insecta; order Diptera; family Culicidae; genus Sabethes; species Sabethes cyaneus. Next base: position 127,340,944 of record NC_071353.1, on the reverse strand, counting down.
GAAGCTGGGGCTCGAGTAGGGTTTTAGTGGGTCTGGATTCTCACACCCAACTTCCTGAGTTGTCTTTTCAGGTGTCTGATAGTACCGTATCTTCTAAGGTGCTCAGCAGATTTCCCTACTCATAAGAAAACGCGGTCATGACGCAAACTATTTTGGAAAAAGAGAAAGTGTCTAATGCGAAGAATGATTAATTGGATAACCTGATGCATTTCAATATAGACCAAAAATAGAACTGGTTGTGCAATGGCAGGTGGGGCTCCCATCTACGCTCTTTCGGTTGGTACCCGAGTGTTTTACTCACTAAACAATTGTCACCCGTTTCGAAATTTTTCAGTTCATCCAATTAATCATTCTTCGCATCAGTTTACGTCATTACCGCGTATAGTCATATACCGTAACACGCGGTAACATTGATCAGTTAGACCTTTCTCTGATATAATCATTAATCATTATTTGCATCAAACACTTCCTCCCTTTCCAAGATGATGCATTATTCTTCTGTAAGACTTGGCCACATTTCTACATTTAGGTTTCGATGTTACATCTTCCTGTAAGACATTAATCCTAAACCAAAGAATCTAACTAACTTGCAAAAGTTTCACGTTACAAAAAAATTTAAAGTAAATTATTTATACCTAATTGAAATTTATAAGAATTTTTATTTACTGCTAGAAAAACAAACAGTATTCTTTGAAAAATATAAAATAAAACATCTCCATAACAAGAAAAATCACTGCAGCTTTAACCCTGTCGTGGTTGCCAGGATGCGAGTAAAAACAATAAAAAAGCGCAAGTAAAATATAATCACCCAGAAGCAAAATCAATATTTATATGCACCAGCAGCGCAGCGGTGTTTAGCAGTATGGCTTCTCGGCTATTTCAGATGTTGCTGGTGGCGTGCTCATATTCCTCGGGAAAAGACTAGCTGTCAATGGCATAGTTTTTCGTGCTCCTTTCTTCACAGTTTAAATAAATTCAAGGTGAATTGTCTGATTTCAGATACCTATGAGCTTGCTACTTAAAGCAGAATATCTATTCTCAGAATTGTATGTTGATTTCACAATTCGCCTAAGGCGAGAAAATACCACAAATTGGTATCGTGTCATTCTGGCTACAGTTGCAACTGTAGTTGCCGTTGTAGTCATTTCTCGCCACCTACGCATCCGGAGCGGAACATCCGATCGTATCAACCGCAACTGGTAGTACTTTACCGAAACCGGTAGCCGCACGCGGGTGGATTCTCCTAGCTGCTTAACTGGAAAGACGTATGCCAATGTATAATAAATGCAAAGAAATAAATCCGGTACGCCATGTGAGGCTGAGCTGAGGCCGCGAAGTAAATTTTCTAATCTTTCACCCGACTTGATACGACTTTGATGCGGACAGTGCGGTGCTCTATTTCCATAAATTTCAATTACAATCAAACAAATGGCCCCTGGTCTCGATTTGCCTACGGTCACGTCCGTTTCTCGCTAATTAGGACTAGTTTAAGGTTCCTGCCACTGCAGGATACCGCCCGATGTCGTCAAAGCCGGAGCTGCTCTTTGTACCCGGTTTGATTGGCGGCTAGATTACGCTCGCGTTATCGGTCGAACGAGGCCTTGGTTGGTCGTTATTTTGGCGAAATCATTCGATAAAAATGACGTTTCTCTAAACAATCGAATTGTGTAGAGTCGAACGACGATCGACACGTGTGTTACCGGGCAAATTCCAATTGGTGCGCATGTAAGCAATTAATGGATTAAGGCGGTTGATTGACGTTTCACTGAAAAAAACATAATTGTGTGCATAATCATTACTCGCCAATAAACATTTCTGCTTATTTTGTACTTTTATCACTGCAATAAGACGTAAAATTAAAAATTCAATGAAGGTTTGCCATAAATAGAATTGAAGCACGTCCATAATAGTAAAATTTCCAATCAATAGGGAGACAAAAAAGTCCAAGCGAATAATTGAAGAATGCGACACTAATCCACGAACTGAGACAAGTTTGATGAAACATACATTTGAATAAAAACTACGTCTAGAACCAATTTCAGCATGCACAATGCGTTCCGACCAGCTCTACTGCCTCACGTGAAACCGCCCAACAGTTCCATTCAACTGCGGTGTGCGCACAGGCCTTACCCAGTTGGATCATCAGATCATGGCTAATTGAAGCTAACCTCAAACGATTTGCCACGGCTCAGTGACGGGCAAGGGAAGTTGTGTGTGCCTATTTATTCTACGGCAACAACGTGCCGCTTGATCTTTTCAATGCATGTTAGTTACATGAGACGACGCAGACGACGACGAAGATGACGACGACTGGAGCCGCAAATGAATTGTCCCAGTGACATCACAAAATGATAACAAAAAACAACTAACATTTAGTTAGTTAATGTATCCGCGCAATTAAAGGAGGAAGTTGGAATATGAGACTAATGGAAATCTTACTTGGCGATTTTAGTTCGTCGCGTTTCGCGTTTTTGCTCCATCAATTCCTCGGCGGAGCGGAAGGTCTCGTTTCGCTTTGCGCTGTATTTATTCCCCCGGTTCTGTTGTTGATGAGTGATGTCGGCGGCGGTAACATGAAACACACAGCGACCGAAATACGTACACACGATTTTTTGCGATACATAAAACCTGCCAGAACCGAGCCGTGCACGGGTCTGTGGCTTTCGTTCTCCACGTGCATTGTCTAATGGCACCACCGATCGCACCATCGACTCGACCATTATTGGAGTTTTGCCATTATGATGAATTCGCGAAATTATTAGGGCACATCAGGGGTTCTGCTTTAGCTTCGGTAAGTAATGCGAAAAATTCGGGTGTGGCAAGTAACTGAACATTCAGTAATGCTCAGAAAGAGAGACTGCTTGTACAAGAACTTGTTCATGAACTGGTTGAATCGACAAAAAGAACCGTTGCATGGCCACGGTTATTGAACTGTTTGAAGATTTAGGGTAGGATATAGAAATCTGTATATGATTCAGACCCATAAAACATTGTCACAATATGAAACATTACCACAAAATCACCGGTCAAATTGACCGTATTTCTACGGAAGGTACTTAGTCATTCCCGAAAAATGGTGGAGTAGTTTAATTCATATTACAGAAATAAATGCTTGGGCATTGCATTTCCTCGCTTTTTAGCACCAAAACAAAAGTTCCACAAGGTGGCACTCTTGGAACTTGACTAAGCTTGCTTCAGATAGTATTGGAACAAAAACAATTGCGTGTATTTCAGTTATTTATTATTGAATTGAAGATATTTTCTTACACAAATGTAGCATTTTCTTCATACTTTTAAGAAAAAATGCGGATAAAATCATTCGTCATAGTTTCGAAGGCATTCTCGAACTTTTTCTGTAATATGGCTCATTAGGCGGCGCACACTTTCTTCGTCCATCGTTTTGGCTATCTTAATCCACCAGGTCTTCATCTGATTGATGTCTTTGACAACTTTTCCCTTTGCCTTGAGTCTCCTCTTCATGATTGCCCAGTATTTCTCAATAGGGAAGAACTGGGGACAATTGGGTGGGTTAAGGTCTTTCGGAACAAATTGGACCCCTTTCTCTGCATACCATTCTTGAACGACTTTGCTGTAATGACAGCTTGCCAAATCTGGCCAAAACATCACGGGATGCTGGTGGGATCGAATGAACGGCAAAATTCGTTTTTGGAGGCACTGCTTTTGATACAGTTCCGACGTCATTGTCTTATTTGTAACAAAAAGTTTCGTTTTTCTGCCACAGCTGCAAATGCCCTGCCAAATCATAAATTTTCGTGCAAATTTATCAACAAAAACAAATTTAAATTTGCTTGGAACATCCCCCCAAGCCGTTGCCCGAAGTCAGCCTTGACATAAGTTTCATCATCCATCAGGAGACACCCGTTGAACTTGGTTAGCATCCGGTCGTATAGCTTTCGAGCACGCATTTTGGCCACACTATTTATGGTTCTGTTTTATGGTTCGGTTTGGCTGTTTGCTAGCTCGATATGACTTGATTCCTTCCCGGAGTCGAATCCTCCTCCCGGTACTATGGGCAGCAGGGATTGTTCAATCACGTTGATTTAATTTTTATTCATTTGACAGTACCGTCTTAGTACCGAGCCAAATATGACAATGTTATGAATGGGGCATTTGTAGAACTAGTTCTAATCTACAATTTTTCTGAACAAAGTTTTGCTGTATCTTTCGTAGTTACGGTGCTACAACGCTAGTAACTCATCAGTGACTAAATAAACGCTCAGCAAAACTGCATTCAGCAAAATTGTAGATAATAACCTGTTCTTCAAATGTCCCATATATAACTTTGTCATAGTTGGCCCTGTTAAGACGGTACTGTCATATGAATCAAAATTGAGTCAAAGTGATTGAACCATCCCTGATGGGCAGCACGGAATTTTCTGGCCAAATCACGGTTCGACCGATTGGGATTCCTCTTGATGGTCTTCAAAATCTTACCACGTAGTTTCCGGTCGACAGTTCCACTCCAATGATTAGCTTGAGGCTTCCGAATCGTCGTCAATGTTTCCTTATACCGTTTGAAAACGCGCCATACTGTATTTCTGGGCAATTTCAGCTGTTTAGCAAGCCTAGATGCAGACCACAATGAATTTTCCGAATAACTGTTTACAATTTTTCCCCTCTTTCGGCTTCCATGTTGTTTGTTTACAAAATACAGTCGTTTTGCGGAATGTCAAAAATAAATAGGTGAAACTAACAAAATTTCCAACAAGTGGGCGCCAAAAGCTTCCAAATCCGTCCCCCAAGAGCGCCACAATATGAGCAAAGTTTGTTCCAATTCTAAATGAAGCAAGCCTTAGCAGCTTGATCTGTTAGTTTTCGGCGATTTTGCACTTTTGCTGGATATTGACTGCAAAACTAGAAACTGTTTTACTTTGGATGGCAACTTGTAGTGTCTCAGTGAAACTAGGTTACTCTGTGTGTTGCGTTCCGCAGGGAAACAATCTCGAACCATTATTGTTTTTATTTTTTTAAAGTCGTGTAGGGTACGGGAGGGTATTTTCAGCAGGTTTCTAAAATCAGCCTATTTTTCTCTTCTTTCGCCAATAAAAATACTTTGTCGACATACAATTTTAATATGTTATAACTATTTTCTCAAGACTGTAAGTGATCTACTTTTTTTTATTCAAAGAACGTCAAAACCACCTGTTCTTTCACTATAACTAGGCCATAGGCCGAAAAAATCGACGCCATCGCTTAATGGGCTGAAAATACCCTCCCGTGTCATTTTTTTTTTTTTTTTTTTTAACGAGTTGGGAAATCTGCTGAGCGCCTTAGAAGATACGGTACTATCAGACACCTGAGAAGATACCTCAGGGAGTGGGGTTTAGGTATCCCGACCCCCCGAATGGGGCGTGAGGATCTCGACCCACTAAAACCCTACTCGAGTCTCCAGCCTCAATCCCCCCTGGCACCACCTTATCGGTATTACTTCAGGGAGGGGCTATTGTGCTTAATGCACTCGCTTAGATAACTACTGGACTATGGTAGTTAGGCTGTTTATTCGCCGTTGATCGGCTCTCCAGTGGTTTTGTAGCTCGAGTACAATCTGGGTAGCAGCCGCATTGACCGCTCCCCAGATGTCCGAGCTGGAACACATCTTTTGGACTAAGTTATCCGGGGTAGTGTCCTGTCCGCTCACTGCCATCATGCTGCTTCTCGCGCCCGCGAAACGAGGGCATATGAAGAAAGCATGTTCTGTCGTTTCCTCAACATCCACGCATTCGGGACACGCGGGGGACTCCGCATGCCCAAACTTATGCAGATACTGTCTGAAGCAACCATGCCCTGACAGAATCTGTGTCAGGTGGAAGTTGACTTCGCCGTGCCGCCTGTTGATCCACCCAGATAGTTCCGGGATAAGTCGGTGTGTCCACCGACCTTTTGTGGAATTAGACCATGCCCGCTGCCATGTGGTCATCGAGGCCGATCTTGTGGTACTCCGTATGCCTCTAGTTCCACGTTGGTTGAAGCACTCTACGTCTTCACTGGTGATAATGCCAATAGGCATCATACCTGCTAGGACGCAGATTGCGTCATGTGAAACTGTGCGATACGCACTCGCCACTCTCAAGCACATGAGACGATAGGTGCTTTCCAGCTTGGCTAGATAGCTTTTGGTACCTAACGCCGATGACCACACCGGTCCGCCATACCTAAGTATAGACTGGACCACGTTGGCTAATAGCCTTCGTTTGCTGCCATATACCGCATAGCTATTAGACACCATACGAGACAATGCCGAAATAGCTGTGGAAGCCTTCTTGCAGGCATAGTCGACGTGGCTCCCGAACTTGAGCTTGTCGTCGACCATGACTCCCAGAAGTTTTAAGGACCGCGTTGACGAAATAGTGCAGTCCCCGACGCTGATCTTTGCTTGCTGTACCGACTTGCGGTTGTTCACCACGATAACCTCCGTTTTATGATGCGCTAGCTCCAGTTTCCTGGATCGCATCCAATCTTCAACAATGCTTATAGAGTGGGCAGCCGTCAACTCAACCCTCCCGTGCCCTATATAGCCGTGAATGTAGATTGCTTGATGCTGATGGCACTAAATAGTTTGCATTGGTCTAATCTCTAAAATTTGTCGTAAACTGTTTGAACTGTTATCCAAAGAATCCAAGTAAACTGTACATAGTTTATTCGAGAAAATTATGTATTTAGCCTGTAAGATAGTTTAGCAGCACTCGCTATAGCGCAGGTATACTGAATAAACTATATATATATATATATATATATATATATATATATATATATATATATATATATATATATATATATATATATATATATATATATATATATATATATATATATATATATATATATATATATATATATATATATATATATATGTTCATATATATATATATATATATATATATATATATATATATATATATATATATATAATATATATAATATATATATATATATATATATATATATATATATATATATATATATATATATATATATATATATATATATATATATATATATATATATATATATATATATATATATATATATATATATATATATATATATATATATATATATATATATATATACTTTCATACTTTCATGATAAAATAGTCATGATAAAATAGTCATTAGTTTGATTGCATCGTTTTTACGATGTTGCCCGTTAGAGGGTTAAAAATAAGAATTACACTTTTGCTACCTCGAAATAGTGGACCCTTCGTTAATGAAGGGGCCTAACAGTTTCAAAAAAAGTTGCATTTTGAGCAAACCTTGGGATCTATATCATGTGATATTTCACAAATTTGCCATGGTTCTGTAAAAAAGAAGAACAGGGCTTTCAAATGGAATAAAAGAATTTTTGGCGGCCATCTTGGATTTGGTCGCCATGTTGAATTTTATCCAAAAAACCCTGTTTCTCCATGAGTCCCCTAGCCGATTTTCATTTTAGGACCACCATTAGAAAGCTGAGAAAAAATGCTACTAGAAACATTTATAAAATTAGGTGTGCAATGGCATTAACTGAATAAAACAACCAGTTATTTGTAGCAAGGTTCCATTTTTTTCACTTCGTTTATAAGGCCTATCTCTCGTTTTTACAAAACCGTGTCGTTTGTAGTTTGATTCATAGCAAATTTTGGAAATATCACAATAATTATATGAAAATTGTGAACCTTTCTGCAAATAACTGGTTGTTTTATTTAGTTAATGTCAATTCACACCTAATTTTATGGCTGTTTCTAGTAGCATTTTTTCTCAGCTTACCATTGCTGGTCCTAAAATGAAAATCGGTTAGGGGGCTCATGGAGAAACAGCGTTTTTTGGACAAAATCCAATATGGCGACCAAATCCAAGACGACCGCCTAAATTTTTTTTATTCCATTTGAAAGCCCGGTTCTTCTTCTTTACAGAACCGGGCCATTTGTTAGTTGTTTCATGGCAAATTTGTGAAATATCACGTGATATAGATCACAAGGTTTGCTCAAAATTCAACTTTTTTTGAAACTGTTAGACCCCTAGGTGAACGAAGGGTCCACTATTGCAAGATAGCAAAAGTGTAATTCTTATTTTTTACCCATTTTCAACCAATTTAGCGCAAAAGTTCCAATATTTGAAGACCTCGTGTCAATAGTGGTCCCGTTTTAGCAAGAATTACTCATTTTATTTCTTTTCCTTCCCGTTTTTCGTCTTCGTCTGTTCCGTTTCTCCTCTCGTAGGGATCCCGTTTTTTCTTCCTTTCTAGCACGTTTATTCTGTTCTTGGCTCCCTTTTTCCTTTTGCTCTCCGGGTTTCCTTTTTCATCACCCGTTTTTTGTCATTTCTTCTCCTGTTTTACCTTTCTCTTTGGTGGAAAAACTCCTGTTTATCTTTTCGTCTCTTTTGTCCTATTTTCCTATCCGACTCCCATTTTGACGCATATTCTTTCTTTTATATCCCGTTTAACCTCTTTTTCTCGTTTTCCTCGTTTTCCCTACCATATTTCTTTTTACTCTCTCTCTCTCTCTCTCTCTCTCTCTCTCTCTCTCTCTCTCTCTCTCTCTCTCTCTCTCTCTCTCTCTCAAAATTCTTCTCTTCACCTTTGGTTCTTCTTGTTTTATCTTCCATTTTCTCTCATTTTTCCTTTTATTTAATAAGTCCTGCTTTTCCTCCTATTCTGTCTCTTTCTGTTTTTCTTTCCTATTTTATCACGCTTGTCTTCCGTTGTAATTTTTGCCTCTTCATTTTCCACTTTTCCTTCTTCGATCCGTTTTTTCTCCTTTTCTTCAAGTTTATCCACATTTTCATTCTTTTTCGTGTTTTTCCCCTTTTTCTGTTTGCTTTCTCCAATTTTTCCTTTTTGTATGTGTAATTTATTTATCCGAGATTTTCACACTTATTTGAATTGTTCATTTCAAAGTAAACGGCTTATTGACGATGGTCTTCAGCGATCATGTGATATCAGGCTATGGGCCCGCCAAATTGGCTTTTACGAGGTTGCGACCTATCAGTAGGCTTCGATAGGCCATCAATAGACTGAAAAGACCAGTAGTATGCACAACAGGGTCAAACAATTTTCAAAATTACTACTAGAGACTAGCGAGAAGTCCTCCGTCGCTTACGTGATACTGCGTTGCGCAAGGGACCGAAGCTGTGGTCAGTAGTAAATAAGCGCCTTCATCTCGACGACACATTTTTCGCATTTTTTGACACTCTTTTGTCTCAAAAATAGACTGTTGTGGTTCAAAAGACACCCTACTCTCTTGATGTATTTCCTTGATATATATGGATAACACATTCCGAAAAAAAAACATTCTTAAGATGATACCAAAGATTGCATTTCCACTGTAGCTGTCCGTAATTTTTGAAATCTCTAGAAGATTACTATACGAGTAATAAGGGTTTAACTTCCAACATGCCCCGTTTTTTCACTCCCCGACCAAAGCGCGTGTACTTTTCTTATAGCCCTCGCATATTAATTTTTCTCATGTCATTCTTGTCTCCATTCAACTCGATTTTGAGTCACTCGTCACCAATTTCCCAGTCGTCTCGGAAGCCGTAAATCACTTTCGACCCGGTCGAGCCATCTTGCACTTTGAACTCCTCTGTTCCTGGTACCGGTGGGGTTGTTGAAGAGAACCGTTTTCGTCGCACCGTCGTCCTGCATCCATACGACGTGTCTGGCCCACTGTAGTATAGCGACTTTCGCCAGATGTGGGATGGGAATCTCTCCATCTGCCTGTAGCTCGTGATTCATACACCTCCGCCATTCTTCGCTTGCAGGTTGTACTCCGCCAAATATCGTCCGCAGTACCTTCCGCCTCCCAGTTGGCTTAGAAGTATGATGCTGGCCTAATAAGCCAGTCGTCGCATGTTCGAATCTCGGCTGGGAGAGGCTGTTTCGATAACGGAATGTAGCACCTAGGCTTTGCTTTTTTTACTTTTTGATCGAACACGGCAAGGGTGCGTATGCTCTCCATGAGCAGCGCCACGCAAGACCATAAATAACTAGCGGTGTAATAAGGGTTTTGTACATTGTCAGCTTTGTACGGCGGTGTATGCTTCTTGATCGTAGCGCTTTGCAAAGGGGTAAAGTAGGCCCGATTTCCCGCTTGAATGCGCCACTTGATCCACGGTCACCAGTGATCCCAAATACACGAATTCATCTATTTCTTCTTGCTTGTTGCCGTCAACGGTTACTGCCGTAACCGTAACCGTGAGAGACGCGAGTTTGTTTCCTTTGAGCATCTCCCTTTCATATATTTAGTCTTCGACGGACTTAATTTTAAGATAGTCTTGCTAGGTCCCACTTTCAGTCTGACGTAGATGACCTCCGCCGTCGCAAAGTTCCAGGCTATGATAAAAAAGTCATCCGCCAAATCTAGGAGCTAGCTACCTTTGGTGAAAATCGTGTCTCACGTTTCGATGCCCGCTCGTCGAATCATCCCTTCACGAGCGATGTTGAGCAGCATGCAGGATAACCCGTCACCTTGTCTCATCCCTCGCCTCGTCTCGAACGGATTCGAGAGTGTCTCCGATATGCGCACGAAACACATCTCTTAGTTCATCCAGAAAATCGTATTCGTGCATTATCTGTCATAGCTGGTCTCGATCGACTATATCATATGCTGCTTGGAAATCAATGAAAATGTTGTGCGTGGGAACGTTGTACTTCCGACATTTCGGCAAGATCTGTCGGATGGTGAAAATTTGATCTGCAGTGCCGCGAGCCCCCATGAAGCCCGTCTGATAATTCCTTACGAAACCTTGTGCTATCGGTGAAAGCCAGGGTAACAGGATCTGGGAGAGTACCTTGTAGGCGGCTTACAAGCTTTATGCCGCGATAGTTGCAGTAGTCGAGCCGCTCACTCTTTTTGTAGATGGGACAAACCACTCATTCTATTCATTCCTCCGGTAGCTCCTTCCAAATCTTAGAAAATACCCTGTCCATAGCCGTTGCCACCGTTTCCTTGCCATTTTTATAAAACTCTCTCGGAAGGCAGTCCGTATCAACGGCTTTGTTGGTCTTCAGCAACTCGATTTCTCGTTTGACTTCTTGAAGATCAGTTTCGTCTTCTTCTGCAACTTCGCCATTGAGGTGTTCCTCGAAGAACTGCTTCCACCCGTCGACCACCTCGCATTCGCTTTTGGTTAGATTCCCTCCCTCGTCTCTACACATGTCAGGTTTCGGTGTGTAGCCTTTACGGGATTGGTTAACCTTCTCGTAAAACTTTGGCGAAATAGTTGTTCTGATTCCTCACAATCTCTGTACTCCTTTTAGTGATTTTTACTCCTCAGGATCTTAGTATGCTAAGTCAGAGTTCATAATGCATAGATTGGGCACTCACTGTCTGATGGTCAGGACCATGTTGCCGGTTTGCTCGATGTTCCTGGGGTTACAACCTAAAGTCTTTTGGCGTCGATGACCGCACAGCCACTGTCGGCATTGAGTACTCGAAATATAGACATTCTGTAACCATCCGGCCATCCGGCACTCTGTAACCGTCCCTCGCAACAATCCGTTCCGTTTGCCATTGTCCACCATTAATACCAGGTTTTCATCTTTCACTAATCGACACGATTCAATAAACACGACTCGATGCTGTACTCCATTGGAGCTTTCCACTCATGGTTTGAAACTCCTCATCATTGAATTGTGCGCTGGCATATACATCCCAAATCAGTTCCCTTGACTGCACGGACTGGCTGGTCCCAGACACCACCCATGTTGGTGGAATATCCAGGTTGTGTTGGTACAACTTCGTTAATCTCTTTCCGAAACTGACGTTGGAATTCGTAGCATTGGTGCTGCAAAACTGCAAAACTTCATAAGTGATCCCCGGCGGCAGACGGCCATTTTATGAAAACGGTGAACTTGATATAACCACAGACAAACAGACATAACTCTTAGAAAAAAAAATTAACATTAGTTATTGTAACGCACGTTTTGCCTGCACACTAGCACCATCCCATTCCCAAATATTAACTTACAATCTAGAACAGGACGTGCCAAGTATCAATCGCGGCGTTGACCCACAATTGACCCAATTTCTGATTGGCTGAAAGTGAAAGTGAAAGTCAACCGTTGACTGGAAAATATAACGCGATACCGCTTTCAGTGTTGCTGAAACGCATTAGTGGGAATTAGAATATGAGTATTTGTTTCCGAACTTCGATTTCTTTTATATTCTGTAGTTCCATGCTTGGTTCTATGTTAGTTTTGTTTATACACGAATTTTAATTTTCAAAATGAAATGCAAAACATGATTTTGGTCGCATAAACTGTGGCTTATTCGGGAGGTGTTGTTCGGCAGACGAAGAGATTCTTAAAATAATATGTGCAGGCAACAGCGGCGCAGAAGCCAGATGGCACTTTCTGTACTAGCTTACAAGAGAAGTGTCCTGAGTGATCCGGTGACAAGCAAGTATTTTTAGCAAGTCACGAGTGACAAGTAAGTATTTTTTATGGAGCATTCCCCTCCTTAAAAAGCGCCACTTTGACGAATACCAACCAACAATAAATCTGAAATAACTGTTACAGCGTGCGACGTATGGGAGAGTGAGTGTGACGTCTGTTTGTCTGAGACATAACTTCGGGCTTTTTCATTTGTTAACTGGTGCGCACTGAACCCTCCAATTATTCAAGAATGATCTAGATATTACGTTCTGGACAATATTGATTCAGCGACTGCGCACGGGTAACGGGTAACCATAATCACCCTATTCCACAGTGTACACAAATGCAAGGTAAAATCGAATAAGTTGGTTCAAACAGAATGGTCGGAAAAAATTCTTGTTGCACAATAGAAAAGTAGTTTTTTTGCGGAAAACTATAAACAATCGTAAACAATAGTTTTGAGTTTTTTTTTGAGCAGGCGCAAAAGGAAGTGATTCGATGATAGAGCTTAACATTGTGTATTGTGCCTATCCTGATGACTGGAACCATATGCCCTTCCAGCTTTCAGGAAAATTTTGACATTGCTTTTCCACCATCTCCTACATATATACATATATATATATATATATGTAGGAGATGGTGGAAAAGCAATGTCAAAATTTTCCTGAAAGCTGGAAGGGCATATGGTTCCAGTCATCAGGATAGGCACAATACACAATGTTAAGCTCTATCATCGAATCACTTCCTTTTGCGCCTGCTCAAAAAAAAACTCAAAACTATTGTTTACGATTGTTTATAGTTTTCCGCAAAAAAACTACTTTTCTATTGTGCAACAAGAATTTTTTCCGACCATTCTGTTTGAACCAACTTATTCGATTTTACCTTGCATTTGTGTACACTGTGGAATAGGGTGATTATGGTTACCCGTTACCCGTGCGCAGTCGCTGAATCAATATTGTCCAGAACGTAATATCTAGATCATTCTTGAATAATTGGAGGGTTCAGTGCGCACCAGTTAACAAATGAAAAAGCCCGAAGTTATGTCTCAGACAAACAGACGTCACACTCACTCTCCCATACGTCGCACGCTGTAACAGTTATTTCAGATTTATTGTTGGTTGGTATTCGTCAAAGTGGCGCTTTTTAAGGAGGGGAATGCTCCATAAAAAATACTTACTTGTCACTCGTGACTTGCTAAAAATACTTGCTTGTCACCGGATCACTCAGGACACTTCTCTTGTAAGCTAGTACAGAAAGTGCCATCTGGCTTCTGCGCCGCTGTTGCCTGCACATATTATTTTAAGAATCTCTTCGTCTGCCGAACAACACCTCCCGAATAAGCCACAGTTTATGCGACCAAAATCATGTTTTGCATTTCATTTTGAAAATTAAAATTCGTGTATAAACAAAACTAACATAGAACCAAGCATGGAACTACAGAATATAAAAGAAATCGAAGTTCGGAAACAAATACTCATATTCTAATTCCCACTAATGCGTTTCAGCAACACTGAAAGCGGTATCGCGTTATATTTTCCAGTCAACGGTTGACTTTCACTTTCACTTTCAGCCAATCAGAAATTGGGTCAATTGTGGGTCAACGCCGCGATTGATACTTGGCACGTCCTGTTCTAGATTGTAAGTTAATATTTGGGAATGGGATGGTGCTAGTGTGCAGGCAAAACGTGCGTTACAATAACTAATGTTAATTTTTTTTTCTAAGAGTTATGTCTGTTTGTCTGTGGTTATATCAAGTTCACCGTTTTCATAAAATGGCCGTCTGCCGCCGGGGATCACTTATGAAGTTTTGCAGTTTTGCAGCACCAATGCTACGAATTCCAACGTCAGTTTCGGAAAGAGATTAACGAAGTTGTACCAACACAACCTGGATATTCCACCAACATGGGTGGTGTCTGGGACCAGCCAGTCCGTGCAGTCAAGGGAACTGATTTGGGATGTATATGCCAGCGCACAATTCAATGATGAGGAGTTTCAAACCATGAGTGGAAAGCTCCAATGGAGTACAGCATCGAGTCGTGTTTATTGAATCGTGTCGATTAGTGAAAGATGAAAACCTGGTATTAATGGTGGACAATGGCAAACGGAACGGATTGTTGCGAGGGACGGTTACAGAGTGCCGGATGGCCGGATGGTTACAGAATGTCTATATTTCGAGTACTCAATGCCGACAGTGGCTGTGCGGTCATCGACGCCAAAAGACTTTAGGTTGTAACCCCAGGAACATCGAGCAAACCGGCAACATGGTCCTGACCATCAGACAGTGAGTGCCCAATCTATGCATTATGAACTCTGACTTAGCATACTAAGATCCTGAGGAGTAAAAATCACTAAAAGGAGTACAGAGATTGTGAGGAATCAGAACAACTATTTCGCCAAAGTTTTACGAGAAGGTTAACCAATCCCGTAAAGGCTACACACCGAAACCTGACATGTGTAGAGACGAGGGAGGGAATCTAACCAAAAGCGAATGCGAGGTGGTCGACGGGTGGAAGCAGTTCTTCGAGGAACACCTCAATGGCGAAGTTGCAGAAGAAGACGAAACTGATCTTCAAGAAGTCAAACGAGAAATCGAGTTGCTGAAGACCAACAAAGCCGTTGATACGGACTGCCTTCCGAGAGAGTTTTATAAAAATGGCAAGGAAACGGTGGCAACGGCTATGGACAGGGTATTTTCTAAGATTTGGAAGGAGCTACCGGAGGAATGAATAGAATGAGTGGTTTGTCCCATCTACAAAAAGAGTGAGCGGCTCGACTACTGCAACTATCGCGGCATAAAGCTTGTAAGCCGCCTACAAGGTACTCTCCCAGATCCTGTTACCCTGGCTTTCACCGATAGCACAAGGTTTCGTAAGGAATTATCAGACGGGCTTCATGGGGGCTCGCGGCACTGCAGATCAAATTTTCACCATCCGACAGATCTTGCCGAAATGTCGGAAGTACAACGTTCCCACGCACAACATTTTCATTGATTTCCAAGCAGCATATGATATAGTCGATCGAGACCAGCTATGACAGATAATGCACGAATACGATTTTCTGGATGAACTAAGAGATGTGTTTCGTGCGCATATCGGAGACACTCTCGAATCCGTTCGAGACGAGGCGAGGGATGAGACAAGGTGACGGGTTATCCTGCATGCTGCTCAACATCGCTCGTGAAGGGATGATTCGACGAGCGGGCATCGAAACGTGAGACACGATTTTCACCAAAGGTAGCTAGCTCCTAGATTTGGCGGATGACTTTTTTATCATAGCCTGGAACTTTGCGACGGCGGAGGTCATCTACGTCAGACTGAAAGTGGGACCTAGCAAGACTATCTTAAAATTAAGTCCGTCGAAGACTAAATATATGAAAGGGAGATGCTCAAAGGAAACAAACTCGCGTCTCTCACGGTTACGGTTACGGCAGTAACCGTTGACGGCAACAAGCAAGAAGAAATAGATGAATTCGTGTATTTGGGATCACTGGTGACCGTGGATCAAGTGGCGCATTCAAGCGGGAAATCGGGCCTACTTTACCCCTTTGCAAAGCGCTACGATCAAGAAGCATACACCGCCGTACAAAGCTGACAATGTACAAAACCCTTATTACACCGCTAGTTATTTATGGTCTTGCGTGGCGCTGCTCATGGAGAGCATACGCACCCTTGCCGTGTTCGATCAAAAAGTAAAAAAAGCAAAGCCTAGGTGCTACATTCCGTTATCGAAACAGCCTCTCCCAGCCGAGATTCGAACATGCGACGACTGGCTTATTAGGCCAGCATCATACTTCTAAGCCAACTGGGAGGCGGAAGGTACTGCGGACGATATTTGGCGGAGTACAACCTGCAAGCGAAGAATGGCGGAGGTGTATGAATCACGAGCTACAGGCAGATGGAGAGATTCCCATCCCACATCTGGCGAAAGTCGCTATACTACAGTGGGCCAGACACGTCGTATGGATGCAGGACGACGGTGCGACGAAAACGGTTCTCTTCAACAACCCCACCGGTACCAGGAACAGAGGAGTTCAAAGTGCAAGATGGCTCGACCGGGTCGAAAGTGATTTACGGCTTCCGAGACGACTGGGAAATTGGTGACGAGTGACTCAAAATCGAGTTGAATGGAGACAAGAATGACATGAGAAAAATTAATATGCGAGGGCTATAAGAAAAGTACACGCGCTTTGGTCGGGGAGTGAAAAAACGGGGCATGTTGGAAGTTAAACCCTTATTACTCGTATAGTAATCTTCTAGAGATTTCAAAAATTACGGACAGCTACAGTGGAAATGCAATCTTTGGTATCATCTTAAGAATGTTTTTTTTTCGGAATGTGTTATCCATATATATCAAGGAAATACATCAAGAGAGTAGGGTGTCTTTTGAACCACAACAGTCTATTTTTGAGACAAAAGAGTGTCAAAAAATGCGAAAAATGTGTCGTCGAGATGAAGGCGCTTATTTACTACTGACCACAGCTTCGGTCCCTTGCGCAACGCAGTATCACGTAAGCGACGGAGGACTTCTCGCTAGTCTCTAGTAGTAATTTTGAAAATTGTTTGACCCTGTTGTGCATACTACTGGTCTTTTCAGTCTATTGATGGCCTATCGAAGCCTACTGATAGGTCGCAACCTCGTAAAAGCCAATTTGGCGGGCCCATAGCCTGATATCACATGATCGCTGAAGACCATCGTCAATAAGCCGTTTACTTTGAAATGAACAATTCAAATAAGTGTGAAAATCTCGGATAAATAAATTACACATACAAAAAGGAAAAATTGGAGAAAGCAAACAGAAAAAGGGGAAAAACACGAAAAAGAATGAAAATGTGGATAAACTTGAAGAAAAGGAGAAAAAACGGATCGAAGAAGGAAAAGTGGAAAATGAAGAGGCAAAAATTACAACGGAAGACAAGCGTGATAAAATAGGAAAGAAAAACAGAAAGAGACAGAATAGGAGGAAAAGCAGGACTTATTAAATAAAAGGAAAAATGAGAGAAAATGGAAGATAAAACAAGAAGAACCAAAGGTGAAGAGAAGAATTTTGAGAGAGAGAGAGAGAGAGAGAGAGAGAGAGAGAGAGAGTAAAAAGAAATATGGTAGGGAAAACGAGGAAAACGAGAAAAAGAGGTTAAACGGGATATAAAAGAAAGAATATGCGTCAAAATGGGAGTCGGATAGGAAAATAGGACAAAAGAGACGAAAAGATAAACAGGAGTTTTTCCACCAAAGAGAAAGGTAAAACAGGAGAAGAAATGACAAAAAACGGGTGATGAAAAAGGAAACCCGGAGAGCAAAAGGAAAAAGGGAGCCAAGAACAGAATAAACGTGCTAGAAAGGAAGAAAAAACGGGATCCCTACGAGAGGAGAAACGGAACAGACGAAGACGAAAAACGGGAAGGAAAAGAAATAAAATGAGTAATTCTTGCTAAAACGGGACCACTATTGACACGAGGTCTTCAAATATTGGAACTTTTGCGCTAAATTGGTTGAAAATGGGTAAAAAATAAGAATTACACTTTTGCTATCTTGCAATAGTGGACCCTTCGTTCACCTAGGGGTCTAACAGTTTCAAAAAAAGTTGAATTTTGAGCAAACCTTGTGATCTATATCACGTGATATTTCACAAATTTGCCATGAAACAACTAACAAATGGCCCGGTTCTGTAAAGAAGAAGAACCGGGCTTTCAAATGGAATAAAAAAAATTTAGGCGGTCGTCTTGGATTTGGTCGCCATATTGGATTTTGTCCAAAAAACGCTGTTTCTCCATGAGCCCCCTAACCGATTTTCATTTTAGGACCAGCAATGGTAAGCTGAGAAAAAATGCTACTAGAAACAGCCATAAAATTAGGTGTGAATTGACATTAACTAAATAAAACAACCAGTTATTTGCAGAAAGGTTCACAATTTTCATATAATTATTGTGATATTTCCAAAATTTGCTATGAATCAAACTACAAACGACACGGTTTTGTAAAAACGAGAGATAGGCCTTATAAACGAAGTGAAAAAAATGGAACATTGCTACAAATAACTGGTTGTTTTATTCAGTTAATGCCATTGCACACCTAATTTTATAAATGTTTCTAGTAGCATTTTTTCTCAGCTTTCTAATGGTGGTCCTAAAATGAAAATCGGCTAGGGGACTCATGGAGAAACAGGGTTTTTTGGATAAAATTCAACATGGCGACCAAATCCAAGATGGCCGCCAAAAATTCTTTTATTCCATTTGAAAGCCCTGTTCTTCTTCTTTACAGAACCATGGCAAATTTGTGAAATATCACATGATATAGATCCCAAGGTTTGCTCAAAATGCAACTTTTTTTGAAACTGTTAGGCCCCTTCATTAACGAAAGGTCCACTATTTCGAGGTAGCAAAAGTGTAATTCTTATTTTTAACCCTCTAACGGGCAACATCGTAAAAACGATGCAATCAAACTAATGACTATTTTATCATGAAAGTACACTCAAAAGAACCTGAAGTCCAGATTTTCATGCAAAAATAATTATCTGGAGGAGCACCAGGTTAGAAAAAGGCCAAAGGTTCTCAACATATTTTGCATATTGTCAATTCAAAACAAATTTCGTATGCGGCTCCGGAGCTCCAAAAGCGAAGGCCGTCTACAGACGGCCTTACCCGTTAGAGGGTTAATCATTTTCAACCAATTAAGCGCAAAAGCTTCAATATTTGAAGATCTCGCGTCAGTAGTGGCCTCGTTTCAGCGAGAATTACTCAAATGAGTTAGAAAGAGACGAAAACTGGAAGCACAAATAAGAAAAAGGAAAAAACAAATGCAAAACGGGAAAAAACAAAAAAAAAATGTGTAAAAATACGAGAAGAAACAGGACTAAAAATGAGAAAAAATGTGACAGCAAACGAAGAAACGGAACAATAAAACAGAAAATCACATGACAAAAAAATAAAAACTAGAGTAAACGAAAAAAGAAAAAGTAGAAAAGTTAGTTAGTGAGACTGGCGGTAAATGATCAAATTTCATTTCTTTATTTTGTCATTTCTTTATGAATTCAAGGACTACAAAATACGGATCAACCAGATTTTTTGGAGCTACTATCTTCATCTTGTTTGATGTATAACGCTATTTTAATTTTGAACTGTCTTCCATTTTCAACTGTTTTTTGAGTTTTCTTGAGGTTCCGCCTGACAATTGCTCAATATTTTTTAATTGAGTGCGGCCAATATTAGTCACTAAAACGATTAAAATAATCGTGATTTAAGCCCCAAACGTGGGATTCCTGAGCAATTTGCCCGTAGTGACAGGAAGCCAATATAGTCATTGGATGTAGTAGCAGTTTTAAAAAGAAGCGATTATTTCAATCTATAATACTAGATATTGTTCCGAAAATCAAGGATGCCAGTTTGCTTGGTGTTCTATCCGCCAGACTATATGTAGTGACTATAGAGGCGAAGAGTGGCCAAAACAGCACGGAGCAACTGTGTTTTTTCAAAACCAGCTACAAGCGTATTTTAAATGGTTTCTTCACATAAATAATTTGGTTGAATTTTCTTCTGGTCGCTGCAGCTTCGTGGTTTCTGGCCGCTTCCAGTTATTTTGTCAAGTCAGTGTGGTAATAATTTGTGTTTTACTTATTTCGCGAGTAAAATTTTATTGCGCCAAACTTCTAGCTTTGACACTGTTTGGCAAAGCAAAACCTAGGTGCTAAATTCCGGTATCGAAACTTGACCTTCTGTTTTTATACGACAGACTTCGCAGACAGCTGTTAGAGTGCAGGAAGTAGGACAATTGCAGGGCCATTTACTACGATCCTATTTACTCTAACAGCCTCTCCCAGTCGAGATTCGAACATACGACGACTGGCTTAGTAGGCCAGCCTCATACCTCGGAGCCAACTGGGAGGTTCAACATTGTTGACACTGTTTTGACAACTGATAAAAAACTACGAAAAACAAATTAAAGACAACTTTCGGTACACACCAACAATAAGAGCGATGTTCGAGTTGCATGAATTAAATAATACGCTAAATTTGATTCGACCAATTTTCAGCCAGTCCATCCTGTTACTCCAAAAATAAAATTGTTGATTTTTGGAGTTGGTGATGAGGTTTGTTTTGCGATTAATTTAATAGAATTGTGTTTTCAGTTCAGTTCAGTTCAGTTCAGATACAGTTAAATCCCCTAGACCTAGGTTAATTAACCACAAGAATGCTAGACTTGTGTTTTACAACTCCAATCATCTAACCGTAATTTATGGCTCTAAAGTTCATTTTGTTATGCTTTCAGCATAGAGGGTCAACAAAATTAACATTTTCATGTTTAAACACTTGACTAAGAAAACATTTGTCAACGTTGTAAGTAATTATATGTGTAATGATGAAGATTGTTTAAATAATTGTAATGTTTTATAACAATAGTTGCTCCGATGATGAAGGCATAGTTCTTCGAAACGTCAGCTGAACGTAAAATAAAGTTTTCGTAAGAAACTCGAGACCGAAAAGCCACATCTTTTAATAAAAATTCAACGGTCTATTATAATCATCATTCAAAACAAATTTCGTATGCGGCTCAGGAGCTCCAAAAAGCGAAGGCCATCTACAGACGGCCTTAGCCGTTAGAGGGTTAATCATTTTCAACCAATTAAGCGCAAAAGTTCCGATATTTGAAGATCTAGCGTCAGTAGTGGCCCCGTTTCAGCGAGAATTACTCAAATGAGTTAGAAAAAGACGAAAACTGGAAACAAAAATAATAAAAAGGAAAAAATAGATGCAAAACGAAAAAAAAAACAAAAAAAAAATGTGTAAAAATAAGAGAACAAACAGGACTAAAAATGAGAAAAAATGTGACAGCAAACGAAGAAACGGAACAATAAAACAGAAATTCACATGACAGAAAAAATAAAAACTAGAGTAAACGAAAAAAGAAGAAAGAAAAAGTAGAAAAGTTAGTTAGTGAGGCTGGCGGTAAATTATCAAATTTCATTTCTTTATTTTGTCATTTCTTTATGAATTCAAGGACTACAAAATACAGATCAACCAGATTTTTTTGGAGCTGCTATATTCATCTTGTTTGATGTATAACGCTATTTTAATTTTGAACTGTCTTCCATTTTCAACTGTTTTTTGAGTTTTCTTGAGGTTCCGCCTGACAATTGCTCAATATTTTTTAATTGAGTGCGGCCAATATTAGTCACTAAAACGATTAAAATAATCGTGATTTAAGCCCCAAACGTGGGATTCCTGAGCAATTTGCCCGTAGTGACAGGAAGCCAATATAGTCATTGGATGTAGTAGCAGTTTTAAAAAGAAGCGATTATTTCAATCTATAATACTAGATATTGTTCCGAAAATCAAGGATGCCAGTTTGCTTGGTGTTCTATCCGCCAGACTATATATAGTGACTATAGAGGCGAAGAGTGGCCAAAACAGCACGGAGCAACTGTGTTTTTTCAAAACCAGCTACAAGCGTATTTTAAATGGTTTCTTCACATAAATAATTTGGTTGAATTTTCTTCTGGTCGCTGCAGCTTCGTGGTTTCTGGCCGGTTCCAGTAATTTTGCCAAGTCAGTGTGGCAATAATTTGTGTTTTACTTATTTCGCAAGTAAAATTTTTTTGCTCCGATCTTCTAGCTTTGACACTGTTTTGACAACTGATAAAAAACTGTGAAAAACAAATTAGAGACAACTTTCGGTACACGCCAACTATAAGAGCGGTGTTCGAGTTGCATAAATTAAATAATACGCCAAATTTGATTCGACCAATTTTCAACCAGTCCATCCTTTTACTCCAAAAATAAAATTCACTAAAGTGATGCGGTTTGTTTCGCGATTAATTTAATAGAATTGTGTTTTCAGTTCAGTTCAGTTCAGATACAGTTAAATCCCCTAGACCTAGGTTAATTAACCACAAGAATGCTAGACTTGTGTTTTACAACTCCAATCATCTAACCGTAATTTATGGCTCTAAATTTAAATACGAAACTGGAACAAACTTCAGTGCGTAGAAATTCTTTACGTACGGCTATCTGAACTCCGAATTTATGGGATTATTAGCCCTAATATCGTGGCAAATCTCGGAAATCATTATATGATTATTGCTCGCTAAAACCAAATCAATTTGCCGACCTAAACCCGTTTTCCGACTAATCGCTGCTGCCCACATGCTGCCAACAGCAACATCTGTGTGTGTGTTTTTTTATTTGAATTTTCTTTCCCAGCGAACACGTGTTTGAACTGTACTGCAACCCTGGTGCCTCTAGATCGCCTCATTTCGGGTCAATCCTCTTATCGGCAAACGGCGTCAATTTTTATCAAGCTCGAACCTGATTGTGGAAATTGGCACGGCCGGCCGCAGCCACAAAAGTGGAAGCAGTGGCAGTATAGTGTAGGGAAGAAGAGAAAAAAATCGAAAATTCCTAAAACATGATAACGGGGGCTCTGGCCAATATCAGCCAGCAGAGCGGCACCAACACCATCAGCGAACGTTACCTTCATCCAGTTATCAGCACAGCACGGCACAGGAGGAAGTTCGATTCGCGTACCACGTCACTATAGTGGCAAAGTACTATAACGTATCATTCACCTTTTTGCCGCTGATTAATTTGCGGGAAAAAACTCGAATAGTCGTCTGGTGAATGTCAAGGCAGTAGTTGGTAAGTTGCCAACCGCCGTTGGCTGGCGCTGTAAACGCGAACGCGAAGTGATCGTCGTCGCTTGGTTGCTGTGGCGTCGATTACGGGAAAATCTGGGGCCCCGTACAGCAATTGCTACCGTGTCGAGTCGATAGTGTTTACCTAATTGTGAGCGATTATGTTGTTTTTGTTTTGGATTATCGTGCTTAGAATCGATTAATACACAAGGCTGAAGACCTCACGGATTTGATGGTGTGTTTTTTTGTTGGATTAACCGAGAAGATTAGTGCGGATTTGCTTAGAAATAATGTGCGCCGAAATACGCACTTTCCGAAATGGTAGGTTAACCGAGGATTATTTCGTCACCGTACGGGCAATTGAATTCCGCTTAAGTAGAGTGTTTCGAGTGTCTGAAGTGCGACGTGAGTACGCCAGATGTTCGCAGCGAATCTACGAATCTCAAGTATCACACGCAAATGAAAACAATCCTCAATCGGTTAGTCAATTAGTACTTCATTATTAAGTTATGTCATAAACACTTGGCCTTTGCGGTGCTCTTTGGTTTGCTCGCGAACACACGTTACACATTTTTCGTAGAAAAAAAAAACATTTTCCGCCACCACAGAACATCGCGCGGTCTTTATTTATTTTTTAGCAGGAAATTTGTTTTCGAATATTCCCCGCAACCTCATCATCGCATCGCATCGGGTTAGTCCGCACCCTTGAACCGAATCAACGAAAGAGTGCCCGAATTTTCCCACCCGTCGGCCGGAAATGGAAGCATTGCGTCAAAAAGAGTAACCGTTCCTGGTTCGGGTTATCTTTTTCTGATGATAAAAATGACCTCACAGGCCAAGAATGTGAACTTCCATCCTACTATCGCTGTGATCGTACGATTTTCAGCTTCGCGTAATGAAATCGATACAAATTATGGCCGGCAATTTATTCAGTGCTTTCCATTTCATTGCCTCGTGATGCACACAGACCGACCGACCGACCGACTGACTGACCGACCGAATTTTGCGCTGAGTGCTTCGAAATCGGAAACTTCACGCGAACCAAAACCGAAAAATGGGAAGTGCATTGAGCCTGAAAAAAGGCCCGCTGGGGACAAACGAAATTAGGTGAGGCGTGCAAAAATAGCACAATTCGCATATTATTTCGCTTACGTCTGTCGGCGGCGGTGGCCGGTGCGGCATCGCTGCCGCCGCCGCCATCGTCATCATACATACTTGTCACACCGCGTATCAGTAGTTGTCAACGTTGTGCCTCTGGTTTGTCACACTGCAATGCCATTCGCGGACGCAGCTGTGCTAGATAGGGTTTTTTGGCTTCTGCGTTATGCAATACGGTAGGCTGAGCAATCATGTCAGTTGAAATACAATGGTATCGATTTTTTGTTCTTTTTCTGGCTTGCACATTTCAATGCTAAGACAAAAGCCTGACTTGGCCGAAAATTCTAAAAATAGTTTGTATGGAAATAAACGTACGTATTATAACTTAAACGGAACGCTGTTTGAAAACAGGTTAAGAGAAATGGTACAAGCTGAATCCAGAGTAATCAAAACAAGAAGTAGTCTTGAAATCTTACTGAGTAAAGCGTTCTATAGCACTCGACTGAGCTGAAAACTAAGACCGTATCACGTTCGAGTAAAATTGTTTCCCACACTATTTTAGACAAGTGGAGGCGTTTCAAAACAATTAACAAAAAAAAAGCTAAATTTTTGTATCTCAAATACGTTTTGACGGATTTAAGTTGTGACCTCGCGCGCATTTTGGACAGACAAGTGTCGCAGCCTGTCCGAACCAGAGCAGGTATTGCCTGAAGCAACCGTGACCCGACAGAAACTACGTTAGGTGGAAGCTGATCTTTGTAAGTTTTCTGTTCAACCTGAATGGTACGTGTTTTCCGTCAATCTACCGTTTTCGGTCATGTCAGGGCCCTGTCTTGCTATCAATTTGACCAACGACTTCTCCCTCACTTGTTTCCGAGTTTTTCTGAAGCTTCTTCGGCTCGTCGTTGTTTTCCACGACCCTCGAGGATGATGCCGATGTGTATCATGCCAGCGATAGCACATGCTGCCTCCGTCGATATTGTTCTGCAAACACTGGCGACCCTCGCGACCATGAGTCGAATCGCACTACGTACGTAACTTCGCGCGATGCCGCTTGGTTCGTAGCACGTGATCCAGGCAGCTGAGTTTGTTGCTATTCGACTTGAATCTAGCTACAACACTAATAGCATTCGACACCTCATTGCAGACGTAGTTGACGTGGCAATTGAAGTTGAGCTGATCATCAACCATTACTCTAAAATAGTTGAGAACACATATTGTCCGACAGTTCTTTCACCCCGCTGCATGGCTTTACAGTGACTGGTCAGCAGGACCTCCGTTTGGAGGTGGACCATTTGCAGCTTCGTCCCCTGCATCCAGCGTCTCGCCTGTCACCGATAACACAACGTCATCAACAAACTCGATGGTTACTTCACCTGTGGGCAGCTTTAGAGGCAGTACATCGGTGTACAACACGTTCCAAAGCGTCGGACCGCGGATGGAATCTTGCAGAACTCCCACCATAACATTCAACATTTTCCGTCTCACGATGGTATCGTAAACAATCATCCGATACCAGGCTTATTTTTGCTTGTTTTAATCATAAAGAATGAAAGAAACCTACTTCTCACAGCGACTTATTGATTTCGTTTATTGTTCAATCGTTTGTTCTGATCCTGAATGATGCCAAATACTGTTCTCTACAACTGTTCTTGCGTAAAAAGAGCACTGTGGGGAATCAGCCACGTAGCCAGGGGGGGGCCCTGGGGGCCTTGCCCCCCCCCCCCCCCCCGAAATGTTTTGGCTTACATTTTTCAAAAAAATTTCAATGCAGAATAACAATACACCAAGCTAAAACTGTAGCACAAGTATATTTTTGATTAGTGCGCCTTTGAATAACAATATAACCGACATCGTTTTGTATCTCTCATGGTCTGTGAAAATTCTCAACTATGTAGCTCTCCGTTACTTGGAACATTCGGCATGGACAAAGGCGACGAAATATGGACATGGAATGGAGACTTGGTAACTGGAACTGCAGATCGTTAAATTTCGTTGGTGGCGATAAAGTGCTGCTCGATTAGTTAGGACCCCGAAAGTTTGGCATCTGGCACTGCAGCGGAGATATGTCGCAAAGGCGAGAAGGTGTGGAGGATCCGTGGCAGTAAAGCCTAAAGTTTTCAGAGCGGTGGAGCGACCAACAAGCTGGGAACGGGCTTCTTAGTGTTGGGCAAAATGCAGAATTGCATAAAGGACTGGAAAACGATCAACGAGAAGATGTGCGTGTTGAGGATAAAAGGCCGTTTCTTCAATTACACTATCATTAACATACACGAAGGTATACTCGACGACGAGAAGGAAGTGTTCTATGCGCAGCTGACTGCAACGTACGACAGCTGCTCATGATAGGACATCAAGATCGTCATCGGTGCTATGAACACCCAGGTCGTCAGGGAAGCAATGTATATACCTGTGATCGGGCCCCATAGCCTGCACACTGACACAAACGACAACAGCCAGCGATGCATCAACTTTGCAGTTCCCGAGCACTTCCGTTTCCCACAAAGATATCCACAAAGCCACCTGGAGATCACCTGACCAACGAACTTCGAACCAAATCGACCATATTCTCATCGAGGGCCGGTTTTTCTCGAACATCACCAACGTATGCTTCCTATCGACTCGGACCATTACCTAGTAGCAGTACATGGTCGTTTAAAACTATCGACGGTTTATAACTCGCGACAAAACCGCTCTTCTCGGTTAAACATTCGGCAGTTAAACAACCCGCCAGTTGCCGAAAACTATGCGCGCGTACTGGATGAAGCTCTGCCTTCTTCTGTGGAGCTAGATGCTTAAACCCTCGAAAACGGATGGAGTATGATACGCCACGGTGCTAGGAGTGGATACATCGAGTGCACGAAATGATAGGTTTGACGGGGAATGCGAACAAGCGATAGAATTGTAGGAAAAGAAGAGTTTGGGAAAACTATCTAATCATATCCACGAGAGAGAATTTGGCGAAGAATCGATAAGCGCGGAATGAGTTGACCATGATCCTGAGGAGGAAAAAGCGCCAGAAGGAGGACAGAGATCGTGAAGTGCTGGAACAACTATTCTGGGCTAATGACGCGCGCACGTTTTACGAAGAGATGAACCAAACTCGTAAGGGCTACACACCTAAACCTGACATGTGTTGGGACGAGGGAGGGGATCTAATCACAAACGAGCGCGAGGTGTTCGATAGGTGGATATCTCAACGGCGATATAGCAATAGGAGACGCAACGGAAGTTAACCTCGGAGTGCCTACAAACGGCAATAGCGTGCCGGCTCCCGATCTCGAAGAGATCCAGCGTGAAATTCGTCTGCTGAAGAATAGGATTATCGGTCTGATTAGCGCTTTGCACATCGTCAGCTTTGTGCGGCGTATGCTCCTTGATCGAAGCGTCCTTGATCGCACTGTCTTTTAATTGCACGTCCGCTAGTTGCACGATCGTGCAATTAAAAAACAGTTATCTGTCAAACTACACGTGGTTTCATAGGTGGTTGCTATAAACAAAAATGCAGCGTTGCCGAATAAAAACTCTCTCTGCATTACGTCGATATATTACAAACAAATTAATACAAATTTTGCTAAATTTTGACGAGTTGGACACCTATTCATTAAACTTTTGGTTCGCTTGTAAAGATTTAAATGTTTTTTCCCAAAATCTAGTGCATTTGTGAATGCCTCTGAAGAGTTCTTTACGGTGATAACGCATCACGTTTTACAATAAATATTGGCAGCCATCGTGCAATTAAAAAACGAAATTCGCTAGTCGCATCGCCTCCTTCGTGCAATTAGCGAACGAATGTTGTAATTAATTAATTCGAAAGAACATTCTGTAACATAAGCATTAAATATATTTCTTAAACAAAAGGTTTTCTGCATACTAACTTGGCCTCCCTCCAGAGGCGAGTGAACCTCTTAACTTTAAAACTTCTCTAATAAAAAAATGACTTGGCCCCCCCCGAACGAAAATCCTGGCTACGTCACTGTGGGGAATACAGTTAGTACTAAATGTAAAATATCAAATGAATTTTACAGTCCATAACAAATCGAATCGAGAAATGAATATTAGTCACTCATTCTAAAAAATAATGACATAACCTAGATATACTGGCATTTACGGCAATAAACGATCTCTTGTACACTGATAGAACTGGTCGTATTTTGTGAATATAAAATAATTTATGCATAACATTTCTGTCTCTTGCACTCTGACAACTAACTGGCACTACAGAGACTATAGATTACAGAGGCGCCGACCCAAGTAACCAGTAAGCACTAAACACTACTCCTTGGACAACATTGTATAAGCATACAGAACTATGATTAAAAGCATATTTTTCTTTATATACTTCTATAGAACTAACATAATGCTAAAAAGGCGAAATAGCGGGTTGTTAAAATGCTACGCCACAAGCATCCAATAAGCATTATCAGTGTTTGTTTGAGGCTTAAACGAATCTTCATTATTTGTCTACATTATCGACGTATCGAAAAAGTATCGATGGCATATCGTTTGCTTGTTATGGTAAATAAAAATAGATTCGGTCAGGATTTGAAAAACTAAAAAAGCAAGCGATTTTTTTTTGCCGCATCTCAAGGGGAGCAGGATAAACAGAACCATTTTTGGAAATGCTGAATAATCTTACCACCTAGACAGGGCTCGAACCGGGAGTTAGTCATGCAACCTCATTCGTTTCCTTGCACGTTTGCTATCTAAACCATAGCGGATGTGATTGAGTGAGGTGAAATTAGTCATATTTAAATCTTGGTGATATTCCCTCTCATATCATACCTACTTGTTCTGCATTACCAATAGGGTAGAAAAAGACGGCAACCGTCAGATGGAAGAGGGCACAAATAGTGGCCGCAGAATAGCAAAATAAGAAGTCAAGTACAAGCCGTTCATTAACACTTACGGCTCGTTTTAATGCAATTGACTAAATGCATTATATTGTTACGTTATATGCGCATATATTGCTTTCTTTAATGCTGATTTACGTTAATGCTTCTATGCATCAACAATGTTAATATACGTTTTATAAGCATTAAGATTGCTAATATACAAAAGTTTGGCACTTGGGATGCAGAATTATTTCCAATATACGGTTTTAGATTAATGCTTATGGTTACTTGGGGAGACACTCCAAATCCGCTAAATTTTGAAACAAAACGGAGAGTACCATCATAAATAAAGGTAACTCTCCGCTTTCGTTCAAAATTTAGCGGTTTTTCAGTGTCTCGGCGCCTCTGTAATCTATAGTCTCTGTACCAGCTATTTACAAGTTGCCATTATTGCTTCACTCGTAAAACAAACTTTTGAAGGTGGCAGCATAGTATTCCGATTAACTCCTAGCACTACCAGGTTCGGCAGACCGAATTCATCGTCTCTTTTATTCTCCAGTGGTCCTATGGGACTGCGAGTGTGACGTCAAATTCGCAGTTCCATTGGAAGACTAGCGCGTAAAAGAGACAACGAATACCGTCTGCCAAACCTGTTAGTACTAAACATAGGATTAACACCAATACTACTAGCATACGGGAGTGTGAACAGAACACATACCGATTCCATGCATGCAAGAAAGAGAAGATTGTCAAACGAGCGTGCTTCCATTGCTAGAAAGAGAAGCCATGCGAGGGGACAGAAAAGAAAACGAAAGTATCGAAACGCATTCTGTTGGTTATTATTGCGCAATTAAGTTGTGTTTTTTAGAAGAGCTTGTTGATATTATAAAATGGCTGATGGCGGTAGTACACAGACTATAGTTTACAGAGGCTACAAGGCACTCAAAATTCGCTAAATTTTTATTCAAAACGGAGAGTTACGTTTATTTGTGATGGTACTTTCCGTAATGATTCAAAATTTAATGGTTTTTGAGTGCCTTCTCTGTAATCTATAGTCTTTGTAGGTGGTACCTACCAAGCGTCACGACAAGCACAACTACACACAGCGCTAATCTTTTCTTTTCACTTTAGGCCTAGATGCTAGAAACCATTGAATCCCTATGTTGAAAGGAGTATTGCATAGGCAATTATGTGAACTGAAATGATTTGCTCTGTGACCTTGAGAGTATGCATTCTGTAGTGCTCCGGCAGAAAAAAGAAAGATGAAAAAATTAATACCCATTTAGCCTGCCAGCTGCTGGAAGTCAGTCCCCGAAAATCAGTATAAATACTCCAAGACCCACATTCCTACATTACAGGTATTTCGTACGTTGAACGTTACAACGGTACGAGCATCTTTTCGCTTCTGTCTTAACGACTATTCGGCTCACTGGACCCCTTTCGAAGTATCATCCACCGTCGGTTTCCCTTTCCGGAATGCGAAGCGCATGATCGAGAGGCCATGTTCACCTTCCGTGTACCTCTTCAGCTCAGTTAGGTTGATCTTCTCCAGAAGTTGTACGTTTATATCGTGCAGATATATCGGATTTTAAGCTGCTGGGTCCCTCAAAAGCTTTCATGGCTTCGGCAAAACCGCTAGCTTCTGGATCACTTCCAGTTACTTCTGCAATACTGTTCTGAACATGTTTTGTAATTGTATCGCTGCCTTCAGGACCACATTAAAAATTTCATCCGAACCGGGCTATTGGTTATTGCCACGAAATCCCCACAGGCCGTCAGCGTTCTCTCTCTCTCTCTCTCTCTCTCTCTCTCTCTCTCTCTCTCTCTCTCTCTCTCTCTCTCTCTCTTTCTCTTCCGCACCGTACGGTATTGGTGGCCTCGTCGTAGGGTGATGAGTCAAGAAATGTCCCACCACGATACCCCTCAGCATATCTGGGCACAGCTCCCTGGCTGTCCTAGGACTCGTGACCTTTAACATTACGATACAGTTGCTCTTGTTCGGCTTTTTCTCCAGTTTTAATTTCCTTTCGCAATAAAGACCATGCTACGCCTTTCTCGATCTGCTGCATTTCTGGCTCTGAAATAGCAAGCGTGAAAATAGAAAAATATCTCATTTCATCGATAAAGTTCCAGTTCCTGACATTGCTGAATCCCATGTTCTGACCACCGAATCCGTAAGGTCACATTCAAGATCCTTCTTTCACTGTCCACCCGGAATGAACCCAATGAGTATGAGCCTGACATAGTCTCTAGTTCATGTTCGGCAACTGCGATGAACTGCCAGGTGACACCGATGATGATTTCGTGACCATCCATACCAAAAAGTCCTAACGATATTTCCGTGAACAGTGGAATATCTAGCTTAGCCATGGCTTCCAACAGGCCCTCGGGAGGCATTCTATCTACTACCCTCAGTCCAGAGCCCAAACGTTAAATGATGATTGTCATTGAACACATTCAGCATCTAATGAAACTGCTCGATGATCCATTTCGAAGGTGCAAAACAGCTGCTTACAAAGATCCCGTTGATTTTGACAATGATGAAACTTCGTAGGAACTAGAAACTACTTTCTCAATGCGGAACTTCTCTATTACATGTATTACAACTGCCGCTACTGTGTCGGTTGGCCAGCCCAGGTACGACTCTGCAATTATCACGACGTCACATGACGATTCCCTTGTCGACGACCACAATGGTAGTAGTGCTGTGACGCAATGCTTGAGTTTGCTCTACGATACCTCCGTCACTAATACACCTCAAGGAACATCTCTCCGTTTTGGGTTCGCCTGTTCTTCACCATTATATCGTCGAGCTGGTTCAATACCGGAGTTGTTCATGTTATTTACGATATGTTGGCGTTAGAAAATTCTACTTCTTCTACTTTTCTTTTTTCACATCATTTTATTCCTGCTTTCGCTTATCCTTCTGACTTTCGAAGAAACACCATCTGCTGCCTTCACCCTATAGTACGGATTCTCTTCTTCGTAGTACTTAGCCTTTCTTTGCTCGTCTTCTTCACCAAGTATTTCTCTCTTCCTCTCATCTGAACGTGGATTCAGGTCTAGTGATGCTTTCGGTGTCTCCATTACTTCGGCAGTTCTCATCGTCGTGGTTTTGCATAGAGCATTTTTAGCCGCCACAGCTCTAACCCTCAGATGCTTCAGCTCGCGCTCAGTTGAACGTCATAGCAGTTTTGATGCGTACAACTGGTTTTCTATCTGTGTGATAGCGTTTGAAGACTCTCGGCGTGTGCTGCTTCTACTTCTTCTAACAGCATAGACCCGGGGTGCTCTTGCTGTATCAAGAATTCCCCTCCACTGTACTCGGTCCTGAGCTACTCGTCGCCGATTCGTTGAGTGTCTCGCCATACGCAAGCTAGCTTCAATCAGGTCGAGCCATCTAACACGTTGGGCCCCTCGGTTCCTGGCGCTGGTGGGGTTCTAGAAGATAACGGAACACAGTTTTCCGGCATCCTTGCGACGCGGCCGACCCACCGTAGCCTCCCGACTCCACTCCGGAATACCATTCGTTTAAATATGGCAAGTATGTATATGTCTTTCTTCGGTAAGCAAAGTTACTGTTTTAGGTCCGTAGAGGATACGTCGTCGGAGGATACGAATACGTCGTGAATCCCCTTTCTCGTATTATTGTCGGCGGTGACCAGAGACCATTCCAAATATTGAACTCATCAACCACTTTCAGTTCATCGCCATCAATAGTCACTGTCCGTGGGAAGCGAACGCTGTTTCTCTGTAGCCTCTTCTTACCATATATTTGGTTTTCGGCGAATTCATTCGTAACCCAATGCTCCTAGTCTCCGTTTATAGACTGGCGTGAATTTCCTCCGCCGTCCCAAGGTTTCTAGTAATAATGTCGAGGTCGTCTGAGAAAGCTAGGAGTTGGCTACTGTTGTTGAAGATCATTTCTCTTGTTTCGATGCCCGTTTGCAGGATTACACCTTTAATAGTGACGTTAAATAACATATAGGGCATAACATCCCCTTGCCGCAACACACTGCACGATTTGAAGAGACTCATGGGCAGGGTTGCTACATGCACAGATTACTCTGTGTTTAACAGATATTTGAAAGAAATCGCCTATACAGAATCTGTATGCATAGAATACAGATTTTCGTCAATTACACAGATTAAACAGATTTTTGAAATTTTACGTGAGAGTGGAAGAGACGGGAATAGTCAGCAAAATGACTCTCCGTCTCTTTCACTCTCATTTTTTTGCATTGGACAGATTTTTGCACAGATATTTTTCCTCACAGTACAGAAGATCAGATTTTTCCGACAAAAAACATAGAATTATATGTGGCATCCCTGCTCGTGGCTGCCCCAAAATATACACGTTGCACATCACTCGATCTAGAGTAACTTTGATCAGTTTTTCCGCAAATCCGTTCTCATGATTATCAGCCATTGCTGTACGCGCTCGACTGTATCGTGTGCTGCTCTAAAATCCACAAAAATTGGAAGCGTGGGTACGCGTGGGTGCTCCCGACATTTCTGGTGGATTTGTCGGAAAATAAAGATCATAGTTACACGGGCTCCCATAAAGTCCACATGATCGTTTGTAGGCACTCGTAAATTAACTTCCGTTCCGTGTGCTTCTATTATATCGCCATTTAGATGCCCTTCGAAGAACTGCTTCCACCTGTCGATTACCTCGCGCTCGTTTTGACCAGGTTTCCCTCCTCGTCCCTACACATATCAGGCTTCGGTGTGCATCCTTTACAAGCTTGATTCACCTTCTCATAGAACTTGCGTATTATTACCCAGGAAGATGTTCTAGCGCCTCACGATCTCTTTCCTCCTTCTGGCGGTCTTTCCTCTTCAGTAATCGTGGTTAGGGATGCTATACCGGTTTTACCGAAACCGGTTTTACCGGTATTACCGGGCTATTTTCCAATACCGAATTACCGGTTTTTCCAAGACCAAAAACCGGTATTTTCGGTATTTTTTTGCATAATCAAATAACAACTTAAGAAGCCTGAATCGCTGGTAAAACTTTTGAAGCAAGGAGAAGCTTAAATTCATGATTGAAGGTTCTACAAATAATAACTTAATTATGTAGTTCTTCCAAAGGAAAAACCCTGAAATACATCACCGCTGTCAGCATAGAGCCGGAGTGCCTCATGCTTTTTAAGCAGTCGTCTTCATTCAACTTGTTCCAATCCCTGGGCTACTCGTCGCCAATTTCTCAGTCGTCTCAGAAGTCGCAAATCACTATCGATCTGATCATGCCATCTTGCATGTTGAGTTCCTCTGTTACTGGTGTCGAGGCGGTCGTTGAAGAGAACTGTTTTCGTTGCTGAGAAACAAGGATACGCTTTATTTAAACGATGAGGAATTCATGAAGAAATAAGAAATTGTCGCAGTGCTAAAACCAGCCTTGGCTGCTGTCGAATTACTGTACCGGAAAAATTG
The DNA here is from genome assembly GCF_943734655.1 of Sabethes cyaneus. NCBI lineage: Eukaryota > Metazoa > Arthropoda > Insecta > Diptera > Culicidae > Sabethes > Sabethes cyaneus. Next base: position 127,306,575 of record NC_071353.1, on the reverse strand, counting down.
CAAACTCTACGAACTACGCACTCTAAAACTACTCTCGGAACACCTTTCAAGTATCGCACAACTGCTGTTCGAGTTACTGTATTGATAGAATTTCCAAGAGAGTTTGTATATTTAAATTTATTCGTTTTATAATTAGCCGCGCTATGTGCAACGACTTTGTAATATTCTTCAAGGCATCAAGGATGTTTTAATAATAAAATTCTGCAAGGTTTTGTTATTTTAAAAGTCAATGGAATAAACTCAGAAACCGAGCAGGCAGAGGAACCAAAATCAACTGAACTTCAGTTATAATTTATCATAAATGTCAGTATCTAAGCAGCTTGTTAAAAGCTCTTGAACAAGGGTTTTCCTACGCTACATTTCTAATTTATCACTAGGAATTATTCTTTCTTTCTCTGTGGAGACCGAATGAAGATTCTCTGCCTCCGGAAGTTTTTCATTGAAATTTGTTCTCCTTTAAAAGATGACATGGTAAATTCTCTTCGCATTGTTAAATATTATTTTTTAATGAACTAGTCAATTAACTACGCGACAGAAATTGAGAATCGTTGATTATGGAAGGAACTTCTTCAAATCATATGATTTTTGAATATAGTTTTCAAGAGTTAACTTTTACCGGTTTTTTACCGGTTTTACCGGTATTGCATTTATCAATACCGAAAAACCGGTTTTCGAAATACCTCCCGGTATTGGCATCTCTAATCGTGGTTAACTCATTCCGCGCTCGTCGAAACATCCAAATTCCAAATTCTCCCTCGTTGCAAACGAGTCACTTGGTGTACTCAAAACATCCGTCTTCGAGGGTCGAAGAACCTAACTCCACAGAGGAAGATAGAGCTTCATCCAGCAGGCACAACACAGGCATCGCATGTTGTCTCCAGTTGCGTATAGAACGCTTCCTTCTCTTCCTTCCCGTCCTTCTTGAGTCTACCTTCTTGTCGACAGTGGCCTTTCATCCTCAACATAGTCATCCTCTTGTTGATCGCCTTTCAGTCTTCACTACAACCCATCACTCCAAGTGATTACCAAGTTACCAAGTTTCCCTATATAAGTTAGTTACCAAGTTTCCCTATTGGACTACCATTATAGGTTTAGTACCGAGACGACACATTTCTTAATCTAGTCACTCGCTTTCGATCAAACGCTGTCGTGAGCCGCTCAGTTAGTTGAGGAATCGTCAAACCTCCCCTGACATGGTAATAGACACTTATAAGGCTGACAAAGCTATTCTTCGTTGCTAGACTCAGTGCTCGCATGCTTCCTTATCAGTATACAATCAGTATACGATACGAGTTCTATCGGGGTTGGTAACCTGATCTCCGCTAAGGTTAGCTCGTATTAAGGCTGGTACCAGGAGGAGATAGGGATAGGAGGCTAACGACCGCTTTGGGATCCCTTTGCACCTGGAGTTACGAGAGGTACCGATGATGTTATGCATCATCCAGCCGTTTACCAACCAAATGACCAAACTTCAATTTAAGTTTGTTAACCTTCATAGCCCTTTTGGGATTAGTTTAAAGCGCATTTTCAATGTTCAATTTCTTCTCAGTTCAAATTGGAATGGAGCGTCCTAGCTTCGGCTGGACATATACTAAATTGGAATGGACTGATTTTTTTTTATTTTATAGAATTTTTTATTTCTGATATAAAACCATTGTTTGGATCAGTTTAAAGAGACTACTGTTCAAATTTCAAAGTTTATATTCAAGTAAGTAATAATGTTCAACGGTAAGGTGCAGGGAATCGTAAAAAATCGTAAGCTAAAGCTTCTTTTTCATGCGGAAAGAAAGATTTCTGGATATAGGGATACACAAATATAAGTTATAAATAAAAACAAACAAGATATTAGACATTGTGCCATTCAAATCGCAAAGTGCATTGCATCAAATTCTGAACAGGAAAAGAGGCACGTACTCCAGGGTACGTATGTACGCAGTAATTCTATTTTTACTTCGCACATTGAATCACGTTTTTGCTATTTAAATGTAAATAGATGTTCAAATACAATTTGCTTTTACGAAGCACAATTTCAACCGGTGGTAACATTGTTGAAATTATCCAAACTTCAGTTTTACATCACACACTGATTCTACGACCTAGTTACCTCCTACCCTATACCAAGGGTCTGTCATCATCGCTGCTGGTACTATCGATTACTCGGGTCTGTCCTATCTCCGGCCAGCTGGCTGGGTCCGAGAGCTGTTCGGTGTTTGCCATTTGTTCACCACCGCACCATAGATCGTACTACAGATCGATGATCAATCACAAACCACAGCCCGCGTAGTCTTTAGATCGCTCCGATAGGAACTGCGGTAACCGGTAACCGGATAGCAGCTTGCCGCCAGTGCAAGCGAAACATAATTATAGAAAATTGTCTAATTATAAGTCTGAAATGAGTCTTGCCGGTGCGGTGTTGACTAGCTATCGCTTTAGTCGAACACAAATTCCCCGCTCTCACAATTAGTTAGCCCTTTTTTGTGCCGTACAGCCCAATTAGTACAAAACTAAAACTACTCCCTTTTCCTCTCTACCTGTGTGTTTACAGATCTATCATGATACTTCCTTGCGATCAGCAAATCAGAGTCTCGTCAACAACAACAACAACAACAACAACAGTCGATTCCGTCGCACCCCAACCCGGTTGGAGCTGTTCGTCGGACGTCAAATGGAACAACCACTGCCTGCCAATTTTCTGCTCGCTGAAAATCTTCTGCCGAAAGAAGATTATCCGGATACGCTCCCGTCGTCGTCGTCGTCATCATCGTCGTCGTCGCGGAGGAAGTGCTGCCGTTCTAGGCCGCTCGTGAAACGATAGTAGAGCCACGTGTTTTTTGTTTGTTTGTAATAAGTTTAGAATATTAGAAAGTTGTTGGTGAATTAGTGTTTAGTGTGCTGTCCTGTAAACTTGCCGTCAAGCTAAACTATACATAGCTAGAACAGTTACTATCAATTATGTCACAGCGGAAGAAGATTCTGTACGGACTGTTTGGGATCATCATTGGACTGTGCGTAGGGGCTCTCTTCCGAAACTATCGAACGCTGGAGATCGTCAGCATGTGCAACTCGATCAACAACCTGAAACAGAAGTGTAAGTTGACGCCCTTTTCCATTTGAAAGTAAGAAAACATAAAACAGCGAAAATGCGAGGAAACGTATTTGTATCACTCTTGGCTCTGGTCCGGTCCGGTCCGGTCCCCGGGCCGGTGTTGATGAGAAGATTGGCGCGCAAATCTCTAATGCTGCCGTCGCAAGTAGCGGACCTTCAGGGCATTCAAGCTTGATTTTTTGTTACTTTAGAGTGGGTAAAAGGAAGACGAACTCGTCAGTATTCCGCTCTACTTATGATCCGCTGAATTGTAGCTGATGAGAAAATTGCTTGCTTGCTTGTCTGCTTGCTTGACAACCGACCGCCGCAGTCGCCGTCGTCATTTTCTTGGCACTTCCAGGAAACCGTTCTGAAACTGTTCGTCTGGCTCGGTCTGTCTTTCTGTTCGATCGTAATTGTTGCGCGCAAGAACGGTGGTACATTTTGTTTTCGACACATGCAGAGTGCTAAAACCATTCGGGTTTGCCGAAAAAAAAACTTTAATAACCTACCAGGCTGCCGACTGGCAGGACCTTCGTAAAGACGAGCGTGACCGCAATTGGCGGGTTTCGTGTTGGCACGTAAAGTCAGAGTTGTCGGTATAAAACAATTTGTCATCTTAGTCTGTATTTTAAAATCTATCAGAAAGGGTTCAACATAGAATTTTATTTTCATTCAAGGTGGAAACGTTTGAGTAAAAATTAATCACATTCTCTGTTGTTGTCTATAGACTCTCAAATAAATTCCAGTGAACGGTAGTGAATTTCTACTCACAACAGTTGGAATGCGGCCGTTTGGCTTTGAGCATTAATCTATTTATTTTTTTTCCTTCAACTAAACAAGCATAAAGCAGTGTAGATCCACTGCGATGATTGCACATTCTCGTGTGTTGTGCGTCCTTTGTAGCAATTTCCGACATGCGAAGATGATGCTGGATCAACAGAAGCAGCAGCACATGGACAGTTTCAATTCACCCGCAGAGACCGTCATAAATCAGTGCTAATTAGTAAAACGACAAATTTACGATCAAAAGAGCATATATTAATCGACTCAAAACTGTTTAAGCTTTCAACACAGCAATTGAAGGAATGTGCTCCTCATGTTAATGCTGCAAATGTCTTTAGAATGGAATGCTCTCGAAGCAGTAATTCCTTCCGAGAGCATAAAGAGAAAAGCCCCATAAGGGCTTTCAACATGACTTATGCACATGATGATAATCGGCAGCACACAGCCGACCTCCCAGATTAAAAGCAAACGCATTACACAGAAGTGGAAATTCGATCCCTTGGGAAAACAGTGTCGGCCCCAGCAGTTGGTCGCTCCGACTTTCTACCCCGCGCTAGGTGCACATGTGGCACATATTTATAGGAGGAAAAATCCACTTCCAGAGTGCGCAATTCCAGTGGATTCGACGGAAAAATCCCCGCGCAAGTTCACGAGTCAAACCGAAACCGGCTGACTTTACTTACACTTTCAGTGTCTCCGGACCGAGCGCTAGTGAGGCTCATCAACTTGTGTCATCTTGGTCGTTCGTCCGTCCGCCCGTTGATTGAATAATCGCATGCACTTACCGTTTCAGTGACTCAATCCGATCTGAACCCAAATAAAACGCGATCCGCCGCAGCTGCAGCTGCAATGGAGGAGGATGTGGAACATATTGCTAGCGAGAGCAGAATTAGTTTCTTTCAACTTCAATGAAGAAAAGGCCAAGAAATCAAGATCGCGACGATCCATTAGTTTGAGGTTGGTTGCACTCGCTCCTTCTTTTACCAGTCACCTCGAGCTAGACTACACAGCGAGCTGTAGTATTTATAGTCTTGCTTTTTTATTTCCAAGTACACATTTCATGACCCTCGACTGAAAGGCAGCAATGCGACTGCGATGCATTGAAAAACGGAAAAACAATTCCCATATGTTTGGCCTCCGGGTGCCGGCTCTGACTCTGAAACCTAAATGGGTAATTAACCTATCTGTGCTGTGCAGTAGCGATTTGACGGGGGGGTCTGGAGGTTTTCTAGTAGCTCGCTACCGGCTAATGGATCTGTTTTCTCTCCACCTCGGGAAACAGCTGGAACTAGAAAGTCATCGTTGAACTAGCTACGCTAAGGTTTCGATAAGTTTCTAATAGAAATTCCAATCGGTACGAAAATGTAGTCACTAGTCAGAGAATGGTAGTTGGTAATAACTGAGGCCAAAATGGCTTTCGATCTCATAACTCAAAAAGAATTGTTTTGAAAAATGTTTAAGTCACCTCACTGGTCGACTGCTGGACCACAGAGAACAGACATCCAACCGAAAGGTCCCCACTTGGATAAAACTTATGTCAAATTAGTTGGGAAACTATAGTGGTGATGTCGCTAAAGGCACATAAAATTCTACACTCAACTCACAACATCTAGCTTCTGGCGCTAGCATAACGCTTGTAGTCCATATATACTAGCGCCAGAGGAGCCAAAGGTTGTCAGTGTGCAAATCAAAAGAATCATTTAGTTGGGAAACTATAGTGGTGGTGACGCTAGCATATTAAGTGATTATAATTTGAAATTTTATCCAAGAATTCCCAAAAAAATTGTTCCTGTATGGATGTCTGTTCTCTGTGGCTGGACTGCTCGATTGCTCAACTGATTGACTAGACTGCTCGACTGGACTGGTCGATTAGACTGCTCGATTGAATGCTCGACTGGACCACTTAACTGAACTGCTCGACTGAACTGTTCGACTGCTCGACTCAACTACTTGATTGGACAGATCGAGTTGACTGTTTGACTGAACAGCTCGATTTAACTGCTCGACTGGACTACTCGACTTAACTACACTGAAGTCGCTTTTTACGCGGTATTTTGTACGCGACTATTTTAGCGCGAATTTCGGAATTTTCGCGGTTTTTTACGTGAATTTCGGAATTTACGCGGTTTTTTACGCGAATTTTGGAATTTGCGCGGAAATTGGAATTCAAAATTCCAATTGGAATTTTGGAATTCAAAATTTTTTACGTAAAATTTGGGTTTCTTTACGCGAATTTTTAATTTACGTGTTTTTTTACGCGAAATTCGGAATTTGCACGGTTTTTTTACGCGGTTTTGATTTACGCGGGACGTATCCTTCGCGTAAAAAGCAACTTGAGTGTACTCGACTTGACTGTTTGACACATTTGCTTGAATTACTACTCGACCCGACTGCTCGACTTAACTGCACGATTGAACTATTCGATTCGACTGCTTGACAGGACTTAACTCGACTTAACTGTTCGATTCGACGCTCGACTCAACTGCTCGATTCAACTGCTTGATTCCCCTGCTCGACTGCACTATTCGACTCAACTGCTCCACACGACTTCTCGAATGAACTGCTTGACTCAACTACTCGATTGAACTACAGCCTGAATTCGTTAATTAGGCCAAGACTGCACACCAGCTGGTTCGCTAATTGGGTCTGACTGACTGACAGTAGTTAGAAATTTCTAAACTCGAAAATTCCCTACAATTTTGACATTCAAGTTGTCACGTAACCCAATTAGCGAACACCCAACTAACGAACGGCCCAATTAACGAACCACCAATTAACGAATCTTTGCTGTATTCGGATCGGCTGCTCGACTCAACTGCTCAGCCCGATTGTTTTATTCAACTGCTCGACTTAACTGTTTGATTCGACAGCTCGAATTAACTGCTTGACTGGACTACTCGACTAAACTGCTCGACTGGACTACTCGACTGAACTTCTCGACTCAATTGTTCGACTTAACTGCTCGACAGAACCGCTTGACCCGACTAGACTGCTTGACAAAACTGTTCGACTCGAGTGCTCTACTATGCTACTCGATTCAACTGCTCGACTGGGCTAAGCGACTTAACTGCTCGACTGGACTACTCGATTTATCTGCTCGTTTAAACTGCTCGACTCGACTGTTCGGTTCAACTGCCCAACTCGACTGCTCGACTCAACTACTCGGCTGGACTGCTTGACGGAACAGCTTGATTTAACTGCTCGACTAGACTGCACGACTCAACTGCTTGACTTCTGTTTGATTCGATAGCTTGACTTAACTGCTCGATTCAACTGCTCGACTGGACTACTCAACTCGACTGCTCGACTCAGCTGCTCAACTGAACTACTCAATTCAACTGCTCGAATAAACTGTTTGACTGCAATACTCGACTCAACTGTTCGAATGAACTGCTCGACTCAACTGTTCGAATAAACTGTTTGACTGGACTACTCAACTCAACTGCTCGAATGAACTGCTCGAATGAACTGCCCGAATGAACCGCTCGAATGAACTGCTCGACTCAACTGTTCGATTCAACCGTTTGACCCGACTGCTTAACTATACCATTCGATTCGACTGCTCGACTACACTACTCTGTTCAACTGCTCGACTGGACTACTTGACTTAACTGCTCCATTAAACTGCTCGACTGGACTACTCGATTTAACTGATCGACTTGATTGTTCGACACGACCACTCGATTCCTCTGCTCGACTCGACTACTCGACTCAACTGCTCTACCGGACTGCTTGACTGAACAGCTTGATTTAACTGTTCGACTAGACTGTTCGACTCGACTTATCGACCCAGGTATCAGCATCTTTGGCTCTAGCAGCTCGTTCCTCAAGAACGATCAAGAATTTTTCTAAGCAACATTTTACTCTAATCAGACTACATAAATTTTGCAATCAGCCAGAGTTAGAAGATGATTTCGAATGCACCAAAGTTTGAATGCGTTTTTCTCGAAGTCAGAATTTTGCCACTTGGTTCTGTCTGCCTTAAGTCAGACATAGTCTGACAGGGTATAGTACTTTTTCAATTCTAAAAATTCAAAAAATTTTTTATTGTTTATATCGAAAGAATAACATTTTGAGCATATGTGCCTGAAGCCGTTTCAATGAATTCCAAAAAATGACAAAGTTACAGCTATTTGTATCGTGCATGTCCATTGGAGTAGCTGGGAAATTTCTCTGGTGGGGGCCCAGGGGGTGCCTTACAAAAAAATATTCATAATGATCTTGTTAGTCCAATTGTCACCGACAGCACAGAGTTTTGCAGAGAAATACAAGGCGGACTTCATGAGGGCCCGCGCAATTACTGACCAGATGTTTACCATCAGACAGATCTTGCAGACATGTCGGGAGTACAACGTGTCCACGCATCACATCTTTATAGATTTCAAAGCAACATACGATACAGTCGAAAGAGACTAGGTATGGCAGATAATGCACGAACACGGTTTTCCGAAACTGATCAGAGGTATATCGGATAGAGTGAAGTGTTTCATGTACATCTTGACGACACTGTCGAGTTCCTTTCAGACACGGCGAGGGTTGATGGCTTATTCTGCATGCTGGTCAATATCGCACTTGAGGGGGTGATCTGACGAAAGCGGAGTCTAGGAGAACAGGACTAAATATAAATGCGTCGAAGGCCAATACATAAAAGAAAAGGAAACAAACGCGTGCCTCCCGCGGACGGTAACTGTTAACGGCGACGAACTAGGAGTGGCAGTTGATTGAGTTCGTGTATTTGGGATCGCTGGTGATCACGGACAACAAACCTAGTAAGGTGATTCAGCGGCACATTTAAACGGGAAATCCGGCCTACTTTGGCCTTCGCAAAACGTTACGATCCAGAAGCATACATCGCCATATGAAGAACAGTAATTTTTTATGGACGTGAAGCCGTGATACTGCTCACGGAGGACATACGCGCCCTTGTCATGTTTGAGTGAGTAGGCTACAGTGCGACGGAAGTAGTTCTCTTTAACAACTGCACCAGCATCAGGAACAGGGAGGTTCAACGTGCAAGATGGCTCGACCAAGTCGAAAGTGATTTGCGGCTTCTGAGGCTGGCAAACTGGCGACGAGTGGCCCAAGATGGGGCTGAATGCAGACGACTGCTAGAAGCAGCATGAACCGGTGTAGTTACTAGGCTACTGACGGCTACTGACAACGACGACAACTGCGGGTTTGCGATGCCTAATCGAAAAAGAAAATATCTACGAAGCGTGAACATATACACTGAATTTTTTCCGGTTTTTAAATTCCAATGATGAAAATTTCTGGATGGGGCCTGCAGAATTCTGGAAGGGACCTGGTACCCCAGGCACCTCCTCTAGCTACGCCAATGTGCATGTCTGAGCGATAACACAGCGAACAAAAACAAAAACCTGGTTTTTCTCGAAACCAGGTTTCAAAATTGGTACCATAAATATCTCAAGAACAGCTCAACCAATTCAATTGCTTTTTTTTGTTTAAAAGCTTATAAAATTACCTTGTCTTTGACCCATCCTTTTTTCGATATTGCAATTTATGTATATTTTAGAAACGCTTAAATTCAAATTTTCGACTAAAAAACTGACTTTTATATTTGAATATCCACCATTTTGTTATGCGTTCGAGTTATAAAAAAAGGATGGCTCAAAGACAAGATAATTTAATATACTTTTAGGTCGTATTGGAATTCTTCATTTCCGATAAGCCCCCGAGCGCCAATTCATGGTACCGCAATTCGTGATTTTATCGAATCATCATGTTCAAGGAGCCGTAGAGGAGGGGGGGAGAAGGTTCCCACATGTAAACAAAATTGTAAATACATACCTATAAAAATGGATTTCTGTCTGTCTGTCTGTCGGTATGTTCCTTATAGAATCGAAAACTTCTGAACCGATCAGCGTAAAAATTTGCATGTAGGGGTTTTTGAGGCAGAAGAAGGTGCTTATGATGGTTAGAGGCCACTTCTCTACTAAGAGGGGGGCTTCCATACAAATGAAACACAAATTTCTGCATAACTCGAGAACTAATCAGGCAAATGGAACAAAATTTGGCATGTGAGTATTTTTGGAGATATGAATTTTTTTATGGTGCTTTCAGACCCCTCCCCTCTTGAGGAGGGGAATTATGACCCCTCCGCCCTTTAGGAGGGGGAACACCCATACTAATGAAATACTAATTTCCTCATAACTCAAGAACTAATCAAGCAAATGGAACCAAATTCGGCATGTGAAGGTTTTTGGAGGCAAGAATTTTTTCTATGGTGAATTAGGACCCCTCCCCATTTTAAGAGGGGGGGCTCTTATACAAATGAGATACAAATTTTCTCATTACTCAAGAACTAATCAATCAAATGGAACCAAGTTTGACATGGGGAAGTTTTTGGAGGCAAGAATTTTTCCTTTAGGCCCCCCCCCCTCTTATATAGGCTGCTATATTAATGAAATACAAATTTTCTCTTAACTCGAGAACTATTCAATCAAATGGAACCAAATTTAGCATGTGAAGATTTTTGAAGGTGAGAATTTCTTCTATGGTGAATTAGGATTCTTCCCCACTTTAGGAGGGGGAGCTCCTATTCAAATGAAATACAATTTTTCTCATAACTCGAGAACTAATCAATCAAATGGAACCAAATTTGGCAAGTGAAGGTTTTTGGAGGCAAGAATTTTTCCTATGATGACTTAGGGCCCCTCCCCATTTTGGAGGGGGGCTCCCATGCAAATGAAATACAAATTTCTTCATAACTCCAGAATTAATCAAGCAAATGGAACCAAATGCGGCATGTGAAGGTTTTTGGAGGCAAGAATTTTTCTATGGTGAATTAAGACCCCTATCCACTTTAGCAGGGGGGGGGGGGGGCTCCTATACAAATGAAATACAAATTTTCTTCTAACTCGAGAACTAATTAATCAAATGGAACCAAATTTGGCATGTGAAGACTTTGGAGGCAAGAATTTTTTCTATGATGTATTAGGACCCCTCCCCATTTTAGGAGGGGGCTCCCATACAAATGAAATACAAATTTCTTCATAACTCCAGAACTAATCAAGTAAATGGAACCAAATTTGGCATGTGGAGGATTTTGTAGGCAGGATTTGTTTTATGATCGTTTGAGACTCCTCACCCCTGTGGTAGGAGAATAAGGACTTTCATACAAACAAAACAGATATTTTTGCGTAACTCAAAAACTAATCGAACTCGAGAAATTTTAGACTCTTCCATAAAATATAACAGACAATAACAAAACCACCAAAAATTATCTGCAGCCCCCCGCAGAAATCATCTCTGTCTAGGTTTATTTGTTTTCCTAGGTCTACTGACCTCTATTACTTTCCTTCAGTTGGGTCCGAACGAGCGACAACGAGTAAGGAGAGGATTACCCCGAGGATCGAAATGGTACTTTCCACGAAAAGGTTTTCCGTGAAATGGTACATTCCGCGTGAGGTTTTTCGCGAAATGGTATTCGGCGAAATATTGTACAATCATGGCGAATATTTAAATGCTATCCGCTTTACTATATTTTATCTGGCTAAGTAACGGTGGGATTGTTTTCTTCTTTACTGTGAGGAAACTTTACTGATTGAAAATTTGTAAATTAAACTACCCATGCTTTCATAGTGATGTGACTGCCAAAATGAGTTATCTAAGGTTGAGCTCTTCTGAAACTTGCTAAACTCGAGATTGAGACAGATTAACGATTTATGTACAACACATTTTAATTTGCGGCAATACGAAGTTTGTCGGGTTAGCTAGTATTAGTATAAAATGCAATGTATAGAATGCAATAAATCCGAATCGATTCGCCTTTCGCGTTAACGTAAAAAAAATATTTGAAATAAGGCAAAAAATATGGTGACAAAAGTACTATGCCCCCTTAACATCGATCATATGAATCGGATTGCGGCAGACCATAGACGGTTCAGAGCCACTCACACAAAAGAGTCATATTGCCCGCCTATAGTATCAGCACAGTGGAGATAATGTTTTTATTCAGTTAGATAAAATTCAATGCGACCATAAAAACTATTTGTTTCAGTTTCCGGCTATGACTCTTTCATGTACAACATCTTAGAGCTATATTATCCAATATAAGAACTCAAAAAGCTAATAACGGGTGGCAACTAAAATTTTGGAATTTTTTTCTCAAGCTGTTAAAAAAAGACAAAGATACATGAAGAAGATCTGATTTACCCAAATTAAAGATACATTAGCCATTGTTGAAAAAAAATTAGTGTACATTTGAAAACGATCCGTAGTCGGCTGTTCGGCGACGCTTTCGTTTGAAGCCGAAACAGGAGCGTTGTACGGCCGTCATGTCAACTTTGCGAATGCATCTCTTGATTCTACCAATCAACTGTTTGCAATTCGTGGCTCTTCAGTTATTTTTGTACACCAAGAAACTCAAAATCCCGAAGAAATCTTCTATTGGGCGCACTGAGACAGATTTGTCGTGTCGTGGTTGTTGGGTAAAAATGGGATCGAATAGATATTCAGGAACGATTGTGTTTTTTTGGCGTAATGCGAAGATGCTCTATCCAGCCAAAACACGTACTACCCATCTGCAACATACTTCTGTAGAAACGGGATCAAAATTTTCTTCAAACATTCGTCTGGTGCATCTTAATTGATGGCCAAACCAGAGGGCTTGTAGTTGAAGAAACGAGAAAGAGAATGATGTTCTACTGCGTCCATAATTTTGACTGGTATTCCACTACCTTGCTTGCGAATAGTTGTTGGACATCTTAGGATATGGTTAACAGCCGAAGCAGCAACATATTTGCTTTTTAAATGTTGTACCGAATACTTTTTCCGAGATTTCTGCTGCAGTTCGTAGAAGTGTACAACGCGCTCCCGAAATGCTTCTTGTTTCGACTCCATTTTTAGCAAAACAGGGCAAGCATAAAAAAAACAAAAAATATTAACAAAAAGAGGAGAGAGAGAGAGAGAGCTAACACATAGATACTTTCATTTCTCCCTGAGATCGTTTGTTGCTGAGCATAAGGGCCGCGAAAAAATTTCAAAATTTTAGTTGCCACCCGTTACAAAGATTAAACATCTTCGCAAACACTGGTCAATGGAATGTATCCGCAGTTTTCTGAATCCTAGTACATAGTACATAATAGAGCAAATGGAAAATAAGGAATTTCGAAAAAGTAAAGATCAATGATGAAACCGGACACATCGTAAAACAAGAAAGTATTGTAGCAAAGTATACACTTTAAAAAGCAATGTATTTTTTATAGATTTTTGTTTGAAAACTTTATACCTTGCTGTAGAATGGATGCGTAGTACTAAAAATGTATTATTGAAATGTAAGATGCGTAACTATACCCCATTTTTGAATGGATTTTAAAATTCAATCCGTCGTAACTAGTATGAATAAGACTTATTCACTAAATCAATTTTGTGTCCGATAGTAATCATTTTTTATTTCTAAGTTAGTGAAGTTTTTTCGTACATGCAAAGCAAAATTCAGCTTGTTTGGCTCATGCCTTTGCAGTGCAAGAAGTTGAAAGTAGAGGGGAAGGAAATATCGTTTGTTTTAATTCTACAGGATAAGGCCTACTTTAAGGATAGCCTACCAAAAGCTTTACTGTTTGCTGTTTAGGGATTAAATTTGTAAATATTTGATTAATTAAAAGATGTGGCTTATCGATCACTTATCTAACCTAAGAGCATAGACTATTACTATGCTAGTAATTTTTATTATAAGCCAGAGCACTTTTTCTTCCGTTGTCTTGCTTCTAGGACATTAAGCCCCCAAAGAAGTAGAGGGAGGCAATCAGTGCGCAAATCCAAGTCGTTCGAATTTAAATTAATAGCAACCCGAACTGATTGCAAGTATCATGTATGACAGCAATAAAATAAATTTCTGACCATAAAGAACAAGTAACCATTATTTTGGCAATTAATAAACCATTCAGATAATTGAATAGCCCCGCTTAAACCATTATTCTGAACCGTTCGTGTGGAGATAACTGCTCTTTTTATTTTTTCGATTGGGTGTGTGTTATCCGTAGAGGAATCATCCGCATTTACACCACTACTCCTGTGCACGTTGTAGGCGGTTAATTATGCCGTAAAAGTTTAACCGTGCGCGGCTTGTGGTGCAAAGATAATTGCGGAAATTCATCATTGGTTGCTCTCCCCCACATTCAGTCCGGGGAAACCCCAGGCCGGCGCTTCGTTTCGTTTCGATTCATTCCGATCCGAGTCGAGCAAACTATCTTCTTGCTTATACTTACTTACCGGGGGAATGCCGCACTAGCCAAAACAAATTCCAATCCAGTTATTTCACGCGAAGACTTCGCCAGCCGATGTCTGTAATCATTATCGATAATTTTGCATTTGTGTTTAGCCATTTAAAATGCCTCCGACGGGGAGCTATTTATGCCATCACTGCATGTGGGTTTGCACATATGTGCGTATGCTCATCATAACAGACGAGTGAAAATTCATCGGAAAGTGAAACAGCAGGCAAGCAAACCAGACCAAACAAACTTTTACTAATAAAATAATTCGCCGAACCGATTCGTTGCAATTGTTGACTAACCAACTTTTTTTCTTTCTATCGCCCACAGCTGCTCTCGAGATTATCGGTCTGCATCGGCTGGAGACGCCGGACAACTCGCAGCACAACCTAGTCTTCGTGGGCGTCATGACGGCAAAAGATTTCCTGCCAACCCGTGCCAAAGCCGTGTACGACACCTGGGGCAAAAATATTCCCGGCCGGATTGCATTTTTCAGCTCCGAAGAATCGGTGGCTGACTGTAAGAGATCTAAAACACTGGAAATTACAATGTAGTAAACCTTTTTTTTTGCGCAGATCTTCCACTGGTTGCCCTGAAGGGAGTCGACGATCGGTATCCACCGCAGAAGAAAAGCTTCATGATGCTGCACTACATGTACGAGCATTACATCGACAAATTCGAATGGTTCGCCCGAGCCGATGACGACGTGTTTGTCCGGACGGATAAACTGGAACAGTTCCTACGGTCCATCGATAGTTCGAAACCGCAGTTTATCGGTCAAGCCGGTCGCGGTAACAGCGAGGAGTTCGGGCTGCTGTCGCTCGAGTTCGACGAGAACTTCTGCATGGGCGGTCCCGGGGTCATCATGAGCCGAGAGACGCTACGGAGAGGTGAGTTTGATTCGTGTCACAACAATCTAATCAAATTCACTAATGGCAAGTGCATTACAGTTGCTCCTCACATTCCAACCTGTCTCAAAAACCTCTACAGTACACACGAAGACGTGGAGGTTGGACGATGTGTTCAAAAGTTTGCCGGTATTCCTTGTACCTGGAATTATGAAGTAGGTATTCTAGAAAGCACAAAATTGACCTAGTAATTTCAAAACAAAACTTTCTACCCAACAGATGCAATCCATCCTGCACCACAACTCCAGCGGGAATCGTGCCTTTTCCGGGAACCTCAAGAACAAGGAAGTCCACAGTGCCATCACGCTGCATCCGGTCAAGAGACCCGCCTTCATGTATCGACTGCACGCGTACACGTTAGGACTGAAAGCTCAGGAGCTGCGCCAGCAGTCCCTGCTGCTGCATCGAGACATTGCGCAGATGACGGCGCTGCTGCAGATTCCGAAAATCAACAAAAATCTCGCACCCGGCGTTCCAATTTTTCCCTCGGCAGAATCCAGCTCCGAGTACCTCGGAGATCACAACGTATTAGGTTTGTTTCCCCTTTTCGGGCTCGGTTCGTTCGATTGCACGTTTTCCGCTAGCAACATTGACTATTTTACTTCAAGGTTTGCTGCCAGACCTCAACCGGCACAGGCCATCACATCTGGATGAGATTATTGAATGGGACTTCATCGCCAAGAGCCTGTACTCGGGTATGCATCCGAATCCCAAGCGGAAGATTGAATCGTCTCTCAAGGAAGGCTTGAACGACGTTGTTCGAGAGGTGAGTAAACAGCCGACCGGTTGACTAAGTAATTGAGCCAGTTGAAAAAATAAACAGCAATTAAAGTTTATTGCAAATCAAATAATCACAAGGTTAGAATGAAAATTGCATTTTTTTCTTCTTTTTTCCTGTATGCTAACCAAACAGATCATGGAGCATATCAACAATCTTTCAAGGCAACGAGGTCGAGTGATCGAATTCCGAGAACTACTCTACGGCTATATGCGAGTAAACAGCCTTTACGGGCAAGATCTGATCTTGGATCTGCTGCTGGTGTACAAAAAATATCGAGGAAAAAAGATGACCGTTCCGGTGCGAAGGCATGTCTACATTCAACGTTCCTTCACGGACATTCGAGTGCGTGAGATTTCCGGTGGCGTAATTCCGGCCTACGCTGTTACTTTGGATTACCGGTTAGCGGGCGGAATAACGAGACCGTGGAACAACACCACAGGTTTAGGTACGCGAATTGATTTCATTACCAAAAAAAAAAAATCTTTCCCTAATTCCTTTTCAATTTTTCGTAGATCGCATGCGCTCGATACTGAACAGCGGTTGGGAAAAACTATCGGACACCTTTGCCATCAGCAACCCGTTGCTGTACGGAGCCCAGGAATCGCAAAAGGATCGCATCGTATTCGTGATTCCGCTCGCTGGACGATCGGAAACGTTTATGCGCTTCCTGCGTAACTTCGAAGAAGTCGCCCTCAAGCAGGACCGCCGTACGGATTTGCTAGTCTCGATCTACGTAGACCCAACCGAATCGCCGCTGATTGTGGGCCTGCTGCAAAAGCTTCGCCTGCAGTACCCGGACAACAAAATAAACTATCAGCAATTGTTCGGGAACTTCTCCCGGGGGATTGCCCTCGATCGTGCCATCAAGAGCCCGTTCTGCAAGCAGGATGATATCCTGTTCTTCGTGGATGTCGATATGATTTTCACGCAAAAAACTCTCGATCGGATACGGGCCAACGTAATCCGCAATCGACAAATCTACTTGCCAATCGTTTTCAGCGAGTACGATCCAAATCCGGAGGCACTGTGGAGTAGAACCACAACTCCGGTCACCACAGAGCACCCATACCTGCACGGCGCAAATCGAAACTTTTCTGCGCCTTATCCAGTCACCAACACGGACGGCTACTTTCGTCAGTTTGGTTACGGTTTGGCTGGAATTTACAAGTCGGACATCCTTCGACCGGACCTCGGAGGTTTCAATACCGACATCAACGGGTGGGGTCTCGAGGACGTGAAGTTCCTCGAGAACATCATCGCTGCCAATCTGAAGGGCAGCCAGCGCTTGCTGGAAGTAGCCGACGGTAAGGTGGATCCGTTCAAGGATCCGCATCGTGCCCAGCAGCAGGAGCTGGTAGTGTTTCGCGCGCCAGACCCGTCGCTGGTGCACATCTTTCATCCCATCAATTGTGATAGAAATCTTGAGGAGGCACAGTACAAGATGTGCCTCGGAACGAAAGCCAATACTCTGGGTAGCTTCCGAACGCTCGAGCAGCGGTTTCTGCACGACCGGGAGCTGTTGCACTATGGAAGGAATCGGGGGACCCGCTAGACGCTAAAACGGTATCGGGTCAAAAACAATAGCATTTTTATTAGGAGAACTGATTTTTTTGTAAAATACTAGACTCAATTAAATTTAATATTAAAATGATTTGCCAGCCGGTGTTAGTGTTGTTTAATGTATCACAAACCCCCGATCTTCACATTTACCATCGGTTATCTCAAAGCGGCCATTTCAGAAACTCAACGCCAATTTGAATGTAGAAAAAAATTACTGTGTTTGGGGGTTAACAACCTCGGGTGGGTTGAAGGATGGATTTTCTCCACTTTAACTGCCACCTACAATCGAGCAATGCAGCTGTGTTAAGCAGTTTGCCGCTCTGCTAGGCGCAACCAAAAGAATAGTGTGTGCAGTTGTAAACTGCTCGAATCTCTGTCTATGTATTTTCATTCATTATGGATAATATAGTATTACTTGAGAGTATTAAACATGCAAAATCTCAGACGACATTGATATTGGATTATTTTTTAAATATAAAAATAAACATGCAGACGATTTTTTTATGCTACACCCTTAAAAGAGTCTACCTGTAAATACGACAGATTTAGCTAAAACTTGGTCAAAACTACTCAAAATGTCTTTAACGTTTGCATTTAAAAAAAGAAGGGAATGTCAAAGCAGCTCTACTTTCACTCTGGACTGGCCGTGAACGGGGAAATTTATATTACGTGCCTGCCGGAAGTTGCGTCATTCGTCAAGAAATACCATAAGGGCGAATGCGTGGTATTCTGGCCGGATTTGGCGTCGGCCAAAGTAGTGACTTTGGGCTTCAAATGGTGAGTTGACAACCTGGAAGGAGCGTCAAACACAGCTCTGGTCCTCACAAGCTCCCGCCTCACGCCTCCACGAGTCATATGATACCAAAAGCGGCGTTGTCAATCTGACAATAGCGAAGTGAGGTGGTGCGACGCGAATACTGGCGCGGTAACCATAGCATGGCGGTAGAGGAAATGCTTCGTCAAACACGAGCGTCTGTTCACTAGGGAGGTGCGGCTCAAACAGCGTCTGTTCTCCATGTTAGGGGCGGCTGATTATTATACTCGTCCTGGTGCTAGCAGGGACTCTAAACAGTGCTGTGCACGATGGTTCTCCGGCGAAACAGGGGGTTAGGGGCAGACCCAACAAGCCGCCCTGGAAAACAAAAAGTTACCAACAACGAAAAAGAAAATAGGGATCGGAACAATCGGCGTCGACCTACGCGACGAAATAAGGACTACGGTTGGAAACTCGGGACATGAAATTGCAAATCGCTCGGCTTCCCGGGTTGCGACTGCGGCAAAGTAACTGATATGTCCACAGTCGATGATATATTTACAAAAATCATCAGATTTCAAACAAATTTTAAATATTTGGCAACTTTATCTAAAAAAGCCATGTCGCGGTCCCCCGAGGAATTCCACAATAGCTCCGGGGCCATAAGACATATAGCCATTATCTATAGACATTATGAAAATAGAAAAGATTTTCGGGAAATCCCCCAAATTTGGTGAAAAAATATTGAAAGTTAAAAAAGTTACGACCATTTTAGTGAATTTTGCGGTGCTAAAAATGATGTAGACCATAGAGGGGTTAAGTAAGTAAGTAAGTGAGGTTCAGTTCCCTGTTTTTGTGTTTCTTCTGTATTTTCTGTTTTCTGTTATTGCAAAATATTTTGCAGGCAGTTTTCTATTTTGACGTAGAACTACGTCTTTGTTTACTATACTGGGTAGCACTTTGTGAAAACGAAAATAGAAGTGTAACGTTTGAATGAAAGATTTCAATTGGTAATAATTACTAAACAAAACTGAACAATTTATATGACGCTGGATAGATAAAATGACCAGCAATTTTATTTTATCTATATATATAATCTTCTATACCTATAAAGAAGGATTTCTGTCTGTCTGTCTGTCTGTCCTGTGTTCCTTATAGAATCAAAAACTACTGAACCAATCGGCGTGAAAATTTGCATGTAGAGGTTTTTGGGGCCAGGAAAGGTTTTAGTGATGGTTAGAGACCCCTCCCCCCACTAAGAGGGGGGGCTCCCATACAAATGAAACACAAATTTCTGCATAACTCGAGAACTAATCAAGCAAATAGAACCAAATTTGGCATGTTGGTGTTTTCGGTGACAAGAATTTATTCTAGGGTAATTTGAGACCCCTCCCCTCTTTATAAGGGGAATTATAACTCCTCTCCCCTTTAAGAGGGGGGGTTTCCATACAAATTTCCTCATAACTCGAGAACTAATCAAGCAAATGGAACCAAATTTGGCATGTGAAAGTTTTCGAGGGCAAGAAAATTTTCTATGTTGAATTAGGACCCCTCCTCACTTTAAGAGGGGGGGCTCCTGTACAAATGAAATAACAATTTCCTCATAACTCGAGAACTAATCAAGCAAATGGAACCAAATTTGGCATGTGTGTGTTTTTGGAGACAAAATTTTTTCTATGATGAATTGGGACCCCTCCCCACTTTAAGTGGGGGGGGGGGCTCCTATACAAACGAAATACAAATTTCCTTATAACTCGAGAGCTAATCCAGCAAATGGAACCAAATTTGGCATGTAGGTGTTTTTGGAGGCAAGAATTTTTTCTATGATGAATAAGAACCTCTCCCCACTTTAGGAGGGGGGGCTCCTATACAAATGAAATACAAATTTCCTCATAACTCGAGAACTAATCAAGCAAATAGAACCAAATTTGGCATGTGGGTGTTTTCGGTGACAAGAATTTATTCTATGGTAAATTGAGACCCCTCCCTCTTTATAAGGGGAATTGTAACTCCTCTCCCCTTTAAGAGGGGGGGCTTCCATACAAATTTCCTCATAACTCGAAAACTAATCAAGCAAATGGAACCAAATTTGGCATGTGAAGGTTTTCGAGGGCAGGAAAATTTTCTACGGTGAATTAGGACCCCTCCCCACTCTAAGAGGGGGGGCTCCTGTACAAATGAAATACAAATTTCCTCCTAACTCGAGAACTAATCAAGCAAATAGAACAACATTTGGCATGTGGGTGTTTCTTTGGTGACAAGAATTTATTCTATGGTGAATTGAGACCCCTCCCCTCTTTATAAGAGGAATTGTAACTCCTCTCCCCTTTAAGAGGGGGGGCTTCCATACAAATTTCCTCATAACTCGAGAACTAATCAAGCAAATGCAACCAAATTTGGCATGTGAAGGTTTTCGAGAGCAAGAAAATTTTCTATGGTGAATTAGGACCCCTCCCCACTTTAAGAGGAGGGGCTCCTGTACAAATGAAATACAAATTTCCTCATAACTCGAGAAATAATCAAGCGAATTGAACCAAATTTGGCATATGTGTGTTTTTGGAGACAATTTTTTTTCAATGATGAATTGGGACCCCTCCCCACTTTAGGAAGGGGGGCTCCTATACAAATGAAATACAATTACATATCCTCATGACTAGAGAACTAATCAAGGAAATGGAACCAAATTTGGCATGTAGGTGTTTTAGTAGGCAAGAATATTTTCTATGGTGAATTAGGACCCCTCCCACTTTAGGAGGGGGGCTCCTATACAAATGAAAAACAAATTTCCTTATAACTCGAGAACTAATCAAGCAAATAGAACCAAATTTGGCATGTGGAGGTTTTTGGAGGCAAACATATTTTCTATGGTGAATTAGAACCCCTCCCCACTCTAAGAGGGTGGCTTCTACACAAATGAAATACAAATTCCCTCATAATTCGAGAACTAATCAAGCAAATGGAAACATGTTTGGCATGTGGGTGTTATTGGAGGCAACCATTTTTTCTATGATGAATTCGGACTTCTTGCCTTTTTAGGAGGGGGGCTCCCATACAAACGAAATACAAATTTCCTCATTACTCTAGAACTAATCAAGCAAATGGAACCAAATTTAGCATGTGGGTGTTTTTGTAGGCAAGAATATTTTCTATGGTGAATCAGGACCTCTCCCCACTTTAGGAAGGGGGACTCCTATACAAATGAAATACATTTTAAATAAATATTTTCCTCCGGTTCCAGCTCCAGTACCAACTACTACCCTCCATGACCGTAATATGTACAAACCAAAAAATAGAACAAAAGACTAAATGATATGTAAGCAAAGTGAAATTTATGTAAGCAATTTAAAAATAACATTAAAAATGTGTTTTACCACAGTACCCCTTGACAAAGACACCAACAAAGTGTCGAAACGTCGGGAAAACATCAAACTTCAGTCTTGATAAATTTCTACAAAGACTGCCCTGCCGAATATTAACAGTTACAAATGAAATACAATTACATATCCTCATGACTAGAGAACTAATCAAGGAAATGGAACCAAATTTGGCATGTAGGTGTTTTAGTAGGCAAGAATATTTTCTATGGTTAATTAGGACCCCTCCCCACTTTAGGAGGGGGGGCTCTTATACAAATGAAAAACAAATTTCCTTATAACTCGAGAACTAATCAAGCAAATGGAACCAAGTTTGGCATGTGGGAGTTTTAGTTGGCAGAAATTTTTTCTATGGTGAACTACGACCCCTTCCCCTTTTAAGAGGGGGGCTCCCATACAAATGAAATACAAATTTCTTTATAAATTGAGTACTAATCAAGCAAAGAGAACCAAATTTGGCATGTGGGAAATTTTTGAGTCTTGAATTTATTTTATGATAGTTAGAGACCTCTCACCCCTGTGGTAGGGGGATATGGACTCTCATACAAATAAAACAGAAATTTTTGCGAAACTCAAAAACTAATCGAACTCGAGAAATTCGAGACTCTTCCATAAAACATTAATCAATAACACAAAAACTATCTATAGTAACACTAGATCATTCAGGACGAAAAGAAGTAAAGCAGCTGTATATTTTGCCAAAATAGCATTTAAGTAGCATTTAAGGCTACTTAAATGCTTATTGGCCTATATTTGAATAGCATTGGTGATGCTTATTGGTTACCTGGGATGCTTTCATAGTTACGTAACTGCCAAAATGAATCATCTAAGGTTGAACTCCTCAGAAACTTGCAAAACTCGAGATTGTGAAAAAGATCATCCGAGATTCATGATTTATGTACAACACAGGTTAATTTGTGGCAATACGAAGTTTGTCGGGTCAGCTAGTCTTATATATAAAAATGGATTTCTGTTTGTCTGTCTGTCTATCTGTCTGTCTGTCTGTCTGTCTGTCTGTCTGTCTGTCTGTCGGGATGTTCCTTATAGAATCAAAAACTACTGAACCAATCGGCGTGCAAATTTGCATATAGCGGTTTTTGGGGCCAGGAAAGGTTTTAGTGATGGTTTGAGAGCCATCCCCCCACTAAAAGGGGGGGCTCCCATACAAATGAAACATAAATTTCAGCATAACTCGAGAACTAATCAAGCAAATAGAACAAAATTTGGCATGTGAAAGTTTTCGAGGGCAAGAATATTTTCTATGGTGAATTAGGACCCCTACCCACTTTAAGAGGAGGGGCTCCTGTACAACTGAAAAACAAATTTCCTCATAACTCGAGAACTAATCAAGAAAATAGAACAAAATTTGGCATGTGGGTGTTTTTGGTGACAAGAATTTATTCTATGGTAAATTGAGACCCCTCCCCTCTTTAGAAGAGGAATTATGACTCCTCTCCCCTTTAAGAGGGGGGGCTTCCATATAAATGAAACACAAATTTCCTCATAACTCGAGAACTAATCAAGCAAATAGAACAAAATTTGGCATGTGAAGGTTTTCGAGGGCAAGAATATTTTCTATGGTGAATTTGGACCCCTACCCACTTTAAGAGGGGGGGCTCCTGTACAAATGAAACACAAATTTCCTCATAACTCGAGAACTACTCAAGCAAGCACCAATTTTTTCTATGATGAACTAGGACCGCTCCCCACTTTAGGAAGGGGGGCTCCTATACAAATGAAATACAAATTTCCTCATAACTCGAGAACTAATCAAGCAAATGGAACCAAATTTGGCATGCGGAGGTTTTTGGAGGCAAAAATATTTTTTATGGTGAATTAGGACCCCTCCCCACTTTAAGTTGGGGGGGGCTTCTACACAACTGAAATACAAATTTCCTCATAATTCGAGAACTAATCAAGCAAATGGAACCATATTTGGCATGTGGGTGTTTTTGGAGGCAACCATTTTTTCTATGATGAATTAGCACCCCTTACCTTTTTAGGAGGGGGGGCTCCCATACAAACGAAATACAAATTTCCTCATAACTCTAGAACTAATCAAGTAAATGGAACCAAATTTAGCATGCGGGTGTTTTTGGAAGCAAGAATTTTTTCTATGATGAACTAAGACCGCTCCCCACTTTGGGAGGGAGGGCTCCTATACAAATGAAATACAAATTTCCTCATAACTCGAGAACTAATCAAGCAAATAGCACCAAATTTGGCATGCGGAGGTTTTTCTAGGCAAGAATATTTTCTATGGTGAATTATTACCCCTCCCCACTTTAGGAGGGGGGCTCCTATACAAATAAAAAACAAATTTTCTCATAACTCGAGAATTAATCAATCAAATGGAACCAAATTTGGCATGTAAGTGGTTTTGGAGGCAAGATTTATTTCTTTGATGAATTGAGACCCCTCTCCTCTTTAGAAAGCGAGTTATGGACCCATCTCCCCTTTAAGAGGTTTGGCTTAATGAAATGCAAATTTCCCTATAACTTGAGAACTAATCAAGCAAATGGAACCAAATTTGACAAGTGGGAGATTTTGGAATCTTGAATTTATTTTATGATAACTAGAGACCTCTCACCCCTGTGGTAGGGGGATATGGACTCTCATACAAATAAAACAGAAATTTTTGCGAAACTCAAAAACTAATCGAACTCGAGAAATTCAAGACTCTTCCATAAAACATTAGTCAATAACAAGACCACAAAAACTATCTATAGTAACACTAGATCATTCAGGACGAGACGGCCGCGAGTGTTGCCGGCGACCCGCCGTCGGAAGCGCCGCCCACTAAGGGGAGGCAACTCCCCGCAGAAATCACCACTATCTAGATTTATTTGCTTTCCTAGGCCTACCTGGGTTTCCTGGAACGAGCGATAGCGAGTAAGGAGAGGATCGCGAAATGGTACTTTCCACAAAAAAGTTTTCCGTGAAATGGTACATTCCGCTTAAGGTTTTTCGCAAAATAATATTCGGCGAAATGTTGTACAATCATGGTGAATATTACTATCCGCTTTCTGGCTATGCAATGAGGGGACAGGAGAGTTGTTTTTCACTTTATTGTGAGGAAAAATTGTAAATTTGTAAATTAAACTACCCATTCCTGGTAACTAATAAGCATTAACATAAGCTGCAAATCTGCGTATCTGGCATTTAATACTGCACGTTGTTGTATATTAGCTTTTTGACTGCATAGGTGTTGTAAATTGGCATCCAAAATTGTATTCAAGTTCTTCGTGTCGGTAATTAGCTGTAAATTAGTATTTTCAGCACTATAAGAAGGTTATCAGTAAAGTAGCTGTATATTTTGCCAAAACAGCATTTAAGTAGCATTTCAGGCGGCTTAAATGCTTATTGGCCTACATTTGAATAGCATTGGTGATGCTTATTGGTTACCTGGGATGCTTTCATAGTTACGTAACTGCCAAAATGAATCATCTTAGGTTGAACTTCTCAGAAACTTGCAAAACTCGAGATTGTGACAAAGATCATCCGAGATTCATGATTTATGTACAACACAGGCTAATTTGTGGCTATACGAAGTTTGTCGGGTCAGCTAGTATGTATATATAAATGAATTTTTGTCTGCCTGTATGTTCCTTATAGACTCGGAAACTACTGAACCGATTGGCGTAAAAATGTGCATGCAGGGTTTTTTGGGGCCGGGGAAGGTTATTATGATAGTTAGAGACCCCTACCCCCGTAAGAGGAGGGGCTCCCATACAAGAGAAACACATATTTCTGCATAACTCGAGAACTAATCAAGCAAATGGAACCAAACTTGGCATATGGGGGGTTTTTGGAGGCAGGATTTTTTTCTATGGTGAATTGGGACCCCTGCCTTCTTTAAGAAGGGGGGATTAGTCTTCTAATCTGAAGTCTGATCTAATTATATGATGTAGTTTTACGTCACCCTTTCGTACAATCCCGAGGGCTATATACCTTGTAGTTTTTTACGTTTTATTACAATTAGAGTCAATATTTTAAACTCTTCATCGCCACGGTTAAATAAAAATATATGTTTGACTACCGCCAACCAAATTGAATTCTCATCTTACCAACGCTCTAAATCAAACTGTAAATCAGTCCATAAAAGGCTTCAGACTTCACTGATCATCAATCAAATCACTCTTCCCGAATCAAAAAAATTGGCACAGTACAATCCTCCGTGTCGTCAGGGAGATCCAATCCAAGTGCTGTTCCAATGTATATTGTGTCATGTTGCTACCAGTAAAATTTCCCATACAGTACGAGTCATTACTTGCAGAAATTTATGCGTACATATGATACAGATTTTATGTCACTGCTCACTGACGAGCATAAATTTTCCACATCCAAAAACCCTCCTCACCTGCTGGTTGCGGCACTGTTGCAGTAGGTACCTGCAGCGGCAAAGTCTGACAATGAACCCGAACTGCCATTTTTACAACTTTTCATTACGATTATTGTTATTTGAATTTAATAAATTTTGTATCCTAGTTGCACGGCATTCTCTCCTCATAGAGCGGAGGGTACAACGAAATAATCTGGATGAAATTGAGTTTTTTTATTCAACTTTTGCTGTTTTATAGGCAAACCAGCGAGTAAGGAATTCGCATAAATTTTTCTGCAATTTCATCATGTTTGATCACTGATTTGTATCGCCAGAATCATAAATTTCGCAACACATGACGCTATAACAGGGTTCATACACGGGGAAGTAAAATCGGTTGATTGCCGGTTGATGATGAGGCGCAGCGCAGCGCAGCGGCTGCAGGACAAAACCCGCGACATCCAGTTGTGATATTTATGTTTATGGAAATGTGCGCCGGGACGGCCGCTATCCAGGCGCTGTAACCTGATGCCTGGCTCGTCGGATGAGGGTTGGAGAACTGGTAATATGCAGGTGTCATCAATATTTTTTTTCACCCGATGAGATTGCTTTTTTGTTGCTATCATATAGGCACATCAAAGTTTTCATCAGTGTAAAAAGAGAAAATTATAGGTGCTTGGTGTTGATTCTATTTTATCCCATTTTTTTGTGCACCAATAACGAGAATTCCATGGAGATGTTTTATTCAATTGGCGCAGAACGGTGGACGGTGACAAAATTACAGGGAAAACCGGGATATCGATTTCAGAGTGAATTGATAAATAAACTAATTGTGGTATCTGATTGCCACTATTGAAACCGTTTCAGTGAATATTGATATAAAAATTGAAGAGAGAGAAAGGAATGTGTTAATTAAAAAATGATTCGGATGAAACCCATGATGGTAGAATATTCGGTGTCATTTGGCCCAAGTGTTCTCAAGTGGGACTCATTTATGACTTGAAAATCATGGACCAAACTAACAAAAGTTTTTTAACAATTTTCTTACCATTTCGCGCGCCCGACGGGGGTCGTCCTGGCGCAGAAATCATTACACTAATAGATTATGCACGACAAAGAAACTTCCGCTGACTGTGTTCGGAGTCTTCAAAGACTGTAACAAACAGACGAACCCGCAAACAAATGAACGAACAAACAAACGGCGCGGAAACATATCAGTTCCCTGGTTGGTTCCGATGCGAGAAGATCAAAGAAAATCATTTTTTCTTCCGCTGCAGCCGCCGCCGTCGTCGGTTGGCCTGATCCGACTGACGATCCTCCAGAGGCAGCCAAAGGACTCATTGACGCTCATTACGATGATTCCGTTCGAACGTGGCGCGTCTCACAACGCTCGGTGGAAGCAATGCCGCAGGCAATTTCAAATTGCTGGAGTAAATTAATAACTCGCAGTTGGATTTTACGATTTACTTTTTTTTCTCTAGCTTTGTTTCAACTCAAACCACTTTGGAACGGAAAGGATAAGAATCTCCGAGCCAGGTTTGCCAGGACTCAACTCCACGCGGTGCAAGTTAAACAGCGGAAAATGATTCGTTACATTGTAATGGCTTCTCGTCGAGTAAAGTTTGTGTTTTTTTTTGCGACTTTGATAAATCCGGGATGCTCCTGGGAAGAGCATAAGGATCAAAGCATAACGGTGTGCACAAGGCAGGAAATGAGCTCGCGGAAGTCAGCTTTGAACCGTGCCCGCTCGGGACGGTTTTTTTCCTCGTTTCGTAATTAAAAATTGACGAATGGCTGCTCAGGGTTCAACCCTTTTGTTCGTTCGCACGCCTCCTGGAGAAAACACGGCAGGCGGAGCAGTCCGAATCCCATCATCATTATTGCCCTTATCGGTGCAGGCGATAGTCTTTATCGAACTCGAGAAGTTCCATACATTGCATTGAGAAGGACCTCATCAGCTCGAACGTGACCGAAACAATGGACCGGCTGCGGCAGCCGTCAATCGATATTTAATTTTTGACACACGTGTTTACTGTCCTGTCGCAAAGAGAGTTTTCGCCCTGCAGTTATTTTCCGAGGTAAGTGTATTTATTTTGTAAATTTACGCTAATGAAAAGGCTTTACTAGACCCATTGTGTGTATGTCGATTGTTTGACGGAAAATCGAACGACAAGCGATTGAGATTTGTGCGGCACCGTCTCGCTGGCCCTGGTCACGTGTCTTTTGTTTGAGGTTATGTTCACAAATTGACGGGCGGTCACAAAAACCATTTTGTCGCTCGGCACCACCGCTGCAAGAAAATCCCTCTGTACACACGTGTGCAGAGCAAAGGATCCGAACAACAATGGAAGTTTGGCAAAACGGAGAAGTGTCTTGCAAGAGTATCGTACCTTTCACATAAGTACTGACAAGTTGAGTCATGAATTGTTATTCTTTAAATGAGGTAATAGTATTTCTATCAGTCAAATAATAATATAATTGTTGCGGTCATAATAGTCAAATACCGTTTTGTCAGTTGCGTTCTTAGCAGTTTCAAAGCTGGAATATATTATGATTTTAATCACAATTGTCTTTAAGAGGCATTTAATTTTATCCATCAATTATCATCGTTTTTATCTATTTACAGGCTTTTCTCTACTGGATTCGACGACAATGCTACTATTTTCAATTCTAACTCAATCTTCTGACTATTGCACTACGATTGTTTACATAAACAGTGACACGTCAATCCCTCAATGTACTTACTTTACTTTAGTAGCAACGGTCCCTTACCGATCCTGCGCCAAACGAACTATGGTCCACGTGCATCGTCTTCGTCAGCACACACCCACCGGGTGCGGGGTCTGCCTCAGAGTCTACGGCCTCTTCCTGGTTCTCTGCTGCAAATAGTTCTGGCTACTCTTTCGTCGGGCATTCTGGCCACGTGTCCAGCCCACCGCAACCTGCCACATTGCGCTACCTTCACTATATCAGCATATTTGTATACTTGGTACATTTGTACTCGTGATTCATGCGTCTACGCCACACTCCATTTTCCATTTTGCCACCAAGTATAGATCGCAGTTTTTTACACTCAAAAACCCCAAGCACTCGTCAATCAGCTTCCTTTAGCGTCCATGATTCGTGTCCGTACAAGGCTACAGGGAGGATTAGTGTTCTGTAGAGCGCTAGTTTTGCGCGAATCTGCAAACTACGGGACTTCAGCTGGCTACGTAAACCTTAGAAAACCCGATTCGCGGCTGCAACTCGTCGTTTCACTTCGCGGCTTACATCGTTGTCACACTAACTCCACCTCGGCACCAACACCACTTGGTCTCCACACGTTCCCTGCCAGTAACCATGTACTTCGTTTTGGTGGTGTTAATGGTAAGTCCCAATCTCGCCGCTTCCCTATTAAAAGGCCTGAAGGCCTCAGCTCTTCCACTGCTCTACGGTTGATTCCGATGATATCGACGTTATCCGCAAAACCAAGAAGCATGTGAGATTTCGTGATGATAGTTCCATTTCTTTCCACGTTTGCCCTTCGTAACGCACCTTCCAAGGCAATGTTGAATAGCAGGTTAGAGAGTGCATCCCCTTGCTTCAATCCATCCAACGTCACGAAAGCAGCTGAGCTCTCACCCGCTATTTTAACGCATGTTTTGGATATTGGATCCGTCCAGCGTCACACGAATCAGCGTAACTAGTTTCGTCGGAAAAACATGTTCTAGTATCATCTGCCACAGCTCATTTCGTTTACCTGAATCGTACACCGCTCCAAAGTCCACAAACAGATGGTGTGTCTGCAAGTCGTACTCCCGGAACTTGTCTAGAAACCAACGCAGGGTAAACATCTGATCCATCGTGGAGCGACCCTCACGAAAACCAGCTTCGTACTCGCCGACGAAGGATTCCGCTAACGGTCTCAGTCTGCAAAACAGGATACGGGAAAGCACCTTGTAGGCAAAATTGAGCAATGTAATTCGTCGATAGTTTCTGGCAGAAACTTTCTGCACTCCAGTCGTTGCCCCTTTTTGAAAATTAGGCATTTGAGGCCATCCAACCACTCCTCCGGCATTTGTTCTTCCTCCCAGATTCTGACAATGATGCGGTGGATTGCTTCGTACAGCCGCTCGTTCCCCACTATTAGAAGTTCAGCCGGGATGCCATCCTTCCCAGCAGCCTTACCGCTTTTCAGCTCACTGATTGCCTTTTTAACCTCCTCCTGTGTTGGTGGCTCCACAGCTTGACCATTGCTTACAATTCCTATCCTGTCCTCTGCTGATCTCTGCGTTTACCTCTCCATTCAACAGTATCTGGAAGTGCTCCTTCCACCGGGCTGCTACCGCCGTTTTGTCGGTAAGTAGGTTGCCAGCACTATCATTGCACATCACAGGCATGGCAAAATTCCTGCATCTCGCCGTTTTATAGAAACTCCGTGTGTCGTTGCTGACATATCGCTCCCCTGCGCCGGCGAGCACGTGCTCCTCCTACTCCTACGTTTCTTTAGACGATGGATTCTTTTTTCCGCAGCTCTGTCTCTACGTACCACTTTCTGTTTTGACGCGTTGCCGCAGTGAGCATGCGACTCCTGGCCTGGTTCTTTTCATCTGTCACTCTCTGGCATTCGGCATCAAACCAGCTGTTACGCTGTCTTCCACGCATCGTGCCTACCACCTCTCTCGCAGCTGTTTCGATGGCACCATGGATGTTCCTCCATAGCCCATTTATATCTTCTCCTTTTACCTGCTGTTCTGCGATTCGCTGGTCAAGCTTCCTGGCGTACTCCACTGCCACGCTGTCTGCCGTTAACCGCTGGATGTTAAAACGCAGCGTCCTCTCAGTGTGAACTTTCGCCGTGTTTGACAGCCTTGCGCGAATCTTACTCACTACGAGATAGTGGTCAGAGTCGATATTTGGTCTCCGAAAAGACCGTACATCGATAACATCCGAAAAGTGTCAAGACATGATCGATCTGAGAGCTAGAGTCTCCATTTGGATGCCTCCAGGTGTGTTTCCGAATACCCAAACGTGGAAAGTACAGATGGCCATTCCACTAGCCGCGGCAAAATTTATGAGCCTCAGACCGTTATTATTGGTCGACAGATGAAGGCTATGTCTTCCAATGACTGGATGGAAGAATTCCTCCCTCCCGATCTGCACATTTGCAACTCCGATGATGATTTTCGCGTCGTGTTTTGGGCACTCTCCATAGGTCCTCTCAAGCATGTCGTAAAACTTGTCCTTAGCATCATCGGATTTGTCATTTGTCGGTGCGTATAAGTTGATTAGGCTGTAGTTGAAGAATTTGCCCTTAGTCCTCAACACGCATATACGGTCATCTACGGTCCTCCCTTGGATAACTCGTTGCTTTTGTTTTCTCAACACTAGGAAACTCCATGTTCTGCTTTTTTGCCGCCACTGTAGTAGATGTGGCGAAAGACTGCAATAGGGTCTACTGCACGGAACTCTCTTTCACCGGAATTTGGCCACCGAACTTCCTGAATAGCAGCGATCTCCACTCCGAGTTGATGCTGCTCTCGAGCAAACAAGCCAGCCCGTGCCGGTTCATGGAGAGTTCGGACATTCCAGGTACCAAGTTTCCAATCGTTATCCCTTAATCGTTTCCTTGTCCCTTGCCGTGTCCTGTACCGATTGTTCCGTCCTGAATTTCTTTCTTTGTTATTCGTGGTAACTGAGTTTCTCGCTATATTACCTCACCGGGGTCGTGATACCTACATCCCGCTGATGGGTCTGCCATCTTAGGTATAGCTTGCGGGATACAGCATTTCATATTCAGCCGCCCGTTCCGAGACAGACGCTGTGTGAGCCACCCCTCACCTGGAGAACAGGCGCTCTAGTTCGCACCTCCAAGCTTAGCTGCTCCAGTAAGTACATGAAGCATTTCCGGGTACGGCCATCGACCGTCATCATTTGACTTAGATCTGCGTGGAGGCGCTAGGTGGGAGCATGGGAGAACCAGAGCTACAGTATTCCCCCCAATAAGGACGCTAATAGGGACCGCGTTAATCGAAACCGTGTTAATGGAGTCTACATACACGCTTAAAAAATTTAACCCGCGAATGAATAAGATTAACTCAGAAATGAGTGACTTTCAACTCAAAAATGAGTAAAAACCAACTCACTATGACAAAAAGTGGAACAGCCCAAAAATTTGAGTAATGGCAATTTCTAAATTCTGAGTAGTATAGGTCGACCTCATAACTGAGTTAAATTTACTCGTAATTTGTGTAAGTACTACTCAGTTTTGGGTGAAATGGCACTCATTTTTGAGTAAATATTGCTCATTAATGAGCTTGTACGGTGGAACTCATAAAAGGAGTAAGAGTTACTCAAAATAGTGTGTAAAATATACGCATGTTTTGAGCTGTTCCACTTTTCGTGAAAGTGGGTCAAATTTTTTAAGCGTGTAGCATATGGGAATTGACTTAATTTATTCCAGCATGGAATAACTCGTGATCTTGACCGTATAGAACGTTGCTGTCTTCGACAAAGTTGTTCAGCAGATCGAGGGCTTTTCGTTGGATCGTAGTATTTCGGAATAACCTCACTGCGTGGCGCTAGCGTATATGTAATATTTTTGTATTGGCTGTATCTTGCGCTGCTGATTATCTAGAAAGTTGCGGTCTTCGGGAAGGTTGCTTAAATCACTACCACCTTCAAGATGGCATGAGAAATATCGCAGAACTGACTCACTACGTGGCGCTAGTGTATATGTAATATGCTTAGACAGGCTGTATCTTGCGCTGCTGACTATCTAGAAAGTTGTGGTCTTCGGGAAGGTTGCTCAAATGACTGCCACCTTCAAGATTGCATAAAAAATAGCTCATAATTAACTCACCACGTGGCGCTAATGTATATGTAATATGCTTAGACTAGCTGTATCTTGCGCTGCTGACTATTTAGAAAGTTGCAGTCTTCGGGAAGGTTACTTAAATGACTGCTACCTTCAAAATGGTATGGAAAATAATGCGGAATTGACTCAACGGACGGCTCTAGTGTACTTGTGATTTTTTTGTGTTTGCCATAAAACTCATGATTTTGGTAATGTACAAGAAGTTGCTTTCTCCGGAAAGATTGTTTAAGTGACAGCGGTTATTTAACTAGTAACTAGCCGAAAAAAAAACAAAAATATTATTAATCAAAAAAAATTGAGATTTTCAGGAATTTTTACTTGAAGTCTAATCGTGAAACCCGAATCTATTCTTGCTTTTCATGTATTTTTTTTTGCCGATTTTCGGAAATTACATTATTTGTGCTTCCACTTTTGTTTCGTGCTAGAAGCGGCAACACTCCGTACACTCTTTTTTCCAGTTCTTTAGGCTGCAAAACCCAGAGATCAATGATTTTATACAAAAAAAAATTTCTCAGGTTTAACAATAATGAGTTTGCCTCCTGATTTTTAAAGCCAATTTTGAAGGGCGGGGGGTCAAAAACGTTAAAAATAATTTGCAATGGTCTAAATGTTGCTAGAGAATAAAATTGAGCGTTGAACGTTCAGCATTGCCAGGTACAGCCTGTATAAGAATACTACATTTACGCGCCGCGAGTGAGTTCTGCACTATTTTGCATACCACCTTGAAAGTGTCAGTCATTTGAGTAACCGTCCTGAAGACCGTAACTTTCTAGATAGTCAGCAGCGCAAGATATAGCTTGTATAAGAGTATTACATATACGCTAGCGCCACGTAATGTGTCAGTCCTGCGCGATTTTCCATATTATCTTGAAGGTTTCAGTCATTTGAGTAACCTTCCCGAAGACCGCAACTATTTAAATAGTTAGCAGCATAAGATACAGCCTGTCTAAGCATATCACATATACACTAGCGCCACGTAGTGCGTCAGCTCTGCGCTATTTCCCATGCCATCTTGAAGGTGGAAGTCATTTGAACAACTTTCCCGAAGACCGCAACTTTCTGGATAGTCAGCAGCGCAAGATATAGCTTGTATAAGGGTATTACATATACGCTAGCGCCACGTAGTGAGTCAGTTCTGCGCGATTTTCCATACCATCTTAAATCTTGAATCTTGACCTTGACAATCTTGAATCTTGAATCTTGAATCTTCCCAAAGACCGCAACTTTCTAGATAGTCAGCAGCGCAAGATATAGCTTGTATAAGAGTATTATATGTACACTAGCGCCGCGCAGTGCGTGAGTTTTGCGCTATTTACCATATCACCTTGAAGGTGTCAGTCATTTGAGTAACCTTCCCGAAGACCGCAACTTTCTAGATAGTCAGCAGCGCAAGATACAGCCTGTATAAACAAATCACGTAGACACTAGCGCCACGTAGTGAGTCAGTTCTGCGCTATTTTTCATGTCATCTTGAAGGTGTCAGTCATTTGAGCAACCTTACCGAAGACCGCAACTTTCTAGATAGCCAGCAGCGCAAGATATAGCCTGCAGAAGAGAATTACGTATACGCTAGCGCCACGTAGTGTGACAATTCCGCAATAATATAATCCAATGAAAACCCGTTGATGTACTGAACAACTCTGTCGAAGACACCAATCTTCTATACGGTCAGGATCCCCAGTTATTCCATGTTGGAACCAATTAAGTCAATTCCCATATCCCAAGCAACAATGTGAGTTTGATTGTACTCTTGTGGTGGTTTTCATGACCAATTTTGGTCTTGAATGCTATCATAAGAGTGTAATAAAACTCAAATTGTTACTTGGGATGCTACGTAGACTCCAATAAGGACGTTCGACCGCGTTAATGGAATCACTCGAGACCGTCCTTATTGGAAACGTTCTTATTCGAAACCGCGTTATTCGGGGGACTACTGTATATTTGACACTCCTTCCAGGTAACTCTCTCCATTTCATAACCCAATCCGTCAGTGTATTCGCTCGTAATGAAAGGTATGTTGTTCATATTTTCACCGTGACGAGGGGATCGTCAACAATAATAAAGATATAGTATAGTATAGATATAGTATTTAGATTAAAACGATCACTTACTCTACATGTGTCTTGGGTGCATGTGTTTTGTAATACAAAACGCGCTCTTCATTTTTGACAGCTTGAAATCGTCGCAAAAAGAATCTGCTTGGCTGCATGTAAATTATAAGTATATATTTTGCTTGTCTAGCACTTAAGGGGAAACCGAAAATGGCTCAAAGATGGCTGGATAAATGGCTACCGTTCGATGCATGTATTGTTTTGTGCCTTAAAAATGCATCTGTATTGGCAGAGCACGTAATTAGTGCTTCCAGTGCTGTTATAATTTTCTAAAACTTGTTATTCCATTTATCGTCCCGCTATATATCAACAAACGCTCAGCAAAACATAATTGCTAATGGAAAATGAATACAGCTGATCATATAGATCATTACGTGTTTAAAAAACATATAATCTGAAATTAGTTAATAAATATTTGGTTGCGCACATATTTCGTTGCACTAGCGCTTTCCGAAAAAACAGCACCACGGTCTCAAAGTTTCGCCACATCAATGAGCTTTTAAAGAGCTTTCTGCTTTTACCGCATCGATAAGCTTAGGAAAATTAAGCAAACTAACAGCTGACCAGCAATCAAAAACTCGCCTTCAATGCAAACGGATTAATTAGCCATCCTATTGATCCTTTGCATTATTCAGGTACTGCTGCAAATTTTTGATGAATCGGAATGTTTTGATAAAGAAAATAAACCATACTTCGGGATGTTCGTAGTCGGCGCGGTTGGCTGCGGATCAGCTGTGTTTATGTTTGCAAGCTCTGCCATTTGACATATATTACCAATACTAATGCAACATTCAAATAAACGTTTAAGTTTTTAACGAACACATGAGATGTACAATACAGTGTTTGTCGCTCTAACACAATAACGTTAGTCAGTTTCGGTTTCTCCTTAAGCTATTGTGCGCGCATTCCCTTACTGGA
Organism: Sabethes cyaneus; assembly: GCF_943734655.1. NCBI lineage: Eukaryota > Metazoa > Arthropoda > Insecta > Diptera > Culicidae > Sabethes > Sabethes cyaneus. The sequence goes on along the minus strand of NC_071353.1, from coordinate 127,270,886 downwards.
CACGACGGTTGAAACAGTCGTGTTTCTGAACGGTCGTAAAGAGGGTCGTTTTTAGCTTTTGACAGATAAAATGTCAAATTGTGTCATCATCGCTGTTTCATTATTGGAACCAATCGAGCAAAGTAAATAAACCTAGGAATTACCGTTCTATCAGAAGAAACGGAATGAAATTCAGCATGAAATGAATTTGTATTTTCAACGCCGGTTTGCCGAAATTTCATAGTGAATAAAGCGTAGTTTATCCTTCATTATCCAAACAAGCAATAACAAAGCAATAACGTTCGTATTCGAAAACAATTTGTTTAATGCTTTTGTATGATTAACACGAAGTCACGATTAAGGTTGCGACAGAAACGCAATGAGCCTGTGTTGCCAGTTATGGCGATAAAACATTACGAACTGTGTTGCCAATTTAGTCATTTTTTACCTTTGGAACGTTTGAAACAGTATCTGAACTCCCCTCGGAATCCATCGATCAAGTAAATGCACAATATTGATTAACTTGACAAAATAAACGATATTTGTCGACCAGCATTTGAAAAGGGCGGATATGCCAAACGTCAAACAGACCGAGCGAGGGTTATGTTTGCTGGAGCAGCATAGGAAAATGAACTCTCACTCGTTCTGTTTGACAGTTGGCTTATTCGCCCTTTTCAAATGTTGGTCGAAATTTGCCCTCGTGACGATTCTGGCGACGGTTTTGCCCGCGACGGTTATAATCGCCTACGAAAGGGTGGGAAATTAGCAATACCAGTTGTCAATACACAAACATTTCCACCAATCAAAGGTTCAATGAGGAAAAACTGGTCTTCCAAACAAAATAATATTTACATATCCTGAGTGATTTGCGATTAGGGCGCAACTAGCAAAATGTAAACAAATCGTTTTATTACACCATCAGCCTAAAAAGATTGTTAATATCCATGGCAATCTTGCCTTTCTGTAACGATTCTGTAGTAATCGATTGAATTATTTAAAAAAAAGTTTTTAGTGATGGGCGAAAGAAGTGCTTAACCAAAACAAAAGACAATTTGCAGTTTATCTCTTTGCTTTGTTATGAAGTAACAGGATCATTTGCGAATTGTTTTGTAAACAGGCGATAGTTCAGAGCGAAACTACCTTGTTTTCTACACACAGGCGCATGTAAACAGGCGAAATTACATAAAAAAATCAAAACAAGGCGAAACAGCAACGGGCGAATCTCATTGTCAAAATGCTTTGAGGCTCATTTCAAGGGGTTCAACTAGAAAACTTAGATTTTGAGCATGAATTCACAGATTTAGTGCAGTATAGTTGGGAGACTACATGTTTGCCAATTTACCGTGACCGGCGGTCACTGACCGCCCCTAATTCTGCGCATTCGGGTTTCGATATCGGTGAATATCGAAGTATCGATATTTTGGTTGCGATATACTCATTACTCAGTATCGGACCGGTCCGATATATTGCGATACCAGATATCGATACTTTGGCTTTCGATTCCCATCCCTAGTGACCGCCCCTAATTCTGCGCAGCTCCTAATTCTGCGCATTTTTGTTTATATGAGTATTTTTCAACATTGTGCATAACTATGATCATTGCATTATTTTTTTATAAATGTCTGTTGAATATTACGCCATTATTCACTAACGGGCCATAATATTTGAGAGCGAAATAATTTAACGTGAAACTGAAATGATTTTATATGGCAGAAAACATCGTTGTTAGCACCAAAGCTAAGATTGTCCTTCTAGAAAATTAACAAATTTATGATCGAAATTCTTTGCAATGATCAAATTACCCAGCATAATTAGAAAGAATAATTAGTTTTAGTCAGGTTTAGACAAAAAGAGTGATTGCATGCATTGCTTTCCTTAGAAAAATGCGAAGAATCATAAAAATGTCTTAACTGCGCAGAATATGGTACGTTCACGGTATGTCTTTAAACTCGATTTTTCTCACTTTTGTTTAGAGTACGACTTGAAAATGTACTTGCAAATTATCACAACCATATTCCTCATTGTAGGTATACATTTTGATAGTTGCGTCCTAATCGCAAATCACTCCGGATATTTTAAAATTCAGGTTTATTTTTAATAAGAACTGTAAAATTGGGGTTAGTTCCGGTGTAGTGGTTAGCATTCACGCCTTAAGCTGTTCAGGTGACTATAATGAAACAAAAAAAAAAACTGTAAAATTAGATTTCTCACCGAAACAGCATTACTTTTACTTTTAATTCAATATTCAAAATGTCAAGTTTTAATCAATTCAAACTACATGCAAAAGTTGCACTATGGATGTTTTTCAATAATCTAGACATGTAACTCAGTAAAGTAGCAGTTATTCAACCCCTTTCGATGTTAACGCCAAAAAAAATCCAGTCTCGAAGTTCTCACGCTTCGATCACCGCAAACAATAATCTATCAAAAAATTTGATCAACCGTAAAATTAGATTCGTAATCGTGTGTCGAACAACAGCCGATTGTCGTTTTCTCGATTTTGAATTTCAATCCCATCGTCCTTCATGCATTCAGGACACAAACTTGGGAGACGGAGGCTAAATCAAATTTATATTTTGAAATGTTGAATATTTTTGCAATGCGTTTCCTAGCATGAATTATGGGGGAACCAATCGCGTTTGACGACTGTGTGGCTCCGAAAAACATTTCCTTGCTAACTTCTCGCGAGTGACGAATTTTCTTCTCGCTTCGATGTCTTCAGTCTTCAGGGATTCGTTGTCCTTTCCGATGGATTATCGGATTTTGCTTTGCCGGTTAAAGGCGCCCCTTGTCGGGAGGAGCAGCAGCTACAGGTACAAAGTGCGAGAAATGGTGTGATAGGCCGATTATGAGGTAATGAGTGAGAAGTTAATGCTTTTCATGGATGTTTTCGGTCCGATCTAAAAAGGCGATGAAAAAAAAACACTCTTCAAAGAAGGTATTCTCTGACGCAAAATAGCATCGTTAATCACACGCATCGTTGGAAAGGGAGCGCTTTGAATTAGCATTCCTTGTCTGGCTTGTCTGGGTGTGTCACACTTCTGAAGGCCGAAGTCTTATTATAATTACAAGTAAGTCTCCCGGGAGTTGACGACGTACTTGCAATTGTAGCAGAAAAAAATGACCACCCTCGTTGAGCAAAAGGCATTCGTCGCCTTTTTTAAACACTTCTAATCCCGCCGTTGTCAAATTGTAAATTGAATGTGATTAATTACTGCCCCATTCGTAAAAGGCCAGTTTTTTTTCGCATTTTTCAAATGCAACAGAAACGTAAAAGAATGCTGTTTTTACTGTAATTATTTATGACGAATGTTCGCTTTGACGGATGGAATAAATTATTAAAAATAATTTGTAATTGAAAACAGCTTCTTTCAGTGGTGCACGCTCTTGGTCATTTTTCAATTTACCCCCTGCTAAAAGGGATTCGCATTTTTTTCTTTTCCTCCAGCAGAATCGAAAACAGAAACCAACTAGACTCCATCCTATGTATTTACAACGAATCAAAATCCCATTATCTCGTCCGTTTGTCTACCGTGCTAACCGGTGGCCCTTTTCAACCAAAGCCCATCGAAATGGAAGATATTTTCTAATCTTCTATGGGTAGGAGTTTGTCCTTCCGAAACTATGACCGGAAAATTGACACGTTTGCTCAATCGCGTCGATCTGCCAAAGTGTCTATTGTGATTTGTTCAAATTCGATTTATTGATTCGAATTTGGCCAACTTTTCTCACGAAGCTCCGATGGCCCACATTTGTCGTGCCGAAACCGTACTAACAACGGGTTTCTTTATACAGCAGTGCGGGTAATGGCTATTTCCGAAAACAATTTGCACTTTCCCTTATGATGACGGTGAAATGGACTATGACCACGGTGGGTTTCTACCGGGGCTGAACAAACATTGGTAATGGATGTGTTTAGATTGTAATCGAATTCAAGTGGTCAATTTTTGCTGCTTCTTTCTGACTGATTTATAATAGAGAATGGAGCTATAAATAAAGGTACATTAATGTCATACAAATAATCGTTATGAGATCAGATAGTACTGATGGTCACGTTTGGTAGATTAGTATTCTTTTTTACAAATATCAAATAGGCAAACGACGCTTAAAGTATATAAAACAGCCACAATATGAGCAAAACAATGAAAAAATAATCATATAGCTTGATGACGCTCGGTTTCACGTTGCCAAACTTGTTGAAACCTACTAGAAAACACTTAATTGGGAAATCAGACAGTCACAAACCATATGTCAATGTACGAAAATTATCATAAATATCTCTCAACAGATTTAAAATCGTTAATAAAAGCTAAAAGAACAACTTTTTTCTTCCTTTTATCGACTATAGGTCACTTTATGTTTTCTTTTCCGGGAAGAGTAAATGTTCAATATGATAAATCAAAAATTAGATGTACTGAAAATCTTGATCTTAGACTAAAAATATCGACTAAGCGAAGGTAAGAGTCGAATTCACAGTTCTCAATCTCAAGTTGAGCGTGTTAGTTTAACCAATTACACCACTAAGCCGTCTGACTTTTTTTCGATCCAATGATAACTCTGATCATTCACGCCAGGTTGTCCTGAAAACCGTGTTTGTGCATTATCGACCATAGCTGTTCTCGATCGACTTTATCGTATGCTGCTTGGAAGTTTATAAGCATGTGATGGTGGGCACGTTGTACATTTCTGCAAGGTCGGCCGGATGATAAAAATGTGGTCCGCAGTGGCGCGACCCCTTTTGAAACCTGCCTGATAATCCACTATGAAACCATGAAGTAGCGGTGATAACCGGCGTAACAGGATCTGGGATAGGTAACATTTACCAGCGTTATGCAGTCGCAGTAGTCGAGCCGATCACTAATCATCCATCCATCTTACATCTATGGGCATCCATAAGAATTGCATATGACGAGGGTGGATGATAGATATGGCAACAATGTAATTCCCGTGCCGTTGCTTGCTGCAGTACGAGCGATTTCGAAAATTTCTCATTTTTCGCACAATGAGAATCTAAAGTTTTTTATATTTCTCTTTATTTTTGGTCTGTTTCTCATTGCGTGGATGTATTTCTCATTCGTGGCAGCAATTCTGCTCATTGTGTTGATCGAAAAAAGTTGCACTTTTTGCACAATGAGTGAGGAAATGGCAAGCCTGGAGATAGGAATAAAAACTGGCTTGATATAAACGAAAGGAAACACCAGATAGAGTGGGAGGAAAAATGGGACATCACAAAGATAAAAAAAAACAATGGAGCAAACGGACGAGAAGAAGAGGGAAAACGGGTTAAAAAACGAGCAGACTGGGCAACAATGGCGAAGAGCGGAAGGGAAAAAAAGAAAAGTGCGAAGAAAAGTAGAAACCACGAAGAAAACTAGGAAAACGAGAAAAAGTGGAGAAAAGAAAAAGCAGAAAAAAGAAAAAAACCGAGATGAAAAAGTCAAAAAACTAGACAGAAAAGAAGAAATAGAAAGGGACAAAATACGGGTGCAGGGAAATGGAGAACAACAGAGAACAGAGCATTATTAAAAGAGGACAGAAAACGCAAATAATGGATAAAAAAAATTGCAAACGAAAGACAAAAAAGATAAAGAAGATAAAACGGAAAACAAAATGGGAGACGGAGTAGTAATAGTAGCAATAGTGAAAAGCCACCATCACTTCAAGGACTTGTCAGTCAGTGTATGTAGTAATTCTACTGTAATTCTACAGTAGATCCAAATTGGATTATCAAATGAATTTTACACTAATGCTTTTACAGAAGGGCCAAAAAGGATTGGGCGGACGCACAAGCAGAGGCACTTGTGCACATTCCAGGATTATAAGAGTCGCCTTCCAGCATTAGGATCCTTCCATGTAATAATCAATTTCGCTGAACCAACTTTAACCCACGTGATGATTTGTTTGTGAGAATTGTAAACTGCCATATTTGCTTTATACCTTAAGGATTCAAGTTGGCAATCCACTCTATTATTCAGCCTTCCACAGATATGATATCAATAATAATACTATTAATAATATGATAAGTATTAAGATGAAATGTTGCATATATGGGCAAAAATAGAACAATCTCACCAGCAGTCCTTCGAATGGAATAGTGTTGCGTCCTTTGAGTTTCCATAAGTGCTTCTAATAATTAATTTAATTTTTTTCTTCTGGTATCCATGTGCAGTATTAAAACTCGTTTTGGCTAAAGTTTTCACTATATAACAGGAGGTGCTTCATAAGCTAAAACGAAAAAAATAATTAAAATAACTTATATTAGACTTACCTATTAGTAAGGCCGTGCGGCTCCGCGGACTGCCCAAAACCGCGGTTTTGAGATCAGGTAGCCGGGAACCACCAGGCATCGCACCTCCTAGCTCGGCTACTCAATAGAGCATTACCGGGTATGGCCACGTGGAGGCGCTAGGTAGGGGCTTGGGATGGTCAGAGTTCATCATTTGCTTTTCCCCATTTCACACCCACATAGTACGAGGAAGAACGGAGCAGACAAAAACGTAAAACTGAATACATGCGAGACAGGAAAAGAAGAAAAACGGAAGAAAAAGACGAAAAACGGAACAGAGGAAAATCACTCAGGACTCAGGAAAAAAGTGAAAAATTTAACACGAAAGAAGAGAAAGAGGATACAACGGGCAGAAAAAAGAAAAAAACGAGAGAAAAAAGGAAGGAAAACGAGACACGAAAGGGAATACAGAATAGAAAACAAGAGAAACCAAAAAGGATAAGAAGAATAACGAGAGAGATAAAAGAAAACTGATGGACAAAACTAGGCAAACAGGAAAAAAGGTCAAACGGGTTATAAAAAGAGAAGAATGCGATAAAAACGGGAAAATGGGAACGAAAAAAAAGAAAAACAGGAGATAAAAAGGAAAACGGAAAGGGCGAGGGAAAAGGGAGCCAAAAACATGATAAATGTAAAATAAAAGTCGAAAAAACGGAGCATCATAGAGAAGAAAACTAGGTCCGACGAAAGCGAAATATAAGAAGGAAAGGAGAGACAACAGAGTTGGAAAGAGACGACAAATCGGTACGAAAAATAGGAAAATAGAGAAGAGAAAAGAAAGAAAACGGAAGTAAATAACGTGTAAAAACTTGAGAAAAGCAAAACTGAAAGTAAGAGAAATAAGAGAGAAAACAAAGCAAAACGTAACTACGATACTGGAAATACGGTACAGACAAATGAATACGAGAGAAAAACGGAAGGAAAGTGAAAGCAGACCAACGAACGATACAGTAAAGGAAAAAACCGGAATAAAAAGAAAATAAAACGGCACTGAAAGGGAGGAAAAACGGAACTGAAAAAGGTAAAACATATGAGAGTATAAGACGATAAATTTCAGCTCTAATAAGTAAAACTGCGTGTCACATTTCGTGTTCATGTACGGTTTGAAATAGTTCAAGTCCTAATTAGTTCAAATTCAATTACGTGTCCGATTTTCAGCCCAATCCCAAGCCTAATTTAATACCACTTTTGGTCGAATTTTAAGTCAACTTTGATTTCAAGTCCAAGTTCAAGTCTAATTCCAAGTCTAATTCAATTCCTATTACAAATAAAACTTTAAGTCCAATCTATACCTATAAAAATGGATTTCTGTCTGTCTGTCTGTCTGTCCCTATGTTCCTTATAAAATTGAAAACTACTGAACCGATCGGTCTGAAAATTTGCATATAGGGGGAGCCAAGGAAGGTTCTTATGATGGTTAGAGACCCCTCCCCTCACTAAGAGGGGTGGGGGGTGCTCCCATACAAATGAAACACAAATTTCTGCATAACTCGAGAGCTAATCAAGCAAATGGAACAAAATTTTACATGTGGGTGTTTTTGGTGACAAGAATTTTTTCTATAGTGAATTGAGACCCCTCCCCACTTTAGGAAGGGGAGCTCCTATACAAATGAAATACAAATTTCCTCATAACTCGAAAACTAATTAATCAAATGGAACCATATTTGATTTTGAATTTTTTCTATGATGAATTAGGACCCCTTACCTTTTTAGGAGGGGGGGCTCCCATACAAATGAAATACTAATTTCCTCATAACTCTAGAACTTATCAAGCGAATGGAACCAAATTTAGCATGTGGGTGTTTTTGCAGGTAATTTTTTTTCAATGGTGAATTGAGACCCCTCCTCTCTTTAGGAAGGGAATAATGACCCTTCTCCCTTTTCTCCCTTCCATACAAATGAAATACAAATTTCTTCATAACTCGAGAAGTAATCATGCAAATGGAACCAAATTTGGCATGTGGCGGGTTTTGGAGGCAGCAATTTTTTTAATGATGGTTTGAGACCCCTCACCCCTGTGGGGGATAATGACTCTCATACAAATAAAACAGAAATTTTTGCATAACTCAAAAACTAATCGAACTCGAGAAATTTTAGACTCTTTCGTAAAACATTAATAAATAACAAGACCACCATCAATAGTAACATTAGATAATTTAGCGTGAGACGGCCACAGGCCACGAGTGTTGCCGGCGACCTGCCGTCGGAAGGGCCGGCCACTGCGGGGGGCAGCCCCCGTAGAGATCACCGCTATCCATGTTTATTTATTTTCCTTGATCTACTGACCTCAATTTCCCTCAATTGGATCACCCCTGCGAAATGGTACTTTCTACGAAAAGATTTTCCGTCAAATGGTACATCCCGCGTAAGATTTTTCGAGAAATGGTAACTCTATATTTCGCGTTATGGTCAACCGAGAATTGGCGTTCCGCAAAATGGTATTCGGCGAAATGGTTTGTAATGATGGCGAATATTTAAATGCTATCCGCTTTATTTTATCAGGCTAAGCAATGGGGGGAGTTGTTTTCTACTTTACTGTGAGGGAAATTTGTATATTAAAACACCCATGAACTCCCCAGAAAATTGCAAAACTAAAGATTGTGACAAAGGTCATCCGAGATTCACGATTTATGTACAACACAGTTTAATTTGTGGCAATACGAAGTTTGTCGGGTCAGCTAATTTTAAATAAAATCTGCAAATTCTATTTTAAATCCAATTTCATGTTTAATTCCTGGTAAAACTTCTTGTCCAAATTACTCTAAATTTAACCTTTCATTACTCGCGCCAACTCGATTTATAGGCATGCGAAAAACTTAAAGAATTCACTCGAACACTATTGCCATTTGGTGAAAAACCTATGAAACTATTTCCTGGCATCAACTTTCCTGCGGATCAACTTTGCTGAAAACAGTAAATTTCTTTATTGCTGGAATCCAGTGATATACCGAGATAAATTTAACGGTTTACAGGCGTTGTACAAAAAGCAACAGCGCGAGTAACGCAAGGTTAAGTTCAATTTTAAATCCAATTTCCAGTTCAATATGAAATAATATTTTAAGCTCTAATTGGTCCAAATTCATTGGTCTAATTTAATGTCTTATGTCAAATCCGATTTAATATTAATGTTTTTATGTCCGATATGATGTTAAATTCAATTGCACCTGAAAATCCGGAGTTTTAAACCTAATCGGCCGGTATTTTTGTACTAAGGAATAATATATTTATCATCCTATGATTATTCCGGTTTTGCAGGCCAAAACATTCTTTATTTATTTATTTTTTTTATTTATTTATTTATTTCTACAGAACATTCATCTGAATTTTTAAAATCTTAATAAATGTGCGTCAACTTTATAAAATATTCGATCCTTTTAGTTTCGCGACGAATTTCTGCGTTGACTCATTAAAATTAAACAATTGTTCAACCATTTCGAAGGTCCTCATGCACGCGGTAATCGGTTCCTGATAACCAAATGATGTTCGGTGGTAGTTGGTTTGTAGCAAGCCAGTTGAACGGAGAGTACGTTGAGAAGCGCGGAAGTTCAGGAGAGACAGAAGTGTCGGTGAATCAACATTACCATTGATCAGTTTTGCAATAAAAATTGCTTGTTGCCATTTTCGACGGCGCTCGAGTGTATCGATTCCGAGTAGACGGCAGCGATCCGGATACGGTGGCATGTTAACGGGGTCACGCCAGGGAAGCTCACGTAACGCAAGTCGGACAAACCTTTTTTGAATACGCTCAATCCGCAAATTCCAAGTCAACTGATGTGGAAACCAAACTAAATTGCAGTTTTCCAGTATTGGACGAACTAGAGAGCAATAGAGAGCTTTCAGGCAATGTGGATCTTTGAAATCGCGGGCGATTTTGGAGATAAACCCAAGCTGGCGTGTGGCTCTTGATATCAATGCGACATGATGTAAGTGAAAAGTGAGCTTCGCATCAAGGAGAACCCCGAGATCACTTACACGGTCGACTCTCCTCAGTTGCAATCCGTCGACGTGATAATCAAACAAAACTGGCTTTAAAATGCGGTGAAACGTCATGACCTCACACTTGGCAATACTGATTACGAGCCAGTTTCTTCGACACCAGCCAACGAAATCATTCAGCATGTCCTGCAGACGGAGGCAATCATCTATGGTTCGAACTACCAGATACAATTTAAGGTCGTCGGCATACACCAATTTGCAGCTAGATGCGAGTAACAAAGTCACGTCGTTGAAAAACAGCATGAATAACAGGGGTCCCATGTTGCTTCCCTGCGGAACACCTGAATTATTAGTAAATTCCGAAGACATGCATGCGCCGAGCTTAACGCGTAAGATTCTACCGCATAGGTACGAACTCAACCATTGAACGAATCGACGAGAACCACCAAGTCGCGATATTTTACACAGAAGGATCTTGTGATCAATGCGATCGAAAGCTGCTTTTAGATCGGTGTAAATGACATCGATTTGTGCCTTCTGCTCCATATGCGATATACACGACGAAGTAAATTCCAGCAAGTTAGTACAAACGGAGCGACCTGGGACAAATCGATGTTGAGAGGTAGAGATGTAATTCTTTGTACGGGAGAGAACCACGCCACTCACTATAATCTCGAATAGCTTGGAGCCAGCCGACAGACTAGTGATGCCACGGTAATTTCTAACGTTCTGCCGGTCCCCAGCTTTCAACACCGGAAACATAAAGGATTGCTTCCATATTCCGGGAAATTTCCCTTGCGCAAAAGACTTGTTGAAGATATAGCATAGTGGGATTGCTAGCACCTCAGCGCATTTATTAAAAACGACAGCAGGAATTCCATCGGGGCCTGCTGAGTACGATCGTTTTAGCTTCTTTGCTGCGGCTAATATCATATCAGCAGTAACTTCAAAAATTGTCAAGTCGATTAAACTAGCTGGAACACTCTCTGCCGCGATCTCGGCTTCAGTTTCGGAAGCAATTCGATCGGCAAACACAGATGCGAAAAATTTTGCAAACAGCTCGCATGAATCAAGCTCTGATGTTGCCACAACATCGTCCAGGCAAACATTCAATGGTACGGAAGAGCATTTCCTTTTAGAGTTAACGAAGTTCCAAAAGTTCTTAGGATTTCGACGAAGATCGGTCTGCACTCGCAGAACATAAGATTTATACAGAGCACTGTTCAGCCGACGGTATGCATCACTACGATGTTTAAAGTTCAGCTTCGACAAGTTGGTTTTAAAACGGCGATATTTGCGCTGAGCATTGTTTTTTAGTCGCTTTAGTTCACGCAAGCGAACAGTACTCCACGCAGGTGAGCTATGGCGCTTCACAGTAGGTAGATTTAAATTCAGCCATTCCACAACAATACTGCAGAAGCACGCAGTCATGTCATCAACATCAATGAAATCACGCAGGAACTCCCAATCAACGTTCGACAAGTGATTTGTCAAAGCATCAAAGTCTATCTTTCGATAGTTTAACGATCTCGTTTCGTTATCCACACATACACGATCAGCGCTGTTACAATTGGCAGCTGCAAGAGTTATTGAAAGAGGCGGGTGGTGAGGATCGACAGGAAGTAGCGGGGCGATGCTACCCTCAACTAACAATCGATCAGAGGAACAAAACACTAAGTCCAGCGTACGTCCAAGGTGATTTTTTTGGAAATTTGCTTGGCGTAAATTGAAAAAATCCATGCCGTCTATCAACGCCGCACCAGCTGCGGGAGGATGAGTAGAAATACCAACTGGGTCAACATTCCAAACAAGTCGTGGTTGATTAAAATCTCAACAAACCAACATAACATCTTTATCGCCACATTTTCTGTGAAGCTCGCCAACAGAAGAGATATGTTCTTCAATTACGTCGATGATCTGGCTGCGATCGGGAGGTATATAAACGCCACACAGTAGCACGGTCGTGCCTCTAACACTAGCCTTCACACAAATTTGCTCCAGATTTTTTCCACTCATTATTTCGATGACTGAGCTGGGATGACACTGCGCTACACCAACCAACACACCACCAAAGCTGGATTTATTGCTATTGCAGGGACTACGGTCGCAACGGAATACAGTGAACGGTGACCCAAATAGTTGCGGGGAGTAGATTCGGTCGTCCAGGCCAGTTTCAGTCAAAATGATGATGTCTAGATTACATTCGCAGGTCGTCAAGAAAAGCTCATCGATTTTCGTCCGTAGGCCGCGCACATTCTGATAGAGGATCCGGATTCGTAGGTGACATCACGCTGCAACATAGGGTCATTCAGTGCGGGAGGAGCAAAACTGTCAGAAAAATACTCGCCTCTGGTGGAAACCCGAAGGTTTCCACCGTCCACAGAAGAACGCATTGAATTTAAAACTCCATTTGCTCCATTCTCGACTGACGGTATACGTTTTTTGGCTGGTAAATAAATTCGCGAAACATCAATCCAGCTGGCCATGAAGAGGGATCCAATGCTACCGCTTTCAATGCAGGATCAAGACCAACTTTGTATGATACGAATGACAGCGTAGTGACATCTTTATCCTTCGGAACAAGCCGAATTACTTCCATGGCCTCAGAAATATCAGCAATGTCCAAGCAACGGGAAACAATTTTTTGAACGTCACTGTTCGTAGCAAGCGGGTTTAAGCCAGATAAATACAACCAAAATTTGTTCTTAGCAGCAGCCGGGAGGATAGAAGAAACAAAAAGATCATTTAAGCTGATATCTTTTGTTCCACACACAGGCGCCGCATGAATGAGTGGCTGGCGCTCATCACGTCGTCGTTTTGCACTACGTATGGGCCAAACTGAAGTGTCACATATGGATGGGGTAGCAACGGGTGGCTTAGGTTTAGAAGTAAAATCGTCAATTTTGTTACTCAGCGCTTCGACAACACCGCACAGCTGTTGAAATTGTACGGACAGATTAGGTGTAGCGGAAGGCTGTGGCTGGCACTGTTTTGCTTCTTCTATATAGCAGCTAATGCTGCGGCCGTTTAGCTCAGCCCGACAGGTTGAGCAAATTAATAATATCTTCCCGGCTGCAAATGATTCTTTTAGTCCGCGAGCATTAATGCCACAGCACTGCTGGTTAATATGCAGAAATGCTTCGCAGAAACCACAGCGTAGTGGCTCAAGATCGTTTATTTCACATTTGCATTCTCCGCACAGCTTTTTATCCATTATGCTTTGATCAAACACCTTTGTATAGAACAGCAGATACAATAGAATGCGTAGCGTGGTGCTGTCGTAGATTGCGCTGTTAATCAGTTAAATCAGCAAAATAATCGGCTAATGCTATCTCGAATTCGTATATTTCACAGAATACGGTCACCAAATAAATCACAAATTACGATTGGAACAAAACTTGATATCAATCACTTGATTATTCGTCACAAAAATATAAAAACTTCGGAGCAGCGAAAACAAACAGCTGTTTCACTTGAAGGCGATATAACAACTTCTGAAAGGTCGGCTGCCCATCTTTGCCTACCTGGCAAAGTAGTTTTTTAGACGTTTCTAGGATGAGCATCACAGGGTGGAGTACTACCTTTCAATTCAAGTAGCAGACTTGGTTAATGATTTATTGCATCAACCTGATTGTCGAATTCTGTTATTAAGTTTGACACTAGTAGATACCAATATCTCAGCGACTCAATAATCGAAGCGCGCAAATTATATGCAATTTTGATAGGCTTTGTCTCCCTTCTGCTCGCATTTCGCAAGCTTGCAGTACATATTTCGATCGCTGACCCGGAAAATTTACGCAGTGTCAATGGTATTTCCATAGAGTGTCGACAAAAATTATGATTAACAAATGTGCCACTCATTGATACAATTTTACTTACTACCGCTACAGTGTGTGCCCTTAGGAAACTGACACTGCCCTGCATTCGAACCGAACTTGCTTTCTAGTGGCACTTTATTTGTGCTCGACTGTAGAAACAACATGTGCACTACTCATTGTCATTATAAATGGAGCGATTTTTTCCACGTGGTTGAAGCGAAATGGTGAATCAATAAATATTATTAACAGCGCACAATGAGTGCTGTTTATTTTTATCATTGTTTCCGATGACCGATGGTGGTGGTGGTGGTCATTGCGTTTATTTTTCCCGAATGACAGTAACGTGTTTAGGGGGCAGAAGATGCCTGAAAGATGCGGGTCGAGAGTCCATTCTTATTATTTATGGATTCTGGTGTCGGAAGGAAAACTATCACGTGTAATGAGGGTGAGGGTGGTAACGTTATTGGAGTACTGCCACTGAACAGTTGGACTTATTCAATTGGCGTCGCGATAAATTTTATGCAACTGACAAGTGCTTAAGCGGTAAGCGAAACCACTCGAATAATTGTTATTGTATATGCATGCATACATTTGTTGAGTACTTTGCTACTTTATGAACTTTAACCTCAGAGAAATGTTGCTTTATTCCTGCATTGATCCATTATGCTGCATTATGCTCAGATTATACAACCAAATGAACTGCTAACAGTGCTTCCGCGTATCGTAATTCGACTACAAAACGAAGTCCCGGTGACATTTTTTACCGCCACTCGTAAACTTTAAACGCCGCCATGATTTTCGATCCGATAAACAGGAAGGATGATAAATTAACTGATATTTAATCACAATAAAAAGCCATTAAGGCTTTGTCTCCCTGGTGATACCCCGCTGGCTAGCGCACCCTTCCGCTTCCGCACACAACACAAATCAGCTTCCACTTCTGGCAAATAAGCCGCCACCGGGTCAACCAGCCAGCCAGCCAGCCGGAGAACCCTGCTGTTGTCACCCCACAAAGCAACAGGACTAAAAAAATCGCCACCCAGAAAAACATATCTTAATTACTTTGAGTTTAGAGTGTCAAGCTGAAAAAAATTGTACTGAGCGAAAAAAGGTCGGAATCATAGTTAACTTTATCCGATCAGGATCGTTATTCTTCTATATATTTTTGCCCTCTAAACATTTCGTAATGATCCAAATATGTCTCTCGACATATTCGGCCGCTCGCTGTGACTGTTCCTGTCCCCTTTTTCGATTTTTATTCTGCAGCCAAATTGTCAATGTCCTTGCCGGGCAACGGATGCGTGTTTACATTGCCATCCAGCCACCACCATCCCTCTCGTTGCGTTGGTTGGTGTGACTCTTCGTCGACATTAGCGCGCTGACTGTTTCGACTGTACCTAGTACCGAAGGGACAAAGAGCCAGCCAGGTGTTCGTCATTACTTCCTCGTCGACGTACACCGGCTCTCCCCGTTCGTCCTGGTCATTGACAGCGACAAAAATGGACTTGTTTTTATGACCGGATTGACACCAATCCCACCCATGTCTTTCAGTGTTTTATTATTTTTTGTTTTTTTTTTCATTCTCTCTTTGTTCTCCCAATTGTTTGCCGATGGAAAAGTTATTAAATGTTGAAGGGTGGATGTGTTTGGGCTTCAATGTGGGGGAGATGGTTTAAAACTACATGCAGTAAAGGTGAATTACTTGTTAAGTACACAATTGCATCAAACCAAAAAACAGCAGTTTCTTTAAGTTCTATTTTGGAAAATTTTCACAATTTTAATCATTTTTACAGTAGGGAAATATGATGTGGGTTTGATATTTTCACCCAATTTTCCAAATTGATGGAAATTAAACTAAGCTGCCATTCCATTTATACAATAAAGTACGAAATCCCGTTCGAAATCACAATATAGCGTGTAGTCGTAAAACCGCACCCGACAGGCTACAGGCATAATTCGAACCTCTCGCACACATGTGAGTTGTTAGAGTGATGAAAAAAAAGTAATATTACTTTTTTGCTTCCTAGCTCAATTTAGACGGTAATAAACACACAATTTCCGTCCGTGATTATCACCCACCACCACCACCACCGCTACCATCGGGCGCCGCCGTCATCCGGTCAAATTTATTAGAAATCGACGCGAAGAAAATTTTCCTTCTTCGAAGTTTATGACCAACGCACTTGCGTCCAACTGGGCAGATTGATGGTGGGATTTTGGGAAATTGGAATTCCATTCCGGGGAAATTACGAGGCATATGTGAGATATATGGAGAGAAACGGGATAATTAAATTGATTTCTTCCATGCGAGATGTGTTTTACGAGGCAAGCTGGACGTTCTGATAGTTAATAATATTTTACTTGAAAAGATAGATATAATTTACAGGTTTTGATGCAATATTGCATTCTAGAACAACAGAAAGAAACACGTTTTCCTAGTTGACGTTTCACTAAAAATTTTATAAATTTCAAGTATTGTTAGGATCGTGTTCTATTTCTCAAACTTGCTAACAATAATTCTTCGTATCAACCGTCTACTAACTAATGATGTTAACACCGCTGGGCAGTGCGACGGTGTAATCGAAAACGGTGCATTGGACTGATCGCGGCTGGTCCTATTGACAGTTAAAATCAAAACAAAACAAACGGAATAAAACATAGCGCTACATATGGAAGAAAGTGGAATTAATAAATAAAATAAATAAAAGCAAAGATTAATTTTGAGTGAAGCTGTAGTGAAAGAAAAGTTTATTATATTGCAGAGGATAAAAGGTATTTAAATCAAAGTTTTTTGTTCCTGTATGGACTCATTACTGGCAAACGTTGCTTTCTCTGGAACCTCTACCTACCATATGTTTGGTTTTCGACGCATTGATCTTCCTAGCCTCCTTTTTTTAATCTGGCGTAGCTTACCTTCGCCGTCCCAAGCTTTCTAGTAATGATGTCGAGGTCGTCTGCGAAGGCTAGAAGTTGGCTACTGTTGCTGAAGATCGTTCTTCTCGTTTCGATGCCCGCTCGCCGGATCATACCTTTAATAGCGATATTGAATAACATGCAGGACAGTCCATCCCCTTGCCGCAACCCTCTGCGCGATTCGAAAAGATTCAAGAGTTCCCCCGAAACGCGAAAACAGCGTTCAACTGTATCGTATGTTGGAGGATTTGTCGGACAGTAAAAATTTTGTCCCATAAAGCCCGCCTCTGCCCTACGAATTCTCTTGCTATTGAGGATAGACGACGCAACAAAACCTGGGAGAGCACCTTGTAGGCGGCCTTGACCAACGTGATGCCGCGGTAATTACAACAACCTAGCGGGTCGCCATTTTTGCAGATGGGACAGACTACATCTTCCAGTCACTCCTCAGGTAATTTCTCCTCCTCCCAAATCATAGAAATTATCTAATGAAGTGCCGCTACTAGCGGTTCTTGGCCATATTTGCTGAGCTCTGCCGGGATTCGGTCCTTTCCGGAGCATCTGTCGACCGCCTCGCGCTCGTTTGTGATTAGATCCCCTCCCTTGTTCCTACACATGTCAGGTTTAGGTGTTTGGTTTACCTTCTCGTAAAACTTGCGCATGTCGTTAACCCGGAATTATTGTTCCTCGCGATCTCTGTCCTCCTTCTGGCGCTTTTCCCCCTCAGGATCGTGGTCAACTCATTTCGCGCTCGTCGATATTTGCCCAAATTCTCTCTGGTGGATATGCTTAGATAGTTTTTTCAAGCTTTTTTCTCTCTCTATCGCTCGCTTGTTTACATTCCCCATGCATTTCGTGCACTTGAGATTTCCACTCCTAGCGCCGCGTTTGCGGCCTCGTTAACGGCCGAGCCATCCGTTTTCGAGGGTCGAAGCATCTAGCTCCACAGAGGAAGCTAGATTTTCATCCAGTACGCGCAGCTTGCGCAGCTTACGAACAAGTTTCAATCAGGAACGAGGATATGCTTGGTTGCGATGGCTGCAAAGGTTGGTACCACAACCGCTGCGTCGGAATAACGGCTGGTAGTAGTAGGTTGGATAAAAAATGCGAAGGAGAAAGTTATAGAGTATTTGCTCGTAAGCACGAGGAAGCAAAAGAAGCACAGTAAGAATAACATCGATGATACCGATCGTGTCTGTGTCAAATCTGGCCATGCGATCTCCGTAGAGCAAAGATTGAAAAGCGGTTTGAGGAAGAAATGGAAGCAGAATGATTGCTGAAGAAACAGGAAAGAACTGAACTGAAACATGCGCTTGAAAGAAAGCTTGAAAGCAGGAAACGCACGCGTGAGCAAGAAGTTGAGGAGGACATGGCTCTGCAAGAGCAGATTCTTCAAGAAAGAAGAATGTAGCTGAACCGAATGAAAGTAAGGCGACAAGCGTTTTAAAACGAGACGGCAGATCTGGACCCTTAAATGGAATAGCTTAAAACGTAGCCAATGTAGAAAGTAAAGTGATGCCGCCGACTGATGTTGGACAAATCCGCTCCGGTCCACCAGCCATCACGTTCGCAGGGAAAGCAAACGAAGCGCCGCTTCGTAATCCAGAGGTTGGAAGACTGACGTAGCAAACTTTAAAGACACTGCTTAGTTTTGCCCGTAGTGATTCATCCAATGCAGATGATTCCGACGACGATGAAGAGCCGACAGAAGAAGACATATCCGAGCCTAGCGAAGCCGACGATCGGAAAATCATAGAGAGTGTTACATCCTCAATAGCCTAGTTGCAAAAGTTGATAAAACGAATCAACACGGGCTGGGGCAGCTACGTTCTAAACCGACAAAGATGCAACTGGTATCGAGGAGCGCGATTACTAAGAAACTACCAACTTTCTCTGGACTTGTATGAATCACGAGCTACAGGCACTACTTGGAGAGACTCCCTCCCATCGTACACCTGGTGAAAGCTGTGCAGTGAAATCCGTGAACCCATCGGCACCAAGAATAGAGGGGCCCAACGTGCTAGATGGTTTGACCAGGTTGAAGCCGACTTACGTGTGTCGAGACGCGCAACGAATTGGCGACGAGTAGCCCTGGACCGAGTACAATGGAGAGGAGTTCTTGATACGGCAAGAGACACCCCGGCTCTCGGCTGCTAAAGTAAGTAAGTAAGTATGTAAGTAAGGAAGTAAGGAAGTAAGTAAGTAAGTAAGTAACTTTCTCTGGAAAGCCGGAGGAATGGCCACTACTCTATGGAGCGTATTAAGTCGCGAATGGCGCTTGTGGTTTTTCAGATATTAAAAATCTGGTAAGACTACAAGAGTGCCCTAAAAGTCCGGCACTGGAAATGATTAGCAGACAGCTTCTTTTGCCGAAATCTATTCCAAAAATAATTGAGAAACTTCGAACTATTTACGGACGGCCAGACCAGCTACTTAAAAGTCATTTGGAGAGAGTCCCGAAGTTAGAACCACCAAAAGCTAGCTTCATTTCCTTTGGAACCGTAGTAGAACAGCTCTGTGAACATTTGGAAGAAGCAAATTTGAAATCTCATCTTATAAACCCGCTATTGATCCAGGACTTAGTGGGGAAACTTCCAGATAATGACAAGCGCGAATGGATCCGTTACAAACGTAACAAAAGGCAAACGGCATCTTGAGAACCTTTACCAACTTTATCTCCGAAATAGTATCGGATGCTTCCTTTGTACTACCGTGGAATTGCCATTATCTCTTGCATTCCTAAACTATTTGAATCAATTATAAATGAAAAAATTTTTCAACAAGTAAAACACAAAATTACAAGTCAGCAACACGGCTTTTTTAAAGGCCGCTCTACTGCCTCAAATCTTCTGGAATTTGTAACTTTTACTCTTAATGCAATGGACAGTGGCAACCACGTAGAAGCTATTTACACGGACTTTAGTAAGGCATTTGACAGAATAGACATACCATTATTAATCTTCAAATTAGGCAAAATTGGAATAGAACCGAAGCTCTTGAAATGGCTTCAATCATATTTAACGGAACGTAAACAAATTGTTCGCTTTCAAAATGCCCTCTCGGACCCTATTCAAGTCACCTCTGGGGTTCCCCAAGGTTCCCACTTAGGGCCACTTCTTTTCATTTTGCACGTAAATGACATTTCCTACATACTTAACCACTCAAAAGTACTTGTATATGCAGACGACATGAAAATATATATGGAAATAAAAAATGCCCATGACGTCGCAGTATTTCAGAATGAAGTCAATGTATTCAACACTTGGTGCAACAAATCTTTACTAAACCTCAATGTAAAAAAATGTAACTCAATAGCATTTAGCAGGAAAATTCAAACTCCCTCTATTGACATATACTTAGGAAACAATATTGTACCAAAATGTAAAATTGTAAGGGATCTAGGAGTAATCTTAGACTCAAAACTAACATTTACAGAACATTACAATACCATTATTAACAAAGCAAATAGAATGCTGGGCTTTATCAAACGCTTCAGTCATAATTTCAAAGACCCTTACACAATAAAACTTTTATACATTACATATGTAAGACCTATTCTGGAATATTGCAATATTGTATGGCACCCACAGACTGCGTTACACGAAGGACGCATTGAATCTGTTCAGAAACAATTTCTACTATACGCGCTTCGAAAACTTAACTGGACAGTATTTCCATTACCATCTTATGAAGCGCGCTGCATGCTTATCCATATACAAACACTTAAAGAACGTCGCGAACAAGCAATGCTTTACTTTATCAATGACATTATTTCTCAACGCATCCAGTCCGCAGATTTGCTTGCTCAATTAAACTTTTATGCGCCGAGTCGTAACCTTAGAACTAGAAAAATATTTATGGAAAAATCATATAAAACCAATTATGCGAAAAATGGACCAGTCAATAACATGATGCGTCTTTATAATCAAAATTGCGAAAGAATTGACATCACTATGTCCAGAATCCAAATTAAACTACGACTTAGCCATAGGAATAATGTATAGTATATAAGTAAACATTGTAATAATATTATTGTATGTAGTCTACAAATGCTTGACGAATAAAACAACAAATATGACTCGATATGGTTAAGCGATTATACAGTAAATCGTTTGCTTACATTGTTTTATGTTAAAAATATTGTTTCAATAGTAAGAAATATAGTAAGAAATTAGTAAGCTTCGGTCGACCATGGAAGAACCAGGCGAAGGAGAGCGGTGTATTATTCAGTCAGCAAATACCGTTAGTGAAGGACGAAATAGTCCAAACCCGTGTAAAGTGTGTCAGCAGGGACATGACATACGCAGATCGTCTGAAAATGGTTGATAAACGGTCAGGTGTGCTTGAACGAGCATGGTACGGCTGGTTGCAAATTCAAGCTACGATATAACGTGAATAATTTTTGAGAACCTCACAATGCTGTGCTACACCCGGAAGCAAATATAGTAGGGACAAGCGCTCATATCCGATCCACCGATGAAACCTTGTCCCGGATGCTACCGTTTAACCTTCACTGCAGTGACCACATCACAGTCCTGGTTTATTATTAAACGAAGCGTTATGCCTCTTGTGAAGAAGAATCTTACCGATCGACCGGGAATGTCCGCTGTTCATGAAAAACTTAACATTTAGTGAACTGCCGACCTTACGCGAGTTGAAAGGGAGTCATGTAGAATGAATCTATGGGCTTCCGCTGTAAAAGCAGACGAAAAATTACTGCTGAAAATAGTTCGCCCGGTGAAAAAGTTTTTGCTGTCACAACAAACGCTAAATTCAAAGAAGATCACCTTGCAATATCCCTATATGCGCAAGTTCCCGATTTCATCATACGACGGACGACTTGGCATATTGATCGGTCCTAACAATATCTACGCATTTGCGCCGATGGAGATAAAATTCGATTCGGTGCTGAATCCGATTGCAGTGCGCTGTAAACTTGGGACGGTATACGGTCCAAGCCAATCGAATGTACAAGAAGCCGTAGAAGCATATTTGAACTAACATCAAGAAACCTGCAACCAGAGCCTGTGAGATCTGCGGAAGACTCACTATGCGCTAGAGCAATTCGTTGTGAGTGTTCCTAAA
This sequence comes from Sabethes cyaneus, assembly GCF_943734655.1. Lineage (NCBI taxonomy): Eukaryota > Metazoa > Arthropoda > Insecta > Diptera > Culicidae > Sabethes > Sabethes cyaneus. The sequence goes on along the minus strand of NC_071353.1, from coordinate 127,248,869 downwards.
GAATCCGCCGATGATACGAACTATCAAACAGGTTGGAGATCAGCTCAAGACTACGCTTCTCCGGAATACAGATAAGCCACGGTTCCCGGATAGCTATTCGTTGTCTTTGAAGAGTGTGAATACTCAATGGCATAACAGGTTTCATGCCAGACGCCATTATAAATCGCACTGTAGAAATCACTCGACGTGGAGAAGCGCTGTGGGAACAAAGTACGTCTTACCTGTCCAAGGGTCTGCTGGAAAAGAGGCCGATACGCGAGCAATGTTGCCAATGATAATCGCGCACTGTGACAGCTTCACATGACAGCGTTGCCAACACTTTCGTCGTTAAGGGGGAAGTAGAGTGACTATATATAGAGTCCTGCATGCACCTCACATACATGTATCTCACAAAGAGGCTGAACAACGCGTACGCATTGACAAGATGGAGTCAATGTTTACAAAGCGACGGAAAATGGTTTGCAGGTGCGGCTTCTCTGCATTGTCCAGTAAACCAATGCACAATGGGCAAAAACGAGCTCGTAATCCCAAGAATTAGAAGCCGCTGGTTTGGAATTTTACAAGATACCTACTCTTATGTAAAAAACCCGATTTAATCCACCTAGTGGTGAAAGGACCCTTGTTATACGGTCTTACTTGCTATTTGAGACAGAAATCGAAATCGTCTTCGGAACATAATTCATCTATTGGTTATCGTTGCGTAGTGCGTTGGTTTACATAAAATTTTGGAAAATTGAATAAGTTTACAAAATTTTAACAAAATAGGAACACTATTATTTTGATCGATCCTTTTTTCATGAAATTGCTGAGTAAGGATAAATAAGTTGTTATTAAGCTAAGTAAGTGCAAATAATAGTAAGTAGTAAGAGGAAATCTCATTCTTTAAAGTATACATTGTCTAGTAAAGGTCTAGTTTATAGGTTTTTGAGCTATGCATAGTTTCCTGTAATGCCATTCTATTTGAATCACATCAATAGAGTTTTCTTGAATAATTTTAATCAATTTTTATTAACCTTCGGTTACTCACGCTGTTGTATTTTGTACAACACGTGTAGGCTTTTCAATGCCATATTGTTATAAAGTTACAAAACGTTGTTTAACTAACGTATATTCTTCAACAAACTTATTGTGCGCAAAATGTCATAATTATTCAATGCACTAATAATTTAAATTGTTGGGAAACTGTATGCAGCAAAACTATCAGCAAATGTAAAATGTTTGAAATGTATCCGTCTGCTGGAAGTCTGGTGATTCGGAGTCAAAGTTAGGGTATTCTTTATAATCAAAGTTCTACAGTTCTTAAACAAGCAAACATACAGGTATACTATTTTCAGCAAAGTTGTATATTTTTACTATTTGTACAATTTTGTAGTACATGAAAAAGTCATACAACAATTACAAAAAGAGCAAAAATAGAAAAACTGATTTTACAAATTCATATACAATAAATAAGATTTTTCTATCTTCGCTGCAGAGATAGTAGGTTACTGTCTTTAGCAAAATATCTTATAATAATATGCTATAACTTTGCAGAACACATCAATGTGTTATATTGACACTGAAGAAAAATATTTTATTTATTTCACTTTTAGGGGGATCAATCAACATTTGGATTCCACCAAACGATAGAGCTTTCAATTTCAAGAAACTCTTCCAAAGGTTCGATAAATCTAAAACCAAGTTTTCTCAGTCAAAACTCTAGTGCACACGTTTTCTATGGTTTAGGGCTATTTTGCGCGCAAGTTAATATCTTTTGACCGGTAAAACCAATTCTTATGAAATTTTGCATATATATTCGTAGTGTCAAAACCTCTCGTTTAATATTAAAATAATTGAAATTAGGTAAATTATCTTGGTTAAAATCATTATAAATTATTGTTAATTTTGGTGTGGTGTATACGGTTACTCATAACTTTCAAATTAAACGTCCAATCAAAAAATCATTCAATAGTGATCAATTAGGATATATTATCTTTCAAATGAGACTAATAGCGCATAAATCGGTTTGGCCATCTCTAAGAAACAGGCGATAATTATTACCTTGTCAAAACAGGTTTTTAAACATAACTTTTAAACTACTTGTTTGTTTTCAATTAAAAATTCCTGAACAATTTAGCTTTAAAAAGGGCTTTCATTTGATACTAAGATCGTTGAAATCGGTCATGTAGTTCCGGAGAAACACGTGTCACGTATTTTTCACATTTTTGCCTATAACTTTTAAACGAAACGTCGTATCACGAAGCAACTCAATAGTGATCTACTAGACAATAATACCTTTCAAACAAAAGTAATAGCGAACGATTCGGTTCAGCCATTTCTGAGAAACAGGCGATAGAAAAAATCATTACATACATACACACACACACACACACACACAGACATTGCTCAAATCGTCGAACCCTATCGATTGGTATATGTGGCTTGGCCCTCCGGGCCTCGGATCAATTTCGTGTTTTTCGACCAATTTTTAAACCTTTGTTATAGTATAACAAAGGTAAAAATGCAGGATCGGTGGTGCATCGATTGGTGATGGCTTCATCCTGCGCAGACTACGAAAAGTGGTCCATTTTGCCCTATTTTCCCCAAAAATCATGATAAAAGCTAATTAAACAATATAAAAACTTATTTGCCGCCCGTGAAACGAACTCAAATAGCTTCCAAATGTTGGCAAAACATCAGAAGAATCAAATCCCATCCAATCCATATTGTGTGAAATGCAGGTATAGTCTATTTTGTCCAATTCACCCCTAAATACATAGTAAAACCACAGACAAACGGACGAGACACTCGCGTTAATTCCATCGTCCAATCAAAAACCACTCATTTTTCAAAAAAGCATGTTTCGCATCATGTGTGGCTACGAGTTTTCAGTATAAAACCATTCAAATGTAAAAACCCTACAGCAGAAAACCCAGCAAATGCAAGCTACTCCATGCATAACAAAGCGCGCTAGTGTGCAAGCAAAATGTGCAGGACGATGGTTTTTAAGGGATTTTCTTCTATGTGTCATGTCAGTTCGTCAGTAATAAAACCTAATTGGAGCGATTAAAACTAATTCAACGACAGGGGATTAAACTCGAATAGTACCAATTTACTCGAAAGACATCAGGAGAGTTGATTGTCATCGATTTAGTGCCGTGATGAATTCACAATCGGTTCGTTTTGCCTGACTCTCCCCAAGATCTTCAAAAACACGTTCATTTGCTATTGCGTAAAAGATCGCAATTTCTCAACGATGGTGTCTTTGGAGAAAATTGTTAATAAAATATAGCGCATCTTATCCAACTATTAAGGTGATCTAATATTCAGCTATCAGGGTGATACCAACTTTTGTTTTTTTGAATACGTATAAAAACTTTTTTCTTCAGAAAAATTATAAAACACACTAAAATGAGCAACTTTGTTGAATATAGTAACTATCTAACATTTGATAGTTGCGAGATATAATGATTTATTTAAAAAGTGCACATAAAAATCAATTCTGCACAATAACTCCGCATCCAACTAATTTATTGCTTTCAACTGTTCTCCAAAGTTTTTCAGTATGGTAAAATACACATTTTTTTTAAAGACCGTTTTTACCTTTGAGTTAGTTTTAATCGCTTTAATTAGCTTATCTATGTATAAGCGGGTAAATTGGGCAAAATGGACTATTCTTGCATTTCACACAGTATGGAATGGATGGAATTTGATTCTTCTGATATTTTGACAAAATTTGGAAGCTATTTGAGTTCGTTTCCCGGGCGGCAAATAAATTTTTATACTGTTTAATTAGCTTTTATCGTGATTTTTGGGGAAAATAGGGCAAAATGGACCACTTCCCGAAGTCTGCGCAGGATGAAACTACCACCAATCGATTTCCTGCATTTTTTTACATAAAAATAGATATCTTGTTTGATTCCAAACCAGCGGCTTCTAATTCTTGGGATTACGAGCTCGTTTTTGTTTTTGTAACCCAGGCGTGAAACAATTTATCAATGTTTCCTCCACAGTAAGGCTTATACAAATTTGAAAAACAGTTTATGTCACCCTCCCCCCTTCAAAAATTTTCGAAATGTGAAGGGGCAAAAAAATAAAGAGTTATATTATTATGTTGCATTCTTTAGTGAAAAGCAAATTTTTTACAGTTCAACGAGTTTACATCTATAAATTATCCAATATGTGCAAAGTTAAAGCAATTATCCCGTTAGTATTGATCAACTTTCTTTCGCCAACTAACCTTTATGGTTCCTATTGCAAGTCACAGGCGACTATTTTGGCGTTCGTTTGCTTGTTCCATTTTAATTCAACGAATTAGATTGAGGCAAAAATCAATCAAACATATATATGAATGAAATTCTGTACCGCTGTTGACGGAGAAATTCCGAATTGCAATTGGCGTCATAGGTACTAGATAAGATAGAAACACGTCAAATTGAGGAGCTCCAAATTGGTCGTTTTATTCGGTAAAGTGTCCAAGTACGTACCTTATTTTTGCATGGTAGGACCGTAAAACACAGAGATACAGTTCTTTGCCATGAATTGGATGCATGCAGGAAGGATGTGACTGAAGTGTTCGAAACTTGAAATTTACGAAACAGTTTGCATCCTTAATAAGCAAAGGTGAACACGTTATTGTTGGAGAACAAGCATCAACAAAGGAATGAATGGCCTGATATTCATGACTAAAAGGTTGACCAAGAAATAAGCGGTTTCAAACGTGAATAGTTTCAGAGATTTGTTTTCTTAAAACATGCCGGTAGCACAGTATATGCGTTTCAAGTAAAAAAGTGGTAGGGACCTAAACTGCCATTTTCACACTATGATCAAACTGGTTCATCTCTACCAGGATCCTTACTTTATGTGCTTGGGTCGAAAAATATCGAAGTTTGATTCGGTTTGAACTAAAATTTAAGTACTGTACAAAATATCTGTATTAAATTGTTAATAACATGGAAAAATATACGCTGGTTTCTTCTCTTTTGTTTAGTTATTGAAGGTTTGATGTTATTATTTTTTTCTTGCCCCCCCTTCAACAATATTTTGAGACCAGGACATAAACTTTTTTTCAAATTTGCATAAGCCTAATTAGTGCCTAACGTTCTGTGAAGATCTTTGAAACAGCGTGCATCGTTGGTAAACTATGTGCAGTCGCGGCACCCAACTTGCTTGTAGCTTTTTCAAAGCTAAATAAATAATATTTTACAAGAAACGACTGAGTTATGCAAGGATGTCATGAAACATTTAATGTAATGAAACAAACTCGGCCAAAAAACGCTGACAATGACACTTATTTCAAGATTTGGGAGGACGAATTCAAGGAGGGAGTTGTTTGTTCCATCTACAAAAAGGGTAATCGGCTTGTCTGCTGCAACTATCACGACATAACATTGGCAACATCTACATACAAGGTAATCTTTCAGATCCTGTTACGCAGGCTGTCACCGATAAGACAAGGATTTGCAGGAAATTATCGAGCGCACTTCATAGAGTCTCGCGTCACTGTAAAAGAAATTTTTCCATTCGATAGATCGTTTAGGATTTCAAAGCAGCATACGATACAGTCGATGGAGACCATCTCTGGCAGATAATACACGAACGTGGTTTTTCGGACAAACTGGCGCGACTGATCAGAGTTACATTGGATTGAGTGGTATGTTTCGAACATTCTCAAGTCCACTCGAGACGTGGCGAGGGTAGAGACAAGGTGATGCCTTACCCTGCATGCTATTCAATAACGCTCTTGAGGGAATGATGCGGCGAGCGAACATCGATGCGAGAGGCACGATTTTCACCAAAGCCAGCCAACTCTTAGGCTTCGAAGCCAGAAACTTTGTGACGGCGTAAGTAATATACGCTAGACTGAAAGCGGAGTCTAGGAAGAATGGACAAAAAATAATTGCGACTAAGATCAAGTACATGAAAAAAAGAGACATTTACAATTCATTATATACCACGTTAAATTTTAAGCGTAATGTGGGGTATGTGCCCTTGTGTGCCACATCCTAGGTACGCCAGTCAACTTGGTCGACAAACTAATATTTATAATAATGAATATGGCACCAAATTGAGGACACAAAAATTGATATATTACCAATAAAATAAATAAAATTATAGCTTATTTCAACAAAGAATTTCTGACCGAAACTGATGCTTTGCAATAATATTCCCTACATTTCAATAACGCACACAATTCACGTGTCAAAGAAAAAATAAACTTACCCGATACAAAGTAGAGCAGCAGCGGTCGCCGACTGTTATTATGAGTTATGTGTGATCCGATTCAGCATAGGCATTTCCGTACTATAATTCTGGAGGGGCAAACATAACAGGGAGCAGGGTGTTGACGGATGGCTGTTTGGATTTTGATTATGTCGACCATAAACGGCCGTAAAAGCTGCATTAAGCGTAATCCTTAATTATTTGTTTTGGCCGAGTGGTGCCAATTCGCAGATACGTACCGGACCGAACCGAGCATAAACGACTTCATTTGTAACATCTTGGTCGCATATTATCCTTGTTGGAATGGAAGGCCACTTAATCCCGAACTAACGATTCTTGGCGCGTAGCGCCTTCCCAGTTCTGTATCTCGATTCCTATAAATCTGTCAGATTTTAGCACGAAACAACTAAACCATTCGGATCGTTTCTAAAACAAAAGGAACTGCTACTACTTGCACTGAGTTGCTGTATGTACCGTACATGAGTGGGAAAAACCAACACATTCCCCTCGGAGGATACTCGTTCGGAACTCGCTTCCTGTTGTTGATTTCAATTTACTTCCACTTGATGCCAGTAATCCTGCGAGGCACACTGCACACTGTAACTACGGAAAGCAGAAGTGCAAACATTTGGCTCACAAATTCTCCCGTGTGACCAATATTTCTCTGGTTTTCCACTCGTCCGTGCAGCCCGTGGATGGATGGTGGTCGACATTCTGCTATCGGCCGCACAACCGCCTGGCTGTTGTATCGCTTCGAGGCAACAAACCCGGGCGGACCGTACTTTCATTGTAACACGAGAGTTTCGAAGTTTGGTTAAGTCCGTTGTTGGTGGAACCGTAGCATGATAGGTATGTAGCTACTATGTTGCATCGTCTAAATACTGGTGCTGCTGCCACACGTAGCTGTGTTTGGAAAGCGCAAACAATTTCCCTCCGGATCACCGAAGACAGGACACGTTTCGAAACCTGAAGAGCAAAGTCGAACAGATTGAAAAAATAAAATATGACGTGAAAAATGGTTGGTTAAAATGTAACTTCCAGAATATTGTTTTTTTTTCTTATAGTTTAACAACAAAGTTGCAGCAATACACCGATGATCCGTTTCCTTTGCTTACTTTGCTTGCCGTAAGATTTTCTTAGCAATTTGTCGCTTTCTTACCTCAAATCGGAGGCAGAAGCAGTGAAATACATAGTACCGTGCCGTTACTGGTTTATCTTCGAATTTCCGATTTTTCAAGTTAGGAATTAGTGAATTAATGGATTTCTTCTACATTATCTTTTCTCGCATAGTCAACCAGATTTCCGATTCTGTTCACTGCGCTGAGAAAACTCTTCCTCCCGAACCCTTCACAGCGGCGCAGCAATGATTGATTGATGATCGTTTAGATTTATTACCACGGTCGTCACTCATTAACCTCCTTTCTAGTGTTTTCCTCGCAAACAGCTACCGTCCAGATAGACTACAACCCCGGTAGTCCTTTGTTTCCCTTGATATGGCCAGCGTGCCCTCCGCAGCGCGCGCCAGGAAGAATTTTCCGCGCGTCACGTGCCATCTTTGACTCATTTCCGGAAACAGCCTCTCCGCTATCTTGTCCGCTACACTGCCCCGTTGGCGGTGCCCGCCGGGATTATTAATGAGCTGAGTGCATTCGGTTCCGAATAGTCGGTGCGAATCCGTTAATGAGTAAGGCCATCACTGGTGGTGTGGGCAGACGTTTCACCGACAAATTCATTAATTTTCTGGGCGGTTTTTGGTGGATGGTTGGCGTACACATTCGATACACTTTTCAACTTTTGACAGCCATCGCGCGGTGGCGAATGGCAAGGTCGGAAGCCACGGTGATGGGCTTACCATGCATAGAAAAGTTAGGGCAATTTGCATACCGACCGCTTCGTGGAACCGATTGGATTGATGACGTAATCCGGTATAGCTTGTTCCGGCGTTTGCCCAAGTGTTGTTCGCAAGATAAGAACCAGCAGCCGATAGACAATTTATCTTGCCTGTCGTACTGACGTCCGATACTCCGATTTCACCACCAAGTATCGGACGTCAGTGTGCTTGAGAGCGGTGACTGATAAGTCGATGTTAGCATGTACTTCAATTTTTCTGCGAATTTCCGAGTTGAGCTGGTTGTAAATGTTTTCCCTTAAAGAGTTGACTAGACTGTGAAAGGATTTATCAAGCAAGGTGATGTTAATGACGCATGTCGTTTGCATTCAAAACAAACCATACCACATCAAAAATATTTTATCATCTGCACCCGACTTTCGCAACGTCTAAAATAATAACTTTGAAAAACGATTCCTCATTCCACCTCAACGAGAACAAAAAGCAGAGCTTATTTGCATTTACACCCCGTTGCTTCCCGCAAATGCGACGCACTTAGGATCATTTATATGTTGCGGCGAAGTAAATGAGCACCACTTCCTTAGAATAAATCTTGCTCCTTCCTCCTATCTATGGTGTGCACGTTACATATGAGTTTTACGACTCATAAACGCGTTCTGGAAAATAAATCCCGACTAAAATGTTGTGATTTTTATTCACAACCATCGCTGCTAAACCCGACTCGACTCGGAAAACGGTGTGTATGTATATCATTTACCATAACTGGCAGTGCCATCCATCCGGTCGGACAAGTTTGCACAAGTGAGAATGAGTTTTCACATACATATTTTGCCTCTTCCCCGCGCACCCAACGAACGACCGTTCTGGGTGGCCAGGGATAAAACGATATGTCACATTGTTGCTCAACCGGGTGGCAAAAATGGGTGGTTTTCTGGGCAAAAGCAAAACAAGCCTTTTCGGTGGTTGGAGGGCCGTCATAGATGAATAGTGTTTATGGATTTTTCCGTTCGATGCCACCGTATTGGAGAAGTTAGTGGAACTTCCTGACACCAGGTGCTATAGCTGTACCCGTGTTACAGTATTAAGCGTTTGCAATTCTGCAACTAATTATTGTATCAAAAATTTCTTGAAGATAATTTTAAGAACTTCAAGACAGATCTTCTCATATCAGGTAAATAAATCCAGGTGTCTCTTCATGAAGCCATCATTCGAACAATTACTACGAAAGAAGCGGTAACGAATAATCTTTTCTCGACAATATCTCATTGGTAAAGCATTTAAATGCAGATTTAAACTACCGTCTTTAGCATTCACGGGCGGGGGATGAGACCAATTCTTAATGGGACACTCGAACCAAAATAAAGCAATAAACATGTCTCTTCGAGTGGTTTCCCACTCGTTCCTGTGCTGAGTGGCAATGGTTGTTCGTTCCACCTACCGTATAGAACCCGGGAGATATTACTAACTTTCATTGTCGGGAAATTTGCATAAACTACATATTTTAAAAGCATTTTATTGCTTGGAAATTCAAATTTAATCATGGTGTAATTTGTTCTAAACTACATTGTGGATCCGTATAAGTACGTGTGCGTGTGCGACGAATGGTGAAGTTTCTTTCAATTTCAATTTCCGGTGTCATCAGGAGGGCAATAATTGTCAAGAACATTTGTCTAGATTACAAAGTGAACATTATAAGACCGTGGCAAATACTCCTTTGGTTTGAAAATTTGCACCACATCCCAGTTCAATCCAAGGCAGTAGCATTTCGATTAATTCAGAACACCTAGCCTGTCTTTTCAGGAGCAGTCAATCAGGCTTAAGACTTGAATCAAATGGTAACAATTGCTTACTAATAGTCTAATGAGCGATAACAAACAGTTTTATCAGTCCAAGCAAACCTACCTTAGAAAACTACGATAAATCATATCGAGCTTAGCCTCACCTTACCGGCACGACTGTATCGAAGCAATGACTAGTCCTTTAGATTGTGGCATCACGGGCAAATAGTTTCAACTTCTCGTATCCCCCGCAGTATTTCAAGTTTCTATTCTCACATTTCACATCTCACAGCTCACATCTCATTTCACACTTCTCACTTGACTGAAGTTTTTGGAGCGTCTTAGTAGAATTCGAAACCTGAAATTCAATAAAAAGAAAATTGTAGAATTTCATTGGAATTATTTTTTTATTTAATTTCAGACTTCTCACTTTTCGCTTCTCTCTTCTCTCTTCTCTCGTCTCTCCTCTCTCTTCTCTCTTCTCTCTTCTCTCTTCTCTCTTCTCTCTTCTCTCGTCTCTCGTCTCTCGTCTCTCGTCTCTCGTCTCTCGTCTCTCGTCTCTCGTCTCTCGTCTTTCGTCTCTCGTCTCTCGTCTCTCGTCTCTCGTCTCTCGTCTCTCTTCTCTCTTCTCTCGTCTCTCGTCTCTCGTCTCTCGTCTCTCGTCTCTCGTCTCTCGTCTCTCGTCTCTCGTCTCTCGTCTCTCGTCTCTCGTCTCTCGTCTCTCGTCTCTCGTCTCTCGTCTCTCGTCTCTCGTCTCTCGTCTCTCGTCTCTCGTCTCTCGTCTCTCGTCTCTCGTCTCTCGTCTCTCGTCTCTCGTCTCTCGTCTCTCGTCTCTCGTCTCTCGTCTCTCGTCTCTCGTCTCTCGTCTCTCGTCTCTCGTCTCTCGTCTCTCGTCTCTCGTCTCTCGTCTCTCGTCTCTCGTCTCTCGTCTCTCGTCTCTCGTCTCTCGTCTCTCGTCTCTCGTCTCTCGTCTCTCGTCTCTCGTCTCTCGTCTCTCGTCTCTCGTCTCTCGTCTCTCGTCTCTCGTCTCTCGTCTCTCCTCTCGTCTCTCGTCTCTCGTCTCTCGTTTCTCATTTCTCATCTCACTTTTCACTTCTCGCTTCGCACTTCTAACTTTTCACTTCTCATATCTCGATTCTCAACTCTCATTTCTCACTCCTTACTTTTTACTTCTTACTTTTCACTTCGCACGTCTTACTGCTCACTTTTCACTTATCATTTTTTCCGTAGTCTTAGCTCTGAGTTAATCTTCTCACACATGCGTACTCGTTCTAACGAGCACGCCATTTAAAACAAAAACTGCAACGATTTTTCACGACTGTGTTTTTAGCTAACAACTTCAGTCGTCGCTCGTCGTTCGCCGTCGCAGCCCGACCTGCTGATAGCGATTACACACGACGGCTCGTACTCCCACCCGTGAGTAGTATCGAGGGCGAAGAAGAAGAAGAAGAAGAAGAAGAAGAAGAAGAAGAAGAAAAAGTAATGTAAAATTTGTATTTCAGTGCTCCACCAGTCTCACGGGCAGCTGATTCCCCACGAATTTTTTGACTCGGGAATAAGCTAAGCCAGAAGACAATGTGAGGATGTGCGTGCGCGAGTGTGTGGGTAGCAGAATGTCTGCACACAGTACCAGCGGATGTTTCTCATACGCTTTTTGGCATTTGTTAAAGAATGCAAAAGGCAGAAATCTGTTTCCATAGCGGCACTGCCGTATTAGCGAATTGGCCAAAGCACATACGCATTTAACCCAGTCATACACAAGAACAGTTGTGGTGCACAGGTAAGACAGTTTCATATGGTGCTTTAAGGCGTGAGTTCAATCAAGGCGTAAGTTAAAGTTAAAACGAGGAGAAGTTTTTATAGGCTACCATTGAAACTCCCGACAATTATTTTTAGTTTTTTTGCAGTTCGTCGAGACAAAATTTCGATATAGTAGACTATGGTAAAGTAGATTTTGTTGTTATTAGGATAACATCATGATAACAACACATGTTTTCAATAGTGAAGAATTTCGATAACAAAATTTGGACTTCATTTGCTCTCACCGATAACTGAGCATAGTATAAACTTGATATTATGCCGAAAGATTTTTGTTATCATTTTTGTTATGTTGTCACTTAATTTACCTTAACCAAATCCTGTTATCAAAACTTTATCACAGGATAACAAATTGTGCTATTTTTATGTTATGGAACTGTTGCTCGGAAGCTTACGGCATCTGTTTGGCTGTGTTGCTGCAAAAGCAAATGAAACGTGACTGAGTTGTATGTCATATGAATAAACCAATGTTGTGAAGCCCACACTCGTGTGGTCTAATTTTCTCAAACACGCGTACTCATTCTAACGAGTTTTTGCGACTGTGTGTTTAGCTAACAACTACACACTTAAAAAACTCAGCAAAATTTGCCGAGATTTGGACAGCCGAGCGTTCGGTAAAAATTTCAGTTTTGCAGTTCGACGTTTACGGATCTTTACTAACGTTTGGCATCATAAAAAATTTTACCGAACGCTCGGCTGTCCAAATCTCGGCAAAATTTTGCTGACTTCGGCACTTTTTTTAAGTGTGTACAGTCGTCGCTCGTCGTTCGTCGTTGCAGCCCGATCTGCTGATAGCGATTACTCACGACGTCTCGTACTCCCACCCGTGAGTAGTATCGAGGGCGAAAATGAAAAAGAAGAAGAAAAAGTAATGCAAAATTTGTATCCCAGTGCGTCACCAGCCTCACGGGCTGCTGATTCCCCTCGAATTTTTTGACTCGGGAATAAACTAAGCCAGAAGACAATGTGAGGATGTGCGTGCGCGAGTATGTGAGTAGCAGACTGTCTGCACACAGCACCGGCGGCTGTTTCTTTTACGCCTACGTGTGCGGCATAAGCGTTGAATGTTATGTTTCTCATACGCTTTCGCGTGTGAGTAGGCATGGTTGACTTCTCACTCGCTTCGACGCGTTGAATGAAACTATCAAAATCGGAAGTCTTCATAGTTGTTCAAGGCCCAGAATGGGTTTGAATGGGTTGGAACTTGTCGAAGTTTTCATAGAAAATCCCTATTTAGCTGATCTCGGATCCGCTTCTGGATTGCCCTAGAATATTGATGGCTACACTGTTGCCCTTCGTGAGCTCGTATATATTACCCTTCGTTTTGAGCAGCAATCAACAGAAAATATAGCGATCTACGGCTTTCATATACAGATCTTGGACAACACGGCCCTAGAGAGACGATTCATCATCGTCTTTTTCTTCCATTTTCTGAGATGGGTTTCCGTGATGACGGCGTTGTTGATCTTCTTCTGACTGAGAATGTCTAGTTACTCGAACTTCGAGGTGTAGGCACCCGATGAATCGTTCTAATGAACTTGGAAGAGGGTTAAACGGTGCATACATTAAAGCTGGAAGCTGCTTAGCTAAGGTATCGCACTCGATGCATTGGAATCGCGTCGAGGAATTCTGCAAATGATTCGTACAGAATGCCTTGCCATGCCAGGATCGTTTCATGAGAATCCAGCATTTGATCCCTGCGATACGGATAACTCGGAAATGTAACCGTGTTCACTATGGCATAGGAATCTTCGGGATTCTAAAAGCAGGAATGCTGGCGTGTTAGTAAGGATGGTCGTTGCCCCTGAGACAAGTTGGACGAGCTCATCCGTGGCAAAAGGGGCCCTGGAAACTACGCCGGTGTACGACAATTCCATGGAAGTGCAGCCTTGATCTGGCTTGCTGAATTTGCATAGGTGATTCGCTGTTTGTTGAGAAGAAGTAAGACCAGGTTTGCGATTGGCTGACGAGATCGGGGTAATGGTCTGAGGTCGGCAATCAGCGCACCTAGGATCGATTTTTATGTTTGTTGTTGGATCCATTTGAAATCCGATCGCTTGGGTTAGCCACGGCTGGTGGTTTGCTTCGTAGTTGGTACACTTCGGTTCGATGTCATCGGTTCGTTCACAGATAACAGTTGGGCACACCAGGACATTTGTCGCAACACGGAACCATGTAGCAGTTCTGGGTACCGTGACTAAACACGTTCCACACAATCATGTGGAAGATTTGTGCCTTGCGACCCGATAGCCAGCTTCTTGGCGAGCTGCAAAAGAGACTCCAGTACAGGCGACAGGGACAAATTCACCAACGCGTCAATATATGATAAAACATCAATAGGCTTTATAGGCTTTTAACTCAATGTGTTAGAAGCGGTCGTCTGGGTCTCCATGAATGACATCAACATCCGAGACATATTGGTCAGATATGATGTCGATAACCATTTGTGGCTCGACAGATTGTGATAAAATTCTGCTAACGTAAACATTACACTCGTAGCTAATTTCAGTCAAAATGTCATAAATTTTGCCAACGCCAGGAAATTAATCTAGGGCGCCCCAAATAGGAGGCACCTGGGAGCGGTTAGTACGATTGGTGAAAAGTGGTCTTACGACAATTACGACAAAAACCTGATTTAATCAACCTAGTAGTGAAAGGAACCTTTGTTATACGGTCTTACTTGATATTTGAGATAGAAATCGACACGTCTTCGGAACATAATTCATCTATGTTTGTATCTGGAATTCATTGCCTAGCTATCTGAGGGATCAAAAGTCATTTTTTACATTCAAGAAGCAATGCAAAGAGCACTTTAATTAGTTACACACTTAAAAAACTCAGCAAAATTTGCCGAGGTTTGGACAGCCGAGCGTTCGGTGAAAATTTCAGTGTTGCAAATCGACGTTTACGGATCTTTACTAACGTTTGGCATCATAAAAAATTTTACCGAACGCTCGGCTGTCCAAATCTCGGCAAAATTTTGCTGACTTCGGCACTTTTTTTAAGTGTGTAGTATAGTTTTTGATTTTTTTTCTTAATTAAATTATATTTTTTGATTTTTTAAAGAATAAACATAATTTCTAAAGATGCACTCCATATGCTATGTAGCAATTTAAAAGATTTAAAAGAAAGACTGAGTAGCCAAAAGGAATCAGGTCTGGTGATGGTGAGTAAACCGCATGGGAAAGAACTTCCTAACCAAATGACTTAATAATGATGCTTAATGATGCTTTCTTGACCGGTTTGGTCGTTTTTCTCCCGAATCTTAATTCAAATGGACCACTCTGTTGTCGGTAGTGTATAGTACTGATAAGAAACTGCTTAAGAACTGGGTTCTGCTTACAAAATTCTCTCCCGCATCCTGTTTCATAAACTAAGGCCGTTGAATTAAACATTTATTAGTGAAAAGCAGTGCGGTTTTGTTCCCTTGTGAGAAATGCTGGACAAATTCCGAGAATTCAACTCGCACACCCATCATAGACGTCAATGCGGCGTACGGTTGAGTTAAACAAAATGTGTTGTGGCGGATTATACTTGACATGGTTTTCCGGTAAATCTGGTCAGGCTGATACATGCACTTTCCGGGCACAAAAGTCGACTTGTTCAAAACCCTTCAGTGCAGCAGAATAAGACAGAGTAAAAGCACCAGTAGAGTGGTTTCACCCACAATTGATACCTGAAAAACACAAGTAAGGACGATAAAAGATAAACTTTATTTGTACTAAGCATTAAAGCAACGGTCAAGACAACAGAATAAGCCAATCTTTTAGCAGGCCTGTACTAGAACTAAAGGCAGCTCCATAGATCCTATCACTCTATCAGTAACAACAAAACACGAATTGAACGCAGCCGGCTCCTGTGAGTCCTTTTAAAAAAGTTGCCGTGAAATCATTTATGCAGTAATTTGCAGTTGACAGTAAACCTGTCAGTGTAAAAATTGCAAACTCCTATTCGTACGTTAGCCGGTCGATAATTTACGACTTGCTGAGATTCGTTGATAATTTATTGTTTTCCATCTGGGATGTACGAAATAGTATCCTAGCATCCGACAAAACGCGTACAGCCACGTGAGTGAGTGAGTGAGGACCCATGTGGGATCGCCTTTCCCAAAACAAACGATTCCAACGCGTGTCGCGTAAAATCGCGAGGGGAAACAATTTTCCAACGCCATATCTGCGGCACATATCCTGCGTGGCGTATCGGCCGTGTGTGTTTTCCGTTCGCTGGCACTGCCGGAAGTCAGCACAGATCGGAATCACTAAATTAAAATCCCGCATTTTTTGGGGAAATGACATGGATATGAGTGGTGTCGTGCGAGCAGCAGACGAGTGCAAATATAAATAACGTGTGCTTTTTAATGCATGTAAAATCCATTAAAATGAGCAAAATTTATAGTCTTTTACAGCGATTGGTTTGGCGCGCGAAAATGGTAAAAGCTTTTTGCACTCGCCAGATTTTTCCCTGGCCGTTTCTGCAAGGCGAGCACGCGGATGTGAACTGACTCGGTTGCACGCTAATGACAAATGCTGCCGGAATCGGGATTTATTTGGCGTTAAAAGCGATTCTCGAGTGTTTTCGCAGGGTCTTCCGGTGCGTGGATTCACCGTTTGTTTAGTCGCCCAGCCCTGACTCCGAGTGTTGTTTGGGAATGCAGTTTTTTATTTTCACATTTCGAGGGAAAAATAGAAAGGCGGAAATTGATGCTGCGTATTTGCATACGTGCAGGGTGAATATGCTCTGGGAGCTTCAATGAATCGTATCGGCGATCCATTAAGGAGGGAACCATGACTTCGGGGAAGTGATATTTGTTTCAGAAATCACGGAACCTGTTCTGTTGCTTGAAATACCATCTAAGTACAGGATGCAGGCAACGAAATGGTCTAGAAATCCCACCCACCTTCGGTACGATAATCACATCAAAATTTATTTCATATCCGCCTTGCCACTAGCTGGGAATCATTTTTCAACTTAAATTACCCAATAAAAGTCAAGCAGAAATGCAGAAATCTTCAAACAAACAATTACATACCGACTGCGATAGCAGCAACAACCCATTCATTTTCACATTCTTTCCAAGGACTGCCGTATTCCATTCAACGAAACAAGATTTGTTCGCGCTTGTTTCCGCCGAGCAAAGTCATAAACCTTCACTAATGGCCGTGATGCTTGAGAAATATGCTGCTGGCATGGTCCGGAAAAAGGCGGAACTCGATGCACTCAACCACCACCGACCAACATAGGATTGCATGAATCAGTCGGGCGCTTCAGCCGAGGAATTAGCCAAATTTACCGTTCGACTTTTTCGCATCGTTTCCACCAGCTAGACCAAGTAACTTCCACACAAAACCTGGATACAACTTAATTAAAATGTTAACAACACCTTCACAGTTCACGAGAAAGGATTCAAGCAACCGTGCGATCCGAAGTTCAGTCAGTTTGGCATTTTTAACGAGGATTATTTTTGACGCGAACGGGAACGGTGCAACTGATGCCATTCTCACATATGAAGGTATACCTATAGTACTTGAGACTCGTCCGGCTCAATCGGTTGGAAAATTTTCCAGTGCGGTGAAGAGAGTATGTTTTAATGTGAAAAGTTTATCCGGACGATGAAATGCGATTGCACAGCGTTAAATAAGTGAGTTAGTTTAATTATATGTTTGTGTGCTACACATTGTTTCTGACTGTTGTGAGTACTTTTGTACAATGTTTGAGTGGAAGAATATTGTGCACAGTCAGTCGAGCCTTGGCACAACAACCCTATTAGGAAGTTGGTGTTATGCTTAAACGGAACTTTGCAGAATGGATGATAGTTGTACTTGTAGGGGTTGTTAACGATATCAAGTCTGATTCTCGATTAGATATTCTTTCTATTTAAACTTCAAAATAATGCTTTATTATAATGTCACTCTTTACCAGCAGCGCAGTGACCTGAACCGCTAGGAACGAATGATTTATATCCCATCCCATTGTGATATATTTCAATTTGAAGAAAAGCTTCATCGTAAGCCAAACCGTCGATGTAAATCCTCAGCAGCAGGAAACTCCCCGATAAACAGCATCAAAGCCATTGTTATCATTGCAGCATAGACCGACCGACTGACTGACTGCACACAGAAAGTAATGCTGCAGCACAATTCCACCGCCGTGCGGCGCCGACTATCGTTCGAAGGAATTCAACGAAGCAGAATTTATCTTCCCGGGACAAACGACAAAACACCCGGCGCGAGCTAGCGGAGCGCAGCGCAGCAATAACACTTTCTCCTCCTTAGGATAATACGGATTTATTCGAAATAAAGAAGGATTGCCTCGTTTACGGGCGTTTGAGAGGCTCCTGCCGCCGGCCGCCCGCTCGCTCGCGGGATGAAAGAAACACAATTGCATCCTTCGAGAAGCCGCACACCCAAGCTACGATGTCGTTTGCCAAAGTATCCCAAGTTAATTTCATCCCACCCATCGACAATTCCCACATACCCTCATCGGTGTGAGGCTTACAGTGACAAAAAAAACCCTTTCGAGTTTCAAGTTCCGCCAAACCCTGAGGGGCCAGGATCACGATAAAACCCCATCATCAAAGCCACCTTTTTGCCTAATGGAGTCGCGTGTTGGGACTCGTCTTTCCCGAGCATCATCGTATCTCCGCCTGGAGATCGCTATTAGGCATCGAATTAATGACTCTTTAATTTGTAATAAATTCTCAACAATGTTTCGATGCACGGAACAGAACGGAACGACGCGCCGGTGGCATGTGGAATCGAATTTTAATAACCAGCAGAAAAGTCGAACTTCGAGACGCTGCTGACAGTCAGCAAGGGTGTGACGGTTTCGGGTCGCATTGTTCGGCCCTGATGCACGTGAGCCCATTAACAAAAGGACGACGTCCTCCGTTTCGGTAAAGGCCGTCATTCAACAATTCGGGTCGGGAAAGAAAGGATTGATAAACTTGTCACCGCGCGCACTCGTCTCGTCGGTGCTACGCGCAATCAGATTCACGTGAGTGGAGGAACATCGATCCCAGGGTGACCGGTTATTCTTTTTTTTTTGTTGCTTTCGAGGGCGCGAGTTTTCCCATTGTTCGCTAAAGTGTACAGCGATAGGATCAATATTGCGGTATTATCATGTTACATCCAACCGGGTGACTGATGGACTTCGTATGGCAACTACGTGTGTATGTGTGTATGTGTTTGGTAACGAATGATGGGAAACGTATGCAAATTGATTGCTCGTTCGTGGCATCCGCCCGGGAAGGTAGTCTAGGCGAGTATGGTTTATTGTCGAATAAGGATGTGGGAAGAGAAGATTTATTGAGCTCGATACATGAATAACACGAACTTTTGCAGTCTTTTTTGTGTAAAATCAACTGGTAGCTAGGGTATTAAATGAGGGTTTCATTGTTGAACATGATCATTTATCATTTCAAGAAGTCTGCTGTCTCAATGTAAATGAACACGCCCACAAAATTGTATTTATAATTGAAATCGTGGTTCTCGGGTTATAATTTGTATCGAACTAAGTTTTTCAACAAACAGTCAATGTTTTGAACTGATCAATGGTAGAATTGTAATAGTTTTTATCATTATTTTATAAGTTTGCCTACAAATTTAGTTTCGCAATTCGGGTTACCTCCTGCAGATGCAAATTCCCTGATCCACCGGTTCCACATAGCCTCGGCTGTCTAATATGACCATTGGTAGTAAATATTCAAAGCTGCTGCTAGGTTAACAGGAGGTGCGGGTAATCTTGGTTCGTTCGGAGCAACTTCGCGGAAAAATGATAAGGGCTTAAAGCTTGGGAATTTTTCGACTCCTTCTCGACGTACGTTAGTCAACGGCTGTTGATTATATTTTCCGCGTCAGCTATCGCAGTCACGAGGATTTCATCCGTTATTCGTCTCCCATCATCAATCTTCTTCAGTACTTCCTTCGTAGAATGAACAAGTCTTTCCCAGACTCCCCCCAAATGGGGCGAAGCTGGAGAGCTAAAGTTCTCCTATGTAGAAGCTATTATTGCTCTTGCGCAATCTTCATTAATATTGCGAACTTGGCCCAACAATTCCTTACTTGTTGCGATGGTGCGAATCTACACCATTGTCGGAGAACATTTCTAACGGCAGACCTCGACGCGAGTATCTCGACGTAAATATGGTGAAACTCTATGTAATGATAGCGTAGCTATCCGAAGACATCGTGGTCGGCTTTTATCGTATGCATTTTGCCACTTAGGAATCATCAAAAAGTTGTCGCAATGCATTCTTCACAGCTGTGCACAGTTTCTTGGTACCCATGGCCAAACCGGTAGTGCGATTTTACAGGTTGCAGGATGATCCGTAGGTAATATCACGAGGAAACGCAAATTAAACGGTAGAAATTTAGCTGGTCCAGCATGACCTCCCATACGCAGAAGACCACAGAAGATCAATGCCCGATAAGAAGCGCTGAATTCTTCAATAGAATTTTCAGTTCATTGTCAAACGCAGCCACATGTGCCATCCGCATTAACACCTCCGTCCCTCAAAATAGTTCGACTTTACCGGTGTGCGAGACTTTGAATGGTTGATTGGAAGGAGGATTCTACTTTGACTTTCCGTCGGTTTCATTGTGTCTAACGGTTGACGTGTTCGGGTTCATTTCGAACAGCAAGAGAAGGTTGAAACTCTTGCTGTTCGAAATGAACCGGAACACGCATGCCATCATCGTCACCACCACCATCCACCTAGATATTCGCGTGACGTCTTTCACGGGAGCGTTGCGGGAAGCTGCACATCGTGGACGTGCAGATGCGCTCTCAGCTCTTCCTACGTGTCTGGACGCTTCTGGTTCGACCAATCCACTTCTGGCACGTCTTTCGTCCTCTACGTAAGCTGGTCTGCGATGTCCATTCTGGTCGAAGCCCAACGACATTGCGACTAATTTGTAAGGGTAAGTATTTCGGCAATTCAAAGGCCCCTTAAAGTCCTTGTGCTTGCGCTGATCTGACCTGATCTGCTAGAGAGCATAATCGTCGACTCCGTTCAGAAAAACCGCTGCCTAATCTCCAACGAATAATATCCTCGTATGGCAGAAGTTATCTTGGCTCTCGATTTGCAGCTCTAGTCTCGGAACCGATACTGATTACAGCGAAGTCATTTTCACTCGACTGATAACCTACACTCACCGGCTCCTATCACGGTTCGAAAATAGGCCGCACAACCGTAAGCGTATTTGTTTGCATCGGACACTACATGCAGCTAGAGGTTCTCAATATGGTCGGTTCTCGCGTCTCCTAAGTAACTCCGGGGCATTCGCATTCGTGCAATCATTCACAGCACTTTTGTCTAGCGAACCCACTTCTGGAATGATTCATCGTCCCAACAGCAGTCGCACAATCCAGCATAAATCTTGCCTCTAGCCTTCGGCTGAAAACGGCAAACGAAAAGAGTAAGCCTTAGGGATCGAACACCACCGTGACACAACTTAGCACGATAATTAGTATGAAACACTCGTAGGATTGAGATGTGTTTTCTTGCGTCCGAAGATGGCTGAATGAAATATAGTAGGCTGAAACAGGTAACGCAGAAAACCTGATATTCCAGATCCAGATCCAGATCCAGATCCAGATCCAGATCCAGATCCAGATCCAGATCTAAATCCAGATCCAGATCCAGATCCAGATCCAGATCCAGATCCAGATCCAGATCCAGATCCAGATCCAGATCCAGATCCAGATCCAGATCCAGATCCAGATCCAGATCCAGATCCAGATCCAGATCCAGATCCAGATCCAGATCCAGATCCAGATCCAGATCCAGATCCAGATCCAGATCCAGATCCAGATCCAGATCCAGATCCAGATCCAGATCCAGATCCAGATCCAGATCCAGATCCAGATCCAGATCCAGATCCAGATCCAGATCCAGATCCAGATCCAGATCCAGATCCAGATCCAGATCCAGATCCAGATCCAGATCCAGATCCAGATCCAGATCCAGATCCAGATCCAGATCCAGATCCAGATCCAGATCCAGATCCAGATCCAGATCCAGATCCAGATCCAGATCCAGATCCAGATCCAGATCCAGATCCAGATCCAGATCCAGATCCAGATCCAGATCCAGATCCAGATCCAGATCCAGATCCAGATCCAGATCCAGATCCAGATCCAGATCCAGATCCAGATCCAGATCCAGATCCAGATCCAGATCCAGATCCAGATCCAGATCCAGATCCAGATCCAGATCCAGATCCAGATCCAGATCCAGATCCAGATCCAGATCCAGATCCAGATCCAGATCCAGATCCAGATCCAGATCCAGATCCAGATCCAGATCCAGATCCAGATCCAGATCCAGATCCAGATCCAGATCCAGATCCAGATCCAGATCCAGATCCAGATCCAGATCCAGATCCAGATCCAGATCCAGATCCAGATCCAGATCCAGATCCAGATCCAGATCCAGATCCAGATCCAGATCCAGATCCAGATCCAGATCCAGATCCAGATCCAGATCCAGATCCAGATCCAGATCCAGATCCAGATCCAGATCCAGATCCAGATCCAGATCCAGATCCAGATCCAGATCCAGATCCAGATCCAGATCCAGATCCAGATCCAGATCCAGATCCAGATCCAGATCCAGATCCAGATCCAGATCCAGATCCAGATCCAGATCCAGATCCAGATCCAGATCCAGATCCAGATCCAGATCCAGATCCAGATCCAGATCCAGATCCAGATCCAGATCCAGATCCAGATCCAGATCCAGATCCAGATCCAGATCCAGATCCAGATCCAGATCCAGATCCAGATCCAGATCCAGATCCAGATCCAGATCCAGATCCAGATCCAGATCCAGATCCAGATCCAGATCCAGATCCAGATCCAGATCCAGATCCAGATCCAGATCCAGATCCAGATCCAGATCCAGATCCAGATCCAGATCCAGATCCAGATCCAGATCCAGATCCAGATCCAGATCCAGATCCAGATCCAGATCCAGATCCAGATCCAGATCCAGATCCAGATCCAGATCCAGATCCAGATCCAGATCCAGATCCAGATCCAGATCCAGATCCCGATCCAGATCCAGATCCAGATCCAGATCCAGATCCAGATCCAGATCCAGATCCAGATCCAGATCCAGATTCAGATCCAGATCCAGATCCAGATCCAGATCCAGATCCAGATCCAGATCCAAATCCAGATCCAGATCCAGATCCAAATCCAGATCCAGATCCAGATCCAGATCCAGATCTAGGTCGAGGTCCAGGTCCAAGTTCACATCCACTATATCAACACAAATGTGCGAAGTCTATTTTACAGCCACAAAGAATCGCCCGAGCCTTTCTTGTTAATCAATTGTAGACGACTGACTGTGACTAAACGCAGTGTGAATCTAGACGATACTGATGATTGTGGATACGATGATACCCATTTCTCGTGACGGTAGCGCAACGTAACAGTGCCGTAATAGTATAGTGGACCCCCGTTCTTTTGAACGATTCCTCATGCAAACTAACGGGGTTACTTTTTAATTTGAACAACTGGTAACCCGAAATATGCTGAAACTTGTGTGAACTGGCCGCCCTGCTCTTTGTTATTGTTTTGGGGGTTTGTTTTAGTTGGCAGTTGCAAGTGCGAATATTGCATTTTCCGATCGGATTTCTCTCTTAATCGTTAGGAAAACGAAATGTGAATCGGTTTCACACGCTAGGTCAGTACAAACGAATCGTGCATTGTCTGCATAAACAAATGATGTCATGTTGAGAATGACATTTGAACCATTTTTAATTTGCACGTCGTGCAAACCAACGGGGTTCAAATTAAAAAGTGTTCAGATTAAAAATGGTCAAACGAACGGGGGTCCACGGTATATTACGCGAGACATGCTCTGAAGGATTAGCGATATTCTATATCAGGGGTATTCAACCGCAACTTATCTCTTCTTCTGACAAGATAAAATATGTTTAAAACAAACTTCTTAATATAAAAGCATAAAAAAGGTTTATCTTATTCGTTTTTTAAAAAAATGCCAACGATAGCCATTTATTGTATTAATTTGGGGACGATTTGCCAACGATAGCCATTTATTGTATTAATTTGAGGAGAAAAGCCAACCTTGTCATACATTCAACTGATATCTCCCAAGCGAATGAAATCCTGAAGATGGCTCTGCCTGATGAAACTTCGGGAGAGTTTTTGGCAGAGGTTTATCTCTGTAGCTGATCGCCCAGGTGGTACAGTAGCCTGACGAACGTAATTGCTGTTACGTGACCATCCATTTTATCAGCTAAATATTCAAATAAATCAATAGCTTAAACCTGTAAAATACTTCATAATCAAGTACAATCAGGCCGAATAAAGCCAACTTGTCGACAATGATCGTACAAGATCACCTTATTTAACAATGCGTATCAAGCCATTTTCATTCAGGTATAACGTTACCGATCCATATTTCATTTAACTATGGTCGTACCGAACCATATGCTTCAACAAAGATCGTACCGAATCATTTGACTTATTGATGGTCGTGCCGAACCACTTCATCCATCTATGGTCGTACCGAACTATATATTTTATTCAATAATGACTTGGTTTTTCTCACCGCACTTTTATGTGTATGCATTTAAATTGATTTCGATCAATGAAATTTTAAACTTTGTTGATTACGTTTCGGCTTACTGTTTTTATTTGACAATCACCTATTTACTCTATTCAACAATATTATCGAAGGCCGAACCGGACCATTAAATTAAACTCTATGCTATACAGAATTATTCACCAATGGTCGTACCGAACCATTTCAACCATCTATAGTCCTACCGAATCATATACTTCACTGAACAATGATCGTATCGTATTATTTTACTTATCAATGATCATACCGAACCATTCCATTTATCTTTGGCCGCACCGAACCATATACTTCACCAACAATGTTTGTAGCTGCTGCCCAACGTGGGGCCCAAGCGAGATTCAAACAATATGGCCGGCTTTACTTGTACCACGTGGCGTCTTCATTGGCCGGCACTTTAATTATGGTATACGAGAAAACAGAACGGACTCACCAACTCTCTGCTCCGAGGTGAAGCGGAGGCTTGATACTGTTACGGTTACTGCTGATGGAGATGCTGGGGACGGTCGATCTATTCCACATGATCACTGATCACTCGATGCGGTAGCGGAAAATGGTGTTGGCTGGTACTGATCGGTTTAACTTGATATTCCAATCACCGATCATGTGGCAATTCTGCAGTCTTTGCTGCCGCGAGGGAAGTGCAAATGCCGGTCAAAAAGGGTTGATTCGGACCGGCAAGTATCAAATTAGCGGTTGGGAATTAAGTGATTATATGTCCTTATCATCGTTCTTAGAAAAAGCAAGGAATCAGGATACCTGCGGAAGTACCTGGCCGAAAACTCTTCAGAAGTGCTCGTTGGTTCCCTAACTTGATCTTTCAGATCGCTTTGGCCCACGCAAGTCATCTAGCCTTGTCTTTTCTTCAACTTGACTCGAACGGTTCCTTTTGAACTCGCATTCGGCGCAATTTCATTCGGGTCACATTTATATAGTTTGATTCTAATGCATAAGGCTTTGCGCTTCATCGAGACGGACGCATTCTGGCAGCTATTAGCTTGAATAACACCCAGGTTAGAGTATTGAATATTACAAACAATATAAGCTTTAATACAAGAGTGAACACTATTATATGCTGGCCATTTTATGGTTTGATCAATAAATTAGTTTAAACTAAATTCTAGTTACATTTTATATTGCTACAACGGGTACAACCGAATCATTTCAGTTTATGACAATACAGAAATATTTTGGTTTCCATGGGTGAGTAAATGGATCGTGCGGAACCATTTATATTAATTTAGCTATGATCGCATCGGACCATTCTATTTCTAATTATGTTGACCATGTGAACCAAGTATTTCATCGGAATGGTCGAAAAAATGAAACAAAGCATGGAAATCAATAGACATTTTAAAAACGTATCCCATGGGATACGAGCGAGACTACCCATTGCGAGTTAACTATAGTTTTTCGATTAATGTTAAGCAGCACTCAAGGGTTCCCATGTGCCTTTGCATACATTGATACTTGGCACAGAGATGCCGATGTTCCTGATTTTTCAGAATTATCCAGATTTTTTGATGTATTTTCTGATATACTGAAAAGGCGCTTTTTTATCCTGATTTTTCCTGAGTTCATACATCTGAACTAAAACCCTATACAAACTCAACTTTCATTGCTCTACACTCCAGCATTTAGCTCTAGAGGAGATCTATCTATTTTCTACAACGCTTTACTTTGCGATTTCCAAATTACTTTCTTTTAAGGGGAACCCGAAAATGGTTCAAAGATGGCTGGATAAATGGCTACCTTTCGATGCATGTATTGTTTTGTGCCTTAAAAATGCATCTATATTGACAGCGCACGCTTTCGCCTCGTTATCAGTGCTTCCAGTGCTGTTATAATTTCCTAAAACTTGTCATTCCATTTATCGATCCGCTATATATAAAAAAAACGCTCAGCAAAACATAATCGCTAATAAAAAATGAATTTAACTGATCATATAGATCATTACGTGTTCGTAAAACGTATAATCTGGAATTAGTTAATAAATATTTGGTTGCGCACATATTTCGTTGCACTAGCGATTTCCGAAAAAAAAGCACCGCGGTCTCAAAGTTTCGCCACATCAATGAGCTTTTAAAGAGCTTTCTGCTTTTACCGAATCGATAAGCTTAGAGTGATGTAAACAAAGGATCAGCTGACCAGGAATCAAAAACTGGCCTTCAATACAAACGGATTAATTAACCATCCTATTGAACCTATGCATTATTCAGTTGCTGCTGGCAATCCTAAATGCATCGGAATGTCTTGATAAAGAAAACAAACTATATTTCGGGACGTTCGTAATCGGTGCGGTTGGCTGCGGATCAGCTGTGTTTATGTTTGCAAGCAAGTATAGTACAGTGTTTGTCGCACTAACACAATAACGTTAGCCACTTTCCGTTTTTCCTTAACTGAACGAAATTTAAACTTGCGAAGATGAAACCAGAAACGTGTATGACGTCTTAGCCCACGGTTACTTGCGCTGTTTTATTTTACACAATCCTCTGAACGCTAACTTTATCTCGGTATATCTGGTGATTCTGGCAATAAAGAAAATTCTTGTTTTCAGCACAGTTGATCCGCAGACCAAGATCTTTGAATCGGTAAATAAAGTTTCATAAGTTTTTCGCAAAGTGGCGTTAGTGAATAGTGAATTTTGTTCTGTTTTACTTTACCTATGAATCGGAGTTGGCCCGAGCAACGAAAAATTAAAGACGTCCACTTTCATGAAATCAGTGTAATTACGGCTGTTGCAGATTGTCAAAGCATCAGGAGCAATGTGAGAAAATATTGAACGAGAAAATTTATACATTTTGCTTTCACAAAAAAAATGATTAAAAAATCCTGAATTAACCTTTGCTTTGCATCCTGTGTTCTGAGAGATATAGTTGGCATCTCTACTTGTGCGGCACATTATCAAGGTAACACATACACTAGCGCATTCGTATGAGCCGGGCTCTTCGGTTTGCTGGCACGGTCCATCGGCCTCTTCTTGCACTGGCAGTCCTAGGGTAAAACAAGGTAAGCGGTGGTAAGCAAAGTTCCACATATCCTACAAGCTTAGTCATACAAGCTCAAGTATGGAGTATCTTGTCTATTCGTTTCTCCCACATTTCTGGCTTGAACGGTAAAGACGAATTTGTTTTAAAGCAAACAAATGTATTATATCGCTATGCTTAAAAAGGTCAGTGACCGATTTCCATTCTACTAACTAAAAAACACGACCTTATTGTTAACGTGATACTTTTTTACTCGCTGTCCCTGCTTACTAGGGCGATTCTTTCACGTAAACCTGAACAGCGAATCTGATTCATTCTATTTAAACAGGAACTCAAATATCCTGTCACGATCGCCATTTGTGCGAAGTCTTTTGTACAGCCACAAAGAACCACTCAAGTCTTACTTGTTAACCAACTGCAGCCGACTGACTGTGATCAGTAGGCAGATCGTTGAACGCGGTCGGAGTCTAAACGATACCGATGATGATTGCCGATACGATGATGCACCCAACTGTTCAACCCGTTTCCCGCGACGATAGCGCAACGTAACACTGCCGAGATATGTAGCTGAGATTAGCGATATTCTGTATCAGGGGTATTCAATCCCCACAACGAACACCCCCAACGGTTATGGGTTGTTCGAAGGTCGTGGTATCTGGGAAGGTTTGGAGGTCACCAATAGGTTTTTTTTCGAAAATTTGGCATACGAGAATTCAAATGTGTTGCAGAAATCTGGAGGTTTTACTCACCGCAGACGTAAATTTTCCTTGAAACTAAAGTTAATGTCCTTTTGAGAGGCACAGAATGGAAAACTGACAAAAATCTGGACGATTGTATATTTGCCTAACTAGCAATCTAAAAACCTGAAAGGTTCCGATTAATTTGGAAAGTTGGCAACGCTGGGAGGGATATAGATAATTATCTCAAGAGACGAAACGTTATTTTAGACTGAATTCGAGAATCGTCTGAGAGTTGGCAAAAAGTATGTAATAGCAAGTCATGGACAATGCCTTAATGAACCTGTTGAAATATTCCAATTATGAAATAAATTAGTTTTTAACCTTAGAAAAACATAATTTGGTGTGTACAAAGTGTGTACTTTGAGCGAAATTTAGTTAGTAATAACTACTATCGTTGCACCTAAGCTGAAATTATAATGGAAAATTTGTTCTTATCTTTGAGAGAATTTGTACTCAAATCTAATTAAAACACTGGAAACATTTTTGCTATAATGAACGAGAAAGAGCGGAATTGGAACCCAGCTTTTCCATTAGGCCCCATAATTTGCCGGTATTGCGTAACCCTTGAACCATAGAGATCTAAAAACAATGTCTTTGTTTGCTCTTCAATAATTTTATTTAGTTCTGCAAAAATACATAACTGCATTCAACAGAGAGTTATTCCTTTCTGGGTATGAAATGGGGAAGACAAATGAGGAGCGTTCAATATAGCTCTAGCCATCTCAAGCCCCTATCTAGCGCCTCCACGTGGCCATGCCTGGTAATGCTCTATTGAGTAACCAAGCTAGGAGGTGCGATGCTGGGTGGTTCCTGGCTGCCTAATCTCAAAACCGCGGTTTTGGGCAGACGGCGGAGCCACACAGCCTAGCTAATAGGTAAGTCTAATAAGTTATTTTAATTATTTTTTTTCGTTTTAGCTTATGAAGCATCTCCTGCTATATAGTAAAAACTTTGGCCAAAACGAGTTTTAATACTGCACATGGATACCAGAATGAAAAATTAAATTAAATATTAGAAGCACTTATGGAACCTCAAAGGACGCTATTCCATACGAAGGACTGCTGGTGAGATTGTTCTAATTTTACCCATATATGCCACATTTCCTCTTAATATCATATTAATAACAGTATTATTATTGATATCATAAATGTGGAAGACTGGATGATGGAGTGGATTTCCAACCTGAATCCTTAAGGTCTGAAGCAAATATGGCACTTCTCAATTCAAAACAAACAAATCTCGCGTAACTTTTCAAAAGGACCTAAGTAACAATGAGAGATTCTCTTCGTGCCTCTTCTCTTTCACCTCCCACGGTAATGCAAATGCACTTTAAAACACCAGCTTTGCATGAATCGGTTGCTAGCGTCATTATCTAGCTAAACGTGAGGAAGTTTTTTGTTGGAATGCATTCATGTCGCCGTAATAATCTGAAGAGAGGACCGCCAAAGAGAGTCTCTCAATGTTACTTAGGTCCTTTTGAAAAGTTACGCGAGAAATCATCACGTGGGTTAAAGTTGGTACAGCGAAATTGATTATTACATGGAAGGATCCTAATGCTGAAAGGCGACTCTTACAACCCCGGAATGCGCACAAGTGATTTTGCTTGTGGGTCCTCCCAATTTGATTTGATAATCAAATCAAATCACTCATTTGATAATCAAATTTGGATCTACTGTAATTCTACCCACACACATTGGCAAGCCCTTGAAATGATGGTGGCTTTCCCCTACTACTACCACTACTACTACTCAACAGAGAGTTATTCCTTTCTAATTGGCTTTGACTAATTGGCGATTCGACTTGAAGTCTGATTTTATATTTTCATATACAAACCATCGTCACAAAGCACTGCAAGTAACGCACCTTCAAGCAAAAATGCCTGTAACCTGTACCGCTATGCAGGATCATCATCCGACAGTTGATTATTATTAGTTGACATATGATGCGAGAAAATTTTCAAGGATATCATTCAAGCGCGACCCTGCGGAAGGATTATTGTCACAGATGCCAGCACGTATCTGGTGCATCACTTGTCGCAATGTGAAAGGATCAAAGAGGAGCAGCGCTCCAATAGAAGTGTGTATGATTGATGCACTTCAAAGACAACTGACCATTTCCGACCCGGTTGACCTGACAAAAGATCAAATAGCGTTCGGTCTTTTCAAAACGGAAGCCAAACGAAACATTCATATGTTTCGAATACATGCGGAGTATACCTATTGGAGTCCGGTGAAAGGCTGCCAATTATGATTATTCTCCTGTATAGATGATATTTGTCTCAATTATAGGATTCACCGAGCGTGTAATACAGTTGAACCAAAAGCTTGAATTCAGTGGAAAGAACGTTGCTAAACAGTTGTGATTCTAATCGAATCGCCAGACCGTTCTTTTGAATCTTAGATAATTCGCTAGAATCTGATTTTGAACCGTCCGGTTGAACCCTTCGACGTGCGAATGAAGAAATTAATTAGGGAAATTGCTATTTGAATGGTCTCTTTCTCGCTCAATCTCCGTGTCGATTAAAGACGACATCTTCATGGCGCTGTCGCCCAGCCGGTTGGCGTGGAAGAAATAGAACGTGCTTTCTTTAATTTCCGCTGCTCGCCTTCTGTCAACCAAGGCAACTAATTAACCATTTCATTATCACCCATTTGCATTCGTTCTACCCTCTCTTGATACCTCTTGTTCTTCTTTATCAACGAGATCAGGTGCCACTGCTGGCACAATGGGCGTATAACCCTTCCGATTGACTGCGTTTCCTTGGGCGCGACTCATTCAATCCGGGATCAAATGAAGCGAAACCTCACGCCATAAATCTCCCCGAGAACGAAACTCGGCTTCCAGCAGCAAGGAGCCGGCCGCGACCGTGGTCCGTAAATCACTTTGTTAGGACAACTCCCCGAGCCGGGATGTCTTGTAATTGCGTGCATTATCATCATAATATCATTATAATCATCGCTGTCGTTGTTAGTTGAGACTCTTGAAATGTCACTGTTGCGGCGGTGGCAGCGTCGGCGGCGGCTACAAAGTGACGGCACTGGCATGTTATTACTTATTCAATGCTCTGAAGCATTAGAAATCCGTAATAAAGGATCTAATTAGATGGAGTTAATTGCACCTTTCATGCAGTCAACACTGTCAGCGTAGCAAAAAGAATCCGCGCAGTGCAATTATATCCGCGTTGTTGGCAGGCAACAACAACGACAACAACGGTGAGTGATTTATTGCTGGCCAGTGATGACAGCCTACGAGTAGTGTTTTTGGTCGTGATTAGATAAGCAATAATTTAGTTTTAGATCTGAACTCATTATGTAATAAATTATCAGGATCAGGCTCGGAGTTTTTCTGTCCTCAAAACCTCAGTTTGTGGCCAGTTTTTTACATTCAATACCAAAATGCAATGGTTTGAGGTAAAAGAACGCAAAAAAGAGTCCTTTGTATGAATCCTGGTCGTAAACGAGCCACCAACAATGGCTTTCGGACTTATCGACCAACGTCGCGATGTCCTTGTATTAGTTTTACGACCGTATCGAGAAAAGGAACTTCTGTCAAATTTTGTAATTCATTTCAACCATATCACCCAGGGGTAAGAAGTACGCAAATAAAAAGATAAACAGGTCTCCATCCCTGGGCAGTGCAGGTTTGATCCATCAGAATTGCAAAGTATATCTCGGTTCTTTTCCATAATTTATGGCCCTCTTTTTTCTGATTATCATATTTTCCGAACAGCGCAGTTTTTCATTCATCGCCAGTCACTGCTGGTCAAAAGAATGCCACCGCCATCCATAGCCGTCCGTTGTTGCCGGTAGAAAGGGTTGCTCCCGCGTGAGTTTCTCTACGTTCGGCTATTTCCCTTATTCTGTGTCGCCTGAGAAGGTCGATGGCGCTTTAGTTTAATTCGATGAGCAAATGTTATTTCGAACGGGGACGACGTGGTTTGGTAACCGCTTATGATTGGAATGGGAAATTCCTTGGAAAACCAACAGGGCTGAATTTAGTGTCAAACAATGCTTGTTAATATTCATCAAATTCAAATTTTTCTTAAACGTTCTTGTAGAATGTCATATTTGAAATGAAGAAAAATATCATGGTCAATCAAGACTAATATTCATCTTTACAAATATATCCCCGTACTACAACTCTGTTTTTATTTTTTCGTGTCAACTCGCCAGGCACCATACTGGATACTGCCCGCGCCCGTTGCTTATCCTGGCTATCTTCATTCGTTCCAGCCGGTTGAACATCAACGATGTTACGCTGCTGCTGCTGCTGCTCACCGAATGCAATCAGCCGAATGCAAGCAGGACTCTTTCTATTTCGTCAACAACCGTCCGAATGGCGCAAAAAACGATGCTCCGAGCTTGGCCAAAAGCCAGTCCCGAGAAAAAGTGTCCCGTTTTTCCGTCACATTCCGCACCGTTCGGCAGTCGGGTGGCAAACTTTTTTACGACCAGCAGCAGCCGGGAGCTCGTAAAATTTTTGATCGTAAAAAATATGATTATTTAAAATGTGTATAACATATTATTCCTTCGGAAGGGTAGCAGCCTCAGGAGCGGTCCCTAGTTTGGACTGAAACCTGCGCCCAGAGCAGACCGGGCAAGGATTAGAGAGAAAATTTAATGTCCTTCTTGGTTAGTCTGCCGGTATTACCTAGCGGGACCATATGAAAAGCTAGTTTTGATTGAGCGTTCCTCTTTCGGAGGAATTGGATTTTCTCAAACACAGGACTTCAGGGATAAAACCTTGGTGAATATTTAAGAACCCCGGGATTAGGAGGCTAGTTGTCTCCTGCTGCTGGCTACACAAAGACCCGTTTCCGACTGACGAAGACAGATGTCCCGGGTTTTCCGTGCCGGTTAACAATTCAGTAATCCAAGAAACCAGCCACACACCTTCTCAATCAAAGCCAACCAACCGCAAGGAGAAAGCCGGAGCATTATTAACTCATTTAACCCTTTTCGACACGGGTTCCCCCTGGCAGAAGCGCCATGTAGAAGTTAATGTCCTGGACAACATGCTCGTAAAACGGTGCTCTGTTCCGATAAAGAGCCAACACCTCCCCGATTGCCAGCCGCTTTCTTTCTCCGGAGGGTGCCCGGTTTTTGATGAGTTCCAGACCAGAGTACAGGGCTAGCAGTTTATTGTCAGCCAACCGCCTCGGGAAGAATTCACTGCCCAATAGGAGATAAGTTTATAGTTTTTTAATGGTTTTATTTCACTTTCATGATCTTAGAACGTCACAAAACGTCTGGTTTCGGTGAAAACTCAAGCAGTCAGCTAATTTTTCTCGCGTTCCACTACCGTTCTCCGAGAGTCCATAAAGTTAATTACAAACGGGTTATAGTGCTGATAATCTAATCTAAAGCAGGAGCTCTGGAAAAAAACTGGAAAGTGCCATTAAACGACGGGTTCACCGTCGAAAGTCATGTTCTGTCATTGAGGCTAGCAGCGAAAAGTGACCACCTGTATGCGAGCGACACAAAGGAACGTATCCTTCGACGGCGCCGGTGATGGTGAGTACTTTTCGGAACATGCTTAATAATAGATAGCAAACCATTAAATCCCTGCCCAGCAGGTCAGCAGTCTGTTGCCTGGCGGGCGATTAGAGCACAAGCCATTTGAAAAACATCGGAAAATCACTAGGTACAACTCGATATTATAAAATAAAATAACGAATTATAGTAAACATTATAAATCAAATAAATTTAAATTTAATTGTTCTATAATTTGTAATATTGTCAATAACGGTCATTTTGGGTTAATTTGAGAAGGTATCAATTTGTAATTAAAACATCCGGCGCGCAAATATTAAACCAAATTGAATTTCACCATTTTAAAAATTGTTTCTACTATCATCAAACTACACAAGCCAAAATTCTTTTCTTTGGAGTTTTCTACCATCGAGAAAAATTAAGTGAAATACTTTTTTCAAATAATATTCTTACTGGATAGCTGAGAAAATTTACTTACATTCATAAGAATTAGAACACAGTTTTTCCGAAGTTTCATTCGAATTTTCCATCATAATTCTGGAACTGATGGCGCTAGAAAATTAATTTCTTCAGCAAAGTTACTTATTCTAATTTTTTTTACTTTTTCTTTATTATCGGTTATATGAAATGACTCAGAATTGTAGTGGTTTTGGAAAAATGCAGAAAGTGTTTCGATATGTGCACCGTTTTATTCACTCACACTCACACACAATTGATTTACGGTTGAGTATAGAAGAGATAATCTGGCTAGTAGAGATTACCGGGGCTCATTGATAAAATAATCGTGCAACATGTGATTAACGAAAAGGAGATAGAAGACAATCGGCAAGGTAGCCTTATGACAGGCAAACTACACAACGCAATTCCCATTTTTGATGAGAAGGAAGCAATGCTTCGGGTTGGCGGTTGGATTAGATATTCTGATTTGCCGTGGGATTAGAAACAGCCCATAACGAGCAACATTTCAAAAGGTCCAATGTGCAAATGAGAGATTCTCTTTGCGTCTCCTCTCTTACACTTATCACGGCGGCATAAATGCGTCTATTTTGCATGAGACGGTTGCTGACATTATTACATACAAAAAATCACCATTAGGTACGTACAGATATACATGCTAATAAATCGTGTTTGATACGCATAATTGGCATATCCGTACTATTCCGGAGGCGATATACGTGATTACGAATAATACTATACGATTTTGTGCTGAAAATCGTATGTATGTCAGTTATTATCATTATATGCGATAGAAAATCAACTTGGTCCCACTTTATCCAGCTCTAAAGCTGGATACGTAACTAATTACGATTTCGAGTTTGTTAGGAGATATTTACGATAATTTTCGTACATTGATATACGAGTTGGTGCTAACTGGGGTTGTTGTCCATGGTCACCAGCGATCTCAAATACCCGATTTCATCTACGGTTCATCTAGTTCATAGCCGTTAACGGTTACCGACCGCGCGGTTATTTCTTTTGAACCTCTTCCTTTCGTGTATTTGGTCTCGATGATTTATTTTTAGCCCAACCCTCCTAGACGCTTTCAGTCTGGCATAGATTACCACCGCCGTCGAAAAGTTCCTGGCTACGATATCAAAGTCATCTGCAAAGCCTAGGAGTTGGCTACCATTGGTGAGAATCGTACCTCTCGTTTCGATGCCCGTTCATCGGATCATACCCTCAAAAGCGATGTTGAACAGCATGCAGGATAAGTCGTCACCTTTTCTCAATCCTCGCCTCGTCTCATAGGGATTCGAAAGTAATCCCGAGATGTACACAAAGTACATCACTCGATTCAATCAGTCGCGTCAGTTTATCCGGAAATACGATAGACTGTATCGTATGCTGCTTTGAAATCAAACAAGATTGGGTGCCTATGCACGTTGTACTGCCGACATTTCTGCGAGATATATCGGATGGTGAAAATTTTATCCCATGAAACACACCCGATAATTCCATACGAAACGTTGTGCTATCGGTGACAGCCGACGTTACAGGATCTGGGAGGGTACCTTGCAGGCGGCGTTCACCAGCGTTATGCCGTGCTAGTTGCAGCAGTCTAACCGATCATCCTTTTTGTAGATAGGACAGACCACTCCTTCCAACCATTCCTCCGGTAGCTTCTCCTCCTCCCAGATCTTGGAAATTACCCAATGTAGAACCGTTACCAGCGTTCTCGACCACGTTTTTAAAGCACTGTCTGTAGGCGGTTCTTACTAGCGGATTTGTTGGTCTTCAGCAATCCGATTTCTCATTTGACCTCTTGGAGATCAGGTGATGGAACATTACTATCATTCCATGGGCACTCCTGAGTTAACTTCCGCTTCGCCTCCTTGTACAACTTCACCATTGAGGGGATCATCGAAGAACTGTTTCCACCTGTCGATCACCTCGCGCTCGTTTGTGATTAGATTCCCTCCCTTGTCCCTACACATGTTAACTTTCGATGTTTAGTTACGAGACTGATTCACCATTTCGAAAGACTTGCGCGTGAGCTCGAAACAGTTGATCTAATTCTTCTCTGTCTTCTCTGGTCTTTGTCCTCTTTTTGGCGCTTTTTACTACTCAGGATCGTGGTCAATTGGTTCCTAGCTCGTCGGTGTTTGGCCAAGTTTCCCCTAGTGGCAATGCTTAGATAATTTTTCCAAACAATTTTCTTTCTCTCCACCGCTTGTTGGCATTCCCCATCAAATCAATCATTTTATATTTTCCGGGACTCCTCACCTAGTGCCGCGGTATCGGCCTTTCTGATGGCCGAGCTTTTTCTGCCCCAACCGTTTACGAGGTTTGAAGCATCTAACTTCTCGGAAGAAGGGAGTGCCTCATTCGCACGTAGTTATTGGCAGATTACGGTTGATCTATCATGATATTAACGAATTATTTCGCTGACTTGCTACATAATACGATTCTCCGAGAACAATTACACATCAGGTTACGACTTGCCCGCTAAGGTTCTACAACAGTTTTGGCCTGTAAACGCCAGGCCTACGATCAATCGTGTATTAAGCAAGTGTGTCAAAAGTTTCCGCGCATAACCGCGAGATGTCTTACGATAAATGAGAGATTTACCAAGTGGGCGCGTTAGTGCAGTTGAAACATTTTAGCGAACTGACGTTGTTTACTCTAAACCGTTTCTTCTGAAAGAAGCCCGTTTCAAAGCACCTAAGAAGCCGTTTTCATGTGTTTTCGTGAACGTTGCACTAAGGCGATACACAGTTTTGTGTAATGTAGCATCGGTAATGTAGCCGAGATA
Organism: Sabethes cyaneus; assembly: GCF_943734655.1. Taxonomy (NCBI): domain Eukaryota; kingdom Metazoa; phylum Arthropoda; class Insecta; order Diptera; family Culicidae; genus Sabethes; species Sabethes cyaneus. Next base: position 127,212,141 of record NC_071353.1, on the reverse strand, counting down.
CGATCAGGTAACGCAACGGCAAGAACTTTGTTGGGGCTAAACATCAATTAAAGGAATTGAGAAGCTTGTTAGGAGTATATATCACTCGGAAGCAGTGTTGAGAAATTCATAGCAGCAAAAAACTCAATGAGATTTCAAGCACATGAAATTTCAACCATGATCACATGCGCCAAACTCCCATATGAATTTCTCTCGCTTTATACGCGATATTTCTGTTGTTATGCGATGTGAAGAAAATTCTGCTGTGAGCATTTTGCTTAATTCTTCCACAGCTGGCATTTCATACAACAAACCAGAGAGCGAAAGAGAATCTACTGTCAGAGAAAACATCAGCAGCGAAAAAAGCCGCACACATTCATGCATAAGATGGCAAACATATCGGTGGAATTTACATTTTTCCTTTTTTTCTTCGCGGGAATCGACATTTTCTTAACTAGAAAGTGAAAGCCTAACAAGAATGAGATAAACATATAATTTTAATATGTGCATTAGTTTAAATTTGCGATATATTTAGATATTCATTCTCCCTTGCTCACTCACAGCTACGTTTCGCACTAAAGAATGCCTATGCTGTTCAATAACGAATTTATCCATTCAAATTGTGCATTAGCTCCGGGTAGCAGTTGAACCAAAGCAGAATGTGATCAAGCGGGAAGAAATATTTGTGAGTTATGTGCTTCTTGCCATGAAAACAGAAAAAATCTCGCGTGAGTGGGAACCGTGGGAACAAGTGAGGACACCTATCAGCGAGCAACGACGACGATAGCTGTTACCGATTTAGGATGAAAGTGTTAACGAGCAGATGATATGGTTGAGTCATCTAACTCCCGGGAAAGAATGTTGAGCGAAAAATTTGACTTGTAGAAGTTTACCTAATCGTTATTTAACGTACAGCTGTGTGTTTTGACCAGTGGTGAAAATTATAAGTTGATGCTCATTAAAATGAATTTAGCTCCGCTCTTATACAAAAATCATACCTGATTTTCAATCCTCGTCAGTTGAAACAATCAACAGTTTCAATTTAAACTTGGTTAAAAGGTTCTGTTCAACATATAAAATAAGTGGGTTCATGTGTGAAGTAAAGGTACAAAAATCAAACCATATGTAACTTTTTTCTAAGAAAATAATGAACGTATTGAAACAAAGTCGACGAGGTATGTCAGAGGATGTTAGACGAGGAGAATGCAGGGCGGGGTGCTGCAGTATGGGACCCGTCAAAACGTGGAACGATATAGATAGGAATGAAGACAGCAATCCCCGTTTTTCTGGGATAAGAAGCGCCACCTGGAAGACATGGAGTGCAAGGACACGCTGTTTCGTTCTCAGGAAATGCGTAAATTCTACAAGAAACTAAACGTATCCCGCAACGGCTTCGTGCCGCGAGCCAAAACATGTCGGGATAAAGACGTAAGGATCTTGTAGGATGAACGTAAGGTGATCGAAAGATAGACGCAGCACTATCATTGAGCATCTGAATGGCGCGGAGACGGAATACCAAGACAGCAGGGAGGATGACTACACCGGATGATGGTGATGTGCCGAGTCCCATAATAGGTGAAGTGATCGAAGCCGTCAAGCAGAACAAGAACAACAAGGTAGCTGGCAAAGATGGCATTGCAGTGGAGCACATCAAGATGGACCCGGATAGGTTGGCTACTTGTCTCCACCGGCTGATTGTCAATATCTGGGAAACAGAACAGCTACCGGAGGAGTGCAAAGAGAGCGTAATATTCCCAATATAATAAGAGTGCCCAACAGGAGTGGAATGCCCAATATACAAGAAGGGCGACAAGTTGGAATTTGAGAACTATCGAGTGATCACCATTCTCAACACCGCCTATAAAGTACTTTCCCAGATCATCGTTCGCGGTCTACCACTGCTTGCAAGTAGATTCGTGGGAAGTTATCAGGCCGTTTTTGCAGACGAGCGATCGATGACGGGCCAAATCTTCGTGCTGCGACAGATCCTCCAAAAGTGTAGCGAGTACCAAATCCCTACGCAGCACCTATTCATAGATCTCAAGGTCGCTCACGAAACTATCAACCGTGAAGGGTTATGGATGAAAACAGCTTTACCGGAAAGCTAACAAATGCTGTGTGGGGATATCGGGCGATTTATCAGCACGTTTGAAATACAGAGCGGACTTCGACAAGATGACGACATTTCTTGTTTCCTGTACAACATCGCGTTGGAAGGTGTTATGACACGTATGGGTTTTAACAACAATCAATAAATCAAGGCAATTTAGCTGTTTTACTGACGACGTGGATATTGTCGGAAGGACGTCCAAGGCGGTTGCTGAACAGTATACCAATGGATTAGTGGTGAATACGTCTAAAATCAAGTATCTGTTAGCAGGAGAAACCGAGCGCGATGGACCTCGCATAGGCAATAGTGTGGTAGTCAATGGGGACGAGTTCGAGGTGGTAGACGATTTTGTATACCTCGGGTCGTTGGTGGCGTCGAAATGCAGCAGAGTAATACGCAGACGTATTCTTACTTATTACGAACTCCCCAAGACCCTAAGGTCTGGTTAGCTTCATTCCGTATCAAATACGTATCGTCTACGGACACGAAATGTGGACAATGCTTGACGGGGACTTGAAAGCACGGCCGTTTTTTAACGTCGTGTGTTTAGGACCATCTTTGGCGGTGTATGTGAGAGTGGTATATGGAGAAGAAGGAGCTCTTCTACGAGTCAAGTATTCAGAAAGTTGCTTAAACCGGAAGGGTACAATGAGCGGGAAATGTAGTAAGAGTGCTGGACAGCAATCCCGCAAAATTGGTGTTCGCCTCGAATCCGGTTGGTACCAGATGCAGAGAAGCTTAGCGAGCTCGATGGTTGGACCAAGTGGAGCAAGACCTGGAAACTGTGGGACATTCAAGATATTGGAGACGGACAGTCGTGGACGGAGTTTGTTGGCGAAACATTGTTATTCAGGTCAAAAATCCTAAAGGACATCGCACCAAGATAAGTAAGTTATTATTGAAATATTTTTTTTTGTTTTGTTGGTAGAGGTTTGCAAAAGACTTTTATACCTTTTGAACTTTGGACACAAAACACGGCCAGAGAAGAAAGAAAAAGAAGACCATTTTATATTTTCAAACTATATTTTTCGCTTCTGTTTTTTCTTGGACTGGGTTTGGTTTATAAAGCTCAAAAGCTATGAAGATATTTAGGGGGATTAGGGGCATAATGAGCACACGGGGCGAAATGGGTACCCCTCTTTTCTACGAAAGTACGCATTTTATAACATCATATGGCATGCGGAACACTGCTGTAGGTACTACAGTATCTATTTATCAAAAAATGAGTGATCTCTACTTTTAAAACACGGAGTTATATTAAAAAACTCAACTTGGTTCTCAGACGCTGAAAAAATTATAATTTTGGTGCACTACCAAATAAGGTTTTACGATCATTTAAATATCTTAAACTATAAAGTGCACACTGCAACATGATGTATACATTGTATCTCAAATTCCACCATCATTGAAGTTTTGATTTTATACTATAAATAGTGTAAAAACCCATTTTTACTTTAACTACTTAACTGGGGGCGAAATGGGCACCCTTAGGTGAGGTGAAACCAGCACTATGTCACATTAACTAACCTGTCAGTTTCATTGTTTATCGCGTCAATGCTTGTTTACAGTGATGGTATGAATATGCCAAGAGAATCCGGAAGACATAATTGGTCAAAAAAGGCCTTGCAAGTGGCCTTGACCACTCTAAGGCGAGACGGAATACTCACAAAACAAGTCGTCAAGTACCACAGCATTCTGCGGCAGACGTTAGCTCGGTATGTGAGGCCAAACGAAAGGGCAATCTCTGGGCAGGAGGTGGACCAAATTGATTCCTTCAAAACTGTTTCCGCTCCCGCTACTGGACAAGAGCTGGTGGTCCATATTTCGTATATGGAGGTTCAATGCTACGGTATTACTACCCGTGAAATCAGAACCCTCGTATACCAGCTGGTAGAGGGAAACGGAAAAGCATATGTCTTCAACACTAAAACACAGCTAGCTTAAGCGTCATCCGAAACTTTCCTTGTGTGCTCCAGAGGCAACCTCCGCGGATTAATTGCCTTTAAGCGGCTTGCGGTCAACAGTTTTATCGGCGTTTTGACACGTTTTATGTTTGTGTATGTATGGGTGTGTATGTGTATGTGTATGTGTATATGTGTATGTATGTGTTTATGTATGTGTATATGCATGTGTGTGAGTGTGTGTGTGTATGTGTGTGTGATTGTTGTTCTTATATACACCCTTCAAGCATGTGTTTATAAGGGTGCTCATTATGCCCCAGGGGGTGCTCATTGTGCCCCACACACTGACCGATTTTTAGTTTTTGAAACATAAGTTTAAATTGCAATTTTCGTCATCATATCAATTATTTTTCAATTTGTTAACAGTATGCCTTTAATTATCGATAGTGAATGTATGTTTTCCAATGACGACACTTTAAAAATTCTTGGGTCATTTTGGGTGCTTAAATCAGTCAACAAGTTAGGGTGCTCATTATGCCCCTATCCCCCTACCAAACTCCTACCAACAAAACAAAAAAAAGTTTATTCGATACACAATCGAGCCAATACCGATAGATTTGTTCAGTGTTCTTCCTCATGTTTTATTAGTGTACATTCAATTTTGGTTTCAATATCTCTTCGTAGAGCAATGCAGTAATTCGTTTAATTTGAACCGTGAAGTTTTTGATACAATATTATGTGTTCCTTTTATATGTTTCAATAGGTTGTGTTTTTAAAGATTCTAGTTAAAGCATTGCATGAGGAATAAAATTAATAAACTAGAATTAAGTAAGTCAACTAATATTTAAAATAAAATATGGCTGAAAACACGATATATTTGTTTTCTCCAGCTTTATCTCATTTGCCATAGGAAAGTAATGACAGTGTATGAAGTGTTGATAACCCGTAGAAATACTCTTGATGACATAAGGAAAAATCCTCCGCAGTTGATTCTAATACTGTTGGATGTGCAATGATTGATGATCATCAATGTATTACGCATTTTGATGTAGTTAGCATGATGTTCTTTGCTATACGGTAAGATAGCACACACTTCAAATGTAGTTTTCATGATATGATCATTCTGTAATAAAAGCAAACTAATGACAAGTTCAAGTTCACCGCTGTTTACGACTAACAACATCCTGAAAGGAATCAACTAGACGACAAGCCCAATAGCACTCGGCAAGATATCCAATGGCGGGTGGTAAAATAAGCGCGGTTGCTGAGGAAATTCCCGAGTTTACCACAATAAAACTCATCAATCCTAAGCATACAATCATTCTTATGTACATAACCAGGAAAGCCATTTCCAAAGATGGTTTGATAATTGAAACGTTCCTGAAAACATAAAAATATTAACAGTGTAAATTCTCTTAGAATAATCATATTTCACCGCAATAATTCCACGTGTTGGTCGACAGTCGATTGAACCTGCTGGTTTAGCGACGTCCAGAATAGTTTATCATCTTCTTCTTGATATTTTGGACCTTTACAGATCTTCGATTTTGTTTCAAGTTGTACTTGAGCTAAGATTTCACTGTAGTTACTAGCAATGATGTGTAATTCAGCTCGTAATCCCGCTAGTAACGATGCGAATGTAATCGTACAGAAGTATATTCGGCATATCCAGAGTGCCGCATAAAGTTCGTGAATGCAAAGGTTTGTCCAATAAACGAACGTCGATCCAAACAGGGCGAAAAAATCAGGTACCCTAACAATCGCATCCCGTTGTTTACTTGGTATTATCATTACCAATTGAATACAAAATGTTAAAAATAATAAACCAGAACAAGCCTTCCGTACAGTTTTATGAAATTTATTCCGAACAAGCACATCGTATTCCGGATCCTTCGAGTGACTGCACTGTTGGTTGATAAACTTCATCGATTGCTGTATTGGTGATGAAAAGTAAAAGTTGAAAAGAAGAACGTACAGGACACACGTATTGTAGCCGAACACAATTGTAATCCACCAAGTTGTGAGAAATAAATCATCCGTTTGGGCTAACGTTATCGCAGCCTGCATCATCAGTATGCAATATTGGACCACTGCCAGCAAATGCATAAGGTACCAGCAAACCCGTTTCCATAACCGATTCACTTCCCAATACACCACTGAAGAAAAATAATATAAAAACTAGGAATATGAATCTTTAACTAGAAAAAGAAATACCTCCCATTATTAATACAATTTTTAGTAATACAAAATAATCTCTATCATGACTAGGCAAAAACGTTTGATGAGATTGTCTTCCGTCAGGCATTGCTTTTAACTTGACCAATTTGAATGCTGGTAGAATCGCAACTAAACTTGGTACTAAGCTGAATGTGAAAGGATACATCTTTGTTATAGAGTAGCCGAGCACTTTTTAGCCATTGGATTTAAAATTCACTTCGATATGCTGGATAACATTGATATCGTGTGACTTGATTGAAAATAGGGAATTTTCACAATTCCGTAGGCCTTGAAGCTTGGAAGTGTGAAACACATGACACCTAAAAATTACGCACTGTCTAGACACGTGTTAAAATAATTACATTCAAAATCATTACTAAATCATAACGCAACTGTCTCCAATTCGAAGGTCGACGACAGATGTCATGGTCCCGTTGTCTTGGCAACCAGACACGTACGATTTATAAACCTACTTGGAACAAGATGGATAGTTTTCCTTCAACGAACGGTGTTACAGAATACCAGAAGGTGCTATAGGACTAACTAACTTCTTCATCATTCCATACCGTATTTCAATTCAAATAGAGGTTTTCAAGTAGGTAAGCATCATAACAAGTATTAAATTTTCAACTAATATTTCAGTCAAAATGATAGTTTTTCTACCAGAAAAATACCCAGAAAAGTCTAGTCGACCCGGTTTCCATTTCCGCATAATGTGTAACTTTATATTTTGTTTTCAGATTTATTTTACGTTTCTTATTTTAAATTTAAAGAGGAAAATTATATTCTACCAAACTTACTTTCATTTATTATAAGTTCTATCGTTGGTTTGTGCTTTTTATTTTCATTTATTACATACCCTTTCCTAACAGTGCAACTTAGATTTTTTTTTGATTGGGCCCTCCAAACGTCGACATCCGCAAACAAATCCGACTGCAACAAAAGTCAGCGCCAGCGATCCGTTCCTTCTCGAAGCTCTCGCCCCGTTTTGGGTAAACCGTCAGACAATGTCGTACCATAAACTAAACCCCCCAAATATATACGAACCCAGGAGAGCCTCAGGAGTGAACGGGCGAGCAAGATAGAGACAAACCGACAGACAGACAGACAGTTTTATGCTTAATCCGAGGGCTTCGGGATTTCTCGCCGGGCGCTTTGTGTTTATTTATGGCTTATCTTATCCTTTTCATTCCGGCTCCCGGACTCACGGGCGCAATGGCAAAATTGCATCCGGTTCGAGGTGCAATGTTCTCGGTGAGTTCGCCTAAGCGAGTGCAATAAAGTGGAAAAGCAGAAGCGATTAATGTGTCTCGATTGCGGTTGCACTACAGAAAACGTTTTCCTCGCTCCGTTGTTTGACGGATGGAGCCACGTGGTGTTTGAGGGAAGAATTTTAATTTCTCCAAACCGAGTTTACGAGTCAAATCGTAAATGCAAATGGGTTTTACCCGTCTCACCCTTCCCGACATAACAGGGAAGGCTTTCGCACCGACGGAATCCGATGATGTGTAGATGAAAATTAATTAAACTTCGCTAGGACAATAGATTCATTACAGTTTGGGGGTGAGTTCGAGAGGAGAAAAAAATTGAACGCAACCGGAAGGACTCATTCGATGTACGTGACAAACCAATTTCCATTTGCAACCCTTGGGGGATGCCGACAGCGGCTGGTGTACGCGGCCCTTTGTTTGCATCGCGTAAAACCCCCTGCAAAACCTCTTCCCTGCTTCGCAGAATTTACAATGGACCTGTCCGTTTAGCCAAACGCGGACTCCGGTCACAGTGGTCACAGTGGTCAAGCTGTCCATCAGTCGAGAATGCTGTGGAAAAATGGTCTCATTTTTCACATTTTCCCAGCAGCAGCAGCAGCCGACAAAATATCCACTGCGATGCCCTTGGGTTGTCACGGTTATTTTTCCTTTTTTTTTGTTGTCGCTGAGCGAAACGTGGTGTAGGAAGCGATTGTTTCCAGATGAAATGAGCGTGAAGTGCGCTGTCTCCTCCGAAATTCACGGTACGGTTAGTGTTTTACATTCTCGTGCTCTAGCTAAACCCCATTTGGGAGCGGCGCTTTTTTTACTTTCCCGAAACGGGTAGAGCTTATCGCTTGATGACGATTTAGAGAAGCAGTTGGAGGCACGAGTCACCAAGTCTGGACGTTTAGATTGCTTCAATCGGTTCGTTCATTGTTTTAGAGTTTGTAGGAATGACTGTTTTGTGTAATATATCATTGAATTGCTAGAAAATTGTTAACAGAAATATTTTATAGGTTTTCAAACAAAAAGTTTATAGTTCTAATGTTAAATGTTTTAGTTCATTCAAACAGTGCAAAAATTAATTTGTAATTTGAAAAATGTCGAAATACAAAAGGTAGGAAATAAAGAAATCCGTATCGAGTATATGTAAAGAGACTCTATAATGAACATTCCACTCATCCCTAGTCGATAAACCATTGTGATATTCGCTTCCATGGACAAAAAATGTCGTAGTCAGAGTAATGACGTTTCGCGTCCGCCGGACAGAAGTGAGAATAGACGAAGACACATACGGTCGCATTTGTCTGGTGCAGTACTAAACGAAATCCAACTGACGACGACGCCATCGGTCGGCCACGGTCTGTCGGTCCACCAGCGTCAATTCCACGCGGTCAGTACACATTCGATGCTGTGGCTTCCGGCGGGGCATTCCAGGCAAATATTTACAATGTAAAACCATCTGTAGCGTGTAGAATGCCCCAGCGATATGTAGAAGATTTCTCCTTACTTACGTTGACGCGTTTCAGCACTAGCGACAGTAAATAAAGTAAAATATGCTTTCGACCCAAAGTGAGACGGCGATTCCTTCGGGGACGAGGACGCGGTTTTGTAACTTTGGTTCTAATGGTTTCCGCTTACCGGGTGAAGTTATCTTTTAACGGTGGGAAATTAAAACGTTGTTTGTGTAAAAAGAAAATTGAGCATAATGAATTTTGAGATCTTTTAATCAATAAGACTTTTTAGATATCCTGCAATTGTTAAACAAAACCATGTCGAACAACAGTTCTTATAAATAATAACTTCAAGGGCTACTGCTTATCTGCCACATTCCAATCAGCGGGGTAGATGTTGGTTTCCCAGTCCGAAAACAGCGCTGAATAAAACCTCGGAATCGCTATTCAACTCCGGACACAAAATGTAGCAACGCATGATCATCAATCAAGTTAATTAATTAAACAGAATTGTTTGGCGCAGTATTGGTCGACATCCATCCTTCATGACACTTTTTGCGTGGCGGTAAATAAGGAAATAAAAAGGGGTGAAATAATTGTGCGAAAACTGCGAGAATCGTTTTCATTTCAATATTGCATAACAGTTAGTGGGCATTCGAAAATTTTTATCGCAAAGAAGAAATGAGAAATGGAAGTGAGTATATTCAAATGAAACATCTTATCTTATGGGGACTATCCAGATACCACGTGGACAGAAAAATGCCAATTTTCAACCCCCCGTCGTTAACAACACAGAAATGCATGGTGCTAAATTTTGTTTTCAACTTCAACGAGGCAGGAAGCTCCAGTCCAAAGGGCCCTACACAATGCATACGGATTTTAAGTCGTTGCGAAAATTTGATTTTTTTTGTGGGTTTTCTGTCAAATTTCCGCAGCGTATTAAAATCCGTATGCAAAGTGTTAGGACCTTAACTCTTCTGTTCATAGTGATCTTGTCTACTGCGAATTATTATCGACTGCAAAAAAAGTCAGTTTTAGCTGGACATTCGCTTGATGATTATTCTTCGTCAAGAGTATCTCTGTATAACCACAGCACCTTAGCTTGGTCTTCAACATAACACAAGACCTTTCCGAGGTGATGTGGTTCGTAAAATTTTCTGAAGGCAAATCCTTGCCTTATGCTCGGTTCATGTACGTCAACATATGCGTATGCTACATATGATATGCTTATCTTCTGATATAAAACTTTATTTGAGCTTAATTATTATTATTATTATTATTATTTACTTATTTATTCATCTGGCCATCCAGGCCTGCATGAATTGGATTGGACGGGGAAAAGCCTCCTTGAGATGATCATACATCGACCACTCTCAAGCAGGCATAAAAACCCCATCATCTTTAACTATCAATACATAATGCATGTTTACAGGGTTTACAATACATTTTGGATTAATCATTTAACTTACGTTCTACTTTAAACATTTAATAAAAATCTTACGTACTAGGGTAATCTCTTTAAATTATTTTTAAACACATCAATGGACATAGAAAAGTTAAAATGCACATAATACTTATTGAACACGTCAGGCATTGCCCTTATGGGTTCGTTTTTGCCGTAATCAGTGCGCTGATATTGCAGTCTTAAAAAATACCATCCCCTAAAGTTTCCGGGTGGAGTGTTGATGTCGATTTGAGAAATAATAGGAGGAGAGTCAATTTCGCCTATCAGCAGCTTTGCCACGAAAACTGCTCTACATATATTTCTACTTTTAGCCAAGGCGTTCATGTTAAGCAAGCAGCAGCGCTCAACATATGGAAGTAACTCCAGTGGGTTTCTTCAAGGTAGATTCCTTAACGCGTAGCGCAGGAACCTTGCTTGAATAGCTTCGATCCTGTTTGACCATATAGCTGTGTATGGGCAGCTTAGGCTTCTAATACGTAAAGGAACAAGGGAGTAGTATAATGCTCGTAAACAGTATGGATCAGTGAATTCTTTGGCGAGTCTAATAATAAACTCCAAATTTCTATTCGCCTTTGAGACGACATGGGAATAGTGATTCCTGAAGGACATTTGATCATCCAGAAGAACACCTAGATCCTTGACTACCGTTAATCTACTGAGTGGTTCTCCAGATATAAAATAATTTCAGCGAATTGGGTTCTTTTTGCGTGAGAAAGAGATCACAGAGTACTTGGACACACTCACGGTAAGCAAAATTCGAGCACACCAATCGCTAAAGTCGTCCAGATGTCGCTGAAGTTCGATGCAATCAGCTGTCGAGCGTACAACAAGATAAAGCTTTTGATCGTCAGCATAAATTAAATATCGGCTTCATGGAGTTATCTTACAGACGTCGTTGAAAAATAATAATAAAACCCGATTTAATCCGCCTATTGGTGAAGGGAACCTTTGTTATACCATCTCATTTGTTATTTAAGTTAGAATTCGACACGCCTTCGGAACTCAACTTTTTGATAACACTATGGTAGTTATCATCAATACATATGCATGTCTATGTAATATACTGATAAATTTGTATAATGTTCCAAAGCAATCAAAAAATGTCTTCCTTTTATTTGTATAATTTGTTATTTTGAGTTCATAGCGGGGTGACATTCTGAGGTTTGGTTTAAGTGAGCAACTGTCCGTTTTCCTGGATGTATTCGGAACGTTCCTAGAATGTGTCCAGCTGTGGCCAATGTAACCTTAGACACTTTATATGTCGACAAATGAGCTAATTTTGCAATTTTGAGTACTTAAAGATGTCATATGTCGTACTTTAGCTCAATTCAGAAACTGATCCCCGATCCGGAGCATTCCCGGACGTGTTGTTCCGGGCATATCTTCGGAATCGTACATCCGATCCAAATTCTGTTCAATAGAATTCTTCTAGGCCACAAAACTCTGCGTTTGTTAGTTATTCAGTCAAATCGGTCCAGGCATTTTCTAAAAGCAGATGATTATTGTTATATTTTCACTGCTGAGACTGTAATGCGTTTATTTGTAACTTGTAACTGACATAGTTTCATATTGTTTTCAAATTTTTGGGAACAAACATAACATTACTGTTTGAAATATTGAAAGCATAAACAATTTAAAGATGATTCCCAGGCTCATCTCAAAAGTGGTGAAAATCACATGGGACTGTTATGCATTTATAGGCAGTAATGGTAGTTATCATCATCACATGTGCATGTGTATGTAATCTACTGATAAATTTGAAGAATATTTCAAATCAATCAAAAAATCGTGTGCAAAGTTCTTGGGCAGGATTAATATTTAAGGGGGGACCCTCACTGAAAAGTCGAAAAACTTGTTTGTTTTGCATTTTCAGAAGCCTTTTATCTTTAGAAATATTGAGCCCATAGTATTTTTCGGTACGTGGTCTCGTTGAGAGTTTACAGTAAAACTGTTGGATCACTTGAAGGGAAGTGCAGTGCTGTACAATAGTTTAAACGCGCTCTCCTCGAAATCATATGTTTTCAGCGACTGTGCGTGTATCTCAATATCTAGAGGACCGATTTGGCTGATTTTTGTTTTGACGTGTAAAAATTAATTATCTAAATTGTGACGTAGCCGCTTTTCGATATCTCAATTTTTCAATTTTCGCTGCATTTTTAAAAAAATCGTTACTCTTCGCAACCAGTAAGAGGTAGATAGTTACTATGTACAGCAAAGTTGCTTATTTTATTGTGTTCTACAACTTTTGTGGAAACACTGTACTTTTTTGGACGCATTTAAAAACACAAAAATTTGTAACACCCTAATAGGTAGATTTACGGTCACCCTAATAGTGTAAGAAGTTGCGATAGATTTTTTAAATAAACTTTTCCAAAGACACACCACCTGGAAAATTAAGCATTTTTACGCTAGAGCACGTGATCGCGTTTTTTTTTCTATTTGGTTCATATCAGTAAAGTTTGCTTAAATAATTTCAGCAGTTTTTCAAATAACTTTTGACTGGTAAGGCTAATTCTAATAAGATTTAGCAGATATGTTCACAGCGTTAAGGCCTCCTGTTTGATACTAAAATGATTGAAATCTCATTAATTATCTGGTTAAAATCGTTACAAATAATTGTAACTTTTATTATGCTGTACACGACTGCTCATAACTTTCAAATTAAACATCCAATCAAAAAACAAATCAATAGTGATGAGGCTATGAGGCTATATTACCTACCAAATGAGACTAATAGCGCATAAATCGGTTTAGCCATCTCTGAGAAACGTTCGACTAATTGACACCTTGAAAAAGCACATTTTTAAGCATAACTTTTGAACCGCTTGATTGTTTGCGATAAAACTCTTCCAAAAAATTTGCAGTAGCAAGAGCCTTCATTTGATACTAAAATGGTTGAAATCGATTGAGCGGTTCCGGAGAAAATCATGTCACGTAATTTTTACATTTTTGCTTATAACTTTTAAACAAAATGTCGGACCGCAAAACCATTCAATAGTGATCTACAAGGTGATAACACCTTTCAAATAAGCGTAATAGCAAACGAATCGGTTCAGCCATCTCCGAGAAACAGACGAAACGAGTCAAGCGTCACATACACACATACACACATACACACACACACACACACTGACATTGCTCAATTCGTCGAACCTTATCGATTGGTATATGTGATTCGGCCCTCCAGGCCTCGAATCAACTTCGTGTTTTTCGACCAAATTTTAAACCTTTGTTATAGTATAACAAAGGTAAAAAAAAGAAATGGTCCCAGATTACTTCCTTGTGGTACGCCCGACAAGTTCGTGAAGCATTGTGATTCATGACCGCCTATTTTTACAGACAAGGTGCGGCCAATTAGGTATGATTTTAGCCGTTCAATTATGTTGGAAGAGGCTCCAGGATGCTCGATTTTCGCCAATAGGATGAGGTGGTCTACGCGATCAAATGCTGCTTTTATATCTGTATACACGGCATCTACGTGAGCTCCGCTTTCCATAGCCCTAATGCAGTGCAAAGTAAACTGTGCTAAATTTGTTGTAGTTGATCTATCTGGTAAAAATCCATGTTGGTCTGTTGAGATGTATGCTTTAGCTTCTCGGAATAGCACTCCACCAATTCGAATTTCAAGCAGCTTTGAACCCACACAAAGAGACGTAATTCCTCGATAATTTGCTATGTATTGTTTATCGCTTTTTTTAAAGCTTGGAAACATAGTCGATTTTTTCCAGCGCGTTGGGAATATCGCCTGTGTCAGTGACTGATTAAATAGTAATTTCAACGGAGCACATAGGGCGTTCGCACAGGTTTTTAACACTATTGACAGGATTCCATCAGGCCCTGCTGATGTTGAAGACTTCAATTTCTTCAGTACAGCAAAGATATCTTCGTCTGAGAAGCGAATGTTTCTAAGGTTTAGCACATTGTTCGGAACGTCACGGATAGTATTTTCGACCTGAGTCGGATTAGCTGAAGCAGTTGCAAATACACTCAAAAAGTGTTTAGCAAAGAGGTGGCAAGTGTCAGTCGGTTTGCTGAAAGTTTTGTCTGCTAGAAACATGTTGCAAGGAAGCCCGTTTCCTTTACGCATGTCGTTTACAAAAGACCAGAAGCGTTTGGGACTTCGTTTCAAATCTGATTGAGTACGTAACGCGAGTTTAGAATAGAGAAATCGATTGTACCTTCTGTAGTTATTGCTGGCAAAAGCGAACTCCCGCTTTGTGAGGGGATCACGCCGATTGGTGTAATTGCGAGGTGTGCCAGCTCTCAGCCGCTTTAATTGCCGTAAGCGACTCGCTTAATTCGCCAAAAAGGGAGTGTGGAAAAGACCAGGACCCTTCACTCAGCCGACCAGCAACCGCAACCTCTCAAGCAGAGCAAGCGACAACGAACGGCGGGGACTGTGTCGCCTAACACTGGTGCAAAAGATCCTAGTACTAAACGATCTAGGGTACGCAAAAATAAAAGGCCGTCTGTGCCCAAATCTCAAACAGGAGTTTCGTATAGTGAAAAGGTGGATACCTTCAGCATCGCAATCACGTCGAGTGATTACCCGTCCACAATCCTTGCTGCGGATCTTCTTCTTCTTCTTAAGCAGCATAGAGCCGGGGTGGCTCGTGCTGTTTCAAGCACTCGTCTCCATTCAACTCGGTCTTGGGCCACTCGTCGCCAATTTCCTAGTCGTCTCAGAAGTCGCAAATCGCTTTCGACCTGGTCGAGCCATCGTGCACGTTGGGCCCCCCTGTTCCTGGTGCCGGTGGGGTTGTTGAAGAGGACTATTTTCGTCGCACTGTCGTCCGGCATCCTTACGACGTGTCCGGCCCACCGTAGCCTGCTAACTTTCGCTAGATGTACGATGGGAGTCTCCCCAAGCAGTGCCTGTAGCTCGTGATTCATACGCCTCCGCCATTCTCCGCTTTCAGTTTGTACTCCGCCAAATATCGTCCGCAGCACTTTCCGCTCAAACACGGCAAGGGCGCGTATGTCCTCCGTAAGCAGCGTCACGGCTTCAAGTCCATAGAGAACTACCGGTCTAATAATGGTTTTGTACATTGTTAGCTTCGTGCGGCGGCGTATGCTTCCTGATCGTAGCGTTTTACGAAGGGCAAAGTAGGCCCGATTTCCCGCTTGGATGCGCCGCTGGATCTCCTTACTAGTGTTGTTGTCCGCGGTCACCAGCGATCCCAAATACACGAACTCCTCTACCACTTCTAGTTCGTCGCCGTCAACGGTTACCATCCGTGGGAGGCACGCATTTGTTTCCTTTGAGCCTCTTCCTTTCATGTATTTGGTCTTCGACGCGTTTATTTTTAGCCCAATTCTCCTAGACTCCACTTTCAGTCTGGCGTAGATTGCTGCGGATCAGCTTACGGCTATTCGCAACGAAATCCTGAACTGCGTTGCGGAACGGGATTCTCCAACCATACGGCCAAAGTTCAAGAGCTGTCAAGAACGGCTATCTGCTCCTCGTGTGTGCTGGCGTGGAGACATTAAGATGGCTTGAGACTACGGTACCAACCCTCAAACCGTAGGATGAAGCACTGCTACGAGTATACACCATGAAGAACCTCCCGAGGCCCCTTGTATTTATGGGGTAGTTTCGAGCAGTGTGAATACCTCGAGCGAGAAGATCCTCCGTCTACTCCAAAATCAGAACAACGGCTGCTCTACACAAACGTGGCGAGTACCTCGTCGCTGTGTGACAGGAAACCCCGTCGAACTGGTGTTGGAGATAGACCCTCTGTCTGCTAACCTGATTGCCAAGCAGGGATTTATGCTGAACTATATGCTCGACTAGGCTCGCATGCGACAGGTTGGCCGAGGAGCCACCAACTGCTATTTAGGAGATTCTACGCCAGGAGCAGCGAAGGTACATGTGGGGCAATCTCCCGAGGAAGTTTCGCAATCCCCTCTAGACGTGCTCTAGGCACGTCGGCAACGGTTGCGCAGGTTCGCACGCTCCACAAGGGAAATCTCCATCAACCACCAACTAATGTCCGTACGTCCGCGACGGTTGCGAAGGTTCGCAAGGTTTCCCGAAACCGCCAACCACTCGCACAACGCAGAATCGACCGAAAAATGCCGGCCGTTATTCGATCTAAAAGTCGACTGTCCATCGAAGTCTTCTGATGCAGAGAAGCAGGCAAATCAAGAAGGCGTTCACGCCACTGGCAGTCGTCCGTCAGGTACTGAATCTAACGACGCTGCCAAGGACGGCAAGCCAGTAACATTGTGGGCAGCTTCGCTGCATGCACGCCAACCTTCATTATGCCAAAGATGCTTCCAGTATCCTTGGTCGAAGATTTGTAAACCAGCTGCTACCAGCAGTCTTCATCCAAGAACCTTGGGTTCGCGGCACGATAAATCTCGGCCTAGGAAACTACGGTAAGTTAATCTTCGTAACACGCAGTCCAAACCGAGGATTGCAATTCTGCTAACGAAGGAAATACAATATGCGTCCGCATACTCCCCGGCATCCAAGGTTGCCGCACTCGTGCGGTACTGCAGGGCCATCAACGTGCCGTTCCTGATCGGCTGTGATGCCAACGCCCACCACACGATTTGTGGGATGAGTGAATACCTACTTGAATACTTAATTGCTAATAATGTCAATGTATGCAATGTAGGGAACGTCCCCACTTTTGTTAATGCTATCAGAGATGAGGTCTCGACCTCACTCTGTGCAGCGCTTCTATAGCTGAGAAGGTCGAAAACTGGCATGCCTCTGAAGAACCTAGTATATCAGACCATAGGCATATCGTTTTGGATATTGAGGCAAACTCTCTCAGGAGAAAACAATGCGGAAATCCGAAGAAAACCAACTGGAGCTCGTTCAGAGAACATCCGAGTAACTCTCGGAACTTCTGTCGTATTAATATACGCACACCAGCTGAGCTGGACGTTGCAGCCAATGAACTAAAGTCTAGGATCATTGATGTTTATACCGCTCACTGTGCGTTAATCACGCGGACAATCTACCGTGACGTGCCCTGGTGGAATGAATCGCTCAGCTGCCTTCTGTTACCGTTTCGCATCTTTACCCTATACCCTTAGGTATAATTGGAGAAAAACGCAATGAGCCAGCAGCATACTAGAGTTCAGTATGAATTTGATTTATATAATTTTAGAGTTAGGTTGGGTATGCGATTAACATTATATTAAAATTAGGGTGTTACAAATTAAAATAAATGTAAATAAAACTAAAATATTAGAGACTAAAATATATACATTAGGGACAAAATAAGAATAAACTAAGCATTCCGAGTAATTAAAAAGAGGTTAAAATTAGGCAAGATAAAATAGCTCACTGTGCTTAACGAAAGACAAACATAACTGCACCAAAACCTAGAGGGCGAAAGTAAAACGCATAAGTAGAGTTCAGTGGAGTGAAATCCTGAACCGAGCAGAAGATCCGGCTTGTCCCTGATAAGTTATAGGCGATCATTTTGGAGCGAGTTGCGAACAGAGCAAGTTTTACCTATTAAGCTTGCGTTATATTTCGATATCTTCAAAGTGCTACAGTGCAAGTCAAATCAGTAGTACAGGGCAATACATTCCGTTAAGAAAATTAAAGAATCCCAGTCAGGGCCCATTAATGCTTGAGAGCAACAGCCGCGAGATTAGCCACAAGGCGACCGGTACAGGTATTGGACCGGTGTCGTAGGCCAAACAGTGCCCATGTGTGTGCCAGTGCCATTGAGCGGCCCGCCGCTAAGCGATCAAGTATAACCTCCCGCAACCGCGGACGATCCCTGCCTTCGAGGTCACACGCGCTCATGCCAGAGGCGGTGACGGGCTTGGATACAGCAACGATTCTAGTACCACCGGGAAAACTTACCCCGCAACCGCGGTCAAACCCCGCCTGTGAGGTCACTCGCACTCCAGCCGGAAGCGGTGACGGGCCTGGGTTAATACGAAGCCGAAATCCCGCAGAATACAAACACCTTTGTAAGGCCAGCACTTCCACCCCGCCTTCGAGGTCACGTGCACTCGCGCACTCGCGCTAGAGGCCGTGACGGGCCTGGGTACACCTGAAGCTGCTGCCCGATCCCACACAACATTCGCAGTTCGCCGTTTGTCATCGAGAATTTGTCATCGTCAACTGAATGGTCGGCCGACCCCGCAGAAAAAGAAGAAAAGTACAGTGAGTTTGTAGGTTAATTAATAAAAATTAGTTGTATTAACAGTAAGTAGAGTGATTTTGATTCCTTGATCGAAAAGTAGACCCGGAGCCGACTCTGAAAGCCTTCGTGCTCCTCACAGCTGAGCTAGCCAGAGAAGAGGCCGTGAGAGCCCAGCCCCTACACGGTTCCCAGTGGTTCGACCAGGAACCTGGGGTGAACTTAGCTGAGGCCCCTCTGGCCTCAGCAATAACACTTCGTCGGGAGACTAGGCGTTTATTCAACAGGCCTAAGGTCACGTCTAACTGGGAGGCCTACAGGGCATCTCTCACCAAATACAACGCAGAGCTTCGCAAAGCCAAAAGGAAGTTCAGAGTAAGGTGTTTTGCGAAAGCATCCATCAGACTCTGCCTGAAGCGGCACGACTTCAAAAAGCGTTAGTCAAGGACCATAACAATAGCCTAGGGCAATGGAAAAAGAGGATGGAAGTCTCACTGTTATTACTAGGTAGTGACCACTGGAAGTGACGTCGGCGGGCAGCAGCAAGTTGCACACCGACTGTTTGCGGAGGCTTCAATCTTTTGGGCACTCAGCTCATTTGAACCAATGAAGTTTCCAGGTCCGGATGGCATACTACCAATCCTCTAACAAAAACCTGATTTAATCCACCTAGTGGTGAAAGGAACCTTTGTAATACGGTCTTACTTGCAATTTGAGATAGAAATCGACACGTTTGGTTTACATGAAATTTTTGGAAATTGAATAAGTTTACAAAATTTGAAACAAATAGAAGCACTTATAAATTTTGATAGTTTCTTTTCTCATGAAATTGCTGAGTAAGTTGTTACTAATGAGGGTAAGTGCAAGTAAAAGTAAGTTGTAAGATGAAATATTATTCTTTAACATATACATTGCGTAGTAAAAGTCTAGTTTATAGGTTTTTGAACTATGCATAATTTCCAGTAACGCCATTCTATTTGATTCACAACAATAAAGTTTTCTTGAATAAATTTCATCAATTTTTATGAACCTTCGGTTACTCACGTTGTTGTATTTTGTACACCATATGTAGGTTTTTGAATGCCATATTGTTATATAGTTACAAATCATATATTACGTATATACTAACGTATATTCTTCAATAAACTTGTTATAAACTTGTGAGCAAAATGTCAGAATTATTCAATGCATTAATACTTTAAATTGTTAGGAAAATAGATTAGCATAAACCGTCATCACAGAAACGAAGCAAGTAGCATGTGAGGTGTACCGCAATTGGCCCCAACTGGAATTTTCTTTCGTTTCTTCATATGGAAAAATGGTGTCTGTGTGCAGCAAAACTACCAGCAAATGTAAAATGTTTAAAATGTATCCGTCTGTTGGTAGTCGAGTAATTCGGGGTCAAAATCAGGGTATTTTTTATAATCAAAGTTCTACAGTTCGTAAACAAGCAAACATAGAGGTATACTATGTTCAGCAAAGTTGTGTATTTTTATTATTAATACAACTTTGTAATACGTGAAAAAGTCATACAACAATTACAAAAAGAGCTAAAATAGAAAAACTGATTTTTCAAATTCATATACAATAAATAAGATCTCTTCGTTGAAGAGATAGAAGGTTACTGTCTTCAGCAAAATTTCTTGTAATAATATGCTCTAAAACTTTGCAGAACACATCAATGTGTTATATTGAAACTGAAGGGAAATAATTTTTTTATTTCACTTTTAGGGGGATTAATCAAAATTCAAATTCTACCAGACGATCGAGCTTTCAATTTTAAGAAACTCTTCCAAAGGTTCGATAAACTTAAAACCAAGTTTTCCTAGCCAAAACTCTAGTGCGCACGTTTTCTTTGGTTTTGGGTTATTGTGCGCGCGAGTAACTGTGTTATAAAAGTTGGCGCGAGTGTACGAGGGTTAATATCTTTTGACCGGTAAAACCAATTCTTATGAAATTTTGCATATATATTCGTAGTGTGAAAACCTCTCGTTTGATATTAAAGTAATTGAAATTAGGTTATTTTTCTTGGTTAAAATCATTATAAATTATTGTTAATTTTGGTGTGGTGTATTGAATAACTCATAAATTTCAAATTAAACATCCAATCAAAAAACCATTCAATAGTGATCTATCCGGCTATATTATCTGCCAAATGAAACTAATAGCACGTAAATCGGTTTGACCATCTCTGAGAAACAGGCAATCATTTGAACCTTGTCAAAACTGGTTTCTTAAGCATAACTTTTAAACCACTTGTTTGTTTTCTATAAAAATTGGCGTGAAGTTTAGCAATAGTAAGAGCTTTTATTTGGTACTAAGATCGATGAAATCGGTTATGTGGTTCCGGAGAAAATCGTGTCACGTAATTTTCACATTTTTGCTTATAACTTTTAAACTAAAAGTGAGACCACGAAACCATTTAATAGTGATATACTAGGTAAAAATACCTTTCAAATAAAAGTTATAGCAGACGAATCGGTTCAGCCATCTCCGAGAAATAGGCGATTAAAAATTGAAGCGCACACACATACACACATACACACACACACACACACACAGACATTGCTCATTCGTCGAACCTGATCGATTGGTATATGTGACACGGCCCTCCGGGCCTCAGATCGACTTCGTGTTTTTCGACCAATTCCTAAACCTTTGTTATATTGTATAACAAAGGTAAAACGGATAAGATTATAATGTGCGGGCTCAACAACCTCTTTCGTGTCAGCTTTACGTTTGGACTTGTCCCGGAAAGCAGGCGGAAAAGTCGTCGTCAAAAATCATTAGGCGGTTTTAGAAAATTTGAAATAACTTCTTTTCTTTTGACGTCCAAAATTCGAATTAACGTCCCCTTTTTACGTCCAAAATTTGACTTGACGTCCTCTCTTTTATGCCCAAAATTCGAATTAACGTCCACTTTTTTACGATCGAGTTTTTTACGTCCCCCAATAAAAAACGTAAATCGAGATTTGAGTGTAGCAACCTCTAAAGAAATAAATCTAAATCCTTTCGAAGGAGTGCACCGTTAGCAAGCTTTCAACCAAATTGCCACATTCCGCGCATTTTCCCCCGTTGACTAATAGCAATTATTACCGCGCACAAAAGGACAAGCGGAAATTCCGGAGAATGCAAGTGAAAAAATTCCCACCACATTCCTAATTCTGACACATGTCGGGTGCTGATGGATGAATCCCACCGTCGCGTCGTAGTCGCGAGCTCAACAGCACAGTGCAGCGAAACTATTGCGCCTCACCGTACTGACACGCAAAAGCTGGACTCTTGTTTACCCTCTATACATGTACCCTCTCTCCTTCGACTTGGTTGGAGGAAAAGGTCATCCACATTGCATAGGAAAACCGGTTGGGCGGTAAAAAAAACGCTTATATCACACAATTTTCCTCGCTGAAAAGAAATACACCGAATAAAGGAAAAGCTCAATCTAGATTAAAGCTAATGAAAATTCTTGTTACGCGCTCACTAGCACGAACGTTAGGGTGGTTTAAAAATGCATAAAGAACATCGTTTAGTATAAAGGTACTATTTGACCGCAGATTTTTCCATCCACCCCAGCTCTAGGAGGGTAGTATTTCAACCTAAAAGTCATAAATCAAGACCGCTTGGTGAGACATGAAGGAAGCTCCGGAAAAATAGCATTTTCATCAACCAAACGGAGAATAGTGCACAATAGTGAGCTTGGATTGAGTCGCGGCAGTTTTATTTTTGTTTTTTTTTCGCCGTTTAATGGATCCAGTACATAAATCATACACACCTGTCTGACGGATCTGTCCGATAATGGGTGTTATCCAATAGTGATGCATCAGCAGCGAAAGCTGACACCAACGCGGGGTAATTCGGTACACATGAATAACATCCATGTGTCGAAAGATAATGGATCGGCACTGAGTGAGCTCCTTCTTTGTGGTCACTAACGGAGAAATTAAATGAACCCTAGTTTTTGTTTGTTTTTTTTTATTTAATAAAAGCAAACCAGACTTCTTTTGGACGGTTTCAAATGTCACAGCAAAATTATTATGCAATTATCATGTGCGTGCAAAATGAGTTGGATAGGTTACTAAAACTAACAACGAATAATATGTAACTATTACCTTTAGAATTGGATTTGAAATGAGCAAAAAATTGAATGAACAAATCGCAACATATGACCGTAATTTGCCCAATGACATGTTATTCGCCATGCATAGGAAACAAAATACAAAACAGATTGCACTGATTGACATCGTTGATATGGTTCTCCGTAAAAACTCTGCTTGAACTCTACTAGCAAACGTGATCGCAATTAAAAAATAACAAGTTTTCATGACAACACTGTCATTTCTACTTTCATTCAATTTCACCTCCAAACCCCCCAACCGTCAATGATATTGATATCATCGCGTTATCAGTAGCAATTGATCGAGGGCAGAAACAAATGCGCGAACATATGTCGCATCCGGCCTTTTCGCAGTTATACTTTAAGGGAAATCACAAAAAAAAACCGTCGGACAAATGACATCAAAAGGGTTGTCGAGCTGCAGTTGACCTCACCCGACTTTGCAAACCCGACTGCCAAGGGTGCCAATCAATGCAGTAACGCAACAGCGACAAAAAAAATCAACCGTTTGGACCGAAAGCCTTTAATTATAAAATTAGTCATAGCGACGCCCGTTCGCCGGGAATAATTAACAGGTGCTTGGCGGCAGGCTATCCGCCGCGTCGTCCATCAGGGTGGATGAATTTTTTTTTGCTGCACAGTCTTCTTTTACTACCAGTAAGTACGGCCAATCGTGCTCGCTTTAGCTCGAGCAGCTCTTGTTTTGGTGGTGATAAATTAATTCCGGTGTAATCTCTGTATAAATTATGCAAATTGCATGCCAGCAGAACAAAACAAAACAAAACAAAAGGTGTACAATCCTTTTTTATTACTGCATCCTGACGGAGAAGGGGGTTTCTTTCAGATGGTGTAAGATGGTACAGCAGTCCCCCGAATAACGCGGTGGGTGGTGGTGTACGCCCAGGGCGATTTCTTAGTTGTCTATTAACCAATAAAGTTGATTTTTGGCACATTGTTAGTATGTGATACAACCTAGTCAACTACCAAAAATCAACTTTATTGATTAATGGACCGCTGAGATATCGCGATGGGCGTACAGCACCACCCATCGCGTTATTCGGGGGATTCCTGTATTTTGTAGCAATAGCGACGAGAACGTAAATGTTTTTTTTATGTCGGACCTTTATGATTTCTTAATTTTTTTAAACGTTATGTTAACAAAATTATTGGGAAAGCAACATATTGAGTTATTCGAGAAAATTTTTAATTATTCTAGATAATTAAATTCATCATGCAGGAGAAGCAAAGAGAAATAAAGGTGAAAATCAATCAGCGTCAACTTGGCAACTGGCAACACTTTTAAATTATCCCAAAAGTACTGTGGCACGAGTGATTAAACCAGTACAAGGAAACTCTCACCACTGCTCATAAGTCCAAGTGCGCGATGGATGTGTCTTATCTGACGATGAAACTTAAACCTATTTCATCCCAATCCCGGGCGTCTCAAGCTTCTAGTTTACGGTAGAGCTCCTAGCAGATTCAAGTTAACAAAAAAATCATGATTTGACAAGAAATCCGTTCTTGTGACAAGAAAACCAACGTTTCAGCGACGGATATGGCCATGAATTTGGACGTATACAAAAGGGAGTACATCAACAAACGGATTTTACCCTTCACTAAGTCCCGCTGAGCAATAAGCAAGTACAAGGAGTCTAGTTGATTTTTTTTTATTTTGATTATAGTCACTTTAACAGCTTGGGTCATTCCTGACTTCTGCGGGGTTGAGAATTGAATCCGGGTCCTCGGCATGAGAGGCGTGAATGTTAACAACTATACCGGGATTGACCCCTGTTCATTCCGAAAAGAGCTAAATCTACCAAATTGGTCCTAGTTCCGTCCAATAGATAAGTAGGAGCTGAAGACGAAGCGAGCAGCAACAAGTGACATTGGTCAGATGAAGAATTAATGTGACCAGCTGGCTAAAACCGTGAATGAAGCGGTAATAGTAAAGTAGAAAAATTTCTTCGAAATAACGAGGACTGATTTGTTTTAGTTTTCTCACGAAACATAATTTTATAATGTTTGATTGATCCTTAGAAAGTGATTCCATTAGAAGATGATTAAAAATTTCTTGATGATCTAACCCCAAGTAACAATTTGGGTTTTATTACACCCTTATGATGGAATTTAAGAGCAAAATTGGTCATGAAGACCGCCATAAGAGAACAATAAAACTCACATTGTTGCTTGGGACGCTTATTCTCGTAGGAAACAGAAAGATTCGCCATCGAGAAAGGGCGTTTCATCGCATTGTGGCTCTTCAGAAAGCTTTGAATCGCGATGAGGCTGTAGGTGGTTAATAACAACCTCATATAATTGTCTTTTCTCATACAATTTGCAGGCTATATTGCATGTAAATGATCGATCTATCGAGGGTGCGGCTTGACTTATTTGCAATTAAAATAAAGCTATGCACTACTGGGAGCACCAAGAAGACCCCATCCACGTGCAATCCAACCGTCTAAACTAACATGTCTAAAACAACTGGATGAATGCGGTTTTATCTTTTTACTTTAATATTACCATGTCGTAGTAATCGCGTTGTTGTGCTAATTATTTCATTTCATTGCATTATTCTTCAAAAGGGGGGTGGTGTATTAAACACTACTGTGAAAGATAAATATATAGGGTATTGTCGTTATCGTCGGGCCACTGTTATGGTCGGGCCATCACGATTTTACAGTTTTAGTAACTCATGATATCTATGATACAACCATTGTAAAACTTCTTACTGTGATAGCTAACTTTTCACAATATTGTGAGTTTCAATCGTGTATTCAAAACACCCGTACTGAATTCAGTGACTAAATCTTACGAAAAAAGTGTTCCAGGCGCAATGAATTTTTCTTCAAGAAATGATTCATGAAATGCAATTATCGAGATAAATTTTGAAAATGTACGAAGTGTGTTGTGCTTCACACTAAGACTATAGAAAAATCCCCTCCAGTAAGGTGTCTGGGACGGCTAAGGTGAAATACTAGAAAAGCGCTATTTGTCAAGGTCGGGCCACTTGAATAGTCATGGTTGGGCCTCCATAATTTTAAGCGCAGAAGCGCAATAATCGCTGGAGAATGTCAGTCACGTAAAACATGATGAAATAAAGCAAAATTAATACGATAAAAACCTAAATTTTTGTTGTTTTTATTCATTGCAGTTGTACACTTCGGAAAAGGCGATTGTAGCAATATTGATTTTACAAGATCGCCAAAATTTCGCAAAAATGCAATTAAAAATAGGGTATTTGTATCTATATGAGCCGTTGTTCACGGAATTCATTCTCTTCATGTCTCTATATAGAATTTTAATACGTATGTCTTAGATTTATTGCGGTGGCCCAACCTGTACAACATGGCCCGACTATGACGACATTTTTTGTGTTCATGTAAATGCCTATAACTTTTTCATTTTTCAAGCAATCAGTTCAAAACTTTTCGGAAATATAGCTTATTCTTAGACCTTTGCAACGATGTATTTAGGTTTCCAAAATTCTTTTTGAAACGAAAGTTATGGGCGAATTCCAAAACGTGGCCCAACCACGACGACACTCCCCTAAATAAGTCAAGTGCAGGAAAAAAGCAAAGTAGAATTCTATAACGCGCAAAGAAATTAATTCAATTCGTTGGAATCTGAAACACGTAGAGTGGAAAACATTGCTACGATACTGGGCTAACAACCCAGTCGTCGTATGTTCGAACCTTAGCTATATGGTGCTTGCTAGATAGAGACAGTAGGACCATTACACTAGCCCCGTAATTGTCCTGTACTCTAACAGCCGGCTGCGAAGCCCAAACAGTTTTCGCTGTTATTGATAATTGCTGACACAGTTACCTCGTCCCGTTAGAAAAATCAGTTGGATTAAACTTATTGGTCGGTAGTTGCGTACGATAGACGAGTATGACACAATATATTGTCGTCATCGTCAGCAGCCAGCAATTTCCCAGTCACCTCAGAACTCGCAAATTACTTTCGACCTGGTCAAACCATCTTGAACCTTGAGCTCCCCTGTTCCCGGTGCCGGTGGATTTGTTGAAGAGAACTGTTTTCGAACGCACTGTCGAAACGGCATCCTTACGACGTATTCGGGCCACCGTAGCCTACAGACTTTCGCCAGATGTACGATTGCAAATCTCTCCAAGTAATGCCTGTAGCTCCTGATTCATACGTTTCCGCCGCTCTGCGCTTTCAGCTTGTACTCTGCCAAATATGGTCCGAATTATCTTCCGCTAGAACACGACAAAGGCCGCAACGGCTTCAGATCCATGCTGGTCTAGTGAGGGTTTTGTCAGCTTCGTACGGCGGCGTATGCTATTTGATCGTAGCATTTTACGAAGGGCGAGGTAAACTCGACTTCCTGCTTGGATACGCCGCTGGATCTTCTTACTAGCGTTGTTATCCGCGGTTACTAGCGATCCCAAATACACGAAATCTTTTACCACTTTAAGCTCGTCGCTGTCAACGGTTACCTGCCTTGGGAGGCAAGCGTTTGTTTCCGTTGAACGCCATCCAAGCATTTGATCTTCATCGCATTCATTTTAAGCCCAATCCTCCTAGACTCCGTTTTCAGTCCGGCGTAGATTGCATCCGCCGTCGCAAAGTTCCCGGTTATGATATCAAAGTCATTTGCAAAGCGTAAAAGTTGGTTACCCTTGGTGCAAATCATGCCTCTCGTTTCGATACCCGCCTGTCGGATCACCCCCTCAAGAGCGATGTCAGCACCTTGTCTCAATCCTCGCCGCGCCTCAAAGAGACTCGAAAGTGTCCCCGAGATGCGCACGAGACCAGAGTCCGACAACGTCACCTTCAATTGTGAATCGTCACTCAACACTAAAGCGATGAAGCTTCGGTTTCAACTGGAATAGCACCGCTTCGCTTCTGAACTGGTTGCAATTAGCGTCAGTGAAACCTGTTTCACTTCATCATGACGATCGGTTTAAAGTTTCATTTGTACTTTTCTATCAAATATCCAGTAAAAGACCAGCAACATTGAAAGCAAATATTTCCTACAATGTAACGCATATTATAATTAATCTAGTGAGTATCGACAAATCGCTCGAGATTTTCAGTGGGCGTCACTTGAAACAGTCATCAAATTCCACTGAAATTTGCTTGAAATGTTCTGTCCAACAAATGAAACAAGTTGCTTGATGTATGATGTTTCGACTTTTCTGGCAAAAGCTAAACAAGTTCACTAGCTTTGCCAACTTGAAATAATATCCGTGAGAAGAAAAGTTTAGGTTTTACTGACAGATCATTCTGAACGATTTGGTTTATAGCGATCAGAATAAAATATGCTGTAGAATATTTATTAAATTTCAAGCAATTTCATTGGTTTGCAGCATGTGCGCATTTAATTTCATCGTGCATATTGATATGATAGGTCGATAAAATCACAGCGCTGCTAAAATTTAGCAATTTTCGTAAACTGGTTGTTTTAACAAATTAAAAATATTCAGTTATTCAATCTTAATTTCTAGCAAAATTATTTTAGTTGCTTCCTCTGACAGGAAACCCGATTGATAATAGCTTTCTTTCTGCAAAACACTTTGCTTTGATGAATTGTTGTTTGCGAGCTAAACCAAAATACTAGAATATGGCAATATGGCTTCGCATAAAAAAATGGTTTTGGTGTTGAACTTTGGTATTCTTCATAATAGCAGCAAAAAAAACTTTTTGGTCAGGGTATCACCGTTTTAATAGCTCTATAAAACTAACAGATTTTTTGCGGTTTGACAAGCAACCACGCTAAGATCAATTTTGATTGGTACACCATTTTGTATTGCAACGCCACACTTATGGGAAGTTTATAAGAGGCGTGGTGTAGCCAGCAAGTTTTAATGTGGTAATACAAGCAACCACAATAAATTTGCTTTATTAACAGTTTTATTATGGTTTTCTAGCTAGCTACAAGTGTGTTTGGACTCGTATCCACTTGGTATTGCGCAATACCACAATAAAACCAGAGGTAATGTTTAATACCGCAATAAAACCATTATAAAATTCAAGTAAAACCAAGTGGCTTTAGAATTGTTACTTGGGATCACTCGATCCAATGTAGCTATAATCAGTCAAGCTATAATCAGTCATGTCAGTTTATCCGGAAAACCATGTTCGTGCATTATCTGTCTGAACTAGTCTCGACCGACTGTATCGTTTGCTCCTTTGAAATCAATAAAGATGTGATGTGTGGAAACATTGCGCTCCAAACATTTCTGCAATATCTGTCAGGATCAGGATGGTGAAAATTTGGTCCATAGTGACGGGAGCCCCCATGAAGTCCGGCTGATAATTCCCTTTGAAACCTTATGCTATCGGTGACAGCCAGCGCAACAAGGTCAGGTAGAGTACCTTTTATGTGGCGTTTACCAGCGTTACGCCGCGGTAGTTGCAGCAGTCGAGCCGATCACTATTTTTGCAAACAAATCATTCCTTCCATCAGTTCCTCCGACAGCTTCTCCTCCTCCCAAATCTTGAAAATTACCCAGTGTAGAGCCTGCTGACCATTCCCTCCCTTGTCCCTACACGTGACAAGTTTCGGTGAGTAGCCATTACAAGATTGGTTCACCTTCTCGAAAAACTTGCGCGTGTCATTAGCTTGGAGAAGTTGTTTTTCACGATCCACGTTTTGGCTCCTTATACCCCTCTGGATCGCAGCCAACTGGTTCCTTACTCGTCGGTATTTTTTCCAAATTCTCCTTAAGGGCAATGCTCATTTAATTTATCCAAGAAATTATTTTTTTCTTCTCCGCTTGTTGGCATTCCCCATCAAATCAATCATTTTGTATACTCCGAGGTCCTCCAGTTAATGCCGCGATGGCTGTCTCCCTGATGGTCGAGCGTATTCTGCCCCAACCATATTCTAGCTGTTTGATGTTCAGCCGAAGATGATGGCTTTGCCGTGTCGGATATACGGTTGACAGTTTTGAGCGCACATATAATGCTACTAGGTGATGGTCACAGTCAATATCCGCACCCCATAGAGAACGGTGATCGGTGATGTTAGAGAAGAATCGGCCTTCTATAAGGACGTGTTCAATCTGGTTCATTGTACGCTAGTCAGTAGTAATCCGATTCATCATCCATCATCTCCTGGTGGTATTGTGGATATCTGTGCGTAGTATAAAGGTGCTTCGGATCAACAGGTTGCGAAGTTTATACATCATTGGCCGTTATCGTTCGTGTTGGTGTGCAGGCTATGAGGTTATATCACCGGTCTATAAATTTCTTCCTACCGACCTGGGCGTTCATATCCCCGATGACAATCTTGATGTCCCGTGGCGAGCAGCTGTCGTACATTGCCTTTCAATCGTTCATGCGACCCAGCATTCTGCCCAACATTACAAAGCCAGTTCCCAGTTCATTGGTAGCGCCATCACTTTGGTAATACTAGACCTTTTCACCACGGATCTTCCAAATCTTCTCTTCTTTGCGACAGATGTCCTGCAGAGCTACGATGCCGAGTTTATGGGGTGCAAGCTGTTCGAACAGCACCCGGTCGCCACCTGAGAAATATAGCGATCTGCAGTTCCAAGTGTCGAGTATCCATTCGTTGTCCTTGTTTCGTCGCCTAGATCGATGCCGAATATCTCGATCCGTATTGCTCAGCTTGAATATTTGTAGTAAGGTGGGTTTAGGTAAGTTGCCTTACTAGGGCCACGCTACCGAGTCTCGAGATGGGGCTGCCAACTTATAGTGCCGAGACAATACAGTGCTTCCTTCTCTGTTGGAGTACGACCTTAGTTTCCACCAGGGTTGGTTACCCGATCTCCGCTAAGGTTGCTCGTATTCTGGCTGGTATCACGAGGAAGTAGGAATAGGAGTTGGTGGATAAGAGGCTCAGGACCACTATATGGTCTGTATTCGCATTATCTAGCCATTCACCAACCAATAATCAAAATTCATTGATAACTGGCAGAGTTATTAGCGTTCAAAATCTTTCATATTTTCGTAATGTCAACTATAATCTAAATTATGGAACGGCATACTTCAGTAGGACGTAGTCCTACGTCAAAACGTGTCGATTTTATAGAGTGTAGAAAAAAACGATAGTTTAGTGAAATTGCAAGCAATTTGCAAGCTTCAAGGTAACTACCATAGAATTTGTTTGATAATCGCACGCATTTTCTAATTCATCAAAAATTAATGTGTGAATTTAGAGCAAGGATACAACAGGTAGTTTTATATTGTTATCCTTCAAATCTTGTTCCGAACATGCTCGTTTCGAGTATTAAAACCAACGGATAGTGAATTGTTTAGGTTTCAGTATGAATTTGGCTTTCCAGCAAATTAGAGTCGATCTAAACTAACTGTGCAAAAAAATGTTCAAAGCGGTCGTGAATCGTTTCAAGGGATTTCTTGGATCACTGGATGATGAATCGGATTACTTTCTTCCTTTTCAATGGTTCAATACATTGGGCGGTAACTATTGTTGACTTGAAGTGTTAACTATTACCATTTTCTGATCGTCATTGATTTCAATAGCAATTCACTTATCGAGCAACAACGTTCACGTCCGGCGCTTGTACGCATTTTATCGAATCCTTATCGTTCTCTCATTGATAATCATCTGCAGCCGCATTTATGTTGCTGTTTTTGAGTGGGATTCAATGGCGGACTCGCTTGGGGCACTCTGTTTCTCCTTTGAGGGACTACTGATTTTATTTCGCGCTGCAGCAATAAGATATCACTACGAATGTTTACAGCAGGTTAGATGCTATTTGTCGCGTGTGCTGAACAATGCTTCGCATCGAAACGCTGGACGGAATCGTTCGTACAGGATACTGCGAGGAATTTCACTGCTAGCATTGGCAAGCGTGAATATTGGTCAGATTCTGCATCATATATTTAAGCTATCGAAGACACGAGTGCACGGCACTCCGGGCAACCTGACCCGGATGGGACCAAACTGGAAGGTGCTGTTTGATATTCTAAATATTTGTACCAATCCGATACTCGCGACGCTGTATGTAACTGATTCAACGGCCCTCAATTCATACCTGATGGGAACCTATCAAGTTCTGAAAAATCTTGTCATCGATTTTGAAACTCTGTTTTCTCGTGTTGAAAGAAAGTTGGAGGTCGCTGTTAGCCAGGGTCGGTCACCGCTGCAAAACTCCGAACAAAATAAATTATATTGGAGTATGTTGAAAGATGAGTTGAACGCTACAGTTATAAGCCATAACGAATTCTTGGAACAGCTGGAGAATCTGAAAAAATTTCTCAACACAACATTTTTGTTCATGTTTTATACTCATTTTCAGGTGCTAGCCTGTGGTCTAATTTACTGTATTTTTAAAGGAGTGTGTGTCGATTCTTTTATTCTGGCTACCTATGTTTCAGTGCATTTGGGAGAATTGTTTTGGACTTTCAAGTTGGTGGACGATTTAAATAAAGCGGTAAAATATCTCAATGTTTAATGCTTTTTACTCAATATATTTATTTATTAAAGTTTCTTACAGAACGAACAAATTTGCTCCGCTGTGTACAACCTGGACTGGCCTCAGCAGCTGAAATTTGTTCCAGCTGCTAAATCAGACTACCGTATAGCTCGCACAACGTTGCTAGTTATCATGATGAAATCCCAATCCCGACTCGGAATAAGTTGTGGAGGAATGTTTGAAATTTCTATTGAAGCGTTCGGTGATTTAATGACAAAGATGTACAATGTACTTTGCTTTTTGCTCAACATGACCGGCTGAATAATTATGCATCAGTTCTATTTTTTAACATAAATTACCAAACGTGTAGTAATATAAATTTAAGGCTTACAAACACTAATACAGAATACACAATATCAAGCTTATCACCTAAGACTTACATTTAGTTTATTCATGCCCAAACATTTAATAAAAATTTAATGAATCGGTCGTCTTGAACGAATGTTTCACTGAATCCACGACTCCACGCTGAGAGCAAAAATTGCTCGACTGGGAGTTTTGTTGTCCGGATCAGATCACACTTGATTAACCGTTCCTTTACTATGAAATTTGGAACCATTGAATCATATAACTCATCAGGTGTACCTCAAGGAAGCAACCTCGAGCCTCTATTATTCTCTATATTTTTGAAAGGATGACTGCTTTATCATCCCGTCGGGATGTAAATTGCTGTATGCAAACGATCTCAAACTGTTTGCTACGCATCGATACCTAACAGACTGCAATTGCTACGATATCTGGGTTCGTTTGGATAGTTATCCCAAAATCAGCTGATCATCCGGATATAACTAAATACCAAATGATTTTTTGCATCATGGATCTAGGGATATTGCTGGATCGAATGTTCTTCAGAGAATATTATAAACACTATATGTATGTGCACTATATTTATGTGCAACGTAAGAACACTAAATAACGCGAATACTAGGCACAACACTTATGGTTCTTACAAAAAACATAAATACCTTATCCGCTGTCGGGTATACCCGAAACCGGTTAGCGGATAAGGTATTTATGTTTTTTGTAAGAACCATAAGTGTTGTGTCTAGTATTCGCGTTATTATAAACACTCAATAATTATTGTGAATAGGGAGCTTGAACATTTGTTACTAGAATTGGAACTTGAGATCATGGGATTTCATGAAGCTTGAGTTTCGTATTATGGCCAGAACGAACTCATTCTAACGATCTGGAATGTTTTTAACAGAATTTGTGAACTTTTTGATTTCAGGGTATTTTATGTGATATTTTTGAAAACAGTTTACGAAGACTGATTTCCTCAATCTTTATTAAATGTTGAAAGGCACAAATAGTAAGTATGATATTGCGTAATTTATATCTGTAATAATGTTTGTAAGATTTAATTCTGTATAACTGCATGTTTTATAAATCACATTAAATGTCGGCCATATTGAGCAAAAAACAAAGGACATTGTACAGCTTTGTCATTAAATCACCGAATGCTTCAATAGAAATTTCAAACATTCCTCCACAACTTATTCCGAGTCGGGATTGGGATTTCATCATGACAACTAGCAACGTTGTGCGAGTGATTCGATAATCTGATTTAAAAGCTGGACCAAAATTCAGCTGCTGAGGCCAGTCTAGGTCATACACAGTGGAGCAGATTTCTTCGTTCTGTAATATACCTCAATAAACATAGAGTAAAAAAATAAGGATCGAGAGCTTTTACCGCGTCATTTAAATCTTCCACCAACTTGAAAGTCCAGAACAATTCAACTATATGCCCTGAAACATAGGTGACCAGAATAAAAGAATCGATACACACTCCTTTGAAAATACAATAAATTAGACCACAGGCCAGCACCTGGAAATGAGTATAAAACATAAGCAAAAATGTCGTGTTGAGAAATCTTTTCAAATCCTCCAGTTGTTCCAAAAACTCAGCGTGACGTATAACTGTATTGGTCAGCTCATCGTTCAACACTTTCCAAAATAATTTATTTTTCTCGGAATCTTCTAGCAGTGACGAAGATCGACCCTGGCTAACAGCGACCTCCAACTTTCTTTCAACACGTGAAAACAGAGTTTCATAATCGATGATAAGATTCCGCAGAACTTGATAGGTTCCCATCAGATATGAATTGAGTGCTGTTGAATCAGTTACATACTGCGTCGCGAGTATCGGATTGGTACAAATATTCAGAACATCAAACAGCACCTTCCAGTTTGGTCCCATCCGGGTTAAATTGCCCGGCGTGCCGTGCACTCGAGTCTTCGATAGCTTAAATATATGATGCAGAATCTGACCTAGATTCAAGCTCATAAAAGCCAACAGCGAAAGTCCTCGCAGTATCCTGTACGAACGATTCCGCTCACGGTTTCGGTGGGAAGCGTCATTCAATATACGCGACAAATAGCATCTAACTTGCTGTAAACATTCGAAGTGATATCTTATTGCCACTGCGCGAAATAAAATCAGCAGTCCTTCGAAGGAGAAACAGAGTGCCCCAAGCGAGTCCGCCATCGAATCCCACTCAAAAACAGCAACATAAATGCGACTGCAGATGATTACCAATGACAGAACTATCATGACTCGATAAAATGCGTACAAGCGCCGAACGTGAACGTTGTTGCTCGACAAGTGAATTCCTGTTGAAATCGATGGCGATCAGCAAATGGTAATAGTTATCTCTTCAACTCAAAAATAGTTACCGCCCAGTGCATTGAACCACTGACAAGGAAGAAAGTAATCCGATTCATCGTCCAGTGATCCAAGAAAACTCTTGAAGCGATTCACGACCGCTTTGAACATCTTTCTGCAGAGTTAGTGTACAAAGAGTCTAATTTGCTGGAAAGTTAAATTCATACTGAAACTAAACAATTGAGTGTTCGTTAGGTCTGACTCTTGAAACGGGCATTTGATTTGCATTATTGATATCTGGATCTGCCCGGTATCAGATCAAAAGGATGACAACGTAAAACTATGTAGTGTGTCGTTCGTTACTCCAAGTTCCCACATTAATTTTCGATGAATTGAAATATGCGTGTTGTTTTCAAACAAATTCTGTGCAAGGCACTTTGAAGCTTGCAAATTGTTTGCAATCTCACCAAACCATCGGTATTTTTCTTACAACACACTGGAATATTGACACATTTTTTAAATCATGTGGGCTTCTGTTCAATAATTGACACATTGTACTACATTTAATAATTAATGGTAAAGTTGAAAAAAATTGCTGGAATGGTTTATAAACCGATTTGTATGAGTGTAAACGATTAACAATTACAATTTACATGAACGTTACACACAAGAGAGTTTTCACATAAATTTGATATGCATATTTTTTTGAGTGTTCGTTTGTGAATAAAACAGCTGTCAGCTGACATTTTTGCAGATATCTATCCACCATAACCTGCTTGAAATCCAATAAAGCAGTAACAAGCATTTCAAGCATAATTTTGCCTTACGGTTTGTTCTGATCTTTTTTCAACCCCAATACTATTTAGAGCTTGAGCAATACTGAAAAGTTCGGAGTTAGTTTATGGATTAATGAATATTCCAATCATCTCTCTACTGATGGTGCTCCTTTCATTCATCGGGACCTGTACTGATAGAAGTGGCTACAATCATGCCATCCACTACGTCACAGTCATTCTCATGGGATTCCTAGTGTGTCTCAAACTTGAGCTTAGTCCAATGAAGGTATAACAATTATTTTGATCTAGCCAAGGGTCCTAGACGCCCGTTCTAAACAAATATATATGGAATCGTCTGTAAAGTAACTTTGAGCTTCACGTTATTCACGATTCCTTTTGCGACCCCGTTTCCTTTTCCTTTTGACCTTGGCAAAATCGAAGGTTCAAGTCTCAGAAAAGCCCCTCGATGATTAATTAGATTGTCTTGCACATTTAGATGTTCGATTCGTGAAACAAAGCATTTGCAAGATACGCTGAGTTCTATTTATTTACTAGCTGACCCGACAAACTTCGTATTGCCATTTGCCACAAATTAATTCACTCCGAGATGCTTAAGCATACGCGTTGGTTGAGGCAATGATGAGCCCTCCACCCATGATATCTGTCCTCTGAATATCTTTACAACAGGACCTCTGTTTCGTGGGACTGTTTGTAGCTTCGCTCCCCGCATCCAGTTTTCAATCATTATTATCGCTTCGGTTGCTAGTATTTTCACTTCCTTTAGTGTTTCGCCTATCACCGATAACACGATGTCATCGACAAAGCCGACGATAAGCATACCTCTGGATAGTTTCACAGCCAATACACCATTGTATATCCCGTTCCGAAGTAGTGGGCCGACGATGGAGCTTCGGAGAACTCGCACCATGATGTTAATCGTCTACCGCGTTTTGACAGTCTCATAAACAAGCACCCGGTTCTGGAAGTAGCTCATCAGCATTCTACACAGATATCCCAGGGCCCGCATTCTATGCAGTAACTCTGTGATGGCATCCCAACTGACTTACTTCTTATCTCTACCACCAGAGAACCGGGGTGGCTGTTGGGCCCCTCTATACCTGGTACCGGTGGGGTTTTTAAAGAGGAGACATTTCCGTGCACAGTCGTACGGCATCCTTTCGTCGTGACCGGCCCACCGTAGTCTCCCAACTTTGGCCAGTTGTACGATGAAAATTTCTCCAAGTAGTGCCTACAGTTCGTGGTTCTTGTGTCTATACCACTCTTCGCTGTCCGTTTTTACTTCGCCAAAAATAGTCCGCTACACCTTTCGTACAAATACGGCAAGTGCACGTATGTCTTCCGTCAGCAAACTTACTGAGGAAGTTTTCCTTTCTTTGAAATGCCTCCCCATACCATGACCGTTGATGAATTTTGGTATCGTGGTACATTCCGTTTGTGCTTTAGAACGTCCATGATCGAATCGAATCACAACCGATCATTTGAGTATGATGCGGTGTTTGAAGAACAAACAACTTCTCATCAGAATAGATCACTTCTGAAACACCATGCCGACAGAGTAGCAGTTTGCGTCTTTCCTGCCGTTTTTGTTTTGTTGTTGTTGTTGTTTTGTTGTATCCGTTAATCCATGGATTTTACACTTTTGGAATGGTTTCAAATGCAGGTCCATTTTCAAAATTTGACGAAGAGTTTTCCTTTTGATATTCAGCTGAACTGCCATTTTCCGTGCGAACCGCAAGAATTCGTTCTCGAACAAACTTTTTGACCTCTGTAGTTCTAAAACTTTGTTTTCTTCCTTTTTTAGGGTTTTCAACAGATCCCGTCTCGACAAATCTTTTTAATGTATAGTATACAAATCCTCTTCTTATGCCGTTAAGTTTGAGGTCACGAAAAATAGTGCCGCATATAGCACCGTTAAACAATTTATTTATTATCAACGACCGAATCTCAAACTCTGGTACGTACACACCAAACAAGACACAATACGAAAATGAAACTACGTCAAGTAAGACTTAAGTCATGATGCCACATACACATGATCTTAGTTCGATTGTATTAATTGTATATGCCGCTGCAAGCATAAAATGAACACACTGAAAGTATAGATTATAAAAAACGATATCTGTCTGTCTGTCTGTCTGTCTGTCTGTCTGTCTGTCTGTCTGTCTGTCTGTCTGTCTGTCTGTCTGTCTGTCTGTCTGTCTGT
Source organism: Sabethes cyaneus (assembly GCF_943734655.1). NCBI lineage: Eukaryota > Metazoa > Arthropoda > Insecta > Diptera > Culicidae > Sabethes > Sabethes cyaneus. The sequence continues at coordinate 127,174,492 of NC_071353.1, read as the reverse complement.
CTGTCTGTCTGTCTGTCTGTCTGTCTGTCTGTCTGTCTGTCTGTCTGTCTGTCTGTCTGTCTGTCTGTCTGTCTGTCTGTCTGTCTGTCTGTCTGTCTGTCTGTCTGTCTGTCTGTCTGTCTGTCTGTCTGTCTGTCTGTCTGTCTGTCTGTCTGTCTGTCTGTCTGTCTGTCTGTCTGTCTGTCTGTCTGTCTGTCTGTCTGTCTGTCTGTCTGTCTGTCTGTCTGTCTGTCTGTCTGTCTGTCTGTCTGTCTGTCTGTCTGTCTGTCTGTCTGTCTGTCTGTCTGTCTGTCTGTCTGTCTGTCTGTCTGTCTGTCTGTCTGTCTGTCTGTCTGTCTGTCTGTCTGTCTGTCTGTCTGTCTGTCTGTCTGTCTGTCTGTCTGTCTGTCTGTCTGTCTGTCTGTCTGTCTGTCTGTCTGTCTGTCTGTCTGTCTGTCTGTCTGTCTGTCTGTCTGTCTGTCTGTCTGTCTGTCTGTCTGTCTGTCTGTCTGTCTGTCTGTCTGTCTGTCTGTCTGTCTGTCTGTCTGTCTGTCTGTCTGTCTGTCTGTCTGTCTGTCTGTCTGTCTGTCTGTCTGTCTGTCTGTCTGTCTGTCTGTCTGTCTGTCTGTCTGTCTGTCTGTCTGTCTGTCTGTCTGTCTGTCTGTCTGTCTGTCTGTCTGTCTGTCTGTCTGTCTGTCTGTCTGTCTGTCTGTCTGTCTGTCTGTCTGTCTGTCTGTCTGTCTGTCTGTCTGTCTGTCTGTCTGTCTGTCTGTCTGTCTGTCTGTCTGTCTGTCTGTCTGTCTGTCTGTCTGTCTGTCTGTCTGTCTGTCTGTCTGTCTGTCTGTCTGTCTGTCTGTCTGTCTGTCTGTCTGTCTGTCTGTCTGTCTGTCTGTCTGTCTGTCTGTCTGTCTGTCTGTCTGTCTGTCTGTCTGTCTGTCTGTCTGTCTGTCTGTCTGTCTGTCTGTCTGTCTGTCTGTCTGTCTGTCTGTCTGTCTGTCTGTCTGTCTGTCTGTCTGTCTGTCTGTCTGTCTGTCTGTCTGTCTGTCTGTCTGTCTGTCTGTCTGTCTGTCTGTCTGTCTGTCTGTCTGTCTGTCTGTCTGTCTGTCTGTCTGTCTGTCTGTCTGTCTGTCTGTCTGTCTGTCTGTCTGTCTGTCTGTCTGTCTGTCTGTCTGTCTGTCTGTCTGTCTGTCTGTCTGTCTGTCTGTCTGTCTGTCTGTCTGTCTGTCTGTCTGTCTGTCTGTCTGTCTGTCTGTCTGTCTGTCTGTCTGTCTGTCTGTCTGTCTGTCTGTCTGTCTGTCTGTCTGTCTGTCTGTCTGTCTGTCTGTCTGTCTGTCTGTCTGTCTGTCTGTCTGTCTGTCTGTCTGTCTGTCTGTCTGTCTGTCTGTCTGTCTGTCTGTCTGTCTGTCTGTCTGTCTGTCTGTCTGTCTGTCTGTCTGTCTGTCTGTCTGTCTGTCTGTCTGTCTGTCTGTCTGTCTGTCTGTCTGTCTGTCTGTCTGTCTGTCTGTCTGTCTGTCTGTCTGTCTGTCTGTCTGTCTGTCTGTCTGTCTGTCTGTCTGTCTGTCTGTCTGTCTGTCTGTCTGTCTGTCTGTCTGTCTGTCTGTCTGTCTGTCTGTCTGTCTGTCTGTCTGTCTGTCTGTCTGTCTGTCTGTCTGTCTGTCTGTCTGTCTGTCTGTCTGTCTGTCTGTCTGTCTGTCTGTCTGTCTGTCTGTCTGTCTGTCTGTCTGTCTGTCTGTCTGTCTGTCTGTCTGTCTGTCTGTCTGTCTGTCTGTCTGTCTGTCTGTCTGTCTGTCTGTCTGTCTGTCTGTCTGTCTGTCTGTCTGTCTGTCTGTCTGTCTGTCTGTCTGTCTGTCTGTCTGTCTGTCTGTCTGTCTGTCTGTCTGTCTGTCTGTCTGTCTGTCTGTCTGTCTGTCTGTCTGTCTGTCTGTCTGTCTGTCTGTCCTTATGTTCTTTATAGAATCGAAAAGTACTGAACCGATCGGCGTGAAAATTTGCATATAGGGGTTTTAGGGGCCAGGGAAGGTTCTCATGATGGTTAGAGACCCCTCCTTGCATTAAGAGGGAGGGGGGGGCCTCCCATACAAATGAAATACAAATTTCCTCATAACGCGATAACTAATTAATCAAATGGAACCATATTTGGCATGTGAGTGTTTTTGGAGGCATGAATTTTGTCTATGATGAATTAGGACCCCTTACCTTTTTAGGAAGGGGGGGTGCTCCCATACAAAAGAAAAATAAATTTCCTCATAACTCCAGAACTAATCAAGCAAATGTTACCAAATTTAGCACGTGGATGTTTTTGAAGGCAATTTTTTTTCTATGGTGAATTGAGACCCCTCCCCTCTTTAGGAGGGGAATAATGACCCCTCTCCCTTTTAAGAGGGAGGGCTTCCATACAAATGAAATACAAATTTCCTCATAACTCGGGAACTAATCAAGCAAATGGAACCAAAAATGGCCAGGGGGGGGGGGGTATTGGAGGCAGCAATTTTTTTAATGATGGTTTGAGACCCCGCACCCCTGCAGTAGGGGGCTAAGGACTCTCATACAAATAAAACAGGAATTTTTGCGTAACTCAAAAACTAATCGAACTCGAGAAATTTTAGACTCTTTCATAACATTAATCAATAACAAGATTACCAAAAACTATCAATAGTAGCATTAGATAATTCAGCGCGAGACGGCCACAGGCCGCGAGTGTTGCCGGCGACCTGCCGTAGGAAGCGCCGGCCACTGCGGGGGGCAGCCCCCGTAGAGTTCACCCCTATCTACGTTTATTTATTTTCCTAGATCTACTGACCTCTTTTATTTTCCTTCAGTTAGGTCACCCCTACGAAATGATACTTTCTACGAATAGATTTCCTGTGAAATCGTACATCCCGCGTAAGGTTTTTCGCGAAATGGTATTCTGCGAAACTCTATATTCCGCGTTATGGTCAACCGAGGATTGGTGTTCCGCAAAATGGTATTAGGCGAAATGGTTTGTATTGATGGTGAATTTTTAAATGCTATCCGCTTTATTTTATCAGGCCGAGTGATGGGGGGGGGGTCTACTTTACTGTGAGGAAAATTTGTATATTAAAACACCCATGAACTCCTGAGAAACTTGCAAAACTCGAGATTGTGAGAAAGGAATTTATATTACATTTTTCTCATAAATAACTATCCCATGTAACAACTTGGGGTTTTATTGCACTCTTATGATGGCATTTAAGACCAAAATTGGTCTTGAAGACCATCATAAGAGTACAATAAAACTGCATTGTTGGTTGAGATGTATTATCAACAGGTGGCCCATCATTTTTTAAAACTATTTTCGAATGATATACGGTATGGTTTGTACAATAAATGAACATCAATCTACTCTAATTGCAAAAATGTTGGTTTTCAAACACCTCCTCCTGGATTGCTACCTACTATGCATAGCAATTTCTTTGCGCTCAATCCAATTTACTTTGAAGTCCTTTCTTTCATCCAATTAGCTTTTCCACCGCTTTGTCCTGCAGTGCAAATAAATGGACTTTCGGGTTGTTAGTTTTACCCATCCTGCCTGCAAAAGTACCGCATAAAGTACACTCAATTACAAACGAAACCCGTGTGTTTGTATGTGGATCAAAAGGATAAAACAAACTCCAAGTCGTTGTTGCCGTCCTGGCTTGCTACCGATGATGATGATGCCGACTATCTGCAATTTACATCGCTTTACATATGTTATACCCTTTGCCGCGCAATCTAAATGAAAAGAAGGGAGAAAATCACCTCTTTGCTCACGTACAAACGTCCGAAGCTGAATTCGTCAAATTGGCAACCGTAAAAGCAGCAGTTGTTTGCACTCCCATAAATCGCCTGAAGGCATAAATCTCATATCAATCTGCCAAACCGCTGCGCTGGCTGCTGCTGCAGTTGCTGCCTGAGATGGAGATGGCGATATTCAGGCTGCTGCTGATGATGATGATGATGATATGCAAAGGACTTTTCTCCACGTGGCGGAAAAAAGTGTACACGGACCTTGCCTCACAATCTCGCAATTGCAATTGTCCCTCTTGGGAACTCAAGCTGTCGTACGGGAAACACAGCTGAAAACGTAGTCAGCGATTGTCAATTCAACACATAGGTGGTGCCTCATCTTTTGGGCGTAGAATTTTTTACTGTGCCCCATAAGCGGTTTTGCTTCAAAGGGAAAGAAAACTGTCTACAAAAAAAAAGTAGAGAAAGAAAAAAAACAATCACGGACACTGCCAACTACCGTTCACTTTGAAAAAGGATAGGCTAGAGATTGCTCCCGCAAGGTAGTCGGCACCACACTTTCACTTTGCCGTAGGCCGCAATCTCGGGGACGACTGTTGGACATGTGTGGCCACATATGCAGGTTACAGGCAACGAACTGCTTCCCCTTTTACGTACATACCTACATCGTATGTAAACGTGCTCAATCTGATTGGGTAGAAAAGATAAAAGAATCCTGTACGATATGAACTGTCCTTTATTGGAGTGATAGAAAAAAATGTGACCTATTCTCGATTTGGCTAATTGAGTAGTAGATTCCCTTGATTGTGAACTCATGCACATGTAAACCAACCACGTTAAGTTTAAAGTTCTACAAACTGGCTTAGCCAACAATCTATGCAATCGATTTAGTTCATGATAAAATAATAAAATTTCAGTTTAACCCAATTTTAATGCATCAAGATGCATTTCCTGTGCAGTAAATCAACCCAGTGACAATAAGCCCGGTAATTACTCACCCGTTGTAAAAACATTATTTCGTGTGAAATCAATTAAATAAATTAAAATTCCATTTAGTCAATTTGGTGCTTATTGGCAGCTTCTCCCAAGCGCGACCACAAACCCATCGCGACAGGCAGCTCGTATTGATTGTCCGACCCGAGAAAAAAAACCTCGACATACTCTTTGTATGATTGGCAAAAACCCATCGGCAACCGAATCAATTAACCCCCTCGAAATGAGCGATGGGTATCGAGTTCCTGCGGGAGTCCCTTAAAATGGTTACTCCTATTTTCTACGAAGGAAAAATTTTCAAATATGGGACACGTTAATCGTTATGATTTCTTTTTTTCTTTTTTCAAATTGACAGTAATGGAAAAAGTTACATAGGCAGTATCCCACCATTAATGGTACCGGAAATGGCCGGATTTCGATCGTTAAACAAATATTGACGCATGCAGTTTGGCCAGAACGATGCTTGACCCTCCTTCCCTCTCACTCGATCCTCAGCTTGCAGACTGCAAACGTTACGCACTTGTCCACGCTGTTTAATTGATCGTTCACGTTCCACTGGTTCCACTTTGGCACGGATATTATCGCTTTTAATTGTATTTATGTGTCGGATTGCTTTTTTAATTTCTGCAAAATACCGATTTATTAATCTACCTATCGTCAACATCCAGCCATGACAAGTGGCCGTATGCATCCACTCTGACAGCAGCAGCCCTGGTACAGCCTGGGAAATTCGAATCGTTGAAACATCAAAAAACGAACCTTAATTGAATTACGGAAAGTCGAACCCTTGCTTTGTCAGTCTGTCTCTCTCGCACCAGTAATCCATTTCCCTATGACCGAGGTAAACCAAACAAAAAAATCCTGAATTTTCAAGTGTCACTTCAAATGCAACAGCTCGCCGTAAGAGGAGACGCTGACAGCCAGTTAGTAGTGATCGAATTTGATGTTTTAGAGCGCCTTCACTCACGTTTCAGAATCGAAACTGGAGTTCACTTCCGGTCGCAACTCGCAACCGGTTGCACTTTGCACACGAAACGACTAAAAGCCGACCCGAAAGAAGGGAAAATATTTACCAACAGCCGAAAAGCACTTTCCACTCTGGAGCAAACAAACGTAGGGGTCCGTTTCTAGAGCGTTTAAAGTTTAGCATTTTGTTTTGTTCGGGGAAGTGGTCGGATTTTTCTTTCCTGAGGGGTAAAGAAGTTAGTTCCCATAGTGTAAGCATATCGATGTTTGATTCCTAATTATGGTTGAAATGTTCGCTTCGTTTGAGTATGAATAATGATTGCGAAACAATTTGACAAACAAATAAATAACCTGTTAAATTTGCAGTGATTTTTTTATTAATCTCTGATAAGTACTTCATTGTCCACGATCCGAAGCCTGCTATATGTAAGAACGAGGAGGAAAATCTGGTCATAACGGAGGGCGAAGTGGTCGACAAGTGGAAGCAGTTCTTCGATGTGCATCTCAGTGATGATATAACAGAAGAAGACGCAACGGAAGTTAACCTAGGACTGCCTATAAATTGACCAAACTCGTGTTTTTAGTCTTTGACCTTGAAATGCGATCAGGCATTAATATTAATATTTTTATGAAACGATGGTTCTACAATTGACGGAGGGACGGTAGGGGAAAGTAATGAATTTTGTTTGGGAATGGTGGGGAAAGAGTGGAAAGGAAGGCTTGTGTTTCATAGAAACGGAGCCTTTCTCCGAAAACCCGTGCTGAGAATCGCGGCTAACACGCTGACAGACGAACAACGTCACACGCAGTACCTTGCAAGTCGTAAGGGCTTGCATAGTGTCGTCATCCTGAAAGTAAAAACAAGTTAGATTAAAACTTCTCGGTCGATGGTTTTTACAGTACACGGAGGAAGAGGCACAATTTGTGTTAAAAAATACCCCAATCAGATACGTCGCTACATTAATAAGGGGGGTTGCGCAGTCTCCTTTTGTCCAGCGCCTCTATGGTACAAAGGTACACGGGTACCAGCGAGCCACACGCCCTGGCGGGTGTTGTGGGTTCAAATCCAGTTATATTATAGCTTGGTTCGACCCATGCAGCTTTCAGCATTGGACAAAAGGTAGGAGTCATAACGACAACTTGTTAAACGTAGCTACCTATTACTATCCCCCCTCCTTCTTTTCCACACTTTCCCCTCCATTCCCAAAAAAATTTGATTACTTTCCCCTACCGTTCCTCCATCAATTGTAGAACCATCGTTTCAAAAAAATATCACTAGCCATAAATGTTAACAGCGTTCCGACTAACAATCTCGAAAAGATTCGGCGAGAAATCGGTCAGCTGAAGAATAATAGAGCCGCCGAAAATGACCGACTCCCGGCGGAACACTACCAAAACGGCAAAGAACCACTATTAACAGCATTTCACTGAATGATTTAGGTGGTGGTGAAACTACCGGAGAGGTAGATGGAGGTGGAGATTGTCCCATTTATAAAAAGGGCGATCGGCTCGAATGCTATAATTACTATGCTCTCCCAAATTTTGTTACGTCGTTTATACCCAATAGCAGAATTCGAGAATTCGTATGGCAATACCAGGCGGGCTTTTTGGAGGCCCGTACTGCTACTCTACAAATTTTTATACCGATAAATACTGCAGAAGTGTCGGGAGTAGAACGTGCCCACGCATCATATTTTCGTAGACTTTAAGGGAGCATTCAATACGGTCGAGCGCAGACAGCTTAGGTCACAAAAACAGTTTTCCAGACAAACTAACGCAATTAATCAACGCTATTCTGGACCGAGTCATTTGCTACGTGCTTGTTTCGAGGGCTTAGTCGAGTTCCTTCGAATCGCGGGGCGGGTTGCGGCAAGAGGATTTTATTTATTTACTAGCTGAGTGCCCGATCTTACTCAGTGAGCCTTTGTCTCACAGCCATTTGTACATCGGTTATTGTAACCGTAATGCTTAAAATGCAAAAATACAACGCTTGTTCCTCTTTCGGACGTTCCTCCCCATTTGTCAGCTCTCCCTCTTTTGTCTACCCGGCCACCTGCACATCTGTTTTCTTTACGGAAATCCCTATAAAACCCTATAAACAAACAAAAACAAAGCCATCTTTCCTATTTGCACCTTCCGCTTTTAACAATGGCCACACATAGGAAGTGAATAGTTTTGTTATTTTACTTTTCTAAACACAGCATTTTATTTATTTATTAGTTTATGAATTTGTTCTGTCGACTGTAGAATTTAATATTCTCGTTTTAATTGGCTGTCAGTCTATTGATAGTAGAACAGATTTTGTAATCTTTCCAACGTTTCAACTGTGAATTTAAAATAATTAAAATTAAAATTAAAATAGTTTTTATCGCACATCTGTTATTTTGTCTAATTAACTGGATCATTGCACCCGTTTTTCCTGTATTTACACTGACGGCCTTACGTCCACTAACTTAGTGGACTTGGTGGAACTCCTCCCTTTTTGTTAACCCCCCAGTGCTGATTCTCTTATGTCAAGGAACATGTGTGCCAAGTTTAATGAAAAACGGTCAAGGCGTTTCGAAGTTAAGCCCCCCTCCCCCTGTTATGAACCCCCCCTCTCTTTTGTCAACCCCCCAGTGCTGATTCTCTTATATCAAGGAACATGTGTGCCAAGTTTGGTGGAGATCGGTCAAGGCGTTCTGGAGTTATGGTGGAACATACAAACATACTCACGCTCACTTTTATATACCGTGGACCCCCGTTCGTTTGACCGTTTTTAATCTGAACACTTTTTAATTTGAACCCCGTTGGTTTGCACGACATTCAAATTAAAAATGGTTCAAATGTCATTCTCAGCATGGCATCATTTGCTTATGCAGACAATGCACATAAACACGATTTGTTTGTACTGGTCTATCATGTTTAATCAGTTTCACAATCTGTTTCCCAACGATTACGATAGAAATTCGATCGGAGAATGAAATATTCGCTGCTTGCAACTGCTAACTAAATCAAACCATCAAAACAATAACAAAGCGCAGGGCGGCCAGTTCATACGAGTTTCAGCATATTTAGGGTGGCCAGTTGTTCAAATTAAAAAGTAACCCCGTTAGTTTGCATGAGGAATCGTTCAAACGAACGGGAGTCCACTGTATATAGATTTCGTATGAATCAACAGACAGTGATTGCTCTAAGGCAGTGGTGCCCAGGCATAGGCGTAATGCGGGCCAAATCAGATCGCTCCATGAGTCCGCGGGCCGCAATGACCTCTGGCCCTTCTTGCCCATAACAAAATCTAAAATGGGCAGCCGATTTTTAGGAATCACCACTAGATTTAAACTGGAAAGCAATCAGATCTGCAATATGCACGAGGTATTACGAGCGAACTGAGTGACCCCTGTGTCATCAAAAAACATATTCATTAGGCTGCCATCCCTCAAATTAGTCCGCGGGCCGCACGAATCGTCTCGAAGGGCCGCAGTTTGGCCGTCACTGCTCTAAGGCTAAAGAATTCGTCTTAATAATAACATGATTTTTGAGCGTAGTATTTTTTGCTGGCACCGTTGCTGGTGCTTCAGAATGGCAGACGTAAATTAGGGACCATTCTTAACATTCTAGAGGGAGTATTAATGTTGATTCACTGGAATAAATCTGGGCGATTGATGCAAGCAGTTGCGGCATAACTAAGGCATGTCAAGTTGATGTAGTTGGCAACGTTCCTCGTAACGAGTGAGCAGCATTGGGTGTAGAGGTAACCGAGCATAAACCAGTGCGCGAAAATGTCCAATTGCTTCTAGAGAAAATAGACGTCGTTCATATTATTAATTTTCAACTTTCAAGAATAATTTCAAGTCATCTGCAAACGCTAGTCACGTGCAATCAAGCAAGTGGCGCACATCACTAAAGAATAGCTATAGCAGGAAACCCAACGGACCCAGGTTGCTGCCTTGAGCGATCTCAGAAGAAGGGCAGATTGGCTCGGAAAACTCCTGATAAATTCTTACTTGTAAATTTCGTCCAGCTAGATAGGAGTCAAACCAATTTAGTGAATTTCGTATTAGCATTTTCCAAACATTCACTCACAGTCTAGCTGCTTTGGCATAACAACCCTGTGAGAAGAGCTGCCTCCAAACGTCTTGCATCCTGCCCGACTTTCAAAAAGTTCACACGGTTTCTTGCTCGAAAAGCAGCTCGATCCGAACAATTGCGTCAGTAGAAGTTATGAATGAGAAAGTAGGTAAGGCAAAATAAATCTTGATGTGCGTGAAATCGGCAGCAGCTGTAAACTTTTCATTTCAATTTGGTTTTGAGTTTGAAATTTGATGCTCGTATTCGCGTCTACGATCAGTTTTAATTTGTTTATGCGGGTTTCCGAGTGTACTGAAAAAAAACCACCGCATTGTGAAAATATTAAAAATTGTAGGGAAAAGTGAAAAGATCTGTGCATTTTTCGTAGGCATTTTCTGTTTGTGGCAAGTTGTGTGAAAGAAAGAGTTTGATCTTCGTCGTCTTTCGTTGTTCTTGACTGTCTCGAATTGACAAATGCTTGGGAGAAAATCGGGGGTAAGTATTGCTTCAAGGTGCTCAAAAATAAAAACGATGCAAATATATATAATTTGATAAAATGAAGCTGAAGAAAAATTAAAAAATTATTGTATATGTACATTAAAAAAGGCGACTTTGTGGCAAAATGTTCATTCACTGTGATCAGGCATGTCATTTTATATAGGGTAGATGATCCATTAGTTGCACCAATAAGCACAATATAACTTCATTTTGCTTGTTTATTGAGATATATGCTTCAATTAATGCTTGTGGGATATAAATTTATCAAATACAAGGTATTTGTCACAAGGCAAGACAATTGCTTTCGTTGTTCGAGAAGCTTTATAGAGAAAAAATTAATTTTCCGATTCAATTATATTGTACCAACAGTTGCGCTAATGTTTCCTTAATTAAGTTTGATGTTCCTTTAATTGTGGTATTCCATATACATTGCTAGGTTGCTAAGTGAAAAAACATCGTAGCAAAACTATAGATGAGCGCCTATAGTTGTGCGCTCCAACTGCGCGTTGGATTTTGGAAAATTGGCATTTTAGCAAATAATGCTTTAATTTTAAATGGTGTAGTCTAACTACCAATACTTCTAAAACTTATTTTATATAATGAATGTAATTGTTTTATCTAAAATGCAACGGTGACGACAATATGCATTAATAATGAATAGTAGCACAACTATTGGTACTACCACAACTACTGGATCAACCACCCTAGTATGTTATCGTTTGGACATTTAAACTAGGGTACCATTAGTGGTGGAAACTTGAATTATTCCATTAGTTTAGCAGATTTTGGTACAAGTTTGATATTTATCAAATAATACTGTTACTGGTAGTTCGATACTTATCAAACTTGTACCAAAATCTGCAAAAATAATGGAATAATTCAAGTTTCCAGCACTACTGGTACTACCACTACTGCGTCTACCCTAGTCCAATTTGACATTTTGAAAGTATACAATTTTGTTAAAGCATGAAAACAACACTTTTCTTAAGTCCAGTTTATCTTTGAACATTAAACCTGGTCCAAAATGATGTCCTGAAAGTGAAACGTCGTAAAAAGTGCGCGGTCATCCTTTCCTTTTTCCGGATTGTGTCCATAAAGGTACACTCCCTCCACAATTATGGATCACTTTTGTGTTTCAATTTAAATAACTCAGTTAAACAAACTGTTTGAAGGTATGAAGCATTTTTGCAACAAAATATACCCTATTAACTACGATTAATTTACGATTCAGCAAAATATTGGTGGTTGCCAATGGTTTTCCTGTAAAAATAAGTAATTTTCAAATTGATCCATAATTGGAACCAAAACAAGGTAATTTTTCACAATTATGGAATATCTTTGATTCCAATGTAATTTTTACAAATTCAAACAGTTTAGCACCTATTACAAATATTTTTTAAGCAGAATCGAAAGCTGCACAGAGCTGAGTTTTTGGAAAATTCTGTTTCTGAATTACGCAGGACAGGAAAGCTACGTAATGCAGTAAAACGCTATGATGGTACATATGCAAAGGCTCATCGCAAAAGTTAAGCGAATGTTAGCTCTCAGGCAACAATCTGAAACGTTAATTTTTTCCTTAACTTTTTAGAGAGTTTGAATTTACTGGTTTTTCGAACTTTCGGTCACATACGCGCGATTTCCTTCTATGTTTATTTTTCATTTTTCGGTTTATTGTCGCCTTTCCACTGTTTCATACAGAGCCGCATCATAGCAGCGATTAAATTAAACTCTCGCATCTATTAACTTTTCCGAGATCCACTGTACCTACATCGTTAAGAACAATTCGGAAAAAAGAAAACTTTCCCCTATACTAGTCTTCTCGGAGCCACCGCAGCTGGTGAGCCTAAGAATTTTTTTCCAGGTCAAAAAATCAGTCGTGAAATCGCGAAAAACACCTGCTTTTAAACAATAGTATGCGCTACAATTGATTGTTTTGAAATCACACTTCTGCTTAAATGATCCATAATTGTGGGGGAACTGTACTGCAAGAATTTGTTCGGAACTGTTGTCTTGCACACAAACAGAACTGCAGAAACATTTATGCCAAGTTCGTATTTTTCCTCTGCAGAATTCGCACTCTACGGGTACCCAGGAGCATATTTACAAGCAGTCCTACCTCATTTTTCTTGGAATTCACAAAAGACCAGAATAATTTCAGATTTCTACGCCAACTGGATTTCATTCGTAAAGTGAATCTTTTGTACAGAAGTTGACTATAAGCTTTGTAATTGTTGCTAGCTATGCTAAACTGTCGCTTCGAACATGGATATCGGAACTTGCTGTATTTTCGTGGGGCAAAAGCCCTGAGGCGTCTTAAAAACCGCAAATGAGCACCATCCCATACCGGGTTTCGAGGTGGTCTACGAGTGGGGTTTCATAGTTTGGGTAACATGACTAACAGTATAGTTACCATTCGCAAATATGTCAGCGCAACTCCAGTCGACCTGACTGCTAACATCGGCTATGGCAGTGTCGCTAGTGTCAAAAATATCTTTAAATGCAATAGAAATGGGCAAGTCCACTATTACTACAACAGCGGGATGATCAGGGTCAAGTTGAACTACAGAATCAACATCTTCATGGACCGAGCCAAACCAGGTAGCAGATTCACTGGCCAAAACAAGTTCAAGCAGGTGGAAGTTTCTAATGACTACCGTATTTTATCTTGTAAGTAGAAACCGTCCAAAAGAGCAACACAAGCAACCGGAATGTTGGATCGCAAGCTGACTACCACAGGTGGAGTGGGCCCAGGAAAACCAATCCAATTGAGACCAGCTTGATCCTAATCCCCAAATAATAGTGAATAGCAGTGTTGAAAAATTCATAGCAGCAAAAAACTCAATGAGATTTCAAGCACCATGAAATTTCAACCTTGATCAGAAGCGCCGAACTCACATATGAATTTCTCTCGCTACTATATGCGATGTCACTGTTGCTTTGCGATGTGAACCAAATTCAGCTGTGAGCATTTTGCTTACTTCTTCCACAGCTGGCATTTCATACAACGATTCAGAGAGCGAAGAGAATTAACCGCCAGAGAAAATATCAGCTGTGAAAAAAGCTAGCACACATAGTTGATTCCGCCCATCCAATGAAGAAGTCATCGATTTTTGTGCGCAATCCAAGTACATTTTGATGAAATACTTATATGCGCTTAAGTACTTCACAGTGCAACGCGTGAGTGTGGTATGCTCCTTAGAAAAAGGCAGCGTGGGATAACGGTGAAGACACCGTAGATTTTCCGTGTGTGGCGAATCTCTCTTGTGCATCGATGAGCACGTGGTCCTCGTACTCACATTATTTTAGACAGTGGGTTCTTTTTTCCACAGCTCTAGTCTCTTTACATTTTTCTCTGTTCTGACGTGATCCGCAATGAGTCGTTTTCTGGCATTCGACATCAAACAAGCTGTTACACTGTCTTCCACACATCGTCCCGATCACTTCCCTCGTAGTTGTTGGCACCATGGAGGATCCTCAACAGCTCACTTACGTCTTATTCCCTTTCTTCCTGCTGTTCTACGATTCGTTAATCAAGCTCGCTGGTGTATTCCACTGTAACGTCATCTGACGTCAACCGCTGGATTCCAACGCATCGTCCTCTCAGTGCGAGCCTTTACCGATTTCGATAAGCTTGCGCGGATCGTACGACGAGATAGTATCAAAGTCGATAAGAAGAGACCGTACACGACTTCCAAAAAGCGTGCGTCAAGCGTTAAACAGGGCATGATCGATCTGAGAGCTAGTGTCTTGAATTTTCTAGTCGGGCACATCCCATAAATCCTTTCGAACCTGTCATAGAATTCGTCCCAAGTATCATCGGATTTATGATTTGTTGGTTGATTATACGTTGATTAAGCTGTAGTTGAAGAATTTGCCCTTAATTTCCAACACCCGTATACGGTCATCTACGGGTTTCCACCCGCTAATTCTGTGCATAACTCTGTTTCTCTGGAAATGGCCACTGAACTTCCAGAGAACTTCGAGTCGATGTAGCTCTCGAGCCTTGATAGTTGCAATCCGAAATTATGAAACCCCGCTTTAGTCTTAACTTTGCATACTGTCCACCATTGAGGATTAAAATATTTGCCATGTGGACATTTTCTAACAGTATATCTAGTTAAAGTTTTGTTGTACCTCGAGGCCAGCAAAACGAACCTTTTTGGTACCAAAAACCTTTAGACAATCATCTCCTTAACCCCACACTTTTTCCAGCAGAGATAAAAAGCTGAAACTTCCAGGAAAGTTTTGTTTTAGTTCAACTAAACAACCGCAGACATGTGTTCACCTTCCAGGGGCAAAGTTACTAATTTGAGCTGACTGAAAGTTAGCAAGACTTGTTATGTTTACACGGCTGTTATTTTGTTATACGTAACATCCAAGCTTTGTGCAAAAACAGGTCGATTAGATTTTTATCTCAATCTTTGCTTCTTTGGATTCAAGTTCAGGGCCGGCGCTTCCCTCAAACAAAACAAGCAGCTGCTTACAGCGCCACTTCGAGGGGGATCAGTTAAACGTGGTGGGAAAGTGGCGTTGATGATATTAAATTATTTAGAAATTTTTCGGGAGAGGTTTTCGATTCTCTTCAGAATCCGCAATCAGCAGATTCTTCTTCGATGAAGTAGCAAGGTATGAGGTTTCTGAAATAACAGGAAATATGAACCGAACTTTTTCGTTTTTGAAGGTTTAGCATTCTAATAATGGCATTCTGCATTTAGCATTCTAAAATCCGACAATTATTCAAAAGAAATGGCGGTTGACTGTGCCCTGCATTGTGAAGCCCCCACTCGTGTGAGCTAATTTTCTCACACACGCGTACTCGTTCTAACGAATAGGCCGACATAATCATTCCTTTCGGACTCCCGCTCTTGTTTATTCATGCATTGCAACGACTTTTGCGAGTGTATATTTAACTAACAGCCACGGTCGTCGCTCTCGCACGACATTACAGCCTGAGCAACTGATACCGATCACTCACGAGGACTCGCACTCCCGCCCGCGTGTAAAATCGAGAGCGTAAGATGAAGAAGAAAACAAAAAGTAATGCAACATTTGTATCCCAGTGGGCCGCTAGCCCTCACGGGCAGCTCACTGCTCACGAGTTATTTGGCTCGTGAGTGGTTATGCAGAAAGACGCTACCAGGCTGTGCGTTTGCGAGTGTGCAGGTAAAATGTCTGCACACAGCAGCGCCGGCTTTTTTTCGTTTGTTCTGGGGGCGCCATTTTGAGAATTTGCGTGGAGCGACAAACTGGCTAGCGCCGGCCCTGTTCAAGTTGATACCTCAAACTTAAATGTCCCTAGAATCGATAGAAGAGTGCAATGCGTTTTCGAAACCCTGGTTGGAAATAGGTTAAGAGTCTTTGATTTGTGTTCATAAAGCATGATGAAATCTAGCTTTAGTTTTCAGAAGGTCGCATAAGCCATGCTAAAGGGTTAAAAACTAAAGCCTGAAATCGCTCAAATAAGCTTTGTATTCGAATTTTGAAGGTCAGGGAAAAATATTTTATGGATCAGGGAAAATCAGGGAATGTCAGGGAGTTTTATTTTTGAATTCGAGTCGACACCGTGGTTGCTGGTAACAAACACAAGTTACTTGTTCTTTTGAACAAAGCATTGTTGCTGGCACTAACTACGAATTTGTGCACCTGTTTATGCTATGCTATGCTATGCTATGCAAAAGAACTTGTTTTTGACGATATGATATAGCTAGATGCTATAGCTTGCCTATCAAAAATATATAACATTGCGAAGTGCACTTCGTATATATATTCTAAAGGATATATATTATGATTAGCATGAACAGTAGTTAATAATATTAAAAAATCTTCTTTTTACATGACTACAGGAGTCAAAGTCGTAAAAAACCGATTTTGTATTGAATCTGCGATTCCTAAATTTGTATAAAAAAAAAATTTTAATAATTTGTGGGCTTAACAATTCAAATTTTACCGTTAAGTCCCAAACATATTAAAAATGGTTGAAATTCAACATATTGGTATTGCAGTTATCTGTTGATAAAAAACATTTTCTCTACTCTACTCGAAACGGGTTTGAATTAGCTGGTCCAAGCCTCAGCAGATCCTTTAAATCCAATTTTTTTCACCAGTAAGTGGACCACTATTTCAATACTTTACTGAAAGGACCTTAATTTAAGACTTAACCGATTCAGCAGCCTAGATATCCACTTTAGCATCTCTACGAAAAGCGAACGCAAACTACACTGCTTTGATTCGCAATCGAAACAGGAACAATCTCAACTTGATTAGTTGTCCTCAACTGCGTAACCAACGGTGAAGTTCGGGTTAATTAAGCACTCTTTCGAGAGAATAAATTTTCTGACAAACGCAGTCACCGATTGGACAGAAACCGAATTGCCAACTTCGTTTTGCTTTTTGCCGATGGGTTCCTCAATCCAAATAAATGGTCAGCTCGGGCGATAATCAGCCGCCGGACAGTGTCAACCTTTCGGATCAGGCCAGTCCCCTGGGAGATAGTCCCGTTAGTCCTCTGTCATTAGGAGGAAACCCTTTACCCGAACGGGTTCCTTTCAACGGGGATGGCCAATCGTTAATGAATAGCGCACAAGTCACAATCGCACATACAAACACTTCAGACCGAGACATGAGACGAGTAAATACCCATCCAGTTTCAACATCAACGTTTCCTTCGTGTGCTATCACCGTATGTGCCTAATCTTCTGCCGGTGTGTTATCCGTTCGAATTGGGTTGGTGCAAGTTTGTCAGGTCGCTAGCCGGCGCTCTGGCTGGTATGAGGAAGACAACATCAGGATTCGCCAAATGTTTGCGCTGGAGATTATATTTGCATCCGTTCGGTCACAGTACATTTGGACAGACGTGAGTTGCTAAAATTACCGGAACGTGTGTATTTGTGTGGTCATTATATTCGAGCTGAATAGAACTGGACATTTCCATTTCAATGCAGAACAGAGCCGTTGGCAAATATTGACTTTTGTCTTGGAAGTGAGCCTTAATTATCATTTAACACCCCCGTTTCTCGGACTCTTTGTTGACTCACAGATAACGAATTCAATAGAGTGACTTGATTGGAATCTAGAGCAACTGATGATTTCGAAGCACGTTTGTAAAATAGTGTTCGTAATCCAGAGTCCTCCAATCTAGCAATAAAGCTGATGAAAAATATGTTTTTTTTCGTTTCACTTCACAAAAGAATGGCGTAAACCACAGAGGCCCAATCATCAATCACCAAGCGACTCCATAAGTCCCCAATAGTGGCAATAACCATCCTTTATTGCCAGCTAATAAACACATTACGAACCAGATTAATGGGCACACGCTATAGGCACTGGAACCAATTCGCTGGGCTGCTAGTCATTCAGCAGAAAGAAGCAAGAAATTCCTTTCTGTTGATATTTATCCCCACAAATCCCGAACCGGTCACGGAAGCATGCCAATATTCGAAGAAAAAAAGCAACAATAGTCAATTTAATTAATTTTATTAGGGTCCATTTCGAGGTGGTGGTTGTTCTCCGAAGTTGTTGTGAAAGCTATTTCCTTGATTTCCATCAGACTGATAATGTCCTTCCTGGCCGGTACAAGTGGCAGCCCGTGTGCATGATGCGTCTAGCCAACAAAGGAAATTCCTCGTCTTTCCCTTTCTGGCGAACTACCACCACCTTTCCCATAGCGCGTCACATAAAATAAAATAAAAATGATGTGTCACGCGATCGCTTTCACATAACTTTAGTTACGGTACGCCCGCCGCGGCGGTGCGGTGCGGTGGAAGCTCGGACGGTAGCGATGTGACATGGAAGACAAGCGAAATGTTGATAAGGATCGGTTTTTTCCTGTTCATATTTTGCCCAGCTCGCAGGCGGAGAACCCAGCTAAGTAAGTGGAATGAATATGTGAGTTTATAGTGATGGATATCCAGGTGTCATAACTTGGAAATAAAAAAGAGAAACCAAAATACCACGGGCGTTAATTTTTCTGTTGTGGTGGAATAATGGGATCCGATTAGGTTCCGTGGAATAATTTAACAGTTTAGTGTGCTTACTTGGTAGGATCGGAGGTTTGCCGTATATGTGGCTGTTTAACCGCACAACTATAAGGCGTTTAATAAATAATCCCTGTTTCCATATGAGACTGGTAGAGGACCGATAAAAGAGGTGTGTTATGTCAACTACCTACTGGTTGTTGTTAATGCGATTGTTTTAACACAGATGCATGTTTTCAATATATTACTCATATGGGTAATGAGTTGAAAAGTTAGCTATTTTTAAGTACCGTAAATTCACCTAAATCTGCGGTTTCTAATTCTGCGCACCGCATATTTTACTTAAAAGCATAGCATTATCAAATGAATAGCCATATGTACATATATTTTCTTAGATGTATTAAGGCCATTGCAAATTATTTTTAAAGTTTTTGTCACCTCCTCTCACCCTTGGAAATTGGCTTGAAAAATCGGGGGGCAAAAAAAAAATTAGAAGGATATGAATTTTTTTATAAAATCAATTGTCCATGGGCTCTACAACCTGAAAAACTCGAAAAATAAGTGTACGAGTTGAGTTAACGCTTCTTCCGCTTCCACCGACGCTTGCAAGTAAAGCTCTGCAGCGCTCCAGTCAGATTCAAACACCGCGAAGTTGTTGAAATGGGTGAATTCTTCAAACATTTCCGTAAACGAAATACTATCGATCGGCAGGATTATAGCAAACGTCTTAGTGGAGCTAATGATCGGAAGCTGGATTTTGTGGGGGTTGAATCAGAACATGCCTCGCGCAATATAGTATCTCGGCAGCGATGTATTGTGCTACCATTGCGACGAACGGTATGAACAGTTCGGTGCGTCATCATGTCGGCAATCGCAACCGCGCTCAAAAACCTGAGCTGACTGCTGAGCACAGCCAGTCGTATTCAATTAGTTAAGCAATCAAGACTTGTGCGATTCTTTGTGGCACGTCATTTAGGTTTTGCACAATGCAAACCGTGCAGGTTGTTGCGATGCCCATGAAAACCGAGCAAAGTAGTTGCGGAACACGAGTGAAATATAATTTATGAATTCTTTTCTTGAAAGGGTTGACTAGTAATCGTAAAACCCTGAAAGCAAAATGGATGTGGTATGTATTTCATTTTACTTCTGTCGGTTGCTTTTCTTTTGTTTTTACAAGCGAAGAGAGACAATGTAGGCAGAATAAAAAAAAGAACGTGCGAAGTTTAAGTTAGATGCGCGTACTATTCAAACAGTGAACAGAAACGGTCTGAGCATTTTTTTGTGCTTCTTTCTTGTATTTGTGCACACAATCACACAATTCCCTGTAATGGTGCGGAAGTTAATGGAGCTCCTTAATGCTGGCTTGTTCTCAGCGACGATAGTTTACTCAAATGGGAAGTTGTTCGGATTGCGAGTAGATTTCGAGAATTCTTATTGGTTGTGGGTGTTGATAACGACAGCAGTGGCGGTCAGAGCGGGCATCAATATTGGCCCGCTAGTATCATCTCGTGTATCAATGTACGAAAATTTTCGTAAATATCTACTAAAAAATTCGGAATCGTAACTAAATCTTGATAAAGTGCGGCCAAGTTTATTTCCAATCGTATCTAATGATAATAACTGTCACACATAGGATTTTCAGCACAGAATTGTATACTATTACGGAGCGAGTCGGATATTGCAAATAATTTTAAAAGTTTTTGTCACACCCCCCCCCCCCCCCTTGGAAATTGACTTGAAAAATCGGGGGGCAAAAAAATAATTTGTATGATATGAGTTAACCCTCTAACGGGTAAGGCCGTCTACAGACGGCCTTCGCTTTTGGAGCTCCAGAGCCACATACAAAATTTGTTTTGAATTGACAATATGCAAAATATGTTCTGAACAGATTTCCTGACATTTTGATGTCAATATCACAACATTCTAACCATGCATTCAAAAATTATCATCTTTCAAAAACAAAAATTCCTAAAAATTTCGAAAATAATTATTGCGCGAATATTCTGTTTTTTACTTTTGAAGAAAAAGGACATCCAGAACCAAATGACTGACCTGCAAAATTTTTCTATGAGTAAATTTCATGCTTTATTTCAATTTTGTAATATATCTGAATTAAAAAAATATCTGGGTAGAGCGTTAGTCATGAAAAACGAAAAAGAGAAATTGGACTTTTTCTAACCAAGCGCTCCTACAGATAATTATTTTTGCATGAAAATCATAACTTAAGGTTCTTTTGAGTGTACTTTCATGATAAAATAGTCATTGGCTTGATCGCATCATTTTTACGATGTTGCCCGTTAGAGGGTTAATTTTTTTTAATAAATTGTCTGTGGGTTCTACAGCCTGAAAAACTCGAAAAATGAGTGTACGAGTTGAGTTAATACTTCTAACATGAAACAGAAATGGAAATTCGAACAACGGAATTTCCGAAAATCGGCCGAAATTTTCTTCTTTAGTTTTTGTCTTTGTTCGTAGATTTTTGCATGGAAAATAATAACGTATATATTAAAAGCAAGCATAGATTTGGTTTTCACGTTTAAACTTTAAGTAAAAATGGTTAAAATCAATATTTTTTTTGCTCGATTAAAAAATCTCTTTGTTTTTTTTTCGCCCTCCCCCAACGCCCCCTTCTGTGGTCCAACACGGGAAGGACAAAAACTTTATAAAATATTTGTAATGGCCTTATTCTCAATCACGTATATCGCCTCCAAAACAGTAAAAACATTGGGTAATGTCGTTAGCTTCGGGCCACTGTCAAGCATTGTACAACTCCTTACTGTGGCAGTGAACTTTTCATAATATTGTGAGTTTCAATCGTGTAGTCAAAACACGCGTACTGAATTCAGTGATTGAATCTTACAAAAAACAAAGTTTCCCAGGTGCAGTGAACTTTACTTCAAGAAATGATTCATGAAATGCAATTTTCTAGATGGATATTGACAATATATTAAGTGTGTTGTGCTTCATATGAAGACTATAGAAAAAGCTTGTCCAATTAGGTGTTTGGGTAGGGCAAGGCGAAATGCAACAAATGCGCTTATTGGAAAGGTCGGGCCACTTGTGATAGTCATGGTTGGACCATCATAATTTTAAGCACATAAGCGCTGAAGTTTTTGGAGCGTCTTAGTAGAATACGAAACCTAAAAATAAAAAATAAGAAAACTTATCCAATTTAATTCTACTATGTGTATTTTATTCACGACAGATACGTATTTCGCCTACGACTTGCAGGCTTCCTTAGTGTCTGTTTCCGAACCAAAAAAATTTGCCAAAATAGTAAAGACATGTAGGCTTTTCGCCAAAAATACTATGAGAGAACTGACTAACGTTTATTATGAGCTTATAATAAGTTCGAAAACAGACACTGAGAAAGCCTGCAAGTCGTAGGCGAAATACGTATCTGTCGTGAATAAAATACACATAGTAGAATTAAATTGGATAAGTTTTCTTATTTTTTATTTTTAGACACATAAGCGCAATATTCGCTAGGGAACGTCAGTCGCGTGAAAAGTGTTGAAAAAAAGCTAAATTAATACGATTAAAACCTAGATAATTGTTGATTTTTCATTGTTGATAGTATACTTCGGAAAAGGCAATCGTAGTAATATTGATTTTACAAGATCAACAAAAATTTCGTATAGATGTAATTAAAAATATGTTATTTGTACTTAGAGTCTGTTAGAGTTAATAGGATCGTAGCAACTGGCCCTGCAATTGTCCTGGACTCTAACAGCTGGCTGTGAAGTCTGTCGTATAAAAACAGAAGGTCAAGTTTCGATAACGGAATGGAGCACCTAGGCTTTGCTTTGTTTTGCTATTTGCACTTATATGGGCCTTTGTTCATGAAATTGATTCTTTTTATTTTTCTACATAGAATTTCAATGCGTATTTCTTGGATTTTCAGCGGTGGCCCAATATGTACAACATGACCCGACTATGACAACATTTTTTGCCTCCACGTAAATACCCATAACTTTCAGGGATGGTTCGATCACTTTGACTCAATTTTGATTCATTTGACAGTAGCGTCCTAACCGAGCAAAACTTGACAAATTCATGTATGGGACATTTGTAGATAATAACTAGATCTACAATTTTTCTGAATAAAGTGTTGCTGTATCTTTTATAGTTACGGTGCTACAATGCTAGTACCTCATTAGTAACTAAATGAACGTTCATTTAGTTACTAAAGAGGTACTAGCATTGTAGCACCGTAACCATAAAAGATACAGCAACACTTTATTCAGCAAAATTGTAGATCTAGTTATTATCTACAAATGTTCCATACATCAAATTGACAAATTTTGCTCGGCTGAGACGGTAGTGTCAAATGAATCAAAATTGAGTCAAAGTGATCGAACCATCCCTGATAACTTTATTATGATTTTTCAGGCAATCAGCTCAAAATTTTACAGAAATATAGCTTATTCTTAGTAAAAAGGTCGCTCTATTCAGATTTCCGAAATTCATTTTGAAACGGAAGTTATGGGCAAATGTCAAAAGGGGCAAATGTCGTGGTTGGCCCACGACGACATCCCCCAGAGAAAATTAGAGTGTAGTTCAACCTATTTCTTTTCAACGTTACGATACGATTATTGTGGAATGAAGTGTATGGTTCGATACGGCCATAGATGCTTTGAATGATTCGGTACGATTTTTGTGAATGAAGTATATGGTACGGTACGACCATAGATGAGTTAAATGATTCGGTACTATCATTGTTGCATGATGTACACTCGAATCTCTTTTTATGTCCACTTATTTTGCGTCTGAAATTTGATTTACCGTCCTCTTTTTTCACGTCCGAAACATGAATTAACCTCTCCTCGCTTTACCTCCAAAGTTTGAATTAGCGTCCTCTCGCTTTACGTCCGAAATTTGAATTAACAACCTCTCATTTTATATCAAAATTCCAATTATTATCGTCTTCAAATACCACGAGGTAATTTCAGGAAATTCGTGATAACGTCTTTTATTTTTACATCTAAAATTCGATTTTTTTTGTTTAGATTATAATCACTTTAACCAGCTTTGGGTCATTCGTGACTTCTGCGGGGTTGGGAGTTGAACCCGGGTCCTCGGCGTGAGAGGCGTGAATGCTAACCACTACGCCGAGACTGACCACAAAATTCGAATTTACGTCAACTTTTTTAAGTCCAAAATTTGAATTAACGTCCTTTTTATATCCAAAATTCGAATCAACTTCCTATTTTTTACGACCGATTTTTTACGTTCCACGTGGACGTAAAACGATATTTAAGTGTATACGCTTCGGTACGACCATAGATGAAATAAATGATTCGGTACGATCATTTTTGATGAAACATATGGTTCGGTACGACCATAGATGCTTTAAATGGTTTGGTACGATCATTGTTGATGATGTTTATGATTCGGTACGACTGTTGGGGGAAGGGATCGTCGCCTCCAGTGTTCGATAGCTCCGAGTGGGAAAATGAGGATCCAGCCCTCAGCATCTACGGACCTCTGCGCACAGCAGAATGACCAGTTAATCGAGTAGTACCAGGTTCATTGGATGGAACCGCATTTCGGGAACGGGAACCAATAAATCACTCAATGTCCATAAAAGATATACACTTTTATTATAAATATATTCTCTGATCGCATGCACCTGTACACAATTATAATTAAATTAATATATTGAAATCTTGCATACGCTTCATCGCCTGTGCTATCCGATGGTTGGTTTGGATCCGACTGACTCGCTGCTCCGGCAGTAAGCCGAAGGGAGCTTTCGGGTTAGTCGTGCGATGTTGTTTCGTCGGTCCAGTTGTGAGATGAACTCTCTAAAGAATCTGACTAAAGAAAAGACATTGGAGCTCAGTCACTCGCGGCCTCCTGTCATCATTAAGCCTGATTTGTGCGTGACTCTGTTCAAAATTGCTAGGAAAATTTCGAACAATATCTTTTCGAGTTCAACATTTAGGCGATTTTATGAACTGTATGATACAAATTTAATTGCCTGGTGTTTTCTTTAGGCAGCACGGATCGATTTCGTGATGATAGGATGATATTTGTTGCCGTTTGCTTGCAGTCATTATTTTCTGCCGCGTTCATCGACTGATACTCCGCAAGTTTTCGAGCAAAAGATTCAGAAGGTTTCATCGAGATTCATGCGCACTTGGTTTCGACGAACCGAAAATGAGTTACCTGTCACTTCTTTAGTCAGTTTCTTTAGAACTCTCCGCTCTTATCAGCATTACCTCTGCATTGATCGATTGGTTGAATGCTATCTCGTTCTGTGATATAATATATTGTCATCGAAAGGGATGTAATTCTGGGTAGGTTGCCGTACTATATAACAACGACCATAACTGATTATTATCGGTATTATCATTGTTGAATGATGTAAAAGTAAATGGTTCGGTAGGACAATAGACGACAATAGATGATTCTATACGATCATTGTTAAATGATGTATATGGTTAGGCAGTATTCTGAAAACCACATTCGTGTTTCTCACACACGCATACTCATTCTAACGAACACATTGGCATAAGCATCCCTTTTCGCACTCTCGCTCTTATTTGTTCATGCACTGCGACGAATTTTTGCAAGTGTGTATTTAGCTACCAGCTATGGTCGTCGCTCTCGTTCGTCATTGCACCCCGAGCTGCTGATACCGGTTACTCGCACTCCCGCCCGTGAGTAGAATCGAGGGCGAAGATGAAGAAGAAAAGAAGAATTAATGCAAAATCTGTACCCCAGTGCGACACTAGCCCTCACGGGCAACTGGTTTCTCACGAGTTACTTAACTCCTAAGTAGTCTATATAGAAAGACGATACGAGGCTGTGTGTTCGCGAATGTGTAGGTAGCAGAATGTCTGCACACAGCAACGTGCGTTAGGGGGGTAAGCGTTGAATGCTACGCTTCTCATACCCTCTCGCGTGAGAATAGGTATCGTTGATTTCTCGCAACATTGTGGTTCGGTACAACCATATGTGTATTTGGTACGATCATTGCTGAATGAAGTAAATGATTCGATACGACCATGGTTAAATGAAAAGATAAATAAAATGGTTTTATAAATAAAATGGTCAATCAAGTACCAGATTATATACGCAAGGAGTTATACAGCTTTGAGCTTTTGATTTATTTGGACTTTTGGCAGATAAAATGGTTCATCCATTTTAAACGGAGTTTTAAAGCTGCAGTGCGTTCTCAAAAACCGCAATGGATATGTGATGAGAATGTAAAATGAAATGAACAAGAAATAGACGAACTTCTTTTGAAAAATTCCATAGCATCGTCTTGGCAAAGTCCCCGAGCAAAAAATCCTGCGGGTGCAGAAACACACAACAAAGATTGTGAAGAAAAATTTACTTGACAAACTAGAATAAAGGATAATTTTCCGCATTGCTGGAAAGACAACAGCAGTTACGTGAGGTAAACTTTGCTCTTATTCCTACCCTACGAGTCGAATATAAAAATATATTTTTATAAATTATGTACATCGTTTCCTTAGTTCTAAAAAGAACAGTCTCGACACTCAAATTAGAGGTCAGCATCTTAACTTAATTGCTTCGTACGTCCGAAGCATTTCGTTGTCGCGAGTGTTCTTGATAGCTAAATTGAAGTGGCGAAGTACATGGGATTTTTCACTGGGTGTTTGGTCTTCCAAACTCACTGTTTACAGCCCAGTTGTATCAAGGAAACAGCCTTCAGTTGTTGTTTTTTGAATCAAACCATCCATTGGGTTTGTGGCCATCATAGTTTCTCTGGCGAAAATATGCAATTGGAAACGTTGTTACAACACAATACATTATCTTTTTACTACGCTTCCAATGAAATGGGAACATGCGCTTACATATAGAATTATGTTACACCGAACGCTACTGCTGTAGTGCACTTCCCCAGCACAGATATCAAATTGGGTACGTAAAAAATTTTCGACCTGTTGGCAAAATACTTTTTCTGGCGTACTTCCCAAGCAGAGGCTTGATGAATCGTCGTACGAAAAAAATCTTCGACCTGTTGGGACGAAGCGATTTTGTCACTTTTTCTGGCGTATTTCCCAAGCACAGACATCAAATTGGTCCAGGTTTGCCTTCGACCTGTTGGGAAAGGGGAGATTCCGTCACTTTTTCCTTAAAACACTTTAAAACTTTGATAATATCTTTTCCAACCAGTCACAAGTGAGGACATAACCTCGAGAATCAATATTTTTCCTCATTTGGGTCAACACGTGGAAGATTTTCCGATGGATTGGTGCAAAAATTTAAAAAATCGTTCAGGAAACTGTTGAGTTATTAGCATTCAAAATCTGGCTACTTTTCGAGATAGATTTGTCTATGAGGGAGTTTAATTTTAGAGCGCACAATATATTGAATAATTCATATATTCATTTTGGGAAGATGACAACTTGCAAACGATTTGCAAACATATAAATGCAAGTGAATCTGTTTGAAAACAGCACGCGTGCTGAAATTCATCGATAATTAATGTGAGAATTGTGAACAACGGTACAATGCATCATGGTTTTGCATTGTCAACCTTTTGATCTGTTTTCCCTTTCGAATAAGGTATCAATAATGCAAATCCAAATACCTACTCTCATCCAAAACAAAGACCACAAGGTTTCGTGCGTCAGAACTAACGAACAATGAATTGCGTAGATTGTTATAGTATGAAGTTTACTCTCTAGCAAATCGGATTCCCTGTAAGTTAGCTACGGAAGAAATGTTGAAAGCTGTCTTGAATCGTTTCAAGGAATTTCTTGCATCACTGGACGATGAATCGGACTACTTTCTTCCGTTCCAATATGTCCTTACCATAGGCGGTAACTATTTCGGAGCTGAGCAAGTTCACTGTATTATTTTTTGATCTCCATTGGATTTTAATAGGAATATACCTGCCAAGTAACAAGCTGGTGTTTCGATGCTTGTACGCGGCCTATCGCATCCTAATCGGTGTGATATTTATGCTTGTCTGTAATCGCCTCTATTGTGCTGTATTTGTGTGGGATACGCTGGCTGTCAAAGTTGGAGCAATCTGCATGTCCACAGAGTCGCTTCTGAGTATATATCTCATAGTAGCAACAAGATACTTTCTTCCACGTCTACAGCAGGTTAGATCCTACTTGTCGCGTGTATTGAATAATGCTTCACTTCGAAACAGCGAGCGAACTCGTTCGTACAGGACGGTGCGAAGAATTACGCTAATGGCGCTATCGTGTTTGGGCATAGATCAGATTCTGCATCAAATATTCAAGTTATCCAACACTCAGGTGCACGGCACGCCGGAAAACTTGGCTCAGCTGGGACCACACGGCTGGAAGATTTGTGAATTTTTGACTAACCTGATATATCCGGTCCTTAGCGTGTTCTACGTAACCAATGTAACGGTGCTCAATACGTACCTGATGGGACCCTATCAAGTTCTGCGGAATCTTATCACCGATTATGAAACTCTATTTTCTCGTGTTGATAGAAAGTTAGAGGTCATGAATAGCCAGAGTGTATCACGGCCGCAGGATTCCGAGAAAAATTCATTATTTTGGAGTGTGTTGAAGGATGAGTTAAATGCTACTATAATAAGCCATAACGAATTTTTGGAACAGTTGGAAGTTTTGAAGAGATTTCTGAATATGACATTCCTGTTAAAGTTTTATACTCATTTTCAGGCGCTAGCCTGTGGTATGCTTTATGCTATCGATACAGGACTGACTGTCGATTCAGTTGTTCTGACCAGCTACGTTTTAGTGAATGTAGGAGAACTGTACTGGATGTTCAGTTTGGTTGACGACATAAACGAAGCGGTAAATAATATCGATTCTCAATGTTTTTGCTCTATACATTTTTGAGATTTCTTACAGAACGAACAAATCAGCTCCGCTGTGTACAACCTGGACTGGCATCAACGGTTGAAGTTCGCTCCAGCTACTAAGTCAGACTATCGAATAGTTCGCACATCATTGCTGGTTATTATGATGAAATCCCAAACACAGCTCGGAATAAGTTGTGGTGGATTGTTCGAAATTTCAATTGAAGCATACGGTGATTTTATGATCAAGATGTACAATGTGCTTTGTTTTTTACTCAATATGAACAACTAAATCGCGACGCCAACTACAAAATGCATAAAACCGAAGAACAGTTTTCACAAGTTTGGCCATATTACGCATGAAATTCACTTAAATTATATTTCAGCAAAAAAGTGTGGCCTAAGGCATTATTATTAATCACACCACAGGAAAAAGCAAATTAAAGTAAGATTGCACAATGCAAAAAATTATCAAAAAATATCGTGAATTTTAAAGTAACAGTAATTCTCGCTGAAACGGGGCCACTACTGACACGAGGTCTTCAAATATTCGTACGTTTGCGCTTAATTGGTTGAAAATGGTTAAGAAATAAGAATTACACTTTTGATACCTCGAAATAGTGGACCCCTCGTTCGCCAAGGGGCCTAACAGTTTCAAGAAAAATTTAATTTGGAGCAAACCTTAAGATCTGTATCATGTGATATTTCATAACCGTGCCATGAAACAACTAACAAATGGCCCGGTTCTGTAAAGAAGAAGAACAGGGCTTTCAAATGGACTAAAAAATTTTTGGCGGCCATCTTGGATTTGGTCGCCATAATGGATTTTATCAAAAAATCGACGTTTACACTGTGAGCCCCCCAACCGATTTTCATTTTAAGACTACCATTGGAAAGCTGAGAAAAAATGCTACAAGCAAGATAGAAAGATATTCCATTATATGAGAGTTGTAAACCTTGATACAGATAATTAAGTGTTTTATTTAGTTAATGCCATTGCACATCTAACTTAACGAATGTTATAGCGTTTTTTCTCAGCTTTCCAATGGTAGTCTTAAAATGAAAATCGGTTGGGGGACTCATGGTGAAAACGTTGATTTTTATATGAAATCCAATATGACGACCAAATCCAAGATGGCCGCCAAAAAAATTTTTTACTTCACTTGAAAGCCCTGTTCTTCTTCTTTACAAAACTGGACCATTTGTTAGTTGTTTCATGGCAAATTTATAAAATATCACTTGATATAGATCTCAAGGTTTGCTTCAAATTCAACTTTTCTTGAAACTGTTAAACCCCTTGGCGAACGAGGGGTCCACTATTTCGAGGTATCAAAAGGGTAATTCTTATTTTTTAACCATTTTCAACCAATTAAACGCAAAAGTACGAATATTTGAAGACCTTGTGTCAGTAGTGGCCCCGTTTCAGCGAGAACTACTCAGAAGTATCATAAAAGAAAAAAATGTTGGCATAACCATGTCACCCTAATAGTTGTAGAATTTGATATTTTTCAGGTTTTTTAAAAATTTTCACTACTCTACTACTTTGTATTAATTCACTCGCGGCAGTCAATATTTTAGCACCGCACGGGTAGAAATTTGATCTCCAAAACGAGCAAAATGACTCATGATTCCCGGTTTCTAGCTCATGATTTATGAAAATACACCATGAATAAAAATCATGATATCATGAGCTTCTTGCAGTACAACACAACGCAAAATCATGAACTATTATTCATGATTTTGTGCTGTCTGATATAGCAGTTCAGTCATGATTTGACATGAACTCACATTTCATGATTTTATGATTTCATTCATGGCATCGGAATCAAATTTCTTTCCGTGCGCTTGGCCACATATTCATTGACGGCCACATTGTCTCAGTAAAGTTTCAAAAAGTAAAATAAAAATTAAAGCAAATGAACTGTGGGAAGCAGGAAGATTTTTCAATTGACCAAACTCGTGACTTTTAGTCATGACCTTGAAATGCGGTCAGGCATATATTAATATTTATTTTTGAAACGATGATTCTACAATTGATGAAGGGACGGTAAGGGAAAGTAATGAAGAAGGATTTTTTCGGGAATGAAGGGGAAGGGTGGAAAGGAAGGGGGGGGGGTAATAGGTAGCTATGGTTAACAAGTTGTCGTTGTGACTCCTATCTTTTGTCCAATGCTGGAAGGTGCATGGGTCGAACCAAGCTGTAATCAGAGATTATAACCGGATTTGAACCCACAACACCTGCCAGGGCGTGTCGTTCACTGGTACCCGTGTACCTTTGAACCACAGAGGCGCTGGACCAGCGCCTCTGTGGTTCAAAGGTACACGGGTACCAGTGAACGACACGCCCTGGCAGGTGTTGTGGGTTCAAATCCGGTTATAATCTCTGATTACAGCTTGGTTCGACCCATGCACCTTCCAGCATTGGACAAAAGATAGGAGTCACAACGACAACTTGTTAACCATAGCTACCTATTACCCCCCCCCTCTTCCTTTCCACCCTTCCCCTTCATTCCCGAAAAAATCCTTCTTCATTACTTTCCCTTACCGTCCCTTCATCAATTGTAAAATCATCGTTTCAAAAATAGATTTTTCAACTCAACATGCACTAAATACTACCTCCATTACAATTGCTGGCTAGATCACAGATTGGATTAAGCTCTGCGATTTCTGCATCACGAATGAACTGGTCCGCTTATAGTAATTAAGAAACTACCTATAATTCCCTTTCAATTTTAAAAGGGTCTCCCTCTTCGAAAGGGCCGCAGTTTGGTCATCAAAATTCCTGATTTGAGAGTCGCATTTCATCGAATTAATCACGGTGTCCTCCTTCCAAGACTACAGAAACTGGGACTATGTAAAGTGCTTAACAGTCTGTACTGTTCAAACCGAACAAACTGTATGCTGGGTGTGATGATCGAGTGCGTTTGACTATTCCGACTCACTCAATCTCTCTGGCGCATGGAAGCAACCTTGGACCACTCTTTTTTCTCTATTTGCCTCTATTAAATGTCGAGTTCTAAGCAGCTGCGTTCGGCTATCGAATAGGCTGGGGTCGCGGTGCGTATTTATCTTGCTACTAGGTATTACTACTGTCAGTAATAGCAAAAACTTTCGCAGAGAATTATAAAGCAACCTTTATCGGAGGTCGAGTGCCACTGCAAGATAAATTTTCACCATCCGGCAGATCACACCGAGCCTGAACATCACATTTGAAATAAGGAACTTCTTGCTATTTTACATATCTGTTTTATAGACAAAATCAGTCTAAATTTCAACTTTCGCGCTGCGTTTGAAATTACACTTAAAGTGTGCCACAAGGAACAATTCTAAGACCACCATCATTTTTCATGAAATCATATCGAACGTCAAAGTTTTCTTGAAGTCTTGCATTTATTATTGTGTATTATTTATTAATACAAATATGCAGCGTAAGTGAAAGAACCAGCAAAATATCAAATTGAACGGCTATTAAAACGACATTCATATGCCAACATTTGTTATCTTACATGATTTCTGTTGTTTCAAAAGTTATAACACCCTTTATATTGCATTTTTTCTTGTGTTGTGGTTAAATTAACAATGGTTACAGCTTCACCTTTTTCTGAAATATGATTTAAGTGCGTAACGTGCATAATATTAACGAACTAGTCTAAACTGTTGTTCGGTTATATGCATTTTCTAACTCATTCGTAATTTAGTTGTTCATATTAAGTAAAAAAGCGAGTACATTATACATCTTAATCATCAAATCACCGTATGCTTCAATAGAAATTTCGAACAATCCACCACAACTTATACCGAGCTTGGTTTGAGACTTCATCATAACAACCAGCAACGATGTGCGAACTATTCGGTAATCAGACCTAGAAGCTGGAGCGAATTTCAACCGTTGGTGCCAGTCCAGATTGTACACAGCGGAGCTGATTTGTTCGTTCTGTAAGAAATCTCAAAAATATATTTAGCGACAACTTTGACAATCGATATTTTTTACCGCTTCATTTAGATTGTCAACCAAACTGAAAATCCAGTAAAGTTCTCCTACATTCACTAAAACGTAGCTAGTCAGAACAACTGAGTCGACAGTCAGTCCTGTATCGATAGAATAAAGCAAACCGCAGGCCAGCGCTTGAAAATGAGTATAAAACTTCAACAGGAATGTCATGTTAAGAAATCTCTTCAAAATTTCCAACTGTTCCAGAAATTCGTTATGGCTTATTACAGTAGCGTTCAGCTCGTCCTTCAACACACTCCAAAATAATGTATTTTTCTCGGAATCTCGAAGCGGTGATACACTCTGGCCATTAATAACCTCTAACTTCCTATCAACACGAGAAAATACAGTTTCATAATCGATGATAAGATTCCGCATAACCTGATAGGTTCCCATCAAGTATGAATTGAGTACCGTTAGATTAGTTACGTAGAGCACGCAGAGTACCGGATATATTAAGTTAGTCAAAACTTCACAAACCTTCAAGGCGTGTGGTCCCATTCGAGCCAAGTTTTCCGGTGTGCCATGAACTCGCGTATTGGATAGCTTAAAAATCTGATGCAGAATCTGATCTATAGCCAAACACGAAAGCGCCATTAGCGTAACTCTTCGTACTATTCGGTACGAACGAGTTCGCTCGGTGGTTCGAAGCGAAACATTGTTCACAACACGCGACAAATAGGATCTAACCTGCTGTAGACGTCGGAGATAGTATCCTGTTGCTACTATAAGGTATATATTCAATAGCGACTCCGAGGACATGCAGATTGCTCCAACTTTGTCAGCCAGCGTATCCCACACAAATACAGCACAATAGAGGCGATTGCAGACAAGCATACATATCACACCGATCAGGATGCGATAGGACACGAACAAGCATCGAAACACTAGCTTGTTACTCGGTAGATGTATCCCTAATAAAATCCATTGGAGATTAAAAAAACAATTTAGTTAACAGCACCGAAATAGTTACCACTCATTGTAAGGACACATTGAAACGGAAGAAAGTAGTCCGATTCATCGTCCAGTGATCCAAGAAATTCCTTGAAACGACTAACTGTAGCTTTGATCATTTTTTCCGCTGCTAGTTTCCAGAGAGTCCAATTTGTTGGAAAGTAAAATTCATACTATAATCTACGCAATACACTGTTCGTTAACTCTGACGCTCGATACATCAAGGTCTTTGTTCTAGATACGAGTAGGTATTTGGGATTGCATTATTGATAGCTTGTTCGAAAGGGAAAACAGATCAAAAGGTTGACAATGTTAGAACCATGGTGCGTTGTACCGTTGTTCGCAATTCTCACATTAATTTTCGATGAATTCCAGCACGTGTGTGCTGTTTTCAAACAGATTCACTTGCACTTTGAGGTTTGCAAAACATTTGCAATACCGGAAAGCTGTCATCTTCCGAATATGATTGTATGAATAATTCAGTAGGATTATGCGTCTCTTTCTTAGGGCCGGTTAAGGCCCTAACTCAGCGAGGTTAAGGCGCCGAACAAAGTCGCATTCGACTTTGCGCGACTCCGAATAGCCATTACGATGGGAGCGGGAACTCTTATCCCTACCTCCACGCGGTACCGGCCGGGACGCAACTGGGCCTAGGGTCAACCAAATACCAGTCTTTGGTTGCACCCTCAGTTGTGTGCTAACAGGGAAAGGGGGGCACTTTGTGCCTGAGGGTAGCGTGGCGTAGTGGTGTAAAGAGGCGAGCGGGGCTCAACTCCTATAAGCCAGCTGCAGGCGCCGTAGTGTTTGCGGTTAGCGTGGCGCAGTGGTGTAAAGAGGCGAGCGGAGCTCAATTCCTATAAGCCAGCTGCGGACGTAGTAGCGTCCTGTTAGAGCTCAGGACTTTAAGCAAAAAAGCCAGGTCAGGAGTGCCATGGGCACATTAGGATCGGTTCCAGGAAGATCCTAATTACGGTGTACTGGACGGGCGGGAATAATCGTTTGGATTTGGCGCTACAGGGCTGACGGCTGTGCTATTCTACTACCTTATGTAAGGAAGGGTGATACCTTCCCGAAACGGCGAGTAGGCTAATGGTACAGCTGCCTTCCGTCCCGTTAAAACCGTGGCTGGTCTCTAGGTACGTTCAAAGCTCGTCACTCACGTCAAAGTGCGGTGGTGTAGGCTCAGATGATACATTCCTGACTAACGCCGATCGGATGCTGACATCCCTGCCCCCATGAAGGGTAGGGGGGAGTGTCCCTAGCCATGGCCTCCCTGCTTGCATAGATCACCATGGGATCGTTAAGGCGACTACACAATTACGAGTAGAGATAGCGGCCTAGAGTTGGGACCCTTTCGAATGGAAAAATTTTTAAATATCAAAGAGGGATCGAATACGGGTGCTACTAGTGGCAAAGATGATATCTTTGCCAAAAGTAGTAAGTTGGCTAGGTCACCAACAGCAAAGACAGGTAGCCCCCCGTTATCGGGGGCGCGACCCAAGAAGGGAAGCCCGCCGAAGTCGGGGGCACAGCCCATACAGGGAAGCCCCCCGAAAACGGGAGCGATACCGAAGAGGAAGTTGACACCACCTAGGACTAACACCCCAGTTAGAACGCCGGTGGCCATCGCTGCCAGCTCAGCCAAGAAGGCGAGCGACAGCGGTAGGCAAATGTCAACGGAGGGCATGGTGCACCCTCCTGAGGGCGAAGTCGGGCTTCCTCCAGCCAGTAGCAAGCTGGAGGAAGCCAAAAAGTTGGTGGACGAGTTGTACTCGTTCATCAACTCTAGGTCAAATGTCCACCTCGACATTAAAAAGCTGGCGGTGAGCCTCCGCTCTACCGTCATAGCTGCCGAGGTGGAGAGGCAAGAGCTTCTGCAGCGATGCGAAATCGCCGAAGCTCAGGTCATAGCCGCTAAGGCTGTGGCCATGCCTAGTCAGGCGCGTACGCCGCTTGCCAAGCGCAAGGCGGCTACGCCCGACCATGGACCAACGCTGGTGGCCAAGAGGCAGCGGACTTCGGCTCGCGCCTCTACCAGCGAACGTGCGGAGGCGGTCCCGGATGGTGCTTCCGGGACCGGGGAAGAGGATTGGCAGGTGGTTAGGCGTAAACCGCCTAAACCGCCGAGGCCGAAACCGAGCGAGGCTGCGGCTGCAAAGCCAAAGCCAAGGCGCGTCCATAAGGGCGACGCCTTAGTAGTGAAGCTGACAGGCAAGCTGTCGTATGCTGATCTACTGCGCAAGGTTCGTGTGGACCCCAAGTTGCAGGAGCTTGGGGCCAACGTTGTAAAGACCCGCCGAACCCAGGCAGGGGATATGCTTTTCGAACTTAGAAAGGACCCAACGGTCCAGAGTTCGAATTACCAGAAACTGGTTGAGCAGTCCCTGGGCGAAGCGGGCCAGGTCAAGGCGCTGTCGCAGCGTGTTCTGGTCGAGTGTAAAAACCTCGACGAGATTACGACGACAGTTGACCTGAGTGACGCTCTGCGGGATCAGCTTAAGGTTGATGTGGCACCCGCAGACATCCGCTTGCGGAAGGCATATGGAGATATGCAAACCGCGACCTTAAACGTGCCAGAGGCAATCGCCAACAAGATGTTGGCGTCTGGCAAGATTAAGGTAGGATGGTCAGTATGTACACTGACGGTGAAACGGCGCATAGAACGCTGTTTCAAGTGTATGGGCTTCGGCCATCGGGCGGCCAAGTGTAAGGCCCCCGATCGGTCCAAGCTGTGCAGGCGGTGCGGTGAAGAGGGCCACTTCGCCAGGGGATGTAGCAAACCCCCCAGGTGCTTGCTCTGCACAGCCGTAGAGGGAAATAAGCATGCCACAGGCGGCCCACTGTGTGCAGCTTATAGACGCGCCTTGCAACGATAATGGTGCAGGTTATACAGATTAATCTAAACCACTGTGAAACGGCACAGGAGTTGCTTTGGCAAACGGCAGCCGAAACGGGGTGCGATATTGCCATTATCGCGGATCCCTACCGGGTCCCCCGTGGAGGCACAAACTGGGTTATCGACAAGGGTCGGATGGCAGCGATCGCCGTGATGGGTAGATACCCGATCCAGGAGGTGGTGTCGTCCGACCAAGAGGGGTTCGTGATCGCGGTAGTCGATGGCGTCTGCATCTGTAGCTGCTACGCTCCACCTAGGTGGTCGACGGAGCAGTTTGACCGGATGCTAGACGTGCTCACCGACGAACTCACGGGCCGCAAGCCCGTTGTCATTGGAGGGGACTTCAATGCTTGGGCTGTCGAATGGGGTAGCAGGTGCACTACCCCGAGGGGGCAAAGCTTGCTGGAAGCTCTGTCCAAGCTGGATGTAAGTCTGGCTAACGTGGGATCCGTCAGTACCTTTTGTAGGGGGGTACAACAATCGATCATCGACGTCACCTTCTGCAGCCCAACGTTGCTTGCCAACATGGGCTGGAGGGTGTCAGATGAGTACACGCATAGTGACCACCAAGCTATACGGTACACGATTGAACGACGGGCGCTACGGCCACGCGGGGCGAAGTCGACAGGGAGGAGGTGGAAAGTGAAGGCCTTCGACAAAGACCTGTTCGTTGAAGCACTCAGTGCAGAGAGCACCCGCTCGAACCTGAGTGCTCGTGAGCTGACCAACGTCCTAGTACGGGCATGTGATACCACTATGCCTAGGACGGGGCAGCCAATGAACGGTCGTCGCTCGGTATACTGGTGGAGTGATACCATTGCCCAGCTCCGCTCCAGGTGCCACAGAGCGAGAAGGCTAGCGCAGAGGGCCCGGACCGATGTAGATGCTGAAGCTCGGGGAGCCGAACTTAGAGCGGCTAGGTCGGCGCTTAAGAAGGAGGTTAGGCGTAGCAAGAAATCCTGTTTCCAGGAGCTATGTCGCGATGCGGATTCAAACCCCTGGGGAGGTGCATACCAGGTGGTAATGAAAAAGATGAAGGGTACATCTGCGCCGCAGGAAACCTGCCCCCAAAAGCTGAAAGTCATCGTGGAAGGGCTCTTTCCGCAACACGATCCAGTTTGGTGGCCTCCAACCCCGTACGGTCAATCGAATGATGTCCTCACTCCGGTCACGAATGAGGAACTCATCGTAATTGCCAGGGGTTTGAAATCGAAGAAAGCGCCCGGTCCAGACGGGATTCCGAACGAGGCACTCAAGGCGGCGATCCAAGCATATCCCGATATGTTTAGAGAGACGCTTCAGAGTTGCCTAGAGGTATGCGAATTTCCAGACAAATGGAAAGTCCAAAGATTGGTACTGCTGCCAAAGCCGGGGAAACCGCCTGGTGATCCCTCGTCGTACAGGCCAATTTGCCTATTGGACACGCTAGGCAAATTGCTTGAGCGGGTAATCCTAAACAGGCTGACGCCTGTAGTGGAAAGTGATGTCGGACTGGCAAACACGCAGTTTGGCTTCCGTAAGGGGAAGTCCACTGTAGATGCCATAAAGTCCGTAGTGGAGAGGGCCGAGAAGCCTATGAAACGGAAAAGGCGAGGCGACAGGTATTGTGCTATAGTCACAATCGATGTCAAAAACGCCTTTAACAGCGCTAACTGGGGTGCAATTGCGTTAGCGCTGCATAGGATGAGGGTACCGGATCATCTATGCAGGTTGCTTAAGAGTTACTTCGAGAACCGGACGCTAGTGTACGACACGGCGGATGGGGCGAAGAGGTACAAAGTGACAGCGGGTGTTCCACAGGGTTCGATTCTCGGCCCCACGCTTTGGAATGCCATGTACGATGGGGTGCTGAGGCTTGAACTACCCACTGGGGTCGATATTACTGGCTTCGCCGATGATATCGTCCTTACGGTGGTAGGCGAGTTTCTAGAAGAGGTGGAAATGCTGGCATCAGACGCCATAAGCATAATAGAGGGTTGGATGGCGGGCGTCAATCTGCGATTGGCCCACCATAAGACGGAAGCTGTGATGGTCAGCAACCGAAAGTCGGCCATAGAGGCAAAAATAATCGTGGGGGGACAGGTGATTGTCTCCAAACGAAGTGTGAAGTACCTGGGTGTCATGACAGACAACAGGCTGAACTTCACCAGTCATGTGGATTATGCTTGTGGTAAAGCGTCAACGGCGGTCACTGCTCTGTCTAAGATCATGCCGAACGGCTACGGTCCTAGCAGCAGTAAGAGACGCCTGATGGCCAGCGTTGCCATGTCGGTGCTACGATACGGTGCACCGGCGTGGGCCCCGGCTTTGGAGAGTAAGCGCAATCAGGCATGCCTGAACAAGGTGTTCAGGCTGTTAGCATTGCGCGTTGCGTGCGGCTACCGTACCATATCGTTGGATGCGATTGGGGTCATTGCAGCCATGATTCCAATATGCATACTCCTAGGTGAGGATATCGAGTGCCATAGGCAGAGGAACGTCAGGGGCGCTAGGGACAGAGTTAGGCTGGACTCTATTAGGCGTTGGCAGGCGGAATGGGATCGCACCGACCATGGTAGGTGGACCCATAGGCTGATCCAGAACATATCGTCCTGGATCGGCAGAGGTCATGGTGAGGTAAACTTTTTCCTTACCCAGTTTCTGTCGGGTCATGGATGCTTTAAGAAGTATCTACATACGCGCGGGCGGGCAGATTCACCCTTTTGCCCCGTTTGCACGGTAGCCGAGGAAACGGCGGAGCATGTGATTTTTCACTGCCCGCGGTTTAC
Source organism: Sabethes cyaneus (assembly GCF_943734655.1). Classification (NCBI taxonomy): domain Eukaryota; kingdom Metazoa; phylum Arthropoda; class Insecta; order Diptera; family Culicidae; genus Sabethes; species Sabethes cyaneus. The sequence continues at coordinate 127,135,893 of NC_071353.1, read as the reverse complement.
GTCCACTCGGCAGGTGATGCTTGCGGTCGTTGGAGAAGACACCAACGCCGACAACATCGTGCAGAGAATGTGCGCTGAGCAGCGTGCATGGGGTGCCGTCGATAGGGCGGTAACAGCGGTGATAACGGAGTTGCAACGGCTAGAACGTTTGCAACGACAGGGCCGACATAGCTTGCTAGGGTCAGTAACGGGCTGATTGGGCAGCCCAGGCCCTAGGTGAAGGGTAGTGGCGGTATGAAATGGCAAGGGTGTTGTGTGTACCCACACACGCAACGGACAAGTCGGAGTGCTTCGGCACGTCCTCCCTCCTGAAGTAAAACCTAACGGTAGTTCCGGGAGGGGTTCAGGAACGGGCAGCAGGAGAGTTTTTAGTAGGTAGACGCATGTTGGCACCATGTGAATCCTATTCGGCACCGTGAAGGTGCTGTCTATGAAGATTTTCTCCCTGCATAAACAGGATGCGATAGGACACGAACAAGCATCGAAACACTAGCTTGTTACTCGGTAGATGTATCCCTAATAAAATCCATTGGAGATTAAAAAAACAATTTAGTTAACAGCACCGAAATAGTTACCACTCATTGTAAGGACACATTGAAACGGAAGAAAGTAGTCCGATTCATCGTCCAGTGATCCAAGAAATTCCTTGAAACGACTAACTGTAGCTTTGATCATTTTTTCCGCTGCTAGTTTCCAGAGAGTCCAATTTGTTGGAAAGTAAAATTCATACTATAATCTACGCAATACACTGTTCGTTAACTCTGACGCTCGATACATCAAGGTCTTTGTTCTAGATACGAGTAGGTATTTGGGATTGCATTATTGATAGCTTGTTCGAAAGGGAAAACAGATCAAAAGGTTGACAATGTTAGAACCATGGTGCGTTGTACCGTTGTTCGCAATTCTCACATTAATTTTCGATGAATTCCAGCACGTGTGTGCTGTTTTCAAACAGATTCACTTGCACTTTGAGGTTTGCAAAACATTTGCAATACCGGAAAGCTGTCATCTTCCGAATATGATTGTATGAATAATTCAGTAGGATTATGCGTCTCTTTCTTTTATGCTTAAATTTCCTCGAAGATAGTTTGGGATGCGTTTCAAAAAAACCTCAAAGAACTCTGAAAACTTTGCATCTAATGGCACTCGACTTTCGTCAGCATTTAATAATTAAAAAATATTGCTTACTTACTTTATTTCATTGGCGATGGTCCACCAACGATCCTGAGTCGAACGAATTATGGTCCACCAGTACTGTTGATCGTGGGCTGCCGTTCTCCAATTCCCTCGAACAGCCTCGACAGCGCACATGCATTGGGTGCGGGGTCTGCCCCGCCCGAATTCTACGGCCTGGTTCTCTGCTAAGTTTTCGCTACTCTTCCTCCGCTACTTCATTCTAGTCACGTGCCCAGCTCTCCGCAGCCTGCCACATTGTACTACCTTCACTATTTCAGTATATTTGTATACTTGATACAGCTCGTGGTTCATGCTTCTACGCCGCACTCCATTTTCCATTTACCACAGAATTATAAACCTAGTATAAACCGCAGAATTTTATACTCAAAACTTGTCGATCAGCTTCCTTTAGCGTCCATGATTCCTGTTTATAAAGTGTCACCGGGATGATTAGTGTTCTGTAGAGAACCAGTTTTGTACGAATTAGCGAACTACGCACTTCAACTGGTTGCGTAATCCGTAGAAAACCCGATTTGTGACTGCAATTTGTCGTTTCACTTCGCGGCTTACTTCGTTGTCACATGTCACGAACGTACTAAGGTAGGTATATGAATTCCTCAACAACTTCATATCGTCCCCATCCAGCTCCTCCTCGACACTAATACTGTTTGGACTCCCACGTTCCCTGCCAGCAACCGTGTACTTCGTTTTGGCGGTGTTAATGGTAAATTCCAATCTCGCTGCTTCCCATTTAAAACGCTTAAAGGCCTCTTCCACTGCTCTGCGGTTCATTCCGATGACATCGACATCATCTGCAAAACCAAAAAGCATGTGGGATTTCGTGATGAACATCTCGTTCCGTTTCCACGTCTGCTCGTCGTATTCCACCTTCCAAGGTCATGTTGAATAGCAGGTTAAAGTGTGCATCCCCTCGCTTCAGTTTCTCCAACGTCACGAAAGCGATCTCACGTTTCATAATTCCTTTTAGCGCGATGTTGAACAGGAGACAGGAAATACCATCGCATTGTCGAAGCCCCCTGCATGTTTCAAACGGGCTTGATAACGCGCCCGAAATCCTCACACAACACCGAACACCATCCATCGTGGCCTTAATCAGTCTTGTCAGCTTCCCGGGAAAGCCATAATTTTCCATAGCTCTTGGCAGTCGATAGTATTCTAGGCGGCCTTGAAATCTATGTACAAGTGGCGCGTAGGGCCACTTATTCGCGATAGTCGCGACACCTTTGGAAGATCTGTCGCAGCACAAAGATTTGGTCCGTTGTCGATCGCCCGTCTTCAAAATCGGCTTGATAACTTCCCACGAATCTATTTGCTAGCGACGATAGACGGCTAAAGATAATCTGAGATAGCACTTTGTGGCGGCGCTGAGAATGGTGATCACTCGCTAGTTCTCACATTCCAACTTGTCGTCCTTCTTGTATATTGGGCATATTACTCCCTCCTTCTACTCCTCCAGTAGCTGTTCTGTTTCCCAGTTTCTGACTATCTGCCAGGCCCGTTCCGATAAGCTCCACTGCGATGCCATCCTTGCCAGCTGCCTTGTTGTTCTTGAGCTGTTTGATGGCTTCGATCCCTTCACCTATTGTGGGGGTCGGCACATCACCATCATTCTCCGCACTGATGTAGTCCTTTTTCCAGCCGTCTTGATATTCCAGTTCCACCCAATTCAGGTGCTCATTATAGTTCTGCTTCCTCCTTTCAATCACCTCACGTTCATGTCCTCGCATTCTACTTACGCGTTTCTTGAGAGTGATACAGCTGTTCCTTGTCCTCGCACTTCATTTCTTCCAGTCGGTGCTTCTTAAAAGTGGGAAAAGTGAGTTTACTGTCTTCGTATCTGTAAGCGTTGGTAGCCTCCGCTTAGAACGTTTCTGAGATTTATTGTATAATTCGTTTAAATGTAATTTATTGTAAAATGTAAAAGCTGGAAATGTTTGTTCATAGTAAATGGTTTTTCTCAATGTACCACCCAATACCACCCACATAAGAGCTAGCAATTAACCAATCAATCCTAAGTACGCAGCCGGCCACCTACCATATCCCACCACCAGAGGAAAGCAGACCAATTTGGGGGCCGCGCGGATGACAGGACTCGTGTCAGATCTTGTCAGAGAGATGTAAACAATCGGGTGGAAGGTTTGTCTATGTACTTGGCGAGGGTATTGGCCGCTGGCGTAGGGCAATGACCGGTCTCAAACTGCTTATTTATGGAGCAATATTCAAATCTCGAAAAGCATTTCTAAAGAGGACCTCTAACTGAACGGTCGATTGTATAGTAACCTAGCTGAAAATTAAATATACTATTGAAAGTGATGTGATACAATAGCAGTGAATGTGAGACTTTGGGATCACAGGTAATCCCTACCCTACGCCGTTTTCTCAATCTGACGCCCTCGCCAGTAAACTAACGCCCCCGATGTGTTTAAAATTCCACAGAACCCCGCAGTGTTCGTTTAAAATCAACCACAGTCATCTGTTGAGCCAAAACCCTTTGGCGGATTGGCAAAGCCCGAGTGAGTCCTGCATCCGACGCGGAAGGAGCGGCTAAGGCCGCTGGTCAATAAAATCGACGTGTCTCCAGGCCGGAAGTGGCGATCACGTGCGGCAGCGAGTAGTGAAGGCGAAAGGTGGTGCAGGCTGTGTGTGTATGCTGAAGAAGAGGGGCCCGCCGAAGAAATATAAAAGGTTAGATAGATTAAGAAAGTGGGTGGTATAAAGATCAAAGATAGAAGGTAAAAGTCCAGAAAGTGTGAATAAATTTGTGAAAAGGCAAATCGTGAGTTTTCCATCGACTATATCAGGTATTTCCTTGCTTTCCCGCGAAAACCCCAGGATAAGCGTGCCGACCCTGAGACTTGTTTCAGGGAGTCTCAGCAACGCTCGCGGCTGAGGCTAAACTAGTATCTTACATATCTGTTTATATCGTTCCACGTTTTGACGGGTCCCCTGCTGCAGCATCGACGCCCGCGATGCATTCTTCTCATCTAATATCCTCTGGCATTCCTCGTCGAGCCAGTCGTTACGTCGGCTCCTTTCCGCGGACCCAATGGCACCTTCCGCACCTGCCGTTAATGGCTGCTTGAACGCTATCCCAGCAGTCTTCGAGAAGTGCTTTGCTTAGCTCTCCCTCACTGGGTTTCGCAGTCTCAAGGCGTTACGCGTACTCCGTAGCGACCTCAGGTAACTTGAGTCATTTCAAATTGTACCGTGGGGAAGGGAGGGGGGGGCGACGGTACCGAATGTTGGTTCGAATCGAAGTTTGCGTCAAGATAGGTTCTAACGTCGATGATATCCGAGAAGTGCCTTCCATCAATCACAACGTGGTCGGTTTGCGATTCCACCTGTTGCGGTGATCTCCAAGTGTAACGATATGGGCGGCTGTGCCGGAAGAAGGTACTTCGTATGACCATATTTTTGGAGGCGGCAAAGTTAATGGGTAGCTGGCCGTTTTCGTTCATTAGCGGGTATGTGCTGAATTTTCCAATAAAATGAGGTCTCCGATGACGATTTTGACGTCATGTCTTGGGCAGTTGTCGTATTTACGTTCACGCTGCGCGTAAAAAGCGTTCTTATCGTCCTGGTCACTTCCTAGGTGTGGGCTATGCATGTTGATAATGCTATTGTTGAAGAAACTGCCTGTTATCCACAACTTGAACATACGGCTGTCGACTGGCCACCACCCATCACGATCACGATAAAAGCTGTAGCCAGCTCGTGTGTATTGCCACAGCTCTGGTAGATGGTGTATCCATCTCTATACGAATGTACCGTAGACCCCTTCCAGCATACCTTCTGCAGCACTACAATATCGAACCTGCGGAAAGGATGCGGATACTTTCCAGAAAATAGAGAGACTTGAAGTTCTAAGCTTCCAACTGTTAGTCCTTTTTCGTTGCTTTGGTCTGTGCCGATTGTTCCAGTCTCTATTTATATTATTTACTTCTTGTTCTAGTATGAACAAAGTTTCTCTGAGTTACAGGTTGAGGGCTACCGCTCTCCAATTCCTCGGACACCGAGTTCTCTCCGCCAGATCTCGCTCCACCTGGTCTAACCATCTTGCTCGCTGCGCTCCTGGTCGTCTTGTTCCTACCGGACTTGAGGTGAACACCATCTTCGCAGGGTAGTTGTCCGGCATTCTTGCATTCTTGCCCTGCCCATCGTATCCGTCCAGCTTTAACCACTTTCTGGATACTGGGTTCGCCATAGAGCAGTGCGAGTTCATGGTTCATCCTCCGCCTCCATACTCCGTTCTCCTGTACACCGACGAAGCTCGTTTTTAGCACTCGTCGTTCGAAAACTCCGAGCACTCGCAGGTCATCCTCGAGCATTGTCTATGTCTGGTGTACTGCTCAGCCACCGCCACAAATGTTCAGCCGATAATATCCATGTCATCGGCAAAGCATACGAATTGGCTTGATTTGTTGCATAGCATGCCTCGCGTGTGGATATCCGCTCGGTTCATAACACCTTGTAGCGCTATGTTGAACAGTAGGCATGAAAGACCATCATCTTGACGAAGCCCTCTGTGTGATTCGAATGAACTTGATAATCCACCCGAAATCCGACAATCCACCTGAAATCCGAACACAGCACTGTGCACCATCCATCGTAGATTTAATCAGTTTGATGAGCTTCCAGGGGAAGCTGTTCTCGTCCATGATTTTCCATAGCTCTTTCCGGACGATAGTATCATATGCAGCTTTGAAGTCAACGAACAAATGATGCGTGGGAACTCTGTATTCACGGCCCTTTTGGAGGATTTGCCGCAGTGTAAATATTTGATCCGTTGTGGACTGACCTTCAACAAAGCCGGCTTGATAAGTTCCAACAAATTTGGTCGCAATTGGTGCTAGTCGGCGGAAAATGATTTGGGACAGCACTTTACAGGCAGCATTGAGAACGGCGATCGCTCGATAGTTGTCACACTCCAACTTGTCGCCCTTTTTATAGATCGGGCAGATAATTTCTTTCCACTCCTCCGGTAGCTGTTCCGTATCCCAAATTCTAACAATTAATCGGTGTATACAAACGACCAGCTTTTCTGGTCCCATTTTAATAACTTGTTGTTCTTTAGCTGCGTGATGGCCTCCTTAACTTCGCCATCGTTGGGGCTGGCACTTCTTCCCCGTTTGTTGCACCGTCGAAATCGCTTTCCCCGCCGCCGTGGTTCTCCGCCTGGGCGCCTTTCAGGCGTTCGTCGAAATGCTGCTTCCACCTGTCGGTCACCTCACGATCGTCCGTCATAATACTGCCAGTCTTATCCCGACACATTACGGCTCGCGTCACAAAGCCTTTGCGGGATCCTTTCAGTTTCTGGTAGAACTTTCGCGTTTCCTGAGAACGATGCAGCCGCTCCAACTCTGCATATTCCTGCTCTTCCAGGTAGCGCTTTTCTTCCGAAAAATTTGGTTTCGCTGCATCTTCTGTTTGTGTTTTTCCTCGTTCTGACGTGTGGCACTACGCATATTGGCCGCCCGCGCAGTGTTCTCCTCATCCATCACCCTCCTACATTCATCGTCAAATCAATCGTTCCGCTAATTTCGAACCGCATGCCCGATGGAACTCTCCGCTACACTGCTGATGGCGGTTTTGATAATATCCCAACAGTCCTCGAGAGGGGCTTCATCCAGGTCGTCCACTTCCGGCAGCGCAGCTTCGAGTGAATGTGCGTAGTTGGCGGCGACGTCTGGCTGCTTCAGCCGCGCGAGATCTAACCGAGGCTGTCGTCGGTACCGAATGTTGTTCGCAACGGAGAGTCTTGGGCGCATCTTAACCATCACTAGGTAGTGGTCCGAGTCAACGTTAGCGCTTCGATAGGATCTGACGTCGATAATGTCTGAGAAGTGCCGACTGTCGATCAAAACGTGGTCGATCTGTGATTCTGTCTGATTTGGTGACCTCCAGGTGTACTTGTGATGGATTCTGTGCTGGAAAAAGGTACTACTTACGACCATATTCTTGGAGGCGGCAAAGTCGATAAGTCTTAGGCCCATTTCACTGGTCCGCTGGTGTGCGCTGAGCCTTCCAATCACCGGTTTATATTCCTCCACCTGGCCAACCTGAGCATGGAAATCCCCTATGATGATTTTGATATCATGTTTTGGGTAGCGGTCGTATTTACTCTCCAACTGCGCGTAGAAGTCATCCTTGTCGTCACCGGCACTTCTGAGGTGAGGGCTGTGCACGTTGATGATGCTTATATTGAAGAATCGGCTCTTGATTCTCAACCTGCACAATCGAGGATTGATGGTCACCACCCAATCACCCGTTTCCGCAGCTCGCCCATCACTATGAAAGCTGTACCCAGCTCGTGTGTGTTGCTCTGGTAGATGGTACGTCCATCTCTGAACGTACGTACCGTTGAGCTCTTCCAGCACACCTCCTGCAGCGCTACGACGTCGAACTTGCGGCTCTTCAATACGTCGGAGAGCACTCGAGTGCTCCCTTGGAAGTTGAGAGATCGCCAGTTCAACGTACCGAGTTTCCAATCCATAGTCCTTTTCCGTCGCGATCCGGATCTATTCCGATTGTTCCAGTAAGAATTTCCTTGTTCTTCGTTCTGTGCTTTAGTATTTTTCGTTGTGACGGCTTGCAAAGCTTGCTACATCAAACCTCTATTTCGCCGAAGCAGCCAACGAAATCTCCGCTCGTAGGTTGCTCGTATCCCGGCTGGTACCAGAAGGAGGTCGAGATAGGAGTTGCTGGATAAGAGGGTAAGAGGCTAAGAGCCACTATGGGGTTTATTTCACGCATTATCCAACTTCATTTCTCCGCAATTTAGCCATCAAACTTCCTGAATAGCAGTGATCTCCACTACGAGTCGATGTAGCTCTCGGGCAATCAAACCAGCTCGTGCCGATTCCTGACGTACTTCCCAAGCACAGATATCAAATTATTATACGTCTGAACGTCGTAAAGAATCTTCGATCTGTTGGGGCGAGCGGGTTTTGTTACTTTTTTCTAAACATAAATCGAAATCATTGAAGCACATGGTGTGTTTAATTTTCATCCCTGCCTGTGAAGCAATGCGACTACGAAGAAAATTTATGGGGATATTTGACCTTGAAAATTTTCGTTATTTTCTGTCATTCGTCATTCAAAAAGAAAATTATAATAGAAACCGCATAATTGCTACAACTGTTATGAGTCGATCGGTATCTAAATCATAAAAATCCATTCATAACTGGCATTGTTTTAGTGACGGTTGTTTTAGTGACGGTAACTAGAATCTAAATTATGGAATGACACCCTGTGGTAAGACGTAGTCCTACATCACAACTTTTCGATGCTGCTGAAGCAAAGATTTGCAACCAAAACCTTTATATTCAACATGGCAAACTAGTTTTGATTGTGAGCGAACGTTAAATTCCAGTACGATAACCAGTAGGAAATGTTTTGAAAAAGTCGTTTTGTTTAATGCCGCAAAGAATGCCAGCCATTAAGAAAGGGTAAGGAAGCACCACCAGAAATCGAAAACGACCACGAAACCGAGTGATTAAATATTAATATTTTGATTTACATAAACTGTCAGAAAGCAAAAACATACTTACTTGTTAACAGCTGCTGTTGTCGGTGCTAGTCTACCAATTAGAAACCAATTGAGATACTATGTTCCTATGCGACATTCTGCAACGAAGTTAAAAGGAAATTGAAAAGGAATTGTTGTACCCACATTAATATACTACTATTATGTTGCGTTGCAGAGCCTTCACGTAGATGGGCTATCCAAATTGTCAGTTCGAAATATACTGGCATAGTTTAAGGATGACTTTCTGTATCTGAAGACAAATCAAGTTATACGGAAGCAGGGCTAACAGAAAATGTATTGTTTAATCTCAGTGCAAACAGGTTTCAATAACTAACAACTAACTTTAAAAATATGCTCAAATATGTGGCAAATCGGTTGAAACGAATTCTAGTGCTGCTAGACGATGAATCGGATTACTTTCGTCCATTTGATTGTGCACTGGTGATCGGTGGTAACTATTTCCGGTCAGGACTTTTCACTAGTTTTTTTAATGTGGATTTTTTCAATAGGGATCCACCTATCAAGCAATAACGTTTTACTGCGCTTCTTGTTCGTTCTCTATCGAATATTGATCGTTCTGTTCACCATCCTGTTGTTCAATCGCATCTACGTTGCCATTTTCGAGTGGAATTCTCTGGCCGATACACTTGGAGCAATCTGTATGACAACGGCGTCAATTCTGATTATATACCGTTTAGTGGCAACACGATATTGCTTCCCAAACCTACAACAGGTCAGATGCTACCTGTCCCGAGGATTGAATAACCGTTCGCACGAAACTCGGGCCCGAAATCGGTCGTACAGGATAGTGCGAGGAATTTCCCTTTGGGCCTTGGCATGTTTGTTGATAGATCAAGTTTTGCATCAAATATTTAATTTATCCAACACTCTAGTGCACGGAACACCGGACAACTTGATCCGGTTCGGACCAAACTGGGAGAAGTTTTTTGATGCCTTGAATACCTGTTTAAATCCGACATTAAGCTTGCTGTACGTGGTAAACCTGACTGTGCACAATTCCTATCTGATGGGTACTCATCGAGCTCTGCGAGATCTTGTCTCCGATTATGATGCTCTATTTTCGCGAGTTGATGAAAAGGTCGAACTTGAAGCTAACCAGATTTCGACAAAACTGTATGATTTGGAGAAACGTAAATTATTTTGGAACATTCTTAAGGACGAGCTGAACGCTACTGTAATACGTCACAATGAATTGCTGGAACAGTTGGAAAATTTGAAGAGATTCCTCAACATGACATTTCCGTTCATGTTTTATACCCATTTTCAGGCACTGGCCTGTGGTTTGTTGTACTGTATCGATCAAGGACTGTCAGTCGATTCGGCTATCTTAACTAGTTATGTTTTAGTGAATTTGGCGGAGCTGTTTTGGCTTTTCAAACTGGTTAACGATTTAAATGAAGCGGTAAGAAATTTCTAATCAATATTATTTCAACTGAATAAAGTCATGACTTGTTGCAGAACGAAAAGATCTGCTTCACTGTGTACAACCTGGACTGGCATCAACGGTTAAAGTTCGTTCCGGCCTTAGAGTCAGACTACAAAATAGTTCGCACAGCTCTGCTAGTTATTATGATGAAATCACGAACAAAACTTAAAATCACCTGCGGAGGATTGTTTGAAATTTCAGTTGAAGCTTTTGGAGATTTAGTTATAAAGATGTATAATGTACTTGCCTTCTTATTGAAGATTACAAATTAAATTGGCGTTAGTAAAAAATTTTGTTTATTTTTCGAGCTGTAAAGGTTTTTCTCCGGACGTATTTTTTACCGAAAATAAAAACTACTTTTATTCAAATGAATTCGATTTATTGTAGTTATTTCAAAGAGATTAAATCATTCTGACGGGTTATCCTCAACTGCCTTAGAGTTTTACGACCTGCTGTCAAAACTGTGCCTCACGTTCTATCGCCCAAATAGCTAAATCTGCTGTCGACATTTGAAAAAATCGTTTGCACCGAACTTTTTTATGTTTTTCAATAAATATCACCATCTCGAATGATTTCAATGTCGATAACAGAACGTCTCGCACATGTTGGAATCGTACACGGTTAGTACTCGCTCTGTTCAACCCCACCAAAATCACAAAGAAAAACTGCGAAAGGCTGCGAGTGATGAGCGTCAATCTCTTCTGCCTGACGGTTGCTTCCACGAATGGGCGGCAGTAAAAGAAAAATCTTCTATCACCAAACGGGAGTGTGAATGATTGAAGCAAAATTCGGCAATTTTAGATCCCTTCGCGTGATTGAAGAAGACGAGCTCATAAATTGCACCGACGCACGTAGCAGCGGTAGCCGTGCCTTGAAGCCTTGAAGCACCCCCGACCGAAGAGATATCACGTCATTGCACGCAAGTTTTGCGCGCGTAATTGAGAGATAAGTTGCACCGCATGGGTAAGTAAATCCTTGGAAGGATATCGTATGCGCATTCACAGCACTTGTTATGACACGGTTCTACGCGACAAGGAAATTGAAGCGCACCTTATGGTTGATCGGAGCCAGACTTGTTTGTTCGTTGCAAGCCATCAGTCAATTGGATCGTAAAATTGAGCTGCAAAACGGTACCAATTGGATAACACATCATGATTCCACAACACTAAGCACCACAAAGGACGCAGTCGTCGATAAGGGAGTGATGGAAAATTTACGAGTTAGTTACGTGCATCACAAAGGGGATTGACGAGGTATTTTGAAAGAATTTAAAAGTTCATTTTAGTAGGACGAAAAACGATGAAATTGAAATCTTCAATTAAACAATATTGTGCCTGCATGAATGTCACCATTTTCATAATTGTTTGAAAAGTTTAAAACCTTATTCCTGGCCCGTAGACACTGGTTTTCGTCACCAGTTGCCGGAAAACTCGCTCCACCCTCCGTGCCACGCCAATGCAATGATGTTTACCGAGATTGGCATGGCCGTAACTTTTTACGATAATATCTGTGTGATTACTGTAAATTATGCCCGACCCTGATGGTGCTGCGCCCGGTAGCGGCAAGCGCTCTGTCAGTTTGTGGTTGCACCAAGAATCCGCAAAAGCCACCCGCCTGAGATTAGTCATTTTGCACGGGGTGAAAAACGAGCAAAGCAAAAGCGGTGGCCATCCCAAGCAAGAGTGTCCTTGCTCAGTCCTGGATACATACATACGTGCTTGTCAACACAGCGCAGCAGTATGGCAAATTGAATTTACAAACCGTGGTCGTAGGAATGCGTCAGCTTTGGTGGTGGTTAAAATTGTGGTTTTTAATAAAAATCTCATAATTTTTTCATGATGCCATCCGATACGTTGCAATTTCGGCGGGGGTGAACGTCGGTGACGCGATGTCATTCTAACCGTCATGATCAGCACAAGTTAGAGATGAGCACTTGGTATGGAATGTTACACGAGTCACCTGCTAAGCTATGTACTAGACTATGAGTAAAAACCAGAATGAATAAGGACAGAATTTCGTATAGGTTACAAAACTGAGAAATAAAATACACCATATATGACATGCGTATGAGTTATAATTTTAAGTTATGTTATAAAGAATGTACACACTCAAAAATGAGGGAAACACACAAGAACGATCGCCAAAAAAATTATTTTAAGTCGGATTTTCCTCAAACATTCAGGAAATAAATTAGGGTAAATGATTTTGAAATGGACCTAGTCGAATTCTGATCTTGAATGGACCTATTTTTAAATAAGAATTTTAGGATATAATTATCAAGTCTTTGTACTGTATTTAGCTTTTATGTTTATCTTTAATCATTTCTGAACGTAAATATACTAAAATTAAATTAAAATTATAGCCAAAACTACTTTATTGCCGCGTATTTAAAAGTAGCTGTTTTTCAGCGTTTTGGCAGTCACCATAGAGTATTTTCAAACTGTTACTACCCGGAACCCTTCTGGTTTGAAATAAAACAATACTCTTAAAATGATGCTAAAATATGTGTAATTTCAATTTAGGTATTTAAAAGTTCAGTAAAACCAGTAAAATCTTCAAATTCCTTAAAAATGTTAACCCCCTTTTTTGATCTTGAATGGACCTAGTATTGATTTTGAAATGGACCTAGTTTTGCGCTCCGAGACATCACTGCCGGTAGCTATCATTGCCTACCACTAACGAACTCGTTGTATATTCATTGAAACTGCTTGCTGTCACTATACTATCTCCGTTTATAATTAATCTATAAGCACGGGATATTGAAAGTAGGCTTGATTTATAGCCTAAATAAAAACTTAATTATATTGATAAAACTAACTATCACTCATCCTTTTTCGTAGTTGCTTCATAGTGTTTGTACATTGTAGCCTCTAGTTTTGAAACTAAAAAGTCTTCCTAAATAGTTAGCTAACATATGTCATTTTATGCTTAAAATAATATAAACTTATATTGTACAAAATCAGTATTGTACAAAAATTTTAACCATCATTGATTAAAAGATAAGATGGATCAAAAGATAAGAGGGATACTAACTGCCTTCTGTTAAGGGGGCATAGTACCTTTTCAATTTTTTAAAACCGAAATTTTTTTATTGATTATTTCGAAAGATTAACATTTTGACCATATGTGTTTCAAGTCGTTTGCATGAATTCCAAATATTGACAAAGTTACAGCTATTTGTACCGCGCATGTCTGGAGCGATTAAACAACGAGTAAAAACTTCAACGTCGTTTTTCTCGAAACCAGGTTTTGAAAGTCGGTACCATAAATATCTCAAGAACGGCTCAAGCAATTTTTATGATTCTTTTTTTGTTTGAAAGCCAACAAAATTATCTAGTGTTTGACCCATCCTGGATAATGATATGGTGCAAAAAATATAAAATTTGGACCAATATCTGGACCATTTTCGAACTGGATATGCCTAAAAAAATAATATTGTATTTGATAATTTTCTAAATAGTTTAGTTAAAATAATTATGAGGCTCAGAATAAAGTAAAATTAGGTCATTACGAATATTTTATAAAGTTTTTGTCCTTCCGGTGTTGGGCCACTGAAGGGGGGGGGGACAAAGTAAATTTTTGAATCGAGCAAAAAACATGGGTTTTAAGCATTTTTATTTAAAGTATAAGCGTGAAAACAAAATCTGTTCTTGCTTTTAATATATACGTTATTATTTTCCATGCAAAAATGTACGAAAAGAAGACAAAAACGAGAGAATTTTTTTGGACGATTTTCGGAAACTTTGAATTCGAATTTCCATTTCTGTTTCGTGCTAGAAGTGTTAAGTACACTCATTTTTCGAGTTTTTCAGGCTGTAGAGCACACGGACAATTGGTTTTATACTCATAGCCTACAAATTTTTTTTAGCCCCTTGATTTTTCAAGCCAATTTCCAAAGGGGCGGGGGGGGGTTGACAAAAACTTTAAAAATATTTTGCAAAGACCTTATATTCCGCCGATAAGTAAGCAGGTTGACTTCACATCACCTTTTGATCGATTGACAGATAGATTAAAAATCAGTTTAGTAAAATATTCAAAATCATGCAACCCGACTAACGTTGTACTACGTCATCCGTGGTCGCATCTTATACACAACCCCTCTGATTTTTTTTCTTGGGGGATGTAAAGTTTTCTTTAAGCACCTCTCCCCTCTGACTTGTAACAAAATTAATACCTCCTTGTCCACCGAAATTGAGTGACCCTGAGATCTAAAATATTCAACTGTACCAGATAGAAAATAGGAAGGTTCACCTATTTTCTATCTGGTACAGTTCTTCATCGACTATTATTTAAAATTAAAACCTAGTATCTAACCTTACCTTTAAACCTAGTAGAATTACCAAGTTTAATTTTTTCAAGCACCATTTACAGTATGATTTCGAATTTGACAACAAATGCGTGTCGCCTATGTTGCCAAAATCGAAACCGTGGCAAAATCTAGACCATTTTTTAACTGAAAAAATTGCATATAAATGTGTCAAAAATTGAATAATTACCACTAATTAACGAATTTTTCACGATTGCAACGGTTTTATATTCAAAATGTTCGACAGGGGCTGTCGCCAACCTTTAGATACTTTGCAGTAAGACGTAGTGCTACGTCAGTAAAAGTCTGACCTTTCGAAATATGTAGTCACTACATAAAAACTCGAACCCCACTGTACTTGATAAACTACGTTTAATACAAGTTATATTACATATTTTTAATGAATGGTTTAAATTTTTTAAACTAATAGGCGACATAATTTTTTTATGACGTAGAAATCGTTTCAACTATATCTGAACAACAGGTAATAATAAATTCCCAATATACAAATGTCACACACGGATACATACACAACGCATATCAAGTCACTGAAACATTGTTCAATTGTTGGGCTGACATAAAAACAAGACCCTCGGTGACTGTGACCGATTTCAAATTTCTCAACCGACTCTCATACCTTTCTAACAGAGTATAAGAAAGGTAAAAGCTGTTCAACCTTGTGTCCTATTAATAAATAACAGTAGTATAGTTGTACTATTAAAAAAAAAATTCTTTGTTATTATTTTGTTCATTTACATGGAAGAAACTATGACAATCCAAATTTAGGTCCATTTCAAAATCAAAAATAGGTCAAATTCAAGATCATGTTGGGTCCATTCAAGATCAAAAAAAGGCTTTGGCAAAAAACGATATATTTAATAAAAGTTTCATCAATTATACATTTTTAAAGTACTGATAATGTAGAAAAAAGGTGGTACTTTCCAACAAATAGTAACATCACCACATATTATTTATAACTGACGAGTAAATTGAGCAGGAGTGCGAGTGGTGGTGTTAAAAAGCGCTAAATAGGTCCATTCAAGATCAATTACCCTACAACATTATAGTTAAGTTTATACTTCATTACTTTATTGAATGTCCTGTCCATAATCCCACATCTTACCATTGACCCCATTCATAAGATTTTGGGCAAATGGTGGGACCGACTTCTTTGGAGGGCTTGAAATGGGGAAGGCTAATGAAAAAGTTACCAACATAGCTCTTGCCAGCCCAAGCTCCTACCTAGCGCCTGCACGCGGCCATACCCGGCAGTACTCAATTAAGTAGCTAAGCTAGGAGGTGCGATGCTGCGTGGTTCCCAGCTCCCTGATTTCAAACTGAGATTTTGGGCAGATGGCTGAGTCACTCGGCCTTGGTAGCAGATAATCCTAATATGCTATTTTAATTATTTGTTTTGTTTTAGCTCATCAAGTACCTCCTACTGTACAGTGAAAACTTGGTCGTAACAAGTTTAAATAATACACATGGATATCAGAAGCAACAATTAAATTAATTATTGGATATTAGCTGCACTGATGGAAACTCAAATAACACAATTATATTTCATTCGAAGGATTGCTGATGAGATTGTTCTACATTTTTCCATATATACTTTATTTTATATTATACTTTTTACTCTTTTATATTCATTTTTGGTAATCTGTATATCCTCAAGTCGCTTGTTACGTGGATAAGTTCCACATAAATTCCGAAACTTGCGAAAAACTGCGTAAATTTCGAAAACCGTGGAAAGGAACAGTTAAAGAATTGGAATCGTTAAAATCATTTTTTTATTTTAGCTCTTTTTATAGTTGTTGTATAAATTTTTATGTATTGCAAAATTGTACAAATAGTAAAAATACACAACTTTGCCGAATATAGCATACCTCTATCGTTGCTTGTTTAGGAACTGTAGAACTTTCAATGTAATGTACACCCTAAAACCCCGAATGACTCGACTTCATGACTTCATGTGATAGTTAACGAATCTCAATATAATAAAAAAGAATAATTTCGAAATTGAAATTGAAATCATTTTACGCAGGGGGAGGATGTGGCATCCTGGTATTTGTATCATATTGTAGGATTTACCGGGAATGTGTAATGTGTGTTGTTTACAGATTATTTAAGTAATTGTCGGTAGCGTGTAACTGACAAAGTGGGAAAGTGAGGGAGTCGGTTGACAGTTACTCGCGTAAAGGGAGTCGTAAGATAGTCGTGAAGATGGCTAATCATAGAATATCACATTTTGGACAAGTCAAATGGAAATATCTGCCCCTTTGCCGCATCACCGAAAGCTTCGCTAGATTCTTGAACAGACTCAACATCTTTCTGGCTTTCATCGCGTAACCGCGTTATCAATCCTTTTGGGTGTTTTCCGATCTATCCAACTATACATGTGGGACCCAGTATAATTTTCTTCGACGGCGAATATGATCTTTTAGCCGATTTGCTCTTGCTTTTCGATGTCTTCGATATAAACATTACACTCATAGCTATTTTCGGTCAACATTCCAAAAATTTTACTCACACACTAAAAATTATAAACTAATCAATGTGTGTCACGTTGCATACATGAGCCCTACAATCAATTTCTAGAAAATTCCAAGCTTGAAAATAAAATATTAGTGGAGTAAAGTGGTCAATCCGTGACAGTTCATCTGTCTTTGCTTGGGAATTTGAGAAATCATTCAGAAAATGATTTCGAAGATTCCAACGAGATTTTCAATAGTGAAAAAAATCAAGTTAATCTTCCTCAAGTTCAAGTTTATTTGCAGCTGACCTAGCAATGAAGGATGTCTGATGTCTGTGCTAGTAAAATTGGTATATTGGTAAAAATTGAAATAGCACCGAAGCTTTCGAAATGGCTTAGGTCATATCTAACGAAACGCAAACGAATTGTTCGCTCTCAAAATACCTTTTGTGACCCAAGTCACCTTGAATTCTCCAAGGTTCCCATATAGAGCTATTTCTTTTCATTTTATACGTAAATGACATTACATACTTAGCTCTAACTTTGTCTTGGACTTGAGCTTCGTCTTGAACTTGAGCTTCGTTTTGGATTTGAGCTTCGTCTTGGACTTGAGCTTTGTCTTGAACTTGGGCTTCGTCTTGGACTTGAGCTACGTCTTGGACTTGAGCTTCGTCTTGGATTTAAGCTTCGTCTTGGGCTTGAGCTTCGTCTTGGATTTGAGCTTCGTCTTGGATTTGAGCTTCGCCTTGGACTTGAGCTTCGTCTTGGACTTGAACTTTGACTTGGACTTGAGCTTCGTCTTGGATTTGAGCTTCGTCTTGGACTTGAGCTTCGTCTTGGGCTTGGGCTTCGTCTTGGACTTGGGCTTCGTCTTGGACTTGAGCTTTGTTTTGGACTTGAGCTTCGTCTTGGACTAGGGCTAGGGCTAATGTTAGGTGAAAGGGACGGTATGCTAAAATGTAGCCGATGGCTGGCTCAGAGGCCGGTTCCTCTCTAGAGCCACCAAAAAGTACGGGTTGGCCACATTAAATGTGACCAATGGCAGGCTCAGAGGTTGGTTCGTCTCTAGAGCTACCAAATCTAAAAAAGGTGGCTGGATTTCTGAGATTAAAATGGCGTTAAAATGTTAAACCCAGGAAAGAATATCCAGCGTCGTTCCGTGGATGCTTAGCAAGGGTGATTTAAACGACGGAGTAGCGTTCGGATGCTCAGCAACCAGTGCATGGATATGGTTAGAACTCGTGAAGAGACTTACCTCAATAAATGCGTGTATTCGTAGTTCAACCTACTGACAAGTTACTAACAATTTATTTTCCAAAAACTAACCTATTTATACAAAATTAGGGTTAGACTAGGGCTAGGGCTAGGGCTAGGGCTAGGGCTAGGGCTAGGGCTAGGACTAGGGCTAGGGCTAGGGCTAGGGCTAGGGCTAGGGCTAGGGCTAGGGCTAGGGCTAGGGCTAGGGCTAGGGCTAGGGCTAGGGCTAGGGCTAGGGCTAGGGCTAGGGCTAGGGCTAGGGCTAGGGCTAGGGCTAGGGCTAGGGCTAGGGCTAGGGCTAGGGCTAGGGCTAAGGCTAGGGCTAGGGCTAGGGCTAGGGCTAGGGCTAGGGCTAGGGCTAGGGCTAGGGCTAGGGCTAGGGCTAGGGCTAGGGCTAGGGCTAGGGCTAGGGCTAGGGCTAGGGCTAGGGCTAGGGCTAGGGCTAGGGCTAGGGCTAGGGCTAGGGCTAGGGCTAGGGCTAGGGCTAGGGCTAGGGCTAGGGCTAGGGCTAGGGCTAGGGCTAGGGCTAGGGCTAGGGCTAGGGCTAGGGCTAGGGCTAGGGCTAGGGCTAGGGCTAGGGCTAGGGCTAGGGCTAGGGCTAGGGCTAGGGCTAGGGCTAGGGCTAGGGCTAGGGCTAGGGCTAGGGCTAGGGCTAGGGCTAGGGCTAGGGCTAGGGCTAGGGCTAGGGCTAGGGCTAGGGCTAGGGCTAGGGCTAGGGCTAGGGCTAGGGCTAGGGCTAGGGCTAGGGCTAGGGCTAGGGCTAGGGCTAGGGCTAGGGCTAGGGCTAGGGCTAGGGCTAGGGCTAGGGCTAGGGCTAGGGCTAGGGCTAGGGCTAGGGCTAGGGCTAGGGCTAGGGCTAGGGCTAGGGCTGGGGCTAGGGCTGGGGCTGGGGCTAGGGCTAGGGCTAGGGCTAGGGCTAGGGCTAGGGCTAGGGCTAGGGCTAGGGCTAGGGCTAGGGCTAGGGCTAGGGCTAGGGCTAGGGCTAGGGCTAGGGCTAGGGCTAGGGCTAGGGCTAGGGCTAGGGCTAGGGCTAGGGCTAGGGCTAGGGCTAGGGCTAGGGCTAGGGCTAGGGCTAGGGCTAGGGCTAGGGCTAGGGCTAGGGCTAGGGCTAGGGCTAGGGCTAGGGCTAGGGCTAGGGCTAGGGCTAGGGCTAGGGCTAGGGCTAGGGCTAGGGCTAGGGCTAGGGCTAGGGCTAGGGCTAGGGCTAGGGCTAGGGCTAGGGCTGGGGCTAGGGCTGGGGCTGGGGCTAGGGCTGGGGCTAGGGCTAGGGCTAGGGCTAGGGCTAGGGCTAGGGCTAGGGCTAGGGCTAGGACTAGGGCTAGGGCTAGGGCTAGGGCTAGGGCTAGGGCTAGGGCTAGGGCTAGGGCTAGGGCTGGGGCTTCTTCTTCTTCTGTTGGGTACTCTCACCACTGCGTCCATTATTTTGAACTATTGTGGTATGCCCCATTGTCTCTTTTGCTGTACGCTTCAGGCTTACCTATCACTTATTGAAGAAGTGGTAGGCTGGAAGCTGGAGCGAGACAGGTGCCAATCAGGGATGACTTGGTTTATAAACCTTATAGTCCTGATCGGCGACTCAAACCAGATCTCCCTAGGCTCTAGTAGGGCCTTTTTGAGATACTGCAGTCTGCGTCCTATTAGTGCTCCACAATTGCAGAGTAAGTGTTCCGAGGTTTCGCTCTCGGTATTGCACAGGCGACAAATATCATCTTGCACGAAACCGAGATTCCGAAGATGATATTTACTCGGGCAATGTCCTGTCACCAGACCGGTAACCGTGCTGAGGTCTCTCTTATTGAGACTCAGCAGCTTCTGAGTAACCTTAATACTAGGCATTATAAATTTCTTTGATTGTTTGAGCGACTGTACAGCCATCCAATTGGCCATAATCATTCGGCTCTCCCATTGTTTCAACCCACTTTTCATCACACAGTCCGAGATACCGCAGAATGGATCCGGACCTGTGAATGGAGAGTTAGAACGACATTTGGCTAGTTCGTCAGCGACTTCATTTCCATCTATTGCGCAATGACCAGGGACCCAGTACAGGTTTACCGAGTTTACCTGGCTCAGTTGCCGTAAGAGACAAATGCAATCCCAGACAAGTTTTGAGAAACACTTAAAAGCTTTAAGCGCTTTTAGTGCCGCTTGACTGTCAGAGAAAATGCAGATATTGGCATGTCTGTATTTCCTTTTGAGACAGACGTTTGCACATTCTATTATAGCTGCTATCTCAGCCTGGAAAACTGTTGGCCAATCTCCCATTGCTATAGATATTCTAGTTCTGGGGCCGTACACTCCAGCACCCGTTTTGACTCCCACCTTTGATCCGTCGGTATAGAACTTGATTGAACCACTGCGGACGCTAGGTCCCCCCTCGTCCCAGACCAAACGTGATGGTTCGTTCACCGTGTATGGGATGTCGTAGTTGGTTCTAGCTTCCATCCAATCACTGTTCATTTCCGCAACTGGGCCAACAGGTAGAAGTTTCAGGATACTCAAGTGTCCGATTTTATCCCCGTCGAGTATTGTTTTCCATCGTTTAAGTGTTAGGGCGCTTTTCTTAGCCTCTAACTGAACGTGTTGATTCAGAGGTAGCAGGTGGAGAATAGCTTCTAGAGCCTTCGAAGGTGTGCTTTTCATTGCTCCGGTTATGGCCATGCATGCTAATCGTTGAAGTTTGTTTAACTTTTTAATAGCCGTGGCTTCTGAAGTTTTTGGCCACCATACCAACGAAGCATAAGCTATCCTAGGTCTCACAATGGCGGTGTAGACCCACAACACCATTTTTGGTTTGAGGCCCCATGTTTTTCCCACCATTTTTGAACATACCCATAGGGCAGTGTTTGCCTTGCTGATTATTGAATCTAAGTGTGCGTTCCAAGATAATTTAGCGTCTAGGATTACTCCCAGATATTTAACTGAGACGCTACATTTAATTTCTTC
Source organism: Sabethes cyaneus (assembly GCF_943734655.1). Lineage (NCBI taxonomy): Eukaryota > Metazoa > Arthropoda > Insecta > Diptera > Culicidae > Sabethes > Sabethes cyaneus. The sequence goes on along the minus strand of NC_071353.1, from coordinate 127,114,739 downwards.
TTTCCCAAGGTGCAGAGACTGTAACTCCAGTTTTCTCTTCCTAGTGAAAGGAACAATGGTTGTTTTTGAAGGATTAATGCCCAGGCCTTCTTTACTACACCAAGATAGTGTAAGGTTTAAGGCCCTTTGCATTCTATCCGATATCACGTCGTCGAATTTTCCACGAACCATGATGACTAAATCATCAGCAAAGCCCACAACTTCGAAACCTTTTGCCTCTAAGCTTCTCAGAAGATCATCAACTACTAATGACCAAAGAAGGGGTGAAAGAACCCCTCCTTGTGGGCAACCTTTGGTTGCAGTCACCGTTGTTGAGAGCCCTCCTAGCTCCGAGGTGATTTGCCTATGTGTGAGCATACTGTGGATCCATTCGACTATACAGTTATCAAACTGTCTTTTCTTCATCGCATTTACCATTGATAAATGAGAAGCATTATCAAACGCCCCTTCGATGTCGAGAAACGCGCCTAATGCTGTTTCTTTCGTTGAAAGAGACTTTTCAATTTGTGTCACGAGCGTGTGTAGTGCTGTGATTGTAGATTTCCCAGCTTGGTAAGCAAACTGGTGTTTCGATAATGGATATCTGATCATGTATTCAAACTTAATGTATTCATATAATACCTTCTCCATAATTTTCAACAATATTGATGATAAACTAATTGGTCTGAAGGCTTTTGGATGTGATTTGTCACGTTTTCCTGGTTTTGGTATAAATACAACTTTTACCAATCTCCATGTAGACGGAATATGATTTAGTATCAGACTTGCCTTAAAAATCTCGATTAGAGATGGAATTAGCGCTGATTCTCCATTTTGAATCTGCGCTGGGAAAATCCCATCTGCACCTGCCGATTTAAAAGGTTGAAAGGATCTCACTGCGTTTTCCATCCTAGCCCTAGTGAAAGCCATCCCTGCGACTCTGGTTGCAATCTCTTTTGTTCTCTCAGATCCCGAAGAGTTTCTTTGAGAACATCCTATGTCACAATCAGAGTCCGAGCTGGCAGCAGCATGAGCTGAGGAAGATCCCGGAAAGTGAGTCCCCATCATTAAGTCTAGTACTTCAGTCGGAGATTTTGTGAACGAACCGTCATCTTTCTTGAGAGTACCGAGTCCGTTCGAATGATCCTTAGCAAGAGTCTTGTTAAGTCTTGCCACAATTGGAGTACTTTCAATGCTTTCACAATTGTGTACCCAAGATTTCCTTTTTGATCGTCTTAGTTCTTTGCTATATTCGGTTAGAGCTCTCCTATATTGAGTCCAGTCCGAAGTAATCTTTGCTCTATTGAACAGTTTTCGCGCCATTTTGCGAAGCCGTTCGAAACTTCTGTTCCACCAGGGAACATTCCTAGTTGAAGTAACCCTTTTAAGTGGACAATTACTGTTATAAGCAGAGACTATCGTTTGGTTTAAGACCTTTGAGGCCGACTCAAGTTGTTGAACCGACCTAATTCTTGTAGTGAGGTTTTTCGTTTCGAGCTCAAGCGCATACTGATCCCAGTTGGTTTTCCTAGGATCTCGATATGCGACCTGTGACACTAGGCCACCCACCCATTCAAAAATAATGTGCCTTAGGGCTAGGGCTAGGGCTAGGGCTAGGGCTAGGGCTAGGGCTAGGGCTAGGGCTAGGGCTAGGGCTAGGGCTAGGGCTAGGGCTAGGGCTAGGGCTAGGGCTAGGGCTAGGGCTAGGGCTAGGGCTAGGGCTAGGGCTAGGGCTAGGGCTAGGGCTAGGGCTAGGGCTAGGGCTAGGGCTAGGGCTAGGGCTAGGGCTAGGGCTAGGGCTAGGGCTAGGGCTAGGGCTAGGGCTAGGGCTAGGGCTAGGGCTAGGGCTAAGGCTAGGGCGTTATACCAACTTAATAAGCGTTGCTTCAATGACCGTCCCTTACTTAATTTTTTGCTTTTTCCCTTTTACGCCTTGTCTTCTCTGAGATATTATCAACACCTTTGTTTCATTACTTTCTTTTACCGTTACCGTTGATTGTAAAATACTACTGTTATAACAACGTTATTGTGGAACTTAATGGTGAAAAATGTGACGACTTTTCTTTCATTAAATTTTCCTGTTCTATTAAGATGCTCAAAAACAAACTTGTTGACAAAAGCATGTACGATGTGAAATATTTTTATTCTAATGCTGCCTATCTCCGTCCACTATGCTGCGAATCAACCGACCACCCCCAGCCGCACCACGCGTGCATGTGCTCAGCTGCGGTTAGCATTTGGAATTACACATGTTTACGGTCTATGCATATGACCGGAGCAATTCATCCACCGACTGGTGGGAGGAATCATACGTATCCTAGCAGGGATTAAATCTTATGCCACTAATAAAATTTTATTTTTCTTTCACAATACAGCGTGTATGTCCCGTTGAACCGTTTCCTAGTGTAACCCGACGTTTTATCGTTCCGCGTGACTACCGTTTTTGACTGCGGAAATTTAATTAAGTTTGCTCTACCTTTTTACTAACATGTCCGGGGCTTACACGATGCGTTTAGAATGCGATTTAAAATATTTTCCACTTCTACAGCTGCGACCTCCGCCATTGGACAGGCCCACGATGAATAATATCTCATAGGAAGACGATGACGATTATTGATCCCAAACCCGTAGTCGTCAGTAACTAAACTAAACTAAACTAGATCGTAAAAAAAATAGAATCAAAGTAGTAAATTTGGCTGATGAATTGATTGAAATTCAGTTTGCCTCCCTTGCCGATGCTGGCCTGCCTGCAATCGTAAAATCTTTATATTTTATGGCGCCACTTTCCAGATTTAATTCCACCGCTACTCTCTCGCTCTCGCTATTTCGTAGGAAAACCAGTAGCGATTTCCCTCGGGAAAGTATAGTGAAACTACAAAATTGTCCTTCCATGTTTTCGGGAGCCAGCAGTGCACCAGTTAGTCAATGTGACGGCTCGCTGCTGCAATAAACTCTTTTCAAAAGCGATTAAGCACTGCCAAACGTTTCAATGAATGGGGAAATCACAATCGCTTCACTGACGGACGACTGACGAGCATCACCGGAAAGGAATTGATTTCAAAGCCTCGTAAAAAGTTGTTTGGCACTTGTCCTCGTGGCTCAAGTGTTGACCTGCAGGATGAAATAAATCCAGAGAGTTCGAAGCGATATGCAACTCTTTTCATATACGATCCTGATCCAGAACCTGTTTCACAATGGGTGATTTTTACGAGACAGATGAAAACCGTTTAGATAAGCACAGCCGCCTAGTGAGTGCTCGTACCTTTTAACATTTATCTGGACTTATAGGTGAATGCAGCGAACATTTCACCAATCTCCTGTGATTTGAAAAATTTTAGTACCGCTGGGTACGTGATTTTACTCAATGTAGTATAAAACACTTGCCAATCTAGCGAACCGGATTACGAAGCTGCAGACTCGCATAAAGCAAAAATCACTATAAAATGATTGCCAGAAATAAAATTGGCACCGTAAAACGCTGATGGATTTCCAAGGATTGCACGTAGCGACGTAGCTTTAACACGCGAGAAACTCTAAAGTCTCGTTCTGCATGGTAACAGATTGCAACGGGGAGTTTAAGTAGGTATAACACGATTCAGTTGTCAAGGATTTGCACTCCACTTCATTCAGCCAAACAAAGTGGCTAAAATGTTGCAGACCAGTACGCTACCGATTATCGTTTGCCGGACAAAAAAACTTCAAACGCGGAAAGCATCAACAAATAGAAACAGAACATTGCAAGCAACAAAAAAGTTCATTAGATTGAAAGCACCAAGATTAAGTTTTCTCTCTGTTTCAGTGTATCTCTCGGCCCCAAGCAACGACTGGGTCGCTTGTGACAAATTTACTACGAGCAGACGGCAAAATCTTTTTCCCAAGTAGTGGACCACCGCCGGAATTGAAAGTGGATATAGAACTTGACCATAGCAACTCAGCCCCATCGGGCAGACTATGGAGAAGTGCTCTGGTGTTTGTTCTTTTGCGGATTAATTTCCTCATTCTGATGTTACGTTTTTGCACATTTCGACACATTTCTGTTTCACAGTAAACAAATAAACGACTGGCAAGTGTAATCCGATAGAATTCATATTAAAAATGTATACATGATTTAATGGGATTGTCTATCTATACTCTTTTTTTTTGTTTCTGCGAATATACCACCGTCAATGTTGCTCATCTTGGATAAATTTGCAAACAGGATTAACTCTTCTTAGCAGGGGTAGAGATCTTTTTATTTGAAGTAGAATTTTACAGTAAATCCATAAATAATACAGCCAATGATTACATAACTAAGTATGTGAGATAAAAAAATCCGCTAAATTTATTATATTTCTCTCTCTCTCTGCTCACACAAAACCCATAACAATATCGGCAACATCCTTCTCCTTGTCCTCTAACAATATAGAACCGGGGTGACTTGTGTTATATCGAGAACTTGTCTCCGCTGTACTCGGTTCTGGGCTACTCGACGCCAATTCGCGTCGAGTGTCTCAACATCGGCAAGTCGGCTTCAAACCTGGCCGAGCCATCTTGCACATTGGTCAGGAAGTATCCTGGTGTTAATACTTTCAAGCCTAACGGATCGGTCGGAATTGAAACAAGGGGCCTAGAACTCAGGCACATCTCAATTTGGGCCAATAGAGTGACCATGTCTTCATAGGTTTCGTTGAGCGTACTCAATCTCTCGTATGAGTTGGTTCTTAGCTGATTTCACGGCGGCCTCCCACAGCCCGCCAAAGTGCAGCGCTCGCAGAGGGATGAAACGCCAAACAATTTCATTTTCCACGCACCAGTTGAGATTTTGCTATCGATCGTTTTCGTTGGATTTCAGCATCTCGTAGATTTCTACTGCCGCTCTTTTGCTGCACCTTGAAAGCAGTACCGTTTTTGCTGTGGATTTTACTCATCCATCCTTGACGGGCCACGAAACGGCGGAGTGTAGCTATGAAAGCCGCCGTAGATAGGTCGGACACCAGCTCAATGTGCACGGCACGGACTACGAAACATACAAATATAGCGATGTATGTCTTCATTTGGGGCTTGGTTGCGTATCAGAGACTTAATATACACAGGACCCCGACAGTAGTCTGTGCCGCATACGGCGACTGGTTTTATTGGTGTAATTCTTGATGTTGGAAGACAGCGATACCCTGTCGGGTTTGCTACGGAAGTACTGGTTGTATGTACAAACTAGGTTTCGGCTACCAATTTTCCAGAACTTCTGGCCAATCGCACAAGCATCAGCTGGGGACCAGCTTGTAGCTGAGTATGATGTGGGTGCTTGGCCAGTAGAATCACTAGCAGATGCTTTGACGAAAGAACAATTGGGAATTTTGCGTCTTTGGACTCAGCAGTGTTGCCGAGTCTTCCACCGACACAGATGACGCCTTCTACGCTGATCTTCGGTTTCAACCATTTCAGTTGGGATGACGTTGCAATACAATCGGCGGAGAGAAGATTGGAAATTTTCTTTCGAAACGATTTTCGTTGAGCTAGTCGGCAAGGCGGAAGTCAGAAGTGGTCAATTATTCAAATGGTACTATGGTGATCTTCTTGGAGGCTGCCTTCAAGGCACAAGAATATCGCATCCATTATGCAATACAACGACGGAGCTTAATAAAACTGGAAAACCGGCTGAATGTTGGATCGGAGAATGTTAAGTCGACAGTAGCGGTCATGGCTTTTGATACCACGAGAAAGGGGATCAGCTGGATTGGAATGTCCCAAAAGGTGATTCCAATAACAGGATTCGTTGGTTTCTTAGATCTTAGCTACCCGACTGGTTACTAACGGTTTCCTTCGGAATAGCGGGGAGTCTAACCAGTGGAATACAGTGAAAGATTCTGTCTAGCAGAAAACTTCAACAGATCTTGGAAGAGCTTGGATTACTTTCTTATAAACATTGGCTGCTAACACAACCTTGGACTGAGAAGTCAATAACTGAACATGAATGCCTTCGGTTCTCTGTAAGGCATCGGAAAAGATGTGGAGTTGGAATCAGGTTGTGCTAGCCAGAGATACACAACGTGGAATTCGGAGAGGAGCGATGGTATCAAGTGCTCCGTGGAATTCCTTTCACTCGGCTTGGAGAAATGGAGGAGGAAGACGATCCCACTCGTAAGAATCTCGTTCATCGGTCTTCAGCACCGATAAGCACTGCATAAATAGCTTCACGGTGACTATAACTGATCCCACCAGGCAGTCCATGGTCAAATATGTGTGCCACATACGACATGATCGACCGTTTAGTTAGAGTTGTTGTTGAAAATTGAGCTGAGCCTTGAAGCTCATCACATCGAATCTCGGGCTCCAGATTAGTTCGAGAGTGGACACAGATTGATCATCCTGTTGATCTTGGAATGCTTCAAAAGCACGGTCTTCGGTGGAGTCTTCGACCAGGACTTCAGGTGAATTTGAAGCCCATTTCTTCAGTGGAAAACCTACTGTTGATAGCATGGCGGACATCTCACAGTGGATGTGGATTGCGGACTGAACATTGTCGGCTGCGGTTGGGATAGATTACGGGTGCGTCCAGTGCGATCTGCTGGAGAGTATGGGATGCCAAGAATGGAGCTGACGCGAAACCATACGTGACGGTTTGCAATTTGTACGTTGCGTTCGGTTGATCTGGACAGTCCACCAGAGGATCATTAGGTATCGGCGAAACGAGGAGTTCAGCAGGATTTCACATGTGGATCGACACTTGATCTTCTTGAACAACGGTACCTACTAAATGTAAATCATTCACGGAAAATCCAGACGAGGTCTGGATCGAGGTCTCCTTTGGGGATTTTCAATGGTGAGATGTCATAAAGAACTCAGAATAGTTGTCGCTCCAAATACCGTTTACTGTCGTAGCGCTTCAGTAAAGTATCTCAGGTAGGTGCACAGTTGTCCGCTTCTATACTACCGTTATATAAAAAATTAAATAAAAATCTTCACCAACACTTCCCAAATAAACACAAATCGCAGCTGGTACTGATTTTTTATGCCAATTGGCGACCGATCAATGGAAGTTAAATCTACTATCTTGGGTCACAATGATTGTCCAAATGGACACGTTAAGGAGTTTCGGCAACTCCCATGGAAGTGACCAATTTCGAAAAGCAACTAAACTCATCATACGACAATACAAATCTCACTAAGCTTTAAAAAATAGCTCCATATAAGCCAAATTCAGTATCTAGGACCACAATGGCAAATTACATACATGATTTTGTTATAAAAATATATTTATATAATCTATTTATATAAGAGGCTTATGTCTGTCCCGAAAACCAGGTCTCTGACAGGACGTCATAAAAGACTTATCGGTAATTAAAAACAGGTCCCTGGCAAGACAGCATGTTTTCATAGCAATGAGTTCTATTCTCACTCTCAGTCACCTCACTGGTCGACTGCTCGATTGCTCAACTGGTTGACTAGACTACTCGACTGGACTGCTTAACCAAACTGCTCGACTGAACTGTTCGATTCGACTGGTCGACTCAACTGCTTGATTGAACAGATCGACTTGACTGCTTGACTGAACAGCTCGATTTAACTGTTCGAGTGGACTACTCGAATCGACTGCTTGACACATTTGCTTGACTTACTACTCGACTTAACTGCACGATTGAATTGCTCGACTGGACTGTTCGATTCGACTGCTCGACTGGACTACTTGACTGGACACATGATTCAACAGCTCAACTTAACTGCTCGATTCGACTGCTCGACTGAACTACTCGACTGGACTGCTCGACTCAACTGTTCGACTTAACTGCTCGACTGAACCGCTTGACTCGATTTGCTCGACTCAACTGCTCGACCAGACTACTCGATTGAACTGCTCGATTAGACTACTCGATTGAACTGCTCGACTGGACTACTCGACTTAACTGCCTGATTAAACTGCTCGACTGGACTGCCCGATTAAACTGCTCGACTAGACTTCAACTGCCCAACTCAACTGTTCGGCTGGACTGCTTGACTGAACAGCTTGATTTCACTGCTCGACTAGGCTGCTCGATTTGACTGCTCGACTCAACTGCTTGAGCTCTGTTTGATTCGACAAATCGACTTAACTCCTCGATTCAACTGCTCGACTGGACTACTGGACTCGACTGCTTGACTCAGCTGCTCAACTGAACTACTCGACTCAACTGTTCGACTGGACTATTCGACTCGACTGCTCGAATGAACTGCTCGACTCAACTGTTCGACCTAACCGCTTGACCCGACTGCTTGACTAAACTATTCGATTCGACTACTCGACCCAAGTGCTCGACTAGACTACTCGATTCAACTGCTCGACTGGACTACTCGATTTAACTGCTCGATTTAACTACTCGACATGAATACTCGACTCGACCATTCGATTCAACTGCTCGACCGGACAGCTTGACTGAACAGCTTGATTTAAATGCTCGACTAGACTGCTCGACTAGACTGCTCGACTTGACTGTTCGACTCGACTGCTCGACCCAACTGCTTGACTCGATTGCTTGTCGCGATATCATATGGTCGGTGTTAAATCAGACCGGACCAAGGCAAAATTTTGAAAAATGAGTTAATGATAGCAAACGTTCAAGAATTTTCTAAGCAACATTTTACTCTAATCAGACTGCATAAATGTTGCAAACAGCCAGAAGTTTTTATTCAGTTAAATAAAATCCAATACGAACAGAAAACTATTTATTTCAGTTTCCGGTTGACTCTTTTATGTACAACATCTTAGTCCTAAATTAGGCAATATAAGAACTCAAAGAACTAATACAAAGATTAAACATCTTCGCAAATACTGGTCAATGGAATGTATCCGCAGTTCTCTGAACTCTGAACAGACATTTATATTTTCCGGATCGTAAGATTCGGACTCAACTAGTATACTATATCGTACTTCCTTAAAACTTTCTGGAGTCCTCAGTACATGTCCAGATCCCAAGTAACAATTCTTGAGCCGCTTGGTTTTAATTGAATTTTATAAAAGTGTTATTGCGGTATTAATCATAACCTCTGGTTTTATTTATTGCCAACATGACCCTACATAGCAGATTTGGCTTCCATTGATCTAGTTTTTTTTCTCCGTCTAGATCTAGATCTAGATTTTTGGTTCATATTCGCCTGGGAGCTCGCGGGGTTCGCCGAAATATGCTGAATGTTACCAACGTGGTCCGAGATAGTTAATTGATCTTCCAGTGATTGAGTTTTCAAATTTTAGTGTGATTTGAGGTCTCGCATGACGTGTATTGGTTCAGGTCGCAAAATGGCCATTTCCAGCGGCGGCAACTTTATCTTCTGGCTAGTCCCAATACAGCTCAAATCCCCTAAACTGGGCGCCAATGAGCATATGGTGTATCCAACGACTTAAAAAAAATTGTCCAACGGCATTTTTTTTTTATTTTGACTCAGAAGTGAACGAAGGCCAACTTGGAGGCTGTAGAAGGTAGTATATAATTATTTCCAATCTTAACATTTAAACACAAATATTGACACCAGCAACGCGAAGACAGATAATGCAACTGTCACATCGTAATAAAACGGAAAGAGACTGAACAAAGTATTTTCGTATTTTTGAAGGATTAAAATAATTTTAGGATCAGTATTCTATGATACAGAGCAACATTGTTTACCACATATTTATCGATTTAGACGCCTTAGTATAGTACAATAAGAATACGATGCTTTGAGCAAGGATTGAAACATTTCCAACGTCATCGGGAAAACGTTTCCCAGTGTTATCTGAAAAAAAGAGTTTAAGGCAGCTGATTAGAGAAGAGAAAATGAATTACCTCCAATGGACGCTGGGCACTGAGGCTGATTAGTAGAAGCTTTTTCTTTACTGAATTATCCACATCGATCCACGGTCCATTGTAAACAGCTTTAGCAATCCCAAGACTGTGTTCACTAACTTCATTCGCATGCCAGTAGAAAGCGAACACTTGCAGTACAATGGCAACTAAGTAAGGAATGATGAACAAAAACCGGCTTTGATTTTCGGTCTAAAATTAATGCAACTGTTAGCAATCATTGAATTGTTAGGCAAACTGTTTAGTAAACCAACCATTATTATGAGGAACAATAAAGCACATAAAAAAATTCCATAAGACACGAATTCAAAGAAACAAACATAAGTTACTAAAGAATTGAATTCATACACATAGTTCTTAATCCGAAGATGATCTTCGATGCACTTATTCACGATGGAGTTCAGACCGTCCATGTCCATTCCCTTCAACGTGGTCTTTAGTGACATCAACTGATGTTGTAAAGTTTTGATCTGAATCACTCCAAACAGAGTGGCCGAGATGAAGAAATTCGTAAAAGGAAGATACATGCCGCAGGCAGGAATTAACCACAAAGCTTGCAAAATGCATATTATCTCATACTGAGGCGAATTTGAAACATCTATTCCTGGGATGTACAAACTAAACAGCATTCGGCGACTACTGGAGAATAGTGGATAACTGGAGAAACAAAAAGCAACGATGAATCCCAGAGCAACATTACTGTAACATAGAACTCTCGCACGCTGGGTGAAGCTCATCAACACTTTCTGCACTACATCATCTTCAATTGCCTGTAAGGAGTGAAAGCTACATAAAATACGCTGTACATTAAACTTGACACTAACCTCAATTTCCGCGTACTTGCAAGCAATTTTCGTAAAGAATATTTCAAATTTTTCGCGATTATACGCTAAAACTGTCGGTCGCAACTACGGTCGTCGTCGTTGAGTTAGTTTGAAAGAAAATAAAGAAATAAATCGTATACCTAACAACATACTTCCCAAATATGAAGTTGAGACTACATAGCTCCACTTACCAGCGTATTGCACAGCAGTAAAGAAAAAAAGGCATTTATTATGAAGTCCTCGAAGTCGTTCTCACTGTGGTATAGATCAGCAAACATAAACACTATCAGCAGACCCGCCGGGATGGTACCGACGTAGCGCATGAAGTCGTGCTTCAGCAGGTACGACCAGAAGCGACAAATTCGGATATCAATGGAAATTATTGGACAGTTTAAAATATTCATTTTATATCCTCGTTATCGTCTGTTAGGTTTGTATGCTTTTCGATCAATGAGAACCTGGCGGTGTGTTTCGTTCGGTCGTTAAATTCAAAGGATAAGGAAATTGTAAACATACGATTTAGAGAATAACAAGCCATTGCCACCGTGTGGTACAATTCTCACATTACCTTGATTGATTGTTAAAATAGCAACCTAAACAGCTCCTTCATTGATGAGGTGAAAATCACTTTGTTTTAAATTGGTTTCGTAAATACACTTGCTTATTACTCGCGCCAAACTAACGGATAAAATACGACGTTTATTTATCGGGAAACACACGGAGAAGAACAATGAATATTCTGGAGTGTCCGATAATTTCTATCGACGTCCGCATTTGTCGGTTCTGGTCGTACCTACTGAAGCACGACTTCATGCGCTACGTTGGTACTATTCCGGCGGGCCTGCTGGTACTGTTTATGTTCGCTGATCTATGCCACAGCGAGAATAATTTCGAGGAGGTCATCATAAATGCATTCTTTGCTATAATACTGTTCAATACGCTTGTAAGTTTAACAAATGTGTTCAGGAAATAGTGTCAGTTAATAATCATTTACTTCCCAAATAACCCATCGACGGTAGCTGCGACCACTGGTTTTGGTTTACAAACGCAAAAACTATGAAATGTTTTTTACAAAAATGGCTTCCAAGTACACGGAAATTGAGGTTAATCTACAGATTCAAACTGTTCATACGTTCATGATTTTTGTGTCTTCCACTCCTTATAGGCAATTGAAGACGAAGCAGTGCGGAGTGTGTTATCAAGCCTCACCCAGCGAGCGAGAGTACTATGTTACAGTAACTATGCACTAGGACACTTCGTTGCAGCGTGCATCTCGGCTTATCCACTGTTCACCAGCAGCCGCCGAATGCTGTTCAGTCTGTACATTCCAGGATTAGATGTTCTGGAGTCGCCTCAGTATGAGATAATCTGCATCATGCAGGCTTTGTGGTTGATTCCTGCCTGCGGCATGTATTTTCCGTTCACTAATTTCTTCATGTCTGCCACTTTATTTGGAGTGATTCAGATCAAAACTTTACAACATCAACTGGCAACACTGAAAACTACTTTTATAGGGGAACATACGGACAGTCTGAACTGCATCGTGAATAAGTACATCGAAGATCATCTACGGATCAAAGACTACGTGTATGAATTCAATTCATTAGTAACCTACGTCTGTTTCTTTGAATTCGTATCATACGGAATTTTTATGTGTGCTCTATTGTTTCTACTAATAATGGTTAGTTTACCAAATAATTAACTTAAAATTTTATGATTCCCAACAGTTACAATAATTTTAGACCAAGAATCCAACCCGGTTGTTGTTCATCGTTCCTTATTTGGTTGCGGTAGTATTGCAGGTTTTCGCCTTCTACTGGCATGCGAATGAAGTTAGCGAACAGAGTCTCGGAATCGCCAAGGCTGCTTACAATGGACCTTGGACCGACGTAAATGATTCAGTGAAGAAAAAACTGCTGCTAATTAGCCTCAGTGCCCAGCGTCCATTAAAGGTAAGTCAACTTTCCCTGAAATAACAGTCGCAAGCTGAATAATTTTAATTATTTTCGGGTTTCTTAGTAAAATTTACGAATGAACGAGAAAAAATTGGAAAAAATCCTTTCAATTCTATTACATTTTGTGTGACCACCTACGCCAATATTGTAGAATTTAAAAAAAATCCAATTTTGTCTCGTTTATGTTTTGAACTGTTTATTTTCAGATAACACTAGGAAACGTATTTCCGATGACGCTGGAGATGTTTCAATCATTACTCAAAACATCGTACTCATATTGTACTATACTGAGACGATTCAATAGATGAATAAATAAAGTTGCTTTGGGTTTTAAAACACTTGTTTGGAAAATGTCGACTATAAATTTAATGCTCGCCACAGTATTGAGAAATATTGAGACCGATTACATCTCATACTTACTTTGCTTTAGTGGCAACGGTCCATTACCGATCCTGCGCCGAACGAATTATGGTCCTCCAGTACCGTCGGGCCTGGGCTGCTGTTCCCCCATCCCCACGAACACCAGCTGAACATGCATCGTCTTCGTCAGCACTCACCCACCGGGTGCGGGGTCTGCCTCGGAGTCTACGGCCTCTTCCTGGTTCTCTGCTGCAAATAGTTTTGGCTACGCTTTCGTCGGGTATTCTGGCCACATGCCCAGCCCACCGCAGCCTGCCACATTGCACTACCTTCACTATATTAGCATATTTGTATAATTGGTACAGCTCGTGATTCATGCATCTGCGCTATACTCCATTTTCCATTTTGCCACCAAGTGCTATCTAAGCAGAATTTTACGCTCAAAGACCCCAAGCAGTCGTCGATCAGCTTCCTTTAGCGTCCATGATTCGTGTCCGTAAAGAGCCACCGGGAGGATTAGTGTTCTGTAGAGCGCCAGTTTTGTGCGAATTTGCAAACTACGGGACTTAAGCTGGCAACATAAACCGCAGAAAGCCCGATTCGCAGCTGCAACTCGTCGTTTCACTTCGCCGCTTACATCGCGGCTTACAGCGTGTCACGAGTGTACCAAGATATGTAAATTCCTCCACTACTTCATATCGTTCCCCATCTAACTCCAGCTCGGCACCAACACCACTTGGTCTCCCACGTTCCCTGCCAGTAACCATGTACTTCGTTTTGGGCGGTGTTAATAGTAAGTCCCAGTCTCGCCGCTTCCCTTTTAAAGGGCCTGAAGGCCTCTTCCACTGCTCTACGGTTGATTCCGATGATATCGACGCCATCCGCAAAACCAAGAAGCATGTGAGATTTCCTTTCCGCGTTTGCCCTTCGTAATGCACCTTCCAAGGCAATGTTGAATAGCAGGTTAGAGAGTGCATCCCCTTGCTTCAGGCCATCCAACGTCACGAAAGCAGCTGAGGTCTCACCTGCTATTCTAAAGCATGATATGGATCCGCCCACCGTCGCACGAATCAGCGTAACTAGTTTCATCGGAAAACCATGTTCTAGCATTATTTGCCACAGCTCATTTCGTTTGACTGAATCGTACGACGCTTTAAAGTCCACAAACAGATGGTGTGTCTGCAAATTGTACTCCCGCAACTTGTCTAGTAACTAACACAGGGTAAACATCTGATCCGTCGTGGAGCGACCCTCACGAAAACCAGCTTGGTACTCGCCGACGAAGGACTCCGCTAACGGTCTCAGTCTGCAGAACAGGATACGGGAAAGCACCTTGTAGGCAGCATTGCGCAATGTAATTCCTCGATAGTTTTTACACTCCAATCGATGTCCGTTTTTGAAAATTGGGAAAATGAGGCCATCCAACCATTTCTCCGGCATTTGTTCTTCCTCCCAGATCCCGACAATGATCCAGTGGATTGCTTTGTACAACCGCTCGCTCCCCGCTTTTAGAAGTTCGGCCGGGATACCGTCCTTCCCAGCAGCCTTACCGTTTTTCAGCTCACTGATTACCTTCTTAACCTCCTCCTGTGTTGGTGGCTCCACAACTTGGCCATCGCTTACAATTCCTATCCTGTCCCTGCTGATCTCCGCGTTTACTTCTCCATTCAACAGTGTCTGGAAGTGCTCCTTCCACCTGGCTGCTACCGCCGTTTTGTCGGTAAGCAGGCTGCCAGCACTATCATTGCACATCACAGGCATGGCAAAATTCCTGCATCTCACCGTTTTATAGAAACTCAGTGTGTTGTTGCTGGCGTCTCGCTCCTTTGCGCCGGCGAGCATGTGCTCCTCATACGTTTCTTTAGACGGTGGACTCTTTTCTCCGCAGCTCTAGTCTCTCTGTACTTCTCTCTGTTTTGACTCGTTGCCGCATTGAGCATGCGACTCCTAACCTGGTTCTTTTCATCTGTCACTCTCATGCATTCGGCGTCAAACCAGCTGTTACGCTGTCTTACACGCGTCGTGCCTACCACCTCTCTCACAGCTGTTTCGATGGTACCTGCTGTTCTACGATTCGTTGGTCAAGCTTCCTGGCGTACTCCACTGCCACGCCGTCTGCCGTTAACCGCTGAATGTTGAAACGCAGCGTCCTCTGCGAGCTTTTGCCGTGTTCGACAGCCTTGCGCGAATTTTACTCACTACGAGATAGTGGTCAAAGTCGATATTTGGTCCCCTAAATTCCGTACATCGATAACATCCGAAAAGTGTCGACCGTCAATCAAGGCATGATCGAACTGAGAGCTAGAGTTGCCATTTGGATGCCTCCAGGTGTGTTTCCGAATATTCAAACGTGGCAAGTACGTGCTACAGATGGCCATTCCTCTGGCCACGGCAAAATTTATGAGCCTCAGACCGTTGTCATTGGTCGACAGATGAAGGCTATGTCTTCCAATGACTGGACGGAAGAATTCCTCCCTCCCGATCTGCGAATCTGCCTCTCCGATGATGATTTTCACGTCGTGTTTTGGACACTCTCCCTCGATGCTCTCAAGCCTGTCGTAAAACTCGTCCTTAGCATCATCGGATTTTTCATTCGATGGGCATAATTTGATTAGGCTGTATAGACTGTTCCGATAAGTATAAATACACTAAAAATTAACCGTCGTTTCAAATATCGTGCAGTTTTCAACCAAATTTTGGCTGCGTCCTGTTGTTTACATCCAAACGAAACCGATGTTGTCATTTTTTTCGGTATTTTGTGCGAAAGTTTCGAAATGCGTGGCCTTTCTTCCGATCAAAGAAAACGGATTGTGCACAAATGGGGCACTGTGAGTGGACTTTCAGTCAGAAAATTAGCTAAGAAAGAAGGTGTGAGCATCGGAGCAGTTCAAACCGCTTTGAGGAAGTATGGAGAACAGTGCACTTTGGCAGATACCCCGAAATGCGGTCGAAAACCTGATTTTTTTGACCTTACAATGGACAGGAAGATAAGAGATTACTATGAGCGGCATCCTTCGGCATCAGTGCGAGATGTGGCAAAAAACAGGATACTTCCCCGACCATGGTGATGCGTGCCAATGAGAGAATGGGCCTGCAGACCCGTCGGAAGCAGAAGCAGCCGAAACGAAGCACCAAACAGGCAGAATCTGTGAAACCAAGGGCTCGGAAGCTGTACGACAAACTTTTCATGGATGATGAAAGCTATATAAAGCTCAACTATAAAACTCTGTCGGGACCACAGTTTTATACCTCACCGAAGGGGAAGGATGTTCTTGAATCAGTTAAGGCCGTTTGCACCGAAAAATTCGGGAAGAAGGTTGTGGTGTGGCAAGTCATATGCGAATGCGGAAAAATGTCTCGTCCATCCATTATAACAGACACTATGAATGGCAAAATCCACGTGAAAGTATGTCTGCAAAAAAGGTTGCTACCCATGATCAAACATCATGACCAGGGATGGAAGATCAGTGATTTTGATAAAATCTGTGAGTTATCGCCACACGCACAGATCACGATTCGTACAGATCATGACAAAGAGTGACTCTTTAGCGTTGATCTCAAGATTTTGTTCTCTAAACAGTCTCAGCAGTCGATCATAGTGTTACATTTTACCTAGCTGCGAGAAAAAAGGTCACACATGTTGTTTGTATTGCGATTCATGCGATGCACACAACCAATCGTCTGTATCTGTTATATTTCTCAACGCAATCATGCAATGAACATGTTCTGACATAAGGTTTGTCATAATCTATGCGGATCGCGACAAAGTGTTTGTCGCTTGTAAGTAGTGATGTCAATGAATCTGAATCTGATCGCTCCTATCATCTTGATCGATAGAAGCGATTTTTTCCATCCCTGATCATGACAATCTCGCAATCTTTTGGCCTGATCTTGCTTCCTGTCACTACTCTAAGGTTGCGCTAAAGTGGTACGAAGCCAACAATGTCACATGTGTCCGAAAGACATGAACCCACCAAACTGTCAGAGATTCGTCCAATTGAGACTTTTTGGGCTTTGACGAAAGAAAAGCTGAGGAAAGACATAAAACCAGCCGACAGCGTTGAAATTCAAAAAAGATTGGCTTAAAGTGATCAAAATGGTACGAGAAAGCACTGTGCAAAAGCTTATAAGTAGTGTTAAGAGAAAAGTTAGAGAACTCGCTTGCCCCACAAAAACTAATACAGCTTGAATTAAAAATTGTAAAAAGTGTATTTATACTTATCGGAAGAGTCTATAGTTGAAGAATTTACCCTTAATTCTCAACACGCATATACGGTCGTCTACGGGCCTCCACCGGATAACTCGTTGCCTTTCATCATCTCATAGTGCGTCAATATTGCTAGGTACCGTGATGGGAGGTCCACCGTTAATTGGTTGAACCTTATTTTGCGGACCTAATGTGCCGAAAAGGACACACAGTTTATCAAGTTTTGTTTGAACCTTGGTCAATGCAGCCGGATTGAGTGGAACCAAATATTGAGACAATAACGTCGCCACGATCGCACAAGCAGACATACCACCCAGGAAGGAAGCTAGCTAATAATCGAAGCCAGATTCCGTCCGGCGGCAAATCAATTAGTTCGCCGTTGACTTTCGAATCCTTATTCCAACCGTGGTGATAAAAGTCGGTTGCTCTTTTTGTAGCCTTCACTGTGGGTGGTTTTCCATTTTGTGCGGCTTTTCACCGACCGACCAGGGATCGTAAACACGTTATCGACTTTAATCGGGTCGGTTTGGGTCGGTGATGTCTTGCTTGTTTGCTTGCCTAAGCGGCAGCAATTAAGATCCTTTTCGGCATCGTCACGCAGTCGGACGGCAATGATAACGCTCCGACTGTGAGCCAATGTGGTGTAAATAAGGGACAATTATTGTGTACACACCGGGGTACAAGAGCGTAACGGAGTCACGATTCGTCTGAGATTACTGTCCAATGTTTAGGAAAGTTGTACTGCATTTTTATACCTTAACGAATTGAAACGAACTAAATGTGAAACTGCAAATTGACGTATTGTGTTGTTTCTCGCAAAAGTTTTTCGCTTCGTTTCGTTTGTTTCGAAAACAGCTCAATATCTTTCAGACGATATTCTATGTTTTCCACACTCCCGGAAAAAATCGCTGCACGCGTTTGAATTCAGTTGGAAATTCTGAAGATTTCTTTAATCAATCATGTTCAACGGTGACATCACAATAGCATTCGATCAGAACGGAAAAGACCAAACACGGACTGACGATCAATGAAAAATTTGAAAGTAAAATAGCGCCGCACTGACAGTTTGCTTCTGTTTCGGCAAAGGACGAATCCTGTTTGTGGAATTCCTCCTCCACCGTATGTATATGGTTATGGATTGCGTTCGATAAAGCACGACCTACGCTTCGCCGAGGTCCGCGTGTCCTACCAGATTGATGACACTTTGGTTGTGTTTTGTAATGCACTGGAACGGTTTCGTGTTTTTTGTTTGCTCCGGATTGCGAATCAATCAAATGTGTTTGGTCCAAGGGTTTTCAGCCCAGGCGAGGGTGTTGGAAATAAATCATCATATTTCGTTCGTCTTCTTTTTGGTGGTGGTGGTGGTTGACCATGCGGCACCTCGTCGACCGGGACAGTTGTCCCGAGTCTAATTTGATTAATATTTATACGAGCGTCGAGAGCGGAGCATTAATTGTCCACTAAATGGTGCAAAATTGCAACGAAGCGAAGCCGCTGGATGTTGGATAGAAAAGCGAAAAAAAAGTTGTCTTTCAAATACAGATGAATGTGTTGTACATGGAAATATTCAAATAACGGAAGGGACGCTTGTCCGCTGTCCGAAGGTCCACTGAATAGATGAGTGGTTAGCAAATAAATTCAAATTAAAATGTTTTACGAACCACGCTCTGCTTGCTTGTTACGTTTAGATGGGGTGGATGTATGTGGGTGGGGCGAAGGGATGCTTGTGTGTCCTTTTTCCGGGCTAAGGGCATTGTTCAACTGCTGCTGCTGAATGAACCGTTTGGTAGGAAGAATTTTTGCCAATTATTTACTCTATTCATCTATCGAGCCGAGTGATTCGACGATTCCAAACAATAGATCATACAGTGATTGTCTCTTCATGACACATGTGAGCTGAATTGAGTCGCTGCAGTCGTCGATTTCCAACGACGACGATGACATTCAAGTTTAAGGTCCAACAAAGAGATGAAAGGAAGGTCCATTTTGGGGTAAATATAACGAAGGGCTGCATTGAAAGCATCGTATATTGCATTTGCATGAGCATTTTGCATTGTTTCGGAGTAATGTCAAAGGTTATGTTACTGGAAAATTGGTTTATGTTAACTCAAGTACAGTCAACCGTCTGAACTTGATTCCATTGATTATGGACTAGAAAATCTGATATTCATATATTCATGTATGAAGTCCGAGCGAATCAGAGAGTGTGTTCATATTTCCGATATATGTTTGTTACTATCATATTTAATAATCTCTGCACCCTCGAAACTTATTGGCCAGTCCCGTTTCAAAGTCCACTGTCCGCGCTCCATTATCTGAGACACATATTTCGTGCATGTTTACGATTAGTTCAGATTTTTTAGATTGGCCAGAAGCATCTTAAATTGAATCTACAGTGTCTAGAAGCGGCCAATTTGCATAACAATGTCGCTTCAGCAGTCGATATATACATATTCACCGATGGCCAATTGTGTCCTTTTCCTTTTCGGTACAGCTAGGAGCTGCATGCCTAGACAACGCAACAGCAGCTAAAGTAGCAAAAAATATGAGCCGAAATAAAATATTTTATTGCAAACAATCTCTGGCACCCCACCTTTCCGTGCTTTTCTTTTCGCTCCTTCATTCAATATTATCCCGATTCCTGGACCGTGTATACACGCAATGACACACCAACCAAGTCGTCGCTTATCGGTGTTATTATTTATAATTTACGAATTTTCACAATTTATTGACACTATTATAAACACAATTTGCATAGATTTGCATACCAATAATAGGTCGCTTGATGCGATAATTTTTTTTCCTCCCAACACCGTCGTCTACAATCATGTTTTAATCAAATCTTTGTCCGCTTCGTCGTCCCCCTCCCTAATCGTGGTACCTAAACGAATTTCTCTTCCATTTGCACACGAGGAGGGTGAAACGTGAAGCAACCGTATCAAAAGCGGCTCGCCGGCCCCGCGTTTTGGTTCAACTAATTGATTGCGATAGTTTGACATTGTAATCAATTTTCGGTGGTTTAAAGGATCCCGATAGGAGCGTACAAAAAGTACATCCCGTCAAGTGTGCAAGCGGAAAAGTGACGCGTCGTCACAACCAACGAGATCTGTAAAACGATGATATGAGGAATCAAGTGCGGGTGAGGTCCTGCCTACCCTTTTACGTGTGTTCTGGTCTGATGGAAAACTGTCACTCGAAGACAATTGCAATGAAAGCAAGTCACATCTGGTACCATTGTTGTGACCGTGTAATGCGAAGCACAGGATTGAATTTAAAGCCGGTGTAAAATCCTCCGCTATGATTGACATTACCAAAATTGATCCCCCATTTGATTCTGTGACAGTGTTGCTTTACTTTTCCAGCAATTTGGTTTGAACGCTTGTGACGACAGACTTGCATCAGAGATAGGGTAGGAGTACTGAATATGGTAATGGCCAGAAGCAGCCATATTCGGGGAACACGGCTGGTGTGGTAAAATATTTCACTTGAGCTGTTACCTGGGTAGCTGGGGAAGTCGCTAAGAATATTGTGCTGGGCACCATCTACAGAACGATGTCCTACACAGCTCGGCTCTTTGATCACAATTGCGGTACGTTCATTGCACATTTGTTGCACACTTTGGCACCCAAGTGACGCATTCAAACTGTAAAATCTGGCAGCTTTGTTAATTTTTGTCACTGTCAGACCGAACAAATAAGCACAAGTTTAACGTGAATGGCACTTTATCGGCACAATAAGCCACGCAATGAACCGAATTGGCACGAATCAGGTGCATAGAGTGTTCAAAGCGACTTACCCCTGTCTGTTACAAATTTTCTTATCCAGCTTTTTACGAGCCATAATGGCGGACGTGTTCGTAATATTTGAACAGCATTTTTGACATTTCCCTAATACATCGCACGTTTTCCTTCCGTGCATTTTTTTAGTTTTACCGTGAACGCGCGAAAAGAAAACGTGCGATGTATTAGGGAAATGTCAAAATTGCAGTTCAAATATTACGAACACGTCCGCCATTATGGCTCGTAAAAAGCTGGATACGACATTTGCGATATGTTGTCGAGCATTGTCAAGCAGTGGAATAATTTTATCATGACTTTTCGGGTATTTTTCTCATAGTGCGCTACTCAAACGAATCAATTGTAGCCTGTACCGATGGCCCGTAATGGCATTGCAGCATTGTGCTAAGCAAAAATTAATAATTTTGTTATTTTTAACAAAATTGTTAATTTGCTTATTGTTATTAATAATTTTTGCTTAAATAGTGAAATTGTTGTTGCATAGTAGACGATTACTAAATGAAAATTATAGAAAAAGCAATGAGTACTAGTGCTAGTGGCAAAGTAATATTTCCCGTAGTCAGTCCTCCAGCAATTCCTACCCGGTACCAGCCTGGTTACGCTTCTTTGAAGCGATCAAAGGAATCAAAATTCAAACAGTGCCAAGTCCTGTTATGTGCAACGACGACCTGATTACGGAAAGTTCGGATGCGGCCAGGCATGCGAAATAACAGCCGTACTCGATGTATTGATGAATGGTGAACATTGTGGAACTGTCGACAGAAGCAAGATAATGATTGAGGATGGTGGTTGCAAACTTTAGACGAGGTAAATAAACATCGCAAGTGCTGAAAAACGGCAAAGCAGCTGAAAAGGACGGTATCTCTGTCGAACATTCTTCAGTAGTTTTGCCAGTAGCGTTGCCTGTTGAACTTTGCAGCGCCATTCCAAAATGTCTAAGCCTAGTAGACGATAACGGTTTTGATACAGGAAAAGTTGCTAAGGATCTCTTCAGGGCAAATCCTTTAGGACGATACGGATGATTCTTTTTTGAAAGGGGTTATGATAGGGCTGCCAAATCACATTTGCATTTTCAAGCACAGGACTGCCTAACGCACAATATAGCGATTTTAAACAGTGAGGATTTTTGAAATCTCTCTCAATTTTAGCAATGAACCCAAGTTGTCGGGATGCTTTCGAAATAATAGCAGAATAGTAAAGGTTAAACGTAAGTTTGGAATCTAGTATGATTCCGAGGTCGCTAACTTAGTCTAGTTCAACTTGCACAAGTTCACGAAGACGTCTGGTAATCCTTGCAGCTGGCAACAATCGTCGATGGAACGCACTGCATATGTTCAGCTCGTGACAGACCTTCGGTAAATTGCGAGAATGCAACATACAAACCCACCATTCGTTTATAGACTTTAAGGCGACGCACGATTCAGTTAAGGTAAAATGAGTCGTTATTGATTTTGTACATTTCTAAAGCAGTTTGTGTTTGAAACCAAAGTTCTCCTCATGAAAATTTACTCACTGTATTCAGATTACCAAAAAGAATGCAGTGAACACATTTTTAAATACAGAACTGCTACCGAAATTGGGCTTTCCGACGAAAAGATAATGACTGCTAGTTTCCCGTTAAACAAAATAACATTTTAGTATCATCATTCTGTTATTCTTTGATCCCAATGCGAGCTGTCAACGTATTTGGACGTGTTTCTCAAGCTCTCAATAAACAAACGAATCGTTTACTCGCTGTCTCTGGATATCGGTACGGACTTATCGCATTCTTTTTCGCATAGGGTATGTTGCTGCTTCGTCGTAATTGCCTATTCCCGTCCTATCCAACACAAATTATAAAAAATATCATCATTTTTATGACACACAATGCAAAACTAGTTATTCCCTAATATTTTAGTTTGTTGTCTACCATACGCGATCAATCAAAGTGAGCTGAGATCTATTTAAATGCTTTTTATCATTGAAGAAGTCCTTCCAGCCAAATTTCCTATGTTTTTTCGTGCGACGAAGAAGAAAATGTCGGCTAATCGTTTTAATTTCCGTCATTCATAAATGAAAATAACTCACGCAAGGCTATCCCAAGCAACAATGTGAGTTTTATTGCACTCTTATGGCGGTCTTCAAGGTTTTCAATTTTTGTCTTAAATTCCATCATTAGTGTATAATAAAACCCAAATTGTTACTTGGGTTGTCGTTATTCTACGTCCAGGAAAACTTGTCTGACCTGCAGAAATTTTGCAGATTAACATTTGTCATGCCGTCCTACACAAATACATGCGCGTTAGCTTCGTAAACATTGTTGTGATTTTTAGTTCGGACGATGAAAAATTTTGATGGACGGATTTTAAAACGGTACGACGAATTTAAGAAATAAAGTCAGTTGCGTAATTTCAATAATATGCTTTAATAATCGGTTTTCAGTGATTTCAAAGTTCACGGATCGGAAGGTAATCCATCCAACAAATGAGGAAAATTAGAATGACTTTACTTACTACGACGGGAATCACAAATAAACCCTACGTCGATTTTGCAAGTGCCTTTCTGGTGACGTTTTTGTTCTATATGAAATCCGGCCCGAGGGCCTTGGCCGCGGTGAATCAAGCCGCTCTTCTTTGGGGGAATTACGGGAATGATTTCGACTAGGCGGTGCTGCTAGATAGAGTTAGTAGGATTGTTGCACTAGCCCCATAACTGTCCCGTACTCTAACGGCCGGCTGTGAAGTCTGTCGATAAAGGAGGGTCAAGTCTTAGAAAGACGTTTAAACCCAAGGCTTTGCTTTTTTCGAAGGATACCGGATTGGACCCCAATAGAGAAAGTAGTGGACTGGTAGTGTTGTTGATTTTTCGAAGTGTTGTTGGTGATACCCAAGAATGGAAAACTCCCAGACAACGTTTTCTTCATTGGTCGTTCATTGTAAAATCGCTGCAAGGGTGTACAACGCTGGCTGCCGGAATTGCGCCAATGTCCATCCTATCAACCCGGATGGACGATGCAACCAACCCTCGTGCCGCTGGCAATGAAAGAGGGTCGCACCCAACAAGGACATCGAAGTGCAAGAAGTTCAAAGCGGAAGAGGAGAAAATTCGGATCAAGGTAAACAATCGAAGTATGAATTTCGTGAAAGCAAGGAAAGCAAACGAACAAATCGTATGCAACTGAAGTGAGCACGCGAGATGGTCTGAAGGAGGATGTAAAGGACCGGGAAATAAAGTTGTTGCGGCACGAATTGGAAAGGTTTAAGGGACTGGAAATGGAACTAGCTGATTTGAAGGTTATGAAGAAGAAGAATAAGAACAAGAACAAGAAGGAACGGAAAATGCAAATTGAAGAAGAGGAAACGGAAGAAGACGGAAGTAAGGTAGTACAAAAGAGAAAGCAAACAGCTACGAAGTCGGCCAGGTCAATATCAGGATCATCCCCTCCTCACAAGAAGATTGGAAATACGGAATTGAATTTCTCGCAAACCGTCAAGAAAGTTTTTATGTAATCCTCCGGTAGCACGTTGGAGGACTATCACGATCCTGACGTAATCCTCGAAGGACCCGTTGGACGAGTCACCATGTCTAACAACTCTAGTGCCCTTTATCTGCCCCCTGATAAACTCATCGAAGACCTGACCAACACCCTCTATACTATATTCAATACAAGTGTTCATCCCATAATTCTAATGGAAGATTTGAATGTTCTTCACGAAGCTTAAGTATCCTATAAATCAAACCATATTGGAAACTGCGATCCTGTCGTTTGCCGTTGATAACAATCTGGTAATCTGGAATTAAATCAAAAGAAAACTAATCCAATTTAATTCTACTATGTATAATTATTCTTGACAGATACGTATTTCACCTACGACTTGCAGGCTTTCTCAGTGTCTGTTTTCGAACTCAGAATTCAGTCAATCTGGTAATGTTGAACTCTGGAGAAGGAACTAGATTAAATCCAATTACTGGAAACACATCCGCCATTGACCTAACTATTGTGTCGATAAAACTGGCGTATAGACTAAAAT
Source organism: Sabethes cyaneus (assembly GCF_943734655.1). Taxonomy (NCBI): domain Eukaryota; kingdom Metazoa; phylum Arthropoda; class Insecta; order Diptera; family Culicidae; genus Sabethes; species Sabethes cyaneus. Next base: position 127,089,816 of record NC_071353.1, on the reverse strand, counting down.
AGTCAGTAAATGCAGACTGTAGGAGTAGCGACCCTATCGACTTCTCTATCGAAATCTAGGATAGAGGATCCCAGCAGGAACGAGGAAGACGATGATGTACATTGCCAAGGCTATAAACCTTCCGGTTATTTTGGATGCGGCATTATCTTGGTCTTGGTCTTGGTCTTGGTCTTGGTCTTGGTCTTGGTCTTGGTCTTGGTCTTGGTCTTGGTCTTGGTCTTGGTCTTGGTCTTGGTCTTGGTCTTGGTCTTGGTCTTGGTCTTGGTCTTGGTCTTGGTCTTGGTCTTGGTCTTGGTCTTGGTCTTGGTCTTGGTCTTGGTCTTGGTCTTGGTCTTGGTCTTGGTCTTGGTCTTGGTCTTGGTCTTGGTCTTGGTCTTGGTCTTGGTCTTGGTCTTGGTCTTGGTCTTGGTCTTGGTCTTGGTCTTGGTCTTGGTCTTGGTCTTGGTCTTGGTCTTGGTCTTGGTCTTGGTCTTGGTCTTGGTCTTGGTCTTGGTCTTGGTCTTGGTCTTGGTCTTGGTCTTGGTCTTGGTCTTGGTCTTGGTCTTGGTCTTGGTCTTGGTCTTGGTCTTGGTCTTGGTCTTGGTCTTGGTCTTGGTCTTGGTCTTGGTCTTGGTCTTGGTCTTGGTCTTGGTCTTGGTCTTGGTCTTGGTCTTGGTCTTGGTCTTGGTCTTGGTCTTGGTCTTGGTCTTGGTCTTGGTCTTGGTCTTGGTCTTGGTCTTGGTCTTGGTCTTGGTCTTGGTCTTGGTCTTGGTCTTGGTCTTGGTCTTGGTCTTGGTCTTGGTCTTGGTCTTGGTCTTGGTCTTGGTCTTGGTCTTGGTCTTGGTCTTGGTCTTGGTCTTGGTCTTGGTCTTGGTCTTGGTCTTGGTCTTGGTCTTGGTCTTGGTCTTGGTCTTGGTCTTGGTCTTGGTCTTGGTCTTGGTCTTGGTCTTGGTCTTGGTCTTGGTCTTGGTCTTGGTCTTGGTCTTGGTCTTGGTCTTGGTCTTGGTCTTGGTCTTGGTCTTGGTCTTGGTCTTGGTCTTGGTCTTGGTCTTGGTCTTGGTCTTGGTCTTGGTCTTGGTCTTGGTCTTGGTCTTGGTCTTGGTCTTGGTCTTGGTCTTGGTCTTGGTCTTGGTCTTGGTCTTGGTCTTGGTCTTGGTCTTGGTCTTGGTCTTGGTCTTGGTCTTGGTCTTGGTCTTGGTCTTGGTCTTGGTCTTGGTCTTGGTCTTGGTCTTGGTCTTGGTCTTGGTCTTGGTCTTGGTCTTGGTCTTGGTCTTGGTCTTGGTCTTGGTCTTGGTCTTGGTCTTGGTCTTGGTCTTGGTCTTGGTCTTGGTCTTGGTCTTGGTCTTGGTCTTGGTCTTGGTCTTGGTCTTGGTCTTGGTCTTGGTCTTGGTCTTGGTCTTGGTCTTGGTCTTGGTCTTGGTCTTGGTCTTGGTCTTGGTCTTGGTCTTGGTCTTGGTCTTGGTCTTGGTCTTGGTCTTGGTCTTGGTCTTGGTCTTGGTCTTGGTCTTGGTCTTGGTCTTGGTCTTGGTCTTGGTCTTGGTCTTGGTCTTGGTCTTGGTCTTGGTCTTGGTCTTGGTCTTGGTCTTGGTCTTGGTCTTGGTCTTGGTCTTGGTCTTGGTCTTGGTCTTGGTCTTGGTCTTGGTCTTGGTCTTGGTCTTGGTCTTGGTCTTGGTCTTGGTCTTGGTCTTGGTCTTGGTCTTGGTCTTGGTCTTGGTCTTGGTCTTGGTCTTGGTCTTGGTCTTGGTCTTGGTCTTGGTCTTGGTCTTGGTCTTGGTCTTGGTCTTGGTCTTGGTCTTGGTCTTGGTCTTGGTCTTGGTCTTGGTCTTGGTCTTGGTCTTGGTCTTGGTCTTGGTCTTGGTCTTGGTCTTGGTCTTGGTCTTGGTCTTGGTCTTGGTCTTGGTCTTGGTCTTGGTCTTGGTCTTGGTCTTGGTCTTGGTCTTGGTCTTGGTCTTGGTCTTGGTCTTGGTCTTGGTCTTGGTCTTGGTCTTGGTCTTGGTCTTGGTCTTGGTCTTGGTCTTGGTCTTGGTCTTGGTCTTGGTCTTGGTCTTGGTCTTGGTCTTGGTCTTGGTCTTGGTCTTGGTCTTGGTCTTGGTCTTGGTCTTGGTCTTGGTCTTGGTCTTGGTCTTGGTCTTGGTCTTGGTCTTGGTCTTGGTCTTGGTCTTGGTCTTGGTCTTGGTCTTGGTCTTGGTCTTGGTCTTGGTCTTGGTCTTGGTCTTGGTCTTGGTCTTGGTCTTGGTCTTGGTCTTGGTCTTGGTCTTGGTCTTGGTCTTGGTCTTGGTCTTGGTCTTGGTCTTGGTCTTGGTCTTGGTCTTGGTCTTGGTCTTGGTCTTGGTCTTGGTCTTGGTCTTGGTCTTGGTCTTGGTCTTGGTCTTGGTCTTGGTCTTGGTCTTGGTCTTGGTCTTGGTCTTGGTCTTGGTCTTGGTCTTGGTCTTGGTCTTGGTCTTGGTCTTGGTCTTGGTCTTGGTCTTGGTCTTGGTCTTGGTCTTGGTCTTGGTCTTGGTCTTGGTCTTGGTCTTGGTCTTGGTCTTGGTCTTGGTCTTGGTCTTGGTCTTGGTCTTGGTCTTGGTCTTGGTCTTGGTCTTGGTCTTGGTCTTGGTCTTGGTCTTGGTCTTGGTCTTGGTCTTGGTCTTGGTCTTGGTCTTGGTCTTGGTCTTGGTCTTGGTCTTGGTCTTGGTCTTGGTCTTGGTCTTGGTCTTGGTCTTGGTCTTGGTCTTGGTCTTGGTCTTGGTCTTGGTCTTGGTCTTGGTCTTGGTCTTGGTCTTGGTCTTGGTCTTGGTCTTGGTCTTGGTCTTGGTCTTGGTCTTGGTCTTGGTCTTGGTCTTGGTCTTGGTCTTGGTCTTGGTCTTGGTCTTGGTCTTGGTCTTGGTCTTGGTCTTGGTCTTGGTCTTGGTCTTGGTCTTGGTCTTGGTCTTGGTCTTGGTCTTGGTCTTGGTCTTGGTCTTGGTCTTGGTCTTGGTCTTGGTCTTGGTCTTGGTCTTGGTCTTGGTCTTGGTCTTGGTCTTGGTCTTGGTCTTGGTCTTGGTCTTGGTCTTGGTCTTGGTCTTGGTCTTGGTCTTGGTCTTGGTCTTGGTCTTGGTCTTGGTCTTGGTCTTGGTCTTGGTCTTGGTCTTGGTCTTGGTCTTGGTCTTGGTCTTGGTCTTGGTCTTGGTCTTGGTCTTGGTCTTGGTCTTGGTCTTGGTCTTGGTCTTGGTCTTGGTCTTGGTCTTGGTCTTGGTCTTGGTCTTGGTCTTGGTCTTGGTCTTGGTCTTGGTCTTGGTCTTGGTCTTGGTCTTGGTCTTGGTCTTGGTCTTGGTCTTGGTCTTGGTCTTGGTCTTGGTCTTGGTCTTGGTCTTGGTCTTGGTCTTGGTCTTGGTCTTGGTCTTGGTCTTGGTCTTGGTCTTGGTCTTGGTCTTGGTCTTGGTCTTGGTCTTGGTCTTGGTCTTGGTCTTGGTCTTGGTCTTGGTCTTGGTCTTGGTCTTGGTCTTGGTCTTGGTCTTGGTCTTGGTCTTGGTCTTGGTCTTGGTCTTGGTCTTGGTCTTGGTCTTGGTCTTGGTCTTGGTCTTGGTCTTGGTCTTGGTCTTGGTCTTGGTCTTGGTCTTGGTCTTGGTCTTGGTCTTGGTCTTGGTCTTGGTCTTGGTCTTGGTCTTGGTCTTGGTCTTGGTCTTGGTCTTGGTCTTGGTCTTGGTCTTGGTCTTGGTCTTGGTCTTGGTCTTGGTCTTGGTCTTGGTCTTGGTCTTGGTCTTGGTCTTGGTCTTGGTCTTGGTCTTGGTCTTGGTCTTGGTCTTGGTCTTGGTCTTGGTCTTGGTCTTGGTCTTGGTTGGAAGTGATAAAATTACTGCTTCCCAATAGGTCTTGAAATATTTGAGCAGCTTGAAGTTACTCCACTGTGATGTCCCAAAAGTAAAGCGTACTGGAAAAATGAGTAAAATCTTCTAACTTTGAGCGATTGTATGAATATGCTGTTAGATTACACTCAAATATGAAGTTCTGTTACGAAAATGTGCAGTCGTTTTTTGGTCTCTTTTTGTTTTTTGTGTTATCGTGCTACTTGATACCATGTAATCAAAATATTCAAAATACTTATGATGACGCAGTATTTCCTAAAGTTAAGAATAACCTTCTAAAACGAGTTTTAAGCATTTCATTTACTGCTCGTGTTTGGAATTGGCCTTAGCCTTGGGCAAGTCTTCAGTACAATATATAGGACATTAATAAATCCCATGATGTGAGGTTTCCCGGTTGAACGTTTATGTTTATATTTATTCTTAGAATTTTTTTTCACTCCCTTACCTTCCAGTAAAACGTAATCTTACATCATAACATTATATGTTGGAACGTAAAATACTTGTTTATGCGTTATCATATTAAACGACCCAATTTATTAAGATCAGAGAAGCATTTACACTTAAAATGAATTTATTTAGCTATCAAATTTTTTAGCAAAATAAGACAGCACTTCGTGCGGTACGGTTTTGTTTGAAATACAAGTGAATATTAGTTTACGTTATGCAACAAAATACCTCATAAAAACCGTACGAAAGTAGCCTATATATTTCAGTTAATCAACTGCGCAACAAATATCCACTCCTTTCTGGCTTTATGTCCTTTTTACGATTAGACAAAAAAAATAAAATAATTCAAACAATCGCCTCTGGCCATTGTCCCCGGCCGTCGTAGCGTGGCACACTACCAGATTATTGCTCGGGACATTGGGCAGTAAAAATGCGCTGCTGCAATAACAACTAAAAGCAAAACAAATAAAAATGTACTAAAATTCTCCGTTCCTCAGAGAATCCTTCCGGTTATTTTAGGAGCTAAACCACGTCCTACAGGTCGCACCCGAAAATGAAAATAAACAGTTTCATAATCGTAATAACCCATAAAAACCTTTTTCCCGCGTGAAAGAAAAAGAAATTCTTCCAGCTTTACCGGTCCCAAGCAACACAACAAAAAAACAAAGCACAAGGCTTGGCCTGCCCGCTGCAGCAAATTAGATCATTCCTATGCTACGCTCCAGGAATAAAGTGTTAATTTTGATTTTGCGACATCGCCTTCTAAGTTGTTTTATTTCCTTTTTCCGGCCTGAAAATTGTAGAAAAACCAGCCGCGTCACCAGTCGAGGGAAAAATGCAACCCTTTTCTCCTAAATACCGCGCGCGTTCGATCGAAGGTAAACAGAAACCATCACGGACGCAGCTTTTATGCGCGGTTTATGAGTTTTTTTTTCCCTGTTGTACCTACCTCTTGGAACAAAAATGTTCGCAATGAGTGTCCCTGCTGGTGGTGTAGCAGACTGTATCGTAATGCCCATCCCGAATTACTACAGGAGTGTCGAGTATGCAAATAATTTAATAAAAGAGTGACATTTTACCGCGCGGAGCAGATTTTATTGGCGAAGGACTCTAAAATGCGTAAAATTTTACGTGATTCTCTTCAGCCAGACTGATGAAGGGGGAATAGAAAAGGGAAAAATAACTTTCTTTCGGAGGTTTATGCAGCAACGTTTACGTGAAGAAATGGTGCAATTTAAAACTTTTTTGAATATTTAAACCTCAATTTTTGGGGGAGCTTTTGTCATCAAGGTGATTGCTAATGGGCAACTAAACATAATGAAAGAATGATAGCATTTAATTAAAACATTTGGCACCTTAACAGAACTTTATCTTAACCAAGCTCTTAAGTCTGATTCAGAACTCAATAATTGAAAGAAAACATTTCCTCATGTTTGCGATAATCCGGTAAGCCAGTGTGAACATCCCGTTCAATATTCAGGTGATTTTCACCCCGTATTATTTTGAACAGACCTTTGCTGCCCCAACTTTCACCCCACGAGTTTATGCACAACCAATACTTTGTCCCTTTCTCGACACCCCAACCTATGATTTTGATCGCATGTCCAGTCACCAACGGACCCCACACATGCCTATAGACGCCACTCTTGTAAACTCTAAAGTCTTCGTACATTTTGAAAGTTGCCTGAACTGGTCCATTCATGAAAATTTCCTCCATTATCCGTGATTCATCCATGGGAACCGAATAGGCTTCACGGCCGAAGCGAATATCCTGCGTTGCGTCCGTCTGATTGTAGGTCGCTTGACACGTTCTCACACACTTTGGAGTCGGAACCTGCTCATCCCGGTGTCGGCAAACGTCAAATGGGTACGGATGGCATCCACATCGGGAATTATGTGGTCCTCCACTAGAAACACCGTGTTCCACCCAATAAGTCCATGCAGGTCCCAGATCTCCACCGTCGCAACCATTTCCGCACTCCTTACAGCAAGCCAGTATATCGAACGCACCGAAAGTGAACTGAGCACTATCAGGCGAGTGAATGCACCACCGATCGGTCATGATTGCGGCAGCTGATATGGCCCAACAAGACCCACAGCATCCCTGGTTGCGGATTTCACCAATACTCGGACAATTCGGCCATCTTGTTCGTGCATCGAATGATTCGGGCAATTGCACTTCAGTTTTCAACACCAGAATCCCTGCCGGAAGTCGCTCCCTCTCCAGTTGCTCTAGTCGTACACTTCCGCGATAGAATGCAGGGGGCAACGGATTTCGGCCCGGAGTCCAAGTTTTTGTAAGATTGCGTATTTTGCTTATGATAGCATCGAATAACTGGGAAGACGATGACGACGACGAATTAAACAACGGTGATCCAATGCCCATACTGGTTTGACCTAGAGCGGCCCCAAGGCTCAAGGCCAGTAAAAGGAGCGTTCGAATCATTACTACGGTTCGGTGTGCACCCAACCGCAGTTCGAAACGTGACTGACTGGGGCAAGGGCTTCAAGAGTTTATATACGTTTTTGCGAATGTATTGATAAAGTACACAATTTACATATATCAGTTCGCTGCGAAAGCCAGCAGGTTAAGAAATTTGCTAATCAGCACGTGAATCAGCGGTTGACGTTGCGATCGGTCGAACAGTTCTGCTCCTGACTGACTGTTTTTCTCTGCTGATAATAGATGCATCGTTCAATGACCCAGGAGAGATTGAATGCTGGATTTCTTATTCTGTTTCTAATTGCTTTTTTGAACAGTTTGTGAATAAGTGCAAAATTCATGCTTTTAAACTAAACCGTATTTTTTCGTATAGTTTTGCGCTAACAATAAAATTTATTGAAGCACAACTTTTAAGACATTGACTTGCATGTTATTTATTAATTTTTATTTTTCTAATGTTAGCGAATTAACCAGCTAAGCACCAAACTTACAACTGTTTTGAATAATTCTATATAGATGAAACATAAAAGATTGAAATAAATACTAAATTGAAAAGCAATCTTTATACGAAATATATCAAAATCAAAATTACACTAAATTGAATTAAACTGAGTAAAATTAAGTTGAAAATAGTACAATAAAACAATGCAAAATAAAACCAAATAGGACAATATAAAGCTAAACCAAATTACATTTTAAACACACCAAAAATCAAATGAAAATAATGAAAGACATGATGGAACGTAATTCATAATAATAATGGAGCGAAAATGTTTTGTTAATTTCATTTTTTGTGTAGCATGCTCTAAAAGAGCACTTGGTTTTATATGACTACATAACGTGCCCAATTCTGCGCATAATTCTTAATTCTACGTTTCCTGCATTTCAGACAAAACTTACAAATTTCTGAAAACTGCTATTTTAATTAACACAACTAACAAAAAATTTGTAAATGCAGTTATTAATTTGCAAATGGTTGTGCTCGAAAAAAAACGCAACAATTTCGTTTGTGTATAACTTTCTATTGCAAAGATAAAAATTGATGCAACTTCTAATCTAATCTAATTCTAATTTTACACTAATGCAGCCAATTCTTGAAAGCATCCTGGAAAATGACGATGACTTGAATCAATCATTTTTCTTGTCAACGGCCAGGTCACCTGCGCAGCATGTACCGCAGAGAGAAATGATACCTAATTCCATTAAACTACTTGAAATCAACGAAAAGGAAGAAAGCGTGGACCTCCCGTACCAAACGCTTCCCATATAGATAATGATTTATTTACAGTCATTAGTAGTATCCAGGGCCGGCGCTAGCCAATTTGTCGCTCCACGCAAATTCTCAAAATGGCGCCCACGGAACAAACGAAAAACAGCCGGCGTTGCTGTGTTCAGACATTTTACTACTTACACACTCTCAAACGCACAGTCTCGTAGCGTTTTTTTGCATAACCACTCACGAGGCAAATAACTCGTGAGCAGCCAGCTGCCCGTGAGGGCGCACTGGGATACAGATTTTGCATTACTTTTTGTTTTCTTCTTCGTCTGACGCCCTCGATTCTACACGCGGGTAGGAGTGCGAGTCCTCGCGAGTGATCGGTATCAGTTGCTCAGGCTGCAATGACGTGCGAGAGCGATGACCGTGGCTGTTAGCTAAATGCGCACTCGCAAAAGTCGTTACAGTCCATGAATAACCAAGAACGGGAGTCCGAAAGGAATGCTTATACCGGTGTGTTCACTAGAACAAGTAGGGGTTCGCAACACTGCTCACAAACAACCGCCATTTCTTTTGAATAATTGTCGGTTTCTTGAAACCCATTATTAGAAATAATAAACCTTCAAAAGTGAAAAAGTTCGGTTCATATTTCCTGTTACTTCAGAAACTTCCTCATACCTTGCTACTTCATCGAAGATGAATCTGCTGATCTGCTGATTGAAAATCTCTCCCGGAAAATTTCTAAATAATTTAATATCATCAATGCCACTTTCCCACTACGTTTATCTGAGTGTTTTGATTGTTGTGTTCTTTTGCGAATAGATTTTCATCAGGAGGAGGTGGAGCGCAAACGGAAAGCGAAGAATGGTTCAGGCGTATGAAGTCTGAACCATGCACTGCAGGCACTACTAGGAATGATTTTCAAAGTACACTTGTCAAAAGTTGGGAGAGTACGATGTCCATGCAGTGAATCTGTGTTCTCTTCTAGAACTTCACGTACGCATAAGTTGGGTTGGAAACGAATAAAATGTTGACGGGTCATTCAGGTCGAGCGACAAGCCCAACTTCTACTGTTGTCTGCTTGGTGTTTACCGAACATGACCAACATTTTCGGACAACATGTTCGTACGTGTATGTATGAGGGCCTTTAGGAATAGAGAAACCCAACTTACTAGATGGCTCGACCAGGTTGAAACCGATTTGTTTGTATCGAAATGCTCAGCGAATTGGCGGCAAATAGCCCAGGACCCAATACAGCGGACAGTAAATCTAGATGCACCACTTGCCATCCCGGCTTTATGCTGCTAAAGGAGAAGGAAGAAAGTTTTATATTAACCACTTATTTATTTAATGCTACAATTTTATTTAATGTAGGCGGAATGGCGCCCCCTCGAAGTGGCGCTCCAAGCAGCTGCTTGTTTTGCTTAAGAGAAGCGCCGACCCTGGGAGTTTCTTTGCTAATGAAGGTTAAGTGATACTCCGGACCCTCGGGGATGAACTAATGGCATTTAGACCAAAAGCCAGGCTGCAATTGGCCCAGAATATAGCGTTTTATTTCGCTCTCTGAATATAGATTAGTCCACCTAAAATATTAGTTTTAATAATATAACACTTGAAAATAAAGTCGAGTGGTTGCCTAAAACTACAGTTGTAAGGTTAGGAACTGAAAACCATACGACCCCGCACCTCGTAACTTGGCTACTGAAATAATTCCCCGTCCCGGGGAAGGCAAACAAGGTGAGGGATCCAATCCGCACCTTTTAATTCGAGACGTGGCCAAAAAAGTCCATTCTTTCACCTAGTTCTAGTCTGCCCCTAGTCTGCTGGAGACAATGAAGCAGGCCGGACTTCGTGACTTCCAGATAAGGAAGGTGCCCAAACGAACCGGTATACATAATACGGTAACCAAATCTCGCGCCAGGACGCTGTACCGCGAATGGTTGGTTCAGTCGAAGTGCATCGTAATGGACGACGTGACGTACATTAAAGCGAACGCCAAGCAGATCACCGGCCTGGAGTTTTTCGTCGGCAAATCTCACCTAAATGTTCCGGAGAAGTTCCTGAAGAAGAAGATAGACTTGCAAAGAAGTACTTGGTGTGGCTTATAAATTTCGCCGCGGCCAGACGAATGGCCATATGTAACACCTACTTTTTACGTCTGAATATTCGGAAACACACCTGGAGACATCGAAATGGGGACTCTAGCTCTCAGATCGATCATGTCTTGATTGACGGTCGGCACATGTAATGTACGGTCTTTTCGGGGACCAAATATCGACTCTGACCATTATCTCGTCGTGTGTAGGATTTGTTTTTCGAACGCGGCGTATGCCCGTATTGTAAGGACGCTACGTTTCAACATCCAGTCGTTGACGGTAGATGGCGTGGCAGCGGAATACTTATCTTATCTTATCTTATTAATACCATCACAGCCACAATAAAGGATTCCTGGAAATAATTTTAATTATTTCTAATCAAAGAAATAATTCAAATTATTTTCTTGTCTGTATTAACATTTGCAGAATATCGGAGATATATTGCAAATGTTTAATCGGCCAGGCCAACTGTGAAGTATTGCCGCAAAGACGATCATACGAAATAAATCTTGTTTGAATAATTTATTCATACAAAGATGCATTTCAAAATCAGCAGGGGAAGAAAAAACGGGGACGTCTCGTACCAACCGTTTCTGATTAACTATAACTTTGTTTTCGTTGGGAGTATCTTTGCTAATAAAGGGTAAATGATACTCCGGACCTTCGGGGATGAACTTTTGCCCTTTAGACCAAAAGCCCAGCTGCAATTAGCCAAGGTTATAGGTTATTTGTTTTACAAAATCAAACGGACATTGCTGACGCGTAACTTTTACTATTTTATATACTCTTCATGATAAACTGTTTAATTTAGGTCAATTAAAATGAAAAATTCGCGACGTCAAAATTTTTCGCGTTCGTCCACGCTCGCGGTTTACTTCGATCCTGTAGATGGCGTGGCAGCGGAATACGCCAGAAAACTTGAAAGGGGTAGGTACGACACGTGGAAGACCGCGTAACAGCTGGAATGCCAGAGAATGACAGATGAGAAGAATCAGGCCAAGAGTCGCATGCTCACTGCGACTACACGTCAGAACAGAGAAATGTATAGAGTGACTAGAGCTGCGGAAAAAAAGAACTCACCGTCTAAAAAAAGCATGTACAAGGAGCACATGCTCGGCGGCGCAGAGGAGAGATTCACCAGCAACGACATACGTAGTGTCTATAAAACGGTGAGGTGCATGAATTGTGCCATGCCTGTGATTTGCTGACAACCTGTTTACTGACAAAATGGCGGATCAGCCAGGTGGAAGGGGTACTTCCAGAGGCTGTTGATTGGAGAGGTAAACACGGAGATCAGCAGAAACAGGATAAGAATTGTGAGCGATGGCCAAGCTGTAGAGCCACCATCACGAAAAGACCCAAGTAGCAAACATTAGGTCTATTCAGTTGAAGCAACCGGATTACGACCGAAATTAGTTATATTTCGGTTACCACAACAACTTTGTTACAACCGTGGTAGTAGGGGAGGTTAAAATGGCAATCAGTTAGCTGAAAAACAGTGAGGCTGCTGGGAAGGCCGGGATACCGTCTAATAAAAGCAACTAATAAATCAAATAAAGGGAACTAATAAAAGCACAGAACGAGAGGCTGTACGAAGCAATCCACCAGATCAGTGTCAGGATGCTGGTGGATTGGCTGGATGGCCTCATTTGCCCTATTTTTAAAAAAGGACATCGACTAGAGAGGAAAAACTGTCGAGACATTACATTGCTCAATTCTTCCTGTAAGGTGCTTTCTTATATACTTTGCTGTAGACTAAGACCTTTAGCGAAGTCCTTCGTCGGCGAGAACTAAGCTGGTTTTCGTGAGGGTTGTTCCACGGCGGCTCAGCTGTTTACGCTGCGTTAGTAACTAGACAAGTTCCGGGAGTACAACTTGCAGACTCATCTGTTTGAGGACTATAAGGCGACGTACAACTCAGTCAAACGGAATGAGCTGTGGCAGATAATGCTAGAATATGATTTTCCGACGTAACTAATTACGCTGATTCGTGCGACATTGCATGGGTCAAAATCATGCGTCAAAACAGCGGAGCGGAGCCGCTTTCGTGACCTTGAATGGACAGAAGCAAGGGGATACACTCTCTACCCGTGGAAAAGAACGAAACTATCATCACGACATCTCACATGCTTCATGATTTTGCAGATGACGTCAATATCATCGGAATCAATCGTAGAGGGAAGAGGCCTAGCCTTTTAAACGGGAAGCAGCGAGATTGGAACTTACCATCAACATCACCAACTCGAAGTATATGGTTATTGGCAGGGAACGTGGGAGTCCAAACGGTGTTGGTACCGAGATGCAGCTAGATGGGGAACTATATGAACCAGTTGAGGAATTCAAATACCTTGGTACGCTCGTGACATGTGACAACGATGGAAGCCGCGAAGTGAAACGACGAATTGCAGTCTTAATTCTATGGATTAAGTAGCCAGCTGAAGTCCCGTAATATGCAAATTCGCACAAAACCTGCGCTCTACAGAATACTAATCCTCGCGGTAGCCCTGTACGGACTTGAATCAAGGACGCAAAAGAGAGCTGACCAACGAGTACTTGGGGTTTTATGTGTAGAATTCTGCAACCAATACTTGGTGGCATAATGGAACACACTCTGTTTTCCATAGACGCATAAACCACGAGCTGTATATAGTAAACAAATATACTGATATAGTGAAGGTAGTACAATGCGGCAGGCTGCAGTGGGCTGGACACGTGACCAGAATGCACGACGAGAGAATAGCCGAAACTATTTTCAGCAGAGAACACGGAAAAGACCGTAGACTTCGGGGCAGACCCCGCGCCCGATGGATGTGCGCTGTTGAGGACAACGCACGGTAAGCTGGTACTCGAGGGGATTGGAGAATGGCAGCCCAGGACGGACTGCGCTGGAGGACCAATTGACGCAGGATCAATGACGAACCGTCGCCAATAAAGTAAAGTAAGTACTAGATGTGGCAGGCGATACGTGGGTGCGTCAAATTCCGCAAGCCGTGCATAATGACCGGCACTAGCAATGGCCTAATATATAAAGAATAATGCCTCCAGAAGCGCCTGCTGCCTTTCCTCTGGTCCCAGGAAGGTGACACTCTGGATTTGGCCGAATCTGCCCACGTGCTATTACGCGAAACCGGTGATGTGGAGTAGTGTTTCTGTGTCGACGAAGGCAAATCAGCCAAACTTCGCCCAATAGAAAAATTCTTAGCGATTATGAAGGTCAAGCTCCGGAAAACAAGGAAGGTCTTCAAAAACGATCAGGTTTTGAAAAAGAGTGCATGAAAGAGTGTAAAATAGATGGCGCAAGTGTTGCACAGGATTTTATAGGTAGCGTTAAGCCCAAAGTGTGGGCATTTATTCTAGGCGAGGAGGTTGAATAAACTTGCTTTGCAAAATCATAGCTAATATGTGTTTATTTATTCCCTGATAGTTTCAAAAACATCCCTCTTAAAATGAATTTTCGGTGATCATATTTGTCTATTGCAATTTTTTTCGAGTACAGAACCAAGCGTCCTACCAGCACGGTTGTTACAAAGTAGTTGTGGTAACCGAATTATGACTAATTTCAGGCATAATCCGGTTGCTTCAACTAAATGGACCTATAGTGTGCTACTTGAGCGCAGAATTAGTTGCGCTTACGATACCTACGAGCACAATGGAAACGAGGCTTAATGAATATGGGGTTGAATTTGTGTGTGGCCGAATAGACATACGACCGAATGGACGTGAGGTCGACAAGACCCAAGGTGAAATGAGTGACCAAGTGGTATTGAACTACTCATTTCTGAATCACTTCTCTTCCTCACCATTGCTTTTGTGCATAATAAAAATTGAGAAGTTAGTAGTGATTCGTAAGGTGTGAATTATGAGTCATGAGTCACGAATTGCGAGTTTTGAGTCGTGAGTCGTGAATCGTGAGTTGTGAATCATGAGTCGCGAATCTTGAATTGTAAATCGTAGGAAGCAGGAAGTGAGAAATAAGAAATGATATACCAGAAGTGAGAAGTAACTTGTGAGAAGTGAAAAGTAAGAAGTGAGAAGTGAGAAATGAGAAATGGGAAGTAATAAATGTGAAGTGACCAATGAACAATGGAAAGTATGATACTGTTACCGTTTCGCACTCTTTACCCTATAACACCCAGGTAGATCGAAATAAATTGAATGTATCGTGAAGCAGACTAGAGTTCGTGATGAATTTTGCATATAAATAATTCATAGGTTTAGGTTGGGTGAGCGTTCTGAAGCAAATGATGCATTATTATAAATATAAAAATTAAATTAAAATCGAAATTAAAAATAAATAAATAAATTAGGGAAAAATAGTTAGAAAGTAAAATTATTTCCGAGTAAATAAAATCGAGGGACTAATTAAAAAACACTCACGATGCAACGATACAAAACATAATCCACAACTCTACAAACACCAAACGAAATAAAATGTCAGTTCAATGGCTTAAAAAACGGCAGGAAATAGAAAGAGGAGTTTCTCGGAGGAGCGACAGTGGAGCTACCACCACTTTCGATTAGGTAGTTCACTAAGTCAGAACAAAAATTAATTAGCTCCGGCTATTCAATAAAAATTAGTTAAAATCTTTAACTTATTAAAGTAAGTGGTGCTTATTATATAGCACGATATTTGTGTATACGATCCGTGGCTCCGTGAAGTGGATTAGCATAGTCAGGACCCATTAATATTATTCGGCCTGAATACGCCGGCCAGGTTTACCGGCCCCTAGACGGTAGATCATCGAGTGATTGGAGAGATTCTTTGGAAAAACGCACCCGCGTTCGAACCCCCGCTTCTGAGGTCACACGCGCTCCAGGGGAGGCGGTGACAGGCCGGGGTGAAGCAGATAGTCCGAACCGAATATATACGTAGCTGAAACACCGCATCCGCGGTAGATCCCCTCCGCCTTTGAGGTCACACGCGCTCATAGGGAGGCGGTGACGGGCCGGGGTTAAGCAGTTCGATAGTGCAGGGAAAACTTCGCACCTGCAGTCGCAGTAAGCAGATCAATAGCCGTGTTCATCACAAGCAGCAACGGTCGGCCGACCAACAGCACCGGCAGCAGCAAACCAAAGCAAACACAGCATCGTGAGTAGAGTGGAAAAAAAAGTTAGGTTAATAAAAGATTGTAAAAGTTTAATTTAGGGTTTTGATCTCTTGATCCCGAAAGTAGACCCGGAGCCGACCCTGAAAGCCTTCGCGTTCTCAAGGTTGAGCTAGCCAGTGGGAAAAGAGGTCTTGAGAGCCCAGCCCCTACACGGTTCCCAGTGGTTCGACCAGGAACCTGGGGTGAACTTAGCCGAGACCCCTCCGGCCTCGGATGTAACAATACAAGTACCTCGAGTCTTATCGGCCTCGTGTCCAGTCTGCCTCATATCTTTTCTATTTCACGTCCGTTAGGCCTCGCATTCAGAGCTGCCACAAATACAGATATTTGTGCATGCATAAATTTGGGACCCATCAATTATTTCACTTGCTGTGATTTCTGGCTCTACTAATGTTCCTGAATTTTAAAGTACTTCATAAACTATTTATGTTATTTAAAAGATTAGATCGAGAAAATAAAATAATCCGGAGAAAATGGTAGGGTCCCAAATTTATGCATGCACAAATATCTGTATTTATGGCAGCTCTGCTCGCATTCATTTGGCCTCAGGTCCACTTTGTCTAACGTCCATTATGCTTGACATCTTTATCCCTGGCGTACTATGTCTTGCGTCCGTATGCCTAACGTCCATATGTATTGTGTCCCAATTGTGATTAATTCTGGAATCCATCGAAACGGCAATTCATCGACCAGAACAGATGAGGTTTTGTTGTTGACCGACGAAGAATCTAGCTAAAACTAACTCCCGGCAAGAGATGAAGGCCTTCTTATGGCATTATTAGATGAGAGAATTTCGTTTGAATACAGAATACAACGTGCTACAGCGACCCTTGATTTCGTTGTTGACGAATTTGTTGGTGCTAGTATGTCTAATAGCCATTAAGAGAATTAGCGAAGGGTTCCCGATGAAATGTTTCCAGATACAATGGATCAAATTTTAAGAGAGCCATCAAGGAGCTGATATCGTGGATGAATCGAACTAACAACGAATGTGCGAGATCGGCTGCAAGCAGCACAATGAAGTGAGACTTTAATTTTTCTGGGACTTCCCATGTCGGTGGTTTTTGGGAGAGGATGGTTTGCTCGGTGACGGAGACGATCAATGCACTTGATGATGGTAGTCATCTTAATGAAGAAGTTTTGTTGATCTTTCTGCTTGATGCGGAAAACTATGTAAACAGTCGGCCAGATCTCAGCAACCAGTAGCTTAAGCTTTGAAATATGGTCAAGTTAGTCAAAGCTCTTGTGGATGGATGTACGGACCATCACAGAAAGATTGCGCGACGTTTTCAGTATTCGGTAAACCAGGAAGTTATCAACGAATAGCAAACGTATTTGTCAAACAGTTTTGTTAAAAGGAGAATCAGCAGTCAATGGCTTGATCCGGCGAAGAGTAGCCAACCCGGCGGTTCTAGAGGATCTCAATGATAAATTCGGAACCATCAATAAAACGGTACGAAGTAACGGGTTGAAAGTGCTGAGTTCACTGGATGTCCATGCTTTCACTGTACTCAAAATTAGCCTGCCACGAATTAAGAAGCCGGTCTGTAACCTTCGTTGATTGTCCACGTCAAATAAATAAAAGTAAAGTCAATAACAAGTTCGGATTGATTTATCGAATAAAGCTATATGATTAAACAGATATTTACTACAATTTTAAATTCTGCGCATAGACCAGTGAATACTGAAAGACAACACAAACATATTAAAACTAGTAATTAGTAACTTAGGCCATTACAAATATTTAATAAAGTTTTTGTCCTTCCGATGTTGGGTAGCAGGAGGGGGCCTGTCCAAAATACATAAATCACCCTATTTACGTAATTATTTTCTATTTCTGTACACATAGAAAGAGTAAATTCAAAGAATTGTTTTTGCCGATTTACGGAAATTCCATTGTTTCAATTTTTATTTCTGTTTCGTGCTAGAAGCGTAAATAAGCAGTATACTCATTTTTCGAGTTTTTCAAGCAATGGCCTTATTGATGTGAAAGTGTGAAATTGATTGAAAATTAAAATAATTAAACGTTGCAGTTTAAACTGCATCAAAGCCGCTACAAAACGGCACTGCATTTCATAAATTTATCTAACACTAGTTTTTGCCGTACTCAATACGATTAGTTGATTGCGTTTGAAAAATGTTCATCGTCTTGCCATTAGGATTGAAGAACGAATAAATGGCAGTTCGCAAATGCACATTACCAGCGAGGATATGAATTTCCTAAACCATGCCGTTGTCGAGCTTCATCAATAACTGCAAACCGAATCATTTGTCATTCGATCGATTTATCTTGCAGAACAATTTACCCTGCGATGATGAACACGACTGCCAGAGCATCAATTCCATTTTCAATTCCTAATGATGGCAGAGTTTAAAATTTAGATTGACATCCTTTTTACCGCAAAGTGATCGGCCCGTATCAAAGAAGGGTTGATTATGACTTCTCGCTCATCCCTCCCGGTTTTTTTTTTCGTCTTTTTCATGTGATGCACCTAGATTAGCCAACCCTAATCTGCGATGGAACTTAGCAGTCAATTGGAAACAACCGGGGAAGGGGAAGAAGTATATCTTGGCAAACATTGTCAAACTGTCAAACCGGCCGGTGATGGCCGGTTACGAACGTCGGGACGAAGGAAGGTAATTTATGATGGCATTGGCAAGCAGGAGAAGCGCGCATAAAACGTGGTTTTAATTTTCGAAAATGGAACTTTTGAGAGTGCGGGCACAAGCGAACCTCTTTGCCGGAAGTTAACGATCAATTAAAAGCACCAGCACGGAGTGCCTGGTTGTTGACTCTTCGAGTTCGAGTCGCAACTTTATTATTATCTTGCCTGGATGGACAGTCGAACACACCCCGAAAATCCGGGGAATGGGAAATTCGCTCCGAACAGCCAAGACATAATATTGCCATAAAATTCTTACTAGACTTGTAACTTGTAAGACCGAGCTGCAAAAGGTTAGTTCTCCGCTGTATATATCGAACCGACAACGAGTCAAGAGTTGATGATTAATGAAAATGTGTTGCTTTTTGTCCAGCTAATAAAAGGATTATGACTAAGTTGTAAAACTTGTCAACAATGTGCAAGACGAGCGATAAAAACTTTTTCGATTCCGCTACTGGCTACTATCCCGAATGCATTTTAAGGACGGCAAACGATTCTTGAACGAAAAACCGTTGTACTTTTTATGTTATTCCACAACACTCGACGGTGTAATTATGATATGTACTTTACAGAACATGTTTCGACAGCAGGAATAACTCTAATGAGCACGCACTAGAAATCTACGAAAATTATCACCTTCTACGGCAGGGTTTCGGCCTTTCTCAACCGAAAGCTATAATTTATTACCCATTAGAACATAGTTCACACCTTCGGCGTTCGAATTGTTAACACCTGTCGGCTGTCATTTTTTTTTTGTCCAAATTACCGCGTTGTCTCCGTGCTTTGTTTTAATGAATCTCCGCGATTGCGATTGGAAATATAAACATATGTTTTGAAAAGTAGAAAATATTGGATTTACTTTTCACCGAGCTTCCGTGATAGACAATAATTTGTTCGCGAAGGCAATTAGTGTGATACACTGCCTGTACCGCAGGACACGCATTGCCGCGTTCCGGCGGCAGGCGACAGAAGTCAACCCGAACCGTATCGTTACTGCCAGCCACGTCCACAGTCGATGACGGCGCTGTGCCGTACCTGGTTGGGCGTCGAAGCGTGCCCGGACTTTCTTGACAAATTATACAGCCCAGATGGATGAATGGAGACCACAAAAAAAACTCACAGAAATATGTATACTCTTTTCAATGGGAGCTGCGGTTTCAGTGGCCTATGATTGATTATGGGTCGCACAGTTGTAATATCTCTATCTGGGATCTTCACATGCCAGATCGAAATAGGTGGCAATTGAAGTTGAAATTGTTTCTCGGATAATGACAGTCGGCTGTGCGCTTGAACTAGTAGTTTGTACTTGTCTGGTAAATTCGTTGTGGTTTCGTGGGTTAATAATTTACCGAAAAGTGGCAGGTAGGTATTGTGCTATTAAAGTTTGAAAAGTGGTTTCGGTTGTATGACCGAAGTTTAGAGTGATATCCGCGATAGATGGTATCTGGTACTATGCATTATGCACGTGGGTGTATGATTATACCAATTTTCTATTGAACAATTTTTGATAGCAGCCGTCTAGGAATGGAGGACGAAATTGCAGCGATCCTGGAGGCTTCCACCGAAATTAGTTCAACGGTTTTAATGTTATACTTTTGCTTTATGATAGCTGTCCAAAGCTTAATCCTGAGCATCCGATGACGGTTTTGTTTATGTATTGACTTTAGATGTTTACTTTTTAATTTAGAACTACAATATTTAGGCTCTCCTGATTAATCCGGTCCTCATCCTACTTTTATCAGGTCTATCAGGTTTATCATTATAATAAATAATAATGGTGTTCATCCTTGCGCAGGGGCCATGTTAATCTTCTTTGTATCGTTCCAATTTTAGTTTAAGTCCAGCCAAAGCTAGGACCAAATAATACTGGTGTCTCAGAACAATGGTAAATAGTGTATATTAAGTCATCAATACATTATCAAACTTAAAATCTTTGATTCATCCAAACTCAATATCGCTCGAAGTCAAACAATTACGGTTTTGATTGACAGTTCGACAGACCGACGTACGGCTCGCTGATGGATGGTACCTTGACATGTTCCACTCGTTACCCAATTCAAATCTCGCTGACATAGCGCGATAGCAACGAAGATTGATAACATCGCTGTGCGTCACCGGTCGTGATAGGAAGTGTGCGAAGCTGAAACCCATGAATAGTTAAACGACAACATGCTTATATATGCAAATTTGTACGTCCACGTCGCCTGCAGTGGGCGGAACTCTCATCGATCATACTCCAATTTCTTCGCCGTATCATCTTTACTCCAACCTCGAAGCGGACAAGGTTAATTGCGATCCTTCAGCCGGCGGCAGCAGCGGTATCACAATTCGGATACGGATAATGATCCTTTTCGGCGAGAAAAAGAAACGCCTTTTCTCGGTGTGGTTTTCCCATAGAATCTCGAATAAATTTGCAACAAGAGGGGTGAATAAAAATCGGCTCTGATTGACAGGTCGTAAAAACCGATAATAAGCTTCATTCAGCGATTTACACAGTGTGGCTGCGGGCAGAATTGTTTGACGATGCATCGAAAAGGGCTGCATTCAACAATTTCGAGGAACAATTCATAAATCACCATGTAAATGTGACATTCTGATGTAATTGGATATATTTAATCGGAAGGTTACAATGAACTGAGAAAAAAAACGTTCTCTCACTCTTCTTTTGCTTTCTTATATTGAAACCAGCAACAGTAGTAATAAAAATCATAGCTTAACAAAACTCGTAAATGATGCCGTTGTGTTTCAACGAAATGGCAATGAGTGATAACAAAGAAGCTTTATTTCCCTTCAGCGGTTTCGCATAACTCAACGTTAAACTCTTAATTTAATCCAATTTCGACGTTTCCAAAAACACGCAGCAGTAGTGAAACAATTTTTAATGACTCTAATAAGCAATAATTTTTACATCGCTTCAAGCGAAAAATATTAAACCTACTTTAATGAATCCGCCTCCGACGAAAAAAGGATTAATTTTCCATTTGCCCCTTTACCACCTTTTCCATCGAAGGAATTGTCCATATGGCCCCAGGGGAAAACGTCGCCGTTCCAAGTTTGCCTAGCAGCCTGCACAGGATACCTACGGTACAATCAGTGACTGACTTCGGTTACCTTTGCCTGAGCAAGACGTCAACGCGTTTCAACTCTTTCGCTTGGTTGCTTTCGACCCCTTTTGGGTGCAGAATTTTTTTCCCCCGACCAACCGATTCCATCGTCGTCATCGTCGGTCATAAAGTGGCATTAGCTATCCTCGCTGGTCGGGTTTGTCTTCCGTGGCCGATAGGCCGGCAGCGATTATTATTTACGACGATTGCCTGCCACTTTGCGTCGAAAAAGTTGAACCCATCCCGCAAAAAACAGCAACGACCGCACCGCACCGCAGTGTTTCTCGAAATTTACAAAGATTTGATTACCGCACCAGTAGAGTAGTCATCGTCTGACAGCAGCTGGAACTCCTCGTCTCCGCTTCTTGTCCGATGGGCGAAAAAAGGGTTAAAGCTAAGCTTCCGAAAATCGTATAAAAGTAATTTTCTTCCCCTGGAAGGAAACCTGGTGGATGCTGGTAAAACGTTTCTCGAATCGGGGAGGGTGTCTTATTCTTACGATGCGATGCATCGTACTATTATTATTATTGTGGATGCTGCCGACTTTGATGGGCCCTGGTCGCTGCATGAAATGATTTCCATTTTCATAATTTACGACCAGAAGACGGTTGTTTTATAGTTTATAGGAAGTAGAAAACAATTATTGTTATTTGCTCTGCCAGTCGTGGATTTGAATAATGTGAGATTGGTGAAAACGACGCAAATTGTTTAGGTCGGTAAAGGATGAAAACGGGAAACATATGACCTAAAATCGCCGAAGGATACAATTTAAATTATCCGCAGAAAAACTCGTATTCAATTTACAGCAAATCGTTTTTGCGTGTAAACAATTTACGTATCTGAAAATTCAAAATTTGGAACTGTTTAAAACGGAAAATCTCTTTGAGTGAAGAATTTTATACCGGTTGTAGTATTAAGCAAAGCAAAGTAGTTGCTTCAATCGAACGGAGAGTTTTTTTACAGACGCTTCCCGTTTGCTTTTCGACCTTCTCTTGTGTTGATGGCTTATCTTGTTGTTGTTCTACACTATTTATCCCTCGCTGTTTACTAATGCCTGAAAGAGCTGTTTCCAGCTGTCTACAAGCATCGATTTATCAGAAAATTGTCGTTCTGGATGAGCTACTGCTATCAATATCCCAACATGGCTTTTACCTGTCGTCAGGACAGATTCTCGTCAGCAGCCCGTATGTCATTGGATTAGCTACGTTGCCATGATCCTCCTGGTTTGCCTGTTCTTCGTTGTGCATACGTAGGTATACCTGTCGTGTGTTTCTCTGCAGATCTTGTTTGTTCCTCTCATCAAGATCTATCTTAACCAGTTCCACCCAGAAGCAAAGCCTTTGGTATAAACGTCTTTAAGATTTGACTCTTCTTTATCGACAGTCTTCGCAGCCAGTTTTACCTATGTTCTCGAATTTGTGTTTCTATCGGCCGTTCATGACATCTGGAATCCACAAGGACAGCAGACCCTGAGGCTCATGGCGACGGAGCTTAGCCAACGACATCCGGGCTGTAGACGAAAACCTGTCCTGGCGACAGGTAAAAGCCGTGGCGGGTAACCGTTAGCAGATTTCTGCCGGACCGGCGGACATGGACACATAGGTAAGAAAATAAGTTCATGACATCTGCGAAGAAGTTCCTCATATCTAGTCAGCCAAAGAGATAGTCAAACAGACATGAGGGCGAACCAAAAGTTTTATTGCCAAATACCACCGCTTCTTCAGTTTGAAAAATAACACGAAGCGGCTCCGTTGCCTGTTCGGTTCCTCATCGATTTTACGTGAACACTGAGTAGTAAGCAACCCAGCTAGCATTTTCATATGTATAAAAAAGGTAAAAATCAGCATTACGTACAGATATACATTACGAATACGAATAGTGATTACGAATAATTTTGAGCGTTACGACTATATAAGTATTTATATACGATAATATCCGATTAAGCGCGAGTCGCTCCGTACTACTCTACGATTTTGTACTGAAAATCGTATGTATGTCAGTCATTATCATTATATACGACAGAAACCCAACTTGATCCCACTTTATCCAGCTTTAGTTACGATTTTGAGTTTGTTAGGAGATATTTACGATAGTTTTCGTACATTGATATACGAGTTGGTGCTAGCTGGGAATGAATAGTGAGCAGTGAGTAGTGAGTAGTGAGTAGTGACTAGTGAATAGTGACTAGTGAATAGTGACTAGTGACTAGTGAAGCAGTGATCAGTGAGTAGTGAGCAGTGAGCAGTGAGTAGTGAGTAGTGAGTAGTGACTAGTGAATAGTGAGTAGTGACTAGTGAATAGTGAACTAGTAAATAGTGAATAGTAAATAGTGAATAGTGAATAGTGAATAGCGAATAGCGAATAGCGAATAGCTGGTAGTAAATAGTGAATAATGAATAGTGAATAGTGAATAGTGAAAAGCGAATAGCGAATAGTGAATAGTGAATAGTGAATAGTGAATAGTGAATAGTGAATAGTGAATAGTGAATAGTGAATAGTGAATAGTGAATAGTGAATAGTGAATAGTGAATAGTGAATAGTGAATAGTGAATAGTGAATAGTGAATAGTGAATAGTGAATAGTGAATAGTGAACAGTGAATAGTGAATAGTGAATAGTGAATAGTGAATAGTGAATAGTGAATAGTGAATAGTGAATAGTGAATAGTGAATAGTGAATAGTGAATAGTGAATAGTGAATAGTGAATAGTGAATAGTGAATAGTAAATAGTAAATAGTAAATAGTGAATAGTGAATAGTGAATAATGAATAGTGAATAGTGAATAGCGAATAGTTTATAGTGAATAATGAATAATGAGTAGTGAGTAGTGAATAGTGAATAGTGAATTAGTTTTATATTTCAATTTTACCGTAGACACCCTTTACTGCGTGGAAAGGGATCATTCAATAATGACGTCCACAGTTTATGGGGGGAGGGGGTGTCAATTTTGTGTCAATTTTTCATCAATTTATTTTTAGCAAGGTTCAACATCGTCAAAACAAATAAATAAAGCTGATCCTCTTTTGCCTTCACTTCACATTAGGTCATTAGAAGGTCACGTTGTCAGGGCCCTGATTGGTAGTTCATAAATCAATAGAAATAAATGTTATTAGTAAAGTTATAAGCAAGTCGGCAATTCGATAAAAAAATCCGTAACAAAATCAGTAAAAAGTTTACTCGCCGGGCGGAGAAAAATAACAAAACACGTGGAATCTTCTTGTAATTAAAAAAACTCTAGGATTTTATCCGGTAAAACCAGGAAAATTTAATTTAAATTTTCCGGGAAAATAAGCAACTGTTACTTTTTTTATTTATGAATCATACACTAAACTTTTAAAAGGTTTAGCAACAATTTTTAACCACCTTTTACTTTCAACATGCTGTTTTTTATTTTAATTTTTTTCGAGTTTGTGTGACGTCCAAACGATGGGGGGGAGGTAGTTTCAGATTTGTGACACAATCGGACAGAGGGGGGGGGGGTCTAAAAAGCAGAAATTTGATGGTCGTCATATTTGATTCATCCCAAAGTAGTGAGTAATAAGCAAACAGTAGTTAATAGTAAGCAGTAAGTAGCAAACAGAGAGCAGTGAGTAGTGAGTAGTGACCTGCAAGTAGTGAGTAGTAAATAGTGAGCAGTGAGAAGTGAATAGTGAACAGTGAGTAATGAGTAATAAGTGAGTAGTGAAAGTAATGACTACTCAGTTATAAGTAATGTGCAGTGAGTAGAAAATAGAGAGTAGTGAGTAGTGAGCAGTGTGAAATATATAGTGTGTGTTTGATAGTGAATAGTGAGTAGTTAGTAAAGAATGGTGAGCAGTATATAGTAAATAGTGAGTAGTGAGTGAATTTGTTTGTTTGTCATCCATTTACAGCACAGCATAGGTCAGTCGTAAGTATTGAGTAGTGAGTTGTGAATAGTGAAAAGTGAGTAATGAGCTATTATCGGAAAGAAGTAAGTTGTTCTATACAGACTTCATTTGCTGTTTTACTCAGTATTTACTCTTTCGACTAAACCGCCTCAGCGAAACAAAAATCAAAAAAGTTAAGTACAGTTAGTCCACAATCATGGGTCACACACAATTATGGGTGATTTTAGCTTTTTCTGCTGATTAATGTGTAAATATTATACCAAGTGACTGATAAAATTGTTACTCATAAGTAGCACTAATAATTTGATCAAATATTAACTGATTTTTAAACGCTAATAAGCAGCTAGAGCTAAAATGACCCACAATTGTGTGTGACCCATGATTGTCGACTGACTGTATAGGGCGATTGTAGAGTTAATTTATATCTACAATATTGTTGAAGAAAGTGTGGTTTTACCTTTTATTTTACCTAGTATGGCTATGGAGCTGCTACCCCGTTGTTAGCGGAAAGATCTCGTTTTACTGCCAACGACATTGCCATAAATACAAAAGATAATACTATACTTTCTTCACCAATGTTGTAGATAATAATTAACCCTACAATCGCTTTATACATCACTTTGTCGAATTCTATTTCGCTGAGGTGCTGTAGTTAAACGGGCATGTACTGAGCAAAAAGCAACAAGTTAAGCCTAGATCTATACCAGTTGGTTTCATATTTGACTAAAACATTCGATAGAACATGCATAAAACGATGAAAAGATGGCGAATATACGTCAGAAAGACGAACATGCAAGAAATAGACAATATATTTGTTGTCTTGACAGGACAACAGGACAAAAGATGATGAAAACGGCGGCAAAATGACGACGAAAAAACCCCGCAACAGCAACAAAAATAATGGAAAAATGACAAAAAGACAACAAAAATACGAAAGATGACAAAGAGACGACGAATGCGAAGAAAAACTAACAAACGATAACGATAAGATGGCGAAAAGACGGTGAAATAGCGAAGAAAAGACAGCAAATAAACAACAAAAAGACTGTGAAAAGTCAGCGAAAAAACAACGAAAATTTGCCAAAATAGTAAAGACATGTAGGTTTTTCGCCGATAGATCCACGGTTTGACTTGCTTGTCAGAAAGTTGCAAGAGTCGACATATGTGGACAGCTGCTAAAACGGCACGGTATTTTTGAAACGTTGTGAAACGAAAAAATGTTGCTGCTACAGGATCACCACAATCAATTAAATGTTCGTTTATATGCAACACTTCTTTCTGATATTCCTCGGGACAAACTGGCTGTCCAAAAGTTTCAGAATGTTTCCAGGGTGAAGGTATGGGGATGCTTACCCAAGTTGCACACGTTGTCACAATAAGGTCGCAGCGGCTGATATGCGACAAATTTAAATGTAAAATTTGGGTTACAGTAACTTAAAATATAACCTTTGTGTAGCCGAAATAGCGCAACTTATGTAACTAGATATGATTACATTAACAGTTACTCAATAACCAATATGTAACATGTATGGTTACAAAATGGTTACTATTGAAGTTACACTTTAACTATACAATGATTTTCAATTGGTGGCAAATTAGTTATCTTGAAACTTTTATTGCATGGCGAAAACAATGCAGCAGGTTACAATATTGCCTGAATGCAAGAAGATTTATTTCAATCTATGGCTATCAACGTCAA
This sequence comes from Sabethes cyaneus, assembly GCF_943734655.1. Lineage (NCBI taxonomy): Eukaryota > Metazoa > Arthropoda > Insecta > Diptera > Culicidae > Sabethes > Sabethes cyaneus. Next base: position 127,063,369 of record NC_071353.1, on the reverse strand, counting down.
GCAGTACACTTAACTGATGAATATAGAAAAGCGTATTAATTTCGCTTGTTATCTCAAGACAAATTTTAATGCAGTTTCAATTTATGGTGAAACCTATGATTCTAGCTTTAAAAAATTTACGCGCCCTAATTTAATCTAGCTTTCATTACTTACTTCTTTAATAAATTTATTTTTTGCAAAATAAATTTTACAAAAATATTAAGATTTTAATTTTTTTCTGATTTTTTAAATTGCCAGAAATCATTCAAAAATAAATTGAAATTCAACAAAAGTAATTTTTGAGTTTTCGCTATCACTAAGAAAAATTCATAGCCATTTTGCCTTTAGATAATCATACAAGGTTACATTTCAGTTACATTCTAATTGTATGTAACCTAAACTTTGCATTTGGTTACGCTATTGGTTACGGTAACCAATATCAAATCTGTTGTCGTCACCTGGTAACTAAAATATTTCTTATATCATTTTTAAGTTACACAGTAACCTATTTACATTGCCGGTTTCGTTTCAATGTAACTTGCAGGTTTTGACGTTTGAGGGTAAACAAAATTGATAATTTAATAACAGTGTCTCCGGAGAAGATTCCTTATATCAATCGAGTAAGCAAACGCATTTTCAAGAGCATTTTGCAACCCGTGTACCAATGGCTTATCTTTACTATTAGTAAAATTTTCGAGATCTACGCGTTTACAAGGTACAGTGGACAAGTTGTTGCGAAAATGTTACTAGCTAACTTTTTTGCGTTTGTAACTGCTCGGAACTGAAAATTAACTGTTTTGCGACGAACAAGTTGACAGCATGAATAATGGTTTCATTTGTGTCATTTGGGAACTACTTGGTAACTTTTTGAGATTTTGGTCATCACAAAACTAAAAAGGAATAATTTTTAATTTTATGTGACCTAACTCGTTACAGGTATCATAATTCATTTCATTGTTGTGCAATCTTTTTTTTTTTGTTATTTGTTTATAGAAACTTATAAGTACAACTTTGGAGGCGAATCAAATTATTTTTTGCTCAATCCGTCGTGTTTACAAGGTACAGTGAACGAATTAAAACGAAAATGTTACTAGCTAACTTTTTTACGTTTGTAACTGCTCGAAACTGAAAATTAACTGTTTTGCAACGAACAAGTTGATGACAGTTCGAAAAAAAGGTTTCGATTTTGTCATTTGGTAACTATATGCTAACTTTTTAAGATTTTTGTCACCACCAAACTAAAAAGTAACTATTTTCAATTTTATGTAACCTAATTCGTTACAAGGGTCCTAAATGTAACTGTTGTGTAACCTTTTTCATTTTTTTATTTGTATAATTAGTTACAAGTGCTACTTGGGTATCCAAAAATTCTAAGATACCATTGCTGTTCATTGAACCTGGTGTTCAAATCAACTCTAAATATTACATCGATGATGGTTTGAGGAACCATTTACTTTCTGTCGTCAAAATACAATACAAGAATGCACCACTTTTTTTTCTTTTTTTTCCTGTGTGGACTTATTACTGCGACCAGTATAATTGATCTATTGTGATATCGCCCGGGTGTTTGCTGTATGACCTGCACTGCATTTCTTTTTGCTATAATCGCTATTGAATGAGCAATATGCTTGCGTAATGCGTGCTTGTGTGTATTGGAGTTTACCCTTCCTTCAAAGCTTGATCTACTTTATCCACCCTTTCCTCACTGCCAGTACTACCGCATATTATAGCCGTCCTTGGCAAGGACTCATTCGTTCCTCTGACCAGTACACTTAACTATAGGAGGGACTTTTGCACTTTCAGGAGGCTTTAGTGGGCAAATTTAGAATTCAGCATGAAGGAAGAATAAATGAGGGGGGCCTGAGAATAACCCCAAGCTAAAGTCATTTAACATCGAATGGCTTGATTCTACTAAGATTCGAACCCACGACCACCCGCTTGTCAAAGCAGACTTGAAAACCTTGCGGATACGGAGCCCCCCAAGAATGTACCATACTGTAGAAAGTTTCGAATTAGACTAATTTAAGCCAAACGTTATGGATGTACCTATAGCACCCCAAATACACTTGAAATTAATATTTATGCGAGCGTCTTATTTTTGGGACCATTTACTTTACTGACAATTTTTACTACTGACCCTGTATGCAATTTACACTATATGCATATGCGTATTTTGTTAAACACATATTTTAATACAGCGTCACATAAAAAGGTTTCATTGGTTACGTAATATACACATTAAAATAGGAACAACCATGTAGAAGCGCGTACACCTTTTTTGAAATGTACCACGTAAATATTAGTGAAATTGTATCTGTGTCAGGGAGCTTTAAAGTGCTAATGCCCAGTATAATCTCCAAATTATAAGCCAGGCTTCCCATTTCGTATGAAAATCCCTTAAATTAAATGAAACCCAATCAACAATTTCCCACGTGTAACCAATTTCCACCTCTCGAGCCCAAATTAAGGCTTGTCGTAAAATCCTTAAATTACCGACAAGTATTGCTGCCCGTCCATCTAAGAATTGGCCATTACCAATCGTAGATACTAGCAGAGTATGTAGAGCACTCACCACAAGCAAACATGCAAATATCTGCTCGGTTCAAAGAATTTCGAAGAATACATATACGGCAAAATTACAATTTATTGCCTTACGTTGTGATGACGACGACGATGGTCGGTCATTTCTACAAAGGTAAGTAAACAGCCTTTTTAATCTTGATTTGTTTGGTGCGTTAGGGTAGCAAAATAGGACAAACATAAGATAAAAGCAATATGTGGCAAGATGCGCCTTCTTTGCTATTAAAGAAATTGCAGTGTGGTTTTCGTTTTTCCAAGAGACCGAGAGGTATGCTAAATTGCACAATCAAGCCGACAGTCAAATGGTCGTAAATCTGGAGAACATTGTCCACTGGATGCTTCCTGGTGATTTGATTGATTCTTCCCATCCCACATAGGCAGCAAGAAAAGTGGGGGAAACGGACGGAGCGGAGGGTATCATTCTCGATTGGACGGAATCCTTTCAACCACCAATTAATATCATCTTTCCTTGTTGGTATCTATAGCCTGGGCATGAAACCATTTTGTAAATCGAAGGAGGAATTAGATTTCATTCGTCAGATTCCGTTGGTTGTTAGACGGATATGCAGCAGCGAGCATTCCCGGAGACTTTATCGTCTTCTGATCAAGGGAGCTTTGATGGTATTAACAACGCACAGGAACAACAATCAAAGACTGCAATCTTGTTATCCCACTATGAATGAGGCTGTCACATATGTCCTGCTCCAGCACCGGCTGGAGGCAAACAGAGCAACAACGGTGGCAGGGGGTTTCCAAGGTGATGATGTGATTTGATCTGTACGCTAGATGCTACACAATATACACGGTCACTAATGGCCCGCTCACTTTGCGGCGCTATTATCGCTGATGAGGCGACGCTTCGCATTGGAAAACAGACAAAGTCGTCATCCGCCGCCGATAGTAATGTTGCTTAATCTTCCGTCCCTTCACACTTGCCCGCCCGGTCCGATAGAAACAACTCCGTGGCCAGGGACAATTAAAACGAGATTTATTTCATCAAACATGACACGGCATCTTGGATTCGGTTCGGCATCGAACGAAGCGCTTTTCAGCGAATGGCCTATTATCGCCATTATGGTACAGGATTAGGGCAGCTTTATGCCAATAGTAATAACTATAAAATGTCACAACCGGTAGCCGTATCAGCTGCTAAATACACGCACATGCTTATTAAATTTGTTCAGTTGGTCATCAACGCAACGGTACAGCGCTGGTGGTGGGTCCTCAGCCTCTACCGAGGCTGGCCATAGTTTATTCTGTTCACTAAGGGGAAGTTGTCGATCGAAACGCAAAATTCCTAGGATGGCAAAGTGCCAGAGCCGATTTACGAGCTTTTGTATCAGGGATTGGAATTTTTCGAGCCGATGCCAGGTCGGTCGTCGTATACGAAGTGAAGTTTATTGATTGCAGTCAGTGTGTTTTATAGCCAGCCAGAATCGTATAACGTGACTATTTGTTGAATGCAAAGTTTAATAATGCGTGCCATTGCATTGAGGTGGCAATAAACTCTAGAACATGGTTTTGAACTATTCGTGTGTCATCGTCACACATTTCGGTTGAGTCGTTATGAGTTGAAATGTTTCGTTCAAATTGGAAAATCTAATATGACGCAGAGTAGGTGTATTAAAATTAAAATTTACCATACACATTCTGTTTTTTATCGAGACATAAAGTTTTAAATTAAAATAAAACACAGATAAATGGTATTAATTGTCATGACTATACTAACCTAATTCGGAAAATAATTCTTTGCCATTTTTACGCAGGTAAATATGATTTCCAGCATACTGCTACCACAATTGGCTGTCCCAATTTCAATTACTCAATTTGGGCATAAAAAACATAAATTTCAGTTGCAGAGAAACCGCTAGAATGGATTCGGCATAGTTTTATTCGTGTCCACAATTTTCCCACGTTGTTTAGCATGCTTCAGAAAACCGTAATTATTCATCAATAAATCCATATATTTTTGACAGCTGGTGAAGCACCACTTGAACAGTGCCACTACCGCGTTAGCTATCAAAATACAGCAAGGCAACAGTTCTCATCGAGTCCGAAGAAGGGTTCCGTTCTCTAAGGATCATTACAATTTATTACCTATTAGAAAGTGGGGCCACAAACCGTGAAAGAAAAACCATGACTCAATAAAAAAAAACTTACCTCTTCAGTATAACGCACCCTTATGACGGTCGTCTTCTGTTGATGGCGGCGATTTCGGTAGGAAAAAAAAACTCCATAATAGATGCGTGCCTAGCGTTAATTTTGGTGAACTTCATCGAACTACGATTCGATTTAGATCAACAACATACATAGATGCTTGAGGTAAAAACATGCGTGAGAAGTTACGACAAGGAGCCACATTGTTTGAAGTATGTTTTCACTCTTGCATGTCTAAGAGGTTTTGCTCAAATCTTAAGTATCCTAAACTAGCAATCAATCAATTGTTTTGTGAAACATATTAATTCTTTGCGTAATTCGCGATTAAAAATTCATATTTGGCAATAATTGTACAGTCCTCAAAAGCCCAAACATCACTCCATCAAACTGTACAGTTTTATGCATCGTCAAACTGCAGGACAGGTACCCTCCTCTACGAAGGTGAAACTATTTCCACTCGCTGTTGGCATATGGTGTCCCATTGGCGTCGTCGTCGTCGTCGTCGTCGAAGGGATCGCGTAATTGCACGCATACCGACCGCTAAAGTGAAAAAAGTAAGCACGAAAACAAAACATTGCGTATACATATTATGGTTGGTGATGATCGCCCTCCTGCCTGAACGCTGCTGAAAGTTGGTAATTGTCCGATTCACCGTTCACCGGTCGTCAAGCGGCGGATGCCATATGACACCCCGGCTCTTCCCGGGGTGTACCGGTATGCTTCCCCCGAGGAAATAAGTGATTGCCATCTTTTTTGATGAGATACTTCAAAAACGAAGACGATTGTTTTTCCTTCGCGCGCCGCGCGGAAATGACTGATGGTATTTTTGTTACCTACCGGTTTGATCCGTTGGAATTCAGCATTCTCACGATCGGATCGGGATCGATTGCCCGTGGAAATAATCCACCCTCAGCTTACACTGCGAACTGCTCACTTCGATTGGGGAAAAGGTCATAAATTACGCTCTGTCCACTGCTGGCGATGATCAAAGCGGTGCAATACGGTTTTTCGGTGTCGCCAGATTAATTTGTCCTGATAAGTGGAGAATAAATTTCGACGTTTTATTGCCTCGATCGCTATCGCAGACAGGATCATCATTGTCAAGGGTAGTCACTAATTAAATTTCGCTTACGGTCAAACGGTTCGCTTAGGTTGGGGGTGAGTTCTGTGTTTTTTTTAAAATGATGGGCGTTCAACCTAGGGAAATGCTTTTACCTAGAACTATTAAACGTGTGAATGTTATAATTCTATGAAAATGTCAAGGCAGCATGGGAGATTACATATATGTAAGTAAACGTTTAATTCTACACTGGACATTCATTTTCTATGCAATGGAACATGCAACTAATATTTATTTATTAATTCAACATCAACAGACTACAGTTGTCCTAATGATGGTTTCGTATACTATTAACAATCACACAGTCAAAAAATTACAAATATACACAGATTTTCTTAAACGTTATTGATAGATAAAAACACAGAAAAGTTTCGGCGGATAGTTTCACGTGACAGATTAAAATCAAAGACAGCGGCAACTCTATTGAAGACTTTTGCGACGTTCCTTCGCACCTGAAGTGTCTCCAAATGGATCAATCGCATCGTTTCTCGTAACTCGGTAATCGGAACGGATCTCGCCCGGGTAGATGACGGAGCGCAAAACGTAAGAAGCGGCATTGAATCGACTCAATCCTGGCCATTTCGTTTTGATACGGATGCCGAGATACGGATATGGATGCCAGACAATGAAACCGTATTCGAGAGTCAAACGGATGAGTGAGCAGTATAATGCCTTGAGAAAATATACATTGGTGAAGCCTTTAGCGATGCGAAAGACGAATCCTAGAGTTCTGGATGCTTTGTCCACAACGTAGGAAATGTGTCGTCTAAACGATAACTGACTGTCTAAGATAAAACCGAGATCCTTCACTTGGTCGACCCGTTGGATTTCTGTACCATCGACCATTTCAACTACAAGGAAAATCACTGGTTGACGGATTTGGGCGAAAGTAATAATGGAGCATTTTTCAGGATTCACGAGTATGCAGTTCAAATTACACCAAACTCTATAGGTGTCAAACTCTCGGATTGCATCTACCTTGGAGCGAATCCTCAAGTAAATCTTCAGCTCATCGGCGTAGGATAAAGGAGGGCCTTTAAGAACGTGGTTGACATCATTGAAGTACAGCAGGAAGATTAACGGTCCCAAATGACTGCTATTGTGGGATTCCAGACTAGCCCGAAAATGCATTAGATTGAAAACCATCAACCGGCACAAGCAGTCCACGAACTGCGAGATTTGTAGTGGTGTAGCTGCCTGCGATGAATCCATGTTGATCATCACTTAGGTATTGTTTGCCCTGTGACAGCAGCAGAGTCATGATTACAACCTCGAATAACTTTGAAGCGGCACACAATGATGAGATTCCTCGGTTCGCTTTTTATGAACAGGAAACATATGGGCAGTTTCCCATATGGACGGAAATACCCCGCTTGAGACGGACAGGCTAAACACCAGCCGAAGGGGGATAAATAATTCAGCGATGTGCTTCTTCAAAAATCAGACGAAATGCCATCTGGGCCGGCTTTAGTCAAAGATTTTAACGTTGAGGCGACTCTAGAGATCATTGTTTCGTCGGTGTTGAGATTAATGTTGGCAGCCTGAGTAACTTGATCGTCTAGGATTACTTCATCGCACAATGTTCGCCTGAATTTATCAGCAAATAGTTGACTGATATACTGAGGATCCGAAGTAACCTCACCATTCAGGATCATGGTTGAAGGAAGGCCCAATTCTTTACGCTGATCACTAGCATACTTCCAGAAAGTTTTCGGTTTCACCTTCAGATTACGCTGAATTCTCTGCAGGTGTCGACTAAAGCATTCCCGACTGGCTCTTTTGTATACAACTTTTAATCATACGTAATGCTCACACAGCTAAAGGAAGCGAAACTTGGAGTATGTCCTAAGCGCAGCCACTTTTTCCGTTTTCAGAATGCGAAGCTCGCGGGTCAAACAAGGTTTTCTGTTTGGCGAATGTACTATCTTAGGTACATGACGATCGATTGCGTGCCCAATTATGTGTGAAAGAGTCAATGCTGCGTTGTCGGCATAGTTTCCGTCGAGAACACCAATCCAGTCGATAGTGGCAAAGAATTCAGTGATCAGCATTCCGCATGCAAGGAGGGTGGTGTCTTACTAGCTTAACCAGAGGCGACTGCGCGAACGAAATCACTGAGACAACATCCTGTACGCCAGACTGCGATTGTTCTCGTTGGTCACGCGGTTGTTCTGTCGAAATGTTGCAGAGCTATAGCAATCGAGAAGCCGTAATGCTCCGAGGTGTGCAGTGGAGTGATCGGGATCCGGAAGGCGAAAACCATTGCTGGATGGCTGCCACAAGAGTGGACATCGATTAGAGCATCGTCGCGTACTCGATCAGGCGGAATGTAAATTCCACATGGGAAAAGTTTGCTATTTTGCGTGCTCGATACTCACCCATACCTGCTCAATACTACTCCATTGGTCATTTTCTATCACTATTGATTTCAGTTTCTTGTTCACCCCAACAAGCACACCGCCGCCCGTTGACTTTCGACTATTTCCGGGCCCACGGTCCCAACAGAAGACTTCAAATTCAGGAACGGACTCCTGACAAGAGAGAGTCCGCGGGTCAAGCCAGGTTTCAGTTAACATGATGATATCGTAGCAGTCATCGGAAGCAGCCAGGAAGTAGTCGTTTAGTCGATTGGAAGACTCCCGCATCAGAACAAGCCACAGGACCTGGACGACTGTGAAGAGCGCAGACTGCGATTAGCTCGACTAAGTTGGGAAAGCTGGTAGCTTCCATATTACTGTCCACAGTGCGGCCCGGTTCAGAGTAGGAGGAAAAAAAGATTCATTGCAGTTAGGATTCCCTAGTTGTACATTCCAATGGCTTGTAGACGCATACTTGCCTGAGGGTACAGGCTGGGAGCCTTCTTCCATACCACCGTGAACAGGGCCAGAACGGCTGAGATGACAGTGGACAGATAAACAGGTGTTATTTTTGAAGTTGACGAAGAAAGGCGCCCCCATCATACCTCGTTGCGTGCGTCCTGGCAGTCCAGTTTTTCTTGTACATCCATGCCTAATGACCTTGAAGCTGGTCAGTGTGTCATTCCAGGGGGTTTCATTACAGCTAGGCTGACGACTTTCGGTAAGTTTTTTGGCCGATTGTCTTCAACTTCATGAAACCGTGTTCGGGCCATGAGTCGCAAGACAGTGCTTTTTCTTTGAGTTGTCCGCATAAGCCGATTTTGAAAGAAACCTAATTGAGCGAATTTATGTCCTTTCCCCTAGGAACCAGCTTGACAACCTTTAGTTTTACGTTAGCTGCCATGTACAATCATAGCATATCTATAATTTTGCTGAAAAAATACAGCAAAACTTTATTTAGCAAAATTGTAGATAATAACTAGTTCTACAAATGTCCCATATACAACCATATACAGCCAAAACAGCCAAGAATCAATAATACATTGCATCAATTCAGGCGTATTATATAAATTGAATATAAGATTTCTAAGCACTGGTGAAAAGCGACTTGATGTTGATATTGAAATCGACTTGAAACGGGAGCTGAAATTGGACTTAGAATTAAACTTGAGATTATACTTGAAGTTAGGACTTGAAATTGTACTTTTTGATGTAGGACTACGTCTTACGGCTAGATTTAAGATAGGGTGTCATTCCGAAAAATCGAAAAATGCGAGCGTCACGAAAAAATTAAAGAGCTTAGCGGTTTTCCGATCGATCTATATATATAAAAGTGAGCGTGAGTATGTTTCTTTGTATGTTTGTATGTTTGTATGTTTGTATGTTTGTATGTTTGTATGTTCCACCATAAGTCCAGAACACCTTGACCGATCTCCACCAAACTTGGCACACATGTTCCTTGATATAAGAAAATAAGCACTGGGGGGTTGACAAAAGGGGAGGGGTTCATAACAGGGGGGTCATGAACTCCGAAACGGCTTGACCGGTCTTCATCAAACTTGTCATACATGTTCCTTGACATAAGAGAATCAGCACTGGGTGGTCAACAAAAAGGGAGGGGATCTTCCGTAATAGGTAGGGGAGGGTCCCTAATAGGGGGAGGCCGTAACTCTGAAACGCCTTGACCGTTCTTCATCAAACTTGGTACACATGTTCCTTGACATAAGAGAATCAGAAATTAGGGTTCAACAAAAATGGGGGGTGAGAGGTTCCTTAATAGGTGGGGGAGGGTCCCTAATAGGGGGGAGGCCATAACTCCGAAACGGCTTGACCGTTCTTCATCAAACTTGGCACACATGTTCCTTGACATAAGAGAATCAGCACTGAAGGGGTTGAAACAGGGGGACCGAAATGTTTAGACGGTTCTCCCATAAGGACTGGACAAAAGGAGGAGCTGATAACCGGAGGTTGCTGACGAGAAGGGGGGAGTAACGCTCACATGGCTGTAACAATTTATCCGTACAACAGAAAAAATCAAAATACGAAACACTAAACTGCAATGCTCGCAGCTGTACATTTGTCAAGTGTAATTATGCACCGAATCAAAGTGACCTGTATAAAAAGTGTTCGATCATTAGTGCTAATTGTTGTTGGCCGACTCTGTTTGAGTCCCAGGGGCATTCATTCAAGTAGCGTGGAGTTCATCTGAGAACACCATGTTTTTCCCTTGGTAAACTTTATGTGGCATGCTGCAGAGTGGGCTCAGCCAATAATTTGTGCATACTTGCTCCTGGTGGTGACACTAAAAACATTGTTTACACACAAGTTTTGTCTTGAAGTGAGATGAAAGGAATGACAGGTTTGTTGTATCCATGGAAGAAACACTGTTGCATCTTCTACTTTTTTTATTAGGATAGCATGTAATACTAACCTAATAAATAAATAAAAAGCTGTGTTAAGAAAAGTACAATAACAAAATTATTTATTTCCTATGGGTGGGGTGGCCATTGTTAAAAGCGGAAGGTGCAAATAGGAAAAATGGCTTTGTATTTCTTTCTTTGTAGGGTTTTATAAGGATTTCCGTTAAGAAAACAGGTGTGCAGGTGGCCGGGTAGACAAAAGAGGGGGAGCTGACAAATGGGGAGGAACGTCCGAAAGAGAAACAAGCGTTGTATTTTTGCATTATAAGCATTTCGGTTACAATAACCGATGTACAAGTGGCTGTGCGACAAAGGCTTCCCAAGTAAGATCGGGCACTCAGCTAGTTTTCTATATTTGCGCCTATCAATTGGAAAATCTTATATTGTTTTTGAAATGCGCACTTTTGAAAAATTGGAAATAATGAAGCACTGTCCAACTGGAAATGCTCGCTTGGTAATTGGTTGCAAAAGACACCAGCATAGTTTTAACGTGTTTTCAGAAAAACGTGACTATATCTCCCGTTATCCCGTTTTACGGTACTTTGATAAATATTACATACAACGCATCTAGCAGGAATGGTTCGATTACTTTGAATTTTAATTCATTATGTCCTATATACAGGGTGTTGGTTAGCTTAGTTGTAGGTTTTCTGTATATCACAAATTCCAAAATTTCTTCACTTTTCATTTGCCTAATTATCATTATGTCCAAGAGAGGAAGCTTGTTGTGTCGACTGTTGAAACGTTGGAAAGATTATAAAATCTGTTTTATTATTAATAGACTGACAGCCAATTAAAACGAGAATACAAGAAAGTAAGTTTTCCTTCCTTTTCCAACTCGTAGGTGAAGCATAATTCTTCCAAAAACTCTTGAACAGCTGAACTACTTTGTCGAAGACACTAACGTTCGACATGACCAGGATCACTAGTTATTCCATGTTGAAACCAATGTAGTCCATTTCCAGACGCTACGTACACTCCATTAAGGCGGGCCCGTTTAGTATTTTTATTGGTGGGATTGTCGGCATATACCAGTGCGCATCCGGAATCCATCAGAATAGTAATATCGTACAAGGCGAATAGCAAAGGTCCCATATTGCTGCCTTGTGGGACACCAGAATATCTTAATTATACAGATAACAGCGTCAATTTGATCTTCAGCTTACGTCTGTGAAATGCAGGTACTAGTGAATTTCATCAAGTTAGTCGCCACAGAACGACTCAGTATAAAACCATTCTGGTCTACTGAAATATAGTTTTGGCACGGTTCAGAATTACACTAGTAACGATGATTTCAAAAAGCCTCGATCCAGCTAAAAGACTGGTAATACCTCTGTAGTCCCTTACGTCTCGCTTGTCTCCTTTTCTAAATACGGGAAACAACTAGGATTGTTTCCATAGTGTTGGATATTTCCGTTGCTCAAATGATTTTGTAAAAAATTGGTAAAACCTGATAAATGATCAATCGGAATCAGATTGGAAGTAAGATGTGGTGGACATGACTTTTTCGGAATACGTAATCAAGGTGAAGGTCGTCAGAGGCCAGCTGCATTTTTTCTTATTTCAGCACTTCTTCCAAGAGAACAGAGTTGCTAGTAGTAGATAATGATCTGTTATGAACAATTATGAAACGTAGCTATTTTCGCTGTTGAACTAGATCTGACAGTAATTCTATCACATAATATGTTGTATACGGTGATTTTTATTATCAGTGAATTTTATAAGTATATTATCGACACTACGACTAATTTAATAGCATAAATAGTTGCTCAATTTCATGCTCAAATGTTTACGTTGACATCACTCCATATATACGCCCGTTTCCTGGGTAACGTACAACAACGACGGTTGTGAATTCGGAATTTTAATCGAAACAAAATGAAGTTTTTCCTATCAATTCAAGTGAACAGTTTGAACAAAATCTTTATAATATCTAGCTAAATAACTGTTCGGGTGGTAGATTACAGTTTTCTGTGTCTCAAGTTAAGTTTCGCGAGTGATGGGACGAATGGAACGGCTGAAAAATCGACGGCGAAAAAGAGCAAATATAGTGATGAAATTTAATTGGGCAGAATTCTCAGTATTTAGTGTAATTTATGACCCAAAAAGTAATAGAACCTATAGAATGCAATGTATAGTGCTTTGAATTGCAAGATCTTATTACGGCTAGCAGGTTAGTTGAACTAATATTATTCTTTTGTGACGGTTTCCCTAGTCTATGGGAGCAGGTTGGTACACCGAAGAAGGGAAAGTCCACCATATCTTGATAGAATATACGATGTACATTTACAACGCCATTTTAGACTATGAATATGAGACATAATGACAACTTGAACAGAGTCGCTTTTGTGGTAATTAAATAGATTAAATAGATATAACATAGTTTGTATTTAAGTTATCTCTGAGTGCTTCAACGCAAACTCATTCAAGTTTACGTAGATTGCTTTTTAACATCATTTTTAAATTAATTCACTCTCTCTATGCAAATAGGCAAAGTAGAGCAAAAGCCGACCATTTTCAAGGATCCCACGCTTTGGCGCAACCGATATTATATTTCATTGCACCGTTTTGCAAATTTAACTTGCAATGCATTCCGGTGAGATAACTCGCTATTTTCCCGATTGTTTGCTGTGCACTTCAAAGTTAAAAATACTGAACCCGTTGTTAGTTAGGTAGGCACCTATTTGAAATGCAATTTCCATGCAGAAAGCAACTCTCAGCCAGACTCGCGTTGGCAACGAAACAATGCGTCCGATAAAATCTGTGTGTTTTTTGCCGATTAATTGCTGCAATTCATTGTACTCAAAATTCACCCATCAGCGCAGTCTGATGAAATTGTAATTGAATTATCCGAAAATGCATACTCAATCTATCCGGGTTGAGCGTCGGTCGGTCGTCGTCGTCGTCGTTATCGTGCATCGGGATTGCGAGAAAAAACATATCCCTGCAGCTTGAAGAATGGCCGGATGTGATATCCTTGCAACGCTGCAGCCAACGCAGTCAGGCAGTATGGAAGCTAATTTTATTACTCTGTAAAACAATGATCTTTCTCGGTGTGGCGGTTCTGATCTGATGCAGTGTGCAAGTTAGGTCCGCGAGGGGTGGTAAGCAAAAAGCCATTTTCACATTATCATTATTCAAATCTAGTGAATTTTTAATCACATTTCATCGGAATTGCATCGTATTCCGTGGGGAATTTCGTATGTCGGTGCAATTAAGGCTTGTAGCAAGACGGGCGCAAAAAAACAAATGGAAAAATATCGTGCTGATGGTGACGGAAAGGATACGGCTTTCGGTCCATCCACCGCACCGCCGTGCATATATTGTGCCACATAGCACGGATGTGTATGTGCGGGAGTGCAAGTGCAATTCATTCTTCTGCAATAGGTACACCCGCCCCTGCCCCGTTTTTGGCTCCTCTTCTGTGCAAGCAAGTCAATTAATTAGTAATTTATTGCGGTTTCCTGCGGTTTCAGCGTCGACTGTTGAGAGGGTTGCCCGGTTCAGAATCTTATAAATTTTTAATTTTCATTTTTTAATTATCCCACTGCTGAGCAATGCAAATGTGATGATTGATGGTCTGGATGCAATCACCATTCAAATAGAATCAACTTATACGGAGTGGTTGATTGATATGGAGGCTACTGATTTAATTTCTTCGCTTAAAAATGGTTCTTATTTTGTTCTGTTCAGAATGTCCCAATAATCGCAAATCGGTTTAGTTCCTCGCGATGTCGGTAAATCAGTCTTTGTTTGTTGAAATGAAAGCGTATGTATTGGGAATATTGTTCGATTCATGGTTTTGACCCTGTTAAAAATATTTTTCTATTAACTGGCAAATGAAATCAAGTCATGTGTGAAAAAGAAACAAACTAGCTATCCAGTTTCCCAAATCAAACAGAAACGAGACGTAAGTAAATTGTACACAAAGTAGATTCACTGCACTTCGAAGTTCAGTGGCAGTGCTTACCTCGGACTCGGAGAGTGTCATTTAGTTTCGCTTGACTGCCGGAAAATGTGTTTGAAATATAAAATGATTTTTATTTTCCCAGAACTTGACTGGTGCGCCGCACGGATTCGGTTCGGTTCTCGGTTCGAAAGGTAAACTGAAAGGAAGCAAGCTTCCTAAATTGTATTCCACTTTTTGCGTCGCTATCCCTTGTGCCGTGTGCGAATGAGGTAGGTACGATCTTCCTGGCTGGCTGATTGGCTGGCTGCAGTCAGCTCAAGTAGCATTACTGAAACTATACATGTAAATGGAAACCCTTGAATGTGTTTTTCCTTTCTCCTGAAAAGTAGCTGCAGCAAAAGCAGTAGTAACTTTTTGAATCGTAAGTAGATTTTACAGATGCATGCACTTTCTGACTATTGCGGCATACATTCACCCACACGTGGGCACAGAGAGCAATCGTCCTTGGAGTAGAAGTCGCTTGAGCAGGACCCATTCGGCGTGATTCTAGGGGATCTGAACCAATGTTGAACTGAACGCTTTGTCACGTTAGCTAGAAGTCAAGAAAAAGTGCCGTTTCGGGAGCCAAACTCTTTTCTTCGACTCTTGAAAGCAGCTGCAATTACTTATCATTGATGCAAAGTAAGTGGAGGATTTTCCGTTTGTTTCTCCAGGGCATGCGACCTGCGGGACGGAGAAACGGGGGCTACTGCAAACAGTCTCATTTCCATAAAGAACCTTTCCGGAATTGTCGGGAGCTTACAAGGGTGCCACTCGAACGAAATGTTGCTGACAGTAGCGGAAAAAAGCACCTCGTTTCGGTTGATTTCGGAGGAGTTTTCCAAATTACCTTTCATTTCGCAAATGAATAATGAAAATATTTTCTATTTTTGTGCCTGCGAGGAAATGCCGGCTACATAGTCAGTGAAGTCAGTGGGATAAATCACACGTGTCGGAGTGCGGAGGAGGGTGTAGGTTTTGCAAATCAACGGAGATATGCAGATTTTTGTTTCTATTTTCATCCGGCTGGTTGCCCCTTTTGATGGATTGCCTCCGGAAGTTTTCCTTCGATGCTTTGCTTCATTTTTTTTTTCTTCCGGGTTTACTTGTGCCGTTTCACCTTTTGCCGTGATCAGCAGAATGTCATATGTGGGTATAATAGAAAGATAAATTGGATGAGTGATGTCAGAAAAATTTGCATACTGGAATTGCTAGGAAATTGGTTCAACTCCAGTTGGATCACAGTCGCTAATAATGAAAACTCCGTGTTGACTGGTGATAGGAAAATCTTGCTTTGTAAGATTATTTATCAAAGTGGAGCGTGAAACAGCTGGGTTTTTCTCGTCATTAGGAATCAGTATGAAACAAAATATATGTACATGTTTTATTCAATTTGCAGAGCAGGGTATTTTCGAAAATTATTGTTTATGTTGGGGTTATAATTAGGAAATAACTCAGGAGCAAAAAATGACGCTAAAACTAGTACCATTGAAAGAACGCTAAAGTATACTTAACATAAAATTAATCCAACAATATTGAATGAACTGCGATTCCATGCGAGGTACGAGTAACCAAGAGAAGACCAACGCTATTGTATACTCCAGCGGAAAAGGGAGCTTTCTCGAGCCTTTGAGCATCTGTCCTCCATGTTAGAAACTCGAAACGTAGATCTGCCGATCTATCAACTTCCAAGAGAGTACTCGAGTGTTCTCAGACACGTTAAAGACCCGCAAGTTTCACGTCATAGCGCTGCGAGAGGTTTGCTGGAAGGGCTCAATGGCACGTACGCTTAGGGATGGTCATACCATCTACCAGAGACAGCTACAGTAGCAACAGGTACAGCTTTCACAAACATGGACGAGATACGAATGTGCGGATTAAGAATCAAAGGCCGCTGATAGCAGTTGAAGCGTAGA
Source organism: Sabethes cyaneus (assembly GCF_943734655.1). Lineage (NCBI taxonomy): Eukaryota > Metazoa > Arthropoda > Insecta > Diptera > Culicidae > Sabethes > Sabethes cyaneus. The sequence goes on along the minus strand of NC_071353.1, from coordinate 127,046,891 downwards.
TACGACTACTGCCAAGAATATGACATCAAAACATGACATCGGAAATTTCAACGCCCAGGTTGGGTAAAGGAGGAACACTAATCGGATTGAAAAGTTCAGCGAACACCAGCTGACTAACGCAATTGGCCTATGACTTATCGACTTTGTCACCTTGAAGAACATGACCATACGTAGAACCGTCTTCCACTACAAACACGAGTACACCTGGTAGACACGAAACTAGATAGATACATAAACCGACATAAACATCACCGTTTTGATTGACTGCGTGCACTTCTTAGACATCACTGACGTAAGATTCTACCGAACTGCTAACGTTGACTAGGGTAACTACCGGATGTGAATTAAAATGCGCCCGGAACTCTCCGTTATAAACTAAATTCGGTACAAACGCCAACCTCGGTTGAATCTGACGCGGGTACTACAGTCTGACAACGCCAAAAAATTACACGCATTCGAAGCTACGTTGCCAAGAGAATACGGACTGGACAAACCCCTTTGTAAAAACTATTAGATGCTCTACAAGATAGCCATCAATAGCGAATCATAGAACTTCCTAGGACACCTGACGTGTATGACAATGAATGCACGAGGGTGATGAATGAGGAGAATGCTGCACGAGAGACCAAGCTGAGTAGTGCCACCCATCGGACCGTGCAAGCGCACAGATAGAAGTAGATGCAATGAACTCAACTTTTCCGGAAGAAAAAGTGCTACCAGGAAAATCAGGAACGAAGAAAACAACTTCGACGGTGTAACAAATCCCCCAAAAGGATCGTAAATACAGAACCTCAACGCCCCGTTTGATCATCGACTGTAAAGCTGCCTATGATACTATGGTACCGCGAAGACCTATGGAAAATCACGGGCAAGAACGGTTTGCCTGGGAAGCTGTCCAGACTGATTGAGGCTACGATGGATGGTACGCAGCGTTGAGTGCAAATTTTGGGTGGATAGTCGAATTCAGCCGAATCCTCCAGCGATCTACTGAACCGAGCGGAACACGATCTTCAACAAATCTTGTGAATTTGTCTGCTTTGCCGACAAGATGAATATTGTGGACAAAACATGTGAGGCGGTGGCTGAACACCGGTTATTCTCTACGGGTGGCACAAAATGTTAACAATCGTCGTGGAGGATATGCGAACGCTAGGAGCACACATGAAATGAGTGCTAAGGATTAATATCGGCGGGGTACAACACCAAATTACTCTGTTGTGAGCCGCCACTTTCCTGGATCTAGATCTTCCTTCACCTTAGTTAACTATCCGGCTCGCTGTGCTTCTTGTCGTTTTGTACATACCAGATTTTGAAACAAACGCTATCGGCGTAAGGTATCTGTCTACCTTAAGCCATCTTTTGAATACTAGGTTTGCCGTAAAGATACGCGAGTTCATGGTTCATCCTCCGTTTCCATACTCCGTTGTCTTGAACGAAGCCGCGAGTGCTTCTCTGTGTCCGATCCACTTCCACCTACGTTCATGAATTTCTATTGTTATCGGCCGTTGATGACACCGACGATGAAGTTCCTCATTGGGTATCCAGTGGTCAAGCAACCAAGTACGAATGATATATCGCAGGCCCCGATTAATAAATACCTGTGACTGTTGTTGTTTGGCTACCAAGATATTGAAACGCGTGCACCTGCTCAACTTGTTGTCCCGATACTTTGAAGTTGGTGGGATTGTCAGTGTTTACTACCATAGACTTAGCTTTTGCTACATTGGCTGGAAGACCTGCTGCCTGAAAGCCCTCGGAGAGGTCATCTAACTTGGTCTGCATTTCGCTGCGGCGTTGTGCGAGCAAGACAACGTAATCGGCTAGGTCGAGGTCATTTAGCCGTAGTGCAAAACATTGCACAAAAACGCCCAGTACTGAGTGCGTCCCAGATGTTTTCGTGGTTGAGTTAGTCAAACGATATTTCATAGTCAACGAACCCAGCAGAAGAGAGTTCTGGAATTCGTAGATTTACTCCACTATAATCCGTTTTGATATATTCTACACATGATCGGCTAGCACGAAATCCAGCTTGCTGCCGCCGGAGAGTAGCGTCGATTTTCTCTAATGCCGCTTGGCTTTAATTGAATTTTATAAAAGTTTTATTGCGGTATTAATCATTACCTTTGGATTTAGTATGGTACTTACTTTACTTTATACTTAACGAATTATGGTCCTCCAGTACCGTCGGTCCTGGGTTGCCGTTCTCCAATCCCCACGAACACCAGCTGAAAGTGCATCGTCTTCGGCAGCACACACCCACCGGGTGCGGGGTCTACCTCGGAGTCTACGGCCTCTTCCTGGTTCTCTGCTGAAAATAGTTTTGGCTACTCTTTCATCGGGCATTGTGGCTACGTGTCCAGCCCACCGCAGCCTGCCACATTGCGCTACCGTCACTATATCAGCATATTTGTATACTTGGTACAGTTCGGGATTCATGCGTCTGCGCCACACTCCATTTTCCATTTTACCACCAAGTATAGATCGCAAAATTTTACGCTCAAAAACCCCAAGCACTTGCCGATCAACTTCCTTTAGCGTCCATGATTCGTGTCCGTAAAGGGCCTCCGGGAGGATTAGTGTTCTGTAGAGCGCCAGTTTTGTGCGAATTTGCAAACTACGGGACTTCAGCTGGCTACGTAATCCATAGAAAGCCCGATTCGCGGCTGCAACTCGTCGTTTCACTTCGCGGCTTACATCATTGTTGCATGTCACGAGTGTACCAAGGTATATAAATTCTTCATATCGTTCCCCATCTAACTCTACCTCGGCACCAACACCACTTGGGCTCCCACGATCCCTACCAGCAACCATGTACTTCGTTTTGGCGGTATTAAAGGTAAGTCCCAATCTCGCAGCTTCCCTTTTAAAGGGCCTGAAGGCCTCTTCCACTGCTCTATGGTTGATTCCGATGATATCGACGTCATCCGCAAAACCAAGAAGCATGTGAGATTTTGTGATGATAGTTCCATTCCTTTCCACGTTTGCCCTTCGTAATGCACCTTCCAAGGCAATGTTGAATAGCAGGTTAGAGAGTGCGTCCCCTTGCTTCAGTCCATCCAACGTCACGAAAGCAGCTGAGGTCTCACCCGCTATTCTAACGCATGATTTGGATCCGTCCAGCGTCACACGAATCAGCGTAACTAGTTTCGTCGGAAAAACATGTTCTAGCATTATCTGCCACAGCTCATTTCGTTTGACTGAATCGTACGCCGCTTTAAAGTCCACAAACAGATGGTGTGTCTGCAAGTTGTATTCCCGGAACTTGTCTAGCAACTGACGCAGGGTAAACATCTGATCCGTCGTGGAGCGACCCTCACGAAAACCAGCTTGGTACTCGCCGACGAAGGACTCCGCTAACGGTCTCAGTCTGCAAAACAGGATACGGATAAGCACCTTGTAGGCAGAATTGAGCAATGTAATTCCTCGATAGTTTTTTCACTCCATTCGATGTCCCTTTTTTAAAATTGGGCAAATGAGGCCATCCAACCACTCCTCCGGCATTTGTTCTTCCTCCCAGATCCTGACAATGATCCGGTGGATTGCTTCGTACAGCCGCTCGCTCCCCGCTTTTAGAAGTTCAGCAGGGATACCGTCCTTCCCAGCAGCCTTACCGTTTTTCAGCACACTGATTGCCTTCTTAACCTCCTCCTGTGTTGATGGCTCCACAGCTTGACCATCGCTTACAATTTCTATCCTGTCCCTGCTGATCTCCGCATTTACCTCTCCATTCAATAGTGTCTGAAAGTGCTCCTTCCACCTGGCTGCTACCGCCGTTTTGTCGGTAAGCAGAATGCCAGCACTATCATTGCACATCACAGGCATGGCAAAATTCCTGCAACATCATCGTTTTATAGAAACTCCGTGTGTCGTTGCTGGCGTATCGCTCCTCTGCGCCGGCGAGCACGTGCTCCTCGTACTCGCGTTTTTTTAGACGATGGATTCTTTTTTCCGCAGCTCTAGTCTCTCTGTATCTCTCTGTTTTGACGCGTTGCCGCAATGAGCATGCGACTCCTGGCCTGGTTCTTTTCATCTGTCACTCTCTGGCATTCGGCATCAAACCAGCTGTTACGCTGTCTTCCACGCGTCGTGCCTACCACCTCTCTCGCTGCTGTTTGGATGGCACCATAGATGTTCCTCCACAGCCCATTTATACCTTCTTCTTCTACCTGCTGTTCTGCGATTCGCTGGTCAAGCTTCCTGGCGTACTCCACTGCTACGCCGTCTGCCGTTAACCGCTGGATGTTGAAACGCAGCGTCCTCTCAGTGCGAGCTTTCGCCGTGTTCGACAGCCTTGTGCGAATCTTACTCAGTACGAGATAGTGGTCAGAGTCGATATTTGGTCCACGAAAAGACCGTACATCGATAACATCCGAAAAGTGTCGTCCGTCAATCAAGACATGATCGATCTGAGAGTGTTTCCGTATATTCAAACGTGGAAAGTAGGTGCTACAGATGGCCATCCCTCTGGCCGCGGCAAAATTTACGAGCCTCAGACCGTTATCATTGGTCGACAGATGAAGGCTATGTCTTCCAATGACTGGACGGAAGAATTCCTCCCTCCCGATCTGCGCGTTTGCATCTCCGATGATGGTTTTCACGTCGTGTTTTGGGCACTCTCCATAGGTCCTCTCAAGCCTGTCGTAAAACTCGTCTTTAGCATCATCGGGTTTATCATTTGTCGGTGCGACTCCATGTACTGCTTTCTTACCGCCACTGTAGTAGATGTGGTACTTGAAAGAAGTGCCTGCAATAGGGTCTACTGCACTCCCCTTTCGCCGGAATTTGGCCTCCGAACCTCCTGAATAGCAGCAATCTCCACTCCAAGCTGATGCAGCTCTCGAGCAAGCAAGCCAGCCCGTGCCAGTTCATGGAGAGTTCGGACATTCCAGGTACCAAGTTTCCAATCATCCCTTAATCGTTTCCTTGTCCCTTGCCGTGTCCTATACCGATTGTTCCGTCCTGAATTTCTTTGTTCGTTGTTCGTGGTAACTGAGTTTTTCGCTATACTACCTTACCGGGGTCGCGATACCTACATCCCGCTGATGGGTCTGCCATCTTAGGTATAGCTTGCGAGATACAGCATTTCATATTCAGCCGCCCGTTACGAGACAGACACTGTGTGAGCCGCCCCTCACCTGGAGAACAGGCGCTCTAGTTCGCACCTCCTAGCTTAGCTGCTTCAGTAAGTACATGAAGCATTTCCGGGTAAGGCCATCGACCGTCATCATTTGACTTAGACCTGCGTGGAGGCGCCAGGTGGAAGCTTGAGAGAGCCAGAGCTATGTTTTTTTTTTTTTTTTTTTTATAAAACAGTATTCGTTCTTTATTTAAAACCTAACACATATGTAGAAAACATTACATAGTATAGTTACATATACAAAGTAAGTTTAAATGATGCATAATTCCTACGAATATATCTGAATTTTAACAAATATTAAGATAATTTTTAAAATTCCTATCAAAAATCTTTTTGTTATTCCATCTGCTGTCCCTTATAATCTTTTGAAAGTGATATAGGCTTGCATTCCTAAAATGTACTATGTTATATGCCATAGCTTCAGCGGTCAGCCATAAGGCTGCCTTCAATTGATAATTATGTTTAGTGATGTTACGATATAATAGTAAATGGGGCGACTCAACTATAATTTTCATTCTGTTCTTGATTGTTTCTTTTACCCATTGCCAAATTATTTTTGAGTTTTTACAGTTTAAAATCCTGTGAATATTGTTATCTGGTTGATTACAAATATCGCAAATGGGGGAGTCTACTTGATTTAAATAATTAAACATTTTAATCTTGTTTGGTATGATATCGTTAAACACCTCGTATAGCTTTTCTCTAGTCGATGTTGTTAAAAAATTTTGACTGGTGTTTTCCCATATTTGGTTCCAATCTAGTTGTGGGAACTTTTCCTGCATTTTTACTCGTATTTTTAATTTACCTAACAGATAATTATAAATTTGCCTGTTCGTAGTAATTCTTGTTTCTTTGCTCACAAATACAATACATACAGCGATACAAATTCAATACATTTTTTAGTGTTGAGATTCAAGCCTTTCAAATTTGAAGATTCGATGACAAAATGTTTTACTGGCTTTCCATTTTTAAACAGTATATTCCTTATGAACAGTGATTTGCATTGATTTTCTATATCAATCAGACCTAAGCCTCCCTGCAGGTGATCAAGATACAATTGAGATCTCTCTATTTTAAATATTCTGTTTGGCCCCCAAAGAAAATTACCGGTGATTTTTCTTAATTTTGCTATGTGAATATTATTCGGGTAAATAATATGTGCAACATACCAGAGTTTTGAAAGCATGTATGTGTTTAACATAAAAACTCTTTCAATTAAATTTAATTTTCTTCTTGCATGTAACTGAATTACTGCATTTATATTTTGAATCAGAAGGTCGTAATTAGCATTGACCATTGCATTATACTCAGTTAGAACATGAAGACCTAAAATTTTAAGCTTCGACTTTTCTGGTAAAAGTTGAGGACCCAATCGACAGCAATTAAATCGTAGAAATCCGGATTTTTTGTAGTTAAGGCCTATGTCCGCATATTTATAGAAGTCAGTCAAAAGTGTCATTAAACAATCTAGTTCGCGATCATTTCGAATAACTACTGTCAAATCATCAGCATAAGCAAGTACACGAACAAAACGGTTACATATGAAGATTCCAGATACGTTTTGGTCTATTTTCCTAATTAATGGTTCGATGTACATTGTAAAAAGTGTCATTGATAATGGGCATCCTTGTCTAACAGAACGCTCTATTTTAAAGGATTGCGTTAAAAACCCATTCACAAGCGCTTGTGACCAAGCATTTCGATAAAGATTTTGAATGCAGTGAATAAACGTTCCGGGAAAATCGAATTTATGCATTACTTCCCATAAGCGACTATGGTTCACCATATCAAACGCTTTCCGTAGATCCAGACTTAACAGTGCAAATTTAATATGCTTTGATTGCTGTGCTTTTAAAACCAATGTTCGAATGATATCCAAATTATCAATACAAGAGCGGTTGGGATAACTGGCAGATTGTTCCTCTCCTATCAGTTCATTAAGGTGGTTTGCTAATCGGTTTGCAAGAATTTTACACAAAAGCTTGTAGTCAGTATTGAGAAGACTGATAGGTCTATAGTTATCTAGTTCATGTTTGTTTCCAACTTTTGGGATGAGTACAATTATTCCATTAGCAAAATTTTCAAGTGGGATCAAATTACCAGAAAGGAATCCATTGAAAAGTTTGAGCATGTCGTATTTAAGTACACCAAAGTGAGTTTTGTAAAACTCATATGTTAGTCCGTCTGGTCCTGGAGACTTTTTCGCAGTCGAACCGCGAATTGTAGCCAGCAGTTCCTCTTCTGTGATTAACTGTATTAGGTTTTGTTTTGCATTGTTACTAAGCGACTTATTTAACATATTTACCATTGATATTAAATTATTATCACAGCGAGAGTTTTTTGTAAAAAGTTGCTGGTAATGTTTGAAAACAATGTTTTTTGTATCCATATAATTACAGAGATTACCTTCTTCATCTTTGAGACACATTTTACCAGAATTTTGCTGATTTTTTAGGATTCTAGAAACCTGATATATGCTCATTTTTTCAGACTCAAGCAAAGTACTAGGATTAAGTCGAGTGCCGTAGCTCCTGAGCCTTTGGCTTTCTGCGTCAATGATATTTGATTTAACAATAGCTAGCTCATCGTCAACTTTTTCACCTTTGCCTTGTCTCTCTGTTAACTCTTCTAACCTACTATACCATACTGTTTTCTGAAATTTACGAGCTTGGTTCATACTGTAATTGCATGTGTATTTGTTTCTATTTTGCAAAGTTTCATATACTTTTTGAAAATCAGCTGTAACGTTATCGTCAAGTAAAAGCGAGTCATTGATTTTCCAATAACCTCTACCTACCGCAGGTAGTTTATTGGAAGGGTCGATTTTATAGCTAAATACTATTGCATGATGATCAGAGAACGGAACTGATTTTGTTTCAAGTTTACTTATTTTGTCTACAATTGCCCTTGAAGCATAAAAACGATCTATGCGTGAAACTGACTCGTTTCTATGAAACGTGAATTGTCTCTTGTTACCTCTTATAAAAATTTCGATATCTTTCAGGTCAAACGAGTTAACGAAAGCTTTCAAGCCACGCGATATGTTTTTAAAACTTCCTCTACAATCATCAGGCTCTAAGATGCAGTTGAAATCCCCTCCTACTATGGTTCCAATAATTTCTGGTTTGCAAATATGCAAAGCTAATTGACTTTCGAAAAGGTTATCTCGTTCAGCTCTATACTGTGAACCAGCGTGTCCGTAAATATTAATAAAATTAATGTTCTCTACAACAGCAGATATTATTCTCCCGCTCGGATCCAAAATAAAATCACGAACGTCGAGGGATTTTCGAACCAAAATGGCCGTACCTTTCATCGTTTGACTGATATTAACCAGAGCACGATGGGATGGGATGAACGAGAAATCATCGAAGAGTACTTCTTGTAAGAATACTACGTCCAAGTCATTATTTAACAAAAATTCTTTCAAGAGTGACTTTTTAGCGGAAACCATCATAGCATTTACATTGATCGTTGCGACTTTTCGCACAAAATTCATGTTCTCGACTTTAACTGATTAAAGGCAATTTCAGATCCAAAAACAAAAATTCTGACGTAATGATAAGCTAATAAGGCTTTCATAGGTCAACAATGTCAATTGATCCAGACAATAGCCAAAAGAGTAGACAATAGCTACAGCATTATACTTCTTCGTAACCTATAGTTTGTATTGTTTTTCCACGAGAGTAGAGGATCGAGTGACCGTGAATATGACTGCGATTCAAAGACACTAAACCTTATTGTTTTTGGTTCCTCTGCCTGCTGCGACTTTTGCGGTCTGTTGAAGTTGAAGCAATAACCTTCAGAACGTCGTCCTTTTTCTGCTTTCGTTGTCTCGTCGAGACGGTCTCATCTTCATCTGTTCCCTCGGTTGATGATCCAGCATGCTGCCTTTTCATCGCTTGGTTAGAGTCAGTTTGGGACACGGTATCCTCGAAGTCCATGTCAGAGTTTCCTTTTTCCTCGCACTCCTGATTGTCCTGAGGGGTCAAGGTAGAACGTGAAAGGCTTTTTGCGTTCACATCCACCGTGCCCTCAGTATCGTTTGTCTCCGTGTTGCTCGGTCGCAAAACAGTCATTTTGCTCGGTTGAGGCTCCGCCATATTTTTTAGAACACTAGCGTAAGTTGCATTGGTCGCTTTTGAACTGCAGCTTAGCTCCGTTACTGGTGTTTCGTGTGTTTTCGATGGACCGCGAGGGCAATCTGCTTTTAGATGGCCTTCTTCCTTGCATAGAAAGCATTTATACTTTAATCCGTCATAGTATACTCGACCTCTCCGATTAAGAAAGAAGAGTGTAGCGGGAATTTCTTTCTTAATTTCAACATAGGCTCCTCTCACACCAGTGTACATATCGAGTTCCAGATAGGCAGGGAATTTTTCTCGTATCAATCTTCGAACAGTTCCATATTTACCAATAACTGCAGCGATTTCCATATCGGGAATTTCTGGTGGCAAATCGAAGATGCGGACATACTTGACGCATCCGCCAGCAATCGTCATTTTAACATCCACTGTTTTTCCAGTCGAGTAATGAAAGGTCAACGTTTCGCGGTTCTGCAAGAGGGCTTCCTTCATTGCAAGTTCGTTCGTGAACTTGATGCAAATGCACCGATCTTCCGTGATCTTGTAGCTGCTCTCCATCGTTGTTTTGTCTGCGTCAAATTCCTTTACAAATCGAGCAATTTCCACCAGTGATGGTCCTGGAGCTCCTTCGGGGAACTTGAACATTAAAGTATTCTTCACCAATCCGTCCATTATTCACTCATTGTTCCAGGTTCAATAGTATAATAAACAATAGCACAGCAGTGCTTATAACTCAAATTAAATGAAAGCTTTCGATCTAAGCACGTCTTAACAGTACGGGATCTGATCGTCAACTGTGGTTTGACGCTCCTTCCAGGTAACTCTCTCCATTTCATACCCTATTATACACAATATAAGATGATACAAATCAAAAAAATACTTATAGTTAGTTATAAAACCGTAATAAAACTGTTTAAGAGGCAAATTTAATGTAGTTGTTTATATAACCATGATAAAACTGGTTGGTTGCGACACATTTCATATAAACTTACTATAAGTGGGGTGTAGCAATACAATATGGCACACCAATGAAATTTGATCTTATAGCGGTTGCTTGTCAAACCGCAATAAATCTGTTAGTTATATAGTGCTATTAATATGGCTACACATTGACCAAACAGATTTATTACCGCTATTACTTACTTACTTAGTTGGCTTCCCGTCCTAAGATAAAACCTGTTGAGCACAGTTTCTCCAATTTACTCGGTTGTGGGCTACGGCACACCAATTCATCGGATGCCGAGTACTCTCCGCTAGATTTCGCTCCACCTGGTCAAATCATTTTGCTGGATGCGCCCCTGGTCATATTGTTCATACCGGATTTGAAGCAAACACCATCTTTGCAGGATTGTCATTCGGCATTCTTGCAAAATGGGCATGGGCCATCGTTTCCGTCCAGCTTTAGCCACCTTTTGAACACTGGGTTCGCCATAGAGTTGTGCGAGTTCTGCACACCGCCGAAGATCGTTCTTAGCACTCGTCTTTCGAAAACTCCGAGCACTCGCAAGTCCTCCTCGACCAATGTCCATGATTCTTGCCAGTAGAGCGTCTTGTACAGGGTACACTTTGTACGGGGGCTTTTCCTGCTGAACTACAATTTTTTGTGAAGCCCATAGTAAACACGACTTCCGCTGATAACACGCCTTCGAATTTCACGGCTAGTGTCATTGTCCGCCGTTAGCAGTGAGTGAAGGTAGCCAAACTCGTCAACTACCACAAACTCATCGCCGTCGATCGTTAGGCTCGGTTCCGTCGGTCAGCATGCACTTTGTTTCAGACATATTTACCTCTAATCTAATCTTTTCTGCTTCGCGCTTTAGTCTGGTGTACTGTTCAGCCCCCGCCATGTTTTGCCGATAATATCCATGTCATTGGCAAAACAGACGAATTGACTAGATTTGTCAACTATCGTGACCCACACGTTGATTCCGCTCGGTTCATAACACCTTTGTAGCGTTATGTTGAACAACAGGCATGAGAGATCATCACCTTGATGAAGCCCTCTGTGTGGTTCAAATGAATCTGACAATCCACTCGAAATCCGAATACAGCACGGTGTGGGAACTCTGTATTCACGTCCTTTTTTGAGGATTTGCCGCTGTCATCTTTGCCAGCTGATTTAGCTGTATGATGGCCACCCTCACTTTACCTATCATTGGGGCTGGCACCTCTGTCCAGTTTGTTACACCGTCGAAATCGAAAATTGAAACACATTACGAGTCCTGCCACATGCATGCTGTTGGAAAATCAAATAAGTAGTTTATTCCATCTACAAAAAGGGCGATTGGCTACCCAGATTTTGTTACGTCGTCTACCTCGATAGCAAGAGAATTCGTATCAGGCGGGCTTTCGTGGATTTCAGGGCAGCATACGATACGGTCGTGCGCGAACAGCTATGGCAGATAATTCACGGGTACGGTATTTCGGACAAACTGACGCGGTTGATCAAAGCTACCTTGAAGCGAGTGTTGTGCTACGTGCGCGTTCCAGGGGCACTCTTGAGTCCTTTCGAATCGCGTTAAGGGTTGCGGCAAAAGGATGGGCTGTCCTGTATGTTATTCAATATCGATATTGAAAGTGTGATCCAGCGAGCGGGCATCGAAACGAGAGAAACAATTTTCGATAGGTTAGGATACAACTAGATTTGACCTGCATATTGCAGCATTCTCTCATTACTTTACAGTCAGACTAAACGTCGTTTCACGGTAAATTTGATTCTTGTGCAAGAAAATAGGAAAACATTTCTCCCTAATTTACACACTTCTAATCTTGCATGAAAATATATTTCAACCAGCGAAAGTAAAGGATTGAGCGAAAAAAAAACAGAAATGTTCACAATTTATCACACCACGCACCATCAGCAGCAGGCGGCGAACCCTTTACGGACGCCGTCCACCACGCCTCGGTTGACCTGCATCGGCCACCAACTCCATGCCGTACGGAGAAAAAAAACAAATGCTGGTCAAAAAACAAAAAAAAAATCACCCATTAATTTCAATTCCGTTAAGTACCGTTTGACTGTACATAATGAAATGAAATGAATTACGATCAAGCCTGCGTAACAGTTTTCGGACTGGGAATGTAAATCGTAAAAATACATCATCAGCAAACATAAGCATTACACATTTGTAAACATGACAACGGATGCTTCAGTTGCTATGGCAGGTTTTTTTCTTCCCTTCGTCGTCGTCGTCGGTTCAGCCGGAAAATTCCTCCTTCCCAGCAGATAGGTAGTGAGTGGCAGCGAAACCGTCGACTGACTCGAGAACCGACATAAAAAAGCTAAGGATCAACCCCACGAATTAGCATTTCGCGTGGAAGCGAAAAAAAGCGCTCTAGCCCGAGTCGGTGGAACCAGCAAGCAGAAGCTCTGACTTGGAGTCATAAAATTTAAATTAATGCAAGATAAATAATATTATTCCGGGCGGATTTTATTCCTTTCGGCGAATCGAGAGCGGAGCCGAGCACATTCCGGCGTCGAAGATGAAGCGCGCTGATTTGACTGACTGACTGGCTGGTTGGTTGGACGGCTGGGTGCTGTATGGGATTGCTATGCTAGTTCAACCACTTTCTAGGAGTGCATTTCGGCGATATCCGCGTGCAGGTTTTTACGACCACCCGGGAGGTCGTAAAAGTAAACGAAAATAATATCAATAATGAAACGGGAGTTACTGCTCCTGGAACCATCTCGAGTGCAAAGGATAATAATAATTAATGTATCGGAGAGGGCGAGCGCATTGACTTAAAACAGGATTTTTGATTTAAATGAGCTCTTTAAAACTTTGAATAAGGATTTCATGAATTATGATATAACAGTTTTGTTTATGAGTTTTTGAAATCAAACCTGCAAAAACACTATTTAAATCACAAAATTCTTCATTTCTATGCATACGTCATATTCCTGCAAGTGACTGGCTTATAAAATGTGGCAGTCTTTCATGTCCTGTAGAGAACTGCCAAAACCGCGAATCATTTCTAATCGGATTCAGTTGCAATTTTATTAGCCACTCGTAAAAAGCTTCCGCAGGAGAAAGTTTTCGTCTAATCTGCAGTTTGAAAGATTCTTCAAAGCGCTTCTAAAGTAATAGCACCAATTTAATTTGTGACAGGACAAATCTGACACGCACGCGAGAGCGAAGTCCTGGTGCAAAATTTTATGTCCTTTCAATCGCATCATATTTCTAAATAAATGTAACTGTGCGATGAAAGGCACTCGCCTTAAATTCGATTGGTTTTCTATACTACGTGCTCGACGGCGATATCCGCTTATGTTTTCGAACCTGGGATAACACTGTGTGAGCAGTAGGTAGTGCTTTCTTTTTAGATCTATTTCCTCACATTTCCCCCTTCGAGCCGGCTTCGCATCGCGAGCCTGGCGATTGATGATGACGACTATTACGCCGATGAAGACGATGATGATGGGCTTTATGATTCGCTTTTATGATGTTTGTTATGCACTTGCTTGCCCAGGATGATGCCGGCTGATTATGGCGAAAGGCACGAGAAAAATCTTAAAATACATAAACATAGATATCTTTTACGGGAGCAACGACGACGCACAATAGCCCATCCGCCCAACCGCTCGTCCGTGTGTACAGAAACTGATACAAGAGCGCACACGTCTCCACGTCGGGTTGGGAGAAATTTCTCAAATATTTGCTTTCTATTAAGGAAAAAAGATCCTTTTTATGGGATATGTTTTATTTCACTTTTCAGTAGCATTTCGCTGGTAAATTGATTGCTGTAGTGAAAGCTGAATGTTTGGCAATTATCCAACTGATGATATGGTATAAATACTGACTGGTTGCAATAAATATTATATGAGGCTAGTGATTGCGCATCGACCGGTTGTTGGTAGAATATTCTGCCGCACTAGTTGGGGCTGGTTTTTATTGATTATGTGCAATAGAAAAATGCTGCAATTGTTTTAGTGCTGTAGTTAAAATTTCACTAGCCTAGAGCCGTAAATCGAGAGTTTACGATTATGTTCCAAAATATATTGGCGCAACAAATGGCGTATACTGCAAGTAATGAAGTGACTAAAACACTTCATTCTTCATTCATAGTTGTAGCTTACACAATTCTGTTTGGTTCACTTTATTATGGGCTTTGTTTGCTGGTACATTTGCAGCATATTGACCGCGACTAGAATGATTTTCTATCAGATTTAACAAATCGATTATACTCCGAAAACCGAATTACTCTATCCTTTTTGCTCAATCCAGAACATTGTTTATTTATTCATCGGAAAGCTGTGCAGCACACTACTAAATTTTAGAAACAACTTCAATTGGAACTCTTTTCCATTTAATTCCACTATTATTTATTTGAAACTGTGTTTTAAACAGAAACCGATAAAGCCTGCAAGGCGTAATATGTATCTGTCAATAGTTAAGAGTAAAATCGGAAGTAAAATAATGTAAAATAATGTAATAAAAGTACATTATTTAAAATAAGCAGTGTTGGGCACCGCTAATTCGCTAATTCGCTAATTCGCAAGCCGACCAATCGATAAACGCTAGTTATAGTTTATAATTTATACTCATACTAGCCGAATTGTTGCTGGTCCATAATTCCAAATAAAGTACCGTTGTTTATTTTAAAATTAATCAACTGTAGAGCATTTTATACATTAAAAAAAGGTTTTTAGCTTAGTTAAATTAAGAAAAGTCGTGTAATATATACAAATTAGTAATAATTTGTACAGTAATAGATTACAGTGCAAGTTGTTGCGATATGTTCAAAAAAAAAACAGTGACTGTAGTTTGCGATTAGTGATTAGCGAAATTTATACGATTATCGAGCAAATTGTATTGGTTAGCGAATTAGCGAATTAGCGGTGCCCAACACTGAAAATAAGTAAGTAAAATAATGTAATAAAAGTATTCGGAAAACATTTATCGATAGCTAGAAAAACTGTAACGAGGAGAAATCCAAAGCCAGAAATCACAGCGACACGATAACAAAAGTGGCCAGCGCTCTGAAGTGGAACCACAATCTTTCAGTTGCAAACAGGCTGCAAGTTCCATCTACAATCTTACATCCAGATCCAGACCGCCAACTTATAAGAAAGTAGTAACTCCAAATCGTACCAACGACGACGAAACCTACGCCAAGCGAGCAGAAAGGATAAATGAGGGGCGGCTTCCTAGGAGAGTTCTGGCAGCACGGTTCAAAATTGTTGTTTTTATTTTATCGCTCTGTTGCTTTCGAAATTTTCAGTGTTAAAACTCAGTTTTTGTTTCTGCAGTTTGCGCGAGTGTGTTGTTTAGTGCTGATGGCTTCCTAATCCCGTTAATTTACAAAGGTCAAGCACGGATAAGTACATTTTCAAACTTAAAGTAGTTTCCGATGACATGTCATAGAAACCCGATAAAAAATAATTCAAGATGCCAATTGTTTTCGATGTTTATTGACGAAGATGGGTTTCGTTTGACATTTGGTTGGCGTTACGGTACAGATGATGCTGTTATGCATCAAAATTGAAATAGTTAAGCAGAGTTTTGAAATGTGTAGCTGAGCAACTGAAATGTTCTCTTCGGCTGTATTTTAATTAAAATTGTAAAAGCGGATAATTTGAATGAATGAAATTTCGTGTTTAATGCAATATCTCCAAAATAGAACTTAAACGGTATATATATGGAAGAAAACTATTTCAAATCAGCTTCGCATGCTGCTTGTTTCAAATTACAACTATCATTTTGTCAAATTAAATACGCGCCAGAATAATGAAAATTATTCTGGAAGTGTGGATATGTAAAAGTATCCATGCGGGGCTTATTGTTTATTAAGGCGACTTCGGAATGTGCCTGTATATCCAGGCATTCTAGAAATGGGTCGTTGGATGAACAATAGAGCTATCACCTTCCATCTCCAGGACTAAAATTATTTGCATTTAGGAAGACAAACTTTCTAACTAAAAGATGCAAGTAATTTTTTTACATAAAAGCGCTGCCGGTCAGCGCGCGATGGATTGTATCACACAGACACAAGGAAGGATAAATGAGGGGCTGAGAATAAACCCATGCTAAAGTCACTTGACATCGAAAGAACCCACAACCATTCGCTTGTCAAATAAATTACTTTAGTGGCGACAGTTCGTTATCGATTCTGTGCCCGACGAACTATGGTTCTTCAATGTTGTCAGTCCTGGGCTGCCGTTCTCTAATTCCCTCGATAACCAGAATGACCGTGCATCGTCCACGACAGCACACAGCCACCGCACAGTGGGACCATTCTGGAAAAAGGCGGTCAAAAGTCTTTTCTCGCTTTTCCTGACGTTTTTGAGCTTAGGTGTCTTAGGAGAAGTTTCATAAAAAAGTATTCTGCATCTTATATTCAGTATTCTGACATTTTCATATTATTAGATATTAAGGGGATAACAAATTTGAAAAAATTAATTTTTTATAGGAACTAGATAGCATGGCGATGTGTTCGGCAAAGTTGTAGAACTTTGAATTTCGTTATACTTTGCCGAAGATACTAAGTATCTGCATCATATGGTTTGCGAGATAAATTGACATTCTGTCGTGACCCCCTTAAAATCAGTTTTTTAAACTTTTTGTACTCAAAACCTCATCTAACAGGTTCGACATGTTATACCAACTTTTGGAGACTATCAAAATACGTAACTTTTTAGAAAGTTAAATATCATATGTTGCTTTATTTGCTTTAAAAATTGAATTTTAATAATAAATTTTACCGTTTTTACAAGTATTTTTTTCCGTAAATAGGCACCTACTGGCAGCTAAGGTTAGCATCGCTTGAACCGCCATAGAATATAGTATAAGCGTGCGTATAAAAATCTCGACCGGGTCTGGTAGGGCATTTTGGTTATTTCAATTATGAATTACATACATATATGCTGGTTTTAGTAAGTTATCAGGGTTTTATTATTCGTATATGTTCATAATAATTTCACAGGACTTCGTCCACATCTGTTTCGCTATCTGTTGCAGAATTATTTTCGTTCTGGTACTTTTGTAAGAGTTTGTATGCTGCTGTTGGTCTTCTTAAAGGTAAATAGGATAGGATGATATGATGGAAATTGCTACTCAATTAGACCTTCAAGTATTCCAACAAGAGATCGACATTTTTTACAACTGGTGCATCAAGAGTTTTCTTGATCTGAATATTAAAAAATGCAGCATTACTTCATATACAAAAAAAACATACACTAAATGACTTCAACTGTACTCTTGGAGAACAATATGTAAGAGATGTAGTAAAGTAAAAGATTTTAGAGTGATTCTTGACTTAAAATTGACATTCGTAGACCAGTTTAACACGATTGTTAACAAGGCTAATAACATGCTTAGTTTTATTAAAAGATTTAGCCACCACTTGAAGGACCCTTATACTCTAAAAACTTTATACGTTACATATGTAAGATCCATTTTAGAATACTGTAGTGTAGTTTGATCTCCTTACCAAGAAGTGCATTCCAGTCGTATCGAATCTGTACAAAAACAATTTTTATTATATGCACTCAGAAAGCTGGGTTGGAGTTCATTTCCTCTTCCACCGTATGAATCTCGTTGCATGCTCATCAACATCGAAACACTTAAAAAAAGAAGAGAGATTGCTATGCTTCTGTTTGTAAATGATATAGTTTCACAACGTATAAATTCCGAAAATATACTAGAAAACCTTAACTTCTATGCACGTGCGTTCGTTAAGAAAACGTAACATCTTTATGTTAAACCACTATAGAACAGATTACGCTAGAAACGGTCCTATTAATAGAATAATAAGCATTTACAATAAATACAATGAAACCATTGACGTAACTATGTCACGAATCATGCTTAAAAAGACGTGCACTAGAATTGCATGATTTAAAGGCCAGCAACAGATTGCCAACTCTGTATTAAATTGAATTAAAATAAAACAATTAAAGTAAGGTATTAATTAAACTTTAGGGTAAGAATGTAGTCTACATAGTTTGACGAAATAAATAAATAAATAAATAGATTAGTGTTTTATAGAGCGCCAGTTTTGTGAAAATTTGCAAATTACGGGACTTCAGCTGGCTACGTAATCCGTAGAAGACCCTATTCGCAGACCCTTCACTTCCACTGCTCCCACTACGATTGATTCCAATGATACCGACGTCATTCGCAAAACCAAGAAGCATGTGAGATTTCAGCATTATATTTCCGTTCTTTTCACGTTTACCCTTCCAGACAATGTTGAAAAGCAGGTTACAGAGTATATCCCCTTGTTTCAGTCCATCCAACGCATCGTCATGTAAGCTGTTGAGGACTCGCTATTCTGATACATGATTTTGACACAACCACCGTTATCTGCCACAGGTCATTTTGTTTGACTGAATCATACGCCGCCCTCAAACCCTAAAACAGATGATGAGTCGGCAAATTGTACTCCTGGAACTTGTCTAGTAACTGACGAAGGGTAAACTTCTCACGAAAACCAGCTAGGTACTCGCTGACGAAAGACTCCGCTAACGGCCTCAGTCTACAGAACAGGATACGAGAAAACATGTTATAGGCAGAAATGAGCAATGTAAAGCCTCGATACCCAAGCAACAATTTGAGTTTTATTATACTCTTATGATGGCCATTAAGACCAAAATTGGTCTTGAAGACCACCATAAGAGTGCAATAAAACTCACATTGTTGCTTGGGTAGTTTTTACAATGTAACCATGCAACCACTCCTCCGGCATTTATTCTTTCTCCCAGATCCTGACAATGATCCGGTGGATTGCTTCATACAGCCGCTCGCTCCCCGATTTTAGAAGTTCAGGGAAACGGGGACGGAAAACCATCCTCACCAGTAGCCTTACCTTTTTTCAGTTCACTAATTACCTTTTTATTCTCCTCCTGTGTAGGTGGCTCCACCGCTTGGTCATCGCTACAATTTTTATCCTATCCCTGTGTTTACCCCTCCATTCAACAACGTCTAAAAGTGTTCATTCCATGTGGCTGCTACCGCAGTAATCAGATTGCCAGCACTATCTTTCACATCACATCACAGATATAGCAAAATTCTCGCACCTCACCGTTTTGTGAAAACTCCGTGTATCGTTGCTGGCGCATCTCTCCTCCGAACTGGCAAGCACGTGCTCCTTGTCGTGGTGTTTTTTTTTCTAGATGATGGGTTCTTTTACCGCAGCTCTAGTCTGTCTACATCTTTCTTTTTACAGACGTGTTGCCTCAGTGAACATACGACACGAACGCTTCATAAATTATCCTTCTGGAATTCCAAAAACAATGTAGAGCAAGAGAACGAGAAACTCACCAAACTAATGTCTTAAGAGCTATCAACATTGTAAGTCCAACTGGAGGTTCGCCGAAATATGCTGGAAGTGTTTCAATCTTTCAATCCAGAAATGGTGATAGTGTACAAGTTGAAGCACAAGCAATCCGTAAAAAACATTTGCATATTTCTTTACAGATAGATATAAAAATGGTTGCCTACACAGGCTCCAGAGTCTACGGACCCGTAATAAGAGGAACACTTCCAGTGCGGTTGATCAACCGCTGCATAATGCGCAACATAGACTCTTATCCAGCAACTCCTGGACCCGTCGATGAGAAAGAGGCGTTCCACTCGAGGCTAGTGGGTACGACAGCTGCTAGCCACGGAACATCGGAGATATGAACGACCAGGTCGATAGGGAAGAAATGTATAGACCAGTGATAGGAGCCGTATACCAGACGCGTCAAAGCGATCCACCTTGGCTGAAAATCAGACAGCTAGATAACCTGCATTATGTCTATGCGTGAATACTAAGAAATAAGCGCGAATACTGGATGAGGCACTACCTTCTTCCAAAGAGTTAAGTGCTTCAAACCTCGAAAACGGTAGGAGCAGAATACGCTGGGTCATATAAAAGACGCTAGGTGAAGGCCCCCGTGTATACAAAATGATTGATTTAACGAAGAATGCCAACAAGCTGTAAAGAGCAAAAAAATTGCTTGGAAAAATTATCTGAGAATTGCCACTAGGGAGAAATTGATCCAATACTGAAGAGTAAGGAACAAAAGAAACCTTGGGCTTAAACGTCTTTTCTAACACTTGACCCTTCTTTATCGACAGACTACAAAGCTGGCTATTAGAGTACAGGACAGTTACAGAGCTAGTGTACCAATCCTACTAACTCTATCTAGCAGCTCTATTTCCATCTAGCTGAGATTCAAACATACGACGACAAGCTTGTCAGACCAGCGTCGTATCTCAAAACTAACTAAGCGCAGGAAAAAAGGAGGACAGGGATCGGGAAGAATTAGTACCACTATTTCGAGGTATTGACACCATTGAGGCGAAGTTGCAGAAAGAGGTGAAAATGAAATTAACCTAGGAGTGCCCTTAGAAGATAGTAATGTCCCAGTACCTTTTCTCCAAGAAATCAAACGAGAAATCTGACTGCTGAAAACCAACAAAGCCATTGAGAAGGACCGCCTATCGGCATAGCTTCAAAAACGTAGCCGCGAGGCGCTGGGGTCTATACTAGGTCAATTCCAAGATTTGGAAGGAACAAAAGCTACAGGAAGAATGTGAGCGAAGAGTGGTTTGTCTCATCTACAAAAACACGCTCGGCTGGTAAACACCGCCTACAAGGTACTTTCCCAGATCTTGTTACGCCGGCTGTTACCGATAGCACAATTCCTCGTGGGAAATTACCAAGCGGACTTCATGGGGGTTCGCGCAACTACGAAACAAATTTTTACCATCCGACAGATCTTGCACAAAAGTCGGGAGTACAACGTGCCCATCCAACACATCTTTATTGATTTCAAAGTAGCATACGATACAGTCCACCGATACCAGCTATGGTAGATAATGCACGAACGCGGTTTTCCGAATAAATTGGCGCTATTGATTAGAGCTACATTGGATCGAGCGCTGTGTTTCGTGCGCATTTCTGAAGCACTGCTGAGTCCCGTCAAGACGCGACGAGGGTTGAGACAAGATGACGGCTAATCCAGCATGTTGTTCAACATCGCTTTTGAACGATTGACCCAACGAGCAGGCATCGAAATGATAGGCATGATTTTTACCAAGGGTAGCCAACTCCTCTCAGTTGATTTTGCGATTATAGCCAGAAACTTTGCGAGGTCGCAAGCAATCTACACCAGACTGAAAGCGAAGTCAGGGAGAATTTGTCTAAATGCGTCGAAAACCAAATACATGAAAGGAAGAGGCTCAAAGGAAACAAACGCGTGCCTCTCACGGACGGTAACCGTTGATGGCGATGAACTAAAAGTGGTTAGTGAGCTCGTGTATTTGGAATCGCTAGTGACCGCGGACAACAACACTAGCAAAGAGATCCGGCAACGCATTCAAGCGTAAATCGTGCATGCTTTGCGCGTTGCAAAACGCTATGATAAGAAGCATACACCGTCATATGAAGCTGACGATGCACAAAACGCTTATTAGACCCGTAGTTTTTTAAAGATTTGAAGCCGTAACGCTGCTCACGGAGGGCATACGAGCTGCGGACAATACTTGGCGGAGCACAAACTGAAAGCGGAGAGTGACGGAGGTGTACGAATCACGAGCTATAGGCACTGGTTGGAGAGATTCGATAAGCTACGGAGGACCGGACACGTGCGTCGTAAGAATGCTGGACGAAAACAATTTTCTTCAACAATCCCACCTGTGTATTGAGCTATGAGCAATCGATTGAACAGAGTAGCAATCAGCTCAGACTTTCAAGAGATGTTCCTCCAGATCCGAATCAGAAACGAAGATAAGATCTCTGGCTTTTCTCATGGCGGAAGAATTCGATACGTAAAGAGTTGAATTATTTCACGACGGCTATGTGAACAGTTATCTTGCCAGTTTCGACTCTCCAGGGACGGTTGAGGCGTATACGGCAACGGCCGATTTAAGCTATGTCATCTGTGATCAAACAAAAGTACGCGACTAAGTAAATTGATTGAAATCCTGCTCGAAGCAGACAGGCAAGTGAATCTCGTTGAAGCGAGGAAAACATAAAGAGTGCTTAGCATGTTATAAGGCTCTTCTAGCGATGAACTGAAATATTCAACCAAGTTAAGTAGTAAAGTCCGAACACTAATGACACATTCCAGCGTCACGGGACACCATGCCCATTCCGCCAATTAGTTCCAATTGAACCAAATCCCTGACATACAACTGGAAAGTAAAATTCTCTTTAGTCACCTATTTTACAAGCTATTTGCCAAAAATTTAGTGAGACAAGAGCCAATTTACACAGTAAAAATGCGCACGGATAGTAGGCCAAGCCTTAGGTATATACGTCTTTATAACTTGACCCTTCTTTATCGACAGACTTGGCAGCCGGTTATTAGAGTACAGGACAACAACAGGTCTAGTGAACGATCCTACTAACTCCGGTACCGCTCAGCCAAAAATTGAGTATACCTTGTCGGTAATGACACTGTCACCGACACAGAAATCCAGATCCCCAAACGCTGTTTTAGCGATGCTACTGGAGAAACATAGCAGGATTAGTGTATTCCTGTGTGGTCTATTTGCTCCACAGCATATGCTCTGCGGTTTCTAAACAATAGGCCGTATGCATAAAAGAGTTAGAGCAAATGCTCCCATAAGATTTACACGGGAAAAGCAAAGCAAACATTCATACGGCCTAATACGTCCACGTCTCTATTTCCAAAAAAATTCCTAACGAAGAATTCCGCTAGCGACCATGCTACGAGGCCTGGTTAACTGATAATATCGATATTACCGCCATGCAAATGGAAGACAGTCCTCATCCAGATACGTGAGCTATATACAATTTCAAGACATTATTTAGTTCCATCGATGGCTCTTCTTCCAGTAGCCCATCTGGTACACAATGAACGACCCTTCCCTTATACAGGGCTGTATTATTTCGTCCACCGCAAAGATTACTACAGCACCAAGTGATGCATGCATTATCCACAACTTTCACGAGTAACAACATAAAATGGAATTTATACCACCGAGAAGTACCACACATAGGCGGGACTTGGGAACACTCAAAACAATGAATCAAAACACCTATGGTTGAAGTAAATGGTGAAGGAAAACTTGACTATGGGAGGTTGAAGATAGCTCGTGAATGTTAAGTCAAGGTCTCCGACGTATCCACCCTTCAAGTCTAAGGAGGCAGAAGTACTACCAAACAACTTCCTGATGTTGAGCTCAATTGCAGTAAAAAACCTAACGCAGAAAGTAAAAGTGTTACCCTAAAATAATCCTGGCAGTCGAACTGGCCGTCGAAAAATATTGAAAAGATCTTAAAAACTCATTCAACGTCTATGGAGGGTATTTTGGTAACATTGCAAAACAAACATCGTCCCTCGAAGCCATTTTTGATAGATTTTGTGCGATCGACTGAGTTGAATTTGAAGTATGTATAATAGTAATTTGCCATAGGTTTTGAAATTATTATTGAAAGTACTCCTGCCACAAGCCGGCGTGGTACTGAAAGAACTGTAAAATCACCCCAACCGAATTTTCACACGCAGACAAATGTTTACGCTTCCGTTGGTTTTGTCTGTCACAGTCCAAGAACCCTGCCGATGACGTGTAGTTCCCGGCGCAGACCACTTGGGATGGGTGCGATGTAACATCTGATGTTATTTTTTTTTTTGCTGCTCTCTGCTCTGAATGCTTTTCGCGACTACTTCTCTATCAATTACATGAATTATCCTTTCTGCTGGGATAAATCTACATATATAAATAAGTATGAGCCGCGATGGGGTTGCAGATGCTTACCACTGTGGAAAACCCTTGTCGCCGGGACCAGATAGGTACATACGTGGTGACCGACCGGTGGTGCGGTTAGCATATGTGGTCGCAAAATTGAAATGGGAAAAAAATTGCGGTCGCAACGACAGCTAACCCAGACGCACAAATGAATCCGTGAAAGATTAATTAAGCTGTTTAGCGATGCATGAATGTTTCGCCATCGGTCACATCGGTCATCGGCGAGGCGCGCAAAGCTCCATTTACAACAATTACCAGCGCGCGGTTGGGCTCCGGTCTGTCCGAGCCCGAGAAGAAGGGGAACCATGAAGACATCAAAGGACTACACACAGTTAGCTCTCGGGCAGAAGCGATTGAAGGATTAGTCCCCTGTACATACGTAGGTACGTACGTACGGTGCGATGCACCGATGGGCACGGTATGCACAGAGAGGTTCGTCGTCGATCCAGCGCCACGCCGCCGTTGCGTTGGGTTGGAGTTGGGGATGTAAATTGAAACAAATTCGCAACGGTTGACAGAGGTTGAACGGTTTTTCCGTGGAGTCCGGTGTGTAATGACCGAACGTTTTTCACAATTAACCCCGCTCACATGTCATAAATCACGGAAGTGATTGTTCACTTCAAAACTGAACGCAAAAGGGTTGATGTGTGGGCTTCAGTGTTCAGGAGAAAATTACTGTGATTGGACCGGGTTCGTTTTCAGACTTGATGACAAGTTAATTCTGGAGAAGAAATTACTACCTCGTTTGCTCGTTACAGTAGGGGCACGCATTGATTTCTTGGAAAGCTTTTCGAGTTTCCGACGGAAAATAAGATCTATAATTTATATTTCTCGTCAGCTGTGTTATGATAAAACAATGACATTCATTACTAGTGATGATTGACAGCGCTTGTAACGGCAAGCCTTCACAAATTTCCCGGAAATAAGTTCGATTGTACATTTATTTTGATAGTCACATTTCTGCTACTTTTTCCACTTAAAAGAGAAATTAAAACATGACATAAACAATTGACTACTGGTCTCTCCTTCATCTGGTTCTGTTGGACATTTTTAGAATTTTCAAGAAAAAATTAAGTCAATCCGGTCAATGCAAATGTGCTGGGCAAGTATTATCAAGCCATAACGGAAACTCTAACGACTCTAGCGGTCAAAAAATCCAAGGAGACAGGCATGTGTTAGCTTGGTTTTGGTTTCTCGTGTACATTTCAGCCTGCGTAGTAATGACGGTGACAGAACAGTGTTATTAGTGAACCTAGTGTGAATGACAAGGACCTGCTGCACTTTGGTATTAACCGATATAAGGTCTTTGATGAACCGCTCCAAACATACGTTTGCAATAGGCAGTGCTTATTCACGTGGCTGTTTCTATTGGTTTTGAGCAAATTAAGAGCTTTTTTTTTCGAAGTAAAGAAATGTAAAAGGTAATATCTCTTGGTTTTACTGGTATTAAACAAGTGACTCGTTTTATTCGAGTAAAACACAAGCCAACTGACGCGTAGTTTAAGCAATTTTCCAAATTGATCCATCAGTAATGCCGGTCCCTAATCTAATTACAGCGAACAAATTCGCAACCATTCACCGGTTTACGACAGTATTCAAAACAATTTCGTCAAACAATAGCAGCTCTGAGGCAGAAATCAAATTACGCACAACATTCGACTGGCAATCCGGGAGCCGAAGGGAAAAAATCACTCTCATTTAATGACTAAATTACCGTTCATTTATATGTTTTTAAAAGTGTTCCTTACCGATGGCCATCCGATGGGCGATGTTCGCTTCAATGGAACGGAAACGGCAGTGGAACGGAAACTGACATAACCGTAATCGTAAAAACTTTCCCGGCATTCGGCCCCGCCGTGGCTAGAAGAAATTGTCGCACACGTATAGAGCACACTTAATCGAATCATTTTCATTTGAGTCATTCTTTTTTTTCCTGGTCCTTCGTGCCAAGCATATTTCCAAGATCCAGAGCTCCATTTGATCCGTCCGGGATTGTAGCATTCAAGGATGGATTGATGGATAATTGACATCGACTGCCACTTGAAGTTGCTTGTGTGCTGATGCCGAGTTGCGAACGAGATGGGAGAGACGGATTGAGCGGATTGAGCGGATTGATGAGGGTGGTAAGTGGTCCTCCCGGCACAAGTTTTATGCTTTACAACCAATACAGATTTTATTAAAACGACAATAGAATCACTCTCGAGCGTTGATGGTGATTTTTCTCATCCAATAATCGTAAAAAAAATGCGGAGACAAATCACGGAATCCTTGATGTTACTGGCTGGCCGTAGTGCTCGGTGGGAGATGCAGTTAACAAAAAAGTTCAACAATATTGATAACAATGTAGCCGCCGGAACAAAGGTCCTCTCGAGCGATATACATGATGATTGTTTCATCCGAAAAGATGGAGGGAAATATGCGACGAGCACGCATAAAGCGTTTATGATTATCGCCCTTATTATGATGGCTCAGTGTAAAAAGTGTGTACGCGCCCTCTCTTTTTAGCCGACGACCGACGACGGAGCCTTTGACGGATGCCCCCGACAGCCAGCAGCGCTGTCCTTTGAACTCGGCTGTTGTCCTTTTACCACTTCAGGCGGTTGATATGGCAATTTTATGCTTATGGGTGCTATGCCGGACAGTGTATTATCGGGAGCACCGAGTTTTTCAAGAGCACATGAAAGACCACATCGCCGGGGACATGTGTGAAATGCGACCGTTGCTGGGCAGTTTAAAAGGATTGCAGGATAGATTTGTGTGATAAGATAATGGACCATTTCAGGGTAAATCGTCAGCAGTTGTGGTGTTTCTCTCAGTATCAATGTACCTACCTTTGATTACTGTTGTTTTTGTCTGTGATGATTGAGTTTTTTAAATCCGATCGATTTAATTCTAGTGCTAGATTATTTTTATTCCTCATATTCAACTCAAACTTGAAAACTTCACTAGCAAAAATATATTATAAAATTATTGAGACCTTCCCGACATCAAATTTAGGCATGTGTGATTTGAAGCACTGCCGCCCACACTAATGGAACGGAAATGGAGTCCGTTTGATCTACAAAGTAGCCAATATAGCCAGCGGAAATGGCCACATTGTTGCTGTTGCATTCGCGCTCATCCGGCAAGCATAAATATTTATGCACTGTCAGTTCTGCATTTCGTCCGTCGCGTCGCGTCGCGACGCTTGCGTTTGTCATGTAAACCGATTTGGTTGATTGATTTTATCTCTTCATCTATCGTTTCATCCGTCACACTCGAATCGCAACCAATATTATCCTCCCATGGAAATGGACTGCCGATCGGGTTCGGTCGTAAACCAATTATAACACGTTTCATAATCAATCAGGTCTTTCCACTCTCGTGCACTCTCGGGGCGTTTTAGTCCCGACTCGGAATGAGTAATCTGGCACCTGACTCGCCCTGTCATCGTCATGGGGTGCCTTTACGGGAATCTAAAATGCACTATAAATGCATTTTCTAATATAGCCCAAAGTGTTTCCTGACCCAATCCTCACCTTCACCTCCTAACGTCCTAAGCTTCGGTTCCAGAAACAGGGTATCGAACCCTTTGTTGATCATCGCCTCTCTAATATGTCATCTTCGTAAACTGTTGGACCGACTACAGATCCTAAAGCACCATAACATAATTCTTCTCGGTAATAAATCAACACCACACGGGCCGACCGCACTGTTTCGGTACGAGTTCTGCTCTCCCAGTGCATTAGGATACAGAGAGAGAGACAAACCTCCTAGCAGAACAGGAAACGGGTCACCCATCCGGCAAGAGTTTTGAATAGAAAACACTTAAATAGTGGCTACTTTGTAACACTTACTCTAGCAGTTTCATCTAAAGGGGAAGATTAATTTCCTCGCCCTTTGCTGTGTTTCACATACGAACCACCGCACCGGTCCGGTGGGGTGTTTCAGTATTTTCCTGTATCTGGCACTGGACACACTATGGCTACGGAATCGACCGGACGAGCGGACGGATTAAAATTGGAAATTGGAAATGGACAACAAAAGGCGGCTATAAATCTCAATAAATACAAAGTGTCGATAGCAGTTTACCCAGGAGACATTTAGCCCTTTCTCCGGTAAATGCCGGTCGGATCAGGACGTATGCACTCCGAGCGGTCTGCACTTTATCGAGCGTGTCTTTTCTGGCCCATCGTGCCATCGCATCGTCGTCGAGTTAAAGTGTAGGCCGATTTCTACCGTAAGATTACCCTTTCCAGTAACGGGCGCGGGCGGTGCGGGGCGCTGGGCTGGACAAAATTGGCCGAGCGACGGGAAATGTCATTGTAATTTATCCCAAACGCGATTATAATTAAATGACACTCCAAGATGAACGTTGTTGTCTGTCTAGGCTCTAGGGAGTAAAAGGATTAAATTGCACTTCTGTTCTGAAGGGGTTTACAGGCCGGTGTTTGGCCGAAAACATGGTTTTACTATTTCTGTATAGACATTTGTAATTGCCAAAATTTAGAATGAATGTTCAATGTAAAATTTGACTTTTTAATGTTGACTCGATGATAACAATAGATATACGGAACATTTTAATCTATTGTGATTATTTTAGTTCAAATATGTAGTTTTGTTTAGGCAGTTTTCTTAAACGTTTCTGAGAGATAGTACTTTTTATGCCGATTTTGGAAAGGGGTAATCATTTCCAACCAAAACCAGGGTATCTCATTCACAGATTCTAAAGAATTTGATTTAATGCCACAATTTCAATCGCATGAAAAGTTCTGCCAGTTCTTCATCAAAGCCATACTGACATTATTCTGGAAATGGCTGTGTCTTAGTCCTACTCATTGAAGACAATGAAATATGAAACATTTCAGTTTATTCTCGAGAAAGGTGTTAATTTGAGACTGAACCCAATTAATGATATAAAAAGCCAAGCCTACAAAGTGTATTACGTTACGTTACTATTAAGATTCTTACTAGTGAACATTTATGAAGATTTCTGAGTAATTACTATGAAAAAAATGAATACTTTCGCATATCGATTGAATATTGTATGTTTATACTAGAACACGAACTAGCAAATGTTGAATACTAAACCGCAAACTCTGCAAACTATTAAAAAGCAAAGCTTAGGTGCTACATTCCATTATTGAAACTTGACCTTCTGTTTTTTATACGACAGACTTCGCAGCCGGCTGTTAGATAGCAGGACAATTGCAGGACCAGTTGCAACGATCCTATTGACTCTAACAGCCTCTCCCAGCCGAGATTCGAACATACGACGACAGGCTTATTTGGCCAGCCTCTTACCTCGAGGCCAACTGGGAGGCAACTAGAGTTATCCTTTAGTTAAGTCCGAACGAGCGGCAGCGAGTAAAGACAGCGTATACCCAACATTTGTGCAGGCTGAAGGCCGTGATTATTTTCGACCGAATATGAAGTTCGGTCATACGTGTTTCAGCCTTTTGTGATTCGGCCATTTGTGATTCGGCCATTCGAAGGTAATCCCAATCATCGATATTGCCAAAATGGTGTGTTTTGTAGATATTGTCAACGAAAGATTGTTCCCCAAAATCAAAAACAAAACAATGCAACAAGCCTTCTTTAAGATTCGCTCGACCACAAAGGATAATAATGACAACTTACAAGTTATTTTTACGAAGTTTAGAAAAGCGTTTTATTTGTCAAATCGATACGCTAAAACTATTTTTTCAATTTATACCGATAAAAATGAATTTCTGTCTGTCGGTCTGTTTTTTACGTGAAGAAACGCTCGATGTCATGCACACTAATGTTTACATCGCGTGGCACAGTGCGAAACTCTAATACACTAAAAACCTCGAGTGTGACTGACCAAAACCCCCTCAGAACTACCATTAAGTATTACTTCGGGGGGAGGCTGTGATGTTTGCTCACTACTCCGTAGACCTGTTAAGACGTGTACCGATCCGGAGATGACGGCCATTCCATCATAGCCCCCCTCGCTGGTTTTTTTCCATGCTAGATGCTACTCTATGTTGCTAGACGGTCCACTTCCCCTTCACCTATCAAAACGTGTACCGATTTAGGGATGGCGACCTATCAGAACTTCCATCCTTTCACGGTCAGCCTAGTAAGTTTTCTGATCATATACTGCTTGCCAATCCGCTTTCTCTTCTTCTATCCGGGTGTCTTAGTTAGCGTTGCTTACCCGTTGATCGTCTCTCCATTTTTGTTGCAATTGCACAAAAATCTGTGCTATTATAGTGTTAACGGCATTCATCTTAATTGCATTCGTTTTTTGCTCGTTTTTGCCCCTTGTGCGTTGTAACCATCGACGTAAAAAACGCTTTTAACAGTGCCAGCTGGAAGGCCATGACCGAGGCGCTGCAGAGAATGCATATCTGTGCAGAATTCTGAAGAGTTACTTCCAAAACCGTGTGCTTGATGATTACGAGTCCACCGAGGGGCGGAAGTTGATGAATATTACGGCGAAAGTTCCGCAAGGCTCTATCCTTGGTCCAAAACGGCGCAAAAACGATCACCTCCTCTCTTCTGTTCAGACCACTTCTCAGCTCGTTCGACTAGTATCCGAATAGCATCTACAGCGGATTTCCCTTTCCGGAATCCGAACTGCATATTTGACTGACAGTGTTCACCTTCCGTGCACGTCGTCAACCAGTTTAAGATAATTCTCTCCAGGAGTTTTACGCATGTATCCAACACACCTGTCGGCCTATGTGATGTTGGATCCCACGCAGGCTTTCCTGGCTTAGGCAACAGCACTAGCTTTCGGATTTTCTACCTGACCGGGAAGCGACCATCCTCCAGGCATTTCTGCAGCATTTTCCTTTTTTTGTTTTCTAACGACGTATAGCAGTCGGCTTACTTTTTTGTTGGAGAAGAATAAATGAACATATTCGGATACGCTTGTATCGCTGCCTTCGAATCCATATTAGCATATTGAGGATTCTATCCGAACCTAACGCCTGCTTGATCTTCAGTCGTCTAGCTACTCAACGGACTACCGACGGTTACGTCGATGATGTATTCGCGTCCGTCTTTACGGAAAATGTTCACGTTATTTTCGTTTAGCAGCACAACATCTAGTTTAGCCAACGCTTCCAGCAGGCTGTACCCTCTCGGGTTACTACATCTACTATTCCACTCCACGGCCTAAACATTGAAGTCTCCTCCGGTGCGGATTGTCATTCGCCCGATGAATTTCTCGGTGAGCGCATCCAGCTTCCGGTGGAACTTTTCCATGGTCCATTTTACCAGGTAAAGATCCCGTTGGTTTTGACAATCACGAAGCCTTCAAATGAGCTCAATTCCACTTCCTCAATGGGAAACTAACCCATTACCTGCACCCATTGTCAGTCTGTCTGTCTGTCTGTCTGCCGTCTTTACGAAGGGTGCTAGCGGTTTTAGGTGCTAGGTTCGTTGAACAGTGCAATTTCCAGCTTAGCCAGGGCTTCTAACAGACTGTACCCTCTGGTGTTGGTGCATCTGCTCCCCCACTCCACAGCCCAAGCGGTAAAAACTCCCGCAACGATGATCGGCCTTCGCCCGAGGAGTTTTTCGGTCAGTGCGTCCAGCATCTGGTGGAGCTGCTCCATGGTCCATCTTGGGGATGCGTAACAGCTGCATACGTAGATCCCGTAGATTTTGACAATCACGAAACCTTCGTACGAACTGGAAACCATCTCCTCAATGGGGAACTTGCCCATTACGTGTGTTGCAGCCATTGCTGCTTTATCGGCTGCCCAGTTATCGTTACCGGGAGGAATTCGGTACGGCTCTGTAATTATCGCGACGTCGCACAACGACTCCGTTGTCGACTGCCACAACAGTTGTTATGCTATGTCGCAATGATTGAGCTTAATCTGGGTCACCTCAATCACTGCTGACCCGCCTTCGCCTTTTTATACGCTGGGCATTGGAAGCCTCCCGTCGTGTGGTCATTTCTCTCTGAGTTTTTGCAGAGCATACACCTCGGTGGCTTTGCGCAGTCGCTTGCAAAATGGCCATTCTCGCCGCATTTCCGCAACGATCTGGATCTATCCGGACCTTCACAGTGACGCGCCTGATGGCCGAAGCCCCAACACCTGAAACAACGTGCCATTTGCTTGGTCACGCGAGGGATGGCTTTCAGAACACACACTGACCACCCAACTTTAATTTTGCCCTTTATCAGTAGCTTGGACGCTGCTATCGCTGAGAGACGAATCGTCGCCGTCTGCGTTCCGCCATATGCCTTCCTGAGCCGGATTACCATCGTACATCGTCCAATTCGCACTGTACCTTCAAAGCATACTCCTGTTATGTCGTGATCTCGTCCAGGTTCCTGCACTCGATCACGGTTTCTTGGGAAAGCGCTTTCACGTTCGCTTCATCTCGAAGTGCTTTGGCAACAAGATCCTTGAAAGCCGCACTCTTAACCGATGGATCCTTTTTCAGCTCAAAAAGCATCTCTCTCTTTTGAGTTCACCTGGTTCTTACCACTTTCTCTCCAAGTTCCTTCAACTCCGGGGCTTTTCTGACTCTTCGGAGGATCGCTGCGTACAAACGTTGGCGTTCGCTCCGACAACTCCAGGCTTTGGCGTGAGCATCTGAATCCGCGTCATGTGCCCTCCTTTCTGCTCTGCTGGAGGCACACTACTGCTTCTACTCGTCAGTTTATTCTTGTTCGGCACTGGTGATCTTTGTAACCTTCCACTTCTCGCAAACACGTTCGTCTCCTCCTGTGGCGTTCAGCCGTTATTGTTTTTGTTTTGGAGTGTACCCATACTCTTGGGTCCCTCATTCGTGCCGCTATCTTCTTCTTCATTGTGTTGGTTGGTTATATTCATCATTTCTGTTATATTCATTGTCTGTCTGTCTGTCTGTCTGTCTGTCTGTCTGTCTGTCTGTCTGTCTGTCTGTCTGTCTGTCTGTCTGTCTGTCTGTCTGTCTGTCTGTCTGTCTGTCTGTCTGTCTGTCTGTCTGTCTGTCTGTCTGTCTGTCTGTCTGTCTGTCTGTCTGTCTGTCTGTCTGTCTGTCTGTCTGTCTGTCTGTCTGTCTGTCTGTCTGTCTGTCTGTCTGTCTGTCTGTCTG
Source organism: Sabethes cyaneus (assembly GCF_943734655.1). NCBI lineage: Eukaryota > Metazoa > Arthropoda > Insecta > Diptera > Culicidae > Sabethes > Sabethes cyaneus. The sequence continues at coordinate 127,013,916 of NC_071353.1, read as the reverse complement.
TCTGTCTGTCTGTCTGTCTGTCTGTCTGTCTGTCTGTCTGTCTGTCTGTCTGTCTGTCTGTCTGTCTGTCTGTCTGTCTGTCTGTCTGTCTGTCTGTCTGTCTGTCTGTCTGTCTGTCTGTCTGTCTGTCTGTCTGTCTGTCTGTCTGTCTGTCTGTCTGTCTGTCTGTCTGTCTGTCTGTCTGTCTGTCTGTCTGTCTGTCTGTCTGTCTGTCTGTCTGTCTGTCTGTCTGTCTGTCTGTCTGTCTGTCTGTCTGTCTGTCTGTCTGTCTGTCTGTCTGTCTGTCTGTCTGTCTGTCTGTCTGTCTGTCTGTCTGTCTGTCTGTCTGTCTGTCTGTCTGTCTGTCTGTCTGTCTGTCTGTCTGTCTGTCTGTCTGTCTGTCTGTCTGTCTGTCTGTCTGTCTGTCTGTCTGTCTGTCTGTCTGTCTGTCTGTCTGTCTGTCTGTCTGTCTGTCTGTCTGTCTGTCTGTCTGTCTGTCTGTCTGTCTGTCTGTCTGTCTGTCTGTCTGTCTGTCTGTCTGTCTGTCTGTCTGTCTGTCTGTCTGTCTGTCTGTCTGTCTGTCTGTCTGTCTGTCTGTCTGTCTGTCTGTCTGTCTGTCTGTCTGTCTGTCTGTCTGTCTGTCTGTCTGTCTGTCTGTCTGTCTGTCTGTCTGTCTGTCTGTCTGTCTGTCTGTCTGTCTGTCTGTCTGTCTGTCTGTCTGTCTGTCTGTCTGTCTGTCTGTCTGTCTGTCTGTCTGTCTGTCTGTCTGTCTGTCTGTCTGTCTGTCTGTCTGTCTGTCTGTCTGTCTGTCTGTCTGTCTGTCTGTCTGTCTGTCTGTCTGTCTGTCTGTCTGTCTGTCTGTCTGTCTGTCTGTCTGTCTGTCTGTCTGTCTGTCTGTCTGTCTGTCTGTCTGTCTGTCTGTCTGTCTGTCTGTCTGTCTGTCTGTCTGTCTGTCTGTCTGTCTGTCTGTCTGTCTGTCTGTCTGTCTGTCTGTCTGTCTGTCTGTCTGTCTGTCTGTCTGTCTGTCTGTCTGTCTGTCTGTCTGTCTGTCTGTCTGTCTGTCTGTCTGTCTGTCTGTCTGTCTGTCTGTCTGTCTGTCTGTCTGTCTGTCTGTCTGTCTGTCTGTCTGTCTGTCTGTCTGTCTGTCTGTCTGTCTGTCTGTCTGTCTGTCTGTCTGTCTGTCTGTCTGTCTGTCTGTCTGTCTGTCTGTCTGTCTGTCTGTCTGTCTGTCTGTCTGTCTGTCTGTCTGTCTGTCTGTCTGTCTGTCTGTCTGTCTGTCTGTCTGTCTGTCTGTCTGTCTGTCTGTCTGTCTGTCTGTCTGTCTGTCTGTCTGTCTGTCTGTCTGTCTGTCTGTCTGTCTGTCTGTCTGTCTGTCTGTCTGTCTGTCTGTCTGTCTGTCTGTCTGTCTGTCTGTCTGTCTGTCTGTCTGTCTGTCTGTCTGTCTGTCTGTCTGTCTGTCTGTCTGTCTGTCTGTCTGTCTGTCTGTCTGTCTGTCTGTCTGTCTGTCTGTCTGTCTGTCTGTCTGTCTGTCTGTCTGTCTGTCTGTCTGTCTGTCTGTCTGTCTGTCTGTCTGTCTGTCTGTCTGTCTGTCTGTCTGTCTGTCTGTCTGTCTGTCTGTCTGTCTGTCTGTCTGTCTGTCTGTCTGTCTGTCTGTCTGTCTGTCTGTCTGTCTGTCTGTCTGTCTGTCTGTCTGTCTGTCTGTCTGTCTGTCTGTCTGTCTGTCTGTCTGTCTGTCTGTCTGTCTGTCTGTCTGTCTGTCTGTCTGTCTGTCTGTCTGTCTGTCTGTCTGTCTGTCTGTCTGTCTGTCTGTCTGTCTGTCTGTCTGTCTGTCTGTCTGTCTGTCTGTCTGTCTGTCTGTCTGTCTGTCTGTCTGTCTGTCTGTCTGTCTGTCTGTCTGTCTGTCTGTCTGTCTGTCTGTCTGTCTGTCTGTCTGTCTGTCTGTCTGTCTGTCTGTCTGTCTGTCTGTCTGTCTGTCTGTCTGTCTGTCTGTCTGTCTGTCTGTCTGTCTGTCTGTCTGTCTGTCTGTCTGTCTGTCTGTCTGTCTGTCTGTCTGTCTGTCTGTCTGTCTGTCTGTCTGTCTGTCTGTCTGTCTGTCTGTCTGTCTGTCTGTCTGTCTGTCTGTCTGTCTGTCTGTCTGTCTGTCTGTCTGTCTGTCTGTCTGTCTGTCTGTCTGTCTGTCTGTCTGTCTGTCTGTCTGTCTGTCTGTCTGTCTGTCTGTCTGTCTGTCTGTCTGTCTGTCTGTCTGTCTGTCTGTCTGTCTGTCTGTCTGTCTGTCTGTCTGTCTGTCTGTCTGTCTGTCTGTCTGTCTGTCTGTCTGTCTGTCTGTCTGTCTGTCTGTCTGTCTGTCTGTCTGTCTGTCTGTCTGTCTGTCTGTCTGTCTGTCTGTCTGTCTGTCTGTCTGTCTGTCTGTCTGTCTGTCTGTCTGTCTGTCTGTCTGTCTGTCTGTCTGTCTGTCTGTCTGTCTGTCTGTCTGTCTGTCTGTCTGTCTGTCTGTCTGTCTGTCTGTCTGTCTGTCTGTCTGTCTGTCTGTCTGTCTGTCTGTCTGTCTGTCTGTCTGTCTGTCTGTCTGTCTGTCTGTCTGTCTGTCTGTCTGTCTGTCTGTCTGTCTGTCTGTCTGTCTGTCTGTCTGTCTGTCTGTCTGTCTGTCTGTCTGTCTGTCTGTCTGTCTGTCTGTCTGTCTGTCTGTCTGTCTGTCTGTCTGTCTGTCTGTCTGTCTGTCTGTCTGTCTGTCTGTCTGTCTGTCTGTCTGTCTGTCTGTCTGTCTGTCTGTCTGTCTGTCTGTCTGTCTGTCTGTCTGTCTGTCTGTCTGTCTGTCTGTCTGTCTGTCTGTCTGTCTGTCTGTCTGTCTGTCTGTCTGTCTGTCTGTCTGTCTGTCTGTCTGTCTGTCTGTCTGTCTGTCTGTCTGTCTGTCTGTCTGTCTGTCTGTCTGTCTGTCTGTCTGTCTGTCTGTCTGTCTGTCTGTCTGTCTGTCTGTCTGTCTGTCTGTCTGTCTGTCTGTCTGTCTGTCTGTCTGTCTGTCTGTCTGTCTGTCTGTCTGTCTGTCTGTCTGTCTGTCTGTCTGTCTGTCTGTCTGTCTGTCTGTCTGTCTGTCTGTCTGTCTGTCTGTCTGTCTGTCTGTCTGTCTGTCTGTCTGTCTGTCTGTCTGTCTGTCTGTCTGTCTGTCTGTCTGTCTGTCTGTCTGTCTGTCTGTCTGTCTGTCTGTCTGTCTGTCTGTCTGTCTGTCTGTCTGTCTGTCTGTCTGTCTGTCTGTCTGTCTGTCTGTCTGTCTGTCTGTCTGTCTGTCTGTCTGTCTGTCTGTGGTTTTTTACGCGAATTTCGGAATTTACGCGGTTTTTTACGCGAATTTCGGAATTCGCGCGGTTTTTTACGCGATTTTGATTTACGCGGGACGTATCCTTCGCGTAAAAAGCGACTTGAGTGTAAACATATTTCGGTCTCTTCTTTACTAGAGCCATGCAGTAAACCAGTCAGTGAATGTAGACGTCTATTAAATTACCTGATACACTGGTATGTAAACATTGCAGTAGAAAATACTATAACCTGTCAAAATTTTTTGTAGTTTTCACGATATATTTCTAAAGCGTTTGAGTTTAATTTAACATTTATTTTTTGTTAACATTTATCAAAAATAAATTGACACCAGCATAACTGCTGGGTTTTACGTTAAGGCAATGTAAGCTTGCAGCAAGATTCTGGTTAGGAGTCATAATTCATTTCAATGTTTTCCGCGAATGTGGCGGTACGGTAACTATTATTCACCACCATTTTTTTGATAAAGGATTATAATAGAACAATATGGTACTAGATAGTACCAAGCTGAACATCTATTTCCACAAACACGCACCATCCTCATATAAACAACTAGCCCGCGAACTAAATTACAATGTAATTAATTTGTGCATAAAATTAGCGCATAAGCTCGCAACATGAATAAAAATGTCGAGAAATCCTGCCGCAGGCAGCAGCACTGAGCACGTTGAAAATTAATATGCAAATACGGGCAACGTTTTAATCAATTTTTTACGCTGGTCGTACGCATAAGGTTCGGCTCGCGTGGTCCCGCGGCAGGATCCTGTCGCGTGCCCGCGACGGCATTCCGCGGCGCGTAACGGTCGTAGCAAACGACGACGCTACGATGACCTCGCGACGGGCACCGATCCGTGACGAAATTGTGCCATTATTATTATTTCAAAAACACACCGTTTTAATTAAGCACCACATGCATGCACTCGAGCTCTGTACAAGCCAGTTATCCTGAAGAGAGCGCGGAAAACACACCGTGCTGGGCCGGTACTTTACTGAACGGAGAGCAGGCCAATCTGTTCTCCCGGGTGCTTCTTCCGTTCGTTCGTCATCTGGATTGGTTTGCATACATTATTTTCCTATAATAAAATGTTAAAACAATCACAATCTCGCTCTGCGAGATCAACCGCGGAGGGCGCGAGCGGTTGTACCATATTTCGCAGTGCTGCGCACTGGGACCCCAGTTATGCAACAAAAGCGTGATAATGTAAATAATTACATAAAATGTACAGGATAGCCGGTACTGGGGATGATCTGAATTTTAATACCATAAACTTATTTCCCAGAATCACAATGTTAAATTGGATTCTCGATTTTCTAGTGAACTTTTATCGGACTATGAGCAGGAAACTACGGGTCAACCCTACCGCACAATGTAGTCGGTTTACAACCTGGTTGCGACAGGACCTAAAATTGGAAAATAATCTAATTACGATGATGTGTGCACTCGGACGAGACTCGGTGTCACAGCATGGTTTGTAACAGTAGTGTATATGGTCGATTTTGATTGTGTAACCATCGCTTCGCAGCATCCAACGCTGAGCATGAACCAAGCCAATCGTGCAGATGAAGGATATGCGGTGATAAAAAGCGCCCGAAAATAGATACAAAGTAGCATTCAGTACGAGCAGCGCCGGCCAACATGACTGGAAGAACTGAATAAAAATTCATCATCCGAGGCATGGAGAATCAAAAGTGACAGTACATACATTCAGGGGATTGTGTTGTTATTTTTGTTGCAACATAGTGGAAGATATTCCGTCACAAGTGGCGCTGCTAGTTCGATTCGAGGTGTGTAAAACAAAACGAAAAAAGGCTGCATGCAGCAGCACACTCTCAGTCTTTGGCTGCTGGGCAGGAAAATTGAAACGAAATTGATATTCAAATTCAAATTGAAAATCATCACCGACAGGAGAGATGAATCGGTAAAATACACATCGTCAACGACGTAGTACGGAAAGCACAGTGGATGACTTGTCACTGTCTTTTTTTGTAGGGAAAAAAGGCTTCGAACTTTGACTTCGAACTTTACTGTTCATCTTAGACTAAAAACCTAATTTTTTCAAATAATTCAAAAATTATAAAAATTTACGGAAATTAAATATTAGCAGTAAAATAAATCCAAAGCGGCTCTCCCCTATCGCCGGCGACAGAAAGAAACACAAACCGAATTGATATTTCACTACTTGCATCATATTATATTACAACGATATATTGAATTTATTCGGTGTCAGATTCAATACCTTCCAATTCATCATCGTCAGAGGAGCGTGCTGTTTCCGGGCCTACCCGGTCGTACAAAGGGACCAGCCTGCAGCGCAGTGGCGTGTTCCTTTCGAAGATCCATCGATGGCACTTGGCTTGACGCCGCCCGCTGTCGGCCGGCCGGGGTCGGCTGTCGCTTCAAGAATCTCTCCCGGCACGACCGACTCCTGGCGGCGCGAGGTATGCCGTATGGCGCTGGCGTTTCGGGGGATGAGACGGCCAGAACTCCAGCCAGGATGTTTGCGTACAAATTTGCATAACAAATAAATCGGTATCGTATGTGCGACGATAACCGTTCTGCTGGCGTGTACTCATGTTTACACCTGTCGTCCTGTGTACTACTCATACTATCTGTGCGAACACAAGTGCACTTCAATTCAATTGATAGTCCGACGACAACGACAACGACGGCGAGAAGCGCCAGCACAACACATTTGACATTTGTTGATTGTTTTCCAAAATTGACTATTTTGCCTCGGCTTGGTTTCTCACACTCCTGCCCGACCCGAGACAAAAGCACGGAAATCGATTGGATCTACTGCTGCTACTGGGAGCACCTGGACGGAAACAGTTTCCGGACGACGTCCTTCGAACGAGCAATCCGAACTATGCTACGGTTCGGCTACAGGAGACACACTCCCTTCCTTTGCACCGAAGACTAGGAACGTGCACCACCCAGCATGGGATCGCTCGAGTTGTTCGCTTGCAAACCACTCCGACGTTCGCTCGCCGGGCCTGATTGAAGGCAGTTCCTACGGACTAAACACATGGGAATTATATTTCCCGGTTCATTTCATTCCTGATTAATACCGACATCAAATTACCTAACTAAAGTGGTCGGTAAAACTGTGATGGGAAAGTTTCGGGTGAATTTTTGATTAGCATTCGCGAATGAAAAAAATGTGAGTTAGAAAAAATTAGAACTTGACAATACTTTTTTGTATGGATATTATCAGTACAACCAGTCGTATTTATAAATATATCAGATTTTGATGAGAGATAGCGGAAAATTATAGGTTGGCTCAAAATTCACCCAATCCACCATTGTATAATGTATTGTATATGTATTGTATTTTCACTCACTCGGATTCGAACTGGCATCAGACTGATCGGAAGCCGTCGTCGAACGCATCTGAGATAATCTGAAATATGACAGGTGCAGAGTTTTTAGCCTATGTTTGTAGATTTACAAGTTTAAGTTTGTCAAGTGTGGAACAAAACTCGCCTAAAACACATTTAAGTGCTTCTTACATCATTTATTACATGACTAGCTGACCCGACAAACTTCGTATTGCCACAAATTAACCTGTGTTGTACATAAATCATGAATCTCGGATGATCTTTGTCACAATCTCGAGTTTTGCAAGCCCACCAGTGGGCGGCACTTCCGACGGCGGGTCACCGGCAACACTCGCGACCGTCTCGTCCTGAATGATCTAGTGTTACTATAGATAGTTTTTGTGGTCTTGTATTGACTAATGTTTTATGGAAGAGTCTCGAATTTCTCGAGTTCGATTAGTTTTTGAGTTTCGCAAAAATGTCTGTTTTATTTGTATGAGAGTCCATATCCCCTTCCACAGGGGTGAGAGGTCTCTAACTATCGTAAAATAAATTCAAGACTCCAAAATCTCCCACATGCCAAATTGGGTCCATTTGCTTGATTAGTTCTCAAGTTATAAGGAAATTTAAATTTCGTTTGTATGGGAGCTCCCCTCTTAAAAGGGGAAGGGGTCGTAATTCACCATAGAAAAAATTTCTGCCATGTAAAACTCGCACATGCCAAATTTGGTTCCATTTGATTGATTGGTTCTCGAGATAAGAGGAAATTTGCATTTCATTTGTATTCTCGAGATAAGAGGAAATTTGCATTTCATTTGTATGGCAGCCCACCCTCTTAAAGGGGAGATGGGCCATAACTCGCTTTTTAAAGAAGAGAGGGGTCTCAATTCACCATAGAAAAAAATCGCGTCCAAAACCACTTACATGTCAAATTTGGTTCCATTTGCTTGATTAGTTCTCGAGTTATGAGGAAATTTGTTTTTCATTTGTATAGGAGCCCCCCCTCCTAAAGTGGGGAGGGGTCCCAATTCATCATAGAAAAAAATTTTGTCTCCAAAAACACCCACGTGTCAAATTTGGTTCCAGTTGCTTGATTAGTTCTCTGTATTTCGTTTGTATAGGAGCCCCCCCTATTAAAGTGTGGAGGGGTCCTTATTCACCATAGAAAATATTCTTGCCCTCGAAAACTTTCACATGCCAAATTTTGTTCCATTTGCTTGATTAGTTCTTCAGTTATGAGGAAATTTGTATTTCATGTGTATAGGATCCCCCCCTCCTAAAGTGAGGAGGGGTCCCAGTTCATCATAGAAAAAGCTTTTGTCTCCAAAAACACCCACATGCCAAATTTGGTTCCATTTGCTTGATTAGTTCTTGAGTTATGAGGAAATTTGTATTTCGTTTGTATAGGAGCCCCCCCTCTTAAAGTTGGGAGGGGTCCCAATTCACCATATAAAATATTCATGCCCTAGAAAACTTTCACATGCCAAATATGGTTCCATTTGCTTGAGTAATTCTCGAGTTATGAGGAAATTTGCATTTCATTTGTATAGGAGCCCCCCTTCCTAAAGTGGGGAGGGGTCCCAATTCATCATAGAAAAAATTTTTGTCTCCAAAAACACCCACGTGCCAAATTTGGTTCCATTTGCTTAATTACTTCTCGAGTTATGAGGAAAATTGTGTTTCTTTGGTACAGGAGCCCCCCCTCTTAAAGTGGGGAGGGGTCCGAATTTACTATAGAAAATATTCTTGCCCTCGAAAACCTTCACATGCCAAATTTGGTTCCATTTGCTTGATTAGTTATCGAGTTATGAGGAAATTTGTATGGAAGCCCCCCCTTTTAAAGAGGAGAGGAGTTATAATTCCCCTTATAAAGAGGGGAGGGGTCTCAATTTACCATAGAATAACTTCTTGTCACCGAAGACACCCACATGCCAAATTTTGTGCTATTTGCTTGATTAGTTGTCGAGTTATGCAGAAATTTGTGTTCCATTTGTATGGGAGTCCCCCCTCTTAGTGGGGGGAGGGGTTTCTAACCATCACTAAAACCTTTCCTGGCCCCAAAAAACCTCTACATGCATATTTTCATGCCGATTGGTTAAGTAGTTTTCGATTCTATAAGGAACATACGGACAGACAGACAGACAGACAGACAGACAGACAGACAGACAGACAGACAGACAGAAATCCTTCTTTATAGGTATAGATTGATAAATTGGATGCCTTCAAGCAGCTGTTATTCCACATCTGCTCTTAGCGGTGCTGATAATATGTTTGAACAATGTTTAGTCGGCTTTTATTCCACTCTTATTCCACAGCAATGCTATTGATACGTTTGTACAACATTTATTCGACGTGCGTTTCCTTGGTTGCTTTTAAAAGGCTCTTATTCCACACATGCACTCAGTATTGCTGTTGATACGTTTGCGCAGCGTTCATTTCCCTCTTATTCCACACTTGTTTAGAAATGTTGTTTGAGTATGACTTACAGAACAGTTAGTGGACAGAGTGGAAATTTGTCAGCAGAATGTCGACTCTAGTTAGCGAAATTGTGGCACTATGCTATGTGTGGCACGATAGAAATGCTCGGCTGAACGATATGTGGACAATTCGACTGAATTTAAATTCTAATAATATTATTGAATTTAATTTCTATCTAATCTGCTTCCATGGAAACGGAGGAAAAGTGAGTAGCCGAGATGGTAACACAATGGTTTATCTTGATTGTTGTTTCTACCTGTACGCTTACGTGTTTTATACATCCAAAATGTAGGCTGCAAGATGAATTTGGAAAGTTTTTCCAAAATAGCCAATTCTGCGTGCAGTTCGATGTAGAGTTTATGGTCGGTAGTGATGAGGTGGAGGTGCCCGCTCATTTTGCCGTGATTATCGTCAAGTCACGGGTCTTTGAGGTCAAAGACCATGTACTATACGTGTTTCGCCGTGAAATTTAAAAACTTATTTATGTTTTTCGGAGCTCGATTATATGAAACGTTTTGGAACAACAGAGGTTCCATTCCCCGAGCTATCGATGTGCAATTTCAGTTGTCTAGTACACTAGCTGACTAGCAGAAACATTTTAGGTGTCTCTAAATGGACTGTAACTTGCTAATTCATTATCTAGTTTTGATGCAAACTTAAAATCAATCGTAAAAATAATGTTGTTTAGGCATTTCTGTGTCATGATGTGAAATAAAGTGGATCTAAAAATAATTTCATAAAGTGTTGTTTGAGGTATTGGTAGTATTGGTTGCCTTCAAATGGCTCTTATCCCACACCTGCTCTTATCGTTGCTGCTGATACGTTTGTACGACGATTATTCGACTCTTATTCCACGCTTCCTGTTAGCAACGTTTGCGCAACATTCATTCCACTCTTATTCCACTCTTTTACCACATTTGCTCTCAGCAATGCTACTGATATGTTTCCGCAACGCTCATTCCACACTTGTTCCACTTTTCTTCCACACTTTCTCGTAGCAACGCTGCTGATACGCTTGCGCAACATTTATTCCACTATTATTCCACTCTTACCCTACACTTGCTCTCAGCAATGCAGCACGTTTAACAGCCCTCTTCAGTTTGGCGTATCGTTGACGGGCATCTGTCTTAGCCGATCTCGTCCGTGCTCACTCAATGCCGGCTTTCGCCTCTCTCCTCCGCTAGTCGATCTTCCTCCAAGTTTCATCCGATATCCACTCCCTCCGCCCGCTGTGCACTTTACCGAGGGTTTCGTCAATGGTCGTCATGAAGGCGTTCTTGATGCCAGTCCATTGCTCTTCGACGGCTGCACCAGGATCCAAGTTGTTCGACAAAAGCCCTTTTTATCTCAGGATTCTCCAATCGGTGAACGTCATAACGGCACCCAACTTTCTCCTCCAGTCGTTGGGCACGTGCGACGCGTAAACGTATCTCGGCGATAACAAGATGATCATCGCTGCGTGTTGCGTACATTAAGAAGGCTCCTTCGTCATTTTCGACTGATGCAGATCTGGTCCATTTGGTTTTCTGTCCGGCCATCACGGAAAAGCCACGTGACTGGTCTATGTACTGGTCTATGTACTGGTCTATGAAGGAAGAGCGAACCACCAATGACCATATTGTTGTTACCACAGAATTCTGTAAACAGCTCCCCGTTTTCGCTCCTAGGCCATGGCGTCCCATGACGCGTTCAAGGTTTGCATTGTTTGAGCCATTCTTCGCATTGAAGTCGCTAAGTGGATTTGGATGTCCTCCTTCGGGAGTTTCTCATCCACGCTGTTCAGCCGGCTGTAGAAACTCTCTTTCTACTGCAGGCCAGCAGCATCTGTTACAGCACTGGATTGCTGTAAGGTTTCTAACCCGTGTTCTGAAGCTGACAACGACTATTCCTTTGTTAATCGGTTCCCATTTCATCAGGGCCGCATGTGCCCCTGGGCTCAGCAGGAATCCACTCCTCTTTCACGAGTAGCATTTTCAGCTCGTATGCCAGAGTAGAGCAAGACTTGTCCCGATGATGCCTTGTGTTCACCAGTACCCGGCCAGCGAACCTCGCTCAGCCCCAGGATTTCAAGCTTCAGGCGGTCAGCTTGTCCTGTTGGGCAACGGTCAGTAAATTCCATGATCCGATTCGTGTCCGTGTTTTCATACTAAAGGTCGTTACCAATAATCCAGATAGATTTCTTCTTCCTTTTGGCCCCCTTCCTGTATGGGGCCCGTGCTACTACGGAACAAATTTTTACTCTCCGACAAATCCTCCAGAAATGTCGAGAGTGCAACGTGCCCACGCATCATATTTTCGTGGATTTCAGAGCAGCATGCGATACAGTTGAACGAGAACAGCTATGGCAGATAATGCACGAGTACGGTTTTCCGGACAAACTGACGCAGCTGATCAAAGCTACTCTAGAGCAAGTGATGTGCTACGTGCGCGTTTCGGGGACACTTTCGAGTCCTTTTGAATCGCGCAGAGGGCTACGGTAAGGGGTTGGACTGTCATAGACGAACCCATCCAGCACCCTATGGGGTATTTATACAATTTGTAGCAATATTGTTCAACTCAGCCAACCGACGGCTGCCTGATCTCACAACTGTGGTTTTGAGTAGACGGCTGACATTGGGCCGTATGAATAAAAGAGTTCGAGCAAACTCTCCCGTAAAATTTAAACGGTAAAAGCATAGCAAACTATTTTATTCATACGGCCTATTGGAAAACTTTGGCCGTAATAATACTTTTGTGTAATAGCCTACTTTTGTGTTCTAATCAGAAAACTTTTCAACATTCATAAATGGTTAATGGCGCAGCTCTTAACGCCATAAGTTGCCTCAGATCAGACAACTTGGAAAATTTTTGATGACAATAATATAATTATAGTTGTCAAATGCTTTGACAATGACTAACCTGACACTGACAACAAAAAAACCCCTTGAGGAAACTTTAACTCTTTGGGATTTTGAAACAACTAAATCCACACGTATGCAATGGAACATGGCTGTTCATCATAATCAGAAAACTACATACAAAAATAATTCCATCCTACAATACACCCATTATCCTGCAATTAGTTTGAGAATTAGTGGTACCACAAACCTCGCAATAATCCACGTTTTCCCACTGCAATCGTCATTCCAGGATAACGCGACGCCCGCCGCCGGTGATGGTGGTGGTGGTGGCTTGGGTGGGATGCGGCCAAAAATTGCCTAATAACAGGTTAACATGAACACACCAACCAGGGCGTTCTGCAGCTATTATTTAATGTAATGCTACCTATTGAAGCGGGGAAAACTGGTGAATGGCACATACACAAAATATTGAAAAGCGCATAATCACCGGAATCCTGCCAGCCCCGCGATCCGAACGGTGCGGAGCGGATAGTGCATAACGCAACGCAGCATGAAGCGTATGTTCATTTCGGAGCGATTTCGTGCTGATTTTCATTTTTCCGCGCTGCTGCTGCCACTTACTTCCGCGTGTGTCGGGTTTCCTTATCCTGTGACGTTCGGTTGCACCACTATTTTCGACCTGCCGCTGTTCCGGAAAAGTGTTCGGTGTTCGGTGAGTCCACGAAAATGGGAATGAAATTGCTCTTGAAAACTAAATGTGATTCCAATGTTGATCGACAATTTACTGGAACGATTTTCATATTTAATATGTACACAATGTCGAAAGGGTGGCACACGTGACCCCGTTTTTGGAAGACCGAGCCGGGAAATTATGCGTCCGCAGTGGTTCTGGACCGGACCGGAGAATGGGCATTGGTGTGACGGTGGTACGCAATGGTGGCGACCGGTCGGTGTCAATCATCGGAGAAGGATTTTCAATTGAAACGATATCCTCTCATTAGGCAATTGGCTGGAGAGGCGGATTTGCCGTATCATTCTTCCGCTGGTGGATTACCGGTTCCGCCTAGCCGTGTGTCACTTTTTTTTTGAAATTTGATAGGTCATCATTGCTGTCATCGTTTCATGATCGTACGCGTGTTTTGGGTTTACGCTCGAAGAGCAGTCACACGGTTGTGGTTACAGTGATGAGTTTCTTTTTTTGCTGGCACGCCGTGGGGGGCCGCCCAAATGTTAACAGTATTGCCTATCGACGCCACTCGATGGCCCATTGGCTCGTGAGAACTGTTGGAACCTGTCTTGGGTGTAGACGCCGCAAGAAAAGAAGATTACGTGCAATTAATAATTCATCATATTCCTTATATACTCACCAAAGCCTTTTATAGTCTACTAGCCGCCTATTCCATTGCAATCTTGCACTTCTTCAGCGACTGCGAGCGGTAATAATGCTTTGTTTAATGCCTTTTCGCACATTTGTCAAGTCATGATACGTAACGTAGAAATTGCATAAATTAGCTTCTTATTTCTGAAGAACAGTTATAATTTGTTGAAGTTTTTGGAATAAACCAATTCGCTTCGAAATTTGCACAGGTTTTTCAGCGTTGGATGTCACGTGATCTCACGAAAAGTTTTTCTGCAATGCAAATTTGCAGATTTCCAAAGGCAATTGGTTCAAATGATGTCGCTGGAGTCACATCATTGTCAAAAACATAAAATTCGAAATTAAAAACCACGGTTGATACAATCCAAACTCAAAATATTATGGTGAACAATATCAGCTTAGACATTTCTATTCCATGATTTCTGCGATCTATTTTTGACGTAAGACTAACAACTGCAATCAGGATCAACAAGAAAAATAAACTTGCTTCGTCCAGATGTGTATGAAACCAACTCAACTTCTATTAAACCTAATTGTGGACGTGTCAAACTCACTTCGCTGCCGTTAAAGTGATTCATTACGCGCCTGTGACTGGCACCGACCCGCAGAAGTCAACCGCTGTTGGCTGGTTTGGTGCGGTGACGACGACGACGGTGATCGGCAAGCAGAAGAAGAACATCAAGAAAATTAGCAAGCACACGAATGTGTCACGCTAGGGAAGAAAAAGAAACGGGCAGTTAGTTCCTACGAGCTGCGGCAACAGGCGAACGAAAAACAATAACCGCACGACAGGGCACACAGGATGCAGAACCAGAACGTACAGAATAGTCGACGCTCGACGCACGGACGGAGCCATTAGCATGTTAGTAGCGCGCGCGTCCCCCTTCTTTCGTATTGACGACGCACATTTCGCGCGCGCAACGCAACGGTCACCTCCACGCACTCTTCGGCGGGGCTCTGCCCTCGGCCCTCCACGTGCTTCCTACTTCGGAGACGTGCTAACCTGAACATGGTGAGGTTAAAAACCTTTCCCTCAGCACTCTTCACTCGGCTGCATGATCGGATCAGCACCAGATCAACAAGTTTGTATTTTTTTTCTTCATTTACTTTTTCCAACATCTTCTTATTTTACTTTCTCTTCGACCCCCTCCGCCCATCGTTCGACGTACGTATCACTGTTGATCTTAATCCAAAGACTTACTCAAGTTACACACTCACGCTCCTCATCAGGCTTCGGTCTTCTTACTCGACCCGGTTTTCTTACAGCTTGGGATGGTGCACTTTTACGATTTGTTTTCGTTGTTTCTCTTTCCAACGCATTCGTTTCTTAAAAACACTGCTTTCAAGCTCCATCTATCTCTCTTTCTTTAGCAGTAGGCAATAAGCGACCGGGCTGTTGTTGCTGCTGCTGCTTTTACGATAACGTAAAATTAAGAACCTCTGTTGTGTGTTTACTACGATCGAGTCAAAGATGATCGAGCAGAAGAAGACTGCTGCTGGGAAGAAGACTGGAAAGCGAAATAATCGTTTTCTTTTCGTTGTTCCTTCGTCCAGCGACGTTATCGTAAAAGATGCACGTGTTCATCCAAACTGGTTTTTGCCGTTTACTCGCTCTGTCTTCCCGTCTTGCTCCGTCTCCGTTCCCTCCTTGCCCATCATCTCTAATACGGTCTTCCAGTGGTCCCTGTAGGGTAATCAGAAAAGCCATTATGACCCCAGAGGGCTCTACCGAGGCTGTTGCTGATGATGATTTTTTTGCCTCATGACGCTTACGCGTCCCGTGAAGTAAGAAGATATAGAACGACACACTTCATCCCTCACCCCAACACCTTCTCATCCATGCAGGGCTACTATTTTTTCGATGGTTTCGTTTATTTTACATTCGGGGTAAAACGAATCAAAACAGTGGTGTCTCGACTCGGATCGGACTCGATGCGATCGAGGATCACTTGCTGGAAGTGAAACCATTCAAGCATGAACACGAATGGACATGGTAGGACTCGCTAGAACTTGACCCATAGGAGGCATGGCTACTCGACTCTCGACTTGGAGCGTTAATTATAGTGGAGGATCTGTTCGAGAAAACGAGAAAAAGAACAGAATATTGATTCTGAATTTGGCGCGCTGTTGGAATCGGGACCCATCCACAAAGCTAGGATGAAAATCAATATAGTACAGCTACCGTCGTCTTCCACACCTATTTGTCATAACCCAGTGGGATTAATCTACGCTCAAATACAATGTCGTTAAAGTTTCGATTTTCGAGCATCGGCTCAGGTGTTTAGTTTATACATATTGTAATTGCCCTTCTTTCGTCTGTGCCACGGCACAACAGTGCCAAAGACGACGATCATCTTTTTACGGATTTTTCATTCCTCCCCCCGCCCCGTTCGTTCGGTTGTGAACGTCCCAATCACCTGAACCGTTGGCCGTCGTCGGTCGTCGTTATCGTCCCCGTTCCTACCGGCATGATTAAATCGAGCCCATAAAGGTTCTTATTGTAATGACGATATAAAAGATTCGTCTCTCTGTCTCGGTCGGTCTCTGTCTCTGTTGCTGTCTGCTCGGTTTAGACCTGGAAAGGAAGCAAAGCAGACGGACTGTAATACCCATTTCCGAACGTTGCTGCGTTGCACGAATCGAGAGCGAACGAATTAAATGTAGCCCGAGATAATTACTAAAAATTGAAAATAATTATCGTCTCTTTTGACAGATGGTCGTCAATATTCCGACCGAACGACACTTAGGTTTTGACGGTTTGAGGGGAGAAACCGTTTTCTTGATTACCAGAAGGATACAATGGAATCAGTTTCAATTTTGCCTCTCAAGCAATTTATCCTGTCGATCAGACTAATTTTGGAGAAGGCAACTTGCTGACAGACAGCGCAAAATGGCTTCCGAATATTGCTTAATAAACGATTTGATAACATCAAGAGGAAAGTGAAAAATACTTTAACTTATGTAGGTACTTACTGTGAATTTCAGCAGAAAAACTTTGTAAAATTTTGGAGCATGTGTTTCAGTATGTAGAATAGACTAGTCGAAACTTCGATAAACGTTGATTAATTCGATCAGATCGTTAAAAATGTATCAATTCGACACAGAAACTCTAAGGTATTCAAATTTGATCAAAACCGCAAAAGAGTTGGGCCGGGAAGTAAACATACTTAAACCCTGGCTAAAAATGAAGCTGGACGCATAAAAGAAGTCGCAAAAAATCATAAATGACTGGATTTCAGTATTTTTATTCAGATTTTAAGTTCACAGCAATACATTATTGCATTTCTCTGATTCTGATTCTGATAAAATCTCGAACTTTCCAATAAATCCAATTCAAGTCTAACAAGATTGCGAATATGATAGACGCGTTATTACAAATGTACCGCTATGTTGTAGCTAAAATTTACAGGTTTATTTTCACGGTGAAAGGAGATGGTGAAGCACCTTGAGATGCTGATGGAAAACAAATTACTCGAGCACCAATCTTGAAATTTGTCCAATAAGAATCGCTGTTCAATGCAGCCGGAATCTTTTTTGATTACCTTAAAGATTTTTACATCGTCGGCTTAAAAGGACTGACAACCAACTGGTAGGAGAGCTGATAATTCATTTATAAAAAGAGAAAAGGGCAATGGTCCAAGGTTGCTCCCCTGTAATACGTCAGAGATTTTGAAGAACGAGTCGAAAAACTCGAACTCGGATCTTCACACTCAGCCTACGATGTGTTAAGTACGATTGTAGTCACTTGCAGAAAGATGCGGAACGAGAAACGAAATCAACGATATTCGTAGAGACTGAATGTTTTGGAAAATTCCAATGCTGGTCAGAAGAAATGTAGTGTTGACAGCTGGCAAACAAAGCGGCGCTTACGATTATCTCGAGCACTTTAGTGCTGGAGCACAACGATGTAATCCCTCGATAATTTTCATCATTGCGTTTATCGCCCTTTTTGAATACAAGGAACATAACTAACATAACTAACATATGGTTCCATGGTTCCATATGGAATTTGCACTGCTGGATTGAAGTATTGAACAATAGTGAAAAAGATTTAGCGAGAACAGTAGAACACTTTTTCAGGGTGCAAGATGGAGTACGGTCAGGTCCGTCCACTAACGTATATTTTAGTTCTCCGATGGCAGTCTCGACAATCTCCTCAATTATCCCGAAAACGTTGAGGTTGACGACTTTGTTAGGAGTGTTTCTAATAGCAAAGGCAATCCAAAGAAGCAGGAAAACGATTAAAAATCTGCATGAAGTTTGCAGCACAGAAGTTGCATTTATCCAGAAAAAGAGCTTCAGGTCAACCTTGTTTTTCTTAGAGCTGACAAATGACCAGAACTTCTTCGGTTTTCTGGAAGCTTTCCTTGCATTCGTAAAGTGTATAGAGTAGGGCGGGGCATAAGTGCGATGTTTGAAGTTGTCATCAATTTTCGTGAGATATAAAAAAGGACAACAACATAATATGTATATTTTATAGTGATGCAGTAACTCAATGTCTTCACATTCAACTATAAATCATCTGCAATAATAGTGTTTTGCAAAATAAATTCTTCTTTCTTCTGATCAAGTGTCGATTCGCACTTTTACCCCACTAGCGAGGCAAAAGTACGAATACCGCGGGGCAAAAGTGCGAAGCTGGAATCCATGAAATTAGTACAACAGTAGCTAACAAAACCATATTATCTTCAATCTGCGTTGTGTTTCGGTAAGGAATATTCTCAATTTGAATCTTTCCTATTTTGCGCTGGTGTATTGCAGCCTCCGTTAGATCAAAACTTTTCGAAATGTTTGTTTTATGTTTCATCAGCGGAAAAACATTGTTTTCCTTCGGCCAACATCTGTAAAGCACACAGTTTTCTACAGATCTTCCATTTCTAGTATCTGTAATATAGTGCTTAAAGCTGTATATAATTAGCTATACATTTTTGCCTCGTCCATAAATCGCACTTTTGCCCCGTCCGCGAATCGCACTTTTACCCCGCTAGGCGCTTGACGCTTGATTAAATTATGGAAAAGTGAAATATATTTTGTAAATTCTTTTCACCCTATTTTCAAAACAGATATGTCAGTAATATAAAACGATGCTACAAATTTTCAACAAGTAATATCCTCCTGTTGATATCTTATTTGCCGTATAACGAAAAATTACATCAAAACATCGTCCTAAAATAACATTTGCACATAACTCAGCAACTATGCTTTGTAAGCAACCAAAGTTTACGTTAGATTCAAGCTGTCAAAGTAGTCACCCATCCATGCCAATGTAGTCAATTTACTCGGAATCTGCACCGATAAAACATTGAATCGCACTTTTATCCGCATCGCACTTTTACCCCTCCTTACTCTACTATTCATATAGAAGACGATTGTAGGCTTAAAAATCACTACAGGCACGCGCACGGTTGAAGTGTCGCTTGGTGGCTTGGCAGCGCAATCTTTGAAATGCGCATTTCTCCATGATGGTTTGCGGGCGGGTTAGCATATGGGAACGTTATCGGTGAACAAGCTGGTCAAGCTTGGAATGAATTGAGCAACAGCGATGTCAACGTCAGAATAATAGGAGAATAACAAAGATTGCCAGCCGACCTGTGCCATTGCCGTAATTGTGCCATCAAAATGAGTTCTGTGGAAGTCTAAACTATTGCCATCAACAACATTCTCAAACACGTTAGGAATCAGCTCAGCACTTTTATATCTATCTCGATTTTAAACTAGATGATAGTTCATAGCAGACAAGTCTGCATCCTTTTTGTTCCAGGGAATGACCCTGAACGGTTCATCGCACTGCAAACATTCCTTTACCAGACCAGTTATAGCTTCCGGCTGATACTACAGCTATCGTGGCATAACACTGGTAAACGCCACCCACAAAGTACTCTCCCGGATCCTGTTACGCCGGCTGTCACGAATAGCACAGGGTTTCGTAGGGAGTTTCCGACGGGCTTCATGGGGGCCCTCGCTACTACTCACCAAATTTTTACCATCCGACGGATCTTACCGAAATGTCTGGAGTACAACGTGCCCACGCATCATATCTTTATTGATTTCAAAGCAGCATACGATACAGTCGATCGAGACAGTAATGGCAGATAAAGCACGAACACGGTTTTCCGGATAAGCTACCGCGACTAATCAGCGCTGCATTGGATCGCGTTTCGTGTGCATTTCGGGGGCACTCTCGAGTCCCTTCAAGGCGCGGTGAGTGTCGAGACAAGGTGATGGTTTATACTGCATGCTGTTCAACATCGCTTTTGAGAAGGTGAACCGACGAGCGCGTATCGAAACGAGAGTAGCCTCGAGGGTAGCCAACTCCTAGGCTTTGCAGATGTCTTTGGTATTATAGCCAGTTCATTGAACCTGGTGTTAAAATCAACAAGAATAACGTATAGAATTTTACGGTGACAAACCCCAAGAACCATTTGCTTCCCATCATCGAAAAACACCACAAGAATGCACCATACTGCTTCTAACAATATTCGGCACCGTCTCACCAGACGAAAGCTACACAGACTTGGTGTGAGAACAATTTTACGGATTTTATTTCTTCGAAAGAGTGGGCTGTCTCTTCGCCTGATTTGAATCCTCTAGGCTTCTATGTATGGAGTTACATGCTAGGCAAACTAGAGAGTACTAAAGGGCTGACTGTGAATACTTTCAAGCAACGCACTATGGACAAAAACGAGAGAAAAAACGGACGCAATTAAGATACGGCCTGCAGGCTTAGAACATATAGGTGATCTTATGCAAAATTTTCCGGAGAATCGCGTGGTGCCCACCTCTTTCCTGTTTGTCATCGGGAAGTGCCCCATTTTGCACATTTTCCCCTATTTTTAACATTTTTTACCCTTATTGGATTATTCCAAGCAAGGTTTTGAGAAAACAAACCGAAAAAATCTACTAATTTTATGTAAAAAAGTCCGCAGCATCGAATAGGGTTTCTCTCATTTATTTTAGAGCACATTAATTTTTTGATTGAATTCCCGTTTGGTATGGTCGGTTTGATAACGGGAGCTCAACCAAAAAAAATAATGTGCTCTAAACTAAATGAGATAAGCCCTATTCGATTCTGCGGATTTTTTTACACAAAATTATAAGGTTTTTAACTTTTGTTTTCTCAAAGAACTTAGAACAGTCCAATAAGGGTAAAAAACACTAAAAATAGTGGAAAATGAGCAACATGGGGCACTTCCCGATGATATACAGGAAAGGGGTTGGCACCACGCGATTCTCCGGAAAATTTTACTTAGGATCACGTATATTTTATCAGCCTGCAGGTCGTATCTTAATTGCATCCGATTTTTCTCTCGTTTTCGCCCATAGTGCAATGTTTGGAGAAGATTTGAAATGAAATGTCTCAAGATATCGTGCGTGCCAGCTGTACCTCTTTTCAACAACGATTGCGACTGATAATTAAAGCAAAGGGAGAAAGATTTGAATGGAATTAATTTAAGATCAATGTTATACTTTACACGAAATACGCTCACAATTAAAATTTATGCAATTATCTCACATTTTAGTGACCATTAATTGTACTGATTTTACAATTATTACTACTCACGCTGTGGACGCAGCTGGAAGTGCGAGTAACTGCGGGAGGTTGTCAGCATAATGACGAATGCAGAAAATATCTTTTCAAAACTTCTAATCAAAACGAACCTACGAAACGTTGTGCTATCGGTGACAACCGGCGTAACAGGATCTGGGAGAGTACCTTGTAGTTCCCAACTAAGAACAAATTTGAAATGACGGTTTAATCGGTACGAAGAATGGAAAACGAGTGTTTGTCTGTGGTTATACCGCGATAGTTGCAGCAGTCTAGCCGATCACCCTTTTTGTAGATGGGACAAACCACTCCTTCCATCCATTCCTCCGGTAGCATTTCCTCGTCCCAAATCCTCGAAATAACCCAGTGTAGAGCCATTGCTAGCGTATCTCCGCCATGTTTATAAAGCTCTACCGGTAGGCGGTCCTTCCCAGCAGCTTTATTGGTCTTCAGCAGCCCGATTTCTCGTTTGACTTCTTGATGATCAGGTGCTAGGACTTCCATGAGCGCTCCTAGGTTAAGTTCCGCCTCCTTCTGCGACTTCGCCATTGAGGTGTTCATCGAAGCACTGCTTCCATCTGTCGATCACCTAGCGCTCGTTTGTGATTAGATTCCCTCCCTCGTCCCTACACATGTCAGGTTTCGGTGTGTAGCCCTTCTGAGTTTGGTTCACCTTCTCATAAAACTTCAGCTCGGAATAGTTGTTCTAATTCTTCACGATCTCTGTCCTCCTTTTGGCGCTTTTTCCTCCTCAGGATCGTGGTCAACTGGTTCCTAGCTCGTCGGTATTTAGCCAGGTTCTCTCTAGTGGCAATACTTAGATAATTTTTCCAAGCAGTTTTTTTCCCTCCACCGCTTGCTGGCATTTCCCATCAAACCAATCATTTTGTGTACTCTGAGGCCCAATACCTAGCGGCCTCTCCGATGGCCGAGTGTATTCTACCCTAACCGTCTTCGAGGTTTGAAGCACCTAACTCATTGGAAGAAGGCAGTGCCTCATTCAGTACTCGCGCGTTGTTTTCCGGTAGCTTGTGGGTTATCTAGCTGCCTGATGTTTAGCCGAGGAGGGCGGCTTTGACGTGTCCGGTATACGGTGGACAGCTTTGAGCGCACATGTACTGCTACTAGGTAATGGTCAGAAGCAATATCCGCACCCCGTCGGGAGCGTACGTTCGTGATGTTAGAGAAAAACCGGCCCTCTATGAGAACGTGGTCAATTTGGTTCATTGTACGTTGGTCAGGTGATCTCCAGGTGGCTTTGTGGATATCCTTGCGCGGGAAAAAGGTGCTTCGGATCACCAGGCATCGGGACGCTGCGAAGTTTATACATCGTTGGCCGTTATCGTTTGTGTCGCTGTGCAGGCTATAGGGTCCTACCACCGGTCTATATATTTCTTCCCTACCAACACGGGCGTTCATATCCCCGATGACGATCTTGATGTCCCGTGACGAGCAACTGTCGTACGTTGCCTCCAGCCTCGCGCAGAACATTTCTTTCTTAGCGTCGGGTCTACCTTCGTGCGGGTAGTGCACGTTAATGATGCTATAATTGTAGAAACGGCCCTTTATCCTCAATACACACATCCTCTCGTTAATCGCCTTCCAATCTATGACGCGATCCTGCATTGCGCCCAACACTGCAAAGCCCGTTCCTAGTTCATTGGTAGTGCCACCTCTCTGGTAAAACTGGGCCTTTCCGCCACGGATCTTCCAAACCTTCTCTCCTTTGCGACAGATTTCCTGCAGAGCTACGATGCCGAGTTTGCGGGGTTCAAGCTGTTCAATCAGCACCCGCTCTCAACCTGCGAAATTCAGCGATCTGCAGTTCCAAATACCGAGTCTCCATTCGTCGTTCTTGTTCCGTCGCCTAGGTCGATGTCGAATATTTCGCTCCGAATTTGCTTGAATTTTGCTAGTTAATTAATTTAGGCGTGTAGCCGTACTGGGGCATCACTACCGAGTCTCGCGATGGGGCTGCCATCTTATAGTGCCGAGACTCACTATACCTCCATCCCGGTTAGTATACGACCTTAGTTTCCACCGGTGTTGGTTACCTGATCTCCGGGAAGGTTGCTCGTATTGCGCCAAGTATCATGAGGAGGTCGAGATCGGAGTTGTTGGATAAGAGGCTAACGACCATTATGGGGTCTGTATTCCGCATTATCCAGCCATTTACCAGGCGGGTTTCATGGGGACTCGCGCAACTACGGACCAAATTTACTATCCGACAGATCTTGCAGAAATGCCGGGAGTACAACGTGCCCACGCATCACATCTTTATTGATTTCAAAGCAGCATACGATACAGTCGATCGAGGCAAGCTATGGCAGATAATGCACGAACACGGTTTTCCAGACTAATCAGAGCTACATTGGATCGAGTGATATGTTTCGTACGCATCTCTGGGACACTCTCGAGTCCCTTCGAGACGCGGCGAGGGTTGAGACAAGGTGACGGTTTATCCTGCATGCTGTTCAGCATCGCTCTTGAGGCGGTGATCCGACGAGCGGGCATCGAAACGAGAGGCACGATTTTTACCAAGAGTTTCTAACTCCTAGGTTTTGCAGATGACTTCGATATCATAGCCAGGAACTTTGCGACGGCGGAGGCAATCTACGCCAGATTGAAAGCGGAGTCTAGGAGAATTGGGCTAAAAATAAATGCGCCGAAGACGAAATACATGAAAGGAAGAGGCTCAAAGGAAACAAACGCGCGCCTCCTACAGACGGTAACCGTTGACGGCGACGAACTAGAAGTGGTAGAAAAGTTCGAGTTTTTGGGATTACAACGACACTAGTAAGGAGATCCAGCGGCGCATTCAAGCGGGAAATCGGGCCTACTTTGCCCTTCGTAAAACGCTACGATCAGGAAGCGTACGTCGCCGCACGAAGCTAACAATGTACAAAACTTTTATTAGACCGGAAGCCGTGACGCTGCTCACGGAGGACATACGCGCCCTTGCCGTGTTTGAGCGGAAAGTGCTGCGAACGATATTTGGCGGAGAACAAACTGAAAGCAGAAAGTGACGGAGGCGTATGAATCACGAGCTACAGGCCCTGCTTGGGGAGACTCCCATCGTACATCTAGCGTTAGCAAGTTAGCAGGCTACGATCCTGTCCATCCACGTGGTAAGGATGCCGGACGACAGTGCGACGAAGATAGTCCTCTTCAACAACTCCACCGGCACCAGGAACAGAGAGGCCCAACGTGCACGATGGCTCGACCAGGTCGAAAACGATTTGCGTCTTCTGAGACGACTAGGAAATTGGCGATGAGTGGCCCAAGACCGAGTTAAATGGGGACGAGTGCTTGAAACAGCACGAGCCACCCCGGCTCTATGCTGAAGAAGAAGAAGAATCACAGCGAAAATCACTGCATAGAAGTTGGTAGTAAAATGTGAAAGTACCACTGAATCGTCAGTGTCATTATTGGGATTAAATGTCATCCAACTTTCCAATAGTTCATGATTCAATCATGATAGTTCGAAAAAAATTGTGAACATTTCAGTTGTCATTATCATTCAGTATCAATACATTCATGAACTGATATTTTCCAATTCAACTCTCAGAAATGATGGCATAATAGCACAAACAACTTTTATCAACCTACAACTATAAAAACAAATATATATCACTCGTAACGCCTACCTTAACTAACCGTAGGCTGCAACGTTTCAGCCCCCAACGCGACTCATTCAACAGCGCCTCGGTCGATTTCTGCAAAGGCTTGTTGGCACGTGCTCTCCGCTCAATACCAAGACGCGAATGTGACGTCGTCGTAGGCACTGCACTGGCAGCGCGACTCTCTGCACAGGTCTGATCATGAAAATTAAGCTCGTTCTGCAAGGTACATAAATAAATCAATAATAATTACTAGTTCAAGGTGTACTAGCAGGAAATCGCACCATGACGCAGCGAGAGCGCACTAAAGCACTACATGTAGCGTTATGTTGCAGGTTGCAACACCAATCTGATCTGCTAGGATAGTAATGAGGTTATGATCAGACTCAATCAACTCGGCACCTGCCATCGATAGTTACGTATGCAATACATACTACATATATCTACTGGAAATCTATGCTGCGCAGGAGATCAATTATGAAACTGGAACTCCACGATTAGCAACCATCTGCGACCGGGTTGGCCCGTCCGTGTGAGGAGAGGACGACTAACCGCTACTACTGTTGACCCTTCAAGATAATTGAAACACCAAAAGAGTCGTTAATTGAGCCTGACATAATAGAACGATCCTTGAGTTCACACATGTTCTACGCAAAACATAAACCCACTGACGCGCACTTTTTTCCAAGTCATGAGCAATTAACGCTCCTATATCTGCGTGAAATGGTGAGCACACAACCAACTCGGTAAAAAACGATCAACAAAACGTGCCCTGTAGAAATAATTTACCGTAATTTTATGCATATTCCTCGCACTGACAGACGATATGGGTATTTAGTTGTTGCTCCTGTTGCTGCTGTCGCTGCAGCAGCTATAGAATCTCAACCAACCGTCGAAGCTGAGCTGTTTGCCGTGCAAAGAGTAGGTACGAGAGGAGAGATTCAACCGAAAAAAATAAAAATTATAATTTACGACCCAAAACCTTACTCCGTGTCACACTTCTTTTGCCCAATAGCTTTCATTTACTTTTTCCTTTCTTTTGTCGCTGCGTGGTGGATGCTTTTTTGGATGGACCTCAAAAACCACGCACCACGCCGAGGTCCAGCGGCACCCGCGGTGCTGAAAACCATTTCTAGCGGTTTGTGAACCGACGATGAAACGAGCCATGTCGTCTGGCAGTCTGGGCCCTCAAACGCAGCAGCATCCCTGTGATGACGAAATGTCGGTAGGTCGTAAAATTACGCACCAACAACAGCTCGAAGCTACCAGCTAGCGAGCAAGCAAGCAAGCGTGGTTGGTGCGTTGAGCTTTTTCCGAAACACACAATGGCATTAAACGAAACGAAGGAAAAGAACCTGTTAATGTATTTTCATCGGGTGTTATATTTCATAACACCACATCCAGCCACTTGTGAGCTACGAGTAAAAGGAGAGTTCTTTATTTTTTTCAGACTCAGACAAAAGCTAATGGAAAGCCTGCGTCTAGTGAGTATGTTCTATTGAAATTCAATTATGGCTGTGGAGTGTTATTGGTAGTATAAAAACTGATAACGATCCGTCCATCAATTCATCAATATAATTTATGCACTGTCCCTAAGCCTGATCTTCATTTAACCATGACTGTGTACCATAAACATAAAGGGTCAAACTGGATTAGTGCAGCCAGTCACAAGAAGAGACGCAATATATGCAGTGAACCCGAAGAAAAACAAGATCAATTAGTGAAGTTGGTACAAGTTGGTCCGCCTGAGGTGCTTCCAGTCCGGACAAACGGCAGAACTGCACGAAAGCAAAAAACCCGAAGCCACGAACTGGGACTGGAATAGAAAAAGAAGCTCTAAATCATTTATCTTATCTTTCAACTGTAACAGAAACCTTTTTCTTTGGCTAACTCATATTTAGACATCCAATCGCTGAACATGCGAACATGCACAGAAGAAACACAGGAGGAAAAAAGAGCAAAGCAAAACATCACAAAAATAGCATTCGAAGCAGCACACAAGAAAACGCATTATTCTTCATTTTTTGAGCAAAGATCGAGAATCACACCATCAACAGAACCGAACCCTGCGTTTCTGTGCGTTATGGTGATAAATGGGTGTAATTGGTGTAGGGAAGATCTGCGTCCGTCCGGAAAGGATCCTTTGTTTGTTTTGCCAGGCTAAAAAGTAACGAGGGTCTTCTGGGCGAAATAATATTGCGATCATTTTACTACCGAACTGGATGCTATATTGCTGGAAGAAAGATGACGAAGAAGGTAAAATAGAGAAGCTGGTCCCCTGCGAAGATCTTGTGCAACCGGTGCCTACTGGTACATGTGTACAAGCGGTAATAATAAGCAGCCAGAAGAAGAAGATCCTGCATTGGCAATGATCCTTTCGCTATGAATAGAACTTCGCATTGAGCTAGGTTGACGTTCAGAGAAAGGTTTTTAGTCGGGTTATTTGCGACACTCTGAATGCACCTGATTTTTGAGCTACTCGGAACAAAGCAAGTCTGCATACGGCAAATAATGCATCAACGTTAGAGTTATTGACGATAGGCAGTGTAGGTATTTGTGGACAATAAACAAGATTTTTTTTGTGCCTTCTGTCAGAGTTTTGCTAAGGCCGATCAAGGCCCATCTCGCCTAAACAAGGTTTACATAGCTACGCAGCTCTTCACTACTGCTGAGATGGCAATAAATTATACATTTTTCCAACTAGTTCAATTGCCCTGGCACAAAGCTTGGAGGATTGGGCTAAAAATAAATGCGTCAAAAACCAAATATATGAAAGAAAGAGGCTCAAAGGGAACAAACGCGCGTCTCGCACGGACAGTAACCGTTGACGGCGATGAACTAGAAGTGGTAGATGAATTCGTGTATTTGGGATCGCTGGTGACAGCGGACAACAACACTAATAAGGAGATCCAGCGGCGCATGCAAGCAGGAAATCGGGCCTACCTTGCCCTTCGCAAAACGATACAATCAAGAAGCATACGCAACCGTATGCACTTGAAACTGTGATGCTGCCCACGGATCCTTTGATGTATTCGAGCGGAAGGTAGTACGTATGATATTTGCCGGAATACAAACTGAAAGCGAAGAGCGATGGGGGCACCAGGAAAAAAAGCACTCAGCGTGCAAGATGGCTCGACCAGGTCGAAAGTAATTTGCGACTTCTGAGACGACTGTAAATTCGCGAAATTCGGCGACGAACGGCCCAAGTTCGAGTTGAATGGAGATGACTGCTTGGAACAGCACGAGCCACCCCGGCTCTATGCTGCTGCAGATGATAATGACGCTTTGTTTAGATCCGGGTACATCAGTCTTACTTTTTGATACGAGGTCACCAGTCCGGCAGAACAAAGAGATGATATCAGAGTTCTCCATTGCCGACGGTTAACCGCCATGGCTTTCTCCTGTCACCTGGACGGGTTCTCATTCACCAACCAACCCGGATGTCGCATGCTAAGCCTCTGGGTCTGCCTTTTCTTTGTTGTCCTTGCAAATTTCAATCAAGTGCCTCTCTGCAGATCTCGTTAATTCTGACCATCGCTCCAACCAATATCTCATCCTTAACGCCGAGAAACTGCAGCGGTGATGAGATGCAGCAGTGACCCTAATAAGATCGGACAAGCTGCCGTTGTGCAACACCTTGCACGAGAACTCCTCATAATGAACCTCGGTGTGATGGACTACCTTATCTGGAACTCTTCTACGCCCCGATACACTCCATATATTTTCGTATTGAGTCGGAGTCACGCGCTGCTGGTTTTTTGGTCTCTGATATTTGAAACTCGGAAGAGTTGTTCAAAATTTTCAGTCCATCGCTAACGCTGTTCTGTCCAGCCAGTCAGTAAGCTGACCAGTTCTGCCCTTTCGCGGCATCTTTGTATTCATCCTGCCACCACGGCGGTGAGAAATCTCGTACAACAAGTGGATGTCACCATTGATGGCGGCGGTTTCTTCTTGTTCGGCTAGGAAGTTAGTCCAGACTCTCTTGTCCCGCACACAAGCTCGTTTAACAGCCCTCTGCAGTACGGCGTATCGGTGACGGGCAGCTGTCTTAGCCGTTCTGGTTGACACTCGCTCAATGCCGGTTTTCGTATCTCTTCGCTCATCGATCATCCTCCAAATTTCATCCCAAAACCCACTCTCTCCGCCCATTGCGTACTTTTTCAGAGGGATCCGTCACTGGCCGTAATGAAGGCGTTCTTGATGTCGGTCCATTGTTCTTTGACGGCTTCATCAGGTGGGAAATCCGAAACTCCGTATTCAAATTGTTCGACAAAGACCCTTTTTACATCGGGATTTTCCAATCGGGCGACGTCGTAATGACACCCAACTTTCTCTTCCGATCGCTGGACAGTTATTTTCATTATAGAACCTGACTGTTGATTAGCGTTGGCGATGATTGGCAAAAGTGAGTTTTTTGTCTATCAGAACTCCTTAGTCATTTATTTCATCGAGCTTAGCGCCTTAAATGTGATGAAGGTGCATTTTGGTACACTGACAGTTAGTTTATTGCGTTGACACCAGTCGACGAAAATATTTAGTATAGCAATCTTCGACACATCTCATCACAGAACACAATTTCAGATCGTCACCGTAAACCAGTTTACAGCCACCATCGAGCAATGATGCAACATCGTTGAAATAGATAGTAAACAGCAAGGGTCCCAGGTTGCTCCCCTGGCCCTGGGGTAATCCACTTAGGTTTCCAAATGGCGATGGGATGCATGCACCCATATTTACACGTAGTGTACTATCGCTAATGTGAAATCTAATAAATTTGTAGTAATTGAACAGCAAACCGTAAATGTAACATTTCACGCCAGAGAGAGTATTGTGCGAAACAATAATTTCGATGCTGCCGAAATACTGGTAATTCCACGATAATTGCGAAAATTTCTCTTAGCACCTTTTTTGAACACGGGGAACATTAGTGATGGTTTCCAGATTTTAGGGAATTTGAGCTTTCCGAAATAGCTATTGAATATCACGTTAAATGGGTAGGCAAGCGGTGCGGTGCATCGAAGATAAACAGCCGCAGGAATTCCGTCAGGACCAGATGAAAAATAATTCTTCATTTTCTTAATTCCATCAGCCAGAATCCCGGGTTGAGTAATCTCGAACATATTTAAGTCAAATGTGTTAGCAGGTCAGTATCTGCTTGTACAACTTCTTGGTCAGAAGCCACACAAGATGCAAAGACAGAGGCAAAGAATCTGGCAAATATCTTACAGGTTTCAGATTCCGAAGACGATTGTGCATCCTCGAGAAACGTGAATGACGATTTGGCTGAATTATTCCTCTTCGAGTACACGAAATTCCAAAAGCATTTTGTATTACGCCTCAAGTTAGATTGCACTCTCAATACATATGATTTATACAGAATTGAGTTGATTCACTTCATGGTTAATTAAACAGTTAAAATTCAAATAAATTGGTTTATATTGGTATCTCGAGTCTTAGTGATTAAAGTGATTAAATTAAACTGGCGTGATTAAACGGATATACTTCATCCCCGGAAAAGCACACTTTACCCCAATTACACACAATTAAATTTCGGAGCAAGGAATCTCTTCAACGCTGGCCACTAGACGTAACAAACGGTATCCCACTAGTATCGCAGCAAGTGATCCGGTCGTTGTTGGTTGACGAATGTAAGTACGATTGATTGTAGTCACCACATGCTAATACGATTTCAGTTGGTGCTGCTTTTTCGTATATCTCACGGATCAATGAAATATGTTGTTCTAAAGCTGTAAAATCACGACTTTTGTCCGGTGGCATATATACAGCACACTACAAAAGTCTCTTTCCACGATTTATTTTTGTAACACATACCTGCTTAATTTTTGATCCGTTCCGCGTCTTCCGAGACTCCACCGAAGCTAGTCTTCCGGCTATTATGAAATGAACGGTAAACATTTAAATCAGAGCCAAATAGTTGCACAGAGTTGATAGAGTCATTCAGGCCGGATTCTGTTAAAATAATGACGTCATAACCGCATTCGATTAAAGCTAGGAACAAGTCGTCGATTTTTGTCCTCAGTCCCCTCTCATTCTGATAATAGATCCGTAACTCATCAGTGCGTAATTTTTCCTACAACGTACAATTACTAGATGCCGGATTGTTTATAATAACAGAACAATACTCGCCTTTGGCAGAAACCCGACGGTTTCTACCGTCTACATCCAATCGCATAAAAAAGACATTATACGACGCAGTAACCCAAGCACGGTGCTCCAAAAACCATTACAGTAATGACCCGATTTTGTCACCCCCATGATGAATTTAGGGGTGACAAAAACGGGGCAGTAACTAAATCGGGTATTTTTTCAATTTTTTATTTTTTTGCAGATAACTTAGAACGAACTACCTTTACTTCATTCTGATCACTTTTAGGACATGTCGCACTTCCTTCTACCTCTCTGTGGACATTTGTCACCTTTTCACAGCACTCCCAAAGGTATGAAAACACGCGTTTTTTAATTGCGCCGAAATGGTTAATTATACTGGTTAACTATGTTCAGAGAAATTTCACAGCGTAAGAAGCTCTTTCTTATGGTATGAACGATTCTTTGATTAACCCCCCTAAAAGTAAGATAGAAAATTTATTTTTCAAGCAGTAAGAGATAGAGCAAAACAATGTTCTACAAAACTTTTGAGAAGATTATTATAAAGAACTTTTCCAAAGAATGTAACCTTCTAGCTATTATAGTTGTGGAGATAAGAAACAACTTTTGTCATTGAATTGAAAATAAAGACACATTTGACATACTAAGCTTTTGATAAATCAAAAGCGTGACAAAATCGGGGGTGACAAAATCGGATCAAAAACGTGACAAAATCGGGGGTGACAAAATCGGGGAGTGACAAAATCGGGTTACCACTGTTTTATCAAAAAAAAATCTCCATGAAATCTGAGCACAACAGTCGATTTGTAGTACTTACTACCATATTTGGGTAAAATTTAAAAAAAAAATCGTAGGCACCGTTTTGAAGATACGTGCTTTTAAAGTGAAAAGAGCACAAATCCTAAGAAAATTGACGAAAGACCTGTACAAATGCGCACAATGCTATTCAGTGTCGGTATATGTATTGCTTTTGAGATATGCTGGTTGCAGTATACGGAATATGAATGATTTAAGTCCGTTATATAGCTGAAAGTCGAGTACCGTCATCCGGGGATACTTGCAACACTTTTGAACTTTGACTTAGTATAACTTTCGAAGTATACCGTTTAGGTCCAAATGTAAGTAGCCAAAACTTGTATAGTGGTGAGTACTTTGATTTATGATTATGAGAAAAAATATAAACTAAATGAATCTGCAGAATGAACCGAAAATAGGGGTGTTGCAAGTTACCCAGTAAACGGGGTTACTTGGAACACTTTTCTGATTTTGCGTTTCCTATGATTT
Organism: Sabethes cyaneus; assembly: GCF_943734655.1. Lineage (NCBI taxonomy): Eukaryota > Metazoa > Arthropoda > Insecta > Diptera > Culicidae > Sabethes > Sabethes cyaneus. The sequence goes on along the minus strand of NC_071353.1, from coordinate 126,982,038 downwards.
TATATCTGATTTCAAACCACGAATGACTATTTCGAGATATTTTGAATGTATTTGTAGTGAAACAAGAGATATTGGAAGCGTTTTTTGTTCCCCAATTTTGTCTATCGCTTTTTTAAAGAAATTGGGTGAAAATGGAGCATGCCGGCGAACTCCAAATTGTTGTTTCAAGGCACGTGGAATTTTTCACAATTTTAATTTTTCTGGAGATGGTGGTAGACAAAATAACATCGTACAGGTGCAAACTTGTTTTGTACATACTGTCTATTATGATAATCTTCATTTTTACAAGTGCTGCAAGCCGCGCCATATTGGAAGTAACAACACGAATTCATCGTTTCTTCTCCAAGTTCAAAATATAAACAAAGTTCAAAGTTGCTATTTGTTAGCTTATATGATGCACTTATTGTGTACAGGAACCAAATAATAAATAATAATTCCATGTCAATGAACTGACGCAACTTTGCACATCCATTTTTCCTACTCTGAAAGTGACATTACTTTCCAATCGTATAAAAACAAGCAAAACAATGATGTAATGGATTAAACTTAACTAAACAATAGGTAAACATCCCTTCTTTAAAATGGCATTGGGTACAAATGGTTATGTTAACAAACAAATGCGTTAGAGCTGTCAAAAGCGCGATGCGCCAAAGTGTTGCAAGTAACCCCGGTGTTGCAAGTATCCCCGGATCACGGTATTAACAAATACTGCTGTAATTCTGCATATTTGTGAATATGTGTATAACGGTTATACATCTTTGTACATATACATTTATGTACATCATTAATATTATTAAATAAAAACTTAATAAATAACCTTAAATCTAAAATTTAATACATAAACATACACAACTAATTATTTAGTTAATTATACTACCAACTAATACAAATAAATTGAACTATCCCAAATGTCCACTAGTATAGTCAACTACTGCGCGTAAAAGTTGCTTTTTATACGATGCTGAAGTTTTTGGGGTTCTATATCTTTCCCAAGTTGTCGAGAAGTCACTGTGCACAGATTCTGATGCTTGTTCATTGTACCAGCCCAAGCCACGCCCAGATTCTTCACAAAACTCTTTAATGTGAAATTTGGTGATGTGGAATTTCTATGTTTTGGGAAGTTGTAAATCTTCCCAGCAAGCAGCGAAACTATCGATTTCTTCTCTATATCCATCTTGCAAATCAAATGAGAAACATTTGTTATAGAGGCTTTTGAAATGCTTCAGGACCTAAAGATAAAGAAGTGAAGGTTTACATTTGTCTGTAATAGTCGGAAAAAGGAAACCTTACATCGGTATAGCCACGTAAATCCTCATTCTCCAGCAGGATATCTACATTATCAAGCAAACTATGGCAGGCACGACCCGTAAACCCATACGTTCGCTACTAATGTCTAACATGACTTTGGTTGACCCATAGATCCGACCAGTCTGGACTTATTTTTTCAACGGCTTTGAATATTGTGTTTACTATCCTAAGCGTCACGTGGAGGGGAGGCGGTGGGCATAGTAACAAAATAGGAGTACTATTTTGACCGTGTACCATCGGATGCTTGATGCAGCTAGCGTAATTCTTCCGGTTTTTGGATTCCGGATGTTTTCTGCTATTTTCGCGGATGTTCCGATTGTTCTTGATACTCCACATAATGCAAGGTTTGCCTTTTCCATCTCGCAGTAAGGACAGGGATTCGCTGAGGAATGTGCCATAATTCCAATTAGAAGGTTGATGATTTTCAAATCTCCGGCAATAATCGATTCGATTTGATGCAGTTTTAAAAGTTTTATCCAAATTAGAGAAATATTGTCGTATTTTTCTGGCAGATTAGGAGCCAATGCCAACAAATGAAGCCGTTTTACGCCACTATCTTTGAAAGCATTAGAATGATTGTTTTGAGTCTTCGATATGACAGAAAGGGTTATTTTTAAAAATCCTCCTCCACCATCGATACCTAGCTTAATAAAGAGATCATCATCGCCAACAGGTCTACTTTTCTTGATTCGTTGGATGAGTTCGGGTACATTTTTGCAATATACCACGGGTACGTGGGAAGACTGGGTCAAATAGACATCTTCAGCTGAATTAAAAATATTCTTAATATGGTATCTTTGAAAGTTTTTTGTTTAATTTACCTTCTGCTATTTCTCCAAGCTCTACGATACCGAACAAATCATCGAGCTGTGAGTTGAGCCTACCGAGTTTTTGCTTCAAACTAGTTTGTATCTTCATCCCACCACGCTTTAAGCCTTTTACAATACCTGCCAATCAACAATTTTTTAACCAATCAGCAATAAAACAAATTATGTGTTATCGAAAGCACTTCAAATGAAAATATTACCCAAAGTTTTTCGCAAGCTCAAGTTATTTTCCGTCTTCACATTAAAAATATCTTTCGTCTTCAAACAACTATTTTCGGTAGAAGGTGTAGTAGACATCACTTTTCTAAAAACGAATGGTTTTCCTCCACGACTTGATAAACGGATACTTTCGGATCCTACATAAATCAAAATAAATGTAATTTATATTTAAAACATATTTGTAGCTCCTTTACCTGAAATTGATGCTTTTTCGACTAGAAACTGTGACACAGCGGCATCAGATGCATTCAGGAGAGCATGCTTGTCTTTCAAAATTCTTTCCAAGTTTTTGGTACGTTCTGAAGAAGTACAGGCATGTTTTTTTCCCCGACCGATTTCCGTCAGGCAAGTATCACACGTACGTATAACTTTACTTGTATTAGAATTGGACGTCTTCGGTCGGCCAACTTTTAATTTCCTCGGAATTGTTCTCGGTAGATTTTTCCCAATTTGCATTCGAGCGGCTTCACAAACTTCACACAAACATTTTGAACTCGTTCTTGTACTTACGGTGTAATTATATTTGTATGGATGCAGGGTTACCACCTTTCCGATTTTTTCAGGGGCGCAGGATATCCGACATGTCGCACATATGGAAGACGAGTAGTACCACTCTCGAAAATCGAAATCACTCAAAAACTTCTCTCGAATAATTTTTCGTAGTGATTCAGCGATTGGTCTCACATTTTTGTTTTTTGAAAGACATATGATACAGACTTTTTTGCGATTTTCTTCGTGATTATCCATTACAACGAGAAAAAAATGTCACACTAACTGTCCTTGTTTTGCAAAGCAATGCCTGCTATGTTCTTATTATAGGAATGACAGCAGTACGATTATTTGAAGTAATTGTATATATAAAATAAGCACATTTGTATATGTATTTTGTCATTTTTCTTGAGACTTACGCATTTTTGACTTTGAATGGCCGTTTCTCCAAAACTGTGCCTGCGATTTTTTTGAAATTTTGACTAGACATGGTCGAAAGTCTTACAAATCGATTGGTGTACTCAGATTTCATGGAGAATTTTTTTTGATAATAATGGTTTTTGGAGCACCGTGCCAAGGGTTTCCTCCGTCCACAGGTGAAAACATATTTGTAGTGTCATTTAAATTGCGTCGGGCGGGTTTATGCCAGACACCGTCGTTTCTCTATATCTGTTTTTGGTATATCGACGAATTCCTGGAACAACAAGCCAGATGACCAGGAAGATTGCATTGGCACCAGTTTTTTAAAAGATGTTTCCAAACCAATTTTAAATGACAGAAACGTCAATTTTAAAATGTCCGCACCATTTGGTACCAAGCGATGGTCGAATGCAATATCGACGCTGTGCTTGTAACATGCATCAAGAAGATTTCTTCACCACTTTCTGTTGCAGTTGCGGCCAATTTGGTTTTCTGTTCGACCGTCGCAGGAAACCCAGGTGACCTTATATGCCGGGCTACGGAGAAAGAGCGATCCACCAATGACCATATTGTTATTACCACAAAACTCTGTAAAAATCTCTCCGCTTTATTTGAGTTAATCTCCGCATTGAAGTTGCTCAAATGGACCTGAATATGCACAAATCGAATATTCGACTCATGTTGTTCCTTTTAAGTTCAGTTGCCTCATATTGACCAACGATCTATTATCGATTAAATATGTGGACTCTAATTCGGCAAAACCGGCAATAGTAGCACGCCAGCACCAGGTAGCAGGTTCCAATCCATTTTAATTAGAATTTAATGGTAAAAGCCATGGACATTTCAGGATTAAATTATAACACAGTTATCTTATCCTATAATGTTGTTTTTGTTTCACAAAGACAATGTACCTATCCACCAGTCAATGAAAATTAAACGATTCACAAATATTTTTCATACTTTTATCCTTTTTAAAGTATACAACCCAAAGTATGTATATATACTGTTACGTACATTATTCGCCCATTATCGCTTTCATAACAAAAAAATAGAAGGGGGTATGTTTCGGTGAACTAGCTTGACGTAAGACTATGAATGTAGATACAATTCGTTCCCTCAATGATAAAAATTCAATTCGTTCCATTTAAAATTATTTTTTTTAGAGATGAATGAATTTTAAATTCAAAATCTCTTTAATCAATGAAAAAGATTTAAAAATATTCTCCATGAGGAGTGGGCTGATTGTTTGAATGAACAATAGTACGAATTTCAACAAAATTACCTGGACTTTACTAAATATTTTTTATTTTTTAAGCATCTTTCAAAAAATCAATCTCTTTACCAAGTACCTACTCAGTGTTGTACAAATTCTAGCACCTTCGCCAGCCTCAGATTCAGACCACCGCCGGGGCTGGTCTGAGAAAAGTTTCATCGAAGAGAATAAACATTTTCGGACAGACAGAAACTACTTTCGAAGAACAAATCAACATTCAAAGTCATGGTAATAAAATGATATTTATTTTCTAACGTAAGTTATTTACACAAATCTTGCTATAAAAAGCACATTTACATCGATGCACTTGATCTATCACATTTGCTATCCTATACAATACACACACTATATGCACATCTGCGCCAGGATTTCTCCAGCGAGCGCCGCCCGCCGGTAGCAGATGTTGTACGCCCTTGTTCTATTTTTATCTGGCCACTGTTTTTTCCGGACCACTCGAATGATTCCATGTTCAGAATCTGTGAAGCACAAAAAAAACCAAACAAACATAAACTGATTAGTTTCACCTGTCCAGCGGACAAAAACAAAAAAATAAACAAACTCACCATCGATTCCTAAAAGTGGCCACCTTTCCGCGTTCCATTGCCAAACGCGAACAAACCTCCCGAAGTCCCGGTCTGATGAAGACTTCCGACGTCCGACATCCTTGATGGGCGTGTCTGCTCATCGCATCCGGATGAAATAAAAATCACTTTATTTCGGCGGAGCACTGATAGTAGTACGAATTATAACCAATTATTGATTGTTTTTGTTTCTGTTTTGCTGTAGCTTGGATTGTGAAGTCTCTCGATTCGGATCGGTTGATTGACACAAGTCAATATACTTTTCGCAGAAGATAGTACAATTTGTTGCACAATAGACAACGAGTTCGAGTTGGGTTATCTGTAGATTAGAGTGGAATTGATGGAAATGATTAAAATCGTTGACTCTAAATGTTTATGAAAAGTGTTTGAACTTACTTTCTTGGGCATGCCGGAACAAAATCTCGTGAAACGCCTGTACGAGATGATAGCGATTATGATGGATGCTGACTTGAGTCATAGTAGGGCTCATTGGCGGAGTTGGCGGAATGGAGCTCGGGCTCGTTGGAGTGGTTGGTGTTGGCGGTGGAGAATATTGCTGATGTTGAGCTAGCTGTTGCTGGAGCAACATTTGCTGCTGGTGTTGCTTTTCGATTTCATCATCGATTGCTGGTATGTAAAATGCGATGGCCATTTTCACTATACTGTTTTATTTCACTTCTCTCAAAATATGACTTTATTCTGTACGACTGTTGACACTGTTAGTCACGAAAGTTTGTGTTCGCTTATGCTGATGCAAACAATCAGGTTGCTGCTGTACAACGGAACGATTAGAAAACACGTCTAACTGCTGCGAGCGTTGATAGGATACTGAACTGCAGCGGCAGTTCTACTGGACTAGAAGGGATTGCCACCGTCAGGCAGGAATAAAAAGCGAGGGAAAACGCCTATCTGCCGTATACGTACGGGTACGATTCGGTTGGGCTCGGGCTGGTGGTGACGGTTTCATCATGTAGGGTTGCACCCTATGCGGTTGTGTAAGTATATGCTATCGCACCGAAGGGGTGTATATGTGAGGTAGATTACGCTACTTCCAGGGAGAACAAGCCTCTACATGCACGCGGACACACCGAGCTTGGCGTTGCAGCCGTTTGTTTACATCGGAACCAAGCTTGTTTTTTCTCTGTTTCTTCGTTTATTATGATGCGTGCTTCTTCTTTCCCTGTTCTTGGGGTTGGTGGAAACCAAACACCAGATTGAGGTGTTTTGCATGATTCGTTGTTGACGGTAAGTGATGGTATCTGTTTTTTCCTTTTTTTTCGATAATACACGAAAGAACCTGTGCACCTGAGTTTTTGGGTGACTGTGTCTGGTGGGATTTGATTGGAAACGATTTTTTTGTTCTTTGTGTTCTGTTTGCGCGACCGAAAAAGAGTTTATAAATTCGAGCGAGCGTATAATTACATGGTTGCACTATGACTCAAAGTGTTCACCAGTTATGAAACTAGTGTGAGAGAATTTAACTACCAGTTATATTTAAAATAACCACAGTCGACCGGATGTACAAAATAATTTGTACATTCATCTAATTAACTGATTTACATTTTTTTTAAATCAAGGTCAAAAAACTTAGACTTAAACCTCTGCTACAAGTGGTATTAAAAATTGGTCTTCAAATTTGTATTACTTGAGGTAGTTCAATGATAACATTTCTTTTCTTATCTTTTCAAGTTTCTACTAGCAATCTTACTAAAACACTAAAACCAATAATTGCTCATTGAAGTTGAAATTTAATTCGAAATTGGATCTGAAATCAAACATGAAACTGCACCTGAAATTTGAATTGAAATTAAACTTAAAATTTAACTTGAAATTGAAATCAAACATGGCATGTAATTGGACATAATCAATCAACTCAGTTTTAAAGTTTTACTTCAAGGAGAATTTGAATTTGTACTTGACATTAAACTTGATAGTTAAAATAATTGAACTTTATTTCATTTTTACTTCATAATAAACTTGAAACAGGACTTGATTTTGAACTTAACCCCTCGCTGTTCATTTCAATCACAGTTCCGGAATGATTCGCGATTGGGGCTCAACTAACAAATTGTAAACAAATCGTTTTATTACACCATCAGCCTTAAAAAGACTGATAATATCCTTGGCAAGAATCCTTTCTTCTGTTTTAATCGTTAGAATTATTTAAAACAAGTTTTTAGTAATGGGCGATAGAAGTGTTTAATCAAAACAAAAGACAATTTGCAGTTATGAAATGACAGGCTTATTTGCAAATCGTTTTGTAAACAGACGATAGTAAAGAGCGAAACTGCGTTGTTTTCAAAACACAGGCGCATTGTAAACAGCTAAACTAAATAAAAAATCAAAACAAGGCGAAACAGGGCTGGGCGAATCTCATTGTCAAAATGCTTTGAGGCTCATTCCAGGGGGTTCAACTATAAAACTTAGATTTTGAGCTTGAATGCACAAATTTTATGCAGTCTTGTTGTAAAATTATAAGATTGATTTATTCTACACCAATCTATGTCTTTAAACTTGATTTTTGTAACTTTTATTTAAATTAAGGCTTGAAAGGCAAATTATCACAGTGATATTCCTCATTGTTAACACTTTGCTAGTTGCGCCCTTATCGCGAATCACTCTGGAGTTCACCTACTACCAAAAGGCGTAAGGGAGCCAAGTCGAATGGATGTGAGCCCGAATCTTTATAAGCCCGAATGGACTCGAGACCGTTAAGACTTAAGTACGAATACGATACTGAGTACTATTGAAAGCATTCATACTTCTTACTCCTCATTCCTCACTACTTACTACTCATCCCCACACACCATTTTTTCCGGATAATCGAATTACAGATAATCGAGCCACCGTATAATCGAACTTCCGGATAATCGAGTACGACCTGTGTACGAATCATATACAACGCAAAAGTGCAAATTAAAACGGTCTGCTGCTTCAAAGGCAACTAACACTACACGGTAAAAAATCGTCACGCCCAAATCAAGTGTTCTTGCATTTGAATCAATCTGTTACGCAGCATTGTATATTGAAGTGATTTAGTGTTGATTTTCGAGAGATTTTCATTTTTCGAAGAAGAGATCTTCCATCGAATACTATTCAATGGAAATCACCATCGAATCAGAATGCATATCTATTGAATTTGCAACTAATCATTTTTTGCATTTCACAACTGTCAAAAACTCGCAAAGTTTACTTCAGTAATCAAAAAACAAAGTATCCTTCAGTAGGTAATCGAAGAGAAATCATGAGCCCAGAAGGTGAAAATACGCTTTCGACTGAAATTAATACTATTCTAGAGTGTGAGTATAGCTAAATTATGTATGTCGTTGAAATTAATAAATTGTTATCTGTTTTCAGGAAGTTTCTGGTTGAACCACCACGATTACGACAACAATCAACCATATTTGGGCATGCCTGCATTACAAAGAACAATCCACTTTATTTATTATAAACTGAGGTTAATTATTTTATTTGTATTTTGTTTAATTAAATTAATAAAAAATATCAAACATATTATTGATTGATCGAATATATTTAATTCATTTGACAGCTCAAAAGTTTAAAACATAACGCATTGGAAATTAAAGTGATTTTCTGTTGATTTCATTTTGCTTTGTGTTGATTCATTTTCAATGGATTTTCATTTCGAATAGTAATGATAATCCAACGGTAAATCACTTCGCTTCAACGTGTTATTTTTTTACCGTGTACTTTAAACCACAGACAAACAGACGAGACACTCGAGTTAATTCGAGTTAATTCCCAAAAACCACTCATTTTTCAAAAAAGCATGTTTCGCAACATGGCTACACCGCGGCGCGCGTGTGTTGCTTCGAGTTTTGAGTATGAACCCATTCAAATGTATAAAGCCTACAGCATAAAATCCTGCAAATGCAAGCTACTCCGCAACATGCATAACAGAGGGTGCTAGTGTGCAAGCAAAATGTGTAGGACGATGGTTTTTAAAGCATTTTCTTCTATGTGTCTTGTCAGTTCGTCAGTGTTTAAACTATTCTCTATTCACGGTAATACTGGCATTCCCGGGTATCCTGTATCCATTAAATCGACCACGTTCAAAGTTCAACATTCAATTTTTGATAGAACTTGCGATGTTCATGGCGAGCTGTATTCGTGATAAAATTAAATGGCGATGTATGCATTATCGGCAAAACAGGCGAATAGTGTATGCTCATGAGAGACGGTCATCGATTCAAGTTTTTATTTTTCGCGAATACTCCAACCACTGCTCTTTCCTCTTTACTCTTTACTCATCACTCTTCACTCTTCACTCTTCAGTCTTCAGTCTTCAGTCTTCAGTCTTCAGTCTTCAGTCTTCAGTCTTCAGTCTTCAGTCTTCAGTCTTCATTCTTCACTCTTCACTCTTCAGTCTTCAATCTTCAGTCTTCAGTCTTCAGTCTTCAGTCTTCAGTCTTCACTCTTCACTCTTCACTCTTCACTCTTCACTCTTCACTCTTCACTCTTCACTCTTCACTCTTCACTCTTCACTCTTCACTCTTCACTCTTCACTCTTCACTCTTCACTCTTCACTCTTCACTCTTCACTCTTCACTCTTCACTCTTCACTCTTCACTCTTCACTCTTCACTCTTCACTCTTCACTCTTCACTCTTCACTCTTCACTCTTCACTCTTCACTCTTCACTCTTCACTCTTCACTCTTCACTCTTCACTCTTCACTCTTCACTCTTCACTCTTCACTCTTCACTCTTCACTCTTCACTCTTCACTCTTCACTCTTCACTCTTCACTCTTCACTCTTCACTCTTCACTCTTCACCCTTCACTCTTCACTCTTCACCCTTCACCCTTCACCCTTCACTCGTCACTCTTCACTCTTCACCCTTCATCCATCACCCATCTACGAACCTAGTAAATATTGCTTCAGTAACCCTCCCTTAGCTAATTTTCCGCTCTTTCCCTTACACGTCTTGTACTATTCTGTTTGGATACTATGAACACATTGATATTATTTCAAAATAAATAGACTTGGAGCTATCGACTGTTTCAGATTCACGAATTTTGTTTTTTCGGGAGGACAGTCAATCGGCAAAGCAAAACGACACTTTATCTTTCCTATGCCCAACGTTTCGATGTATTTGACATCTTTTTCAAGGGGTTAGAACCACGTAACGTCTTTTGTCTGGTGGGTTCTGCTTCGCAGTTTTGGGTGAAATGCAGGTTCGCTTAATGAACTGGAAAGCGTCCAACGAGAGGATGTAAGCGTTGAGGATAAAACTCCGTTTCTTCAACTACACCATCATAAACGTGCATTGTCCACACAAAGGTAGACTCGACGACGAGAAGTTGGAGTTGGAGGCAACGTACGACAGCTGCTCACCACGGGACATCCAGATCGTCATCGGGGATTTGAACGCCCAGATCGGCAGGGAAGCAATGTATAGACCGGTGATCGGGTCCCATAGCCTGCACACCGACACGAATGATACCGGCCAGCGATGCATCAACTTTGCAGCTTCCCGACGCTTGGTGATCAAAAGCACTTTCTTTCCCCATAAAGATATCCTCAAAGCCACCTGGAGATCACCTGAACAATGTCTTTCTCGAACATCACCAACGTACACTTCCTACGGAGTGCGGATATCGACTCGGACCACTACCTAGGAGCAGCACATGTGCACATATGCGCAGCTATAATTTGCCCTTGAACAAGAGGCTTCATTCGCACCTCAAGCAAGTACCACTCTTGTAACTTGCCCTGACAAGAGGCTTCCTTGTTATTAAATGCAGAATTTAGTAGGAAGGATGTGGAGGGGCCTGAGAATAAACCCATGTTAAAGTCATTTAACATGGAATGGCCTGATTTTATTAAGATTCGAACCCACGACCACTCGCTTGTCAAGGCAGACTCGGATACCTCGCGACTACAGGGCCCCCCAACGGCACTTCACTGGATAATTTCAAGAATTTGGGAGGAGGAGAAACTACCGGAGCAGTGGATGGAAGCTGTAGTCTGTCCCATTTACAAAAAGGACGACCGGCTAAATTGCTGTAATTACTGCGACATCACGTTGGTTAACACCGCCTACTGGGTGCTCTCCCAGATTTTGTTGCGTCAAGCGAAGTGTCAGGCGGGCTTTATGGGGGCCCGTGCTACTATAAATTAAATTTTTACTCTCCTACAAATCCTCCAGAAATGTCGAGAGTACAACGTGCCCACGCATCATCATATTTTCGTGGACTCCAGAGCAGCATACGATACAGTTGAACGTAAACAGTTATACTGACGCTACCCTGAAGCGAGTGATGTGTTATGTCCGCGTTTCAAGGACACTCTAGAGTCCTTTAGAATCGCGCAGAGGGTTGCGGCAAGAGGATGGACTGTCCTGTATGTTATTCAATATCGCTATTGAAGGTGTGATCCGGCAAGCGGGCATTGAAACGAGAGGAACGATCTTCAGCAAGAGTAGCCAACTTCTAGCCTTTGCAGATGACCTCGACATCATTACTAGAAACCTTGGGACGGCGGAAGCAATCCACGTCAGATTAAAAATAGGAGGAGAATAGGGTTACAAATCAATGCGTCGAAAAGCAAATTTATGGTGAGAAGAGACTCCAGGGAAAGCAACGTTTACCTCCCACAGGCAATGACTATTGACAGCGATGAACTGGAAGTGTTTGATGAGTTCGTATATTTGGGATCTCTGGTCACCGCCGACAATAATACGAGTAAGGAGATTCAACGACGCATTCAAGCTGGTAATCGAGCCTACTTTTCTCTCCACAATTCGCTTCGCACAAAACGCTAATAAGACCGGTAATCCTCTACGGACTTGAAACAGTAACTTTGCTTACGGAAAGCATACGTGCACTTGCCGTATTTGAGCGAAAGGTGTCGCGGATTATTTTTGGCGGAGTACAAACGGAAAGCGGAGAGTGACGGAGGCGTATGAATCAAGAGTTACAGGCACTGCTTGGAGAGAAATCCCAATGAATTGGCGACGAATAGGACCGAGTACAATGGATAGGAATTCTTGATTCGGTAAGAGTCACCCCGGCTCTCGGCTGGTAAAGTAAGTAAGTATGATTTTCATGTGCCTATGCCTATGTGCGTTGACGGCATTAATCGATCTCTTGAACACGCATCGAAATTCGCATATGGGGGGCGGGTAAAAATCTGCCAAAAAGTGGCGATCACTTGCGCTCTTCAACAAATTCCCATTCTGCTTCACCCATACAGTAAACTTTTGGAGGTGGCAGCAGCTTACGTTCGTCAACGCGAATATCAAGGGAATGCGCCATTAACGAGAGCAGCGAGTACAACATCGAACAATGAAAATCGATGTTTTGCTTTTTTCTTTTTTTTCTCGCTATGTTACTGCCATTGAAATTTGACACTTTTGGAAGCGCGATGTTATCCTCTGTCAAATACATAGCGAGGGATAGCACAGCGCATCCCCTCGGCGAATATATACAAAATCCAGAACCCTGACGTCGTAAGCTTGACTATTCGTTATAACGGCACCGCTCGAACTCTTTTCCACTTACAGAATTGCCCGTAGCTGAATGCGTGAAAATTATTTACGACATATTTCTGTCTTTTGCACTCTAACAAATCGCTATTCTGTTTCACGCAAACTCGAGACTAATGTAGATGTCTCCACTGCTAAGCCGTCATAGCCAGCTAACTGGCACCTTTATCTCATTTGCTTTGCGTTGACGAGAGCTAACATCAGGCGGGCTCAGGAGTCGTGGGCCCCACTGACAGCTGAAGAGCTAACTTGTGTGAAGAGTGGCGAATGTATGATTTCTCGTTTACGCTAACGCTAACATGTTGGCTTTGAAAACATGGCTGCCTGCCAGCTACTTGGTCATAGCGAATGCAACCCTATGTGAAGTAGCAGAGGTGTGGAACAACGTACCGTTTGTTTGTGTTAGCAGCGCAAATAATGTAAACAGCAAGGGTGACGTCAATCTCGCCCTATTCTTCTACGGGCATAAAAAAGCATAAACATTGTGCCGTACAACGATGACACTAACACACCTATATTTTTTAGCATATTACGAACACAAACATGCCGCGTTTGCCGTACCTAAGTAATAGTGTACATAGAATGCAACCGTCATCTCACTTTATTTTATCACGCTTCCCAGTAAGAATTTGTCGTGCGACGTCGGACAGACGCAAGCAAGAGTTACGCTTGTGTCGGACGACGTCCGTACGACAATTCTTACCGGGTTTCCATATCGTTGACACAAAATAGAAAGAAGGCAAAAAACAACCTCTCGTCCGTAAGTTGCCAGCTATCACTAATACACATTCGTCCGAGGCTTAGATTGCAAAAATCTAAGTGGGACACATAGAAACTATTCGAAGAGTTTTCTCAGTGTACCACAAGAGGTGTGCCAGTAACATACGAGGGGCGTCCAGATTTATTTTTAGTATGATTTAATTCCACAGAAGTTGAGACATCGTGGAGAGTCAAAAAATTGTTGTCTGCCTTTTTTATTTGAAAATATATAATTTCACACATATGATGACCGCGACTACTCATTCATGACAAAAATCCTTACCTACGGACCGAGAAATATTATAATATGCTGTGATTCTACTTCAGTCGTTGCTGGTTTGTTCCTTACAAATGAAAGACTTTACGTTTTCCAGCAAAATATTGTCAAGAAGTTTCCAATTACACGATCTAGGAGGTTAGTATACAGATAATCTGCGATCGTGGGTCGGTGATTTAATTTCCAAAAGGGAAAATTTCGGGCGAAATTTGTCGACTACTAATAGTTTGGTCAGAAACCAGGAAGTCGAACTATTGTTTAAATTTTGTTAAAGATAATTTTCCTAGAGCTCGTATTTTGATAATAAAATTCTTCAATAAGTTGCAAATGTTGCTCGGGTGTAAGTCCTTTCGTGCTGAGTTGGTAATACATATTGAGTTTTTGTCTACTTTAACAAAGGCTATAAATCATATTTTACTGCGTATTACTTATGATGCAAACAAACCTAAACTGTAAATGGTCATCTTATAGAAAACAGCCAAGCATAAAGTACTCAATCGAACAATTTTTATAAGCATTATTACGTTTCATTCATTTTCAATTTACAAAAACTTAAACGATTTTATAAACGAATAAAGTACCGTTTATAGTTCGCATAAAAAGTATCGATGCAATAAATGGCACTCTATAATTTCATGACGTAAATAAAACATCACCTCGTACTCGGAGGTAGTTTTTTTTTGTGTTATTCCATCACTTCCATCGATCGAATCGAACAGCACGCTATAAAACGCTAATAAAACTTACAGGTCATTCTGAGCCAGCTGAGTATTGTACGCTACGCGCCTGGAGACCGAACAGATTATCGTACGAGAACGTAGGGTACAGGGAACGTACGACCAACGACACAGTTTTGCGCGGTGCGCTAGTGCTGCAGCAATTATCGTCCTTTATTTATCTGTACGCATTCACACACATACGTACGACAAGATGATCCAGTCGGCCAGCCCCATCAATTTGCAGCGAACGGCACTTACTTGAATCGGTTCTGGTAGAACCAGTTCTGATGCCGCGGCGAAAGAGTTGCCGATCTTTCCTTGACAACCCGCGCAATAGTACAAATTTATTTATAAACGTTAATTTGTTTACAATTGTCTTTGCTACCAGCAGTTGCAACTTGGAAATGGGCCTGACACGAAGGCCCTTAACGTAAGGAACTGGGTGGGCGGGCGGACGGTAAGACCCACTTTTTGCTCAGCTTTGATGCTAGGAAACAAGTACTTGTTGGCGCAGTAACTGAACATGCGTTTTCGATTTATGATTCTATTTCTGGTACACACTGCACTGCAGCAGCTCTCTGCTGTGGTTCCAGCGATGGTTATGAGTAAGATTAACTATTTTCCATCTAGCAGTCATTATTTTCTATTCAACATACCCACTCCACGGCACCGCGCCCTTCTAACTACGAGCGCAACCGATTAGATACGATAGCCTGCGAAATGGCTTGGGGCTTCTTCTCTAGCGAGCGTCAGCAATTAAAACGAACTAAATGCGGGAACCCATTTATTATCGCATGCAAAAGCACCTTCCAGAAGTGATGGAACCCAACCCGGAGAGTGATGCAGCAAATCTGTAAAGCGGTCTCGGATTAGCGGCTTCTTGGCGTGTGCCTCGCACTTCACCTACCAACACCATGTTCCGGCACGGTTCGACGCGGATCCAAACGGGGATCGGTACCAATATTGTCTTCGAATTTGCTACTCCAAATCTGATTTGAGCTGACCAGCAGCGCGTACGTGCGCGCAGATGGAAATCTGGTCGACTGGAGGCTGGCACGTGCGAGAGCTGGTGGAACCAGTTCCTGCCCGATTTTGTACCGCAAAATTCGTTTCACGCCACATTATACACGAGTGAGGTGAGTGTGTGCCTTCGTTTCGCCGAAGAATAAATTAAATCCCGCGATTTGCAGGCAGGAGCATCAATTGAGTTACAGTATTTAGCGCATCTCGAGATTTGATTGTAGAACTAAAATGAGGTTGAAATTTTTCCTACTGGAGCTTTTGAACCATGAGAATGCACAATTGCCTTCGGGGAAAAATCGATCCAATCGGTACTTACCGTATCCCGTACCGTCTTTGTGAAGCTTCACATTAGGCGGCTACGCCGTAGAATAGTACCAAATGAATGCAGCGTTATTGAACTCAATTTTCGCTATGATTAAAGCTCCCAGTTTGTACAATAATGGTATGAAATAAAATGACATTTCAATATGATCAGATCACAAGAAGATTCAAAGATAATTTATTTTCCGACGTTTAGTATGGCAATACCCAAATCATAATTTGAGATTTACGATGGTATTATATGGGTTTTTATACCTATTCTTGTTAATAGAACAGTTAATTGAAGTTGGTCAAACTGATTGACATATGGATTACATTGCACAAGCATACATCTGAGAACAAAGATTGTGAATAATTGAGTAGAAAATTGCGAAGTCCTTAATATGCCAATTAGATGCTCCGCCAGGTTCGAATTAAGTAGCATTTCGAGAACAAACCCATGGGCACTTTTACGACTGTAGATTGATAATGAGGCTAGCCAATGTTTCCTTCCCATTAATCCAAAGTTTGTAATTTATTAGCAAAATAGCTAGCAATATTACTCATATACATCTTTTGTAAAGCTTGGACAGGTGAACATCCGGACACGCTAAAAATGCTTATATTTACGTATTTTATGAGCAAACCTTTTTCAAATTTCGTTAAGAGTGTATAAAATTACAACAGGCATTTGTTGTCAGAAAAAAGGGTCCCGGATTGATCCTACACACTCACTAGAAATTGCCGGATTACCCACTGGTGCGTTAGTTGAACTTTCGAAATTATTGTATCTTTTTCCATATCGCCAACCTACAAATACTTCCACCAGTTCCAAATAAGCAACGTCTACCGAACTGAATGGGCGAAGTCATGGGCGTAACACGTTGTAGAGGCAAAGGCAGAGGCGCCATCAAAGATGCTTGTGATTGACAACGGTTAACCGGTATCAGCTTGACGACGAGTTTCAAAGTTTTTCCAATAACGTTCATGCTTAGATGAAAACCACGATCGGATGTTGCCTATCAGTTTTTTCTGAAGTACAAATTGTGCTCCAAAAATTTCAACTTGAAAAACGCTGCAGTAACTACCCAACGAATAGGATTTCTCCAATTCCAATACACGGCAGTAAACACCAGCACCCGCGTGACCTTCATACAAGGAACCATCGGTATAACAGACCACATAGTCGGAAATTCTCCTTTCCATATAGCTTGACAACCATTCCTCTCTAGGAGGAAAGTTACTTGAGAAAGCCCTATATGTAAACGTACGCATGAGCTTTACATCGCATGCAGCAAGAGCAAACTTGTCCTCAGCAACAATTTGCGACCACTATCAAGTAGGACCGCGAACCAGATCGGCTAAGACAGCTCAATGATACACTGAACTGGAAAGGGCTGTTCAACGAGCTTGTAGGCGGGACAAGAGACTAATTGGACTAACTCCCTAGCCGAACAAGGGGAAACCGCCGCCGCCAATGGTGATATCCGTTTGTTGTACGAGATTTCTCGCCGTCTTAGTGGTGCCAGGATGAATACTAAGCTACCGCTAAAGGACAGAGCTGGCCAGCTACTGACTGACCGCACAGAACAGCTTAAGCGATGAACAGCTTCCGAATTTCAAATTTCAGAGACCAACAAAACCAACGACGCCAACAGTTCGTCGAATTAATCGCATCATCACGGAGGTACCATCGCTGGTTGAAATTGAAGCAACTATCAAGAGTAAAAAGCCAAGCCGTGGGTTTACCGTCATTAGACATTACCCTTCTTTATCGACAGACTTCGCAGCCGGCTGTTAGAGTACAGGAAAATTATGGGGCCAGTGTAACGAGCCTACTGACTCTATCTAGCAAGCACCGCCTAGCCGAGATTTGAACATACGACGACTGGCATGTTAGATCAACATCGTACCTCAAAGCTAACTGGGCGGTAACATCAAGAGTATGACATCCAACAGAGCGCCAGGGATAGACTGTATTTCAGCCAAGATACTCAAAGATGACCCATCTTCGTCAGCCCAGATGATGCATCAGCTTTTCAGCAATCTGGGAAACCGCAACTTTTCCGATGGGCTAGATGCAGGGCATATTGAAAAAAGTCCTTAAAAAGGAGACCTAACTGAATACGGTAACTGGCATGCCATCACGTCGCTTTGCATTACTATCAAAGTACTCTGTAAGGAAATCCTCAATCAGATCCAGGAGAAGATCGACGCTTCTCTCCGGCGGCAGCAAGCTGGATTCCGTGCTAGTCGATCATGTGTAGACCATATCACAACGCTCCACATTATATTGGGGCAGATCAACGAATTCCAGGACTCTCTTCTACTGGTGTTCGTTGACTTCGAAAAGGCGTTCGACCGTTTCCACCACGAAAACATCTGGGACGCACTTAGGCGTAGAGGAGTTCCAGATAAGCTAGTCTATCTCATCGAGGCTCAGTACGAGGCGTTCTCGTGCAAGGTTTTGCACAACGGCATCTTGTCTGACCATATAAGGGTTACAGCTGGCGTGACACAGGGCTGCATTTTATCACCGTTTCTGTTTCATCTTCGTTATGGATGAGATATTAGATTGAGTAATTGACAGTGACCAATTCGAGGATTGCCTTGGAATCCTCTAACGATGGAGCAGCTAATAGCCCTCGACCTAGCCGGAGACATTGTCTTACTCGCACAACTCCGAAACTATATGCAGAGCAAATTAGATGACCTCTCAGAGAACTCCCAGGCAGCAGGTCTCACAGTCAATGTAGCCAAAACTAAGTCTATGGAAGTGAACACTGACAACCCCACCAACTTCACAGTAGCGGGATAGCAAGTTGAGCAGGTAGACGCCTTTCAATATCTTGGTAGCCAGAAAACGCTCGATGGTGGTACCAAGACTGATATAGCCACACGGATCAGGAAGGCCAGGGGTGCCTTTGCAGATCACTCTACGTACGAAAACCCGAATCTTATTCAAAAGTTAAATCCGTACTGCTGTATGCCTGTGAAACGTGGTGCATCTCAGCGGAGACAACGCAAAAACTGCAGGTATTTATTAACCGGTGCCTGCGATATATCATTCGTGTCTGGTGGCCTGACAACTGGAAATCCAACGTTGGTGGAAGTGGATCGGTCATACCTTGAAGAAAGGAGCAAACGAGATCTGCAGAGAAGCACTCGACTGGAATCCCCAAGGACAGCGTAGAAGAGGCAGTCCCAGAGCCTCATAGCGACGCAGCTTTTCCAACGACATCCAGGCTGTAGACGAGAACCTGTCCTGGCGACAGGTAAAAGCTATGGCAGATAGCTGTCAACCGACTTTGGAGTGAGTGAATATCCCCGCATGTGATCGTTGAATCGATTATCGATTACCGCTGCAACCGCCTTTGAGTACTCCGCTGAAAACTGCGACCCGTTGCGGTTTATAACATATTGAGCCGAGTAAGTTGAGCTGGTCGACCGAAATGCTGCTACATCCACGTTGTGCTCACTCAGTTCCAGGTTCAGAGGTACACCCAGCTAGCACCAAATCGTATATCAATGTACGAATACTATCGTAAATATCTCCTAGCATATTCGGTATCGTAACTAGAGCTTAACGAAGTGCGACAAGTTTATTTTCAATCGTATATAATAATACTAATTAACATACGCTCGATTTTCAGCACAGAATTGTATAGCATTACAGAGCAAGTCGCGCTTAATCGGATATTATCGTACATAAATTATAATTATTCCTAATCACGTATATCGCCTTCAAAATTGTAACGATATGTCAGTTTTGCGCATCAAATACGATTTATTAGCATGCATATCTGTACGTAATGCTGATTTTTATCTTTCATATACACATGAAAATGTTAGCTGGGCATTTCGCAGATATCTCTCCCGAACTCAACACGTCGTTCACGGAAGAGCCCGAATACTGTAGTCAATTGCGTCAGCATATTGAGCGACACACCTTCCACTGTTGCTGCGGTGTCCCACGCAAGACGAACTTTCCCTGGTTTGCTCGGGCTTAGAACGACGTTTAGAAGTAGATACCATCGTTTTCATAGATCAGTTTCCAACTCCAGCTCATCTATCAAATACCGACACTCTTCGTAAGGTGTCGAATTGTTCTCCAGCTGTTGCTCCGAGATGATCGATATGAAAATCGCCAAAAATTTTTGTGTGCTGTCGTGGAAAACTGGACTGCGTGCGCTTCACAAATGGATTAGAAATCACCTGGGAGTCCATGGTTCGACGGGTGGCAATCATCCAATGGACCCAAACAATCCAGCCAGGTGTGTACGCCAGGAAAGTGTTGGGTCTGTTGCGTCGACTAAAACTTTTGATCCGGCGGCGCAAAAACGCGATTTTTTCCATCTGGTCAGCCCAAAACACGAAGAATCGTACCAGCATCTAAGGTCCGTAAGGCCGAACCGGAACGACAAATAAGGTACAGTGGCTGAAACCGAACCGAAACCGGATGAAACCGTATTACATTGTAATGGCCGACGAAGCATCCAGGGGCGGACTCAAAACATTTGTTGAGGTAGGAGTTTTGCGTTGCCACTTCACGGTTGGCATAGGGTTTCTGTGACGATAAGGAAGAAGAAAGTGGACAAATTCGTCAAGAAGTTCTTGGTTTGGAAAGTCATCTGTACGTGCGGCAAGATGAACCAGCCAAACATCACGACGAGTAGCAGCGACGGGTAAATCTACCGGTGTCCGCTGCCCTTCCTACGGTCTCACAGTTTCTTTGTACCAAAACGTCCGCCAGAACTTCAACTGATTGAAAAGTTTTAAACCGTCATGAAGGCTAGACCTAAGGCACTGACAAACTGATACGACACATAGAAGAAAATCCTTCAAAAGCTATCGTCCTACACATTTTGCTTGCACAATACCACCCTCTATTATGCATGTTGTGGAGTAAATTATATTCGTAGGGTTTTTACACGTGTACGGTTTTATACTTAAAACTCAAAGCATCACT
Source organism: Sabethes cyaneus (assembly GCF_943734655.1). NCBI lineage: Eukaryota > Metazoa > Arthropoda > Insecta > Diptera > Culicidae > Sabethes > Sabethes cyaneus. Next base: position 126,961,368 of record NC_071353.1, on the reverse strand, counting down.
CGAGCGCTGCGGTGTGGCAAGGTTGCGAAACATGCTTCTTTGAAAAATAAGTTGTTTTTGATTGGACGATGGAATTAATTCGAGTGTCTCGTCTGTTTGTCTGCGCCCAAGATATTGAAGAACAACCTGTTTTTGAACAAATATCTTGTGGCTCGCCATCTCACGACTGACTGCTCATTCCATTTACGCGGAGATCCGCCAACTAATCCGATACTTTATCTCTGCTCACGTTACATGCTAACGCCAACTACCCAAACAACGTGTAAACAATACACATTACACATTACAGGCAAATCCTCTAATATGGTATAAACTGAAGAACGTCTCGTTGTCAACTCGTAGCAGATTTTAGACCATTTTAGATCAGCCGCTGATTGGCCAAATTGGACTGTTTTACACGCATGAAAGAAAACACAAAAAGAACACTCGGCACCCAAGCAACAATGTGAGTTTTATTGAACTCTTATGGCGGTGTCCAAGGCAAATTTTGGTCTTAAATGCCATCATAAAAGTGTAATAAAACATAAAATTTTACCTAGACAGTGTTGTCAAGAACTACATATTCATAATCATAACTTTTGTTAAAACTGCTAGGCAACGAGTGAAAAGTATCGAAAGTTTGCTGAAAAGAAGACAAAGAAGCCAGTTGTCACGTCTCGTCTCAGGGTATGAATTCCAGGATGCCAAAGGTAATCATAATGTATCCTAATCATAATGTAATTTATTCCCAGTATTAAGTTTGAAAAAAAAATCGACCTAAAATTAATTTTTGGCGACCATTCATGTGTGACTCACTTTTTTCAGGTACAGTCTTTAGTATTTCGTTCTCTGTCTGTCTATTAACATCATTCCTACCGTAAACAGTCGCCAACACAAAAATCGCTGGAGTGCTTTATTGAAAGGCAGGGATGGTTCGATCACTTTGACTCAATTTTGATTCATTTGACATTACCGTCTCAGCCGAGCAAATTTTGACAAATTGATGTATGGAACATTTGTACAAAAAGTTATTATCTACAATTTTGCTAAATAAAGTGTTGCTGTATCTTTTGTAGTTACGGTGCTACAATACTAGTACCTTATTAGTAACTAAATGAACGTTCATTTAGGGGTCAGTCCCGGCGATTCACACCTCTCACGCCGAGATGCAGCACCTTTATAAATTAATTCTTTCGCATCCTATTATCTAGTAATTAGGGAACCTGTTATTCGATCGATTATTCGATGATGCAATTTAAGTGAATTTAAAAATCCAAAAATTACTTGATAACGAAGTTATTATTTCTTACCTCCAGGGGGTCAGTCCCGGTGTAGTGGTTAGCAATCACGCATCTCACGCCAAAGACACGGGTTCAAATCCCAGCCCCGCAGAAGTCACGAATGACATAAGCTGTTAAAGTGACTATAATCTAACAAAAAAAATACATTCATTCAGTTACTAAAGAGGTACTAACATTGTAGCGCCGTAACTACAAAAGTTACAGTAACACGTTGTTCAGCAAAATTGTAGATAATAATGAGTTCTACAAATGTGTAATACATAACTTTGCCAAATTTTGCTCGGCTGAGACGGCAATGTCAAATGAATCGAAATTGAGTAAAAGTGATCGAACCATGCCTGTTGAAAGGTACGACTGATCAAACCATTTTTTAACATCGGGAGAGGGTTATTCACAGGGACTCAGAATTTGCCAAATAAATTCAGACCATTATTAAAATACACTCAAGTCGCTTTTTACGCGAAGGATACGTCCCGCGTAAATTCCGAAATTCGCATAAAAAACCGCGTAAATTCCAAAATTCGCGTAAAAAAACCAAAATTTTACGTAAAAAAAACTTTTTGGATTTCAACACTACGCGAAGAAATAGATCCGCGTAAATTCCGAAATTCGCGTAAAAAACCGCGTAAAATCCGAAATTCGCGTAAATTCCAAAATGCGCGTGAAAATAGTCACGTAAAAAACCGCGTAAAAAGCGACTTCAGTATAAACACAGGTCGGACTCGATTACCCGGGTGAAAAAAAATTTAATGGGTTTTGAAAAAAAAAAATATTTTTGTACCCGGATTATCGAATGGAGGAGGTAAGAATTTTTTGCTTTTTTTTGTTATATTATAGTCACTTTAACAACTTGGATCATTCGTGACTTCTGCGGGGTTGGGATTTGAACCCGTGTCTTTGGCGTGAGAGGTGTGATTGCTAACCACTACACCGGGACTGACCCCCTGGAGGTAAGAAATAATAACTTCGTTATCAAGTAATTTTTGGTTTTTTAATTTCACTTAAATTGCATCATCGAATAATCGATCGAATAACAGATTCCCTAATTACTAAATAATAGGATGCAAAAGAATTAATTTATAAACATTTTCCGTTGCGAAGAACAACTCATAAAACCTTTTTTAAATGCAATGAAACATTACCACTTAATCAAAAATTGTATAGGTATCATTATTTAGTAACCTCCTCAAATGCGACGCCCCTGGCTTACAGCATGCAAAGCGAAATTTGCGGTGACAGCGCATATAAAATCTATTAACTCGTGACCAAGTACCTACAATTGAGCCTACGGACACGCCGGAACGATTAAAATGACATGTTGTGAGCGTGTTGTTATGTTAATACACCGACAAGACAAGTGCTCGTAAAGCTGTGGAAACAACAGGGAAGCCGTTCAGAACTCGACTTCTAACCATGAGGTGTAAATTGCATTTATTAATTTGTGAAAACTCATTTCCCGAACATTTCGTTTAAACGGAAAAAACGACCCATCGGATCAGAGGATCAGCGTGCTAATCTACGCCATCGCAAGTTCCCTGGCCTCAATCAATCGATAAAATAATACGACGCAGTTTAAAATCGTTCCCTCCCTTCGTCCGGTAAACCGGTTTAACACTTGGAAGATTGTCTTCATCGTTCGTCCCTTCCACGCCGAGCGCGCCTTGCTGGCTTACCCACCCCTATAGACCCCATGTCCCTAGTGGATCGGATCGGATGGGCAGTTGAACTCTCCAATCCATGTGCTCTGAGCGGACGAACTGACGGATATTGTTATCATGCACTCGAGATCCAGCAGTGCAGGCGCAACATTAGTCTGTCCCTCCTGCTGTTCTCCCGTTGCAACCACGCTCGCCCTCTCGTCCTCATACGTCTCTTGCAGCGGTGGTGGTGGATACGAGCAGCCCCGGTGCCTTCGTGATTGTACCTACATATACCTGACCTCTTAGAATCCGCGCAGTGCTGAGCCACAGTCAGCAGTGATTAATCGAAAGACCAGTAGCAGCTACGGTTGATGTTTTGTAGCTTACACGCGTTCCCCCCGAAACCCCTGGTCGTAGGTTCTCTTGTTTATTGTTATTACTTTTTATTATATATGATTTTTCATTTTTATTCTCTCTTTTCTGTTCCTATTCTTGACCGTATGGATTCTTTTTTAACGTTATTTTCTTCTGCTTTGCGCAGATCACCATCGAAACAGGAGCCCAAAACGTGAAAATCAGACTCCACGTGCAACTCCGAAGAGAAGAGTTTCAGCGAATGACCGATCAACCGTAATCCGTCTGTTCGGATGTTTATTTTTTTTTTTATTCGATCAGCTCCCCCCGTTCCGCCTGCTTTCCTCACGGTTCTTAGGGAACCGTGACCGAACAACCACGATAGCTGACTCTCGGTGCAGCCGTGCAGACAGATTAACGCCCGACGGCCATAAAAGCCCCCTGAAAAGACGCACTCGACGAAAGATCAGTCCGCGGAGACTGAAAGCTTTACCAAATCCAAGACTGGTAGCTAAAACCACATTCGCCACGGCACATCGCTTCATCTCACCAAGCCAGTAGTGGCCACATCGATGAGGCTGCTGATGGTGATGATGACGAAGCCAGTAGTAGTGGCGCGTTTTGGCCAGAGGAACCTATAACCCAACCCAATCGATTATTACGGCTTGGGTGATTTTATGGTTTATTGGTCAGGTAATTTGATTTTTCTTCTTCGACTAACTGACTGACTGACTACCCGCTGGCTGGCTGGCTGCTTGTATGGGGTTCTTCTTACCGTTCAGCAATCCCCCGGTTGATTGACTTCTGACTTGCTTGCTGGCTAAGCTGTGCAGTGTGCAGGCAGGTACCTACGCAAAGTAAAGCGAACAATCGAAGCTCAAATCGGTGCACAATCAAATTGATTCCAACGCGAGACAATGAGTCGCTGATAAATGACGTTTGGTTTTGCAGCCGAGCACGGGCCGGTGGAGCTGGAAACGATTGGGAAGGAAAGCGAAAGATGTTGGTTGACCGCCGATCGACGAACCATGCAACAATGAAATTCGATTGCTTGCATAAATATGCATACGGTGTTGGATGCTAATTGTACTAAAAGACAAGAGAAATAATAACTTAATTAAGGGAATTACAACATGCTTAAACACATAAGCAAATTATTATATTGGGAAACTGCGGATAAAATAAACAGCAAAAGTTTAAGAGAGCTTTGTTTTAGTTTTTTAGAGTGGTTTTTAGTTGGTGGACGGAGGAATGGGAGAAAATGAAAACTTTTTATTTCAGATTTGAATCCTACAGCATTTCCAGATTTAAATCTTACTGCTCTTTTGTAATTTTGTTACGACCCGACTAGAAGAAGTGGATAAAACACAATCGTACACCTAAATATTTCAGTGTTCATGCGAGTAACGGGTGGCAACTGAAATTTTGAAATTTTTTCGCGGCCCAACAACAAACGAGCTCAGAAAAACCCGATTTAATCCACCTAGTGGTGAAAGGAACCTTTGTTATACGGTCTTACTTGGTATTTGAGATAAAAATCGATACGTTTTCGGAACATAATTCATCTATTGGTTAACGTTGCGTAATGCGTTGGTTTACATAAAATTTTTGAAAATTGAATAAGTTTACAAATTTTGAACAAAATAGGAACACTTTTAAATTTTGATAGATCCTTTTTTCATGTAATTGCTGAGTAAGGATAAGTAAGTTGTTATTAATTTGAGTAAGTGCAAATAAAAGTAAGTTGTAAGAGGAAATCTTATTCTTTAACATATACATTGCCTAGTAAAGGTCTAGTTTATAGGTTTTTGAACTATGCATAATTTTCTGTAATGCCATTCTATTTGATTCACATCAATAGAGTTTACTTGAATAATTTTAATCAATTTTTATTAACCTTCGGTTACTCACTCTGTTGTATTTTGTACAACACGTGTAGGTTTTTCAACGCCATATTGTTATAAAGTTACAAATCGTTGTTTAACTAACGAATATTCTTCAATAAACTTATTCTGAGCAAACTGTCATAATTATTCAATGCATTAATAATTTAAATTGTTGGAAAAATAGATCAGCATAAACCGTCATCACAGAAACGAAACAATCAGCATGCGAGGTGTACCGCAATTGACCCCAAGTGGAATTTTCTTTCGTTTCTTCATATGGAAAAATGGTGTCTGTATGCAGCAAAACTAGCCAATGTAAAATGTTTAAAATGTATCCGTCTGCTGGTAGTCGAGTAATTCGTAATCAAAATTAAGGTATTTTTTATAATCAAAGTTCTACAGTTCCTAAACAAGCAAACATAGAGGTATACTAAATTCAGCAAAGTTGTGTATTTTTATCATTTGTACAATTTTGTAATACAAGAAAAAGTCATACAACAATTACAAAAAGAGCAAAAATATAAAAACTGAGTTTACAAATTCATATACAACAAATAAGATTTTTCTATCTTAGCTGCAGAGATGGAAGGTTACTATCTCTAGCAAAATTTCTTGTAATAATATGCTCTATAACTTTGCAGAGCACATCAATGTGTTATATTGACACTAAAGAAAAATAATTTTTTTAATTTCACTTTTAGGGGGATTAATCAAAATTTAGATTCCACCAGACGATAGAGCTTTTAATTTCAAGAAACTATTCTAAAGGTTCGATAAACCTAAAACCAAGTTTTCCCAGTCAAACCTCTAGTGCGCACGTTTTCTTTGGTTTGGGGTTATAGTGCGCGCGAGTAACTGTGTTGCAAAAGTTGGCGCGAGTGTTCGACGGTTAATATCTTTTGACCGGTACAACCAATTCTTATGAAATTTTGCATATATATTCGTAGTGTCAAAACCTCTCGTTTGATAATAAATAATTGAAATTAGGTAAATTATCTTGGTTAAAATCATTATAAATTATTGTTAATTTTGGTGTGGTGTATACGGTTGCTCATAATTTTCAAATTAAACGTCCAATCAAAAAACCATTCAATAGTGATCTATTAGCATATATTATCTTTCGAATGAGACTAATAGCGCATAAATCGGTTTGGCCATCTCTAAGAAACAGGCGATAATTATTTCCTTGTCAAAACAGGTTTTTTAAGCGTAACTTTTAAACTACTTGTTTGTTTTCAATTAAAAATTTCTGAATAATTTAGCTTTAATAAGGGCTTTCATTTGATACTAAGATCGTTGAAATCGGTCATGTAGTTCCGGAGAAAACCGTGTCACGTATTTTTCACATTTTTGCTTATAACTTTTAAACGAAACGTCGTGTCACGAAGCAACTCAATAGTGATCTACTAGACAATAATACCTTTCAAACAAAAGTAATAGCGAACGATTCGGTTCAGCCATCTTTGAGAAACAGGCGATAGAAAAAATCATTACATACATACACACACACACACACACACAGACATTGCTCAAATCGTCGAACCCTATCGATTGGTATATGTGACTTGGACCTCCGGGCCTCGGATCAATTTCGTGTTTTTCGACCAATTTTTAAACCTTTGTTATAGTATAACAAAGGTAAAAATGAGAGTATATATGTGTTAGCTCTCTCTCCCTTTCTCTCTCTCTCTATCTCTCTCTCTCTCTCTACACTTCTTCAAACTGCAACAGAAATCTCGGCAAAAAGTATACGGTACAACATTTAAAAAGGCAAATATGTTGCAGCTTCGACTGTTTACCATATCCTAAGATGCCCAACAACTTCGCAAGCAAGGTAGTGAAAGACCAGCCAAAATTATAGACGCAGAAGGACATCGTTCTCTTTCTCGTTTCTTCAACGACAAGCCTTCTCGTTTGGCTATCAATTAAGATGCACCAGACGAAAGTTTGAAAAAAATTTTGAACCCGTTTCTACAAAATCATCATGCAGATGGACAATAAGTTTTTTGATCGGATAGAGCATCATCGCATTACGCCAAAAAAACACAATCGTTCCTGAATACCCATTCGATCCCATTTTTACCCAAAAACCACGACCAGAAAAATTTGTCTCAGTTCGCCCAATCAAAGATTTCTTCGAGATTTTGAGTTCCTTGGTGTACAAAAATAACTGGAGAGCCACAAATTGCAAACAGTTGATTGGTAGAAACAAGAGATGCATTCGCAATGTTGACATGACGGCCGTACAACGCTCCTGTTTCGACGTCAAACGAAAGTTTGGTCGAACAGCCGATTACGGACCGTTTTCAAATGTACACTGATTTTTTTCAACAATGGATAATGTATCTTTAATTTTGGTCAATCGGATCTTCTTCATGTATCTTTGCCTTTTTTGACAGCTTGAGAAAAAAAATTCCAAAATTTTAGTTGCCACCCGTTAGTTGTGGCTTCCAATCTTAGTAGAGTCAGGCCATTCGATGTCAAGTTATGGGTTTAGTGTCAGGCCCCTCATGCTTGTTTCATTTTGAATTCTATGTAACACCGATGAAGCCTCTTAACAGTGCAAAAGTCACTCTTATAGTAAAAAGTAATGGTCAGAGGAAGGCAATGAGTCCTCGCCAGGGACAGTATATAATCCCAAATTTTTATTCGCCTTTGCAATAACATTGTAATAGTGATTCCTGAAGGACATTTGATCATCCGGAAGTACACCTAAATCCTTAACCCTTTAGTTTTTTCGCAAGTAAACAAAACCATACTTCGATGAATCTAGGTCGCATTAAAGTCCTATTCCATATTTGTTACATGCAAGTGCTTCTGAATTAGTTCCTGGTGGCTCAGAGAAGGTGGCCAAACCTAAACCTGAAGATAGAATGACAGTTCGACATATCGATTGGGATAAAATACTTACGATAACAAAATGAATGTGACATTGCATTTTGCACAACCATAGACATTCAAGGATTAGCTCCGAGTGCCTCAAAAATAAATATTTTAATATGAATCTAAGTATGAGGGGAAATGACTAGAGTAAAAAATTACATTCAGTTTGTCCCCAAACACATCGAAACCCGATTATTAAAAGCCCTGACTTTTGTTACGAATGTTCCCTTTGGCGATCATACGTTATAGGCAGGATTGCAAATACTCTCAAAGCTATAATCACGGAAAATCCATTGTGGATTGCCTATAATGGTTTTTTCGGTGGATTCTTGTTTTAACATCACATGCACATCTATCTACGGTATCTTGAATCAATTAGACCGAAGAAATGATTTAAAATCAACTTGACCATTTTACCCCAAAAAACTCTGTCCATTTCACTCCACACAGCATACAACATTATGAGTTCAAAAAATTGAATTTATTTTTATATAATCTAGCTATAATTGGCTATGAAACAGTTTCTCTTATGTAGCCAAATAGAACTGCACTGCACAATAATTTGAAAAGCTTGTTAAATCACTAGAAAACCCTTAAAACCTATAGCATAAAATTTACATCTGGTGTCGTTTTAGGCAGTTGTTTTGTTTACATTTACATTTGGCAACAACTCTCAAAGTTAATCCCAATTTACATTAGCAATGGTGTAAGAAGATAAGGAAAAAGTCGAAAATAATATGAAAGCAGAGAAACTAGTACGTTTCCAAGATAAAGCAAAAATTTCTGCGTCATTATTTGAACGGTTTTGAGCTTTGTTACAAATCATTACGCGGGACGGCCTAACCCAAGGTACCTTAAAAGCAAGGTAAAGTATATTTCTTCTGTCAAACACAAACTCACTAACACAACCTTAGTTAGTTATGAAAATTTGCCGAATTCGTATGAGTTTCCGCGATCGGATCGAATTTTGAACCGTTTTACGTAGTAAAAAATAGCGAAACTGTGATTAACGTTTGGCAAAATTACTTTCACTTTCAATAGCAGAGGTCTTGTTCGTCATATTGTAAGTATATTCGTTGTTTTTTTGCTGAATATTTACCTCTTGTTGTTTACATATTTAAGTGCTATGTTCCAATGTGCAGTAGTAAAATAATTCCAAGGAATAAACGATCTGCAGAGGAATTCTTTTCACCGGTTACCGACCAAAAAACCCGATTTAATCCACCTAGTGGTGTAAGGAACCTTTGTTATGCGGTCTTACTTGCTATTTGAGATAGAAATCGACACGTCTTCGAACATAATTCATCTATTGGTTATCGTTGCGTAGTGTGCTGGTTTACATAAAATTTTTGAAAATTGAAAAAGTTTACAAAATTTGAACAAAATAGGAACACTTTTAAATTTCGATGGATCCTTTTTTCATGAAATTGCTGAGTAAGGATAAGTAAGTTGTTATTAATCTGAGTAAGTGCAAATAATAGTAAGTTGTAAGAGGAAATCTTATCCTTTAGCATATACATTGTCTAGTAAAGGTCTAGTTGATAGGTTTTTCAACTATGCATAGTTTCCTGTAATGCCATTCTATTTGAATCACATCAATAGAGTTTTCTTGAATAATTTTCATCAATTTTTATGAACTCACGCTGTTGTATTTTATACAACACGTGTAGGTTTTTCAACGCTATATTGTTGTAAAGTTACAAATCGTTGTTTAACTAATGTATATTCTTCAACAAACTTATTGTGAGCAAAACGTCATAATTATTCAATGCATTAATAATTTAAATTGTTGGGAAAATGTATGCAGCAAAACTATCAGCAAATGTAAAATGTTTAAAATGTATCCGTCTGCTGGTAGTCGAGTAATTCGGAGTCAAAATTAGGGTATTCTTTATAATCAAAGTTCTACAGTTCCTAAACAAGCAAACATACAGGTATACTATTTTCATTTGACCAAACTCGTGACTTTAGTCATGACCTTGAAATGCGGTCAGGCATATATTAATATTTATTTTGAAACGATGATTCTACAATTGATGAAGGGACGGTAAGGGAAAGTAATGAAGAAGGATTTTTTCGGGAATGAAGGGGAAGGGTGGAAAGGAAGGGGGGGGGGGGGGGTAATAGGTAGCTATGGTTAACAAGTTGTCGTTGTGACTCCTATCTTTTGTCCAATGCTGGAAGGTGCATGGGTCGAACCAAGCTGTAATCAGAGATTATAACCGGATTTGAACCCACAACACCTGCCAGGGCGTGTCGCTCACTGGTACCCGTGTACCTTTGAACCACAGAGTCTTGCAAATCGTAAGGGCCTGCATAGTGTCGTCGTCCTGAAAGTAAAAAGACGTTAGACTAAAACTTCTCGGTCGGTGGTTTCTACAGTAGGTGTAGGAAGAGGCACATTGTGTGTCTAAAAATAGAACAACCCATGTCGCGCTATGGTTAATAAGGGGGGTTGTGCAGACTTCTTTTGTACAGAGGCGCTGGTTCAAAGGTACACGGGTACCAGTGAGCGACACGCCCTGGCAGGTGTTGTGGGTTCAAATCCGGTTATAATCTCTGATTACAGCTTGGTTCGACCCATGCACCTTCCAGCATTGGACAAAAGATAGGAGTCACAACGACAACTTGTTAACCATAGCTACTTATTACCCCCCCCCCCCTTCCTTTCCACCCTTCCCCTTCATTCCCGAAAAAATCCTTCTTCATTACTTTCCCTTACCGTCCCTTCATCAATTGTAGAATCATCGTTTCAAAATAAATATATACTATTTTCAGCAAAGTTGTGTATTTTTACTATTTGTACAATTTTGTAGTACATGAAAAAGTCATACAACAATTACAAAAAGAGCAAAACTAGAAAAACTGATTTTACAAATTCATATACAATAAATAAGATATTTCTATCTTCGCTGCAGAGATAGAAGGTTACTGTCTTTAGCAAAATTTCTTGTAATAATATGCTCTATAACTTTGTAGAACACATCAATGTGTTATATTGACACTGAAGAAAAATATTTTTTTTATTTCACTTTTAGGGGGATTAATCAAAATTTTAATTCCACCAGACGATAGAGGTTTCAATTTCAAGAAACTCTTCCAAAGGTTCGATAAACCTAGAACCAAGTTTTCCCAGTCAAAACTCTAGTGCACACGTTTTCTTTGGTTTGGGGCTATTTTGAGCGCGAGTAACCGTGTTACAAAAGTTGGCGCGAGTGTTCGACGGTTAATATATTTTAACCGGTAAACCCAATTCTTATGAAATTTTGCAAATATATTCGTAGTGTCAAAACCTCTCGTTTGATATTAAAATAATTGAAATTAGGTAAATTATCTTGGTTAAAATCATTATAAATTATTGTTAATTTTGGTGTGGTGTATACGATTGCTCATAACTTTCAAATTAAACGTCCAATCAAAAAACCATTCAATAGTGATCTATTGGGATATATTATCTTTCGAATGAGACTAATAGCGCATAAATCGGTTTGGCCATCTCTAAGAAACAGGCGATAATTATTACCTTGTCAAAACAGGTTTTTTAAGGCTAACTTTTAAACTACTTGTTTGTTTTCAATTAAAAATTCCTGAACAATTTACCTTTAATAAGGGCTTTCATTTGATACTAAGATCGATGAAATCGGTCATGTAGTTTCGAAGAAACCCGTGTCACGTATTTTTCACATTTTTGCTTATAACTTTTAAACGAAACGTCGTATCACGAAGCAACTCAATAGTGATCTACTAGACAATAACACCTTTCAAACAAAAGTAATAGCGAACCATTCGGTTCAGCCATCTCTGAGAAACAGGCGATAGAAAAAATCATTACATACATACACACACACACACACAGACATTGCTCAAATCGTCGAACCCTATCGATTGGTATATGTGACTTGGCCCTCCGGGCCTCGGATCAATTTCGTGTTTTTCGACCAATTTTTAAACCTTTGTTATAGTATAACAAAGGTAAAAGAATTGAAGATCAAATGGTTGAAGTTTTTGGGACAAAAAGTTACTACGGACACGTATATTTTTTTTTATTTGTTCCCGGCACTTTTCACCGGATTACTTTGTAGTTGTCGATCAGGGATCACATCGGCGTCTTCGAGCTGGAGGTATGCAAAATTATATACATATTTTAAAATACCTTAACAAAAACATCAATATTTTAGGTTATACCGAGTATTCGATATCCGGAACGTGTGAAGAGAAGAAGAGATTTGGTGACCGGCGATAATGAAAGTTCGTACCAGATTTTTCTTCAGGGAACGAAGCCTGGAAGTAGCTCTGAATCCACTCGTCGAATTTCTGATGAAAGCGAGATCTTTGATTCTGACATAGTTGCATCGTTGATTCAGCCTGGTGGTGAATCAAAAACGTTCGATACACTTAGTTCGTTATGGCACATCAAAGTTCGAGAGATGCAGATTGAAGTGGATCAATATAAAGAGGAATCGGAGGAATCGATGAACAAAGAGGTACATTGCCAAAATCAAGCGTAGACATCCTGATATCCCCGAAAATCTAATTAAATATTTCGTCAAATTGCTTACGTACATAAGGATAAGCGCACTGAACCGAAATTTGAAATGCAAGAAGCTTCAGAAACAATCAGTCAAACGTCTACAAAAGCCATCTAATAGACCAATGGAACGCGACCAGAAGAAAATCATTATGTAATTTAAGTATCAATCCTTCAAACTTACCAACGAGCCAATCAGATATTAGCAAATATGTGATATTTCGTCATGCAATCTTCCCAAATCAATAAAATATATGAATGAACAAATCGATTTTACCGCGCTATAGTTGGAATATGTCAAATCCGTAGCATATTCTTTATCTAAAACTGCAAATACTTTAAGTTTGCATGGAATCCATCATAAACTTCATAACTATTTTTTCGATTTTTTCTTTTCTCACCAATGCATGAAAATAACCGCGAATACATTACCTTGCTTTTAACGTACTTTGGGCTTAACCTTGCTTTTTTGACAGTCGTAGGTGGTTTGTTTACATGACGTAAGCATTTAAAATAAGATCTCTACTTTCGCTTGGCAGATAATAATGAAATTGATTAGTTTTTATTGAAGAAAAAGTATTCTACATATTTTTTAAAGCAATCGACACAGTTATCGTTCACGACAACACAAATCAAACCGCAGCACAGTGGTGCTGAATCGCAAAACGTTATTTTACAAGTGTGGTGTCTTTGAAGAAGTTTATTGAAAATATATCGCGCATATTTGCACTCTAACAGTGTGATCATTAAATGACCTATTAGTGTGTTACAAACTTTTGTATTGCCAAATTCGTCCAAATAAAAAAATTTCTTCAGAAATATGGTACACATTAAAATGAGCCACTTTGCTAAATATGGTAACTATCTATTTCTTACTGGTCGCCAAATATATTTTATTAAAAAACTTCTCCAAAGACACCAGCTTTGAAAAATTACGTAGTTTTTACGCAATTCCCCATGAACGCGTTTTTGCGATTTGAAAGCACTGTGAAGTGATACAAATTAGCAGATCATAACACTCTACTCCACTTCTAATAAATTTAAGATACAAAGGGAAACGAAATAAAGAAGATGATGATCAAAACAAACCACTCAAAAACTTTAAACCAACAATGAGGAAGACACAGTGCGCTATTCAAAATTCTACTATCATGTAAACAACTATTTGAAACTGTCAAAAAAGTGAGGTTATCTTATCTGGTGCTTCAATTTTCAGCAAATTTTCAAATATTCATAACGAAAAAATCCATCTATAATGATGTTTAAAGCCAGTACAGTCAAACTTGTTGACCCTCGCCGAGCCACTGTTGTTGAACCTTTTTTGACCAGGCAAACACAGTCGTTGCTCTACTCAAAGAAAAAAAAGGGCTCGCAGAATTGCCACTTTTCATGCGGAAACTTTGCAAGGGGGAAACTCCGCTGCCGCTGCGGGGTGTTTCCGAAACTGCAAACTCCGGCTAGGCTCTCCTTCTATCTTCCCAAAATCACAGCATTTCGGGGCAATAGTTTGATGAGCGATTGACGCCGAGTCCGACACACGTACGTTTGATTGCTCATAAATATTTAATTTTTGACAGATAGTACGGTTTGACGATGCGCGTTCGGGGCGCTTTTGTTTCCGGCTGCCATCAGACAGAGCGCGTTCGAGCGAAGGGTTTCATTTGAATGTGTTACGCAACCACATTTGCCCAGTCGGGAGCAGTGCCATTTTTGAGGTTGATTGACTGTGTCATAGTAGGTACCTACGACACTCAGCAGCTGATGGAAAGCCCCTCGGCCGACTGGCGGAAGTGTTCCGTGGTGGAAGGGTGTCGCAGAGAAAATCAGGCAAATATTAAAAATCGAAGATGTAAATATTTTCAGAATTGATTTTATTGTTATGGTTATGGTCGGAGGCAGCCGGAATCGCACCGGAGAATAATTTATTGCGGTACTCCGCTGCTCGGCACGGAAGGATGCATGGATAAACAGTTTTAGGAGTTTTGCATATGCTCAGCTAAGCGATTTGATATGTTCTAACGGAAAACGACAATTGTTATTGCTGGTTGTAAATTAGGTTTTATAGTATCGGGTTGACGACAACCCGGTTACTTATTATGTGGGTAACTTGAAATATATTTTCACCATTTCGTGAAACCCAGTAAAATTATGATGTTCCCTACATTGCGTGTTCGCAATGCAGTAATCTGGGTTAGCGTTTCATCTCATCCTATTCAATTGATGTTGTCATCAAGCCTTCCTTCACCTGCTGAATTGTCACTTGAATGTTTCTAAAATTCCCACGTCCATCTCAGGCGATCCCCAATTTCACTTTTCCCATGCTGCACTGGCAGTTAAGTGAAGTATGCCCTACAAAGCGCAAAAGGAATGTAGTTCTTTGTTCCACTCTTAAATTCGAATTCACTAACGAGAAGACGGAGATTGGATGAGTTGGATACGTACTCAGTATTCACCCTCACTCGATTCCACAACGCTGCACAACCTCTTGAGAGCGCACTCGCAACCCTTAATCCAGTCGTTGACCTAAAAATCTCGAAACAGTGAATAAAGCAGACCATGCACCTAGCTAGAACAAAGTTTCCATCTTGCTTCGAAAACTTCATGGGAATCAGGTCGACTACAGGTGTTCTTTCTGACCGAGACCCATCCCCGCTGAAAGGCTGCAACCAGTTGTCATTTTCGGGATGAAAACGCAGCGAATGATTTGTCGTCTGATTAAATCCTTTTTCACTTCAGGGGTCGCAGCTGGACAAGGAAGGTACCTAAAATGCCTCGTTCGTTGTTGTTTACGCAAGCAAAAGAAGTTTACAATTAAGAGGATTTAGTCTTTTCTTGTCTGCACCTTAGTTCGAAAGATTCGTGGGATGGGAAAAATCATCTTCCTGCAATTTCCAAGGCCATGGATGGTACGGTGTCAATCGCAGGTCTCGCCACCGCCACTGCCGCCGAAGGCGAAGGGGTAGAGCACTCTAAATTATGCTAATTTAGGGAAATTTGCTATCAAAACACGAAACGCGCGGTAAATAACGCTGAATTGGTTCAGCTTTTATTTCACTCAGAACGGAGTCTTTCAAGTGGAAAACGATGGAAATGACACATTGCTGCGAACAGAAGCCTCGCTATTTGGCGCAGCAGAAGGTTTGTGTGTTTATTTGTTTTACGTATTTTGCTTCTATCGGCATTGTTGCTAATGAAAACAGATTTTTATTAATGCTCGACTGACACTTATACTGGATAAGGTTTGTGGCAGAGAAAAATAATATTTTTTTGAGATGAAACTGCAAGCAAAAAGAAATAAATTATGGTGTTCCTTACAAATATTCGAGAATTCATATCGGAAAACTTGTGAAACAAAAGCCCCCCAAGCGGGATCATGATTTCTATACCTTGCGTGAAAAGCACAATTGATGTTGCCGAATAACGGGTGACAACTAAAATTTTGGATTTTTTTCGAGGCTCCTATACTCAACAACAAACGAGCTCAGAGTGTGCATGTGTTAGCTCTTTCTCTCCTCTTTTTGTCAGTATTTTTTTTTTTGTTTATGCTGGCCAAGCTAGTCTTGCTTAAAATGGCGTCAAAACAACAAGCATTCCGCGAGCACGTTGCACACTTCTACGAACTTCCACCGAAATCTCGGTAAAAAATTTACGGTACAACGTTTAAAAAGCGAATATGTTGCGGCTTCGACTGTTTACCATATCCTAATATGCCCAACAACAACTCGCAAGCAAGGTAATGGAAGACCGGCCAAAATTATAGACGCCGAAGGACATCGTTCTCTTTCTTGTTTCTTCAACAACAAGCCCTCTGGTTTGGCTATCAATTAAGATGCACCGGACGAATGTTGGAAGAAAATTTTAATCCCCTTTCTACAAAAATATCATACAGATAGATAATACGTGTTTTGGCCGGATAAAGCATCATCGCATTACGCCGAAAAAACTCAATCGTTCATGAATACCCATTCGATCCCATTTTTACCCAAAAACCACGACCCGAAAAATCTATCTCAGTGCGCCCAATCGAAGGTTTCTTCGGGATTTTGAGTTCCTTGGTGAATAAAAATAACTGGAGAGCCACGAATTGCAAACAGTTGATTGGTAGAATCAAGAGATGCATTCGTAAAGTTCACATGACGGCCATACAACGTTTCAACGTCAAACGAAAGCTTCGCCGAACAGCCGATTACGGACCGTTTTCAAATGTACACTAATTTTTTTTTTCAATAATGGATAATGTATCTTTAAATTCGGTAATTCAGATCTTCTTCATGCATCTTTATCTTTTTTTGACAGCTTGAGAAAAAAATTCCAAAATTTTAGTTGTCACCCGTTAGTAGAACTGTATTCTGATGAACACTAAAGAATCAGGAGACACAACAAATGCTATCACTTATTTATTTTATTTTACTTGAATCTTCAGAATTTAACTTAGGTAATTACATCAGTAAAGGGTGTCCCACATCAAATTGCACCACGGAAGAAACGCTATAGAAAAGTATCCAATTGACCGATCCTTTTCAAACTTTCAGACAACAATATTTTGTTAACCCTGTTATAACAAGTTATGTTACCAATGGACTAGTTTGTTACCAACTTTTCTAACAACGGTTGTTATAAATTAGATAAATAATAACAACCGTTGTTATAAATGAGCGACGGTTAGTGGTTAAAATGGCAAAAATTCTAACTAAATATATACTAGTCAATATCTGACTCTGAACAGGCCTTGATATGGTTATATCTAAATTGTAACACATTTAGTTAAGAATAATTTTTCCAAATTTCCAGATATTTCAAAAATATGACAGTAAATAAAAATATTTTAAGAAATACAATAAATGTTATGCGACGAAATTCATTTACTAATGAAATAATCATATTAATTTGACAAATTTTTTTTGCAAATAACATTTTTTGTTATAAGGGTCATATTTAGCCTATTTAGTGGCAAACCCTATATTACTCATTTATATCTAAATGAGTGACAGCTATCAGAATCTGTTACAAATTAATTTTTTTTTGTTATTGCTTCTTGATCAGGGATGAAAGATCAGTGATTTTGATAAAATCTGTGAGTTATCGCCACACGCAAAGATCGCGATCCGTACAGATCATGACAAAGAGTGAATCTTTAGCGTTGATCACAAGATTTTGTTCTCTAAACAGTCTCAGCAGTCGATCACAGTGTTACATCTTAGCTAGTTGCGAGAAAAAAGGTCACACATGTTGTTAATATTGTGATTCATACGATACGAATGAATCTGAATCTGATCGCTAGAAGCGATTTTTTTCCATCCCTGTTCTTGATCAATTTGTTACCAATTTGTAACAGATTATGTTATAAATATCATAATGTGTTATAAAACTGATATAACCTTGTTACGGTCTCCTGATCGGGGAACTACACAACTGAACGTTTGCTAATGTTGAGCACCATTTTATTTTCGTTACACCATCTAGAAAAGTTCTCCAGTTGCTGTTGCAGAAACATCACGTCTTCTACTTTTTTGACCTCGTGATAAATCTTAAGTATAGCACGAAGATGAGCGTACCTTGATGACTGCCTTGTGGAATACCGGACGTAGCAATAAACTCGCTGGATAATGATTCTCCGATCTTAACAGCCACATTCCGATCAGCCAGGTATGACTTCAGCCAGGACCCTGTAAATAGTTAACAATCTCGCCTTTCTGATAGGCTTAAAACCGTTGTTGTTGTTGTTTTGGACCTCTTCTATTGGTATTCATACTTTTTCATGTAATATTCAGGTGTATTCTTAGTGGTTTACCAATTTCGGTGGGTTCACAGTTAATCATCAATTTATCAATTTTACCATTACTTAAGAAATGAAATCCATGTCAATTACTACAAGGAAGTTATTTCACTTTTCTGGTCAAAAAACGTGTCGATTTTGTATATTGTTACATTTGTGTGATTAATATATATAGATTTTTCAACGTTTCAGATCCGGTTTCCCCGAAGTTTCCCCTTCCAAACAGATAGACAATCTGTGCGCCGTTTGAGTCCACGTTTCTTCCGATAATCGAAAGCATTCTCGTTATAGCGCACTACTTGCACTGCAGTTAAGTGCGTGCTTCCGCTAATAAAATAAAACTGCTTGGTTCCTTCCTGGCAACCGGGACAGAGAATCCGACTGACTAGAAAGATGCTGATCCTTTCCGATATGCAGATTGTCAGCTATAGGCATAGTGCTAGATTTTGTTTCAAGCTGGGAGAGATTGTCTTCTAGCATAGAAAAAAATGTTTGTTCTCCATTCCAGCTCTGCACTGGTTCAATTCATGACAGAGAGATCAAGTATGAAGATAAAAAACGTAAATAAAAATAAACAATATAAATTTGCAAAATAAATTGATCCGGCAAAAAATGAATACAAGGAAGGTTTGCAAAAAGCGGAAATGGCATAAACAAAACAAGCCGAATGGGTGCCAGCCGTGGCGTGGCAACACCCCCGATAGGGGAAGAGAATATTAGAAACGAACGAAATTAGATTATGAGGACTGAACAACAGTACGAAGCATGTTGTCGTCATTATTATCAATCGATCAGTTTGTTGGTGCTATTTTTTATTACTTCATCATCTGCTGAAGCAGATAAAGATTTTGGATGCAATTTATTTTCTTCTGTAGCTAGGTACAGTGAAGGGCGACAAACCAACAAATCACGTTGGTTCCACCCGGCAAGGTAGGCAGGCAGGCTAAATTCTGTCTTATCTCAATCAGAGAATTATAAGAGTCAATAAACAACATTTAGTGGGTCATGTGTCGTCGAGAAACGGTGATTTTTACGAGGAAAAAAACGCAAGGGGAGTTTCGATAAAAATGATAATAAATTGCTTCGAGCTTTGAATTATTAGATGTAGTCAGGAAGCTGCTTATGGTTTTTTTTGCTGGACAGATGTCATTTTTTACCATAAGCTATAATAAATTTGATTTCAAAGGGATGTAAAGATTTCAGTACTAATATGTGGAGCATAATTCAAAAATGTTTATTTAGTTGACTCATTCTATGCTTATGGACGATTTCTTTCAATTTTTCCCTCCCTCTGAATCAACAATGTAAAAGATTCCTTCGGAACAAAGCCCACTAACCTTTCTCGATGGTCTCTAGAACGCAACGTGTCAAAAGAACAAGCGTACTTATCGCATGTGTGTTTGTCACACCAGAACGTGTGAACTTCTGCCCGTTGAAAAGCGAATGACAACACCAGTGGGACCACTTGAGGCTGACGTCACCCTTTTTTCCCGAGGACGACATTGAAAAGTCCAACCGAAGTGGTTCCGGAGAATGCAGAACCGAGAGCCACTTGAGAAAACATAAATTTCCATCCCCGGACCGAGGAAGAGCAGCAGCAAAAACGACTCACACTCACCCCGTTTCGTTACGGCTCGTTCGCGTTCATCAACACTCCACAAAAACCGACCCGGTCGAATCCTCGGTGAACCTGAACAAACCGGCCGATAAATAGAGGCAGAAAAAAACATAATACCATGCGGTAAAACCTTCAAATCCTTGCACCAAGAGGACGTTCAGCCTACAAGTGTTTCGAATAAAACAAATTTGAACCCGAAAAAAAGCCGGGCAATACTCTTCCATCAGGTGGATCTACGTTTGATCCTGGATATGCGTATTACCTCCTTTTTTTCGCTTTCTCCGAAGGGTGAAATCCTCCCCCTTCGCACGCCGTCACCACCAGATTTGATTAGACTTTCTCGCAGCAGAATTGAAATCAGATGAAAAACTCGGAGGCAAAAAAAACACCGAAAGCCCATCGTATTATTTTTTGTTATTATCATAATTTTATGAGAGACGATTAGGAACATTCAAATCGGATTGGTCCCGGCGGCCGGCAGAGTACCCTAAGCCGCGCTAATAAAGTACGATGTTTATTGAGGCCTGGAAGCTATCGGTCGCTTTCGAGTCGCCCCCGGAGTTATCATCCCGGAGCCGCGGCCGGGACTAGCTAACATGTGTGTAAGGTTTGAGCGAACAACCTGACGATGACGGCGCTCTGCTTCCTGCTGTTTTTCCTGGCAGATCATTACCGGATTAGCAGCGCCCGATTCCGAAGGACAATAACGTCGGAAAACGACGACGATGCGATTGGTTGCGTTTAGCAAGCGCGCACAGGTGGCCTCCTCTGTGCCAGCCAAGGCGGAGAGATCATTTGGTGACGGCTTTGTGTTTGTTTGTAAACAAATTTGAATCATTTAGGCGGAGGCCATTTGCAGAGATTTGGAAGGATAATGGCAGCGTTAAATGGTGAATGCCACATGTTACTTTCGCACTGAAACCGAAATTACTGAGGGAAAAATGAGATGAAACTGTTTATTACGTAGATGTGTGATAAATTTTACACCAATTTAACCGGTTTCAAGAATTTAAAATGTACGTATAAAGAAAAGAAAGTTTAGCTGTCTGTCGGATGCAACACAGAAATATAGGTAAGTAAATATGGGAAGACTGTCCAGAACGCAACGGGGAGGGGGGGAGTCAAGAATGGCCCATGCTATTAATTGTTTAAAAACGCGAAAACTATTTGGTAAAATCATGAATGCGCATTTTATTTTGATGTAAAACAAGCTAATTCATAATTGTATAGCATGTAAAAGCATCAAACATAGCCACATCCAATAAAATCAAGCGATTATCCGCGATCTCATTCCACATGTAAGAAATCACGGTTTTCTCTTAAGCTTTTACCATTAGTCGGTATGAAAATTTCATAATAAATACAGTCTATCTAATTAATATACTGTCATACTCGATGATTCATCACAAAAACGGCATTAACTAGGCATATTTTTCACATACTTGCAATAAACTTCAAAATACAAAACAGGGGTAAAATGCATCACAGCGGGATCAAACAGCTATAAAACATTTTTAATTTGCAGTACATCTTTTGTTTCGGATTATTTATTAAAAATGTTGCAATATTATGTATCGTATAGGACTTAGAATTTGCCTTAAACCTAATTGTACATTGTTTAACTTACAATATTTCATCACACATCAGTTGGAGAAAAGTAGATGTTTAAATTGTATTGCCAATTACGTTGAGATATGAACCCATTATATCCCAGCAAACCAGCGTATGTAACAAACGCTATAACGAACGCTTCCACCATTTCGGCAGCCTAGTTTTAGGAGTTTATACAACACGTGATTATATGTAAATTTGCTGGTTGCGTTTAACACCTAGCTGGGCAAACTTGGTGCGTTTTGTCCACGGGCTTTGGCGTTTTGCCCCACATAATGATTTTGACTCTTGCCAAAAATCGTCAAAAATAACAAAAAAAACTGGTTTTTGTTAGGAAATTTCACCAGGAGTAGGTGTAAAAAAGATTCCAAAGTCTTCTAGAAGTTGAAAAACGTGGAACAAACACACCGTTGCTCTGCAAAATGATGTTTTGCTTAAGCGGTGCATTCTGCACCACTTTATCCTACAAGATGTTTAACAAGGGCACATCTTTAGTATAGCAGATTAAAAGCAGATCAAATAGCATGAAGCGCAAGAGAAGCATGCAGATCAAATAGCATGAAACGCAAGAGAAGCATGTCCTTGATTTCCCTTCAAAGAAAATAACACTAATAGACTAAACTTATGAGGCAAAAAATTAGACTCTAAATGAACAGCTTCATTTGACTTTCTTTGTCCGATCGGAAATGCAGTAAATCTTTCACGCATAATTGCCACCGCATTGGTCAGTAAGCCACCATTTGCCGACAATTTCACTTTGTCGGTAAACAAATTGCCGCAACGCTGCAACTACGGAGCAAAAAAGCAGTACCTACGATCCTTACATCAAAGCCTTGCGCAGCAGGTTACAGACTGCATCACTTCTGTAACCGAATTGATTTACAACCTCCACTAATTCTATTGATTTTGTCAGGCTAATTTAAGAAAATTCGACCGTCATAAAAGTACAAGGCCACATTATTGGAACACCTTCGTAGGAGGTAGCTGTCCCGGAATCGCTTTGTTCCTTTATGTTGCATTTGCCGCTCGACCACGTCAACTCGGGACTGCTACGGGATGAGTAACAGACTCTGGCCCTGTCGGTATGTCATTTGAATACCAGTTCATTACATTCGAAGAGAAAGCTGTCAACAGCGTGAGAACCGTTCGTGTTCGGGAGTAGTGTTGGGAAAACAAATCTTTACCTTCCTCGCCGGTACACAATGATTATTATCCTTCTCAGTTGATTACAATTCCACCGTTCAACGCCCGCCAGCAGCCACAGCCGCCAACGCCATCCGAAGTTCAATCTAACACCAAATTAATGTCTTTTCATTGCAGCCCCCTTTTCTCGCCCATCCTCCTAACCAAGAAACTGTACCCACGGTACATTTAGAGGTACTGCACACAAGCAATCGAAATAATGACCAAGAAGGCACAGGCAATGAGATCTTCCTCCCGGGCAAGCGGGTAGGGAAACCAATAATTAGATATAGTTGACCGTCAATCGAACCGAGTTGAGTAGTGTAAGAGTCTAGGCCGCCTGGTGTGGACACTTGTGCTTCGGAACGAGCGCATCCGGGATACCGAACAACGGCCGACCGACCGACGTGAGTTACAAGGTATGCGCGATTTATGGCGACAGTCCTCATTCCCTCGTTGCGCTGGTCGTGTAATTAATTTTCTCGGCGGCCGGGAATTAGGATGAAATTATCTTCGCAGTTTAATGGCGTTTCTCGGTAGCCCGGGCGCGATTGCCGGGAGGCGGCGTGTTACAGAGGTGTAATAAATCGGGAATTGATTCAATTGCCGTGGACAGAACCTAGAAAAGGGCCACTCGCCCGAAGGGGGCGAGCCATTAAAATAAACTATTTATTCATTAAATGGAAGATGTTCGGTCTAAGCGAGAGTTTATTGCCTTGGCGCGTATGCAGTAAGTTATGGGGATAGATTGATGATTTGGAGAGGCTTTGTGGATTTTTTTTGTTCTTCCGTAGGTTAAGACGAGTATTTTAATAGTTTGATTGTATCTTCCGAGAATGAGAACTGATGCCGATTGACTATGCTTACGGGTCGTTTCATCCAAATAAAACGGTGTCAGTGCCACTGACTTCGACTATCTTCCGTTTATTACGATTCAGAGTATTATTTTATTGACATCAGTGCTTGGGAACTTATGATAAAATGCTTTTTTTCTGCTATGTAATATTAATAACAAATCAATCAAACAAATAAAATAACAAAAGGTACTATAAACTAGGCTAGTAAACGGCTGGGTAATGCGTAACATCGGTACCTCGCGTACCTGCAGTTATTAAATAGACCCCGCAGCGGTCATCTAACCCAGCAACTTCTATACTTACCTCCTCGTAGTACCAAAATACGAGCAACCTTAGTGGAGGTCGGGTAAACAACCCCGGTGTAAACTAAGGTCGTTTACCAACGGGGAAGGAGATACCCATGCTTCCGCTGCATGTTGGCAAAAGGAACAGCCTTACCAGCCGTAAGCGCCTGTCTTCTGGTTCGGGGCGGCTCACGACGGTGATCCCACTGCACGGCGAATCACCATTTCCGTACCAGGCATGTGGCTTTATTCCAGGTTAGGACGGCATATAACAACGACTGATCCTGAACGAGCGGCTGAAGCTATGAAACGCTGTGTCTCACCAGTTATACCCAAGATGTCAGCCCCATCGACTGGGACCACTTACTCGTAGTAATCAAGATCCGCACCCGGTTGTTCAATGATTCAAATCGAAACCAACGAGGAACATATGACTGAACATTCGACGGTTATCAGGGGAAGAAGCTGATGCAGAGTTCTCTCAGAAGACAGATGAGCGGATCGGTGAACAAAGAGAACCTTCTAGTGAGTGGTTTGACGCAGAGCGCCAACGAGTGATTGATGAGAAGAATCGAGCCAGAAGCCAAATATTGGCTGCAACGGTGACACGCCAGAGTTGAAAGAGATACCGAGACGCTAGAGCTGCCGAAAAGAGACTTCACCATGGTAAGAAACGCCAGCACTGGGACCGCGTTCTTGCGGAAGTGGAGAATTGCTTTGAGAGGTACGATACGAGAAGCTTCTTTAATGCGATCAACGGAATCAGGAACCGGATCATACCAACTTCTGTTATAGGCAACAACAAGGAGGGGAACTCGACGTTGGAAACAACATTTCGATGTATTGTTAAATGGTAAACAAGACCGAGTTATCAACATAAGTAGGATAACGATTGTGGATTATCGACAAGCAATGGATCCATCAACCTTAGACGAGGTTAAGGGAACATAAACGACCTAAAATTTTGAAAAAATCATTATATTTTCATTTCAGATTTTGATTCTGCGGTCTTTTCCGCTTATTTTGATACTAAATTTGTAATGATTCGACCACGGGAAGTGGCCGAAAAACGATCATACACATAAGCATTCCAGTGCAGCGTGGAATAACTTCGGCGGAATAAAACGCCACTCCTGGAAAACCACAATTTTCAAACTTTATGTACCTTTTTCTCAGGAACTACACAACGTATTGGAACTAACTTTTTTTGTTTTGTTGGTAGTAGCTTGGCAAAGACTTTTATAACTTTTGAGATTTGTAAACGTAACACAGCCAGAGAAAAAAGAAAAAGGAGACAAAATTTTTTTTTCAGCCATCTTTTCTTCTTCTTTTTCGTTTTTCTCAGGCTGTGTTTCGTTTATAAACCTCAAAAGTTATAAAAGTCTTTGTCAAACTACTACCAACAAAACAAAAAAAAGTTTGTTCCAATACGTTGTGTAGTTTATGAGAAAAAGGTACATAAAGTTTGAAAATCGTGGTTTTGCAGGAGCGGGGTTTTATTCCGTCGAGGTTGTTCCACGCCGCACTGGAACGCTTATGTGTGTGATCATTTTTCGGCCACTTCCCGTGGTCGTATCGTTACAAATTTAGTATCAAAATAAGCGGAAAAGACTGCAGAATCAAAATCTAAAATTAAAAAAATGATTTCTTCAAAATTTTCAGTCGTTCATGTCCCCTTAAAAAAGCAGCTGCACAGAAAAACGCCAAACCAGCTGGAAAGGACGGCATCCCCACCAAACTTTTGATAGCCGGGAGCAAACGGCTGTACTGTGCAATCCACCAGGTTATACTAAAGGTATGCACTGAGGAGAAACTACCTACGGATTGGTTGGAAGGTCTAATATCCCCTCGAATGCGTCAATAACCGAGGCATTACTCTTCTCAATTTTGCATACAAAATTCTTTCCCGCATCCTGTTTCTCAGACTGAGACCGTTACAGAAAACCTTTGTTGGTCAATATCAGTATGGTTTTGGAGTAGGACGCTCCACGACGGATCAAATGTTTAACTTGCGACAAATCATCGATAAATTCCGGGAATTCAACTTGCAGACCCACCATATGTTTATAGACGTTAAGGCGGCGTACGATTCAGTTAAACGAAATAAGCTGTGGCAGATTATGCTTGAACATGGTTTTCCAACAAAACTGATTAGGCTGATATGATCCACCCTTGATGGTTCAAAAACAAACGTCAGAATAGCGGGTGAGACATCGGACCCATTTGTGACGTTAGATGATTTGAAGCAAGGTGGCGGACTATCGAATTGGCTGTTCAACATTACTTTGGAAGGAGCTATTCGTACAGGGAAGCGGTACCATTATCAAGAAATCTCATGTGCTCCTAGAGTTTGCGGTTGATATTGATATCATCGGTGTTAACCGTAGAGCTGTGCAAGAAGTATACACACAATTTAAGGAGAAAGCTGCGAGTATAGAGCTTACCTTAACTTCTACCAATGATGTGGCTGACCAATGTGGCTGATAGAGAGCGCGGTATCCTTCAGGTGTTGGAACTGCGGTGGTGATAGATGGAGCTACTTTTGAAGTGGTCGACGATTTTGTTTACCTTGGTAGGTTGGTGGCATGGGACAACGATACTTACTTCCCAACAAATATTTTTGTTTAAGAGTAGCTTATTCAACTATTGTATAGCTAAAACCAATGGAGCAAGCGCTTCTTAAGTTGTTATACAACAAAAATGTTCCTTGGGTTACTTAATTGGCCTAACGTCTTATGACAAGGCCTGCGCAGCATAATTTCTCCATTTGTTTCGGTCCATGGCAACTGATCTCCAGTTCCGTGGGCACCCAGTGTTCGCCAGATCTCGCTCCACCTGGTCTTGCCACCTCGCTCCCTGTGCCCCTGTTCGTCTTGTTCCTACCGGATTTGATGCGAAAACCATTTTTGCAGGATAGTTGTCCGGCATTCTAGCAACATGTCCTGCCCAACGTATCTGTCCAGCTTTAACCACTTTCTGAATACTTGGTTCGCCGCAGAGACGCGCGAGCTCGTGGTTCATTCGCCTCCTTACACCGTTCTCTTGCACTCCGCCAAAGATGGTTCTTAGCACCCGCCGTTCGAAAACTCCGAGTGCTCGTAGGTCCTCTTCTAGCAGTGTCCACGTTTCGTGCCCGTAGAGGACAACCGGTCTAATTAGCGTTTTGTACAGTGTGCACTTTGTACGGGGGCTCAAATTGTTCGGCCGCAAGTGTTTGTGGAGTCCGTAGTAGGCCCGACTTCCGCTGATAATACGTCTTTTAATCTCACGGCTGGTATTGTTGTCCTCTGTTGCCAGCGAGCCAAGGTATACGAACTCGTCGACTACCTCGAACTCATCCCCGTCGATTACCACGGTACTGCCCAAGCGAGCCCTGTCGCGCTCGGTCCCGCCCGCCAGCATATACTTCGTTTTAGACGTATTTATCTTCAATCCAATCTTCTCTGCTTCACGTTTCAGTCTGGTGTACTGATCTTCCACCGCCTCAAATGTTCTGCCGATACCATCCACGTCGTCAGCAAAGCAGATAAATTGACTGGATTTATTGAAAATCGTGCCCCGCATTTCGATCGCCGCTCGCCTTATAACACCTTCAAGCGCAATGTTGAATAGCAGGCAGAAAAGACCATCTCATTGTCGAAGTCCCCTGCGAGATTCGAATGGGTCCGACAATCCACCCGAGATTCTCACACAGCACTGGATCCCATCCATCGTAGCCATGATAAGTCTAGTAAGCTTACCCGGAAAGCCGTTTTCGTCCAAAATTTTCCATAGCTCTTGTCGGTTTACGCTATCATATGCAGCTATGAAATCGATGAACAGGTGGTGCGTGGGGACTCGGAATTCGCGGCACTTCTGGAGGATCTGCCGCAGGGTGAAGATTTGGTCTGTTGTAGACCGACCCTCCATGAAGCCGGCCTGGTAACTTCCCACATATCTATTGGCTATTGGCGATAGTTGATGAAAGAGGACTTGAGACAGCACTTTGTAGGCGGCATTCAGGATAGTGATGGCTCGGTAGTTCTCACAATCCAGCTTATCACCTTTCTTGTAGATAGGGCAGATAACCCCGTCTTTCCACTCCTCCGGTAGTAGTTCCGTATCCCAAATCTTGACAATCAGTTGATGCAGACAGCCGGCCAACTTGTCCGGGCTCATTTTAATAAGTTCCGCTCCAATGCCATCGTTTCCCGCTGCTTTGTTGTTCTTCAGCCGCTGAATGGCTTTTTTAACTTCCCTTATCGATGGGGGTGGCACATCTTCGTCGCTTGCTGCACCAATGTGGTCACTTCCTCCGCTATCATGGTCTTCCGCCTGCACGCCATTCAGGTGTTCATCGTAGTGCTGCTTCCACCTTTCGATCACCGCACGGTCGTCAGTCAAGATACCTCCTTCTTTATCTCTGCACATTTCGGCCCGCGGCACGAAACCTTTGCGAGATCCGTTAAGTCATGGGACAACGATGTAAGTCGTGAATTAAAAAGGCGGATAGCGGCTGCCAACTGGGCATTCTACGGATTACGTAGCCAGCTGAGGTTCCGTAGCCTGTAACTCCGTACAAAACTTGCTAATTCTCCCTATATTTTTGGAGGAGAGGAAAAATTTAATCCGAAGTAATACGGATCTCCACAAAACCCGCCTGATACTGCCCAACTTATTTTCTTGCTAAAGAGGATAGAAGATGTAAAAAAATTCGTGAGACTGTGCATCCTTTACGACAGTGGTGGCAGTGACAGTGATTACACCACGCCGGTGATTATTTAATAACTGAAGGGGCATCCAATATACATTTAGTCCTAATTCCTCGCATGCGATTAGTAACTGAATGCTTTCAGATATGAATGCTGTGACCTTTCGCTATTTTCAAACTCATCCCAAAAATTTACATACAAATAAATAACTAAAATTAAGATTTTTTGAAACGATGGTTCTACAATTGATTAAGGGACGGTAGGGGAAAGAAATGAAATTTTTTTTTGTGAAGGAGGGGAAGAGCGGAAAGGAAGGGGGTGGTATTGGTAGCTATGCTTGACAAGTAGTCATTTTGACTCCTACCTTTTGTCCAATGCTGGAAGGTGCATGAGTCGAACCAAGCTGTAATCTGAGATTATAACCGGATTCGAACCCACAACACCCGCCAGGGCATGTGGTTCACTGGTACTTGTACCTTTGAACCATAGAGGCGCTGGACAAAAGGAGACCGCAAAATCCACTTCTCAAGAATGGCGACGTGTTTGGTTGGGTTATCGACACATATTGTGCCGCTTCCTACATCAATTGCAGATTACCACCGAGCGAGATGTTTTAATCTAACTACTGTTTACTTTCAGGACGACGACACTATGCCGGCCCTTACGACTTGCAAGGTACTGCACGTGACGTTGTTCGTCTGTCAGCGTGTGTTAGCCGCGTTTCTCGGCGCGGGTTTTCGAGGGAATGCCCCGTTCCTATGTAATAGACTAATCTCAAGTTTTTAGTCTTGACCTTGAAATGCGGTCATACATATATATTAATATTTTTTTAAAACGATGGTTCTACAATTGATGAAGGGACGGTAGGGGAAAGAAATGAGATATATACGAGTTACTATGAAAGTGATCTCAATGCTTAATCCTTTGCATTTCCTCCGGCAATGTAGAGCCGACCCTGAGAGCTTGAAGAGACGTGTGAGACTGAGCGGGACGGCAGCGAAGGGTGAGTTACAATGTTAATTAACATTTGCTATTTGCGATTTGCCCGCCCAGTTAGCTACGAGGTACGATGCTGGTCTAACAAGCCAGTCGTCGTATGTTCGAATCTAGGCTGAGTGGTGCTGCTGGAGTCAGTAGGATCATTTCACTAACCCCATAATTCTCCTGTACTCGACCGCGAAGTCGGTCGATAAAGAAAGGTCAAGTCTTAAAGATCCCAAGTAACAATTTCTGTGCTATAAAGCCGTAGGCATATTTTATAAGAGTTTTATAGTGGTAGTACTGAAGCTAATTTGTTTTTATAAAGCAACATACTGCATTAAATAAATTTATCTTCAAGATATCCTGAAATGGTTTGGGACGACCTTTTAAAACTCTTTCAATAGGCTATAATGGCGAATAAAGTACAATTAAGTTTGATAGGGATATATGAGTGTCAAATAAAACTTATTCATTAAAACCAAATGAAGCCCCTCAACAAAGGATTCAACTATGTCCTAAATACGTATTAAAAGACTCTTAGTCTTTTGGTTATCAGTTTGAGTCAATGTTAAAGCAATTATTGGTTTATCCCAAGCAGCAATATTAGCTTTTTGATAATCTCAATGCTGTTTTTACGACTATACTCTTAAAATCTTCTTTTAAAGCTCGTAAACATGAAAAGTAATAACAAATCAATGAATAGCCTTACTTAGAACCAGAGAGGGCAACGATAGAGGAGAGAGTTGGAACCAAGCTTTAAAATCATCTACAGATATCTAAGTTTTACTGCACAATATCCTATCGTAGTTTTATAGCGGTTGTTTCGACTTGAATGAGAACTATATATTTCAAAGCAGCAATTTGATTTTTATTGTATTCTTTGAACGGTTTTTATGGCCAAATAAAAAGCATCTGCCTAATAACATCTGTAAAACCATTTTAATGACTAGTGCTCTTCAGAAAAATTTTAAAACAATTTTCAGGCAAACTATAATGCTGCTTTAAACCGATTTGGATGTAGCCTCTATATTCTACAGGATTTTTTTCGAACTCTATAAGAGTAATGTAAAGTGCAAGTAGCTTTATTACACTGACTGAAAGCAGCAATAAAGTCAACTGGATTTTTCGATACTTGACAGCAGCCACCATAAACTGATATAGCTTTTCGTTCCGCTCTCCAAAACTATAAGGCATGAAACTATGCTAAATATGTTTAACTAGCCTGTTGTTGTTTAAACAACGCAAATAAATTCGATTAGGTAATCGTAATATCCTGTAACCAAACTGCATCGGCTGCATTCTGCAACATGAAAACACATCGATATCAACTTCATTTTTGCTGCTCTCTCTCTGCATTGATGCAATAGCTAGCATTTTGGTTTCAAATCTAACAAAAATGACAGAATGTCAATATAGCCTAGCCTAAAAAATAGGTTTTCGGTGATAATCTCTATACACTCTTCTTAACAACTGCAAAAAATATGCTTGGTAAGGGTATTACCTTTTCAAGAGCACTTTAAAACTGATAGATTTGTTGCGGCTTGACAAGCAACCACAATGAGATTAAGCTTGTATTGAGACGTTTATTGCTATGCCTTCTCATGGGAGTACTAAGGGAAGTTTGACGAGAGACGTTGCATAGTTAACTGGTTTAACAGTATTTTTTAAGCAACAGCAATAAATGTTTTATTTGGCTTCGTCAAACCATTTTTGCCGAAAATCCATCTTATATTTATTATAAAACTGTTTATAAAACCGAACTATGCAAATACTTTTATGAAGCGAAAAATTGCTTTGAGGGATTGCATAAAGCTATTTTGAATCGTGTGAACCAACTGCAGTCTGGAAGATTCAGAAAAAAGAACAAAAGTTTTATTGCGGTTGTTTCTACAACCACTATAAAAGCAGCTGGCTATATACAACATCTTTCATTAAACCGCTCTAATCTTATTGTGGTTGCTGTCAAACCGCAACAAATCTGTTAGTTTTGTAATGTTTTTGAAGTGGTAATTCTCTGACCAAATAGATTTTTTCCTGCTGTTATGAAGAGTAAATAGAGTTTATCAAGGAAACCCTGTATTTTTGCTGGGCCATGTTGACATTTTGGAATTTTTCTTGACTCTAAAACAACAATTCAAGCTATTTCATGAGGATAAAGCAAAAATTGCCGAGATAAAAACATTAGCAATGCGTTCCTATGTTACACCATGGAACTAGAATGGTTTTGCTAGTAATTGGAAAAGACTAATCGGATTCATCTATTTTGTTTTTAAAAACTGGCTTCCTTAAAGTGTACTATTTTGAAGGCGCGTTCATTTTATCATCCTATCATCCCAATATTTACAATAAAATTTAATGCGTTTATGATGTGTAATTACGGAAGATGTTGAAAATTTTCAGTTTACTCAAACAGATCTTTTTTATTTGACAGCAAGTCTAGAACTTTCCTTTGTACGGCCACATACTTTCAAGTTAACAAAGCAGGCTGGCTGATTTACGCTGGTTGGTACTTTATGTTTCATAGCTTTGTTAAATAAATCGAAGAGCTGCATCAGTTTCTGGCAGCTGCTGTTAAGCAACAACAAATCCAATTCACATTATAACTGCTTCCAGCGGAGCGTAATAAAACTACTCACGCTTAATACTACTCTTAAAAAGTTTGTAAAAACCTCCTGTAAAATACAGAGGCTACATATAACTTGGTCTACAGAAGCATTATTGTTATTCCAAAAATTGCTTTAAAAACCATCTGAAGAGAGGGCACTAGGCATTAACATGGTTTTATAGCAGTTATCATGAAGAAGTTTTCATCAATTTTATAAATTTGGTCATTAAAACCGCTAAAAGAATACAGTAAAACTCAAATTCTTGCTTTTGAATACGGCTCTCATTAAAATCGCAATGACCGCCTTAAAACTACGAAAGGATATTATGCTGTAAAACTTAGAAGTATGTAGATGATTTTAAAGTTTGGTTCTAACTCTATCCTGTAGCATGGTCCTCTTTGGTTTTAAGTAAGGCTTTTCATTGATTTGTTATAGCCTTTCATGTTTACGAGACTTAAAAGAAGATTTAAGAATATGGTCGTAACAATAGTATAAAGATTATCAAAAAACTAATATTGTTACTTGGGATGTTTATAACCCAAGGTTTTGCTTGTTTTTTTGCTATGACGATTCTTGGGTAATGATAGTTGAGGTCGTATATTTTAAATTTTGTTATAAGTCGAAATAATGGTCAAAAGTCATTGCGGCCCGCGGCATATTCATATGGAGATCTGATTTTAGAGTAGGCCGCATTCGCACCGGTAACTCGTCGTTTGAGTTATTACCGTGGTGAACATACCAAGGTTTCTGAATTTCTCCACTGTTTTAGATTGTCCCTGACTAGCACACTGCAGTGTGCAGCAACAACACTACTGAGTCACCTAGTTTATTGCTAGCAGCCATCTGCTTCGTTTCGGTAGAGTTGATACTAGGCTCGAACCACGCAGCTTTACTCTCAAAATCCTGAAAAGTCCTTTCCATAGCCTTGCGGTTGATCTTGGTGGAATCGATATCATCCACAAAACCAAGGACCATGTTATTTACTTTAAGTGTTGCTTTTGGCCATCCAGTGGTACAAAACATTCGTTGATTCGTTATTGAGCAATTCTTCCTGAAAACCGGACTTCTGTTAACTGACAAAGGAATCCACCATGGGTCTCAAAGTAATGCTTCGGTAGTTACTACAGTTGAATCGAAGGCACTTTTTGCAGATTAGAGATCTTCCAGCCAGTCCTGTAAGTAATGTAACTAATGAGCCACATACATTCACGCTAAGTAGTATCGCTGAATATACGAATACGTATGCAAAGCAAAACTGCGAAATAACACCTTCTGCTCCTTCTAAAGCAATTAGCACTACTTTAAACTATACTTGCTATTTAATGTGGTTTTAACCAATTGGTCATTCACCATTAAACTATACTCTTTTCATGGTGATATTATTTAAAACACTTTTTGGCGTCCCCGGGCATCCTGTACCCGCTATATCGGGCACTCTCAATATTCAATATTGGAATAAATTCCGATGTTCGCAATGTTCGTGTTCAAGTTCAAAGCCGATGGATGCATTATCGTCGTGATAGGCGAATAGTGTATGCTGATGAGGGATGTTCATCGATTCAAATAATCATTTTTTCGCGAATTGTCCAACTACTGGTCCCTTGCCATTTGTTCGTCCCTCAAATCTCTGAACGAAATCACACTGAGCCTAAAGTCCAACTGTTTTAGGTCCAGACACGCCAGTGTCTGCAATGCAATGAATTTCCCGCACTAGAACATAAAGTAAGATATTTTACGTTCTATAAAAAGTGTGGTAATGTCACAATATATAAATAACAATGCCACTGCTTAGCAGTGCAAAATAAATTAAAACGAAATGACCGGACATCTGCCTGAAAAGCCAACAAACAATGCGTCCAAGTTTAACATCGTGCCGTACCGGGTGAGAAGCGAATGAAGAGATTTTCTTCATCAACATCAGTAAATAAAACTATATTATTTCGTTTCAGTCCGGACATCCGGACATCAATTTTTCCTACCAATGTCAAACCATTTATCAACAATCCCAACGCAGTCCGAAGCGTGTGTCCTGTTGACCTCGACCTAACCAGAACACAGTCCTCCTCGCGCGGTGCACTCGTCTCCGCATGCAAGCGCTATTTGCCAATCATCAAAACGCTTTTTTTATCCATCAACAAAATCGATTTATTGACTCTCCCTAATTCGGATATCCTCCCAGGCGGGCAGTGTGGCGAAAAAAACATGTGAAAATCACAAAACAACGAAATCACTAGCAAAATAATTTATTACATGCATGATGCACCCTGAATTGACTGACGCGTTGCCGCCGTGCACACAAAGGGGCTTCTTGTTAGCGCCATCAAAACGCTGCAGTTTTTTTTATCGAACCCTGTTCCTTGTGTTCTCTTGAGTGGTGATTGTTGGCGGTTCGTCAAATCAAATCAAATTCGAATAATATGGCCTTGGTCGTACAGGCGGAAGTTGATGGGAAAATCTGTAAAAAAGTGACAATTGATGGCCGGTCGCCGTCGTCACCGCCGCACAGTAGCTACCAGCCAGCCAGCTAGCCAGCGGGAAGCAAGCAAGGATGGATGGATGGTTGGATGGACACATGCGGCGGCTGCCAACGCTCGTTACCGTTTGTCCCCGGCCGGGATGGTAATTGTTGTCTCTTTTGACCCGACTAGCCCGACGGTGCTGCTGCCGATGACTTGGCCGATGATTTGATTAACCGGAGTCGAGTGCATTTATTAGATTGATTGATTCTGTCGACAGCATCCGTGTGGCGCGTTGAGTGGGGTGGGTGAGCGTTTTTTTGTCGGAGGGTCGCAAATTAGTTTCAATCGTTAAAATAGTTTGAGAATTTTATTTGCTTTGCGTATTGAAACGCAAAAGCGATGCAATATGATTTCAATTCATTTGTGCGAGGGTATGTTGAATTCCTTATTTTTTTACGATGTTGGAATAATGGTGCGACTCATCAATCGCTCTTATCCGTTGATCGAATTTCCGTCTGCCCACAAGACACAATGCACCGTACGGAAAACTTATTGTCCTCGTCGGAGTTGGAATGATAATCGATATCAATATCATTTGCGACCTTCCCCGTTTGCTGCTCGTTACAATAAAACACTTGAGCTGTTTCCTTGGCAGAGTCTCACCGCCGGAAGCGGTACGTTACTCGATGGATGG
Source organism: Sabethes cyaneus (assembly GCF_943734655.1). Classification (NCBI taxonomy): domain Eukaryota; kingdom Metazoa; phylum Arthropoda; class Insecta; order Diptera; family Culicidae; genus Sabethes; species Sabethes cyaneus. The sequence continues at coordinate 126,926,038 of NC_071353.1, read as the reverse complement.
CAATATGATGATGACGATGGAATCGGCTAGGAAGACGATCGAAAACCACTCATCAGAAATGGCACTTTCGGGATTCCTCCCGATTTTCGTTCTTGTAGTGCTCGGAAGTGAACAAAAAAGCGACGAAACCTTGTCAACGGAATCGACTTAATCCCTCCGCCAAGGACTATCGAAGTGAACCATCATGATGCGGCCAAGGATGAGACAACATAATCGTAAAATTTTATGACGAACATAAGTCTGGCTTGGCATATGAATCCGGAATCGTTGCTTTCTTTGCCGCCAGGGAATCCGAGATATTCGCGCACATGTGAACGCTCGCCCGCTCCACCCAGGCACTGCCAACAAAAGAAGGAATTGATTCTAATAGATATTATGCAAGAGTGCAAGCATCCGAAACAATAACGATTTTCCCACCCTCGTGTGCTTCGGGTTTTCGGGAGACAAGAATCCGGAGAAAGTTGCCACCGGATTTTCGGTCCAAATGATACTGCCGCCCGTAGGCCAGATACGGCGCAATTGCGGAAGTTAGAATATCACGAAATGATACGAAGAATGATTGCAGCTCGTAAAAATGCTCTACCAAATAATAGTTTGGATCGTAAAAAATCAGGCACGGCCTGTTTTTTTAGTGTTGGGGAAACAAGTGACAAGCTTTTACGTCCTAATATAGGGAATTTTAATCTTTGATATCTACGCTTATAATTTACCACTTCATCAATCTGAAAACTTTTACTATAGTACGAGTATTGGCTTCTTCGACTGTTTAGAGATGAGACAATATCTTGAAATATTTTTTTTATTTGGTATTATAACCAGGACCCGCTTGACTTTGGTGAATTTAACTTTACTGAATACCTTTATTTATTCATAAAAGTAGGGAATGGGAGGGTATTTTCAGCCTATTAAGCGGTAGCCTAAACAATATTCACCAATAAGCAATAAGCAGGTTATTGGTTTTGTACCAATAGGACACCATACAAACCGTTAGTTTTCAAGAGATGGCGCTTTTATAGTGGTAGTAAAATCAAAATTTCTCACTTATTTATGTTTACCTACCTGAAAAACAATCACTAATCATATTTTATTTGTGGTACAGATACTTTGTTATACTTAATTTTCAAGACTTCTGCCTAATTTTGATAAAAACAAAAATTTCCTATACCTCGCCATGGCATATTATTACCAGTCATCCGAGAGCCCTGAAAAGCTAAAGCCCTATAAAGATACATTTATAGGGCTTTATGAAAAGTCTGGCCGAGAGCCAGGAACTGATATATTTGCGACATTTCAATTGGAAAAAATTAAATTTCGCAACATGAACGCAATAAATAAAAACAATGTTTACCCACTATTTATTGGTTCAGATGTCAAACGTTATATTGCGATTAGCGATAAACACAAAAGAAACTGAGATGCATGAGAGAGTAATGTTACGCTGCATTCACTACATTTATTGTCGCGTAAAATTGAGCTGTTACCGAAATGAACAATATACGGTACAAAGTAACGACATCTGTTGTATTCAACAGGGAAACATTGATAGTCTCACGCATGACGCATGATGAAACACTTGCGCCAACTTCTGTTATATATTATCAGAAACTAGAGGCGGTGTTCTATTGGTTAGATAACATTTACCGAATATCTGAGTGCATTTTGGTCTTAAAGAAACGCTTTCAAATTCAGGTTATAGTCGCGATAAATGATGAGGTTGCTGCGGTTATATCCAGCAAGCTGCACCCGCCTGTAGGATACTAACCGTAACACTTATAAAGTTATCCCTCGAATAACTCAATGGACATAATTAACAATAAAGCTGATTTTTGGTACGGGCTTATCATAAGCTTATCACCTACCAAAAACCAGCTATACCTAGGGGAATTGTGTATAATGTGCCCCCCTAAGAATAAATGGATATATCTCTGTTATGCTTCCCCAAACTAACGTGACAACTACGAGTATATGTTGGTATTTAAGCTGACAACCAATTGCAATTGTTTATTTCATTTAGTATTGTGGAATAAATATGCTAGGAATTATCTAAGAAGAGCACCTAAATGTTGTGTTTCTCGTTTGCGCGGGGTAAAATGCCCCACCTGCGGTATAATATGCCCAATGCGGTAATTTGAGTATTTCTACCAGTGACAGACCAACTCTACTTTGTAGATAGTAAAACTATTTCCTTTGTTTTCAAAATATCGTATTTTTATATAAAATAAACCTAGTTTCGGCCGTCTGGTGCACTTTTTCTTTTCTGCGTGGGGCACATTATACCGCAGCTGTGGCATTTCGCACCGCGTAGTTGAATTACCTGGAATTTGGACGTTGGTAATAAATTATTCCCACCACAGTTACTCTACAATACTAATTGAATTAAATAATCGCAATTGACTTCAACTAGATCTGTTTACATATGTTTATAGCCACATTTGCAAGGGGGGCAAATTGCACCACCGCAAGTGGGGCATTTTGGCCTGCTTTTACTTATTTGAAAAAATATTAAATGCTAAAGCAAATAAAGCGTTTCAAACCGTTATTTTTGGCAGGGATGTCTTCTTGAAGTTCACTTCACGCAATTGAATCGCAACAACCGGTTATTTACAGATTTTGACAAGAAAATAGCTTATGGGAATGACGCCAAAAGTTACATCGGAAGCTGCTCAAAAACAAATTTATTTTTGTTTTGTTTTTACAGCATGTGACAACTGTCATACTTGCATGGTAGGCTAGTTCCATCAAATACTATGGTGGTTTTGCATTGATTTACACTACTTGGAGAGATTCCCGTCGTATTCCTGGCGAAAGTTGGAAATCCACGTTGGGCCGGCCACGTCGGCCAAGGATGCCGAACGACTGTGCAGTGAAATCCGTTCTCTTCTAAAAGTTTTTCATACTTAGCTTTTGATAGTTGCATTTTAAAACAATACATTGTTCTAGGCAATTATCGAAGCTGTCAAAACACGTTTTGCAGAAGACCGCAAATCTCTTGGACCTTTACTTAGTAAGTTATTGCAATAATAATAGATCCAATTTCACATTTTTATTTTTAAATTATAACAAAAACGTCAGTACTCGCACAGGATTGAGTAAAACTCGTACCAAATCAAGACCAAATTGTATTAATAAACGAAGCAAACGTAATGTAGATGAGATTGCGACAAAAACCATAAAAAATATTAGCCATAAAATATACTGAATGTCAAGAAAAATTGAGGTGGAACTCTGATATTCCAATCTTATACTAGATTAAGATGAACTTTAATTGAAATTCAACTCAGTAGAAAAATCGAAATAATATTGCAAATAATATTGCTATTAAAGCTAAATAGACTAAGAAATAAAAAAATAAGACGGTTTCGACGATATAAAAAATGAATCGAAAAACAATTACGAAATGTTAAAGTTTATTAAAATTAATCTAAAAATTAGCTAAATTGTATCAACATTCCCCTTTGAAACTTGATCTTCTGTTTCTCTTACAGCCTCTCCCAATCGAGATACGAACATGCAAAGACTTGTTTTTAAGACCAGTGTCGTACCTCAAACTTAAAATCAGTAACACAATGTTATAATACACCTTCTTTCCGGTTATGTATAATTTTATATGTTGTTATTGTGTTTTATTTTTATCTGTTTCAATGTTGGATTTTTTTTGTTTATTTTTTAAAGATCTTCCCTAAAGCTCTCCACTGCAATAGCAAAATCAGTCTCGGTTCCAGCAGTACCGTCGGACCCGGTTTTCTTCCCCCGTTCCTTCCGATAGTCTTTCTTGTCAATCGCGCAACATGCACAATCCTGGACACTGTCCACCGCGCAGCCAGGAGCAGAGACAACGGCGGAACGACCACTTGCTGTGGGATGGGATGGGAGGAGCAGTGGAACGGATCATAAAAATTAACTGTCGTTCCCTGGGTTAGACGAGAAGTTGGCCTCCGAGTCGATGCTGCTGCCGGTTTACCCACACGACCACTAACCACACAGTAAAGCATTGCTGCTCATTGAAATTTAGAAGGGACCTGTTCCAACGTGATTTGTTGTGTTTTCGATTGTTCTTTAGGTTATCTTTTAATTTTTCCCTCCTCCTCCTACTAGTCATCCTCCTCCTCCTGCTGTCGTCATTGCACTTCTTTGTCCGAGTTTATCGTATGCTCTGCTACATAGCGTCCTCCCGTCCATCACAGCAGAGTAAAAAAAGCGCGCCTAAAAAGCGATAAGGCAACAAAATAAAAAATAAAAAATAAAATCACAGAACGATCAAGAGTGAAAAGTGAAAGAAGAAACGAACATGTGTGTGTATGCGCTTGGGCACAGGTCGAGAACCTTCGTCTGTTCTGTTTTGGATGCAGCTTCTTACTCTTCACTGTTCCGAGATCCTCGCGCGGGGTGGTTCCCTTTCGTTTACCCGATACACCGGGTCCTAGAGGGCAACCCTACACAGCAGCACACTTATCGTGTTTATTATGTGAAGTCTGTTTGGAGAATAATTCTACGACGCAAAAACTGCAATCGCAACCAACAAGCCGAGTCGAGAGACGAAAAGGGACGGGATCGGAATCGAGACACAAACAGCCGAACAGGTCTTCCACAGTAGGTCGGTTGAGGTTTGCGCGAGGGTCTCAAGCTATGGTCCGGTCAGGCAGTAGGAGGCTTACGGACGGGTGCCCGAAGGCAACGCGGCGAGGATGGGTTGGCTTGATTTGTTTTCGTTGCATCTCGCTCGAACCCGTCCGATCCGATCGAAATGGATTGAAAGTTGGGTGTACGATGGAAGCAATAGAAAAATGAGCCGAGAGTGAGACAATCAAAAAGTGGCATAAATAAATACAAACCATGACGGACGAACGGAACGGTGCACGGACGAGGAAGGGCAAAGCAGGCCACAAATGAAGCTAGTGCTTAGGACAACTGAAAGACAACTACGGTTCTCCTTGGACTAATGCCTCTAAAGAGAGATGCATATGTGCGCGGTTCTGCCGTGGTTGGAGGATCAGCATACATATTAGTGCTAGGTTGGTTCGAAGGGGGTTTGGTGGGGTAAGTGGAAGGGAGCTTGCTGCTGCGAACGGAGCAGGGGGCACATCATGCGATGCACGTGTTTCGAAAACTGGTTTTTGCCTCGCGGGTCAGAACTTGAAGAAACCGTGTCGTCAGCGCGGGGCGTTGGTTTGCATGTGTAGCTCGCTCGAGGATGTGGACGAAGAACGGGAAAACGCAGCTGGAACAATGGCTAGCGTGCAGCCCGACCCGAGTAGAGTGACTGGCGGTTTGGTTTGGTGACGCGCAGGGTTTTCAAAAAGAAGACGTGAACCTTAAGAAATTGGACGACACGGCAGTTCGGCCGTGGCTGCCAGGCAGTGCGAGGGCCGCGGGTTGAAAGGGGAAACTGAGATGAGATGGACAAATTATAATGTGTGTGCTATAAATTTAAATACAAATAAACAAGTTGGAAACCGGGGCAAGATTAGAGTAACACTAGATTTTCTTTCCGTTTGGGCTGGTTGGATGCGAGGATCGTTGAAATGAGCTTCTGATTCTAGATGCACCGTCAGCGATAGGGAAGAAACACTAAACTGATTTAATTGCTTTTCAGTGGATCCATGAATTTTGATTAATTCAATGAATCATGTTGATATCGAAACCACCAGATACCGAGCGGGGTAAATTATGGAAAATTGAATAGCTACCTAGGGAGGGAACTTGATGCATCTTAGATTAGGATCTGATTTGAATTGAAATGTATCTAGAGAAACCCAGTAAAGTACAGGCAAGCTTTAACAAAATTAATACGTAGTTTAAAAACGAGCAATTTTGTTTTTCGTTCAGGTGCTGAAAATTTTATATTTTTTCCTGTGCTTTTTCACAGAAGACAAAATTATTCTTTTAATGATTTTTAGTTGATTTTTGAAAAAAAAACTTCCTTAGGTTTGGCTTAGAGGAAAAAATAATATAGTCGAGGGGCCCATTTTAAAATTTTGACGAATCGGGTATTTTTTTAAATTCTCTGGCCGTCATTTTAATCAAAATCCAAAAAGTCAAAAACGACAAAATGTCCAAATAGTAAAACCCACTTGAAATTTTTTTTTTAAAATGCGACAATATGGCATCGTAAAATACAGGTTTTACCAAAAACAACACATCGAAAATCGATTAAAAATTGAATCTAAAACAATGATTTCACGAAGTCAACTTCAGGATGCTTTCCATACAGAAACCAAAACCGACTCGAAAAGATCACATTAAAGTGCTCCAATTTTATGACGATGGTTGATTCATGAAAATTTTTAGAGCCTGGTGTTTTTTAATTGGCGCTTAGAGTATCTGAGTTAAGCTGGCCACAACAATCGTCATACTTACCAACCTCACTTTCTTCAGATACAGCCCGGACTCGATTATCCGGGTGTTCATTTTTATTTTCAGCCCGGATAATCGAATCACCCGGATAATCGAATCATCATTTTTGGTACAAAATTTTTGTTGGTATGTCAAGTTTTTTGACTTTTAGGTATCAGAAATGTTTTATTTATTATTGATCTATCTTCCCAAAATTCCTTTCTTATGATTTTTTCCACTGATGATTTTTTTTGGTACAATAAAAATTTGTGTATGTTATGTTTTTCAATATTTAGGTATTATAAATGTTTTTTTATTTATGATCAATCTCCCCTAAAGTCATAAAATTCCTTTTCTGAAATTTTTTTACTGATGATTACAATGATGATGATGATGGTAATGATGATGATGATGACGATTTTTAATTTAAAAAAATTGATTCCATCATCACAGGACTTATTTTTGTTTTGTTCGCCGATAACAAAGGATATAAGAAAGGAATTTTGTAGCTTTAGGGAGGTGAATCAATACTTGTCAAGTCGGAATCATCATGTAGCACGAAAACTATGCCATTAAGATTTAAAATAAATCATTGAAAAAAAAATTTTTTTTTCACCCGGATAATCGAGTCTAAAAACCCGGATAATCGAATCCCCGATTAATCGAATCCCCGGATAATCGAGTCCAGCCTGTATTAATAACTCATGTAGGTATAGTGGGATTTCGAATTTGGTATGGTTAGATTTTGGCAACAAAAGTATTCGTTTTTGGCAACACAAAATATTTAACTTCCAAAAATATGTTTAAAATATCAGTCAGTTTCTGCATATCATGCTTTAAATGACGAAAAAAGGATGCCTTCAGTGTGACCATAAAAAAAGTTTGCGATTACATCATACAGTGGTTTACCGATTTTATCTACACATCCGAAAATTTTTGGTAGATATATCTGGAAAGTAGACAAATTTGGGGAAAAATAAATTGCTCCAAAATAATTTAAATGAACGAAAAATATTGTTAATGTTGACCATTTTCTTCAATTAAGTATCATTTCAGCGTAATTTTGCGAAAAGGGCTCATTTTATTCATATCAACCATTAGCCATAATGCACGTCAACTCAGCATATTACGAAAGAAGACATATCCAAATTCAAAATTGCTCCCATTTTATTCAAATTTTGTGTACTTATTCCTTTGCAGTAAATTTTAGAACCGTATTTTTATTTGGCACTTAGGGTTCTCTTTTCTGAGTCAGTGTGGTCCCAAAAGTTACCATTTTTTCCACCTTTCTTCCATTAAAAATTCATAACTTTTGATCTATTGAACCGATTTGAATGATGTTAATACCAAATGGAAAGTATTATCGCAAAAACATTGAAAACATTCACTTTTTGTGTTTACATGGTGTGTAGACCAAAGAAACTCTAAGTTTTCATAAAGTGTCCAGAATACAATGGAGGCGCATGGTTTTTGTTTCTACTAGTTTGTTTCTACTATGATCGTCAGTTTATAGTTTTTTTCTGAAAAGCTCATTAAAATATAATTTTTTTGTAATAAAAACATTAAAATCGATTCATTGGTTCAAAAGATGAGAATTTATAAGAAAAGAAAGGTGATAACCAAAGTTCCTAACGGAGACGAGGTGTGCACGTTAGCGTTACGGTATAGAAAAATCACACAAAGGATCATTGTGAAATGTTAAAATTATGCGTAATAAAATAAATGGAAGTTACTTTGCGTATTTGACTTCAGCATTATTATACCTATTCTGTGCATAATTACACACCACAGATGCCATATAGTAAACTATAAAATACAAAGAAATATTCTCTGTGATGCATAAATTCATGAAACCTTCCAATTCCAATTTTTAAAAAAAAGGTAGATAAAACCGGGTCAAAATGGTAGATAAAATCGGGGGTACCTAAAATCGGGTGTAGATTAAACCAGGTGTAGATATAATCGGAATACCACTGTATTTCGTACAAAAATATTTTTATTGGCGTAGAACTACGTCTTACCACGGGTAGCCAAAAGCTTATTTGCACCCTACGGCTCGGAATACCACTGTATTTCGTACAAAAATATTTTTATTGGCGTAGAACTACGTCTTACCACGGGTAGCCAAAAGCTTATTTGCACCCTACGGCTCTTGGTGGACTTTTTTAATATAAAATGGTTGCATTCGTTTATTAATAATATTTAGTCAATTTCTAACGCATTTACATTCAATTTTTTCATATCAAAAAAGGGTCTCGATTTTGGCACGGCTTCGATTTTGGTAACATAGACGACACGCATTTGTTACCAAATTCAAAATCCTACTGAAATAATTTTTACGTGTTTTGTTCATCCGATTTTTATCCTTTATTGCACATTTTGAATCTTCGTTATTTTTGTATTATTGTTAGATATAAACTTTTTGTTTGTTATTTATGAGCTATTTTGCGCCATACTAAGTAATTTTTTATATCACCTATGCATAATTACTCTTTTAATATCTGTTTTCCATGTTTATTTCTGTGTCGCTATTGTATAATTTTCACATCATTTTGTGCTGTATTAATTTGGTGTCATTTCTATGTTTTATAGTGATACTAGCTGACCCGACAAACTTCGTATTGCCACAAATTAACCTGTGTTGTACATAAATCATGAATCTCGGATGATCTTTGTCACAATCTCGAGTTTTGCAAGCCCCCCAGTGGGCTGCGCTTCCGACGGCGGGTCACCGGCAACACTCACGACCGTCTCGTCCTGAATGATCTAGTGTTACTATAGATAGTTTTTGTGGTCTTGTATTGACTAATGTTTTATGGAAGAGTCTCGAATTTTTCGAGTTCGATTAGTTTTTGAGTTTCGCAAAAATTTCTGTTCTATTTGTATGAGAGTCCATATCCCCCTACCACAGGGGTGAGAGGTCTCTAACTATCGTAAAATGAATTCAAGACTCCAAAATCTCCCACATGCCAAATTTGGTTCCATTTGCTTGATTAGTTCTCAAGTTATAAGGAAATTTGAATTTCATTTGTATGGGAGCTCCCCTCTTAAAAGGGGAAGGGGTCGTAATTCACCATAGAAAAAATTTCTGCCATCTAAAGCTCCCACATGCCAAATTTGGTTCCATTTGATTGATTAGTTCTCGAGATAAGAGGAAATTTGCATTTCATTTGTATGGAAACCCACCCTCTTAAAGGGGAGATGGGCCATAACTCGCTTTCTAAAGAAGAAAGGGGTCTCAATTCACCATAGAAAAAAATCTTGCGTCCAAAACCACTTACATGTCAAATTTGGTTCCATTTGCTTGATTAGTTCTAGAGTTAAGAGGAAATTTGTATTTGGTTTGTATGAGAGCCCCCCCCTCTTAAAAAGGTAAGGGGTCCTAATTCATCATAGAAAAAATGGTTGCCTCCAAAAACACCCACATGCCAAATATGGTTCCATTTGCTTGATTAGTTCTCGAATTATGAGGAAATTTGTATTTTATTTGTGTAGAAGCACCCCCTCGTAAAGTTGGGAGGGGTCCTAATTCACCATAGAAAATATTTTTGCCTCCAGAAACCTCCACATGCCAAATTTGGTTCTATTTGCTTGGTTAGTTCTCGAGTTATGAGGAAATTTGAATTTCATTTGTATAGGAGCCCCCCTCCTAAAGTGGGTAGGGGTCCCAATTTATCATAGAAAAATTTTTTGTCTCCATAAACACCCACGTGCCAAATTTGGTTCCATTTGCTTGATTAGTTCTCGAGTTATGAGGAAATTTGTATTTCGTTTGTATAGGAGCCACCCCTCTTAAAGTGGGGAGGGGTTCTAATTCACCATAGAAAATATTCATGCCCTAGAAAACTTTCACATGCCAAATTTGGTTCCATTTGCTTGATTAATTCTCGAGTTATGAGGAAATTTGCATTTCATTTGTATAGAAGCCCCTCTTCCTAAAGTGGGGAGGGGTCCCAATTCATCATAGAAAACAATTTTGTCTCCAAAAACACCCACGTGCCAAATTTTGTTCCATTTGCTTGATTAGTTCTCGAGTTATGAGGAAATTTGTATTTCGTTTGTATAGGAGCCCCCCCTCTTAAAGTGGGGAGGGGTCCTTATTCACCATAGAAAATATTCTTGCCCTCGAAAACTTTCTCATGCCAAATTTTGTTCCATTTGCTTGATTAGTTCTTCAGTTATGAGGAAATTTGTATTTCATGTTTATAGGATCCCCCCCTCCTAAAACGGGGAGGGGTCCCAATTCATCATTGAAAAAATTTTTGTCTCCAAAAATACCCACATGCCAAATTTGGTTCCATTTGCTTAATTACTTCTCGAGTTATGAAGAAAATTGTGTTTCTTTGGTACTGGAGCCCCCCTTCTTAAAGTGGGGAGGGGTCCTAATTTACTATAGAAAATATTCTTGCCCTCGAAAACCTTCACATGCCAAATTTGGTTCCATTTGCTTGATTAGTTCTCGAGTTATGAGGAAATTTGTATGGAAGCCCCCCTTTTAAAGAGGAGAGGAGTTATAATTCCCCTTATAAAGAGGGGAGGGGTCTCAATTTACCATAGAATAAATTCTTATCACCGAAAACACCCACACGCCAAATTTTGTTCTATTTGCTTGATTAGTTGTCGAGTTATGCAGAAATTTGTGTTTCATTTGTATGGGAGCCCCCCCTCTTAGTGTGGGGAGGGGTTTCTAACCATCACTAAAACCTTTCCTGGCCCCAAAAAACCTCTACATGCGTATTTTCATGCCGATTGGTTCAGTAGTTTTGGATTCTATAAGGAACATACGGACAGACAGACAGACAGACAGACAGACAGACAGACAGACAGACAGAAATCCTTCTTTATAGGTATAGATGTTATATAATGATATTTTCGAATCACTTCTCGAATCTGCAGTTTTATGATATTTTCTCATTGATTTTGGTATTTTTTGCCATTTTTTTAATTTTTTTATCTTTGTTATGTAAGTAACATTTCGTAACATTTCCATTTCCATTGCTCTAAAGAGTTCGAGCAAACATTCCCATAATATTTACACGGGAAATACTATTTTATTCATACGGCCTATTGTATCATATCTGTGTGTCTAATACAGGCCGGACTCGATTACCCGGGGATTCGATTATCCGAATCCTAATCCTAATCGAATCCCCGATTATCCGGGTTTTTAAACTCGATTATCCGGGCGAAAAAAAAAATTTTTTTTTCGCTGATTTATTTTAAGCCCAAATGTTATAGTTTTCATGCTACATGATGATTCCAACTAAACAAGCATTGATTCACCTCCCCAAAGCTACAAAATTCCTTTCTTATATCCTTTTTATCGGCGGGTAAAACAAAAATAAATCCTGCGATGATGAAATCAATTTTTTTACTTAAAAATCATCATCACCATCATCATTATCATCATCATCATCATCATTATCGTAATCATCAGTAAAAAAATTGCAAAAAAGGAATTTTACGACTTTAGGAGAGATTGATCAATAATAAAAAACATTTATAATAACTAAATATTGAAGAACATAACATACAAATAATAATATTGTACCAAAAAAATCATCAGTGGAAAAAATTGTAAGAAAGGATTTTTCTTACTTTTGGGAAGATAGATCAATAATAAATAAAACGTTTCTGATACCTAAAAGTCAAAAAACTTGACATACCAACAAAAATTGTACCAAAAATGATGGTTCGATTATCCGGGTGATTCGATTATCCGGGTGATTCGATTATCCGGGCTGAAAATAAAAATAAGCACCCGGATAATCGAGTCCGGGCTGTATTTTATTTTAATTCGAATCAGCCCAATGATGTCATTGTCACGGCATCATTTGACCCTTTTTGGCATCGCGCTAAATAATATGATTATTTGTAAGATTTAGAAATACTTTTTTAAACGCCAACAAATACCGTTCAATAGCGAACATCGCTTTAATCCTCTAACGGGTACGACCGTCTGTAGATGGCCTTCGCTTTTGGAGCTCCAGAGCCGCACGCGTCTTGTGTCTTGAATTGACAATATGAAAAATATGTTCAGAATATATTTCCTGACATTTTGATATTAATATCACAACATTCTGACCATGCGTTCAAAAGTTATCATCTTTCAAAGACAAGAATTCCGAAATATTCCGAAAAAAAATTATGATGCGAATATTCCCTTTCTTACTTTTGATGAAAAAGGACATTTAGAACAAAATGTTCGGCCTCAAATTTTTTCTAAGAGTAATTTACATGTTTTATTTCAATTTTTTGATATATTTGAACTGAAAAAATATTTGGGTTAAGTGTTAGGCATGAAAAATGAAAAAAGGAAATTGAACTGTTTCATACCTGGCGGTCCTCCAGATAAATATTTTTCCATGAAAATCAACACTCTAGCTTCATTCGAGTGTACTTGCATGATTAAGCAGTCATTTTCTTGATCGCATCGTTTTTACAATGTTGCCCGTTAGAGGGTTAAGTTTTAGAGCTTCTTAAGTTGTTGCAATAGTATTGAAAAGTTGTAAATTGACGTGAATTTACGAGGCAACTCTGGGTTGATTAGGGCTAATAATTTTTTGACAATTTTGTATACCTTTTTACTATTTTGGTCTAATTTTTGTATCATATTTGATTTTTTTTGCATATTATTCGTGTTTCAGTGTTGCGAGGCCCGCTCTCGTGTGATCTAATTTTCTTACAAACGCCTATTCGTTCCAACGAACACGACAGAATGAATCCCTTTTGGACTCTTGTTCCCATTTATTCGCGATGACGGTTTTGCTGATATTACTCAGATGTTTGCGTAAGAAAAAAAGAGAGAGAAGTATTTTTGCTTTTGTCATCACCTGCACGTTAACAGGTCGGAACGTGATTTCCAGATTTCACGAGTCTACGAAATCTCTTTTACTGCCGTCAACGCAAATTCAAGCACTGCGACGAGTTTTTAGCCACGGTCGTCGCATTCGCTCGTCATTGTAGCCCGAGCAGCTGGTATCGATCACTCGCGAGGGTTCGCACTCCCACCGACATTCTACACGTCGGGTGTAAGATAAAGAAGAAATGAAAAAACAGCAAAATCAGTATCCCAGTGTGCCGCTAGTCCTCACGGGTAGCTGGCTGCATACGAGTAGATTGCCTAGTGAGTTGACTATGCAGAAAGATGCTAAGAATCTATGCGTTCTCGAGTGTGTAGGTAAAAGAATGTCTGCACATAGCAACGGCGGCTATTTGTCGAATGCTTGCAACAGTGGCGTAAGCGTTAGGTTAGTACAATGGACCTCCGTTCGTTTGAACGCTTCCTCATGCAAAGTAACTGGGTTACTTTTTAATTTGAACAACTAGCCACCCTAAATATGCTGAAACTCATATGAACTGGCCGTACTACTCTTTGTTATTGTTTTGGTGGTTTGATTCAGTTGGCAGATGCAAGCAGCGAATATTTCATTCTCCGATCGGATTCCTGTCACAATTGTTGGGAAAACGGAATGTGCAACAGATTAATCACGCTAAATCCGTATAAAAAATCGTGTTTATGTGGCTTGTCTGCATAAGCAAATGATGTCTTGTTGAGAATGACATTTGAACCATTTTTAATTTGCACGTCGTTCAAATTAAAAAGTGTTCAGATTAAAAACGGTCCAACGAACGGGGGTCCACGGTACAAAAGTTCAATTCAATGGGCAAAGTAGTTTAAGTTCCCTCCTAACAAAAAAGGGTTGGATGCTATTACTTCTTATACTTGCTCGCGTGAAAGTAGGCATCGTTTGCTTCTCGTTCGATTTGCAACATTGGTGTATGTACCATTTTTATTCTATTGTGTGCCGCGTGTGTGTATCGGTATTTGAATCATCTTTATGTTAATATTTGGTGCCATTTTTTGGTGTTGTTTTCATACGGCGAGACATGTTCTAAGGCTGGGATAAGCGAAAACGGTTGGATGTCCTAACGTATTCCCCCCATATAATAGATTTTTTTTTTCTTAGAGAAAACACAAGCTTTTGATCTTTCGGCGTTGAGGATGATTCGACTCGTAGAATAAGTCTAAGAGGAACTTTGACTTCAAGTAACTGCTGTATTGGTCTTTCAATAATGCAGTACTCCAGCCTTTCTTCTAGTCTGCCAAGTAAATATTTCTTCACACGCATTATTGTGTCTTTCGGAATCCGCAGGATTCTCTGTCTGGGGGATTTTGCCGAGGTACGTCTAATTCTTGTTTATTTCCACTTAACCTATTACTCTTTTTTTGTGTCTCTCTATTTTCAATATTTATCACAGTCTCCGTTGGCAATCAGTAATTACCCGTACATATTTGCATTCTGGCATACTGAATGCGGCGAAAAGGAAGAAATAGTTGCATGCTATTCATTATAAATGACATAATAATACATCGGCAGTTTTATAGAATTCATTGCAGGTTTAAAAATCGGTTCAAAATTGATCAACCATTTTATTTGCCAAAAATCCAAATAAATCAATAGCTTAAACCAGTAAAACTACTGCATAATCAAGTACTATCTTATATAATACAGCCATCTTTCCGACAATGATCGTACAAGACCATTTTATTCACCAATGACTATCAAGCCCTTTCATTCATCTATGATCTTACCGATTTATATTTTTTTCATTTGACTATGGTTGAACCAAACCATATACTTCAACAATGATCGTACCGAATCATTTCATCCATTATTCAACAATGATTTCCGGAGTGATTCGCGATTGGGGCTCAACTACAAATTGTAAACAAATCGTTTTATTACACCATCAGCCTTAAAAAGAGTGATTATATCCTTAGCGAGAATCCTTTCTTCTGTTTTAATCGTTAGAATTATTTAAAACAAGTTTTTAGTGATGGGCGATAGAAGTGTTTAATCAAAACAAAAGACAGCTTGCAGTTTAGCCCCTCGCATTGTTATGAAGTGACAGGCTTATTTACAAATCGTTTTGTAAACAGGCGATAGTAAAGAGCGAAACTGCGTTGTTTTCAAAACACAGGCGCATTGTAAACAGGCGAAACTAAATAAAAAAATCAAAACAAGGCGAAACAGGGCTGGGCGAATCTCATTGTCAAAATGCTTTGAGGCTCATTCCAAGGGGTTCAACTATAAAACTTAGATTTTGAGCTTGAATGCACAAATTTTATGCAGTATTGTTGTGAAATTATAAGATTGATTTATTCTACACCAATTTATGTCTTTAAACTTGATTTTTGTAACTTTTATTTAAATTAAGATTTGAAAATGCACTGGAAAATTATCACAGTGATATTTCTCATTGTTCTCACTTTGTTAGTTGCGCCCTTATCGCGAATCACTCCGGATTTGGTTTTAGTCACCATGTGCATGTGTTCAAAATGGATTCTATCGGTGAAATATTAAACTTTGTTTATTTCGTTGGCTTACTGCTAGCGTTTTATTCTGTATAAACGTACCGAAACATTCCATTTGTCTAATATCGAACCGGACCATTCAATTCTATGCCATTCAGAATCATTTTATTCACTAATGGTCGTACTGAACCATTTCATCCATCTATGATTGTACCGAACCATAAACTTCATTGTACAATGATCGTATTCTGCATACGCACAATGCAAGATACAGCCCTGACCCCTACAAAAAAGGATCAAAGAACACCTAAAACTCCAGCACAAATCTGTGCGAAGTGTATTTTACAGCCACAAAGAATCGCTCAAGTCTTACTAGTTAGCCAACTGCAGACGACTGACTATAATCAGCAGTCAGGTGAGCGTGAACGCGGTCGGAATCTAGACGCTACCGATGATTGCCGATACGATGATGCACTGAACTGTTCAAACCGTTTCTCGCGACGATAGCGCAACGTAACACTACCGAGATAGTGTATTGCGCGAGACATGTTCTGAGGCTGGGATAAGCGATATTCTGCATCAGGGGTATTCTACCCACACAATTTTGGTATTTTTTTGTCTTTTTTGTATTATTTTTGTATCATTTGTATTTATTTTTGTGTCATTTATATATCATTTTGGTGTCATGCTTAATTTGATACCATTTCTGTGTCATTGAGACCATAAGGTCTAGTAAGCAATTTGGAGGCTTATTTGTGCGTTTTTGAAACTCTTGTGGAAAAAAAATTCTGACTGTAGACATTTCTCCCCTACATCTTAAACGAATTTTATTTGACTTAGGATGCAAAAATGTCCAAATCTATACTCCACAAATTAACTGTAAAACCCAGGAAATAACTGATATGGCAACTGTTATTATACCTTCGTAAACAGGATTCAGATGAGCCTTTTTTAAATCTCACAGAGCAAAAATCTTCCCCGTCCTAATCCTAATTAATAACCTGGCAGCCAAATGGAAATCAAATTTTCCGCCACAATCACCATAAATTAATTAGAATTTTTTTCTTCAAAGCCTAACTGACAAGCGAAATACACGGTAGCCGCCTGCATTTTTGATGATAAAACTCTACAAACAGTCTTAAG
Organism: Sabethes cyaneus; assembly: GCF_943734655.1. Classification (NCBI taxonomy): domain Eukaryota; kingdom Metazoa; phylum Arthropoda; class Insecta; order Diptera; family Culicidae; genus Sabethes; species Sabethes cyaneus. The sequence continues at coordinate 126,909,243 of NC_071353.1, read as the reverse complement.
CAACTCCTTGCCTGCCCTGCAGCAGTAGTTCTGATTCTCGACAGAACAATTAATCAAATTGTCCCCATCAAAAGCCAAAAGCACCGTAGCGTACGTACGGACGACTAACGAAGTTGTAGTCCCAAAATCCCGGAAATGCCATTAACCTTCGCGAAGATCACCATTATTTGTTTTTTTTTTCGCTCGCCCTCCTGCCTTGTCACCCAGCTTGCTTGGGTCGATTCGGTTTTCGGTACGTACCTACATAATAAGTCATACAAACACTTTGCCCCGCGTCCCGGCAGAACCCGGCGACCTGCATTGGGGGAATACTTCCTAATGTGGTCCGTACTATATGGGAGTAGCTTTCTTCGAGGACGTACAACATATAATTGATTCAACACAAACATTTACGCTTCGGGGTCCGCCGAATAAATCATCTCAATTACCTTGTCGGTCGGCGTCGGTTCGGTTTTGTTCCGATCGTCGTGGTCACATATAAAGAGTGTTAGTATAAGTAAAGAACAAAATGGGAAACGGTGCCAAGTAAATAAATGTCACCGTCAGACAGTTTCCTCCCCACAGTCACAAAGTTCTGCCGCAGTTCAAAGTGCAGAGAAATTAGACAGAAGTGAGGTTAAGACGTTGGAAATTAATCTTTATTAATTGAGAGTCCTGCCAACCAATCTCTGTAGGATGGAAACGAAGCGGATAATTGGATTGGCAGGACAAGTTTTGAATTTGAAAAACAGTGAAATTCAATTTGCCAAAATCAACGAAGCAGTTCGATAGACTGCAACGAGTGACATTTATTATTCGTTGACCTTTCTTCACTTTTCAGTTCCCATCAGCTTCCTTGGTGTAACTTCCCGTATCTATTTCAACCGACAGACTTGCTTCGAAATTAAATCGCCTGTGTCAAAAGCTGCCATTGTTATGGAAAGTTTACACGCTTCGATGATGGATTCGGTAAGTGAGAAACGGGATTTAATCCTTTCGTGCGGAACAACGGAACCCCGTTCAATCCTATCCTGCGGATAAACATCCTAGAGAATGGAAAAAAATTAACGCCTCTGTAATATAATTGAAAACTTTAAACTGTACCTACCAAAGCACCGGAAATCGGATTACAACCCGATGACAAGACACGGCGTCACTCGGCGCGGCGAGCCGAATCCTGTGTTTGTTTTCATTCACGATTCTGCTGTGAAACCTTCGGTCTGGGATGCACCGTTGGTCCGCGTCGTCGGTCACGTGGCAGCCCACATTGTTTGTTTGCATAATTTAAAGGCTCGCGGCCGCGCTTTTAGCCATGGATATCAATCATTGGCGAAATGAAGACGATGGCGCCACGCGCCGCCCGTCATTCAACCGACGGCGATTGCCTCAGCAGCGAGGAAAGGGTTGTGGAAGAGCGATTGACTGACTTCGTTCAAACAATCGCTCAAGCAGTAGATTAAATTTGCGCTGTAAATTTCGATAATGACCCGTGATTGCAGTGTTTTAAAATCAGGTCGGGTACTGGGTACTATGCATTTAAACGTGAAAGAGAAACGTCAGGCTCGTTGGAAGGAAATCCAAACCATAAAGCGAATCCAGCTCCTTACGAATCATAATGGCGGACGGCACAATCCATGTTCATAATATTTAAACAGCATTTTTAATATCTCCATACATGGACTGTAGGGAAAAGCGTCATTATTGCATAGGAATGGCGCTTGTGCCAAATGACTTTACCATTATTAGGGGGATTAGGGGCATAATGAGCACCCTAACTTGTTGAGTGATTTAAGCACCCAAAATGACAGAATTTTTAAAGTGTCGTCATTGCAAAACATACATTCACTATCGATAATTAAAGGCATACTGTTAACACATTGAAAAATAATTGATATGATGACGAAAATTGCAATTTAAACTTATGTTTCAAAAACTAAAAATCGGTCAGTGTGTGGGGCACAATGAGCACCCCCTGGGGCATAATGAGCACCCTTATAAACACATGCTTGAAGGGTGTATATAAGAACAACAATCACACACACATACACACACACTCACACACATGCATATACACATACATAAACACATACATACACATATACACATATACACATACACATACACACCCATACATACACAAACATAAAACGTGTCAAAACGCCGATAAAACTGTTGACCGCAAGCCGCTTAAAGGCAATTAATCCGCGGAGGTTGCCTCTGGAGCACACAAGGAAAGTTTCGGATGACGCTTAAGCTAGCTGTGTTTTAGTGTTGAAGACATATGCTTTTCCGTTTCCCTCTACCTGCTGGTATACGAGGGTTCTGATTTCACGGGTAGTAATACCGTAGCATTAAACCTCCATATACAAAATATGGACCACCAGCTCTTGTCCAGTAGCGGGACCGGAAACAGTTTTGAAGGAATCAATTTGGTCCACCTCCTGCCCAGAGATTGCCCTTTCGTTTGGCCTCACATACCGAGCTAACGTCTGCCGCAGAATGCTGTGGTACTTGACGACTTGTTTTGTGAGTATTCCGTCTCGCCTTAGAGTGGTCAAGGCCACTTGCAAGGCCTTTTTTGACCAATTATGTCTTCCGGATTCTCTTGGCATATTCATACCATCACTGTAAACAAGCATTGACGCGATAAACAAAGAAACTGACAGGTTAGTTAATGTGACATAGTGCTCGTTTCACCTCACCTAAGGGTGCCCATTTCGCCCCCAGTCAAGTAGTTAAAGTAAAAATGGGTTTTACACTATTTATAGTATAAAATCAAAACTTCAATGATGGTGAAATTTGAGATACAATGTATACATCATGTTGCAGTGTGCACTTTATAGTTTAAGATATTTAAATGATCGTAAAACCTTATTTGGTAGTGCACCAAAATTATAATTTTTTCAGCGTCTGAGAACCAAGTTGAGTTTTTTAATATAACTCCGTGTTTTAAAAGTAGAGATCACTCATTTTTTGATAAATAGATACTGTAGTACCTACAGCAGTGTTCCGCATGCCATATGATGTTACAAAATGCGTACTTTCGTAGAAAAGAGGGGTGCCCATTTCGCCCCGTGTGCTCATTATGCCCCTAATCCCCCTACTCAAACTAAAATTGTACCATGCACAGAGTTAGGCGCGCTTAGGATAAACAAAAACTCAAGATGTAACCCGAAAGTCCGGAAAATTTAATTTTTTCATCCGTTAATTATGCGATAAGTAAAATAATTGTGCAAATATTAATTCAGTCTTAAGTCCACTTTAAAGATGCGATTTCAAGACGATCTTCAACTCTAATGTTTGGACCAATTCTTACTACAGTTTCATGTATTATGTAAAATTTGATTTTAAACCCGATCTCACGTCAAATTTTAGGTTAACTTTCAAGTCTAAATTTCATGTCCAGTGTAAGTCCAATTTCAAATACAGTTTTGCATTTTGTTGTCGCTCAAGTTTCACTTCAAGTTCAATTTGAGTCTAATTTCGAGCCCAAATTGTAATCCAGTTTCTAGCCCAATTTCCAGTTCAAATTAAAGTCAATATTCATGCTCAAATTAAGACCAATCGCAAATCTAGTCTAAAAATTAAATAAAATTTTATATTTTCTATTTACTTGTACCTATATAGTACTCAGGGATGGAAAAAATCTTTTCTAGCGATTAAGATAATAGGAACGATCAGATTCAGATTCATTGACAACACTACTTGTAAGCGACAAACACTTCGTCGCGCTCTGTACAGATTATGATAAACCTCATGTCAGATCATGTTCATTACATGATTGCGCTGAGAAATATAACAAATACAGACGATTGATTGTGTGCAGCGTATGAATCTTAATACAAACAACATGAGTAATCTTTTTTCTCGCAGCTAGGTAAGATGTAACAATGTTATCGACTGCTGAGACTGGTTAGAGAACAAAATATTGTGATCACTACTCCAAAAATTCACTATTCGTCATGGGCTGTACGGATCGCGATTTCGCACATAACTCGCAGATTTGATCAAAGTCACTAATTTTCCACCAATTCGCGATTATGAAACGTAAACTCTATTTTGGAAAGGAAGGAATGTATGACGCGAAGAATGATTAATGGAGTGAACTGGAAAATTTCGATATAGATCAAAAAGATATCAGGGTAGTGCAATGCCAGGCTGACATGAGACTACCTGATACAACGGGTGCCGGTAGTTTAGTCAGTAAAACAGTCGAGCGCCAATCGAAAGACCGTTGGTACGAATCCCTCCTGGCATTGCACTACCCCGATATCTTTTTGGTATATATCGAAATTTTCCAGTTCCCCTCTCCCAACTCTGTGGGGTACTCTTACCACTGCATCCAATATTTTGAACTATTGTGGTATACCCCGTTTTATTATTTTACTATACGCTTCAAGCTTACCTATCACCTACTGAGAAAGTGACAGGCTAGTAGCTGGAGCAAGACATGTGCCAATTAGGGATGACTAGGTTTATGAACCTAGTACCCTGATCGGCGACGCCAACCAGGTCTCCCCTTTTTGAGATATTTCAGTCTGCGCACTACTTGTGCTCCACGATTGCAGAGCAAGTGTTCCGCGGTTAAATATCATCTTGTTCGAAACCGAGATTCCGAAGATGATATTTATTTGGACAATGTCCTGTCGCAAGACAGGTAAGCTTGCCGAGATCTCTCTTATTGAGACTCAGCGACTTTTGAGTAACTCTCATCCTCGACGTTTTATATTTTCAGATTGTTTGAGCGATTGTACAGCCATTCCACTGGCCATAACTGTTCGGCTCTTCTTTTGTTTCAGTCCACGTTCCAGCACAAAGTCAGGCAGTGTGAATCTCGACCCGTGAGTAGAGAGTTGAAGCCACATCTTCGTTTGTAGATTCACAATGAATCGGCGTGCTGAGGATAGACGAGGATCAGGACTGAACCTTGGCTAGCGCATCGTTCAAGTCCTGTTCCTCCCTTACTCTCCTCTCCACCGCATTCTTTTCTTTGCTTTACGGCAGAGAGAGCTTGCACGGTAAGAAATCGTCCACTGCATTAGTGACCGGCTTGATGCAGCAAGGGCAAATTGCTGTGGAGGGTGCCCTGGTACTCCACAGGCTCCGTTGCGGCGAGAGAATTTATAGAACCCCCTCCACCATTCATCCCTCGGCACGGATCGCGTCACACCTTGGATTAGGGGTTTATCCATTTGAGTTTTTACATAATAGCCATGGATAACAGCTATTAAAACCATCCTCCTTTAGGGGCTTTGGACCCTCTGCTTTGGTTCTTAGCAGTCTTACCTCCTACAAGAACCCTCTTGCTGGCGAAGAGTTTACACTCAGCCTTCGCATAAGTGCCCCCGTTCTCTGTCCGCATACGACCCTAGTTTCCACCGGTTGTCCGATTTCCACTAAGGAACGTATCCCGGATGGTACCACAAGGAGGTAGTAGAGATAGGAGTTGCTGAATAAGAGGCTGTAGAACTTCATGATAGTTCTGGAACGCATTATTCAACCATTTACCATACAAATTTTCCAGTTCACTTAATTAATCGTTCTTCGCGTCAAACATTCCTTCCTTCCTAAAAGTTAATATCCAATTTCAAATCCGGTTTCAAGCTCAATTCAAGGGGGCTCTGTAGCCGCAAGGTTACCGAGTCTGCTTTGACAAGCGATTGGTCATGGGTTCGAATCTTGGTAGAATCAGGCCATTCGATGTCAAAGTGACTTTAGCATGGGTGTTACGATACCGCATATATGGCAACACTGCCAACATCGCTTATGACGTTTATGTTGGTTAGAGGGTAAAAGAGGAGCGAAGATAAATAAAAAACGCCATCGCAAAAGTGTTCTGAAAAACAAATAGAAAGTGTTTCAAAGCTAATTCTTAATAATATCGACTATTTACCATTTTCAACGTGCGAAATAGCACCGGGTTCGCGAAACAGCGCCTGATAAGTGGTAGAAGTTAGTGTTTTGAGTGGTAAGGAAGAAGTTATGCAGTGAAATTAATGTATACCAAAATGTAAATAATACCTGTTTATACTTACCTGCAGATACAGCAACCGTCGAAATACTAGTAGCCTGGGATACTTACCTGTAAAGAATAATCAACGTAACCAACCGTAAATCCGTTGTAAGTAGTTTAAAACAAATAAAACAAAAGTGTAAAAAAAGTATACTTACCTGGTTCAATCCGTTCATAGTATCTACAACCGCGAAAGATAAAGTAGGGTAGCACACCCTAAGTTGACCTTAGGCAGAAACGTACTTACCAAACCGTAAGTTGTAATAAATTGTAACGTGAAATAAAATAAAGAAATTAGAATATTAATAGGTATACTGCGATCGGCGTTGTATAGGAAGAAGGTGTAAAGGATAGACAGTAAAACCACTTCTTGTAAGTCGAATGTATATTTTCCATAATTAATCTAACGCAAATATAATATTCTAGTTTGAGCATTACCGAAAAATAATCGGTTGCTACAAAAACTGGTTCATATCCGAACAATGGGTTTATTCTCAGGTCCCTCATCACACTTCCTTCATGCTGAATTCTATATTATCCCGATAAGGCCTATTGACAGTGCAAAAATGACCCTTTTGGTAAAATGCACTGGTTAGCTGCGCCAGGAATGGCTATAATTGGGGACAGCGCTGTCATGTGGAACGAGGTAGGTAAAGTAGAGAAAGCATTAAAGGAAGGGTACTTCATTACACACAAGCACGCATAAAATTCAATTAGCATAACGGTCACTCAATAGCCATTATAGCAAAAATAAATGCAATGCGGGATACAGCAAACACCCGGGTGATATCACAATAGATCAACGATGCTGGTCGCAGTGATGAGTCCATACAGGAAAAAAAAAACTCAATTCAAATCCAGCTCAACTTTTGATTTACAAATTTTTACATTTGGCTTTAAACTTTTGACTCTGGACATTTTACCAAAATTGTCAATTGTCAATTTTGCACAATTGTCAATTAACTTTTAACTGTTGATCTTTGAGTTTTGATTTTGGATTTTTGATTTTTGACTTTTGACTTTTAGCTTTTGACTCGTGACTTTTGATTTTTGACTTTTGATATCCGAAATTTGACTTTTAACTTTTAATTTTTGGCTTAACTTTTGATTTTTCACTTTTCACTTTTAGCTCTTGATTTTTAACGTTTGAGTTAAATTTTGACTTGTCTATTTATTGTTGATTTTTAGCTATGAAACTTTGGCGCTAGCCGTGGAATTTTAATTTTGAGTTTTGATTTTTGACTGTTGACTGTTGACTGTTGATTGTTAACTGTTGACTGTTGACTGTTGACTGTTGACTGTTGACTGTTGACTGTTGACTGTTGACTGTTGACTGTTGACTGTTGACTGTTGACTGTTGACTGTTGACTGTTGACTGTTGACTGTTGACTGTAGGCTGTTGACTTTTGACTTTTGACTTTTTACTTTTGACTTTTGACTTTTGACTTTTGACTTTTGACTTTTGACTTTTGACTTTTGACTTTTGACTTTTGACTTTTGACTTTTGACTTTTGACTTTTGACTTTTGACTTTTGACTTTTGACTTTTGACTTTTGACTTTTGACTTTTGACTTTTGACTTTTGACTTTTGACTTTTGACTTTTGACTTTTGACTTTTGACTGTTGACTGTTGACTGTTGACTGTTGACTGTTGACTGTTGACTGTTGACTGTTGACTGTTGACTGTTGACTGTTGACTGTTGACTGTTGACTGTTGACTGTTGACTGTTGATTGTTAACTGTTGACTGTTGACTGTTGACTGTTGACTGTTGACTGTTGACTGTTGACTGTTGACTGTTGACTGTTGACTGTTGACTGTTGACTGTTGACTGTTGACTGTTGACTGTTGACTGTTGACTGTTGACTGTTGACTGTTGACTGTTGACTGTTGACTGTTGACTGTTGACTGTTGACTGTTGACTGTTGACTGTTGACTGTTGACTGTTGACTGTTGACTGTTGACTGTTGACTGTTGACTGTTGACTTTTGACTGTTGACTGTTGACTGTTGACTGTTGACTGTTGACTGTTGACTGTTGACTGTTGACTGTTGACTGTTGACTGTTGACTTTTGACTTTTGACTTTTGACTTTTGACTTTTGAGTTTTGACTTTTGATTTTTGACTTTTGACTTTTGACTTTTGACTTTCGACTTTTAACTTTTGACTTTTGACTTTTGACTTTTGACTTTCGAATTTCGACTTTCGACTTTTGATTTTTGACTTTCGACTTTTGACATTTGATTTTTGACTTTTGATTTTTGACTTTTAACATTAGACTTTTGAATTTTGAATTTTAACCTTTGACTTTTAACTTTTCACTTTTAACTTGTGATGTGTGACTTTTGACTATTGATTTTTTACTTTTGACTTTTGACTTTTGACCTTTGACTTTTGGCTTCTGACTTTTAACTGTTGACTTTCGACTCTAGGTTTTTGACTTTTGACCCTGGACTTTAAACTTTTGATTTTTTCCTTTTAACTTTTAACCATTGATTTTAGTCTTTTATTTTTAACTTTAAGCTTTTGATTTTTGACGTTTGGGTTAAATTTTGATTTGTCTTCTTTTATTGATTTTTAGCTTTCAAGCTTCGGCTTTGACTGGAATTTTAATTTTTGACTTTTGATTGTGGCTTTCGACGTTTGACTCTTTGATTTTTAACTTCTGTTTCTTGGACTTCTAAATTTTGTCTTTTAAATTTTGATATTAATATAAGATTAAACTTTGATTTTAAATTTGGTATTTAGCGTTCGTTATTTTTTAATTTTGACTTCTGAATTTTAACTTTTGACTTAGCTTCCAACAATTGACTACTAAATTTAAACTTTTTATTTTTATCCTCTAGCTTTTGACTTTTGGTTTTCGATTATTAACATTTTTACTTAAACCTTTCAACTAAACTCTGATTTTTGAGTTTTCGACTTTCGGTTTTTGATTTCAAATTCAATTTTAATTCTAATTTCAGTTTAATTTGAGTCCTTCATATTTTAAGTCCAATTCCATTCCAAGTCCTATTATATGTCTAATTTTTAGTCCAAAAATCAAGTCCAATTTCTAGTTTAATTTTAAATCAAATTTTAAACAAAACTGCAAGTCTACGATAGAATACTAATTCAAGCCCCATTTTAGTATAATGTCATTCATTTTGATGTTTATTTGAACACTTGAACTTAAGCCACTCAAAAGAGTGATAAAGCAAATTTAAATAAATATTTGTCTACAATTTTCTGAAATGAAATAAGCTTAGTAGTTTGAAACAAAATCGGAGTGCTTTTAGCAGGTTTCATGACAAATTTTTAGCTCTTATCAACCAGCAGTATTTGAATTGAAAACCTAGTGAACTCCATTATTAGTTATATATTAAATAACTTCGTCAAACCTCGTAAACAGAATTTATCGTACATTATCTCTAATGCCAACATATCATCAGAATAAGTTTCTCATCAATTCCCCGAATCCGTTACGATCTGTTCCGTCTAAAATGCTTGAAAGGAACCCTCGCAGCATCTTTCGCGTGATCTTTGTACTACTTTGTGCGCTCCTGGCGACAAGTCATTAATCGATGTCTTTTTTAGCCCTCCTGACACGAAACGAAAAGAATAGAAACGTGCAACCTGTGCATATGAATCTCATTACCGATCCGCGGGAAATCGCAAACCAAACCATACCGCACCGTACCATATGTATGAATAGGTAACAATTAAAATTGATGACTTTCCACTTCGACCTCAGAGCCTGAGTAAAAAATTTATCCACATCCAGTTATGATAATTTTTTAAACTATTCTACCACACCGCACAGCAGGTCCTGGCGGTTCAAAAGCAGCAGCAACAGAAGCACCAGCAGCACCATTGTACTGCGGAAAATATTCGTTAATATTCAAATGCACATCGCGTCACACCTTGCCAACTTTGCGGCTGGCATAATAAAGCATCCGAGCGGCAGGTTTTCCCACCGTATCGTATGTGCCTAGGTAGTCTCAAATGCAAGTGCGCAACTGGTTTTCCTCAAATCATGATCCGAATTGATGATCGTGATTCGTCATTCCTCGTCCGAATATGATTTGCATCAAAGTTTGTCTCGTCTAATCGTCTAAGCAAAAAGGCTCTGAAGAAGGGGTTTCGTTTTTTCCCATCGTCTTTCACCCCACGGCAAGCAAAAGACTTGGTGATGCAAAAAAAGGATTCACCACAGGTGACCCTGTCTCCTGCCAACGTACCGCACACCGGCGGGAGACGGGATTGCACTTTGCATAATGATCTACCGTTTCCCGTTTTTGATTGCGCCAGGATCGACGTATCATCCGTTTTGTGCCGGTGACTAATGAGTTTGGTATTAATTTTTATTGCTGTCAATATTTATTTTCCGCAAGGTGGGAAAGGACACGTCACATGCGTGAGAAGTTTTCCGGACGTGCATTCCCGTGCATCAATGGTTCACTGTCTGCTGCTGCTGCTGGTCGGGATCGGGGATTTTGCAAGCGTATAAATAATTCCAATAAATTATAGTAAGCGTCAGGATACTGTAATCATTAAAAATGATTGCCTTAGTTTTACGATTATTGCCACCGGTGCACCGAACCCGCCGTGTCGCCGCGCCACCGGTCGGCGGTGGTTCCGGAACGGAAACGGGACGCTGATATCCTTCGCATTGTTTGCTCGCTTTTATTTCCGGCTGCAACTGGCGGCTGCTCCACAATCGTGGCAAAAATTTGCTACGTGAAATGGGTTTCCAAGTAAGTTGGGCTGAGTTTGCAAAATCGGAGCGGTTCAATGGGGAACGACAAAGAGAGGGGGAGGGTATTACAGAAGTATTTCAAGCAGCGAGGACCATAAAAGTGGCCATAAAGAGCACTTACACAACAAGCTCACAAAGAAAAAGACACCTTGGATGGCACCGGTTCGGTGTTCCGCTGGGTGCGATATTAATAATGGCAGTACACTTTTAATTCGAACTGCTGGATTTGAGAAGGTTTTCGGCCGATCGGGTGTTGGGTGGAAACGTTAAAATTTTATAGCATATTTTCATGCAAAATGCTCGCATAGGTAATTGCCAATAAAAACAAATCGGACAGGTTGTGTAGAGAATTTCTCAATCGGACCGTTGAACTAAGATAACTTGAATCGTCTCAAAATTAATTGATTTTGACTAAGTCTTTTCTATTTTATTGAGTAAATGGACAAACTTTAACATTAAAAACAGTCAAATTCGAGAAATGAAAATATTTAAATGCTATAAAATGTTCCTAGTAAGTAGATCCAATTAAAACAGTGAAATTGGGTCACGAATAATCCAAACGTCAATCCAAAACACACTCAGATCTACTAAGGATCTATGAGCTTCCGAGCTGTAAATATACTCGTCAGCGATATTTCACAAATGATACGAATTTGATCCACCATATACCAATTCGATCCAACCCGAAAAGCCCGACGGGTAAGTGTGAGAAAAGAACTAGCTTGCTCTTGCATTTGACGATGGTAACAGGACAGAACAGACAGACAGAAGTCCGCCCAGTTAGCTCCCGGGTACGACGCTGGCCTAACAAGACAGTCGTCGTATATTCGAATCTCGACTGGGCGGTGCAGCTACAGAGTTGAAAGGATCTTTGCACTAGCCCCGTCATTTTCTTCTACTCTAACAACCGGCTGCAAAGTCTGCCGATAAAGAAGGGTCAAGTTCTGAAGGACGTTTATACCCATGGCTTTGCTTTCAACAGGACAGAAGCAGAAATAGAAACCATTTCGTCCACCGAGTGATCGTTGATATATACTCTCTCACCCAACGACGGCAAAAGTTATCTGGAGTTTGCTCCACCAGGTTCCAACTACTCCGCAGGACGTTTCAAGAATCTTTAGGGAACTACTCCAGCTCTCGTAACTCGTTGGAACTCAATAACAGGAAGTGATAGGGCGTTGGTTGGTTGGTTGGTAAACGGCTAGATAATGCGGAATATAGACCCCATAGTGGTCGTTAGCCTCTTATCCAGCAACTCCGATCCCGACCTCCTCGTGGTACCAGCCGGAATACGAGCAACCTTAGCGGAGATCGGGTAACCAACCCCGGTGGAAACTAAGGTCGTATACTAACCGGGAAGGAGGTAGTGAGTCTCGGCACTATAAGATGGCAGCCCCATCACGAGACTCGGTTGTGTTGCCCCAGTACGGCTACACACCTAAACAACACAAACTAACAACATTCAAGCATTTTCGGAGCGGAATATTCGGCATCGACCTAGGCGACGAAATAAGGACGACGAATGGAGACTCGGGACTTGGAACTGCAGATCGCTAAATTTCGCAGGTTGCGAGCGGGTGCTGATTGAACAGCTGGAACCCCGCAAACTCGGCATCGTAGCTCTGCAGGAAATCTGTCGCAAAGGAGAGAAGGTATGGAAGATACGTGGCGGAAAGGCCCAGTTTTACCAGAGCGGTGGCGCTACCAACGAACTGGGAACGGGCTTTGTAGTGCTGGGCGGAATGCAGGATCGCGTGATAGATTGGAAGGCGATCAACGAGAGAATGTGTGTATTGAGGATAAAGGGCCGTTTCTTCAATTATAGCATCATTAACGTGCACTGCCCGCACGAAGGTAGACCCGACGATGAGAAAGAAGCGTTCTACGCGAGGCTGGAGGCTACGTACGACAGCTGCTCGTCACGGGACATCAAGATCGTCATCGGGGATATGAACGCCCAGGTCGGTAGGGAAGAAATGTATAGACCGGTGATAGGACCCCATAGCCTGCACACCGACACAAACGATAACGGCCAACGATGTATAAACTTCGCAGCTTCCCGAGGCCTGGTGATCCGAAGTACCTTTTTCCCGCGCAAGGATATCCACAAAGCCACCTGGAGATCACCTGACCAACGTACAATGAACCAAATTGACCACGTTCTCATAGAGGGCCGGTTCTTCTCTAACATCACGAACGTACGCTCCCGTCGGGGTGCGGATATTGATTCTGACCATTACCTAGTAGCAGTACATGTGCGCTCAAAGCTGTCCACCGTATACCGGACACGTCAAAGCCGCCCTCCTCGGCTGAACATCAGGCAGCTAGATAACCCACAAGCTGCCGAGAACTACGCGCGAGTACTGAATGAGGCACTGCCTTCTTCCGAGGAGTTAGGTGCTTCAAACCTCGAAGACGGTTGGGGCAGAATACGCTCGGCCATCGGAGAGGCCGCTACCGCGGCACTAGGTATTGAGCCTCGGAGTACACAAAATGATTGGTTTGATGGGGAATGCCAACAAGCGGTGGAGGAGAAAAAAAACGCTTGGAAAAATTATCTAAGTATTGCCACTAGAGAGAACCTGGTCAAGTACCGACGAGCTAGGAACCAGTTGACCACGATCCTGAGGAGAAAAAAGCGCCAAAAGGAGGACAGAGATCGTGAAGAATTAGAACAACTATTCCAAGCTAATGACACGCGCAAGTTTTATGAGAAGGTGAACCAAACTCGGAAGGGCTACACACCGAAACCTGACATGTGTAGGGACGAGGGAGGGAATCTAATTACAAACGAGCGCGAGGTGGTCGACAGGTGGAAGCAGTTCTTCGATGAACACCTCAATGGCGAAGTCGCAGAAGGAGGCGGAACGGAAATTAACCTAGGAGCGCCCATGGAAGATAGTGATGTCCTAGCACCTGATCTCCAAGAAGTCAAACGAGAAATCAGGTTGCTGAAGACCAATAAAGCCGCTGGGAAGGACCGCCTACCGGCAGAACTTTATAAACATGGCGGGGAAACGCTAGCAAAGGCTCTACACTGGGTTATTTCGAGGATTTGGGAGGAGGAAAAGCTACCGGAGGAATGGATGGAAGGAGTGGTTTGTCCCATCTACAAAAAGGGTGATCGGCTAGACTGCTGCAACTATCGTGGTATTACGTTGGTAAACGCCGCCTACAAGGTACTCTCCCAGATCCTGTTACGCCGGCTGTCACCGATAGCACAAGGTTTCGTAGGGAATTATCAGGCGGGTTTCATGGGGGCTCGCGCAACTACGGACCAAATGTTTACTATCCGACAGATCTTGCAGAAATGTCGGGAGTACAACGTGCCCACGCATCACATCTTTATCGATTTCAAAGCAGCATACGATACAGTCGATCGAGACAAGCTATGGCAGATAATGCACGAATACGGTTTTCCGGACAAACTGACGCGACTGATCAGAGCTACATTGGATCGAGTGATGTGTTTCGTACGCATCTCTGGGACACTCTCGAGTCCCTTCGAGACGCGACGAGGGTTGAGACAAGGTGACGGTCTATCCTGCATGCTGTTCAACATCGCTCTTGAGGGGGTGATCCGACGAGCGGGCATTGAAACGAGAGGCACGATTTTTACCAAGAGTAGCCAACTTCTAGGCTTTGCAGATGACTTCGATATCATAGCCAGGAACTTTGCGACGGCGGAGGCAATCTACGCCAGACTGAAAGCGGAGTCTAGGAGAATTGGGCTAAAAATAAATGCGTCGAAGACCAAATACATGAAAGGAAGAGGCTCAAAGGAAACAAATGCGCGCCTCCCACGGACGGTAACCGTTGACGGCGACGAACTAGAAGTGGTAGAAGAGTTCGTGTATTTGGGATCGCTGGTGACCGCGGACAACAACACTAGTAAGGAGATCCAGCGGCGCATCCAAGCGGGAAATCGGGCCTACTTTGCCCTTCGTAAAACGCTACGATCCGGAAGCATACGCCGCCGCACGAAGCTAACAATGTACAAAACCATTATTAGACCGGTAGTTCTTTATGGACTTGAAGCCGTGACGCTGCTTACGGAGGACATACGCGCCCTTGCCGTGTTTGAGCGGAAAGTGCTGCGGACGATATTTGGCGGAGTACAAACTGAAAGCGGAGAGTGGCGGAGGCGTATGAATCACGAGCTACAGGCACTGCTTGGGGAGATTCCCATCGTACATCTAGCGAAAGTTAGCAGGCTACGGTGGGCCGGACACGTCGTAAGGATGCCGGACGACAGTGCGACGAAAACGGTCCTCTTCAACAACCCCACCGGCACCAGGAACAGGGGGGCCCAACGTGCACGATGGCTCGACCAGGTCGAAAGCGATTTGCGACTTCTGAGACGACTAGGAAATTGGCGACGAGTGGCCCAAGACCGAGTTGAATGGAGACGAGTGCTTGAAACAGCACGAGCCACCCCGGCTCTATGCTGCTGAAGAAGAAGAAGAAGAAGAAGAAGAAGAAGAAGATAGGGCGTTAATGATTAATGGTCGGCTGTATCTAAAAGAACGAAGGTTAGCGGTCGGGAATTCACCATACTTTCAGCTTCTACAAGCACTGTAGCGAACGACTGGTCATCGACCTTTCGCACTACTGGAAACACTTACGATACTTTCACTGCGCGAACCACTTTTTCCCAGCAGCCTCCCATGTGAAGGGTGGCAGCGAAGTTTAATCTTCACTGCGTGTGGTCGTTTGCACGCCTCCATAGATAGATCAGCTACTATCTCTAAATTGTTTGCCGTAAACAGACAGACCTATCGTTTCGCAATAACTCATCATATTTTCACCAAGCAGGAGTCGAAGAGATCTACGGACCGATGGATGTGAGCTTTTTAATAGAGCTACCGGCGTTGCTTTGTAAACAATGTCATCACATGCTGCGTTTCCTGGGCAGACGTACTTCAATTCGCAGCTGAAAAATCTATGTCGTAGCTCGTTCGCGGAAAATCTATGTCGTAGCTCGTTCGCGACGGTTTCGTAGTTTGCATGGCGGCATTTTCGGTGATAATAGTCCAGTAACAGTTCCGTAATTCGATGTTTTCTTGGTAAGATGATGGGAAACTTCTCAGGATCTCCGCCTCTACGGCTCGAGTTGCTTCTCGTAACACTCCATGGTCGTCCACGAATGAAGATGGTTTCACCAGTTTACTTGACTTAGGAACCTTGACCGCTTCCCACTAGTTTGTCCTGCTTCGCAATACTTTTTCAAGACGACTTTTAGGAACGCCTCAGTTTCCGCAGTCATCCACAGTGTTTGTTCGGTATATCTTCACAACCCGATGAACAACCCGACAGTATCCGTGCATCCGCTCAAAGAACGTAGTCTATCGATGAAACGATGAACATACGCTGTAACACGCAGAAGTCGCTTGAATTTCGAAAATCTGTCAGCGTCGATCACTGATTGTCTGACCAGATGGCTGTACAAGTGCGCTTCCCGCAATTCCTTGTCACTTTCGTCGGTATCTACTTCCGGAATCGTTATTGATACTGCCTCTGTTTATATTTCAATCGCTGCGATGCTGCGGTGCTGCGATCGACTAGTTGCCTCGTCAACTACGTTGACTTCCGTCGCGATCCACTGCCATTCGTCGACAGCACAGAACTTCGTTAATTTTGAAGAGTACGAACTACTAATATCTTCGAACGTCTGATTTTATCCAGAAACAGACAGTTGATGAGTCACTCCAGCAATTTTCCGCATCTTCAACGAATGAGTCTCCTTAATAGTCTTCGGCAATCGACCTCCCAGCAATGCTGCAATCAATTCCATTCGTGGTATCGTTAATTCGTGCAACGGTCCCACCTTCGTATTTGTAGGGGCGAAAACAACAGTGATCTTTCCGTTGTCCACGATAGGGAAGTATCCAACCGCTGCGTAGGTTTGCAGGCTTTATTACTGTTCAAATTGTAGCTTGGAAAGCAACATCAAAGAATATGCAGATTTTTTATCTGCATGAGTCCGCAATCCACTCCATCCAAATCTAACGCATCGCGATATCCATTAGAACTCTGCTATCTCGTTCCATAAGGGTTTTAACATGGATAACAAACGATCCCACCAATCACACAGGTCGAAAATACTCATGACGAGGGATGGAAAAAATTCGATTCTAGCAATCAAGAACATAGGAGCGATTAGTAATCCTTTTTCTCGCAGCTAGGTGAATTGTAACACTGTGATCGACGGCTGGAAACCTGTGATTGTGATTAAACCTAAAGATTACCTTTTTGTCCGGAACGGTACAAATCAAATCGTGTGGTGATAACTCGTAAGTATGGTCAAAATATCCGATTTTCTATCTCTGCTCATGACGAGTCGAAACATCCCTCGCTTTATAGGAATCGTAAGAGCGTTCATAAGGTTTTGCATTTTCTCAGAAAACTGCAGTGAAAACATGAGGATGTCCTCGTCTTGTTGCCAAGCCATTCCTAGTACTAGTTCGAATGCGGTTTCCTTGTCCGGTAGCCTGACCTTTGATTGTTTTAAGTTCGCCTCGACCAAGCTGTCCAACACGGGTCGATCGCTGAACAATTCATGCATTGCGGATACGGAACCCCGCTCGCCTGTGTATCTCGGTTACTTCTTTGGCTCAAACGCTTCTTCCGCAGTATCGAAACTGTCTAAATAATCATTCTCGAAGTGCTTCTTTATTACTGAGTCTGTCCGCTATCCACTGAGAGGATAGACCCAGTAGATAGGACAAAACAGAAATATGTGTCGGACAACACGGACTCACGGACAAGATAGACTAAGGAATAGACACAGGAGAATGAACTCGGAATAAATTCAGAACAGGGGAAGAAATAAAGATATGACAGAATAAGAAATAGAAACTGGATAGAACTAGAAAAAGGGGCAAGTCAAAGGCAGAAATAGCCAGATTCAAAATAGGAACAGGGCAGCGACAGAAATAAAAACGGGACAAGAGTACAAAAGTAGAAATCGGAACAGAATAAAACTTAAAATAGGGACAAGGTATAACCAGTGAATAGGACAAGAATAGATGTCAGAAATAGGGACATAATATGAAAAGAAACTGGACTCAACCCTAAACACATTCAGAACAGACGTAGAAATAAAGGCAGGGCAGATCCAGAAATGGGTATGGGACTGAACCAGAAATAGGGACGGGACAAAATCGAAAGTAGAGATAGAAAAAACCAGAAAAAGCACAAGACAGCACAGAAATGAAGACCGAGCCAAACTGAAGCTGTTGAAGTGTTTCTAATTTTCTGGTTCAAATTTTGAGCAATAGGTACATGAAATAATTTCTACTATGAGCTCTGCTGCATCGAAGCTTGCCGGATTGCGGAAAGTTGCAATAACAACTGAGAATTATTAATCATATCCATGAATATAACGCAATTGAGATTGAAAATAACATTTATTTTTTAGCATTAGTTTTTTTAGCCAATAACGTCGCTATGTTTTGATAAACAAAACTTTAATTTTTATGTGTAAAAAATTCAAACACAGCCACCGATTTATTGTGTGAGATTTAACAGTGTAAACATTCTCCGCAGCTATAATTTGTTCCGATTTTGCATTCATAATGAGCGCAACTGTATTTTTCGCAAAATTAAACAATTACTCTCCCAGTCAGTGCAGCAGCGCAGCGCGTTGGCCCCGTCCGTCACCGTCGTCGGTCGGAGCTGAGCAGCTTAAGATGCAACTTGCAGGAGCGCGAGGATATCTTTCTTCTTTGGCGGAAAAGCACCCATAAAGCATTCCCGTCTCGTGCCCGTGCCCGTGCCGTCTGCCAGCTTGCCTGGGGCCTCGTGTGGCCTGGCACATACAATTTCCATAACATTTAATCGGTTTAATGAATTGTTAGTGCTTGCCTCCTCCTCCTTCGGAGTGGTGATCCTCCCGGGGCCATTCTGTATCCTCTTATAGGTCTTATTTCGATTTTCGCGACTTTACAACAGCGCCAGGGAGGTAATAAAACCGAACGATTTTAATTTTGTTATTATCCCTCGTTCCCGAGGAATGGTGTTTGTACGCTCCGCTGATGATGCGTGCGGGGCGCTTTTTTCGTCCTCGCGGTCGTCACTCAAAAGTGGCTATTTATTTAGCTGCTCGCAAGGATTTCCACTCCCAAGCTTGGCCTGGCCGCTTTGTACGGTGGCAAACATGAATATGTGAATGACGGAACCCGGCCGGAGCGGCGAATTTGATTGGTGGCAAGAATGTAGACAAAAATAACTACTTAAAGTATTTATTTAATGATTGTTTCGTTTTGGTTCCTTTTTATTTCGTTTCGTCTCCGGACTTGCTTTACCAATATGTGCGATTCTTTTTCCCCTTCTTGTTGTGTAAATTTGGATGCGGGACCGAGGCCGTCAGACGACGGATTGACGGATTGACTGGCGAGTTGCTATGTAGCAATACTGTTAAAAATATCGCGAAAATGTACAAATGTACAATTTTTCACGTATTAGTTAACTTCAATGAAAATATTAAGTTTGGATTTAGAGCACATCAAATAAACATTTTCAATTTTTTTTACGGTGCACATTGGAGGTACAATTTCTGAAGTTGAAAAGGGACCGGAAGCTACGAGAATTCCGCACAGTAAGTTGACCATATGGTGTGTATGTGTGTTCGTATGGGTTTAAGCGGAATTTAAAAGCAAGGATCTTCGAACCAACCACCGAATACCGTACGGGTGATTATTACCGCCGCAGAATAGGTATTTTAGCCTGTTGATTGCGGCTCAGCAAAGCGGTAATTGCACATGACATACGGATCGCGAGTCACACGTGAACACGTGCAGAAATAGGTTGCCGAACGGCCCGCAACTTGCCTAAAAGTTGGCCATTTACCAAATGGCACAAACAGTGCTACCTAATGTCTTAGAAATGATGTTAAATGCTTGTTAATTATAGTTTGGCATGAAGGTAATATGTCAATCGGAAAAAATACATTCGAATTTAGAAATAATGAATTTTGAAACAAGAAATAGTATAAATTAACATTATCTGTAAAGGTGACGCATCTTAAGAAGTTATTAATCACAAATATCACAAATTATTTGAATCATCAGCTTGGTGGCTCCAAATCATAGCAAGTTTCTCACATTTTCATCAGCGCTACTTTTCTATTTCAGATTTAGAAACGATAGGTAAAGTTAAACTAAAGAATCCAGAAAATTACGAAGTCTTTTCGGGTCATAATTTTTAAATCTCGCTCGTAAGTCAAAACACAATCATAAGGTTAAGTCTAAAAATCCTCAAAGTGGCAACTTACCAAACCACTATAAACTTTCAAGCAAATGACTCTTGACTTTTAATTTAGTGGCAAATATCTCGTTATCAATCCTGCGCCATACGAATTGTAGTGCTGGTGACTACTTCAAATCAAATCCTATCCAGCTCTACTTAGTCACTGTTTAGACGATCTGTTTCTTTGCCAGCTACCATATACTTTGTTCTATCAGTGCTGATGAAGAATTCCTATCTCGTTGCTTCCGATTTGAATGGTCTGAACTTTCTTCCACAGCTCTGCGGTTGATTCTGATGATATCAATGTCATCCGCAAGCATAGATGCCAGTTATAAATACATTTGTGAATGCTTAAATTTGGGACCCACCAATTATTTCAGTTCCTGTGAATTCTGGTACTACTAATTTTCCTAAACATTAAAGTACTTCCTTATCTATGTCTGTCTATGTCTGTATACCTGGCATCCATGTCCGCAAGCAGCATGCAGGACGTTATGATGGTTGTACCGTTTGCGTAGTTTGCACGTGCTCACCTGCTATTTCAACGCTTAATTTGGATCCGTTCAATGACGTTCGAATCAACGTAATCAGGTCCCTCGTGTTCAAGCATTATTTGTCACAGCTCATTTCAATTGACTAAATCATACGTCACCTTGAAATCCACGAACAGATGTCTGTTAGTTTTACTCTGGGTCGGGTGTGTGTTTTTTTGCTTACTACTTAGCATCACTAATCTCGTTCCTAGAACCAGTTAGGGGAGCAAGTTATAATTTGACCATGGAACAGTCTGCATTACGCACATCGAGCCAGTACCACTCTTACAAACTTGCCCTGGCAAGAAGCTGTATTGTTGGAAAATGCAGAATTCAGTATGAAGAAAGGATGTACATCGAGTAGCATTGTCGGACATGCTCCCCATAACTGTGGTATTGTAAAGAAATTCGGTATGGCCCAATAGCAGATTTCGCCAAAGCCTAGGTGTGAAAACTGGCCTAACGCCTAAGCGTAAGATGGAGTTATCATGGCCCCACCCCAAAATACGGGCTATGCTCCTTTTAGTATCATTGTCTCTATGTCACGACGCAATTTATTAATCAACTCGATCGAATCCGAACCAGACAGAACCTCGTCCATGTTGGAATCGTTCAGGATTACCTCGGCCGCTTCCTGAAAATTGCAACTCTCGACTCGCTCCAGCTGAATAAGCGATCTCACAACGAGAAACGGAGCCTGAATTTCCGACGCAGGGACGCAGCCATCCTAATCTAAATATCCTTAGTGGGACTGGGACTGGGACTTGGACTTGGACTTGGACTTGGACTTGGACTTGGACTTGGACTTGGACTTGGACTTGGACTTGGACTTGGACTTGGACTTGGACTTGGACTTGGACTTGGACTTGGACTTGGACTTGGACTTGGACTTGGACTTGGACTTGGACTTGGACTTGGACTTGGACTTGGACTTGGACTTGGACTTGGACTTGGACTTGGACTTGGACTTGGACTTGGACTTGGACTTGGACTTGGACTTGGACTTGGACTTGGACTTGGACTTGGACTTGGACTTGGACTTGGACTTGGACTTGGACTTGGACTTGGACGTGGAGTTGGACTTAAGGAAAAACAATTAACAACGAGACGAGACGATATCGTATACCTTCTTCGAGGAATGCCAACTCCAGAATATTCCATTCTTGCCGAAATTTGCTTTTATACAACGGATTTTTGTCTATGCTTGCTGCGTTGCATAACATTAACATAGCCGTAGATAATGCTCAACAACTCCAAGCGTCTCGACGCTTTCGCCAAAAGGTTCTCTGCTATCGAGTAAATATAACCTGGAATCGACGAAAATTTGCCAGTATATTTTAGATACATCCGTGGAGAAATCGTAAGTATGGTTTCGGAAACGTGGCTAAAGACCAAGAGGATCTTCTTCTTCCTTCACTGTGACCGAGCAATTGGTATTCGTCCATGAACGCTCGTACTGAGCCTTCAATAGGGTTGGGAACCTTCTGTAAAGGTCTTTCGTAAGAGTGACTCTGAACAATTCATTTGTTTCTGGTTCACGGTTCGTTCGTTCACTGAGTTGACAGCCCAATAAACTACGATTCACAAAACGGACTTCATCTTACCTTCGAGCACGCTCAAAGAACAGTAGCTCTTTTTCAACAGCTGTTCGTTTGAACGCTCTTTTCTGTAAACCAATTTATTGGACAACAAAACGGCATGTGAACCGATCGACTATCCCCAGTTTTCAGGTCTAAACATCGTGCCAATCTCTTTCCCAATATAGAAGAAATCATTTCACCGCCTGGACTCCGGAGCTTTCCAGCGGTTCACTGATTTTCTTAAGGGCAGCCAGACCACGAATCGTTCTTGTTTATTACGACGATAACGCAATCACCGCCATGGCTGGCACAGCGATTTTCTCTTGGTGGCAGAAGCGCTGCAAGTTTGCTTCCAATCCATTGGTCACAACTAGGTTGGCGCTGGAAAATCTCCGTTTCTAGTACGGGATAGCTACGATATGACCGATTATTCCTAATGGAGTACATGGTATATGAAGGTTAGTTGTGAAAGAAATGTCCAGCACTGATCAATATATCCACTCCGTGGATGGTTAAACGAAGCATCGGTCAACACAATTCCGGATGAAATATGTCAGGAATCTACTTCAACAATTTTTTGCAGGAAGGGTAGAAACAATGCGATTCTGGAATTCTTTATCTTTTGTCTCGTATTTGCGACAGACAAAACACTTTTAATGGAAGTGTTTATCATTGTCATGACCTCTTTTCCAAGTCAGACACTGCACTTATAAACATTATTACCTGATTAGACTTTGTAGACCAGGTTAGTGCACTGTACTGGTAGTGCAAATATTCTACGGTTTCGTTTTCGAATCCACATAGTCGACTGATATGGTGTTAGTTCGGACAATTACCGAGCTCTAACATTTACGGAGCACCCCCTTTCGATGAGGTATCTATGATCACTCTCTTCCACGCCAACTACAAGTACGTTTATTGGACAGATCGGTAAGCTCGGTTTCTTAACAACGGACTCTGACAGAGAACTGATCTACTATCCAGAGTCCACCAATGCTCGAACACGGTGGTTATGACCGCTTCCGCAGCTCGTCGACCATCGCTGTCGATCTGCTTATCGATCTGCGGACGAAACACACTTGAACAGGACGCATTTACAGGCTACGTCACTATTGTTGGTATTGGATTTACCTTGGCTGGCTTAGACGACACAATATTTTCCGTCTTAGGCTTCTCTCGCTCCTCGCTGAATGGTCGGGCACTTGAAATTCTGGTGGTGACGGGAATTAAAATCACACGAATAGGCCGCCGGTGTGACTGCTTCATGCATGCAGAGATACTGACGGTCCAGTTTTGGATGCAGGATTCTACCTTGGAGACTGCTGTAGTGGTGTCACACGGCTCCAAAACCACGCATCGTAGTCCAAAAGGTCAAAAAGTGGAACTATGGTAAGAGTCTTTTGCTTTTATTTTAGCAATACCTATAACGTCTTCTTAAAATTTGTTCGTTTGAATGCCCCCCACAATCTGAAAGTATCAAAAGATAATTATAGCTGTCTGTGATAAAAATTAAAATGAATATCTTTTTTGTGTTAGAAGATAAAGACATGCATTCTTCGACATAGTTGTAGGAAACATCAAAATTATCAACTTTACTGAGGAAATGAAATGTTTATCCCCATCGAGTGCAGAGTTATAGAGCTTTTTTTTTTGGAAGTTCCTTAAAAATTAGTTTTTCCTGCTTCACTTTCTTTAGTTGCATTTAACAAGAATGATATGATTGATGTTGGAGGATAAATATAAGTTGAGTTTTCAAGGACTGTCAGAGTTTAGCCGCCATGCCTTGGGGATGTTGAAAGCAATTTTCCATTATAAGTGCTATGCTATATTTCTCATTTTCTTATGAGTAGTAATGGTTTTTGCAGAAGACTGTAAATTTCTTGGATCCTTCCTTGAAAAGTTATTTAAATCGCGTTCAGGCCAGTCAATACAGATTACATCACTTTGTTTCCCCAAAAATTTTCGAATATTCTTCAAAATATTCATTCGTGGATATTTTATTATTGATCATTAAACAAAGTTTAACGCAGGATAATGCATTTCAAATAACTGTCTTTAATATCATTAATCCATAGAAACAGATGGTCGAAACAATAATTTTTCGACAGAAAACATCACTCAAAAATAAAATCAACCGGACCCGTAAAGTCATGACAAAACAAAAGCACTCCACGAAAAAAAGAGCTAAGCATTCAATTAGGTGGGTATAATGATCGTTAACATAAGAATATTAATTCTGTTAAGCAGTCTTAAATGTGGTTCCGTCGTCGTCGTTGCGAGAGAGGTGTCATTGTACGCCACGGTACGGCCTATATGCCTGCCAAGCAAAGCACCGAAATGGAAACGTTAATGATTTTCTGTTTTCTCCTGCTTACTTGCTGCCAACAGCTTCTTTCGAATATGTTCGTCCCAAAGCAACCCATCGAAGAAGCAAACCAAACCAAACGGAGAGCCCAAACCAAGAGGGATGAAGATAATGTTGAAAATGAGGATATGTCGTAAATTAGACTTTTTTCTTATTCTTCTACTTGCTCTCGATGTTCTTACGGTTGTTGTGGTCCTTCGTTAGGTTTCAAACTGGACAGTGCTATTGGAAAGGCCAAAACGAGGCTTGGGCGTTTTTTAGAATTTCGCTAATTTGTCCAATGCAAGTTCAAGGTTGTCCTACTGTTTCCGAGATAGCAGAAAGCAAAGATGCCACTTTGAACTGACGATTTTAGTTTTATTTTTTTGCGCCCACCACAACCCAGCAGACGGTTGATGATCCTATCAGTTTTGTATACGTCGTATATAGGTACGTATATACAAAACTCGGCTACCGGTCTTCGGCAACCGTTGTTCGTGTCTTCTCATTTAAAAGGTTTATGTTTGCTTTTTGGTGAGCCATAAATCGCGCTGCTTTATTTTGCAAATGTTTTGAAGCTACAGTAGTCAAAATTTATTTACGTTGAAGATAATGCAGTTTGATGAAGATATGCTTATCTAATTTTATGTTAAAAAAAATATTTTCTTGTTTAACTTTTAATGTTGGTTTGGATCGGAATGGAAGAGTTAAACTTTCTCGTTCTTCGATAAATGACTTGCATTGAATTTAGAGATAACTTTAGGAATTCACCCTTTCGATTGCTCAAAATGGACGAATCCCCCTGATTATAAATGGGTTCGTTTCGAGATAAATGTTGGCACGATCCATGAAATTCATCATCGGTCGCGGTTAACAGCGCATAACACCAGCATACCGAATCGTGAGGCACACCGACTCCGTCGACTTCAACGTAACTGTAACGAGCTGTCAAAATTACACGCCTCTTAATCCATCATAAACGTAATTTCTGGTCAGTACGACGAAGGTAGAGCACTGCGAAAAAACAGAATCCGGTGAGTCAATTAAGAGAAATTTTCACGCCCAGTGAAACTACCATTCGAAGTAATTCGAGGAGTTGAAAAATTAGAAAATTAATTCCCAAAATCCCGCAAAATGACTTTGTCGAAAAATTGGTTATTTTTAACCTCCCCCACGCAAACCACAGCACAAACACGTGTTGTTCCCGTGCGGCCCGAAAGCCACACACATGTTCTACGATTTGTGGTGCTTTTCCTCGTGGTCCTCAGGATGATTTGTTTGTTGTTTCTAGTTTTGCTTCACTTGCACCTCTCTGGTACGCCCTCGTACGGCAGTAGTAATAATACCGAACAACCCAACAACGCGACAGACGCGGCCGGGCGGCGGTGGCTAGCAAGGAACGTATGTTTAACAATAACAAAATAAATGCGCCTTCGAGTACAGAAGGAACCAACAGTCAGAGAATACGGATGCACTCTTGACACCCGGCATAAAACCGATTAACAAATAAATTGTATAATCAGAACTTTTAGCCTTGTAAGCGACGCTAGGGGTGTCCAAGTTCAATGAATTGTACAATTACACAATCAGACTCCGCCATGTCAGTCACCTGTTCAAATCAATCAAAAAGTTTTGTTTTTTAAGCCAGGTCGATTGCTATTTTCGATTTTAAAAAATTATCCCTGGATTCAGAGGAAAAAGCCCCGAAATTTACCATCTCTACTTGTCAGTGGTTATGCCTTTTCCGATCGACACGATGACGGACGGATCCCCCGCCAGGAAAAATCCGTCGACCCGCTTGAGATTTGAATTTTTTTTTGTCCCAAAGACTATGAATCTTTTCTACGACCTTCATGATGCGCGTCCGCCCGCTTCTTCTGCTTCTGTTCTGTGAAATGTTCGCGACACGTGGCCGACGCTGTACGCTTCACCTCGTACTCGCGCCCGTCACGTGACAGCTCGAAGATTGCCGGCGCAATCCTTGTTCGTCCGTCCGTCCGTCATCGGTGCATACGCGGAGGTAGCGAGAATGAAGATGCCGGCGACAGTTTTCCTGCTGCTGCTGTTGTTGTTGTTGTTGATGATGATGTTATTTATTGTGGAATAACAATGACATTTTTGTTTCCATTTGTACTTATACAATTTACGAACACAACTATTGTAGTCTTGTTTGTTCGGTTACGGGGTGGTGTGATAGGGAAATGGTATTAATTTTCCATTTAGGAAAATATCGGTTGCAAGCCAGTCACGCCCGAGTATCATCAAATGGGGAAACGGTAAGAGCAGAGCTCCTGCCTGATACGCTCGTGTGCACGTTTCTGTCAAACGATGATTAGTTCAATCGACTCACTTTACAACAATAGGATTTTTGGTGTCACGCAATTTGCATATAAATTCAAACAAAACAAGGATTAGTAATGTTTGTCTTCAATAACCAATTGTGTAATATTTCAATTATGCTACACTTTCAAGCTAAATTTTACTCTTTTCTTTTCCTGGCTAATCATTGTCACTTCCAAAGCAGAAAACATCTGCCAGGAAAACTAAAATAGTTCCTGATGCAAAACACTCACAGCTCTGGAGCTCTGAAGCAGCGGTATAATTTCAGTTGCAAAATTCCTGTCATACTTAGCTGCATTCATGCAGCGAGCCGCTCGGTACCGAGATTCCGAATACTTGTTGCTTTTTTTTCTCCTTTCTCTCCTAAGCTTTTCCAGAGTTCTAACGAATGCACGCATCCAACCTCATAACTTTCCACGTGATAAACGACAATTTGCATGTTAATTAGCACCCCAAAACAGGGGCCGCGCACACGCGCCTAACGCGCAGGCTGCCATCCGTGACAATCTTCAACGGATCTTGAAAACTCCTTCAAGGGGCTGCTATATATAGTTGGCCGGTTTCCTCAGCCAGCACTAGTACCTGCGCTTGTTTTCTGCGCGATGCGATGTCGTAATATGTGCTTGCACACAACAAAAAAAGGAATAATTCAAATGAATGTGCGCACGTTCGGCCGGTGTAAGGCAAACAAATTTTTCCTTTATTCGCGCTCGATTTCAACAATCAAGAAACTGCCAAGTAGAAGTTAACTATGGCCTGAGACTTGTTCTGATGGGGGACCCGCATCTGGTGCATCTGTATCGAGAGTACACACGCGCAACGCCTCGCCTCCCGAACGCGCACATGATCGAAAGAAAGCAAAACGGTTCTGGCCTCCTGCAGAGATTCGAAAACATTGCCAGATTCTGGAAGCAAACTATAAGCAAGCAACTGAAGGAAACGGAAAGAGGGAAGTGCGCGCTGCCGGGACGGAATCGGTGTTGGTGACCTGCTCTCGCTCGGGCGCACATATCGGTTTCATCGTGTCGAGAAAAAAACAACAGTTGGGTTATACCACCATGCGATCCGTGTCTTGGCTTCTGGCTTTACGCGCATGCATTATTTTTTTGACATGCTCGGTAATGCAGTTTGAAGATGGTTTGAAATAAAAATGTGTTACTGACTGACATCCGACTCCTATTCAACATTGTTGGATTTTCTTATACTCTTACTTTTACTCTCTTATTTTTATTCTTATTCTGATTCTCTTGCTCTTACTCTTTTCTTTTCTCTTACTCTCTTACACTTACTCTTATTAATTGTATGTAATCAAATTACAGTTGTAAATTTCTTTCTAAAGCTACGAATTGAAATACCGCCACTACCTTCTTTGAAACCAAGCCTATACATAAGGTAGGTATATTTATATTGCTGTCATTGGTGAACAGTTTTTGGTTTGTTATTCTTCAACAGTTTCGATTTCGTCTTATTTAGTCATATTTTCCCTCTTTCTCAAGTACCTGCATCTTGTGCAAAATGTGTCGTCTTTAGTGCTTATACCTAATGGTTGGAAATTGTGCGTGTAGTGTATTAACTAAATTGATTTAAAATATTTTAAATTGTGTACTTATAATAAATGAGCGAATTTGATGGTGCGATCGGTGTTCGGTGGATGTCGGGTTCAAATCGCGATAACAAGCAAAGCCTTGGACATAAACGTCTTATGAAGACTTGACCATGCTTTATCGACAGACTTTGCAGCCGACTGTTAGAGTACAGGACAATAGCGAAGCCAGTGCAACAATCCTACTGTCTCTATCCACACAGAACAAAACAAATGAACCTCATATTCGACGTAAACTGAAATCAATATAAATTAATGAACACGTAACAAAAATCATCAAATCTTTCCATTAAATACAGCAACAATAGCCAAAACCATTTATAAAGATATATTTTGACGCAGGACTACGTCTTACGGCAAGGTTTAACTGGGTTGTGTGCCATTCCAAAATATCTTTCTCGAAAAGTGGTCAGGTTTTGAACGCTAATAGCTTAGCGATTTCCCGATCGATTTTCAATATTTTTACACCAATCGATCGGAACATCCTCTAAGAATTGGCTAAAATGAAGAACACTATTACACTATTATTTCGTACGTGTACACTATTGAAAAATTGAAAATAATGAAGCATTGTCCAACTAGAAATCCTCGCATCCTGATTGGTCGAAGAAAAGAGGTCATTATCGTTTGCACGTGTTTTTTGCAAAAAAAAGTGCCAGAAACTCCTCGTCCCAATAGGTCGAAGATTCTTTACGGCCCTTAAACATATACCAATTTGATATCTGTGCTTGGGCACAGCGTTACCAACCGGTTTTTACGAAAATCTGGAAAACGAGAATAAAAATGTCTGGAAAAATCTGGCTGCCATTTGGTCTAATGGAAGACAACGTTTGAAAAACGTCTTTTTTTGTCTGATTAGGCATAAAAAAGTCTGGAAAATCCAGACAAATCTGGAAGGCTGACAACGCTGCTTGGGCAGTATCTCAGAGTACGTAACCGCCCCGCTAGTGATATTCGGTAATCGTTCGATTAATTCAACTAATCATAATTTTTAGACGAATACTGCCAGCACGACTAGTTGAATTAATCAAATAGATCAATGAGTACGAATAATGGCCAAATAATGCTCGTTAATCGTTCATAATCGTTCGATTAAACGAATTAATCAAAGAAATATTCGAATATTTTTAATCGAACACCACTGACACGAATAGTTGAATTAATCGATTAGTGCAGACAATGCTCACCGATTAATCGGTAATCGAATAATTGAAAATTTCGGACATCACTGCGCCGCTCTCCTTTAACCGATGTTATCGTTTCAGCATTAAACCTAGTCCAATGTGATGTCCTGAAGGTAAACAATTTTCTTAAAATATAAAACCACTCCTTTTCGCCGCCTTTAACATTTAAGATTGAAATTAATCCAAAATGATGCCCTGAAGGTGAAACGTCATCGAAAAGTGTGCGGTCATCCTTTCCTTTTGCCAGATTATATCCGTATAGGCAGGGCCCGACAACGTCACCTTCAATTACATAGCGTCACTCAACAATGAAGCAGTGAAGCTTCGGTTTCTATAGAAGCAGCACCGCTTCAGTTTCAAACTTGCTTCAGTCAGCATCAGCGAAACGGGTTTCACTTCGTCATGACTATCGGTTTCAACTTTTCATTTGTACTTTTCTATCAAATATTCAGAAGAAGGCCAGCAACTATGAGTACAAATGAATTGAATTTGAGTAACAATTCCTAAAATGCGACGCATATTAAAGTTAACCATGTCAATATTGACAAATCGTGCCTGACTTTCTGCCGTCGTCAATTGAAACAGCCACCAACTTCAACTGAAGTTTGCTTGAAACGTTCAGTTCAACAAATGAAGCAAGTCACTTCATGTATGAAGCGAAGGTAAGAGAAAGTCAGTTTCATTTATTTGTTTCGACGATGCCAGGCCCAAGGGCATGTTCCATTAACGAGAGTAGCGAGTACAACATAGAACAAAGAAACTCGATGTTTTGCTTTTTTCTTTTTTTTTTCTCGCTATGTTACTGCATTGAAATTTGACACTTTTGGAAGCGTTGACAGTTTTGGAAGCGCGATGTTATCCTCTGACAAATACGTAGCAAGGGATAGCACAGCGCATCCCCTCGGCCAGGCCCTGCGTAAAGACACTGCAAGAATTTTTTCGACTATACTACCGGTACAAGGAACAGGGAGGCTCAACGTGCATAATGGCTCGACCAAGTCGAAAGTGATTTGCGACTTCTGAAACGACTGGGAAATTGGCGACGAGTGGCCTAAGATCGAGTTGAATGCAAACGACTGCTTGAAACAGCACGAGTCACCCCGCCTTTAAGCTGCTGACGACAACGACGACATATTAGGCCGTATGAATAAAACAGTTTGCTTTGCTTTTCCCGTTTAAATCGTATGGGAGCATTTGCTCCAACTCTTTTATTCATACGACCTATTGTGTCATCCACATCTGTCGTCTGTTATATGCAACTACCAACCAATAAGTTTAACCTTTACTTCCCCGACATCAAAAATGATGGTACTTTCAGTTCACTTTTGGCTGATTTTTGGCCCACTGATTTTCAATGGATTTTAATGCAACTAGTCTTTAAAGAACCACATTAGATTGGCCTTTAATAAAAAAAATATGCTGGTAAATTACGGTTTCATTTTCGCAGAGATATTCCAGATCGCGGTGGGATTTTTTTTTTGACGTCATAAGTAGCAGATGAAATAAAACTATAAATCTGCTTAATTGACTGCGCAAAACTTATCCATTTTATTTGTAGTCACTAATAATGAGTTATACATTATCTGTAGAGCGCTGGCTTATGCCTAACACTCCGGAACATCCGTTGTCGGTTCTACCGGAACTCAAAAGTGGTCATTTGCAATTCTCGAAAACATGGCAAATGGGGTATCAAATCAAAGGATTTTTCAACACGAGCTCTTTAGTGAAAATGCCATATTTTCGAAGAGAATTCCAAATGACCATTTTTGAGTTCCGGCAGAATCGACAACGGATGTTCCGGAGTGTGAGATGTAAGTCAGCGCTCGACAAGATAGTGTAAAACTCGTTATTAGTGACTACAAATAAAATAAATAACTTTTGCGCAGTCAATTAAACAGATTTCTAATTTTATTTCATCTGCTACTTATGACGTCAAAAAAAATCCCACCGCGATCTGGAATATCTTCGGGAAAATGGAACCGTAATTTACCAGCATATTTTTACCTTTAGTATACTATAACAAAGGTTTATAAATTGGTCGAAAAACACGAAGTTGATCCGAGGCCCGGTCACATATACCAATCGATAAGGTTCGGCGAACTGAGCAATGTGTGTGTGTGTGTGTGTGTGTGTGTGTGTGTGTGTGTGTGTGTGTGTGTGTGTGTGTGTGTGTGTGTGTGTGTGTGTGTGTGTGTGTGTGTGTGTGTGTGTGTGTGTGTGTGTGTGTGTGTGTGTGTGTGTGTGTGTGTGTGTGTGTGTGTGTGTGTGTGTGTGTGTGTGTGTGTGTGTGTGTGTGTGTGTGTGTGTGTGTGTGTGTGTGTGTGTGTGTGTGTGGGTGTGGGTGTGGGTGTGGGTGTGGGTGTGGGTGTGGGTGTGGGTGTGGGTGTGGGTGTGGGTGTGGGTGTGGGTGTGGGTGTGGGTGTGGGTGTGGGTGTGGGTGTGGGTGTGGGTGTGGGTGTGGGTGTGGGTGTGGGTGTGGGTGTGGGTGTGGGTGTGGGTGTGGGTGTGGGTGTGGGTGTGGGTGTGGGTGTGGGTGTGGGTGTGGGTGTGGGTGTGGGTGTGGGTGTGGGTGTGGGTGTGGG
This sequence comes from Sabethes cyaneus, assembly GCF_943734655.1. NCBI lineage: Eukaryota > Metazoa > Arthropoda > Insecta > Diptera > Culicidae > Sabethes > Sabethes cyaneus. The sequence continues at coordinate 126,877,099 of NC_071353.1, read as the reverse complement.
TGTGGGTGTGGGTGTGGGTGTGGGTGTGGGTGTGGGTGTGGGTGTGGGTGTGGGTGTGGGTGTGGGTGTGGGTGTGGGTGTGGGTGTGGGTGTGGGTGTGGGTGTGGGTGTGGGTGTGGGTGTGGGTGTGGGTGTGGGTGTGGGTGTGGGTGTGGGTGTGGGTGTGGGTGTGGGTGTGGGTGTGGGTGTGGGTGTGGGTGTGGGTGTGGGTGTGGGTGTGGGTGTGGGTGTGGGTGTGGGTGTGGGTGTGGGTGTGGGTGTGGGTGTGGGTGTGGGTGTGGGTGTGGGTGTGGGTGTGGGTGTGGGTGTGGGTGTGGGTGTGGGTGTGGGTGTGGGTGTGGGTGTGGGTGTGGGTGTGGGTGTGGGTGTGGGTGTGGGTGTGGGTGTGGGTGTGGGTGTGGGTGTGGGTGTGGGTGTGGGTGTGGGTGTGGGTGTGGGTGTGGGTGTGGGTGTGGGTGTGGGTGTGGGTGTGGGTGTGGGTGTGGGTGTGGGTGTGGGTGTGGGTGTGGGTGTGGGTGTGGGTGTGGGTGTGGGTGTGGGTGTGGGTGTGGGTGTGGGTGTGGGTGTGGGTGTGGGTGTGTGTGGGTGTGTGTGGGTGTGTGTGTCTGTGGATGTGCGTGTGTGTGGGTGTGTGTGTGGGTGTGTGTGTGGGTGTGTGTGTGGGTGTGTGTGTGTGTGTGTGTGTGTGTGTGTGTGTGTGTGGATGTGCGTGTGTGTGGGTGTGTGTGTATGTGTGTGTGTGACGCTTGACTTTAGTCATCTGTTTCTCGGAGATGGCTGAACCGATTCGTTTGCTATTACGCTTAATTGAAAGGTGTTATCACCTTGTGGATCATTATTGAATTAGGTATTTTGCGGTCCAACATTTTGCTTAAAAGTTATTAGCAAAAATGTAAAAATTACATGACATGATTTTCTCCGGAACCGCTCAACCGATTTCAACAATTTTAGTATCAAATGGAAGCTTTTACTACTGCAATTTTTTTGGGAGAGTTTATCGAAAACAATCAAGCGGTTCAAAAGTTATGCTTAAAAATGTGCTTTTTCGAGGTGTCAATAAGTCAAACGTTTCTCAGAGATGGCCAAACCGATTTATGCGCTATTAGTCTCATTTAGCGGGTAATACAGCCTCATAGATCACTATTGATTTGTTTTTTGATTGGATGTTTATTTTGAAAGTTATGAGCAGTCGTGTACAGCATAATAAAATTTACAATTACAGTGGTAACCCGATTTTGTCACTCCCCGATTTTGTCATTCCCGATTTGACGTTTTTGACCCGATTTTGTCAAAAGCTTTGATTTATCAAAAGCTTAGTTTGAAAATCATTTTCAAACATGTCAAATGTGTTAAAACACTGTGAAAAGAACTGTGTTCAACAAGTTTGTTATCGTGGAGTTTTCACAAAAGTTATTTCTTATCTCCACAACTATAATAACTAGAAGGTTACTTTCTTTAGCAAAGTTCTTTATAATAATCTTCTCAAAAATTTTGTAGAACATTGTTTTGCTCTATCTCTTACTGCTTGAAAAATAAATTTTCTATCTTATTTTAGGGGGGTTAATCAAAGAATTGTTCATACCATAAGAAAGAACTTTTTACGCTGTGAAATTTCTCTGAACATAGTTAACCAGTATAATCAACCGTTTCGGCGCAATTAAAAAACGCGTGTTTTCATACCTTTGGGACCTGTGCAGTGAAAAGGTGACAAATGTCCACAGAGAGGTAGAAGGAAGTGCGAAATGTCCTTAAAAGTGATCAGAATGAAATATATGTAGTTCGTTATCTTTAGTAAGTTATCTGCAAAAAAATAAAACTTGAAAACATTCCCGATTTTGTCATTGTCCCCTTTTTGTCACCCTTAAATTCATCATGGGGGTGACAAAATCGGGTCACTACTGTATTTATAACAATTTTAATCCGATTTCAATTATTTTAGTATCAAACGAGAGGTCTTAATGCTCTGAACATATCTGCTAAATTTGATTAGAATTGGCCTTACCAGTCAAAAGTTATTCGATAAAACATTGATGAAATTATTTAAGAAAACTTTACTGATATGAACCAAATAGATAAAAAACGCGATAATGTGCTCTAGCGCAAAATGCTTAATTTTCCAGGTAGCGTGTCTTTGAAAAGGTTTATAAAAAAAAATATGGTGCGACTTTTTACACTATTGAGCTGACCGTAAATCTACCTATTAGGGTGATACATATTTTGGTTTTTTTTAAGTACGTCCAAAAAAGTACACTGTCTCCACAAAAGTTGTAGAACACAGTAAAATAAGCAACTTTGCTGTACATAGTAACTATCTATCTCTTACTGGTTGCGAAGTCTAACGATTTTTTAAAATGCAGCTAAAATTGAAAAGTTGAGATATGGAAACGCGGTTACGTTACAATTTAGATAATTAATTTGTACACGTCAAAAATATATGGTCAAAAAATATGGTTTTGAGGAGAGTGCGTTTGAACTATTGTACAGCGCCGCACTTCCCTTCAAGTGATCCCACAATTTTACTGTTAATTCTCAACGAGACGACGTACCAAAAAATACTTTCCAGTGAGGGTCCCCCTTAAATATCAATCCTGCCCAAGAACTTTGCACACGATTTTATTATTGCTTTCAAATATTCTACAAATTTATCAGTACATACACATGCATATGTGTTGATGATAACTACCATAGTGTTATCAAAAAGTTGAATTATGTTCCGAAAGCGTGTCGAATACTAACTCAAATGACAAATGATATGGTATAACCAAGGTTCCTTTCACCAATTGGTGCATTAGCCCGGATTTTTCATTAAAAGCCAATCTAATGTGGTTCTTTTAAGACTAGTTGCATAAAAATCCATTGAAAATCCGTGGTGATAGAGCCAAAAGTGTAACTGAAAGTACCTTCATTTTTGATATCGGGGACGTAAAGGTTAATCTAACTAATTTTTCTAATGGGACGACGTAACTGCATCTGAAAACATCAATAACAACGAAGCCTTACTGATACTTAGCGATATTATTGCTTTAGGCAGTCAATTTCAGAATTTCAATTTCAGAAGAGTGATCAAGCGGGCGCACCCAATAATCAATCCTTATCAGCTTTGGCCAATGAGTTGCGAGAAATTCAATGCAAATAAAATAACGTTTTTCAGTTTTTAACTATAAATCTCAAATCACTTGAAATGTACATTATTTGTAGTATAATTATATTCATATTCAACTCACTAGTGTTTGACATTCTATATCGTTTCCCTCATATGAAGAAATCCAGTTGCTGATTGGAGATTTGCTTGTCCGATGAAGAGTTGCAAGCTTTGCTCTTGTTAGACGAAGGAAATAATAACAGTAGACAGTGAAACTTGGTATTTGTCGTGCCTCTTTTTTTACATAGTTCGGAGGATATCATTACCGGCTACCATTTTACACTCAAAAATATGTATAAACCGTTATAAAAATTCTTACTTCGAGTAAGAGCACAAAACTAGGCGAATCAGGCAGTTCCAATCAAATCTGTCGTTGAAGTGTCAAATTTTGATAGCGTTCATTTTCGGCAATTTTTTACCAAAAGCTTTGTTAAAATGTATCATAAAAATAGTTATTTAGATCCAAGGACCCATTACAAAAAAGTTGATGTACAAACATCAAAATTATGACTCAACTTTCAGTGATTTATTGCTAACCTTATTAATCTAGCAATTCTTTGTCACCGTTGACTTTTCTCAATTGCTGACTCATCATCACGTGAAGATTCATCAATTCAAAATGGCTTTCCAATTGTACTCACCTCATTCCACTGTAAATGTCGGCAACTCTTGCTCTTCGCTGTCCCGAACGGACCTTCCACCACCGAAAATTCTCACTCTTTCAGCGTTCTGATCCATCGTTCCAGGATTAGCTCGCAGAGGACACTCCCCTTTTCTTCCAACTGTCCCCATTCCACCACTTTCCTCGCAAAGTATATCGCATCTAGGAACCCGCCCTATTTTGGCTCGGCACCTATGACGTGCTGCCAGTGAGTGGAATGGTTTGTCACGTCACGTATGTATCTTCCTGTTCCCTGTTCGGCCTATTCTAGATTCTGGTGGAAATGAGTCATGTCGCGCACTTTTGTATCAGTGGAGGGGATTCGAGGATACGTCGCGTACCAGGTTGTACGACATCTTTGAATCTTGTTGTGCGTCTCGTCAGGTTGTTGCTCGACATCGGCTCGATGTTGCAGCGTTGCAACCACTACATTCTTATGTATTGTAAGTGTATAGGTTTGGAAACTTCGTGCCCGAAGCCGAACCGGCTTCGGGCGCCTTGTCCCTAGCAAGGTAGTGTGAGGCAATTTCTATCCAGCTGCAGCATGCAATTCAGTCGAAGATAGGCAGCCAACCTGTGCGGAAGCTTCGTTAACCGGTGCTATCTCCAGTCCTTGTTGTTGTGTTTTTCTCTTCTTGAGTGTTTCGCGTATCTTTTTGTGCTTTTTACTCTTGTCGTCGTCCTTCCCGTCCACCGATTAGACCAAGTACCAACCAGCAAGTGTCGGTGTATCTCTATTTTCGCCCGTTTCTGTGTGTAGAGACAGCACTTTCACGAGTTCTCTTTGCGTTCAATCTGGACGACAGGAACACAGGCAGGAACAGGTTTCGTGGGCCGATTCACCAGAACATGAACATTTGCCGGCCAACTGTGAAGCGATAAACTGCGTTGTGCTTCGTTAATTGGTGCTAGTAAATCAAAATCAAAACATTCGTTTAAAACGGAAAATCAGTGTCAATTGATGGATTGCTTTGGAACTGTCAATTTAAGTGTTTAGTTTTTCCCTTTTTAACTTACCTGTGCATTTAGTAGTGGACGATGGCAATCGCGTTCTATTGTGAGGATGAGGATCCCAAACTCTTCCAAGGCTACTACAACGCCTTCGGATATCCTGGCTATCAGCAGCATCAACAACAACAACCACAGCAGCAACAGCAATCTGTTATGTTGATTGATCAACACAGTCAAACACAGGCACAGCTGGCAGCTGACACTGTTGACGAAAACAATAACAACGTCGAAAACAACAACGGGCAGCAGCAGCAGCACGCAAGCAGTGACAGTTCCAGCAGCGCCTCCTCTGTCGAATTGATGCACATATTGCATCATGTACTCTATCGGTTCACAATGGAAGGTGAGTTCAATATTGTGAGTTTTAGTGATTATAAATTAACGAGCCCCCGGGTCTCTTATCTGTTACTCGCCTTTTTTTGGAACGAATGAGATTTCCGACTGTAAATGACGTGACGTGATAGAGGTGATACTAACTTTTTATTTCACGACCGGAAATATTTTTAGCTGAGAATTTGGAAAAGTTCTAAGTGAAGCTTAGAAATGATAACAAATCAGCATTAAAATGAGAGTTAATATGAAATAAGGCCATTACAAATATTATAAAAAATTTTTGTCACTCCGGTGTTGCCACTGAAGGGGGGGGGGAGCGAAAAACAAACAAAGAGAATTTTTTAATCGAGCAAAAAAATATGAATTTTAGGTATTTTTACCTAAAGTTTTAACGTGACAACCAAATCTATTCTTGCTTTTAATATATACGTTATTATTTTCCATGCAAAAATCTACGAAAAAAACGACAAAAACGCAAGAAATTTTTTTAACCGATTTTCGGAAATTCCACATTTCCATTTTTATTTCGTGTTAGAAGCGTTAACTCAACTCGTACACTCATTTTTCGAGTTTTTCAAGCTGTGGAGACAATTGATACAGACAATTGATTTTATAAAAAAAAAATTAACTCATATCCAACAAATTATTTTTTTGGCCCCCCGATTTTTCAAGTCAATTTTTAAAGGGGGGGGGCTGACAAAAACTTTAAAAATAATTTGCAATGGCCTAACTGACGTAAATATGTCACCAGAGACTTACTGCTGAGAAGTGATTTTTTAAATCTAATGCGTCACAGTCATCATTGCACTTCTTGTGGAATTTATCAGTGGTGAAATATTCTTAAGTACAATTTTAAATAACTAATTAAAAATTGATCAAGTTGCTTAAACTTAATTTTGACTATTGGAAGATTGTAAAATTGTCGCGAAATAAAATTATAAGTAATAATATGTTTAAGAAATTGTTCCGGTTAACTTATTGAATTATTTCTAAAAACAGTTATTTTAAAAGCTACAGGTATACCTCGATAGTACGTACACCTTTACTTCATTTAGCGTACGTATTATCGAAATGTACGTACTATCAAATCACAAATTTAGGCTTCGAAGCATTGTTGTATTATGCTTAATATTGCACGAAATTTACAAATTTGCTACACTATCTAATAAATAAATATTCTAGTGGTATTGATTTAGTATACCAGTTTATTTTAAATTTTTTGTAAATCTACGATTTTACACTTTTTTAAGTTTGGAATAAAGCAAGTAAAGTGTTACTAGAAAATGTACGTACTGTCGAGACAAAATGTTCGTATTATCGAGGGTACGTACTATCGAGGTATACCTGTATAGGGTTTCTAATCTTTTAAAAAAGCACCTTATGGGGAGTACAACATCTATAGTTTGGATCATCTGAAATAAAAGAACGAAAAGTATTTTGTTATTATAATTAATTAACTTATATGTGATATAAATTGTTGATGAAATAATATGCAAAATCATGATTTTTAACAGAAATATATGTATGCTTAAAAACCATTAATATACTTTCTTCAATAACAACTTTTCATACGCATCCTCCATATCGATTGTGCTTCCATACAATGTTGCTACCCTATTCATTAGCGTAATTAGCAGAGTACTTTCTACTACCCGTTGGTAATTATTCTGAACGTATTTTTATCTTCTCTTCCAGGTGCTCTCAGTCCGGCCCACACATCCTGTGCATTCTGCAATAAAATCTACTACTTGTTCCAGCTACTGTACTGACCGCAGCCAACGCAAACCCAACGCGAAGCGATTCAGATGGCAAACAAACTAAACAAAGTAAACGAAAAGTTCCAATAAAAATAAAAAAGCTCCTTCAGCAGTTGTTCGAGAGAGAGATACAAAAAAGTGTAAGCAAATAAAAAACAACAAAAGTATAAAAAAAATATAATCATCAAAGCTAACGAATCGACGGACCGCATCAAAGGACACAACCACAAACTGTGTGGGAATGTTAAGGTAGGTTTTTCATCATGCAGTGCGCAGTTTCGATTTTCAACTTCTAATTTCGTTTCCTTCCGCATCCACAGCACTGCAAAGCGGTCATGCGTTTCCTCCAAGCAACAAAGTCCGCGATCGCGGTTGCCGTCGGTTTCCTGTGATGAAAGCAATTTTTCTCGTTTTTAATTCTATAAGAAAAAATGCAAAACCGTTTAGAGAGTAACGTTGTAACGCTAGACAAACTGCGACTTCGTGTCAATTCACTGGTGAGTTAACGATTAATATTAGTTTCACTATAACAACCTTAACTGTTCAATCTTTTTCGCGTTTCAGGGTTCTCCAGTCGCTTGGCACAGTAATTTTAATGTTAGCCGTAAGCCCCATCGCGCATTGTCGATATTAGAAGCAAGAATTCATTATAATTTCAGTTTTCTTCTATTTTCTCTATCATGATTTCATAATTTTACATAAAAACAAATAAACCTAAAACGATTAAAAATTCACCATAGGATGTAAGGCACTAGGACTACAACGTCCACCCGCACTGGTGCCGACGATTGTTAGGAAAAACCACTTATTGGAGCGTCATGCCCGCTGCATGCATGCTCACGTGAATAAGAAAATCAGCCACTTCCATTCGATGCCAAGGAAGATGATCTCAGTGCTAGCTTTGTAAGGTTCGAAAACCCCCCAGCAGTAGCTCTTTTGTGGTGTGTCGTTATATACCAACGAAAAAGCTACCGACTTTACTGTAAATTAGTCTTTTATTTTCGGAAAACACACAATTTATGCTCATTAATTTTAGTGCTGCTCGTGACTGCTAGTGAACGAATCGATTTAGTTTCAAGTTTCCATTAAACTCAGCTACTTATTTTTTTACGTTAAAATTGTAAGTGTACTAATGCTATTCGAACGAGAATACAATTTAAATCGTGTTTATCAAGATTGTCGACTGATGAATGGAAAGAAAAATTGCCCACTAAAGAACATTACAATCAATGCTTCGAATGCGATCTAGCTCGTACTCCACATAACCTCGGGAGGACTCTTGCCGTATCACGAATTCCTTTCACTGCACACGTTCCTGGGCTACTCGTCGCCACCACGACTATAAAAACTAACAATCCGGTCTGATTTGGCTCTGTTCAGGTTCCGGAACCGGCCGGACCGGACCGAAACCCAGACTTCAATTTTCGTTCCGATGTCGAACACTAGACTAGGGGTTGGCTATATTTGTCGAAGTCCGTTTTTTTCGCTTCTACGCCCTCCTGCCAGATCATATTTCAATAGCGATGTTGAATAACATACAGGAGAGCCCATCCCTTTGCCGCAACCCTTTGCGCGATTCGAAAAGACTTGATAGTGCCCCCGAAACAAGCACGCAGCATGTCATTCGCTCCTCTTGCTCAGCCGCGGCACTTTGTCCGGAAAACACCGTTCTCGAGAATTAACTGTTATTGCTGTTCGTGCTTGACTGTATCGTATGCTGCCCTGAAATCTACGAAAATATTATGCATTTCTGCAACTGCAATATTTCTGAAGGATTTCTGAAGGAGAATAAAAGTTTGAACCGCAGTAGCACCGTCTCCCTTAAAAACCCTCCTGGTACTGCCATACGAATTCTCTTGCTATTGAGCATAGTTTTGGCTTTGGGGGTTTGGGTTTAGGTTTTGGGAATAGATATTGGGGACACCTTCCACCCACTCATCCGGTAGTTTCTCATCAACAAAGATTATTTCAGATATCCTAGTGATTTATGCGGAGTTTGGCGAGCTCTTGACTCCAAGATAGCCCTCACCAAATAGTCTATGAGAGTTCAGTCCAATGAGTTACGAGACCACTTTTCTTTCTTCAAAAAGTTCGGAAAAAGGTAGCAGTAAAGTCTAATAGTATTTTTTTCTGCCGACTGTACCGGCACCCGGTCCTGCTGAAGCCAATTTGATACCCAGGGAGTCAGTCAGCTACTTCTGATCCATTGCTTGGTTCACCGTTTACTTTCATCACTTTACCGATAGGTATCGAAGGAATTTGGTCGGAGTATTTCTTCCCTAACAACGACAGAAGCGCGATAATGGCTTTTTAAAATATTTTTATTCATTTGTATTATTCACATATTCTTCTGTATTCTTTTTATGTACGCGGTCAAGACAAAATTTCTTTTTTGAAAAGTGCGGAAGTTTCTAAAAACCAAAAAGGAAGTAGTGTGGTAGAATCACTAAACTTGCCGTAACGACGTCCGGCAACAGACTGCCTATTTCTATTGCACTAACTGAGTAGACAACAGTCTATCTTCTCGGCAGAAGAAACAAGCAGCAATCATACAAAAATAATTATCATTGCCGAGGCGAGTGTATGGTGCTTGTATGGAATGATGGAATTGAAAGAAACAACTGAGAATTAGACCGCCTAATATAAGGGTGTACTAAATAAAGTCAGACCTTGGGGTACTAACCAAAAGAGTGTGGGTGCGAGCCCCACCTGAACAACCCAATATAGTTTTGGCCTGTATAGCAAAATTTTCCAGTTCATTCAATTTATTATTCTTCCCACTAAACACTACCTCACTTTCCAAATAATGTGTTGTATATGTTTAAGGCTTGGAATTGTCATGAACTATTGGAGTAATGGAAGAGTCAGAAATGTACAGAGATTGCGTCAACTTTCGGTTTCGGATTGTTTCGAGCGTTTGTGAAGTCCGTACGGTACGCTAGCGTCATCTCGCATTCCACGCTTATGGAATCGTTTTGTTGTTGTCATTCACAGTAGATATCGCCATAATCAGTTTTTAAGAGCATTGCAAAAAACGACGCGTGGTTTAATCTTAAATCCCTCATGACTAATGCAACAAATCGAGCGAAAAGCATTGCATTGCCCGCTCTTATGTGAAAGAGTACAATGAGAAGCAGAGCATCCAATGCTCATTCCACTGACGAAAACGCACGAACGTCAGCGGAGCGTCTTCCAGCACAGCCCGTTCACGAGGCAAACCAATACCAACAGCTCGTAAGGCAAGCGGTGCACTAGAATGTATGGACAGAGATGTTGTTTTATTTCCTCTTTTCTTCTTCATCTTACGCCCAGAAAATCATTTTGAAATCAAAAATGATGAGCCAAATTGCAAGAAAGTTATGTCGCCGAATGACTTATTTGGCTATAGAACATTAACAGTAGATTATATGGACTTTGTCGAGTTTTCATGTGATTATTCTGCCTGGTCGTGAATCCCCCGATGCATCTCCAATCGTAGCAACCCTGTTGTGAACAAAAAGAGTTATAGCGTTATCAATTCATTGAAGGTCGCGAAGTACTTTGTGTCTGCCAGATATAACCTGTATGGCATTCACAACATCCTCCCCTTCTAGAGAAAGGAATGATCGTCAAACAGAACTCTGGTTTGGACCTAGAACAAGCTAACCTCATCGTACCGCGCCTTAGGCCGGGAGGTCGGAGCAACCGGTCAAAGGGGGTAGAAGTACCTGACCAATATGGACTGGTTTATGTGGAAGCGCCATTCGAGACCGGTGGTGGCATAGCGGAAGGCAATCACCCAGAAGGAGCGGTTGAAGATGCTGGTGAAAAATATCTCACCCGCAAAGCGCGACATCGTGGAACATTCGAGAGCACACCTTGAAACAGCCAAATAGAGAGGCTTGTTCTCAGATCGACCACCACGTTCTGGTTGAGGGCCGGCATTTTTCTGCTGTCGCAGACGTCCTTCCAGGGAACTGTGCAACTGTAAGACGTCAGAGCAGACAGGGATACCAAGATGCTAGATCTGCCGAAAAGATATCTCACCTTCGTAAGAAACACCAGCACTGGAATCGCGTTCTTGCAGAGGTGAAATCAGGAGCCGGACCGTGCAAACTCCTGTTTTGTGTGGGGAGAAGAACCTGATTACCGAAAGATCAATGGTGACCAGGTGTTGGAAACAACATTTCGATATACTATTGATTGGTGAACAAGACGGATCTGTCCTCAGAAACAGGATAACGATAGAGGATGATGCGCAACATTGGACGAGGTTAAAAAAGCAGTTTGAAAGTTGAAAAACGGCAAAGCAGCTGGAAAGGACGGCATCCCTGCCGAACTTTTGTAAATCGGGAGCGAACGGCTCTATTGTGCAATCCAACAGCTTATACTAAAGGTATGGACTACCTACGTACTGGTTGGAAGGTCTCATATGCCCTATTTACAAAAAGGACCACTGACTCGAATGCAGCAATTATTGGAGCATTACTCCCCTCAACTCGGCATACAAAATTTTTTTCTGCACCCTGTTTCATGCACTGGGGCCGTTGCAGAAAACCTTTGTTAGCGAACACCAATACGGTTTTTGAGAGGGACGTTCCACGACGGACCAAATGTTCACATTAACTACGACAAATCCCCGATAAATTCCGAGAATTAAACTTGTTTGTAGACTTCAAGGCGGCGTACGATTCAGTTAAACGAAATGAGCTGTGGCGGATTATACTTGAACATGGTTTTCTAACAAAACTGAATAGACTGATACGTGCTACCCTAGATGAGAGACATCGGAGTCGTTTGTAACGCCACAAGTGCTCGGAGTTTTCGAACGACGAGTGCTAAGAACGATCTTCGGCTGCGTACAGGAGAACGGAGTATGGAGGCGGAGGATGAACCATGAACTCGCGCAGCTCTATGGCGAGCCCAGTAACCAAAAGGTAGCTAAAGCTGGACGGATACGTTGGGCAGGGCTTGTTGCAAGAATGCTGGGCAACTATCCAGCAAAGAAGGTATTCGTCTCAAATCCGGTAGGAGCAAGACGACCAGGAGCGCAGCGAGCATGATGGTTAGACCAGGTGGAGCGAGATCTGGTGGAGAGTACTCGATGTCCGAAGGATTGGAGAGCGGTAGCCCATAACCGACTTAATTGGAGAAACCTTGTTCAACAAACTTTGTCGTAGGACGGCAAGCCACATAAGTAAGTAAGGTGTAACGCCACAAACATGGTTTGAAGCAAGATAACGGGCTATCGAATTTGCTATTCAACATTCATTGTATTGGAAGGTGATATTCGAAGAGCAGACGTGCAGAGAAGCGGTACCATTATCACGAAACCTCACAAGCTCCTGGGGCTCTCGGATGGCATCAATATCATCGATGTGGAAACTCTGGTGGTGATAGACGATGATGCTTTCAATGTGGTCGTCGGATTTTTTTTCCCTTGGTACGTTAGTGTCATGTGACAACGATGTGAGCCGTGAAGTAAAAAGACAGATAATGGCTGCCAACAGGGCCTTCTACGGATTACGTAGCCAGCTGAGGTCGCATAACCTACAATTTCGTACGAAACTCGCGCTCTATAAGATGCTTATTCTCCCGGTGGTGCTCTACGGCCACAAAGCGTGGACGTTGAAAGAGCCGGACCGATGAGCTCTTGGTGTTTTTGAGCGTATCTTATCTTCTTCTGTTGGGTACTCTCACCACTGCGTCCATTATTTTGAACTATTGTGGTATGCCCCATTGTCTCTTTTGCTGTACGCTTCAGGCTTACCTATCACTTATTGAAGAAGTGGTAGGCTGGAAGCTGGAGCGAGACAGGTGCCAATCAGGGAAGACTTGGTTTATAAACCTTATAGTCCTGATCGGCGACTCAAACCAGATCTCCCTAGGCTCTAGTAGGGCCTTTTTGAGATACTGCAGTCTGCGTCCTATTAGTGCTCCACAATTGCAGAGTAAGTGTTCCGAGGTTTCGCTCTCGGTATTGCACAGGCGACAAATATCATCTTGCACGAAACCGAGATTCCGAAGATGATATTTACTCGGGCAATGTCCTGTCACCAGACCGGTAACCGTGCTGAGGTCTCTCTTATTGAGACTCAGCAGCTTCTGAGTAACCTTAATACTAGGCATTATAAATTTCTTTGATTGTTTGAGCGACTGTACAGCCATCCAATTGGCCATAATCATTCGGCTCTCCCATTGTTTCAACCCACTTTTCATCACACAGTCCGAGATACCGCAGAATGGATCCGGACCTGTGAATGGAGAGTTAGAACCACATTTGGCTAGTTCGTCTGCGACTTCATTTCCGTCTATTCCGCAATGACCAGGGACCCAGTACAGGTTTACCGAGTATACCTGGCTCAGTTGCCGTAAGAGACAAATGCAATCCCAGACAAGTTTTGAGAAACACTTAAAAGCTTTAAGCGCTTTTAGTGCCGCTTGACTGTCAGAGAAAATGCAGATATTGGCATGTCTGTATTTCCTTTTGAGACAGACGTTTGCACATTCTATTATAGCTGCTATCTCAGCCTGGAAAACTGTTGGCCAATCTCCCATTGCTATAGATATTCTAGTTCTGGGGCCGTACACTCCAGCACCCGTTTTGACTCCCACCTTTGATCCGTCGGTATAGAACTTGATTGAACCACTGCGGACGCTAGGTCCCCCTTCGTCCCAGACCGAACGTGATGGTTCGTTCACCGTGTATGGGATGTCGTAGTTGGTTCTAGCTTCCATCCAATCACTGTTCATTTCCGCAACTGGGCCAACAGGTAGAAGTTTCATGATACTCAAGTGTCCGATTTTATCCCCGTCGAGTACTGTTTTCCATCGTTTAAGTGTTAGGGCGCTTTTCTTAGCCTCTAACTGAACGTGTTGATTCAGAGGTAGCAGGTGGAGAATAGCTTCTAGAGCCTTCCAAGGTGTGCTTTTCATTGCTCCGGTTATGGCCATGCATGCTAATCGTTGAAGTTTGTTTAACTTTTTAATAGCCGTGGCTTCTGAAATTTTTGGCCACCATACCAACGAAGCATAAGCTATCCTAGGTCTCACAATGGCGGTGTAGACCCACAACACCATTTTTGGTTTAAGGCCCCATGTTTTTCCCACCATTTTTGAACATACCCATAGGGCAGTGTTTGCCTTGCTGATTATTGAATCTAAGTGTGCGTTCCAAGATAATTTAGCGTCTAGGATTACTCCCAGATATTTAACTGAGACGCTGCATTTAATTTCTTCTTTCCCAAGGTGCAGAGACTGTAACTCCAGTTTTCTCTTCCTAGTGAAAGGAACAATGGTTGTTTTTGAAGGATTAATGCCCAGGCCTTCTTTACTACACCAAGATAGTGTAAGGTTTAAGGCCCTTTGCATTCTATCCGATATCACGTCGTCGAATTTTCCACGAACCATGATGACTAAATCATCAGCAAAGCCCACAACTTCGAAACCTTTTGCCTCTAAGCTTCTCAGAAGATCATCAACTACTAATGACCAAAGAAGGGGTGAAAGAACCCCTCCTTGTGGGCAACCTTTGGTTGCAGTCACCGTTGTTGAGAGCCCTCCTAGCTCCGAGGTGATTTGCCTATGTGTGAGCATACTGTGGATCCATTCGACTATACAGTTATCAAACTGTCTTTTCTTCATCGCATTTACCATTGATAAATGAGAAGCATTATCAAACGCCCCTTCGATGTCGAGAAACGCGCCTAATGCTGTTTCTTTCGTTGAAAGAGACTTTTCAATTTTTGTCACGAGCGTGTGTAGTGCTGTGATTGTAGATTTCCCAGCTTGGTAAGCAAACTGGTGTTTCGATAATGGATATCTGATCATGTATTCAGACTTAATGTATTCATATAATACCTTCTCCATAATTTTCAACAATATTGATGATAAACTAATTGGTCTGAAGGCTTTTGGATGTGATTTGTCACGTTTTCCTGGTTTTGGTATAAATACAACTTTTACCAATCTCCATGTAGACGGAATATGATTTAGTATCAGACTTGCCTTAAAAATCTCGATTAGAGATGGAATTAGCGCTGATTCTCCATTTTGAATCTGCGCTGGGAAAATCCCATCTGCACCTGCCGATTTAAAAGGTTGAAAGGATCTCACTGCGTTTTCCATCCTAGCCCTAGTGAAAGCCATCCCTGCGACTCTGGTTGCAATCTCTTTTGTTCTCTCAGATCCCGAAGAGTTTCTTTGAGAACATCCTATGTCACAATCAGAGTCCGAGCTGGCAGCAGCATGAGCTGAGGAAGATCCCGGAAAGTGAGTCCCCATCATTAAGTCTAGTACTTCAGTCGGAGATTTTGTGAACGAACCGTCATCTTTCTTGAGAGTACCGAGTCCGTTCGAATGATCCTTAGCAAGAGTCTTGTTAAGTCTTGCCACAATTGGAGTACTTTCAATGCTTTCACAATTGTGTACCCAAGATTTCCTTTTTGATCGTCTTAGTTCTTTGCTATATTCGGTTAGAGCTCTCCTATATTGAGTCCAGTCCGAAGTAATCTTTGCTCTATTGAACAGTTTTCGCGCCATTTTGCGAAGCCGTTCGAGCCTTCTGTTCCACTAGGGAACATTCCTAGTTGAAGTAACCCTTTTAAGTGGACAATTACTGTTATAAGCAGAGACTATCGTTTGGTTTAAGACCTTTGAGGCCGACTCAAGTTGTTGAACCGACCTAATTCTTGTAGTGAGGTTTTTCGTTTCGAGCTCAAGCGCATACTGATCCCAGTTGGTTTTCCTAGGATCTCGATATGCGACCTGTGACACTAGGCCACCCACCCATTCCAAAATAATGTGCCTATGATCAGACAGCGATGCTTCATCCGACACGTGCCAGTTCTGTATTTTCTCTGAAATTACTGGACTGCACAGGGTCAGGTCCAAGACTTCCTCCCTGATAGCATTAATGAATGTTGGTTCATTGCCTCTATTAGCAATATCGATATTGTTTGACGAGAGAAATTCTAAAAGGCACTCACCTCGATTGTTGATGTCAGTACTTCCCCACAGAGTGTGATGAGCGTTGGCATCACAGCCGATGATAAAGTCTTTGTTGACTTCTCTGCAATATTTTACAAACGCCGCAACCTCTTGAGTGGGAGCCTCAGGACAATCACCGTTTGAGCGTAAGATTCTGCGATCAATTCCTGGCGGCATATTACAAGATGAAGTGTGGCGCAGGTGCATGAACCACGAAATACAAAGATGCGGATATTGTGAAGCGAAAAAAACACGGCGTGCTATAGTGGGCTAGCCACGTAGCAAGAATACCGGATGAGAGTCCCGTCGTACCGTCTTCGAAGCAGACACTGCACTCGATGGATGAGCGCTGTTGACGAGGATGCTAAAACAGCGGGTGCTAAGAGCGACTGGAGAGTGGCAGCCCAAGACCGAGATGCGTGGGGAATGCGACTCCTAAATTTGGCCTAAATTCGATAAGTGGATTGTCGCCGAAAAGGTAAAGTAAGTACACAAAGAACGACTACGCTAAGCTATGGAGTACGGAGTGCCTGCTGGAAGTTGTCGCCTGCATTAAGAAGTATCATGCGAAAGAAGATGTGGTCTTTTGGCCGAACCTGACCTCAGCCGATTAAGCCAAGAGATCACAGGAGCGGCTAAAGATAAACGTTATACCGAAGACCGCCAACCCTTCCAATGTCGTCCAACTGCGACCGGTAGAAAATATTTGGGCGAACCTCAAGCAGAGCATCTACTACAATAATTTCGGACCAAAAATGGAGACCCAGCGAATCACCAAAGCCATGAAAGAGCTGAGGGGTATGTCGAAATCCATCTTTTCATTCGCCACGGCTAAATTTGCTGGCAACTGCGGCAGGGCCAAGCAACATTTTTGCAAATGGCTTAATAAACGTATGATTTGAGCAAAATTTCTTCCACCACTGACTTATTGTTTGTGTTTTTTATTTCCATCCCCATACCCATCCGTCATTTTTTATTGCGTTAAGTTAGGCTGGTTCTTTAAAGGAATGTTAGAGTAAATGCATAAAATCATTAAAGTGGAATTAAAGTGGTGGTCCCGCAGAAAATATATGTCACTCAGTTTATTTACATTTCACAGTTACGCCCTCTTGAAAGACGATGCCGAATTGTACATTGTTTGATGAAATGCGAACAAAGCAATTGTAGAAAAAAACTAGCTCTAAAAACACTAAAAACACTGTCCTTGATAGAAAGTTTTTTGCAATTTAGCGTAGCAGAATACCGTTCGAAGTTTATCGCCAATTTACCTGTTGTTGCCGTTCTTGTTGTTGTTGTTGTTCTAAATAGGGGCTCCCAGAATTCAATCGATAATTCTAAACACTGACAATCTCAATGACAGATTTCAACTAACTTTCCTTCAAGGCCTGAATTTCCGTTTCAAAAAATACATTATAGTGACTTTAGTAAATTTCAGCCATACCCATATGAATAAATTTTTATTTAGAAGCTAAAAGTCGTTCAAAACTTACAATCTTCAGTTAAATTAGAGAATTTATGTGCAATTAATACTAGCATTCTAACTAAATCAGGAACGGTCCCTGAACCCTGACCAGCTCGTAAAATGAACTATCGTTTATTGACAGCAACAATTAAATCAATCTAGCTCAACTCCTTCAAGTCCATACAGATCAAATGAGTCCGTAAGATTTCCCGAAAAAAAACCACCGTGTAACGTGTGCTTTTCAATGGCAGCAAACACACTTCAGTCAGCATTTCAAAACGTTAAACTATCCGAAATAGTCCACGGTTTGTGTGACGTCGGCCAAAATTGGCCACGCAAGGGCCACCGAACAATTGCATTATACAATTGACCCTCATCGTCGGAGCGTGAAATTTCCCTTCGAATCGACAGCTTGTTCGACACTTCAGCGACAAAATAAGGGAAACTGCCCCGATATATGTAGAGCAAGCCGAGCAAGAACCAAGTGATAATGATATGTAGATTAATAAATATAAATTTTGTTTTATCTTCTGCGACTAATCGGAAAATTGTAATTTATTGATTTTGGGTGCGAAGTTTGATCCCCGGCAGTTGACTGACTGACTGACTGAGTGCAGGGCGCGCGGCCAGTGATTGACGTCGTCGGATTGCGCCGCGCCGTTTGATGGGTAGCAGATTGACTGACTGGCTGATATGTTAATTTCCGTGGCAGGCAAGCCTGCCGTAATGGCGCTACGGTTATACGGTTGGTGTTGTCTCCAGGATATCCCTAGCCGGTGGCGTCTCGAAAAAGTCAAACAGATGGCTGGAAGTTTAGCCGAATATTTTGCATTTCCGCTATGATGTGTGTGTCATTGCCATAAGTTGTATTAATTGTGCTGTGTGCAGTTCCGAACTGCACGTGTGTTCCTGGGGGTAGAGCATTTCATTCGGGTGCGGCAGCGTTGTCATCGTAAATAATTGGACCATGACTCGCGATTTCTTTTCAACAATCTAATCCAGGAAGTGTAAACAGATGACCAACCTCGGAGTCGCTTTCTGACGATCGGATCAACGCTATGGTATAAGAATACACGGCTTTAGCCTACCGCACAAGTACAGTTCCAGAACTTACTTATCACACTCGCAAGTGCGATTAGGATAACGACTCTGCCCTGAAACAAGTGTCGGTCAACAAGGATGACTTGCCAGATCTAACCAGCGATACAGTAGTGGCTATATCGGATTGCGCCGAGTTCATCGGCGAGTGAGGATATTAATCACCCTCCTCGGTAGATGATTATTCATGATCAGGTTGGCTAAATTTCGGCATTTTTTCCGTACACGAAAGAAGAAAGGGGGAAGTTCTGCATAAATCATAACGAGGACACTGTCACGCTGCTGGCCTGCCTATATGTTGCGATCTGAATAGCCACATAATCCATTTATAATCGACACAAATTTACATCTGAATGTGCGGGAGGGACACCGAATGGTCGATTTAAGTATTTTTTGACAGATAAGTGATTTATCGGACACCACCGGACTGAGGGATTTATGCTGGCCAATTTGTTTATTTTCATTTCATTTTTCTGTCGATAAGTTAGCTTTAGTGTTTCGTACAGTTACGGAGTTGGTATAGCAATCTAATTTGCATTTTGATTGAGGAAACCGTTGAACTGCTCTTTGTTTGAAGTGGCCGTTGCGTTGAAACAGAGTTAGGTTAGTTGTTGTTTTGAATAGAACTTGAATAGAATAGAAATAGAACTTTGTTGCATCAATAAAAACATAAAAATATATGTGTGAAATGGATAAATTAAAGGTCATAACATTGGGTTACAGCAGACTGGTACTGCCTGTGATAACTGTTGGATATTTTGATCTGAATCTGATTATAATAAAGATACCACATATAATTTAAAATAAGTTTTACAACAAGTCCTCGACAAATTTTGACGGTTGTTTCAATGTTCTTGCTTATTCAATGCCTAAATATTATCACACCAACAAGTGAATTAAGTGAGAATGTGAATAAAGCTTTTTATAAATTTACGCTGTTGTAGAAGCATATAGCTGCGTATTTGGCATGACTTCTGACCAGTGATGCCAGGTCTACGGATTTATCCGTAGTTCTATGGATTTAAGAATTTTCTACGGACCTACAGTGCAAGTGAATCGTTTGTTTGAGAAACCCCACAAGTCCACTCGACACTTTTGTGGGAAAACAACAAAAAACTGATTTTCTCAAAATTTTGAACCAATCCCTATATTTTTTGGTATGAGGTTCTATGCTAATATCTAAAATACATTATGTAGACTTATCTTTTGATCAAAATAATGATTCTAACTAAAATTAGAAGGCTTTAAAGTTAATGGATATTTGGGGTTTCTCAAACAAACCAGAAATTGATGGTGCACTTAAGTAGTTTTAGGCCGATTCTAGTCAGACTTGTGATCTTTTCATGATCATAGTATGTAATTTGTTACCATATATCACTGAGGATGTTAAAAAAGTACGTACCGCTAAGAAGAAGAAGAGGGGAGGGGCGCTAAATATTATTTATAAAAAAAATTGAAGTAGAATAATACAAGTTTTAGAAAAAGTTTTGTACTTTTTAATAGAAATTTTGATCATGGTTTTCATTTACCTATTAAAAAATAAAAGGTAAATGGGATAACAACTGTTTTTGAATTGCATAAATGGACCAGAGTAACACGAATTCACATCGAATAGAATACCTAGATACTTTGCTAGTAGTAATTAAAGATATAACCAGAAAATAAAATAATTTTGGAGAACAACCGTACTATGCTTATGGAACAAAATCTGAAAACAAGGGTCTGTTCTCAAATTACGTTATACCAAAAGGAAATGGAGATACGTGAACAGCACCTTACATACTTCGTACGGATAAACTATTGATTTTACAGTTACTTAGGAGTGCTCGACGGATTACTCACATTAGGAAAAGCAACGAGTTAACAAAAAAGATTAACTATTATTAACATTGTATAGTAAATGGAGGGTTACTGCTTTTGTGAGAAACGCATGGATAGTTTAGTCTGTCGATTTCTGGAGCGCGATTGCTACAGTTTTTACTGCATCTAGATTACAAGAACGGTTTATTTGCGTTTATCTTGTCGACCAACTAATTCTTGCTTATCTGCATTTGCAATCAGCATTTGACTTTTTCAGTTCAAACATCCTTTTCTTTTCGATTTTATACGCCGTTCTTATACGAAAGGCGAAAGTTATCGCCTTGTATTCTGTAGTCCGCCGAACACTATCTTTCTTCTTTTTGACTATGTCCAACTCGTAATTTTTCGATTCCGAAGACATTTTTATACTATTGAATTGAGTTGCGAATACTACTTACAACATTGCACGTAAATATTGAATGATAATTTTATATCTATCGCAGCGCCGCTCTAGGTGATTATCGGAAACATGGATATTTGGGGTTTCTCAAACAAACGGATATTTGCAACCCCAATTAAAAGGGGTTCGTGGAACTAACTTTGTCTAGAATTTTGAGGGAAGGTGTAGATATCCTCAAGGATTCGAAAACTGTTAAAAAGTCAATTTTCATAAAAATGGCGTTTGTGGGGTTTCTCAAACAAACGATTCAAGTACTTATATCTACGGATTTTCATACACTTTGCGGTATAGGTTGAAAGATTCAATTAATTACAAAAATCACGAAAATGCTACGTGCAGCGGATAATATTCCGAAAAGCATAACTTTATTTTTTCTGAAAGAAAGAAACGAATAGAATAGTTTACTCTAACAAGAAGTGTAGTTAAAAGGGAATATTTACGTTAATACTGCCAATACGAACTGGAATTTTTGACTTCGGCAGCAAATAGAACTTTTTATTATTATATGCGACAATACAGTGGGAAGATGTCAAAAATATAGTGAAAAGGTGGGGGTGGAATATCCCTGATTCAGAATATCGCTTCTCCCAGCATCAGAACATGTCTCGCGCATTACACCATCTCGGCAAAGTTACGTCTTGCTACCGTCGCGACAAACGGTAAGAACACTTCGGTGCATCATCGTGTCGGCAATCATCGTTATCGTCTAGATTCCGACCGCGTTCAATGGCGTGACTGCTGAGCACAGTCGACCGTCTGCAGTTGGTTAACAAGCAAGATTTTGGGATTCTTTGTGGCTGCTGTAATTTAGGCTTTGCACAAAAGCGACTATGATAGGATAGTTTCTGCTCTTACAGAATCCAAGTTATTTATTCTCAAGTGTTTTTTTTTTATTAATTAACCCTCCGCTCTCCCCCACACCAAAAAGCTGTCGTGAGTCTCCATCAGAGAGTCAACAAAGACATCCAGCATTTTGGGAACGTGAGTGGAAAAGTGTTATTTTTGTCGCTTATTTGGTGATAAAAAAAGGAAAGCAAAACGTTTCGTTGGTTCATCGCTAGTAGGTGCTTATCGTAATTTAAACCACGTCAGATATAGGGAATAATATTACATGATATATACCCATTTTAATTTGAGTGTGTTTGGAGCGTTTTCTTTTTCTTGTTACGCTATGATTGATCATGTCGGAAAGAATAAGAATGTGAACTGGAATGAGTGAACACGAAGTATTTTACCCAAATATTCATACGCTAAGCTGGTCGTGTGATACAATAATCTTCGATAAGACCGAATATGAGTGAAATATTTCGGTACGTTCATTGTGAAATTAAATATAAGGTTCGGTACGACCATAGATGAACTAAATGGTTCGGTACGACCATTCTTGAGCAACATGTCAAAAATCCAGTGTGCAATTGAGATCTCTCGTCTTTTACGCTTATCCCACTGATGCAAATCCACTTGTATCATGGGCGTAGCGGCGGGGTGCTTTGGGGGTTCAAATCCCTCCCCCAGAAGATAATTTGTTCTACGCTTTCTAGCTTGAAATTTCGGAACCTGCGGCTTAGAGTACAGAAAAATTTACCGGACTGGTTGTACGATCCTCGTCGTCGTTGTCAGCAGCTTAGAGCCGGGGTGGTTCGTGCAGTTTTAGGATCCATTCAACTGAACCTTGGGTTACTCGTCGCCCATTTCCTAAGCGTCTCTGAAATCCCAGTAAATAAAAAATGTCGCTTTAGACCCGGACTAGCCATCTCGCACGTTGAGTCCCTCTGTTCTGGGAGCCGGTTGGGTTGTTGTAAAGAACCGTTTTCCTTACGACGTGTCCAGTTTACCGTAACCTACCGACTTTCTCCAAATATACGTTGGTAATCTTCCCAAGTAGCGTATGTTGCCCTTGACTCATGCACCTCCACTACTCTTCGCTTTCGGCTTGTACTCCGCCAAATGTTGTCCGCAGAAGCGCGTATGACTTCCATGAGTATTCTCAAATTCATAAAAACTATCAGTCTAATAGGGGATTTGTACATTGTCAGGTTCGTACGTCGGCTTATGCCTCTTGATCGTAGCATTTTGCGAAGGGCAAAGTAGGCTCGATATCCAGCTCGAATTCGTCGCTGGATCTCCTTACTTGTGTTGCTATCCGTGGCTACCAGCGATCCCACGAAATTTAACGCAGACGGGCTCCACCGTGGCAAATTTCCTGGCTTTAATATCAAAGTCACCTGAGTGGCCAAGAAGTTAGCTACCTTTACTGAAAATCAAACCTCTCATTTCGAAATCTGTTCGTCGGATCACTTCAAGAGCAATGCCAGGATTAGTTGTTAACAGCACCCTCGCCGCGACTCGAAGAGACTCGATCCTGTGGATTCTAACAGTCTCTCCCAGCCGAGATTCGAACATACAACGTACGTCAATCCCAACTGGGATTCAAAATTTTAACATTTGTTTTCTATTATTTCATTTTGATTTTTTTTTGTCAAATAAATTTCAACCAAAATAGTTTTTAACTGAAAATAATTCCCCATTTCCTGAATAAACTCCTTACTGTAGGGTCATGTCAGTTTTTTTAAGTATATAGTTCGGTACGACCATGAATAAATTAAATGATTCGGTACGATCATTGTTGAGTGAAGTATATCGTTCGGTACGATCATAGATTATTAAAACGGTTCGGTGCGACCATTTGTAAGTGAATTCATGAATTGATTCGGTGCGATCATTGTTGAATAAAGTGTTTTGTTCGGTACGACCATAGTTAAATGAAAAGATTTGTAAGACCATAGACGAATTAAATAGCTTGATTAGACTATTGATGAATAAAATGGTTTAGTACAAGAATTACCGAAAAGCTGGCTTTATTCAGTGTGAATCAAGCACCAGAATATGCTCATAAGCAGTTACATATGTTTAAGCTATTGATTTATTTGGATTTTTGACAGATAAAATGGTTGATCCATTTTAAACAGATTTTAAAAGCTACATTGGATTCTGAAAAACTGCAATGTACTTAAGTACAACAAGAGTAATATGTTAAGTGGAAATGAACAACAATTAAATAGACCATCCTTGGCTGGCAAATTTAGTAGCAAAATCCCTAGGCAGAAACTCCGACGGGATCAGAAAGACAAAATAAAGCGTGTAAACAAAAATTCACGTAACAGACTAGAAGCGAGGTTGGTGTTCCGCATTACTGGAAAAAATAAAACGACAGTTACATGAAGTCAAACTTCCACTTAGGGTTACCTTACGAATCGAATCATCTTCAATGCAGAATGAACCGGAAACTTGAGTTAGCTTCCAGAAAAAAAGTCAATGATATGGGGAGAATGCGCTAGGACATCCTTCAGTTTTCGCCAGGTAAATGATAAGAGTTTGAACAATGAATGTACTGGTAACTGCGACAAACAGCTGTATCATCTGGGCGATCAGCTACAGGGATTAACCTCTGCCACAAACTCTGTTTAAGTTATGTCAGGACTAGCCATCTTCAGAATTTCGCTCGCTTCGCAGAAAATACGATGAAAAGACAACCAAGAGATGCCAAAAACAACGACAATAAAGCACAACCGAAACGCAAACAAACGTTTAAACAGCTTCCAACAGACGATAAAACATGCGAGAATCGACGAAAAGATACCGAATATACGTCAAAAAGGCCACGAAAGGATAAGAAAAATACAACATTTTTGTTACCTTGACAACAAACAGGAAGAAAGATGATGAAAAAATGACAAAAAATGAAGAAAAGGTGGCAAACTAGCGGCGAAAGCAGCTACAAAATACGGCAAGAAGCCCCGAGCAAATACTGACATCGAAATCGACGAAAATACGATGGAGAGATGGTAAAAATACCACGAAAAGACAAAACATGACAAAGAAACGACGAATACGAAGAAACACAGATTTGACTAAAAGACGTTGAGAAGCACTGAAAAGGTAACGAAAGCATGATGAATAGATTCGAAAGCATGATAAGATGACGAAAGGGCAGAAAATATTCGATAAGAAGACTACGAACAGGTAGTGACAAGACAATGAAAACACACGACGGAAATATGACGAAGAAGTGAAGGCAAGTAGGTGAAAAGAAGACAAAAATTCAAAAAGGTTTATAAATAGATGCAGAAAAGACAAAGAAGAGATAATAAATGGCTGCAAAACAACGACAAGAAATGCCAAAAAAAAAACTACAAATGACGACGCCAAAAGCGCCACAAAATGACAATGAATCACAGAAAAATGACAAAAAGACAATGTAAAGTGACAATGTGTCCGAACAAATGGCAAAAAAGTATCAATTTTCTTCAATTATATGTTAAGTCCAATTACATGTCTAATTTCAAGCGCTAATTCAAGGTCAATTTTAAGTTCAATTTAAAGTCAAATTTCCACTTCAATTTGTCGTTAATTGGTCCAAACAATATCAAGTCCAATAACAAATTGTATATAATTTCACCTTCAATGTGCAATTTTAAGAAAAATTTCATGCCTAATTCCAAGTGCAATATCCTATTTAAGTCCTATTTAATGACCAGTTGCCTGTTCCATTGCAAGCCCAAATTCATATTTAATTTCAAATCTAACTTGAAGTCTTAATGCAAAGCCAACTTTAAATTCAATTTAAAGTTTAACTTCCAGTTTAATTTTTGGTCCATGGATTTCAAGTCCAAATTGATCCATATTTAAGTCCAATTTATGAATAACTTCAAGCGAAATTCTAAGTTCAGTTCCCATACAAGTCTAATTTCAATTTTAAGTAAAATTTTGTGTCTAATTTCAAATGCTATTTAAAATCCTATTTCCAGTCCAATTTCATGTCTCACCCTAAGTCTTATTTCATGTCTTATTTCAATTTAAATTTAAGTTCAACTTTCAGTTCACTTCAAAGTCCAATTTCCAGTTCAATTTGAGGTCAGGCTTCAAGTCTAAATTGGTTCAAATTTAAGTCCAATTGCATATCAATTTTAAGTCGAAATTCAAGTTCAATTTTGAGCCCAAAGTGTAATTGAACTGAAATATCTTATATGTGAAATTCAGTATAAAATGATCCTCATAGTGTAACCAGGCATTCTAAAGTTTTCAACTAATCGGTCAGTATATTCCGAAAAGTAAAAAGATTGCGTAAAAAATAAAAGCCGCTATCCTAAAATTACTCGCTTTTTTCAGGCTAAGAGAAGCTACTAAAGGTTGGTCAAAGCGGTAGCTGGTCGTCAAATTCGATGACCGACAACTAATTTGTTACTATGTCGTCATTTCCTAATTCCAATTAGCACCGCGACCTAATTCCAACAGCACCGCGACCTAAATATTTCGTTCACATTAGGAGCATATGTGAACGAAATATTTAGGTCGCGGTGCTGTTAATGTATTATGTGTACACAATCGTATGATTTTTGTCATCTGTTCGGAGTTCCGCAGGTGAGTAACTTAGGACCGTTATTAAGCAAGAAATTACTTTAAAATTATTTGTTATAAGATATTTCCTGATTGCAAGCCCTTTTCCACTGATCATATTTAACCATTTCCTGTAAAAAATCTCCAAACAACCGAGTGTCTAATTTACGCAAGACAATTGAATAGTTAATACTAAGAATCGAGCCCATCAGGACACCTGGCGGCCATTTTATACCGGGTGAAGTTGACTGCTGAAACCGGCATATAAATCAATCACATGAGTATGTCCACAATATTCATTTAAATTCACCCCTTACCTACTCAGAAAATGAGGCAAACATGCTTTTAAACCTATGCTACAAACCAGAGTTTCCTTTCAAAGTAGCACCCTTCTCTCAGTGTCTTTTGTCAAGAAGAAAAAAGTCTAGTAAATAAATGTCACTTGCACAAAAACCGATGCCTGACATGAATGCATTTTGCACCCTAAATCCAGCGTGCCAACGCGAAAAGATGTCCAACGGGGTGGCCAATCGAGGTCGGTGCTATAGTTAATACAGGTCGCAGGATTCTATTATTATTAAGGGAGTCTAGAACAATGTACGTAAAAAGCCACGACCAGTAGCGCCAGCAGCAGCGGCGACACAAAGCGAGAGCCGGGGTCCGCATTTGTGCAACAATCAATTAAATCACAGCACTTTTGCCAGTATTTGCCGAGTGGATTTCCGCGCGGTCCCCTGGCTGGCGAGATTCTCGCAAAATGAGAGGTTATTGCCCCCTGGTACCACACCGGCAATGAAGATTGCACCCATTTGCATAAATTGCAGCCAGTGCAGTATGCGTAATAGTGTATTGGAACACTTATTGAACGCACATACGGAAAAGGGGGATTTCTTTGTTACCCATTCCTGTGATCGGTTGCGGAGATTTCCGTACTATGAAATCGGGATTGTGGAAGAAAGAAAATGCATCTGTCTTCCTACCCGAATGGGGTTATTTTTTAGCCGGTGTCTTGACAGGAACAGAAGCGCAGGCTCTTCTCACACCTGCCACTTCTTCATCTTCTTCTTGTTCTTCTCCTGTTAAAAAGAAGTTTTTTGTTGGAAAATGCAAATCAATTTTAACACTTCGCAACTCCTGACCGGACTTGTCTTTCCTCGGGAAAACTGATTGTTATTTGCCATGTGGTAGGATGGGAGGAGAAAATGTGATTGTTTTGCGTGTACGAAATAGGTAAATAGGGCATTCTTTGTCCAGGTAACGGGTATGAATTTAACACTTTGCAT
This sequence comes from Sabethes cyaneus, assembly GCF_943734655.1. Lineage (NCBI taxonomy): Eukaryota > Metazoa > Arthropoda > Insecta > Diptera > Culicidae > Sabethes > Sabethes cyaneus. The sequence goes on along the minus strand of NC_071353.1, from coordinate 126,849,728 downwards.
TTTGTGTTTTGTTCAGAGTTGCTAAATCCGCAGGCTGTACTACTGATGGGGTGGTCCTCGCACATTTGTTTCGGAAGAAAGGTAATTCAAGGGAATGGAATCATTGTTTAATAATTGGGAACTTGCCAACAAATGAGTTGTACCAACCAGAGCTAAGTGCTCGATCGCTGTCCAGACACCGTCAGCGATCCTGAGGGTGTGCTTCATCTGCCTTTTTTTCGAAAACCGAGAGCGGTCATAAGTAACTTTCTTGCTCATGACCATGATGACAGTTTATCGCATCAAAAAGTTTCTACTTGATGGTCCTAAGCAGCTGAAACAGGGAAGTGAAGGTCCACTGTTTGCACGTACACCAGCCGGGATCACGTCGGTGCGTCCAAATTTTTAAAAAATCCATGCGAAGAATCATCTCCTAAAGCACGAGGTAAACGCCACTTCATTACGGAGCGGGTAAAAGACCTACGAGTGACTCGTTCGAAGAAATTGCTTTCTTTATTGTAGAAGGAAAAAATTATCCTGTTCTCCGACGAAAAGCTGTTCAGCATCAATGTTGTGTCCAATATTTCATCGAAGACATTTGAGGATGTTTGGGATAAAGCGATGTTTAAGTTCCAAACCAAACATCCGGCTGGTGGTATAACGTTTGGTGGCGTCTAAAGGTTTGCAAATACTGCCTGTTTTCATTTACGCTGGTGTTAAAATCAATACCGAAGTCAATATCGGCATCTTGAAGGATCAAATGCTTCCCTGGGTGAAGGCCATTTTCTCTGAGGATAAATTCGCGACTACAAGTTACACGATCTCTTTTATCCTCATGGAACTGCCTATATGTGAGTGTGAACAAAGAATGGTCCAAATTCTCTCTGTTTCTTGCACTCTTTAACAAATTTCTATCTTTGCTTCATTCATAGACTTAACTTATCCAGGTGGCAGCACCTTACCTTAGTAGTCGCGAATACGTTGTCGTACAACAGGATGGAATACCATGTCACACGTCAAATCGGATCCAACAATGCACAACGAGCAAATGGCACAATGGATTTGGAATCTTACAACATACCTATTCCTATATAAAAAAAATGCAGCAAATCGATTGGGGATGGTTCTATCCTGCGCAGACTCCGGGAAGTGGTCCGTTTTGCCCTATTATCCCCAAAAATCATGAAAAAGGCTAATTAAATAATATAGAAACTTCTTTGCCGCCCGTGAAATGAATTCAAATGGCTTCCAAATGTTGTCTAAACATCAGAAGAATCAAATTCCATCCAATCCATACTGTGTGAAATGCAAGAATGATCCATTTTGCCTAATTCACCCCCATGTACATAGATATCCTAATTAAAGCGATTAAAACTAACTTGAAGGCAAAAACAGTCTTCAGAAAAAATGTGCATTTCACCATACTGAATAACTTTTGTGAACAGTTGAAAGCAATAAAGAAATTGTCTGCAAGGTTATTCTGCAAAATTGATTTTTAAATGCACTTTTTAAATCATTATATCTCGCAACTAGTAAAAGATTATAATTACTATAGTTACTATGTTCAGCAAAGTTGCTCACTTTAGTGTGATCTACAATGTTTCTGTAGAAAAAAAATTTTTAGGGCGTATTCAAAAAACAAAAGTTTGTATCACCTTGATAGATGAATTTAAGGTCATCCTAATAGTTTAAAAAGATGCGCTGTATTTTATTGATAAACTTGTCCGAACACCATCGTTGAAAAATTACGAATTTTTTACACAATAGCAAATGAACATGTTTTTGTAGATCTTGAAGAGAATGAGGCAAAACGGACCGATTGTGAATTCATCACGGTACGAAATCGATGATATTCAACTCTCCTGATGTCTTTCGAATGAATTGGTGCTTTTTGAGTTGATTCCTCTGTCTTTGAATTAGTTTTAATCGCTCTAATGAGGTTTTACTATGTATTTAGGTGTGAATTGGGCAAAATGGACTATTCTTGCATTTCGTACAGTATGGAATGGATGGAATTTGATTCTTCTGATGTTTCGACATCGCTTGGAAGCTGTTTGAGTTCATTTCATGGTCGGCAAATAAGTTTTTATAGTGTTAAGTTAGTTTTAATCATGATTTTTGGTGAAAATAAGGCAAAATGGACCACTTCCCAAAGGATGAAACCGTCACTAATCGATTTGCTACATTTTTTACATAAGAATTGGTATCTTGTAAGATTTCAAACCAGCGGCTTCTAATTCTTGAGATTACGAGTTCGTTTTTGCCCATTGTGCAATGGCTGATAGAAACCATGAAGTTTGGACCTATATTGAAGCAAAAGCCTGCAAAACATCTCACCCTAGTGTGAAGGCCCTCAACTCTGTCATAACGCACATATGGCACTGGATGTCAGAGGACTATTTTTGAAGGGCGTGTTTTTCCGGCGTCGTCTTGAGAATGTCATTGATCAAAATGAAGGCCACATCGAGTAAATTTTTTAGGAAGGACCTAGTAAAGATAACGGATCGCGAAAATGTAAATGTTGCTAATACCGCAGAAGCAACCCTGGCAACACTGCGCCGCGGTACGTCAAATGAGTTCCGCAATTCGCGACTACGAAGGTACCTGGATAAGTTTAGTATATACGTGAAGCAAGGATAGGAATTTGTTTAAGAGTGCAAGAAACAGAGAGATTTTGAACCATTCTTTACGCACAGTCACATATGAGCACTTTCATGAGGGTAAAAGAGATCGTGTTGCTTCGTAGTTGTGAATAAGGAAAGAGATAGAGAAGACGAAAACAAACAAGACGATGGAGTAGGTTTAGACGTAGGAATAGTAGTAAACCAGTATAGATTAGAAGATAAACATAAGTCGCCAGCGTAAATTGAACTGAAAGTAAACAAAGTATAGTTTGCCGAAAGTAAAAGTTTTAAAGCCTTTTTCGAGCGAACTAGTGAGGTGCTTGAGACAAAATCGTTCCATAATCCTGAACCAACCTGTACAAACCTGAAGAGGAAAATTGAAGTTGGACCAACAGAAGAGCCAAACCAACCGATTAAGTGTGATAAAAGCGGATCAAAAAGGAAGTTTCAAGTAGGAAATAAAACCACTTTATTGTGAGTAAAGCTTAAGAAAATCTTCATTTTAACGAAAAATAAATATTACGGTTTGAGCATCAAAATAGTTGACTGTTTTAAGAATTTGGTTCAGTTCCGGAAAATTCTTAAAAATAAAGTGACACGTGAGGTATCCAGTGAGAAGTTCAGGCCTTTCTGACCCTATTCCCGAAGTCGAAAGTGAAAAGCAGAAAAGCGTCGACTTGACGGAAAGTCCATGCGAAATATGGGGTCCATCCATATGCGATGAACCGATGATTGGATGCGATAGAAGTTTCCTCCCTACTAGCACAGTTGTTACAATTCAGTTGTGACTACCGATTTACAACTAATTTTAGTCATTAATAAGTTTCTGCAACCATATGCGCAAAAAATGTGCTGCTTGGGCTCTAATTCCGTTGCCGCTATGTGGAAATCCAGGTAGAGCAGGCCCCGAAAAAGTGGTACTGTCAAAAAAAGAATTATCAGGGCTATGCCCAACAGGTAAAGGATCCCATGAAGTCGTCTCGGAGTTATAAAACAACCAAAAAGTCGGACAAATCGAAGACGGGATCCTCTCTCGTAGATGCGAGAGTGAAAGCACTGGAAGAGAAGGAGAAGAAGCGACTTTAGGAGCTAGAGACAAAAATGAAGCTGAAGATGAAGAAGAAAGCGTTGTAGCGCGCGTTTGAAGGATAGAAGTTGGAAATGAAGTTGAATATGCACGCCGAAGAAGAAGAAGAACAGTAGATGTTGTTCAAGGAGGAGATGCTCCAAAAAAGCAGAAGTAGATCGATCAAATGAAGGCGAACCAAAGGACGTTCGAAAAGCTGATGGCGAATCGGGATAAAGAGTTGGTGAAGTTGTCTACAGTCGAGGTGACGGAATCCTTACCGACGAAGGTCTATGAAGGTAAAGTGGGATCGTCTGGTGCAGCAAAATAAGTCATTCAAACTGACCAAAGCAAATGTGAAGAAGTTTGCCGAGGAAAACGAAAACGACGATGCAGATAGTGCGGCCAGAAAAGAAGATGAGGGGCAGGATGAAAATGAAGACGAAGAAGATATCGATAGCAAAAAATACGACGAAGAGGAGGATAAAGAGTCCGAACATTTCAGTCCATTGCATTGATTAAGGACAAAACCGAAAAAAAGGCCAACAATAGCTCAGCTAGTAGCGAGAAAGGCTTGTTCTATACGGCCTGCAAACCTCTAATGAGACCTGTGGCTGCATCAACCACGAGAATCTTATGAAATTGCAGCAATCTCTCGATGGCAAAGCTTTCGAATTGATATCTGGTCAACTTTTCCTCCCTGAGTCAATTTTGCGCGTTATCGAGAAACTGCGTCGCCATTATGGACGTCTGGAACAACTACTACAGAATCTCCTGGACAAAATTACCCGGCTCGAGGCACCTAAACCTGCTTAGTTTCTTTCCTTTCGGGAATACCGTGTAGTAACTCTGTGGACGCTTAGAAGCCGCTGAACTTCGGCAACATCTCGTCAACCCGTTGCTCATCAAGGCTTTGGTCGCCAAGCTTACTGATCGGAAAACACGAGAATGGGTGCATTACCGGTAGAGTAAAGGAGCGCCGACGCTTCGAACTTCGACGGATTTCCTGATGGAGATTGTCGAAGATGCCTGTTACGCAAATATCGACATAGATCTCATGACAGCATGCCAAGTCCACCAAAGGTGGATCGACGTCATTCAGAAAGAATAAACCGAAGGAAAAGGGTACGCTGTACTACCACGCAAAGGAGAATCCAGTGACCAGCCCCAGCGATCAAAAGAGGTTGAAGCAATACAAAATGTGCCAATGGACGTCGGGAGTCAGCGGCAGTACCAACAATAAGCTGTTACTGCATAGAGTCCGGACAGTTGGAAAGTTGCTGCTACCACATCAAAGAGTGGATGTTCAGGAACTTGCCGCGGAATATCGTCATATGCGGGATCTGCCATTCGAGTTATACGACAGTCAGCAGGAGTTGTCAATCAGATTAAATAATATCCACTCGTTTGTTCCGATAGACGCGACGGTGGGTGCACCCGTTGAACCTATTGCGGTTCGCTGCAAGTTTGGGTGGACCGTATACGGTCCAAGGCACTCTACTACGATTCTTCTTCTTCAGCAGCATAGAGCCGGGGTGGCTCGTGCTGTTTCAAGCACTCGTCTCCATTCAACTCGGTCTTGGGCCACTCGTCGCCAATTTCCTAGTCATCTCAGAAGTCGCAAATCGCTTTCGACCTGGTCGAGCCACCGTGTACGTTGAGCCCCCCTGTTCATGGTGCCGGTGGGGTTGTTGAAGAGGACTGTTTTCGTCGCACTGTCGTCCGGCATCCTTACGACGTGTCCGGCCCACCGTAGCCTGCTAACTTTCGCTAGATGTACGATGGGAGTCTCCGCAAGCAGTGCCTGTAGCTCGTGATTCATACGCCTCCGCCACTCTCCGCTTTCAGTTTGTACTCCGCCAAATATCGTCCGCAGCACTTTCCGCTCAAACACGGCAAGGGCGCGTATGCCCTCCGTAAGCAGCGTCACGGCTTCAAGTCCATAAAGAACTACCGGTCTAATAATGGTTTTGTACATTGTTAGCTTCGTGCGGCGGCGTATGCTTCCTGATCGTAGCGCTTTACGAAGGGCAAAGTAGGCCCGATTTCCCGCTTGGATGCGCCGCTGGATCTCCTTACTAGCGTTGTTGTCCGCGGTCACCAGCGATCATACACGAACTCCTCTACCACTTCTAGTTCGTCGCCGTCAACGGTTACCGTCCGTGGGAGGCGCGCATTTGTTTCCTTTGAGCCTCTTCCTTTCATGTATTTGGTCTTCGACGCATTTATTTTTAGACCAATTCTCCTAGACTCCGCTTTCAGTCTGGCGTAGATTGCCTCCGCCGTCGCAAATTTCCTGGCAATGATATCGAAGTCATCTGCAAAGCCTAGAAGTTGGCTACTCTTGGTAAAAATCGTGCCTCTCGTTTCGATGCCCGTTCGTCGGATCACCCCCTCAAGAACGATGTTGAACAGCATGCAGGATAGACCGTCACCTTGTCTCAACCCTCATCGCGTCTCGAAGGGACTCGAGAGTGTCCCAGAGATGCGTACGAAACACATCACTCGATCCAATGTAGCTCTGATCAGTCGCGTCAGTTTGTCCGGAAAACCGTATTCGTGCATTATCTGCCATAGCTTGTCTCGATCGACTGTATCGTATGCTGCTTTGAAATCAATAAAAATGTGATGCGTGGGCATGCTGTACTCCCGACATTTCTGCAAGATCTGTCGAATAGTAAAATTTTGGTCCGTAGTTGCGCGAGCCCTCATGAAACCCGCCTGATAATTCCCTACGAAACCTTGTGCTATCGGTGACAGCCGGCGTAACAGGATCTGGGAGAGTACCTTGTAGGCGGCGTTTACCAGCGTAATTCCACGATAGTTGCAGCAGTCTAGCCGATCACCCTTTTTGTAGATGGGACAAACCACTCCTTCCATCCACTCCTCCGGTAGCTTTTCCTCCTCCCAAATCCTTGAAATAACCCAGTGCAGAGCCTTTGCTAGCGTATCTCCGCCATGCTTATAAAGCTCTGCCGGTAGGCGGTCCTTCCCAGCGGCTTTATTGGTCTTCAGCAGCCTGATTTCTCGTTTGACTTCTTGGAGATCAGGTGCTAGGACATCACTATCTTCCATGAGCGCTCCTAGGTTAATTTCCATTCCGCCTCCTTCTGCGACTTCGCCATTGAGGTGTTCATCGAAGAACTGCTTCCACCTGTCGACCATCTCGCGCTCGTTTGTAATTAGATTCCCTCCCACGTCCCTACACATGTTAGGTTTCGGTGTGTAGCCCTTCCGAGTTTGGTTCACCTTCTCATAAAACTTGCGCGTGTCATTAGCTCGGAATAGTTGCTCTAATTCTTCACGATCTCTGTCCTCCTTTTGGCGCTTTTTTCTCCTCAGAATCGTGGCCAACTGGTTCCTTGCTCGTCAGTATTTGGCCAGGTTCTCTCTAGTGGCAATACTTAAATAATTTTTCCAAGCATTTTTTTTTCTCCTCCACCGCTTGTTGGCATTCCCCATCAAACCAATCATTTTGTGTACTCCGAGGCTCAATACCTAGTGCCAACCAACCGTCCAACCATCCGTCTAAGGTCGGTCGGTTAAGGTATGCATACCAACCGTCTTTTCACTCTACTACGATTGGAACTGATAATTACATCGGTTACCACCAAGTAATAACGAACGAGGACCTACATGAACTCGTGAAAAGCCACTATGCCCTGGAACAGTCGGTAGTTGAGAGATCACAGGAATCATTGGAGGACAGAGGTGCCCGAGAGAGCCTCGAGCGGGTAACCAAAATAGTAGGTGACCGTTTCGAAATCGACCTACTGTTCAAATCAGATGACCCGGCATTCCCGGACAGCGCCGTCAAGAAAATGAAACAACTGGAAAAGTGACTACAGAAGAATCTTGAGCTGTAGAGGAACGTGAGTAAGCAAATCAACGAGTATCAGGGGAGAACCCATTTGGCTACAGCGCAAGAGCTGACCTGACAAGGTACGCTTGATGTGGGACGCCGCAGCGACTGTGTTAGGAGTTTCACGGAATTCGCTACTGTGAAAAGGGCCATACATGCTTGTAAAGGTTCTATGTAGTTTCCGACAATGGCGACTAGCTTTCGTAGTAGAAGAAATGTTTCACTAGATGAACGTTAGCCTCGATGACAGACAAAAGCAGCGTTTTCCCTACAGGAAGAATCCACCGATCCACCGAGTGTTTACGTCATTTATGTGGCAACCTTTGGGTCGACATGTTCTCTATGTTCGGCCCAATTCGTTAAAAACAATAATGCAGATGAATTCATTGTTCGATATTATGTAGGGCATGGACGAGTTTCTTCATTCCACGTCCGCCTTCTTGCTTTTGAGTTCTACGAACCTAAAGAACAAAAACGGCAAAACTTCCATCAATTGTAGAACCACCCGACCCGGTTTTAACAATCTTGGCTCTAGTGAATTTCCCCCTTCTTTGTGTGTGAGACGATTTCTTCGGTTTGTCGCTGAAGAAACTTTATTTCGCGGTACAGAAAGAAAGGACAATGAAGTGCAGTTTGCCAGTACCAGTACCTACCAACATACTTGCTGATTTCGCCGCCCGATGCCAGGACGTGAAACGGGTGGAAATCCCATAAGGAACTTCATCGGCATTAACTGTTTGCATTTGGTATCCGTGTTTGGCATGTGGAATACCTTCCGCACACCACCATTAGAGGACATATTGTGTGCACCATTGCGTATGCAAATATTTGAGATTGTCAGGATACAGGAGAAAGGATTAGCGAAGTGGAAACGAGTTCTGTCGGTACTGCATACATATGCGTGCGTACGTGTTCTGAGAAACAAATGCAAAAAAAAGTGCAGTTGATCGGCTGTAATTTATTGCAATTTAGCAGCTTCCCTCGTTTTGTGCAGCGAGGGTTCGTACCTAGTTCCGGTTCAATGACAAAAGAAACGCATAACAATGCACAAAAGTGGGATGGAATGCGTAACTGACCTCACCCAACGGTTAAGGTATTAACTTTAATCTCATAAAGAGATTACCGAATCGGATGCCTTTGATTGGATTTTGCAAGAAAATTGATTGATGTGGTGCGCTTAGTGCAAATTATAATTTCGCTGATACGACGACATTTTATCTGCCATGATGGTTAGAACCATTCCGTAAACTATTCAGCCGTGATAATGATTTTAAAGAGCCCTACAAATTACCACAGCCATTAAGCAGTAATTACTATAAATTAATTGACTGCCTCTGGCAAACAGTTTCGGTCCTATAGGGCCACTTGTTTCTAATCACCTGGATGGTAGTGTGGACGCTATTAGTAAGTGAATATGATCGTTTCAGCCATGTCGACTGTCCGCAGTTTCTTCAAACTCCTGTCAGAACCTGCCGCTGCGCTAGCAGTGCCAGGAGGAACAATTATACATTAAATTTAATGTGTCAACATGATGAGCTCGTTTTCAACACGCTGCTAAAACGTACCACACACACGCACACCAATTACGATAAATTTCAATTACGACCGAATTCCAGTCTCCTTCTGTGCAGGAGCTGCAGGAGTTAGGAGCGGTCTGATCTATGCTAATGGCCGGCCGACGTCGTCGGTTGGTCACATAACATTTCACAATAAACGACAGCCGCCATCAATAGTGGCCATCGAAAAATGATTTCTTTGTCGTAGACGAAGGGTGAATCAATTAAATTAGAAGTGCTAAACAAGACTTCTGTTGACAGATGTTGATTTTTCATTCGCACACGCGTTCGGTTGACAATTAAAAAAGCTCCCTAGAGGTTTTCGGGACATATTTCTTCGCGACTGACCGACGGTCAGTATGTAAATATTCGCACTGATTGGGTAAATATTGTTATGTAAATAAATTACTTCTAAGCGGCAATTTTCATTTAAGATTAGACTACGCATAATTTTGCTACGACTGCTGAAATAAGCTTCTGTCGAATTTCGGAAACTATGAACTCAATTCAATTTTACCTCGATCATAAACTCATACGTTCACACAAATACTAACCTCATTTCTACAACAGTTACAATAAATTGCTGCCATTGATTCCTAAGAAAAAGAGAACGCATGGTTATTTTGTATTTTCAAAAAAAAAATTAGAAACGACCACAAAGCCTTTACAAGCACTAAAAACCATTGGCAGGCACTGCAATGGGGAATCCTCTCTCCCCGGCACTTGCTGACCTCGTAATGGAAACGCTACTAGACAATGTGCTGAAGATGATCGATATTCCCATTCCATTTGTCAAAAAATATGTGGACGATTTGATAGCCGCTGTTCCCCTAAACAAAATCGAACATGTTAAGAACGCTCTCAACGCGTACAACTCGCACATTCAGTTCACGTGCGAAGTTGAAAACGAAAACCGTTTGCCCTATTTAGATATGATTCTAATAAGAACCGAGGAACAAAAAATCGTCACCGACTGGTACATGAAATCCGTTTCTTCGGGACGAATTTTAAATTATCTTTCGTTACATCCACTAACACAGAAGCTTAACACGGCCAGCGGTTTCATAAGTCGAGTTTTTCGCTTATCAACATGCAAACCGCTAGCAGAGAAGAAGAAAACGGTGCGTGAGTATTTGGCTAAAAACAATTACCCGATCGCTCTCGTCAACCGCTTGATGAACAGAGTGGCAAATGGAAATGAAAATAGTGGTGCTGCTACTGAGAATACACCACAAGTTTATCGATCTCTTCATCACGTTGAGTCTCTAACTCCCGCACTTGCAAGAATAATACGCAGAAACTTCAAAAACGTTAAATTGGGTTTTAAGTGCGCGAAAACAAATTCAGTTTTATTTTCAAAATTAAAAGATCCGACTCCAAAACTTTTTAAGCGCAATGTAATCTATCGCATACCTTGCATAGACTGCGACAGTGCATACATTGTTTTAACAACACAACAACTCAAACAACGTTTGTCTGGTCATCGTTCACTTATGAAACGATATCAAGAGTTTAATGCGTCGGGCAGTGCGGAGAGTAACAAAAAAGATGAGTTCAAAAAGACGGTGCTGATGGTACACATGATAGATAATGATCATAATTTTGATCTGTCTAAAGTAACGATTTTAAATCAAGACAATCGAGTTCAAGCACTGCAAATACTTGAAATGTGCCATATATTTACGGACCAACTTACAATAAATTTTAGAACTGATACGAATAATTTAAATGTGGCATATTCGTGTATTTTGCATTCACTTGCTCAGTAATCGTCTAATCTTTTACTCTCTTTCTCTCCGTCTCTCAAATTAAATACAGAAGCTTCGTTTACAGCAGCATATTAGAAAGTTCATATTGGAATAATCGATCTGGTTGTGATGTGCGTAGACGGTTATAGTGTAAGTTGGAATTTTAAATTAGCCAATACAATAGTTAGTTTGTAAAAAATCCGTTTCCGTCCATTTTGTTATACTTTCAGTATAGAGGGTTAAACAAAAATAACACTTTCATGTTTAAACACTTGACTAAGAAAACAATTATCAACGTTGTAAGTAATTATGTTTAATGATGAAGATTGTTTAAATAATTGTAATGTTTTAAAACAATAGTTGCTCCGAAGATGAAGGCATAGTTCTTCGAAACGTCAGCTGAACGTAAAATAAAGTTTTCGTAAGAAACACGAGACCGAAAAGCCACATCTTTTAATAAAACTTATTGCAATTTCATTCTGATTTCCTCGTTCATTGTTTCATTGGCCTCAACAGATAAATTAAACGGTGAAGTAGAAGTCTTACGCTCAAAAACAATACCACCTTAATTACGTTCGCTCGTAGTTCACGCAACCTTAAGCGGAGCCAATCTTGTTGAGCACGTGTACGATAAGCTGTCATCTGGCATTTGTTTTGATGCTGTTTTTTTCAGGCTCTGTTCACGCCTGACTGGTTAAACATACCGCAAAACACCATACAGCTTTCATACGCGTGTGTGACGCTACACCGGTTAATGCCACAAAGTCCTAGCGTTTAAGCGCCTGACTGAAGTTACCAATAAAGATACCAACATTATTGTCACTGGTGGCAAATTAGACAATTATTACCTTCCGATGGCATCCTCGATCTGATACAGTGAACAGTGCGCTCACAACATGTAATTGTTTAGCCACCATATGTCAGTTTGATATTTGGAGCATCTCAATTAGGTGAAAGCTGAAAGTGCGGCGTGGTTTTTCCACCCGAGGGGAATTTCGGCTTTTGTCTAACTGTGGTCGTCCTGTTATTACACGGTATTGCGAAGGCAAATTTGACAAATCATACAATTTTCTAAATGCTACGGGGAAACTATTTTGGGTATTGTTTCACGCGGCAGGAGGGTAACGTTGTTGCTGGTAGAAACAGCACGGGTCCGATGTACGGTCCTTTAATTTAGTTGTTTGGAAGCATGCCGACGCCTAACAATTAGTAACGATAAAGGATAGATATTAACTGAATTAAATTTGGCTGTTTTGTGAATATGTTGACGGTGTTCATAACAAGGGTGATTTAGGTCGTTGGTTAACTGTTCGAGTGCTTGTGTAGCTAAGTATAGGTTGTTGTTTTTTCATTAATTCAGTTCATATTTCGGTTCTTATGAACTTTATTGAAATATTTGCTTGAAACATAAATTCGTTTATGTCATTAAAAATTGAATGACAATATAACCAGTATTTAATTATGAGGAAAATATTTATCACACATTGAAAGAAATAAGAAACATTAAAACATCGTTAAACTTGTCAAATGTCACGAATGATTCTGTTCCAAAGAGTTTGGTGAAATTGAATTTACCAATAAACTAACAACAAATTACTGTTCTCAAATTCTATACCTATTGCTAAGGGCCAAACACGAATAATTCGTACAAACGAAGAATGCATATGAAATCATAGCCATTTATTTATTTTTCATTAAAAGTGTATGAAATCATAGCATCATAATTTTATTATACTTTTATGATGGTTTTAGTGACCAAAATTGGTCATAACTATCATTATAAGACCACAATAAAACTCAAATTGTTGCTTGGGAGGGTAAGTTCGTCACTGGCGTACCCAGGGTAGGGCCCAATTTCAACACTGCTTTCAAGTCCAATTTTAAGTCTATCCAGACAAACCAAAAAGGTTCTCCCGGAAGAACCAAAAAGTCTCTGGAGTTCCTCGCATAGAAATCGTGTGAAGGAACACTGCAGAAGATTCGAATCCAACAATAGAATCCCTGGGACACCTATAACTCGGTTAATAAGGGTAGTTTCAAGTCTAAATTCAAATCCATTTTTAAGTAAGCGTGTAGGGCGCTATATCTCTGCATATTAGCGTTGGTAAGAGGAAATGCTTATCAACTTAGGGACTATATTGGCTCGTTTCATTATCCCTGATTTCCCTGATCGCGGATAAGTTCAAGTTGTTACGTGGTTTTTGAGCCGTAGATCTCGCATGTGCATAGTATTTTACGATATAAATTAAATTATGGTTGTATATGAGCACCATTGGCATCATATTAAATTTGTTAAAAACGTATTTTTTATACTTAATTTTCGTAGTTACTGGCTTTACAAGAAAATTTTCGAATATCCAGGTTAGTCTCATATAACTGGTGCTTACATTATCCATCTAGCTCCGCCCATCTACTAACAACAATTCCTTTCCCGAAATACTTGTGAAGATGCAGAGGATTCCCTGGTCTTTAGTAGCAACAAGTATTGGACTAACATTCCTTTCCATCCTACCAGGACCCGCATTCGGACGTGGCCGGCGTCGGTATTGATCAGCATGCAGGGACCTGATAAGGTTGCACAATGAAAAATAGCGTGCTGTCCCAAGTATTCTTTTTCCAGCCATCATTTTGCAATTTTCATCGGTCCTGGTCAATAACGGAGTAGCAGCACACGGGCGGTATCCTATGCTTATGCTTATGCTTATGCTTAAATTCAAATCCATTTTTAAGTCAAGTTTGAAATCCAATTTAAAACCAATTCGTTTTAATTTTCAAGTCCAATTTTAAGTTAACTGATGGTGGAAAACTTCAAAGAAAAGTCTCCAAAAAAAATTACATTCTGTTATGATGGAAATCTTCTGAAATATTTTTTCTGGTTTGTCAGTTTCTGAAGACAAAATTTTTTGTTGTTTCTGAAAACCTCGGTTTTCCTGAATATTTACCTACCCAACTCAAAAATTTTGACCAAACAACGTAGAACAAACAGTATCTCATGAAATTGTCAGTAAACTTTTTTAACACATTCACAGATGGATTACCGATCGATCTAGAGGTGCTTCGTATCCTGCTGTTCCTCCAGAAAAAAAGCAAAAAAAGGAAAAATGAGACAGAAGGAGAAAACGCGAGAAAAAAGCACGAAGAAAGCGTGACAAAAACTGGACAAACCGAATATAAAAAGAATAAAAACTGGCTAGAAAAAAGAAAACTGAGAGAAAAAACGTGACATAATGAAAGGGAAAGCGGGATATAAAAAAGAGGAGGGAAAACCCAGTGCTGGGCACCGCTAATTCGCTAATTCGCTAACCGACCAATCGAGAAACGCTAGTTATACTTTATAATTTATACTCAAACTAGCCGAATTGCTGCTGTGCCATGATTCTAAATGAAGTGCCGCTGTTTATTTTAAAAATTAATAAACTGTAATCATTTTATCCATTATAATAGGTTTTGATCTTAGGTAAATTAAGAAAAGCCATGTAATAAATGTAAATTACAAATAATTTGTATAGTGATAGAATACAATGCAAGTCATTGCGATATGTTCAAAAATAAACAGTAACTGTTAATTTGCAGTTTGCGATTAGTGATTAGCGAAATTTCCACGATTATCGAACAAATTGTATCGGTTAGCGAATTAGCGAATTAGCGGTGCCCAACACTGGGAAAACCAAAATAGTAAAGAAAATAAAGATAACTTGGACAAAAAAGGGGATAAAGCGAAACAAAAAGGGATAAAACGAGATTGAAAAGGAAGAAAAAAGGGAGATAAACAAGATCGAAAGGATAAAATACGGGGGCCGGAAAATGGAGAAATGAGAACAATAATGGTGGAAAAAGAAAAAAATGGAAAAAACGAAATCAAAGCGAAAGACAAAAGAGATAATGTGGAAAAAAACCTAATCTGAATGTGACAGAAAAGGAAGATAGTTAGAGGCCAAACGGATCAGAAGAAAACGAAAAACGGGATTAAAAGCGAAGAAGACGAAAACCGGGATCAAAAAATGTCGACACGGGATAGGAAATAACAATAGAAACTGGAAAAACAGACTTGAAAACAAGGAAAAACTGATGAAAATAACGAAACACAGAACCGATAAAATTCAGAACTCAGAAAATAGGCAAGTACATTACAGGAAAAGAAAGGAAAAGGAACAGAGCAAGAGAAAACAGGGTGCAGAAAAAAGGAAAAACGAGAGAGAGAAAAAAAACAGGAAAAACAGACCAAATAAAAGGGAACACATAAGAGAAAAATAGCCAAACCGGAGATTAAAGGAAAATGAGAGTGCCAAAGACAGAATAAACGTGACAGAAAAGACAAAAAAACGGGATACAAAAAGAAAAATACGGAACATACGAAGAGGAGACACGAGAAGAAAAGGAAATAAAAAGGGTTCGAGAAATACTAAAACTCTCAAGTAACAATTCTGAGTTTTATTACGTTCCTCTAATGGTTACCATGACCAATTTCTTAAAACCGCTAATAAAACTATGAGCTCCACCAGAAGTTCCTGATGACCGTTATAAAACTGCCTGCCGACCAAGAGACTCATTCTCCAGAAGGTTTTTATAACCTAATTCCTAAAAGGTTATAAGCTTAAGTAGCCTTATCACACTCTGCAGAAAGCCAGAAAGCAGCAACAAAACCGCTTTCCGCTGCATGACAACTACCGCCATAATTTAATAAAGCTTTTCGCGACAAAGCTATAAAGCATACAGCTAGCTCTGGTAGAAAGCTAAATCAGTCCGCCAACCTTGTTAATTTGAAAAAATACAACCGTGAGCAGAAAAAGTTTTACTGTCAGATCACCCTGATCGATTTTGTTTATATAGCGACCATAATAAAATATCTCATAGAAAATTTAATAAATTTTCATCAATCTCCGTTGGTTTGTAGCATATCCGCATTAAATCGTGCATATTGCCGGGTGGATAAAATTACCGTCATCGAAATTTTGCATGTTTTGAAAACTGGTTGTTTTAACAAAATAAATATATTCAAAATAAATAAATATAGTAAGTCAATCTCAATTTCTAGCAAAATCGTTTTAGTTGCTTCTTGTGACAGGTTAACCGATTGCTAATAACGTTCTTCCTGCAAAACTCTTTACTTTGATGAATTTTCGTTTGCGAGCTAAAATAAAATACTAGAATATGGCACTATGGCCTCGCATAAACAAATGATTTTGGTGTTGAAGTCAAATTTTTTTCATAATAGCAGCAATAAATCTGTTTGGTTTGCTTTATTACTGCCCTGAAATCCACTAAAATGTTGCGTTCGTTCGTAGTATTTCGTTCCCAAATCCAAGGATAGTTTCCAAATATAGTTCATAGAGGATTGTGGGAATACATCTTTTTCTGCAGGCTTTTTTAATCTTCAATCGCCATTTCTTACTTGACTCACTTCGATCTTGGGTGAAACAAAATTCACAGAATTTAAACAATACACTTTAAAGAGAAAGTGTACCAAATTGAAAAATGGTTTAAAAAAATGGTTTAAATGACTAAACAAAAAAATATTGCAATTCATATAATTCCTAAGACAAAACCGCAAAAATATACAACAGTATTTCAAAGTAAATCTGCTATTCTAAATACAAGTGCTTTAATGATCTTCTACTGCACTCAAATCGACATGTTGCATGAATTATTAGCCACTATTTTCCCTTAAGAGTACCCATTCATCGGACGACAACACCCATCGCTTAGTAGTGATTTTTCTTTCGCAATGTTGCATATCTAATACAATTATTTATTGGTGGTAACTTCCGGCATTCGGTTCGTTTCCTTTGTGAATATTACAGCATCCGGTCAAGCGAAGAAATGACACCGAGCACTTATCGTTTTTTATTGAATTAACCACCCGTAGACACTCCCGTTCACACAGCAGCGCCAGCAGCAGC
This sequence comes from Sabethes cyaneus, assembly GCF_943734655.1. Lineage (NCBI taxonomy): Eukaryota > Metazoa > Arthropoda > Insecta > Diptera > Culicidae > Sabethes > Sabethes cyaneus. Next base: position 126,832,993 of record NC_071353.1, on the reverse strand, counting down.
AGAACGGTGGAAGGAAAACAGTTTTAGTGGACCAGGATTTCCAGGCCCGTCTGGGGATGCTGACAAGATAAAGGGCCGGCAACAAAAAACACGCGTTTCCGGCTGGCTCCTCCCGGTAATTTATGACCGTTTGGTCATCGAAATAGGAAGCAGAGGTTTGTTTTTTATTGACTGACCAGAGCACACGGCTCGTACTGTTCATCAAAATTCAATTACTTCACCAGAATTCGATATTTTCTTTCGATGACATATTCAATTGCCGGACCGTCCTACCGTAATCAGGATGTTTGTCCTTTGCTGATGGAATCGTATTCAAGTGGAATCTCGTACGAATAAACGAGGAGCAGTGTTTGCAAGTTTTTTTTTTCTTTATTACATTTGAATTAATTTACCATGTCTTGAGTTTATATTTCATGCACCAACGAAACAAAGACCAACGGACAAACTACGTTCCCTGGTTAGGGAAACGTCCACTTCCAAGTTATTATTTTCAGCAAAATATTTGATTGCTGAAAGTGCGGAGAGAAAATCTACAAACATTTGCAAGCGACACATGTTCGTGTTCCGTGTCTTCGAGAGGGTACCACCGCCTGAGTGGACGCTCTGCCAAGGACCAATTTTCAACCCCTCTTTCGGGCACTGTCCACTGCTACCGGCCCGGGTGCTGTTGGACATCGAGGAAATAATAATACCGCCATCGATTTTAGATTATGATTAAGTGACGGTCCATGTCCCGGTGCCGGTTCCCACCCCTACTACAGTAGCCTGGTGCTGCAGTGCATTTTCATATTCTCCGATCCCTTTGGCAATCGAGAATGTTGAGAAAAGCTCAACAACTTTTGTACAGGATCATGCAGAGAAGCGAGACTATTGAGTTTACTTTTTGTTTGTCGTCCGCCAGAAATGTACTTACAGATGGACGGGATAAGCCGGGGTAGGTAGTCAAGGATCGAAAAGTTTATCTTTTGAAGTGAATGACCGCTTTTAGCCGATGATGGGATAGTTCGCACACGGGAGCTTCTAAGTCGCGACAAGCACATGTTTGATGTTGTAGACACTGTCAATGCAAAAAATTCTTAAATCTCATTCAAAATGCTTTCATCAATCCTACAGTTCGTCCACCAATCCAATTTGATGGAATTCATCTCCAATTTACTTTTGTTTTATTCTTATGCTTTCCAGTTGAAAATATTTTGAAATATAAAACTAACTACCGAAAACAAACCTAATTGTCGAAAGGTTTCATAATCTGCGTTCCACAGTAATTCACCTAAATTCAATCGTCTGCAGAGCGAAGGATGCATTTTAATGATATATTTATTCAGCATGTTTCGGAGCGACGGCAGCAGCAGCAAAAAGCGTCCCACATTCGTTCGTTTTACTGTACACTTCCGTCGGTGAAAATTATGTAAATAGTGTACATTATTCATGGCATTACCCGCCACGTACCATCAACCAACCGACACAACAGCAACGACGACGAGGACGCCGACAACGTCGACGACGACGACGGCAATTCAGGGTGAAACATAAAAGCTCTTACGTTTTTCCGCTTGGCGGGTGGCGGCAATAAGTAAATGTAGCTTGCAAGCTGCGTCCTTATCAGCATATGCACTCCCGAGCTTCTGCCGTGCTGTCGGTGGAACACACCAGCAGCGGGCGTTTGTTATTACAGAGAGAAAACCCCCGGAACGATAAGAGTCCTTGAAACCAACTGGTGCAGCGGACTGGCTGCCCGTGCGAAGTTCCGGTTCGTGCCACACCGGCAGACGGGATGCTTCTTTGTTCGGACCGGCTTGATTATGTGGCTCGAAACGAACGATGAACGATGGAAGCTTGATTTCGTCAAGCTTTAGACACAATTAAAATCTCATTTATTACCTCGCCCGGTGGAAGGATTTTCATGATGTACCGCTCTGAAGTGGGGTGAGATTTAGCCAGGAAGATTACAACAAATTTGAAAATTAAAGATTGAACCAAGAAATGTAAAGTAGATAAAATTGCTAGATACAGAAAAATGCGCGTGGTTCAGCATAAAAAGTCCCTCCATAAATCAGCGACAATCTGTAGCAATAAATCTGTCATAAATTCGGTTGGTGGTCAAAACGGCTGACTAGCCTTCCGCACGGAAGGGTGCGCTTTATCAAAAACGCATAAAAATATCCTGCCATCATAGGTAGGTACAAATGAATAAAACATATTTTGATTGTCATTCACCGTTTGAGTTTCAGTGTACAAGGATATTCCCACCGGGCAAATATTTCACCGGTCCTCGGTAAGGTTTGCAGAAGCTATAAATTTCGGCCAAAGGCCGCACCGACAAGAAGACAATAAAACAATCCCCGAAAACTGGTGATCTATTTCTTCATTTTGGACGAACCGTTTTCCGGATCGAATCTCTAATAGGTAGGTAATCGCTTTCGATTCGCACTGCATATGTGTAACGGGCCTGGACTATCTGGAGAAATGTTTTGCGATTGTATCGCGGAGCAATTCGCATGAGGGGAAAAGCCGGCAAAAGGATTCCAAGATTGGACAGTCCAAAGATGTATGGCTTTTTAAATCTGTCTCATGAGATTCGTCGCTATTGGAACAATTTCTTTAGTGACGTATTAATAATTCATTAGTTTGTGGTATGATTATGAAACCGACACGTCTTATCGAGGACGGAAGTGGACTTTGGGGACTTTCTTTGTAATGTAGTTTCACGGCTTAAGAAACACATCCATCACTGTTGCGAGTGTTGTTCAAATAAGATATACCTACCTTTGTATGTGGACGGAGGGAGAAGCTGTGGAGGAGCTGCGTTGAAGCTCATTAATCACCAATTATTGGTTAGCCACCGTAAACAGAGTAGTGTTTGTTTGTTCGCATGTTTTGCTGACAGGTTGCAATAGCAAATCTCTGTTTCTCGAACTTATGCAACGCGCAATTTGCAAGCAGCGTCAGATGCATAATTTTACAAACTAAAAATTGACATCGGATAGTGCTCATCAAACAAACCGCAAAGTGCGTGCTAAATTGCATAATCAGTTTGTCTTTAGTAAACTAACTACACCGTTCGGTTTGCTTGAAACAAGCATGAGGTAAACCGTAGGACTTATTATGTTTCCCTTTCTTCTCTTCTAGAAACAGCGTTGTTAAATTCGCTACTTTCTAAGGCAAAATCGCTAAAAGGGGTTCCTAGCTAATCCGGTAAACTTTGTACTACCACTAATTGAACTGTGTTGTGCATAGATAGTAAATTTCGGATGAATTTTGTCAGGATCTGAAGTTTTGTAAGTTTTTGAGGAGTTCAACCTTTGTAGCAGTTAGTTAGTAAAAAACAGTTAGTTGAACGGCAGATGATAAATCATAAATTATTGGGTAGAAATGGTTCTCTACCGTTACCTGGAAGGAGCGTCAGATATAGCTCTGGCTCTCTCAAGCTCCTAGCTAGCGCATTCTCGAAGACCTAAGTCAAACGATGACGATCGATGGCCATACCTGGAAATGCTTCATGTACATACTGAAGCAGCTGAGCTAGGAGGTGTGAATTTGAGCGCCCGTTTTCCAGATGAAGGGCGGCTCAAATAGCGTCTGTCTCGGATTGAGTGCCTGAATATAAAACGCTGTATCCCGAAAGCAACACCTAAGATGGCAGACCCATCATCGGGAGACTCGAGATGCAGATATCGCGACCCCGGTAAGGTAGTATACCGGAACTCTCATTTACCACCAAAAACAACAAGGAAACAGAGCGAAGCCTATTTCACATCCACAATGAATCCCTCAACCCTTACTTGTTAACCAACTGAAAACGACTGACTGTGATCAGCAGTCAGGTCGTTGAACGTGTCTTCAATCTAGACGATACCGATGATGACGGTAGTGTTCAGATAGATTAATGGATAACCAATGGAAACTTGGTACCTGGAACGTCGGAACTCTCTATGAACCCGCACGAGCTGGCTTGCTTGCTCAAGAGCTACATCGACTCGCAGTGGAGATCGCTACTGTTCAGGAAGTTCGGTGGCCAAATTCCGGAGTAAGGGAGTTCTGTGCAGTAGACCCTATTGCAGGCATTTTTTCAAGTACCGCATCAACTACAGAACACGACAGAACATGGAGTCGGCTTCGTAGTATTGGGAAAGCAAAAACGAGTTATCCGGTAGAGGCCCGTAGATCACCGTCATGTATGTTAAGAATTAAGGGCAAATTCTTCAACCACAGCTTAATCAACGTATACACACCGACAAATGATAAATCCGATGATACTAAGGACGAGTTATACGACAGACTCGAGAGAACCAGCGCACAGTGGTTTGAATGCTCGAAATCATGAAATTTTTTAATAACTCTGTTAATAGCGATTTTATTAATATAGTTTATTTAGAAAAATGTTTGTATATCAATAGATGCAACGGTTGATCATTAGTTTTAATTCGGAACTCAACCACAAGTGGCGCTGCAAATTAAAACTTTTTTGTTTTATGATATAGAGTTTTGGTTTCTCCAAAGGGTTGTAGATAATCTTATTACAAAAATTTTTGCTAAAGATACCATTTTACTAAGTATCACAGTTTATGAGATGTTAAGCGTCATTTTTGACAGACCCCTAACAATCAATTTTATCGGTATATTTTCAAAACTATACAATTTAGACAACAACAATGTTTTACAGATATGTGAATATCATAAACATATATCATTTTGCAGAAGACCGTGAGTCTGTATCTTCAACTTCGACTGAGTTATTGACAGATTTAGTGTAAAAAATGACGCATTTCATATTCGTATAGGCTGGAAAGGTGCAAAATGTGGCAACTGAAATATATATAAACTGAAAGTACATTTAAAACTGATCTTAAACTGTGTTGAGACATTTGTCTCTTTTAGTATCTTCATGGATTAATTTGATTTTAAAACAAACATTACTCATCTTATCGATAGTGCATGTTAAGGGGATATGAACGACCAAAAATACGCAGTCTTCCGCTTATTTTGATACTAATTTTGTAATGATCCGGCCACGGGAAGTGAATAAAAACGATCATACACGTAAGCATTCCAGTACGGCGTGGAACAACCTCGACGGAATAAAACGCCGCCCCAGTAAAAATACGATTTTCAAACTTCATGTACCTTTTTCTCCTTTTTTTCTTTTGTTTTTGTACTCAAAACACAGCGTGAGAAAAAAGGAAAAGAAAATTTTATTTTTCAACCATCTTTTTTCCTTACTTTTTTTCTCTCTACAGAGATGGTATATTGCGCGAGGCATGTTCTGATGCTGGGATAAACGATATTCTGTACCAGGGGTGTTTAACCCGCACAACAATTTTGAGCGATGGCCATGTTATGAAGCCACCACCACATGAAGAGATTAAGAAGGCACTCAGTGAGCCTAAAACGGTAAGGCTGCTGGGAAGGACGGTATCCTGACTGAACTTCTAAAAACGGGAAGCGAGCGGCTATACGAAGCAATCCGCCGGATCATTGTCAGAATCTGGGAGGAAGAACAAATACCGGAGGGGCACTGGGATGGCCATTTTCAAAACATGGCATCTAGGGTTTTTTTTTCTAATTCCCGTCGTAATAAGTAAAGCCATTCTAATTTTCATCATTTGTTGGATGGATTTGATGAATACTCCAAAAGTTCTTGTGCTGAGTTGACTAAAACACACTTACCTTCCGATCCGTAAACTTTAAAATCACGGAAAAGCGACTATTAAAGCATATTATTGAAATTACGCAACTGACTTTATTGCTAAAATTCGTCGTACCGTTTTAAAATCCGTCCATCAAAATTTTTCATCGTCCGAACTAAAACTCACAACAATGTTTACGAAGCTAACGCGCATGTATTTTGTGTAGGACGGCATGACAAATGTTATTCTACAAAATTTCTGCAGGTCAGGCAAGTTTTCCTGGCTGTATAATAACGACAATGCCTTGCGTGAGTTATTTTCATTTATGAATGACGGAAATTAAAACGATTAGGCGACATTGTCTTCTTCGTCGCACGAAAACACGCAAGAAATTTGCTGGTAGGACTTCTTTAATGATAAAAAGCATTTAAATAGATCTCAGCTCACTTTGATTGATCGCATGTGATAGACAACAAACTAAAATAATAGGGAATAACTAGCTTTGCATTCTGTGTCATAAAAATGCTGATATTTTTAATAATTTGTGTTGGATAGGACGGGAATAGGCAATTATGACGATGTAGCAACATACCCTACTCGAACGTAAAAACTATCGAGGCATTATATTGCTCAAGTCTGCCTATTAGGTGCTTTGTACAACTTGCCAATTCATCATCTGTTTGTGCACTTTAAGGCGGCGTACGATTCAGTTAAACGAAATGAGGTGAGCCAGGGGCGTAGCCAGAAATTTTTCTCAGGGGGGGTTTTACAAAAAAAAATCTGACGTAACCTAACCTTAAGGAGTTTATTTAGGAAATAGGGAATTATTTTGAATCAAAAGTTTGGTTTATATTCATGGTTCTTCATTTGACAAAAAAAATTGTCAATGTCGTATTGAAATAAAAGAAGGTAAATACGAAGACCCCATTATTAACAAGACTGGCCTCTCCTATTTTTCCATATAAACGCCATGCGTCAGCATCAGCGACGCTTGTATTAGCGAAGGTGACAAATTTTACATGAGTGTTAGTAAGCTGTCCAAAATTCTGTATTGGTGTTTGTTCGATTATGTTGGCATGACGATATGAATATTAGCACTCACTTACACAGATGCATCGAGGGACCACCTTAGCCAACAGAGCGAGCTGTCAGTTTTCTTGTTAATGGGGCCTGCAGTAAATGTTAAAATTACGCCTCCCAATTGGCATCGTGCTACGTTGAATATTCAAATCTCGGCTGGGAGAAACTATTAGAGTCAATAATATCGAGTCCCTTCGAGGCGTGGTAAGAGTCGAGACAAGTTGACAGTTTATCTTGAATGCTTTTCGGCGAGCAAAATGGACACGAGAGACTCAATTTTCAGTGAGGTTAGCAAGCTTCTTGGCTACGAAGATGACTTTGTGTATTTGGGATCGTGTGTGGTCGCGGATAACACAAACAAGGAGATCTTGCGGCGCATTGAAACAGGAAATCGAGCCTACTTTGCCCTTCGCAAAACTATGCTGCCAAAGTACACAGTCATCATTTTTACGAATTTGAATTAACGTCCTCCATTTTTACGACCGATTTTTTTACGTCTCCCAATAGTGGTCGTAAAACGAGACTTGAGTGTGAGACAGACACTACTTGGGGATATTACCATCGGATATCTGGTGAAAGTCGGTGAACGGACCGTGAGATGGACCGTACAGTCATAAGGAAAATGGTTCTATTTAACAACCCCACGGGCACCCAGAATAGAGGGGCCCAACGTGCGAGATTAGTCAACTAGGTCTTGCGACTTGCGTCTTCCCAAGTTTATTCTATTGACGACGACAACGAGAATCGTACAATTAGTCCTGTAAATTTTCCTGTGCTCTAAGCAGTTGGTAGAAATTTCAAGCTTCAAAGTGTAGAGCAAATACCCTTGGGGGGTGGGCGGGTGGTAGGTGCCTTTTGATCCACCAAACCCCCACTCCGTCGCTACGCCCATGCCTGAGGCAGATAATACTAAAAGAAGGGTTTTCCACGAAACTAATTACGTTGCTTCGTGGAACGCTGGATGGGTCAAAATTGCATCAGAATAGCGGGGGAGACCTCAGCCGCCTTCGAGACGTTGAATGGACTGAAGCAAGTGGATGCACTTGCCTTGGAAGGTACAATATGAACAGCAAACGTGGAAAGCAACGGGACTATCATCACGAGATCTCACATACCTTTTGGTTTTCCGGATGACGTCGATATCCTTAGAGTCAACCGTAGAGCAGTGGAAGAGGCCTTTCAAACGAAAATCAGCGAGATTGGGACTTACCGCCAAAATGAAGTACATGGTTGCTGGCAGGGAACGTGGGAGTCCAAATGGTGTTGGTACCGAGGTGGAGCTGCATGGTGAACGATATGCAGTAGTGGAGGAATTCATACACAAGCCTGCAATTGTGACATGCGACAACGATGTAACCCGCAAAGTGAAACAGCGAATTACAGCAGCGAATCGGACTTTCAACGGATTACGTAGCGGTCTAAAGTCCCGTAGTTAGCAAATTTGCACAAAACTGGCGCTCTACAGAATACAAATCCTCCCAGTGGCCTTTTACGGAGATAGAGCATGAACACTAAAGGAAACTGATCGACGAACGCTTGGGGGTTTTGAGCGTAAAACTCAACGATCAGTACTTGGTTGCAAAATGGAAAATGGAATGTGGCGCAGACGCCTGAACCACGAGTTGTATCGAGTGTACAAATCTATACCTATAAAGAAGGATTTCTGTCTGTCTGTCTGTCTGTCTGTCTGTCTGTCTGTCTGTCTGTCCTGTGTTCCTTATAGAATCAAAAACTACTGAACCAATCGGCGTGAAAATTTGCAAGTAGAGGTTTTTGGGGCCAGGAAAGGTTTTAGTGATGGTTAGAGACCCCTCCCCCCACTAAGAGGGGGGGCTCCCATACAAATGAAACACAAATTTCTGCATAACTCGAGAACTAATCAAGCAAATAGAACCAAATTTGGCATGTGGGTGTTTTCGGTGACAAGAATTTATTCTAGGGTAATTTGAGACCCCTCCCCTCTTTATAAGGGGAATTATAACTCCTCTCCCCTTTAAGAGGGGGGGTTTCCATATAAATTTCCTCATAACTCGAGAACTAATCAAGCAAATGGAACCAAATTTGGCATGTGAAGGTTTTCGAGGGCAAGAAAATTTTCTATGTTGAATTAGTACCCCTCCTCACTTTAAGAGGGGGGGCTCCTGTACAAATGAAATACCAATTTCCTCATAACTCGAGAACTAATCAAGCAAATGGAACCAAATTTGGCATGTGTGTGTTTTTGAAGACAAAATTTTTTTCTATGATGAATTGGGACCCCTCCCCACTTTAAGAGGAGGGGGGGGGCTCATATACAAACGAAATACAAATTTCCTTATAACTCGAGAGCTAATCCAGCAAATGGAACCAAATTTGGCATGTAGGTGTTTTTGGAGGCAAGAATGTTTTCTATGATGAATAAGAACCTCTCCCCACTTTAGGAGGGGGGGCTCCTATACAAATGAAATACAAATTTCCTCATAACTCGAGAACTAATCAAGCAAATAGAACCAAATTTGGCATGTGGGTGTTTTCGGTGACAAGAATTTATTCTATGGTAAATTGAGACCCCTCCCTCTTTATAAGGGGAATTGTAACTCCTCTCCCCTTTAAGAGGGGGGGCTTCCATACAAATTTCCTCATAACTCGAGAACTAATCAAGCAAATGGAACCAACTTTGGCATGTGAAGGTTTTCGAGGGCAAGAAAATTTTCTACGGTGAATTAGGACCCCTCCCCACTCTAAGAGGGGGGGCTCCTGTACAACGGAATACAAATTTCCTCATAACTCGAGAACTAATCAAGCGAATTGAACCAAATTTGGCATGTGTGTGTTTTTGAAGACAAAATTTTTTTCTGTGATGAATTGGGACCCCTCCCCACTTTAAGAGGGGGGGGGGCTCATATACAAACGAAATACAAATTTCCTTATAACTCGAGAGCTAATCCAGCAAATGGAACCAAATTTGGCATGTAGGTGTTTTTGGAGGCAAGAATGTTTTCTATGATGAATAAGAACCTCTCCCCACTTTAGGAGGGGGGGCTCCTATACAAATGAAATACAAATTTCCTCATAACTCGAGAACTAATCAAGCAAATAGAACCAAATTTGGCATGTGGGTGTTTTCGGTGACAAGAATTTATTCTATGGTAAATTGAGACCCCTCCCTCTTTATAAGGGGAATTGTAACTCCTCTCCCCTTTAAGAGGGGGGGCTTCCATACAAATTTCCTCATAACTCGAGAACTAATCAAGCAAATGGAACCAACTTTGGCATGTGAAGGTTTTCGAGGGCAAGAAAATTTTCTACGGTGAATTAGGACCCCTCCCCACTCTAAGAGGGGGGCTCCTGTACAAATGAAATACAAATTTCCTCCTAACTCGAGAACTAATCAAGCAAATAGAACAACATTTGGCATGTGGGTGTTTTCGGTGACAAGAATTTATTCTATGGTGAATTGAGACCCCTCCCCTCTTTATAAGAGGAATTATAACTCCTCTCCCCTTTAAGAGGGGGGACTTCCATACAAATTTCCTCATAACTCGAGAACTAATCAAGCAAATGCAACCAAATTTGGCATGTGAAGGTTTTCGAGAGCAAGAAAATTTTCTATGGTGAATTAGGACCCCTCCCCACTTTAAGAGGAGGGGCTCCTGTACAAATGAAATACAAATTTCCTCATAACTCGAGAACTAATCAAGCGAATTGAACCAAATTTGGCATGTGTGTGTTTTTGGAGACAATTTTTTTTTCAATGATGAATTGGGACCCCTCCCCACTTTAGGAGGGGGGGTCCTATACAAACGAAATACAAATTTCCTCATAACTCGAGAACTAATCCAGCTAATGGAACCAAATTTGGCGTGTAGGTGTTTTTGGAGGCAAGAATTTTTTCTGTGATGAACTAAGACCTCTTCCCACATTAGGAGGGGGGGCTCCAATACAAATGAAATACAAATTTCCCCATAACTCGAGAACTAATCAAGCAAATAGAACCAAATTCGGCATGTGGAGGTTTTTGGAGGCAAAAATATTTTCTACGGTGAATTAGGATCCTTCCACACTTCAAGAGGGGGGGCTTCTACACAAATGAAATACAAATTTCCTCATAATTCGAGAACTAATCAAGCAAATGGAACCATATTTGGCATGTGGGTGTTTTTGGAGGCAACCATTTTTCCCATGATGAATTAGGACTTCTTACCTTTTTAGGAGGGGGGGGGGGCTCCCATTCAAACGAAATATAAATTTGCTCATAACTTTAGAACTAATCAAGCAAATGGAACCAAATTTGGCATGTGAGAGTTTTAGATGGCAGAATTTTTTTTCTGTGGTGTATTACGACCCCTTTCCCTTTTAAGAGGGTGGGCTCCCATACAAATGAAATACAAATTTCCTTATAATTTGAGTACTAATCAAGCAAATGGAACCAAATTTAGCATGTAGGAGATTTTTGAGTCTTGAATTTATTTTATGATAGTTAGAGACTTCTCACCCCTGTGGTAGGGGGATATGGACTCTCATACAAATAAAACAGAAATTTTTGCGAAACTCAAAAACTAATCCAACTCGAGAAATTCGAGACTCTTCCATAAAACATTAATCAAAAACAAGACCACAAAAACTATCTATAGTAACACTAGATCATTCAGGACGAGCCGGTCGCGAGTGTTGCCGGTGACCCGCCGTCGGAAGCGCCGCCCACTGGGGGGCTTGCAAAACTCGAGAAGTGACAAAGATCATCCGAGATTCATGATTTATGTACAACACAGGTTAATTTGTGGCAATACGAAGTTTGTCGGGTCAGCTAGTATACTGATATAGTGAAGGTAGTACCCAGCTAGCACCAACTCGTATATCAATGTACGAAAACTATCGTAAATATCTCCTAACAAACTCGAAATCGTAACTAAAGCTGAATAAAGTGGGATCAAGTTAATTTTTTGTCGTATATAATGATAATGACTGACATACATATGATTTTCAGCACAAAATCGTAGAATAGTACGGAGCGACTCGCGCTTAATCAGATATTATCATATATAAATACTTATATAGTCGTAACGCTCAAAATTATTCGTAATCACGTATATTGCCTCCAAAATAGTACGGATATGCCAATTTTGCGCATGAAATACGATTTATTTAGCATGTATATCTGTACGTAATGCTGATTTTTACCTTTTTTATACATATGAAAATGCTAGCTGGGTACAATGTGGCAGGCTGCGGAGGGTTGGACACGTAGCGAGAATATCTGACGAAATAAGAGCCAAAACTATTTTTTGCTGAGAATTGGGAAGAAACCGTAGACTGATTGTATAACATTTCGTCGAATACCATTACGCGAAAACCCAAATCACTGCCAACCATAACGCAAAATATATAGTTTCACGGAAAATACCATTTCGCGAGAAATATTTTCTCACCGAAAAGGACCACCTGGTGGAAAACTGTTACGCAAAAAATGCCTCTTTTTGGAAACGATATATTCACGGTAAACCATCTAATCAAGCCCGTGACTTTCAGTCGGCTTATAAAAAGTGTGATCCGTCCTTACCCGCTGTCGCTCGTTCGTACCCAACTGAAGATACTAAAGGTCAGTAGAACTAAGAAAACAAATACACCTAAATAAAAGTTATTTCTGCGGGGAGCTACTGCTCAGTATAATAAAAAAAAGCTCCCTCCTTACTATGCTACTGAAATAGAGTAAAACTGATAGTACTAAAACTTTTTCTAATCGAATAAATTGTAGTCGAACTTTTGCCACTGATTCTTCTAAACAATAAAGTATTGCCAAACGACTCCAAATCCAGTTACTGGATACTTCTGTTTAATTTGTTGTTTTAATTAACATTGCTTCTTAACACTTTTAGCGGTAAGGGAGAATCGTCAAGAGGTGTAAAGAAAGTGAAACTTAAGCGTTGTGCTCGCTGTCATTAATGAACCTTAGCGATTTCGTCGTTTAAGTTCATAATTTTTGCGAACAGAGAAGGATTTGTAACTAAAGTATGCTCAAAATGGTGTTCTGATCAGTGATCACGCTACAATTTTAACTGGAAATCACCTTACCAATGTTCAACACCAACCACCGGAAGCGCAGATTATATGGCAATAAAATTTCATCTTCGATTCAAAATACCAAGAGCTTCTAGCGCAGAGAGCAGTTTTCGCTAGATTTATCCTTATATGGCTTCTAATAACAGTAAAACTTCTATGTACAACGAAATTGCATTCTGCTGGCATGATTCATGCAACCTTCGCCGCTTAGTTTCCCTCAAAACAGCATTGTAATTATTTTATCCTGAAGCGGCTTTGTTTGCGGCAATTTGGTTCATCATTATCTATGCCCACATGTTAACCCCGCAAATCCGCTGGGGACGTGCGAAAATTAACCATCGTTATGAAAACGACCGTTTACTGCCTGCAACGTTTTCAGTCCGATCGAATTTCCGGAACAGTGCAGTTTTCCACATCATCACCATAGTGTCACCGACTGTGACTGTGCACATTTTAATAAAATTTAATTAAATTTAAAATTTTATGTATACGCCTTGCTGCTGCTATTGAATGGTTTTATGACATACTCAGCGTTTCATTTTGAGAAGTACTTAAATTTCGTCGTTTTAATTCTTCCGTGACGAACTTCGCATGCTGACGAAATAGTGCCGACAGTCAAACTGTACCGCTTCCAGCAGGATATCATGTTTTATGATTAGCACTCATCTTATTTAGAAGACTAGCAAAATTATCTGCTAAATCTTGCTACATATTAGCAACAACAAGTTTACGGCGAGGAAAACTGCCACCGACATACGCGCCAATTATCCGCTCACTACTTAATTGTTCGTCGGGAGAAGTTCGTCTCCCACTTTAATCACAGCAAGAAACGGAGAAGATACCATCGACAGCTTCATTCACTCAACTCCTTGCACATTCGTGCAACTGCATCGAGTATTAATTAAAAAACTTTCTCTCCCTCAGGACGACAACAGACCTCTCAAGCTACTGCATGCATCCCCACGGCACCGTCGATTGGGAAAGCAGTTTCCGCAGTCGGTCCAAAGCAGATGTTCCTTTGTGAATGCTTCGAGTTCGAGATAGTTCGCACGACTTGTACTGATGTTGGTCACTATGTAGGCGATACAAAAAAGACAGTTTGGAATTGAAAACTATACTATGGTCACTAGTAAACTCGACATCTGATATCAACCTGGCGAATTGTTATACAGCTTTCTGATGATGGGTTCACCCTTACGTTGTAAAATATGTCGTCGGTTGGTGCATTGTGCGATGCTTGCCAAATTCGGGACAGCGACTGTTCGAAAGTTTACTTTCATCAAGGAGTAAACTGCCAAAAGGAGCAAATTTTCCGTTTCGCTTATCCTAACTTACTATCCAGAAGGGCCTGGTGGCATTGTGGCATTTGGGGTTGCAGATCTAAGGAGTAAGCACTACATGGGCGGATAGGAAACGCGATTTGAGCCATTTTGTTTTAATCAAGAACAAAGAAAACGCTTTGTGAATGTTGAGTAATGTTTATGGAAGATATAAGATAACTTGGTTTGATTTCTTTTAGAACATATTATTTTACTCTCCAAGGTAAAAAACCCGGATGCTTTTTACACTGAAAGTTAGTAAATTAGATATTTTGTTGTTCAGCTGTTGTGTAGCTGTGGAGAGTGTTTCGAATCGGTAGAATGGAAGGTCAGCAACTGCAGGTCTGATGAATATGGTGGATGGGATAAAACATTCCAATCACTATTCTCCAAGTAGTTATGACTGGAACAGAAGCATTCAAACAGGTTTCCAACGCGATGAACTTGAAGCCATGAAGAAAGCCAACGCGATGAACTTGAAGTGGTTGATGAGTTCGCATATTTGGGATCTCTGGTCACCGCCGACAATAATACGAGTAAGGAGATCCACAACCCATTCAAGCTGGAAGTCGAGCCTATTTACCTCCGCAAGACACTTCGATCAAGGAGCAGACGCCGCCGCAAAAAGCTGACGATGTATTAAACGTTAATCAGACTGGCAGTCCTTTACGAACTTGAGACAGCAACTTTGCTTATGGAAGACATACGTGCACTTGCCGTATTTGAAATTGCCGTGTTCGGGAGACTTGGCACTTTCGCCTACTTACTTTCCTTACTTAGGTGGCTTGTCGTCCTAAGACAAAGCCTGTTGAACAAAGTTTCTCCATGTAACTCGGTTGAGGGCTACCGCTCTCCAATTCCTCGGACACCGAGTACTCTCCGCCAGATCTCGCTCCACCTGGTCTAACCATCTTGCTCGCTGCGCTCCTGGTCGTCTTGTTCCTACCGGATTTGAGGCGAACACCTTCTTTGCAGGGTAGTTGTTTGGCATTCTTGCAACATGCCCTGCCCATCGTATCCGTCCAGCTTTAGCTACCTTCTGGATACTGGGTTCGTCATAGAGCTGTGCGAGTCCTTGGTTCATCCTCCGCCTCCATACTCCGTTCTCCTGTACGCCGCCGAAGATCGTTCTTAGCACTCGTCGTTCGAAAACTCCGAGCACTCGCAGGTCCTCCTCGAGCATTGTCCATGTTTCATGGCTGTAGAGACCAACCGATCTAATAAGCGTCTTGTACAGGGTGCACTTTGTACGGGGACTTAGTCTGCTCGACCGCAATTGCTTGTGGAGCCCATAGTAAGCACGACTTCCGCTGATAATACGCCACCGAATCTCACGGCTGATATCATTGTCCGCCGTTACCAGTGAGCCAAGGTAGACAAATTCATCGACTACCTCAAACTCATCGCCGTCGATCAATATCCTACTGCCCAAGCGGTGTCGTTCGGCCTCGGTTCCGCTGGCCAGCATGTACTTTGTTTTAGATGTATTTACCTTTAACCCAATCTTTTCTGCTTCGCGCTTTAGTCTGGTGTACTGTTCAGCCTCCTAATAATATTAGGAATAATTCATAATATCATTGTCATCGGCAAAGCAGACGAATTGACTAGATTTATTGAATATCGTGCCCCGCGTGTTGATATCCGCTCGGTTCATAATACCTTGTAGCGCTATGTTGAACAGCAGTCATGAAAGACCATCACCTTGACGAAGCCCTCTGTGTGATTCGAATGAACTTGACAATCCACCCGAAATCCGAACACAGCACTGTGTACCATCCATCGTAGATTTAATCAGTTTGATGAGCTTTCTGGGGAAGCTGTGCTCGTCCATGATTTTCCATAGCTCTTTCCGGTCGATGGTATCATATGCGGCTTTGAAGTCAACGAAAAAAAGATGCGTGGGAGCTCTGTATTCACGGCCCTTTTGGAGGATTTGCCGCAGTGTAAATATTTGAGCCGTTGTAGACCGACCTTCGACGAAGCCGGCTCGATAAGTTCCCACAAATCTATTCGCAATTGGTGATAGACGGCGGTAAATGATTTGGAACAGCACTTTATAAGCGGCATTGAGAACGGTGATCGCTCGATAGTTTTCACAATCCAACTTGTCGCCTTTTTTATAGATCGGGCAGATAACCCCATCTTTCCACTCCTCCGGTAGCTGTTCCGTATCCCAAATACTAACAATTAGTCGGTGCAGACAAACGGCCAGCTTTTCTGGTCTCATTTTAATAAGCTCCGCTCCGATGCCATCTTTTCCAGCTGACTTGTTGTTCTTTAGCTGCATGATCGCTTTCCCCGCCGCCATGGTTTTCCGCCTAGGCGCCATTCAGGTGTTCGTCGAAGTGCTGCTTCCACCTATCCGTCACCTCACGATCGTCCGTCAGAATACTGCCAGTCTTATCCCGACACATTTCGGCTCGCGGCACAAAGCCTTTGTGGGATCCGTTCAGTTTCTGGTAGAACTTCCGCGTTTCCTGAGAACGATGCAGCCGCTCCAAGTCTGCATATTCCTGCTCTTCCCGGTTGCGTTTTTTTCTCCCGAAAGATTTGGTTTCGCTGCATCTTCTTCTGTTTGTGTCTTTCCAC
The DNA here is from genome assembly GCF_943734655.1 of Sabethes cyaneus. Taxonomy (NCBI): domain Eukaryota; kingdom Metazoa; phylum Arthropoda; class Insecta; order Diptera; family Culicidae; genus Sabethes; species Sabethes cyaneus. Next base: position 126,816,339 of record NC_071353.1, on the reverse strand, counting down.
GTTCTGACGTGTGGCACTGCGCATTTTGGCCGCCCGCGCAGCTTTCTCCTCATCCATCACCCTCCTACATTCATCGTCAAACCAATCGTTCCGCTGATTCCGGGCCACATGCCCGATGGAGCTCTCCGCTACATTGCTGATAGCTGTTTGGATAGTGTTCCAACAGTCCTCGAGAGGGGCTTCGTCCAGTTCGTCCTCTTCCGGCAGCGCAGCTTCGAGTGAATGCGCGTAGTTTGCGGCGACGTCTGGCTGCTTCAGCCGCGCGAAATCTAACCGAGGCTGGCGTCGGTACCGAATGTTGTTCACAACGGAGAGTCTCGGGCGCATCTTAACCATCACTAGGTAGTGGTCCGAGTCAACGTTAGCGCTTCGATAGGATCTGACGTCGATAATGTCTGAGAAGTGCCGACTGTCGATCAAAACGTGGTCGATCTGTGATTCTGTCTGATTTGGTGACCTCCAGATGTACTTGTGATGGATTTTGTGCTGGAAAAAGGTACTACGTACGGCCATATTCTTGGAGGCGGCAAAATCGATAAGTCTTAGGCCCATTTCATTGGTTCGCTGGTGTGCACTGAACCTTCCAATCACCGGTTTGTATTCCTCCTCCTGGCCGACTTGAGCATTGAAATCCCCGATGACGATCTTGATATCATGTTTTGGGCAGCGGTCGTATTCACTCTCCAACTGCGCGTAGAATTCATTCTTGTCGTCATCGGTACTTCTCAGGTGAGGGCTGTGCACGTTGATGATGCTTATGTTGAAGAATCGGTCCTTGATTCTCAACCTGCACATTCGAGGATTGATTGGCCACCACCCAATCACCCGTTTCCGCATCTCGCCCATCACTATGAAAGCTGTACCCAGCTCGTGTGTGTTGCCGTAGCTCTGGTAGATGGTATGTCCATCTCTGAACGTAGCACACCGTAGTTGAGCTCTTCCAGCACACCTCCTGCAGCGCTACGACGTCGAACTTGCGACTCTTCAATACGTCGGAGAGCACTCGAGTGCTCCCTTGGAAGTTGAGAGATCGGCAGTTCCATAGTCCTTTTTCGTCACGTGGGTCTATTCCGATTATTCCAGTGAGAATTTACTTGTTCTTCGTTCCGTGCTTTAGTATTTTTCGTGGTGACGGCTTGCAAAGCCTGCTACACCAACCCCCTGTTTCGCCGGAGGGCCAACGAAGCTCGAAAGAGCCCTCCTTTCTTGTCAGCATACGACCTTGGTTTCCACCGGGGTTGGTTACCCGATCTCCACCAAAGTTGCTCGTATCCCGGCTGGTACCACGAGGAGGTAGGAATAGGAGTTGCTGAATAAGAGGCTATGGACCACTGTAGGGTCTATTCGCCTACTTACCGTCTCAATCAAACAAAGCGGAACAACGAAAGAGTGTTCAGAGGAAACAGGGATCGGCTCTTTTAAATATAGTATTCCATTTTAACTAATTTTTATTCCGGAGTTTCCACATTCTCGTTGCGGTACCGATCACGACGCGTTGGGCCCACCGATAACATGCAGGATGACGATAGGGAGAGAGGGTACGTAGCACGACCGCACTACGGGGCCTAGGATCGATGACAGGCCAGAACGATAGTCACAGATATGGATCTTGCGTCTCCGACCATTTGAATCACAGACTCCAGCGTAAGGGATCCTCCACAGTCCAGAATTGGTAACGCTGCCTGATAGTTGCCCTCGTGGCCTGCGATAATACGAGCGTTGGCTCCGCCTTCTATCACCGGATTTGTTCGTCACTCACAGCTACAGTTGTGAACCGTCAGTAGGTTCACGCGGCCAAGCTACCGAGGCTCACTATTGCACTTTTTGCTAGACGACCCAAGTATTTGCTAGTTTAACTCGGTTTTACCGGTACAACTTCGTATAACACGAATCTAACGTTGGTTAGAATTATTAACAGCAGACTTGACGTTTTCGCTGCTGACGTCTATATCGTTCGAGCTCGACTGATCCCTTTTAGGCCTTTCCATCCTCGACCTTCCCTCATCCTCTATCTCTCTGACGCTGACTATTTCCCTTCTCACTCCTCTAACCGGATACAGTGGGTTCGCTATCAAAATTTCCCTGCGTTTCAGATAGCTGAACTGGTTCAGATCTCCCAGGGTTGTGCCAGGATCAAACGGTTTATATTAGTAATGACTTGAAACTATATTAAACAAAAAATAACCCAATTTCAATAGCAAAACATTTAATATACTAACAACAATAACAAAGAGGCAATCAAACAAGCAAGGCAACATATTTACAAACTTAAAACTAAACTTTAATCTGAACAACACTTCCATTGCGCCGATCTATTTGAAAAAGATCGGTAACAAGTACAAACGGGTAGCGGAGAGTGGCGTAGGGGTATGAACCACGCAGTTGCAGGCACTACTTGGCAGACTAAGGTGGGCCGGCCACGTCGCAAGGGTGCCGGACGACTGTGCACTGAAATCCGTTCTCTTCAAGAACCCCACCAGGAATAGAGGGGTCCAACGTGCTAGATGGCTCAACCAGGTTGAAGACGACTTGCGTGTGTCGAGACGCGGAACGAAATGGCGACGAGTAGCCCAGCACCGAATACAGTAGAGAGAAATTCTCGATACGGCTCACGACTGGTAAACGGAAGAAAAGTCCTTTACGGACTGTTTAAAGATTGTAACTTACGGAAGACCTGGCGTAAGTCGAGGTACTACGGCCAGCCACGTCGCAAGGATCCCGGACGACCGTGTAGTGAAATCGGTTCGTTTGAAGAATCCCACGACAACACGCCCCCAAGAACATGGTCGTACACCGTACAGAATCACAGATTGACCACGTTTTGATCTACTGTCGACACTTCTCAGACATCATGGACGTCAGATCCTATCGAAGCGCCAACGTTGACTCCGACTGCTACCTAGTGATGGTTAAGATGAGCCCAAAACTTTCCGTTATGAGTAACATTCGGCACCGACGCCAGGCTCGGTTATATTTCGTGCGGCTAAACCAGCCAGACGTCGCACACTACGTAAACTACGCACACGCTTCAAGCTGCGATGCCGGAAGAGGACGAACTGGACGTAGACCCTTTCGAAAACTGTTGAAACACCACACAACAGCCATTAGCAATGTCGCGGAGAGCAGCACCGGGCATGTGGCACTGAATCAACGGAACCCGTGGTTTGACGATGGATGTAGGAGAGTGATGGATGAAGAGAACGCTGCGCGGGCGGCCAAGAAGGGCAGTGCCACACATCAGAACGTGGAAAGAAAAAGAAGAAGAAATGCGAAACCAAATTTCGGGAGAAATTACGCTGCCTGGAAGAGCAGAAGTATGCGCAGTTAGAGCAGCTACATCGTTCTCAGGAAACGCGCAAGTACTACCAGAAACTGAACGGATCCCGCAAAGGTTTTGTTCCGCGAGCCAAAATATGTTGGGATAAGAATGGTAGTATTCTGACGGACGACCGTGAGTTAACCGAAAGGTGGAAGCAGTACTTCGAAACACCTGAATAGCGTCCAGACTGAGAACCATGGCGGCAGGGAAAGCAATTTCGACGGTGCGGCTAACGGAGAAGAGGTGCCAGCCCCAACGATAGGCGAAGTTAAGAAGGCCATCACGCAATTAAAGAACGATAAATCGGCTGGGAAATATATGGGCATCGGAGCGGGGCTTATTAAAATTGGACCAAAAAAGCTGGACGCTTATCTTCACCGGCTAATTGTTAGAATTTGGGATATGGGACAGCTTTTGGGGGAGTGGAAAGATGGGATTATCAGCCCGATCTACAAGAAGTGCGACAAGTTGAACTGTGAGAACTATCGAGCGATCACCGTTCTCAACACAGCCTACAATGCGCTGTCCTAAATCATTTTCCGCCGTCTATCATCAATTGCAAACAGATTTGCGGGAATTTATCAAGCCGGCTTCGTCGAAGGACGGTCAACAACGGTTCGAATAGTTACTCTGCGGTAGATCCTTCAAAAAGGCCGTGAATCAGAGTTCCAGCGCACCATTTGTTCGTTGACTTCAAGGCTGCATATGATTCCGTCGACCGAAGAGAGCTATGGAAAATCATGGACGAGAACAGTTTCCCCTTCAACTGATTCAATCTACGATGGATGGTACTCAGTGCTGTGTTCGGATTTCGGGTGGATTGTCCATTCGAATCATACAGAGGGTTTCGTCAAGGTGGTGGTCTCGAATGCATGTTGTTCAACATAGCGCTACAAGTTGTTATGAACCGAGCGGATCCAGCATACTCGATAACCTGGAAAATCTTTTTCCATGCATAGTTACAACCAAGTTTTTTCACAATTCTGTATCAAAACTCTCATATGCTTCCAAAATTGCCACTTTAAGGTTTCAGCTGATGAATATTACTGTTAGATTACTAATGTTAGCATAGATCCGTCGCACAATGATTCTTCAGACGTTCTTCACTAGATCTAGATTTGGACTATGGACTGACTACCATAATAGTTCAATTTCACGGGTGATGTACCAAGGTTTTATAGCCAAACTGGTGTAAATGCTAAAGATTGCATCAAAATTATCTGACGAGTTCATTTCGTCAGAGGTAAATTCCAAATTTAACTTTCCAGACACGGACAAAAAACCAAGCAAAACTAAGAAATTGCGAATAAGGAAGTACTCGCCCGGTTAAGGAAAATAGCCACAAATTAAGTAAAAGACATGCAATGAAATCCGTTTTCTATTAATAAAGTATAAAATTTGTCGCATAACGAATGCTGTATGTTTTCTGTGCTGATCTATTCAAGTTTATTTGGAAACCTCTCAAAGCGCAATTAATGATTCAACAATGTTGGTCCGCAGCAAAAAAAAACACGTATAAAGATGTGATTGATAAAAATGTTCCAATCATTTGTCAAAATGATAACTGAGACATCCAATCTCCGAAATTGACTATCTCTTGCCGGACAACCGGAACAAGATTAATGATACCTTCCCCAATTCCGTCAAACGGTATTTAGGGTCCTCACCGAGTCACTTATGGAAACAAGCGAAACTACTTATCCAAATTGGTTCGGATGGCTCCGAAAAGTATCATCCCCGATACTTGTAACACGGGCAGTTGTAACGATATCTCGGCTGGCAAGTTGCTAACAACTTCCTCCCCACGTTGCGGCCATTTCGGTTGCAGGAAAAATTATAAATATCTTCATTTAAAATCATAATACATGAATTCATTCACCCCCTCTCGGATCGGACCAGGCCAGACGACAACTAGTCACACTTCATACCCGTAGTAATATGGGATGCATGCATGCACGACACGGAGGCAATCATTAATCAAGTTCAACCCGAAAAACTATTATTTATCTCTCCCACAATAACTTCCTTTCGTGGAACGACGTGTAAGTTTCGCATAGAGTTAGCTCCGATGACAAATGCTCGTTTCCATCAGCAACTAAGCGTAGATGGGTGGTACTGCACGCCCTTTCCACTGCCTTTTGGCCATACCAAACAAGCAAGGTAAAGTGGTGACGAATTTCTACAATAATCCATTATCACTCATTAGGCTAAAAGCTGAGTCTGAAGTATCTCCAACTACGTTCTACAAGGCTGGTTCACACTGCCACTGGTCATATGTGCGGATTTTTGGGACTCCTAATGATAAGAGTATGCGAAATACAGGAAGACAACGTTAATGTTCGAATAAGTATAATGGATTCATTGCAATGAAACATTCTACTGCTAATTTCTAAGCAGACAGGGTTGATATTTGCAGATGAGCGGGAAGATTTAGCTATTAATTTTTCACTTGATGCTGTAGGAAGGATATGGAAAAGACAGCTGCGGGCTTCTCTAATATGTGCTTTGCCTGGATGGGGTAAAATAACTACTCCACTGTCTAATTAAATGTGATTTTGTGTGCAGAAACTGTTGACTGTTTCCGGAGGGTAAACGATACATGATTCTATGACAACGAAATTGAGTATTAAAATTATTGCTTTTGAGTACAGGACGAATTTATTTACTTAAAGACAACAAACGTAAAATTTCGTTTTTATTTCATTGCCTTTAGCTTATGAACAACTTTTAGGATCGTCAAAAATATTTGTAAAATTTAACTGGTTTGAAATACATTTGGATATGCAATGGGATAACCACGTTACTACAATAAGGAATTGTCTCAGCAAATCTGGATTGTATATACCTACACGAAAAGTTAATCCCATTCGGCCAAGCCAACGAATTTCACGGCCACGCTCAATCGGGACTATCTGTGACACGTGACTGTCATCATCATCTGTCGACAAAATTATGGGCTCCCTCGGCGGCATCTCTTCGTCGCTGATCCTTCACGCGTGTGACAACTTAATCGTCCCCTGGGAAGCACCACCGTTCCGGCGCACTGAAAAGTAATTAAATCGTCGATTACAAATCAATGCTGACCTGTGAGGCCATCTCCGGTGCAGCTGCAGCACGCCAGCCAGTCAACCAGTCAAGAGAGACAATAGAAACAGGACAACAGCGAAACTGTGTATCAATCGTACATTTTTCATCGTCCGGTTGTCCGGTTGGTTTGCTTGCTTGACCAGCCCGCAGAGGGTCAACAAAAGAAAGCATGAACTTTCCCCCTAATAGTTTCGCACCCTCGTTTGAGGTCACGCAGTCGATCATGAGATAAATCAATCAAATGCAGAAACGGAATGCACCGGAATAAGGGACACCGATTACGGCTTTTAGCTTAAAATTTAATTAAGGCCTAGATGACCGCAAAGAACCGTGTGACAGTCCGGGAAAGAATGGGTACATACCTCGCTTGGCCACCAGGGGCCCGACGGAAGGCTTTGTTCGGAATTACTCGTGTAATTGATACACGTGCGGCCTTTTCACGAAGTGAAGTTTGACCACTGAAGAGGCCACTTACCAGTGTCATTACAAGGGTGGTAATTAGTGCGCCACTGGTCAATAGTTTTGTGGGAAAGTTTTGGTTTCTCAGTATTTGGTAGTTTGTGTGAAATTGTGCGTATCGCTTCGACGATACCTACTTGTTTACTGTCCTTTGCATTGCAACTTTTTCAATTCCGCTCTTTTATGAACCGATGCACAAGCCAAAAATGCGATGCAATTCGCTAAAAGCACTCAAAGTCATAACTTTTTACTGTTATGGGCAGGGAGTTCATGTTTCAGCATAGGAAGTACTGTAAATAACAATAAACATTGACCATTGAAGTAATAAACATGAAAATTGATTGCGCTTACCGAGCAATCACCACAAAACTGTCCTGCTTTCTTGGTTACCAAATCATGCGTGAAAATTGCATCTTTCCGTACTCCTGCGGGTACAGTCATTGAACCCACACCGACAGAGACAATGTCGTCCTGCCGCAACTGGCAGCAACAATGTAAGCTCCATCCGTAATGCTTCCGTGAGGGGGGCGCAATTCGAATGGACCAGAACACCGCTAGCTACTGGTCCTGCACCAACAGCTTTCCAATATAAATTGTAATTTATTGTATAACTGTAGGCTGAATGTGAACAGGACGAACACCCGCACTCACACCCAACCCAACGGCCAGGCGGCATCCAGGAAAGGATTTCACGTCACGTCGCTTAATATGCCTTGTAACACAGCGTTGACAGGTGGTTAAATCAGGATAAATAAATGTCCCAGACTCAAACCATTGCATCATCCACCACATCGTTGTTGTAACGTACAACGAAACGCAGCGTATGTGCGAACAGAAGTGAACCGATAAACCGCACTCGGCCGCGCCACAGAGTGAATAATTCGTCCGCTTGATGCCTACCGGTGCGCGCCGACAATTGTGAGACTCTGGAATGCACGAAACTCGTAGTACTAGACCACAGAACTGTCAAATCAAGCCTCACGAAATCAGTGTAGACCAACCATACGATCGTTAGGATAATTCACGATATTTATTTGTGTTGTTTGAGTGTGCATTTTGAGTTAAGTAAAAATGCAAGTGACTCATATTGTCCGATTTCTAATCACACTTAAAAGTTATCTCCACAATGAGAAACCGTGACTGCTCGTACCCGAGCAGTGCGCAAAAACAAATGCGGCTGATTCCCGTGAGTTCGCGAGGCTAGCTCCGAGTCGAAATTTGCAGACACACCGAGAGTGATGTACACTCATAGCAGTCAGATAATAGCATCGCGAAATTGTTTACCCAGGTAACAATTTGGATTTTATTACACTCTTATGATGGCATTCAAGACCAAAATTCGTCTTGAAGACCATCATAAGAGTACAATAAAACTTACATTGTTGCTTGGGTAATCTAACAGCAACTATAGATTCGGTCCACTAACTTTTAACGTAGTTTTACGTCTTTGCTTGTTATACTAGATAAACACATAATTCCTTACATTAGCATTTCATAATCAATATTTTATTTTTATTTTATTTTCAAATACGGAAACCCTGAAGCCACAAGATCATCGAGTCTGCCTTGATAAGCAAGTGGTCAGGAGTTTGAATCTTAGTAGGATTAGACCTTTCGATATCAAGTGTGTTTATTTTCAGGCCCCTCTACAAATTTCCTTCCTATTGAATTCGGTATTAGCCACCAATGAAGCCTCTTGCCAAGGCAAGTTATAAGAATGGTACTTGCTTGAAATGCGAATGAAGTTTCTTGAAATCCAAGGGCAAAATAAAACTTGTCTTCGCACTTCCTCGCGCTAGAGAGCGAGATTGGTTAAAAGTATAAAAGTGGAGCGAGGTGGTAAAAAGTATAAAAGAGAAAAGGGGGTGAAAACACCGACACTTAAACACGCATAATAAACAGCAGTTCGTTCACTCTATAGTGGTGCTGCAAAAAATACGAAGTGCGGAATACAACTCTTGAACGATATCACAATTGTTCAAAATTCTGGTCGCAGTGACATGTCCATACAGAAAAAAAAAACAAAGTAACAAAGTTTCCCCATCCCAACAGGTCAGGAGTTATTTGCTTCGTTTGAACATAGACCAAGTTGATGTCCTAAGAGTAAACTGTGTTGTAAAAATGCACAAACGCCACTACATATTGGCCACTAGAAACTGATCGAACTTGAAGTTTCAACGGAAAACGTTCGTAAAAACATGTAGCATTTTATGTATTTGGCATGCATTGCCCTACATTAGCAGTGAGCATGTGATAAACTGGAATAGTGCTAAACTTTTAAAAAATATACGAAAATCAGCACATTTAAATGCGTGGGAGTCGTTACACATCCTTACAGCAGAGCGGTTACTGATGAATGAGGACGATGCTCCAATAGTATCGCCGCTCTTCGGATTAACAAAGTTAAGTCTGTAGCTGATCTCATCAACATAATTAGTTGGACTCGGCCCCGTAGATGGGTAACTACTTACCCGAAACCGGTCGGCACGAAGGTAATTTTATGCTTATTGTGAGTACAAAAAGTAAAGTGTCCAAAGTTATTTAAGATTCATACTGTTCTTACGTTAGCCCGACTACGTAAGTAAAGTCAGCTTAGTTTGCCTAAAGAATATTGAGAAATTGCAATGGTTGAACAGCACAACGGCCTTTATTTGATCTGCATCAGTATTTTATAATATCAACTTTACGTAGTCCTACGTTAAACATGCGGTTTTATCTTGAAAACAACCTTCCAATTTTTTTATTATTAACTCTTACTACTACGTGATGCGATGTAGTAAATTTAAATTTGATTCAAGATATATTTTGTTATTCACATTCATCTGAAAATAATTTTACTTACTTGCTTACTTATGTGTCCATGTCCGCCGGTCCGGCAGAACAAAGGGATGAAATCAGAGATCTCCACTGCTGACGGTTACCCGCCATGGCTTTTACCTGTCGCCAGGACAGGTTCTCGTCTACAGCCCGGATGTCGTTGGCTAAGCTCCGTCGCCATGAGCCTCTGGGTCTGCCTCTTCTACGCTGTCCTTGTGGACTCCAGTCGAGTGCTGCTCTGCAAACCTCGTTCGCTCCTTTCCTCAAGGTGTGTCCGATCCACTCCCAAGTAACAATTTGGGTTTTATTACACTCTTATGATAGTATTTAAGACCAAAATTGGTCTTAACGACCACCATAAGAGTACAATAAAACTCACATTGTTGCTTGGGCTTCCACCTACGTTCACGAATTTCTGTGGCTATCGGCCGTTGATGACACCGACGATGGAGTTCCTCATTGGATATCCAATTATCAGGCCACCAGGCACGAATAATGTATCGCAGGCACCGGTTAATGAATACCTGCAGTTTTTGCGTTGTCTCCGCTGAGACGCACCACGTTTCGCAGGCATACAGCAGTACGGATTTAACGTTTGAATTAAAGATTCGGGTTTTCGTACGTAGAGTGATCTGGTTTGAGCGCCAAATGTTTCGCAGACCTGCAAAGGCACCCCTGGCCTTCCTGATCCGTGTGGCTATATCAGTCTTGGTACCACCATTGCTTGGCTACCAAGATATTGAAAGGCGGCTACCTGCTCAACTTGTTGTACCGCTACTGTGAAGCTGGTGGCATTGTCAGTGTTCACTACCATAGACTTAGTTTTCGCTACATTGACTGTGAGACCTGCTGCTTGGGAGCTCTCGGAGAGGTCATCTAACTTGCTCTGCATGTCGTTTCGGCGTTGTGCAAGCAAGACAATGTCGTCGGCTAGGTCGAGGTCATTTAGCTGCTCCATCGCTAGAGGATTCCAAGGCAATCCTCGATTTGGTCTACTGTCAATTGCTCCAACTAATATCTCATCCATAACGATGAGAAACAGAAGCGGTGATAAAATGCAGCCCTGTCTCACGCCAGCAGTAACCCTTATGGGGTATGACAAGACGCCGTCGTGCAAAACCTTACACGAGAACGCCTCGTACTGAGCCTCGATGAGATGGACTAGCTTATCTGGAACTCCTCTACGTCTAAGTGCACCCCAGATGTTTTCGTGATTAAGTCGGTCGAACGCCTTTTCGAAGTCAACGAACACCAGCAGAAGAGAGTCCTGGAATTCGTTGATCTGCTCCAATATAATGCGGAGCGTTGTGATATGGTCTACACATGATCGGCCAGCACGGAATCCAGCTTGCTGCCGCAGTAGAGTAGCGTCGATCTTCTCCTGGATCCGGTTGTGGATTACCTTACAGAGTACTTTGAGAGTAATACAGAGCAACGTGATGCCACGCCAGTTACCGCAATCCTTTAGGTCTCCTTTCTTAGGGATCTTAGGGATAACAAGATGATGGTCGGATGCAATGTCAGCGCTGCGTTTATTGGGTACATCAAGAAGGCTCATTCTCCATTTCCGGCTGATGCAGATGTGGTCGATTTGGTTTTCTGTTCGGCCGTCGCGGGAAACCCACGTGACTTTATGTACTGGTCTATGGGGGAAGAGCAATCCACCAATGACCATGTCGTTATTACCACAGAATTCTGTAAACAGCTCCCTGTTTTCGCTCATCTCTCCTAGGCCATGGCATCCCATGACGCGTTCAAGGTCCGCGTTGTTTGAGCCAATCTTCGCGTTGAAGTTGCCCATGTAAATTTGAATGTCCCCCTTCGGGATTTTCTCAACCACGCTGTTCAGCTGGCTGTAAAAACTCTCTATCTCTCGCAGGTTGGCAGCATCTGTTGGCGCATAGCACTGGATTGCCGTAAGGTTCCTAACCCGTGTTCTGAATCTGGCAACGATTATTCGCTCATTTATTGGTTCCCACTTCATCAGGGCCGCATGTGCCCCTGGGCTCAGTAGGAATCCAACTCCTCTTTCTCGAGTAGCATTTTCACCTCGTATGCCAGAGTAGATCAAGACTTGCCCGGATGATGTTCTGTGTTCGCCAGTACCCGGCCAGCGGACCTCGCTCAGCCCCAAGATTTCAAGCTTCAGGCGGCTAGCTTCCCTTGCAAGTTGAGCCAGCTTGCCCTGCTGGGCAAGGGTCAGTATATTCCATGTTCCGATTCGTGTCCGTGTTTTCATGCTAAAGGTCGTTACCAATAATCCGGAGAGATTTCTTCTTTAATTTTCGGTAACTTTTTGTATGTTCTGGTACAGTAGGATGTTAACCTATGGTTCTTATCCCGCTGATGGGGCTGCCATCTTAATGTGGGCGGGACCTGTGCCCCCTTTCCTGTTAGCATACGACAACCGAAGTTGCGTACCCCAGCCGGCACCTCGTGGAGGTAGGAATAGGAGTTAATGAACAGAGGTTATGGAATGCACATGTTCACCCTTTGCCAGCCACTCTGAAAATAATTGCAATAAAAATTTACTCACTGTTCCTGCTCTCTCACTGTTGACGACTATTTCCCCTATGTCAAACCATGATCTGAAGGTGAAATTAGTCGTCATGGATTCTGCCAATTTCAAAAGCAGTTTTTTTATTTGAAACAAAAATTATGTTCATGAAAATATATTCGCTGTGTTTAGATTGGCAAGAAGAATGCAGTATTTGCATTTTTATAAACAGAACCCCGCTTTTGGGCACAAAAACTGCTTCCGAAATTGGGCTTTCCGGCGAAAAGTTAATGATTGCTAATTTCCCGTGAAAGAATGCATAAGTTTTGGTTTTAGAAAATAAAGAAGTAAAGCGTATTGATAAACAAACTTTTCATAATCAACCTAAGAAAATTCGGCATTAATACATTGCAACTTATTACCAATACAATATCAGAATGGCGGGCCCTAGAGAATAGCTACAGTTACCAGCATAAATTCAAATTATTTGCACATTTAAATTACAAACGCACCTCATTTCGGGAGCTTGGGTGTAACAACGAAGCCCCCTCTCTCTTTCGGAATGAAACCGTTCAGCTGCTGCTGGGAAAATACTCATTCCAAAAATGAAAACATGTATTTCAGCAAACCGTTGCGTCGGTTGTCGGCGCAAAGGATCTGCAATTTAAATTAGTTCAATTTAAATCACAGCACTCAGTGATAGTACCTACGTACCTAGTGCTTTCGTGCACCACACCGGTTGGGATTCGAATAATTACTTTCTACTCGTGAGGGATTTTTCGGGGATTAACGCTAAACGGTGACAGATAATTGTGATACAATTGCGAACGGGATGCATTTCGTTGATGGGTGCAATTATAATTTTCGAGTAAACTACAGATGCTAGAGAAACGATGTATGTTTCTAAAGTCTGCCGTTTTACGATAGAATATACCTATATGCATAATTCAACCAGAGATATGAATTTTAACAACAAAGCGAAAACGTTTCATTGTATTAATAGATTATTCAGTAATATCCAGTGGATTCAGTTTAATATGCCAAATTAGAAAACTCCTTATAATATTCAATAAAACGAATCCTAATATAAACGATAAGGAAGCAAGTCGATTAATCCACTGACGAGATAAGTGAACTTATTATTTACTCAATTGGTTTTCTGTCCTAACACAAAGCCTGAAGAGCGAAATTTCTCCAGTTAGCTCGCCGCTCTCCAGCACATACGACACCGTGCACTTGCCACCATGCGATAAGCGATCTTATCTATTGAGATAATAAGTATGCGCTATAGGTTTATATTGCGAAGACACCACCTTCTTAGACTCCCAGGCGAAAATTATTAGCATGATTCTTTCTGCATGTCCCACACACTTTTACAATTTTGCAATTTGAACCATCAACTTTTCGTCATTGCCTCACCTCTATACCCCTCCTTGTTTGACAAGCATATCTTCAATGTATTGGTGATATATGAATTTGCGTAGAACTCGTAAAATTGTTGCAAGGCATAATATCCCGCAGTTTGAATTTTACTGGATACCGCATTTTAAACGTGCGACTGGGTACAAAAGTGCGACATAATGAAATCGCAGTAGTAAGAGAAAGAGTGACAACGGCAATGTTGCTGTTTTCTTTCGTCATATAGGGTATAACTACCAGTAGTAGACACTTTTAGTGCTGGAGTTGACTTCTTCTATGGATTATTTTAAACTGGTATCAGTAACATTCGATTAAGCTAACAAAAATATAAACTTATATTGCAACTCACTATATTTTCCGAAAACAGATTGGAATGTCCAATTCCCTTTAATGCACCCTTTGGGGTTGCATGAGAATACCGACCGGGTCCATTATAGAAATTCTTGTGTGTTTCTTATGAAGAGGGTCCACTAATGGTGAGATTTTTTGCGTTGGGAACCTTATAATGGACCCTCGCTTATTGAAAATGTCCAAATTACGACTTAAGTAAACGAATGCAACTAAATGTTATACTCTAAAATGTGTGATATGTTTAATTCTTCCTGTTCCTTGTTATTTATCCTCAGAAATAAGAGATACAAACTAAAAAACGCTGAAATTGTACCCGAGGGTCCACTATTGGTAGATATACCTTACATTGGTATTAAGGAAAAAATATCTGGATTAATCTAGGTATTCACCTTTTCTGTGTCCTATTCACTGTGTACAGTAATCGTAACTTAGTTTTTGCTTAGACCGGGATTAGACGTTCTTTCATGACCGATAGCGGGATATCACAATATCAATATTTGGTAATTTGGATTGATCACGATCGAGGAAATATTAAAACTAGATTGATTACGTTTCTGTCTGATGTCTTTTATTCGGCCATCTATACCTATAAAAAAGAATTTCTGTCTGTCTGTCTGTCTGTCTGTCTGTCCGTATGTTCCTTATAGAATCGAAAACTACTAAACCAATCGGCGTGAAAATTTGCATGTAGAGGTTTTTGGGGCCAGGAAAGGTTTTAGTGATGGTTAGAGACCCCTCCCCCACTAAGAGGGGAGGCTCCCATACAAATGAAACACAAATTTCTGCATAACTCGAGAACTAATCAAGCAAATTGAACAAAATTTGGCATGTTGGTGTTTTCGGTGACAAGAATTTATTCTATGGTAAATTGAGACCCCTCCCCTCTTTATAAGGGGAATTATAACTCCTCTCCCCTTTAAGAGAGGGGGCTTCCATACAAATTTCCTCATAACTCGGGAACTAATTAAGCAAATGGAACCAAATTTGGCGTGTGCAGGTTTTCGAGGGCAAGAAAATGTTCTATGGTGAATTAGGACCCCTCCCCACTTTAAGAGAGGGGGCTCCTGTACAAATGAAATACAAATTTCCTCATAACTCGAGAACTAATCAAGCAAATGGAACCAAATTTGGCATGTAGGTGTTTTTGGAGGCAAGAATTTTTTCCATGATGGATTAGGACCTCTCCCAACTTTAGGAGGGGGGGGGGGGCTCTATACAAATGCAAAACAAATTTCCTCATAACTCGAGAACTAATCAAGCAAATAGAACCAAATTTGGCATGTGGAAGTTTTTGGAAGCAAAAATATTTTCTATGGTGAATTAGGACCCCTCCCCACTTTAAGAGGGGGGCTTCTACATAAATGAAATACAAATTTCCTCATAATTCGAGAGCTAATCAAGCAAATGGAACCATATTTGGCACGTGGGTGTTTTTAGAGGCCACCATTTTTTCCATGATGAATTAGGACTTCTTACCTTTTTAGGAGGGAGGCGGCTCCCATACAAACGAAATACAAATTTCCTCATAACTCTAGAACTAATCAAGCAAATACGACCAAATTTAGCAAGTGGGTGTTTTTGTAGGCAAGAATATTTTCTATGGTGAATTAGGACCCCTCCCCACTTTAGGAGGGGGGGGGGGGCTCCTATACAAATGAAAAACAAATTTCCTCATAACTCGAGCACTAAACAAGCTAATGGAACCAAATTTGACTTGTAAGTGGTTTTGGAGGTAAGTTTTTTTTCTATGGTGAATTGAGACCCCTCTCCTCTTTAGAAAGCGAGTTATGGCCAATCTCCCCTTTAAGAGGGTGGGCTTCCATACAAATGAAATGCAATTTTCCTCTAATCTCGAGAACTAATCAAGCAAATGGAACCAATTTTGGCATGTGGGAGTTTTAGATGGCAGAATTTTTTTCTATGGTGAATTACGACCCCTTCCCCTTTTAAGAGGGGGGCTCCCATACAAATGAAATACAAATTTCCTTATAATTTGAGTACTAATCAAGCCAATGGAACCAAATTTGGCATGTGGGAGTTTTAGATAGCAGAATTTTTTTCTGTGGTGTATTACGACCCCTTCCCCTTTTAAGAGGGGGGGGGCTCCCATACAAATGAAATACGAATTTCCTTGTAATTTGAGTACTAATCAAGCCAATGGAACCAAATTTTGCATGTGGGAGATTTTTGAGTCTTGAATTTATTTTATGATTGTTAGAGATCTCTCACCCCTGTGGTAGGGGGATATGGACTCTCATACAAATAAAACAGAAATTTTTGCGAAACTCAAAAACTAATCGAACTCGAGAAATTCGAGACTCTTCCATAAAACATTAGTCCATAACAAGACCACAAAAACTATCTATAGTAACACTAGATCATTCAGGACGATACGGCCGCAAGTGTTGCCGGCGATCCGCCGTCGGAAGCGCCGCCCACTGGGTGGAGGCAACTCCCCGCAGAAATCACTATTGTCTTGGTTTATTTATTTTCCTAGGTCTACCTGGGTTTTCTGGAACGAGCGACAGCGAATAAGGAGAGGATCGCGAAATGGTACTTTCCACAAAAAAGATTTCCGTGAAATGGTATATTCCGCTTAAGGTTTTTCGCAAAATGATATTCGGCGTAATGTTGTACAATCATGGCGAATATTACTATCCGCATTCTGGCTATGCAATGAGGGGACAGAGGAGTTGTTTTCTACTTTACTGTGAGGAAAAATCGCAAATTTGTATATTAAACTACCCATTCCAGGTATCAGGTATCAGCATCTTTGGCTCGAGCAGCACGTTCCTCACAATCATGTGGAAAATTTGTGCCTTGCCCATCTTGCCCGTGTCATCATTTACCTGATGAGGACGGGAAGGAAAACAGGAGGAATAGGAAGGGGTGGATGAGGAATTTGGACAAACACAAACATATATATACCGAGAGATTTTTGTATCCCCGAGGGGATACTGCAATCCTTGGTAGTTAACTTATCAAAAGTACACCCCCTGGGGGGTATACTCATGATAAATAAGAGCTTATAGCTCAATACCGCTTTCGGTAAGGAACATCAAAATGTCTCGTAATTTTAGTTTCCTAAAATCCGATTCATTTAAGACGTAGGATCCAAAGATCCTATGACGCAATTGTGCTACTGCAGGACAGTTGCAAATTACGTGATATGGTGTACCGTAGTCGGATTCACATAAATTACAATGAAACGATTCAGCTCGCTGAATCGTAGCCATATGATAATTTAGTCTGCAGTGACCAGTCAGTGATCTGACAAGAATACTGCAATTTACCTTTGAGTGTTGCAAAAGAAATTTCGCAACCTTCTCACAAGGCTTAACAATGAAACTTTTCGTTTGACGACAAGTTTCAAGATTTTCCCAATAACGTACATGTTCAGATGAAAACCAAGATCGAATCTTTTGTTTTATCCAACATGCCGCAATTGGTAAAGCAGGTTCCGGTCCGAAAACCGACTTTTCTGCTCCAGATCTTGCTAGTTCATCAGCCCATTCATTTCCGGTTATACCAGAATGACCAGGAACCCAAACCAGATGAACGGCATTTAGAATGCTTAGTTCTTCTAATTGGGTGTGGCAGGCGATGACTGTTTTAGATTTAGAATTAGCCGCACAAAGGGCTTTTATAGCGGCTTGACTGTCAGAACAGAAGTAGATAATCTTGCCTATCAGTTCTTTCTGAAGTGCAAACTGAGCTCCGCACATAATTGCAAAGATTTCAGCTTGAAAAACGGTGCAGTAACTACCCAACGAATAGGATTCCTCCAATTCCAGCTCACGGCAGTAAACACCAGCACCCGCGCGACCTTCGTACAAGGAACCATCGGTATAACAGACCACATAGTCGGAAATTTTCCTTTCCATGTAGCCTGACATCCAATCCTCTCTAGGAGGAAAGTCACTTGAGAAAGTCCTATACGGGAAAGTACGCATGAGCGTTACATCGCTAGGAGCAAGGGCAAACTTGTCCTCAGCAACAATTTGCGACCACAGTCGAGTATGACCAGTGGAACCGTCCACAGACTGCCAAAGGCCAATCGCGTGTAGTCGATAAGCACATATTAGTGCCTCTTGCTTCAGGTGGAAGTGTAGAGGTTTAATATTGAAAATAGCTTCTAGGGCGGCAGTAGGAGTTGTAGTAAATGCACCAGACATTGCCATTAAACACATCCTTTGAAGATGGTTTAGCTTTGTCTGGACAGTCACAACTTCCCCTCTCTGCCACCATACAAGACAACCATACGCCAGTATTGGTCTGACAACGACCGTGTATAACCAGTGTATGTATTTGGGTTTAAGCCCCCAAGAGTTGCCAATTGCTCGTCTACATTGCCCAAAGGCCATGCACGCTTTTTTAATTCGGAAATCAATATTTGTGGACCAGTCAAGCTTGGAGTTGAGAATCAACCCCACGTACTTCACTTCGTTCACAACATCAACATCCGAATCGTAAAAGCGCAGAGCGCGAGCTCCATTGGTATTTCTACGTCTTGAAAATAAGACGATAGATGTTTTGCTCGGATTTACCGAAAGTGCAGTTTCTCGGCACCACGTTTCTACGACACGTAGTGCCTGCTGCATTAAGTCAAATAATGTGCTTATGCACTTTCCAACTACTAGGATGAGATAGTCATCCGCAAAACCATATGACGGATAGCCTAGACCATTGAGTTTCCTCAATAGGCCGTCCGCCACAAGGTTCCATAAAAGAGGCGAGAGAACGCCACCTTGTGGACATCCACAAACACTTTGCTTCCAAATGCTTGCTTGCCGTAAGGACGAAAAAAGCAATCGGTTACTAAGCATTTGTTCTATCCACTTTATGATTATTGAAGGCACATTATGATAACGAGCAGCCTCCAAAATGGAAGCGAAAGATACGTTATCAAACGCGCCTTCAATATCCAAAAAAGTTCCTAAGCAAGATTCCTTTTGTGAAAAAGCAACCTCAATTTTATCCACCACATCATGTAATAAAGTGGTTGTAGACTTGCCACTTTGATAAGCATGCTGTGCTGAATGAAGAGGAACTTCTACTAAGCTTGTTTCGCGGATGTGGTGATCAACAATCCGCTCAAGTGATTTAAGCAAGAAAGACGTTAGACTGATTGGTCTAAAACTTTTGGCTTGCTCGTATGTCGCGCGTCCACCTTTAGGAATAAACTTAATGGTTATTTCACGCCATTGAGTTGGGATGTACCCAATAGCAATACTACACACAAACATCCTTCTCAGAATGTGTTTGAAGTACTTGAATCCTTTTTGCAGTAGAATAGGGTATATTCCATCTGTTCCAGGAGATTTGTATGGAGAGAAGCTGTTCACGGCCCACTCAATCGCTTCAGTTGTGACAAGTCTCCGAGCAAAAGCCCATGAGTCTAAGCCACCTAAAACGATTTCTGGATCGTTTCGAACTTCAGGTTCCACACAGCCCGGAAAGTGACTATAAAAGAGACATTCCAGGATTTCATTGTCATTCGAACAATATTCACCGTTCGAACTTCGAATGTTATTAACCTGATAATCTTTCGATTTTGACAGTATTTTATTAAGTCGACTTGCCTCGCCGAAACTGGAAACGTTGCTACAGAACCTGTGCCAGCTCGTGCGTGCTGAAGATCGTAAAGCCTTTGCATAGGCTTTCCGGGCCTGCTTGAAAGGCTCTACGCCATCCCTCCGACGTCTATTCCAGGCTCTCCTGCATCGTTTCTTTAGTTCCGCGAGATGAGAGTTCCACCATGGTGTTCCTCTAGTCGTTTTAATAGTTTTTAGTGGGCAAGCTACTTCAAAAGCTTCCGCAATAAAAGATGTTGTGACATCTACAGCCACATCCAAGTCGATCGATGACTCAATCGTTGGTTCGAATCCTTGAAATTTCGTCGCCAGTTCCTCCTCAAAGAGTTCCCAGTCAGAAAATCTCGGATTGCGAAATGTTGCAGCGTTCAAGGAGACACCCAAATGATCAAAATATATAAAGCAATGATCAGATATTGGTGTCTCATTTGAAACATGCCATTGTGCCAACTCATGACTGATCCTGTTAGAGCAGAGTGTTATATCTAACACTTCCTCTCTACCAGCTCGTATGAAAGTTGGACAATTGCCAATGTTGAGTATTCCAAGGTTGGTACCACTCAAATATTCCATCAAATCAGAGCCTCTCAGATTGATATCCGAGCTGCCCCAAATGATGTGATGGGCATTGGCATCACTGCCTACAATGAGCGGAAGCCCACTAGATTGGCAGTATCTCACCACATTTCTGAAATCGTCGCTGGGAGACGGTTCATCGTGTGGTAAGTATGCAGAACAGTAGACATAGCGCCTATGGACATCATCCACGACGAGTTCTACTGTGACTGCACAAATATCTCGAGTAGTCAACTCAGAGATAAGGCATGCACTAATTGACCTATGCAACAATATGCATGCCCTGGGCATCAAACGAGGATTTGTCATACCAGTTTTGCTGAAAACAGCAAAGTTCTGGTTTCCAATATCCGTCGAATGAAAGTACCCCTTGCGAAAATATGGCTCCTGGACCAATGCGATGGTGACAGAGCCATTAAAAAGTTTTTCGCATAAATACAAATTTGCTGCCCGTTTGTGTTGAAGATTTATTTGTGTGACTCTAACTATTTGACTAGCGGAGTATATGCACAAACAATCTCCAACACAGATCAGACAGCAAATTGTAAGCGAAGCCAATTAAGTTGGCCAGAACGCACTTGGCGTAAAACCCATAAGGGAAATTGGGCAGGACTACTATGCTGTTCCCACGAAACGCAAGGGACAACAAAGATCGACCGTACCAGAGCCCCGCATGGCACAGTAGGGGCAAGATGCCCAAAGCACTCCGTTCGCGACTGGCATGTTTTCACCCCTCCAGCCATTCAGTCATCGGCACGGAGATAGACCTTGACTTAGGGGCACCTGATTTGCCGACTCCCGGCAGGATCAGGTCCCGTGGCTCAATTTTTGCCCAAACGTACAATTCGGCACCAACCGCCAAAGGGCGTAAGTGCAGATTGTGTAAAACAGACCGATTAAGAGTCTCTCTCTCTCTCTCTCTCTCTCTCTGTGCTAAGCCAGCTGAGAAAAAGACTCTCTCCCGGTGTGCTCCCACCCCGCAGCCGCGCCCTCCGAAAATCCTGCACCGAACTGCACGATTAGGTAGCCGGAAACCACACGGCGAGTGTTCCACCTTCTCTGTCTGCATACGACAACCAAAGTTGCGTACCACCAGGTGCGCAACTTTGGCTACCGTACCCCAGCCGGCACCTCGTGGAGGTAGAGATAGGAGTTAGAAAACAGAGGTGATATATTTGCACATGTTCACTCATTTGCCAGTACTTTCCACAAAAAAGATTTCCGTGAAATGGTATATTCCGCTTAAGGTTTTTCGCAAAATGATATTCGGCGTAATGTTGTACAATCATGGCGAATATTACTATCCGCATTCTGGCTATGCAATGAGGGGACAGAGGAGTTGTTTTCTACTTTACTGTGAGGAAAAATCGCAAATTTGTATATTAAACTACCCATTCCAGGTAACTAATAAGCCTTAACGTAAGCAGCAAATCAGCGTATCCGGCATTTTATACTGCACGTTATTGTATGTTAGCTTTTTGACTGCATAGGTGTTGTAAATTGGCATCCAAAATTGTATTCAAATTCTTCGTGTCGGTAATTAGCTGTAAATTAGCATTGTCAGCACTACAAGAAGGTTATCAGTAAAGTAGCTGTATATTTTGCCAAAATAGCATTTATGTAGCATTTAAGGTGACTTAAATGCTTCTTGGCCTGCATTTGAATAGCATTAGTGATGCTTATTGGTTACCTGGGATGCTTTCATAGTTACGTAACTGCCAAAATGAATCATCTAAGGTTGAACTCCTCAGAAACTTGCAAAACTCGAGATTGTGACAAAGAGCATCCGAGATTCATGATTTATGTACAACACAGGTTAATTTGTGGCAATACGAAGTTTGTCGGGTCAGCTATTCCAGGAGCAATTCCACCTCAACTAGCCATACGGTTTGACTCAACTTTCTTTGATTGGAATAAAATTTTCCTAATGTGTTGGATACCACGCAAGAATTCATTATCCACTAAACTTGATTTTTTTCGTCAAGACTATTTTTTCAAAACGCCGTATTTAGTAATGAGATTACTTTTTTTCCAAAAATCATACCTTGGAAACTACTTATTTGATCAAAATGACGTCAAATGATAAGTTGACCAAACTCGTGTTTTCAATCTTTGACCTTGAAATGCGGTCGGGCAATAATATTAATATTTTTTTGAAACGATGGTTCTACAATTGATTGAGGGCCGGTAGGGGAAAGTAATGAAAATTTTTTTGGCAATGGATGGGAAAGAGTGGAAAGGAAGGGAAGGGGGTTAATAAGTAACTATGCTTAACAAGTTGTCGTTGTGACTCCTACCTTTTGTACCTTTGTCCTACCTTTTAGGTACATGGGTCGAACCAAGCTATAATCAGAGATTATAACCGGATTTGAAGACAACACCTGCCAGCAGTGTTGCCACATGTTCATCTGTACTGGAAGGTAAAAAAACCTTTTTCATCTGTACTTTTGCTTTCAAAAATCTGTACCAAAATCTGTACCACAAAGTTTGTTTGTTACATAGGAAAACCTGGTTTATTTACTTTAAAAAATATAAAAATCGCAAATTTCTGATTTCTATGATGATATTTGTACATATTCTTGCTAACCTTAAGGACAGACACGTTTTGTTTTGTTTGCGTTCATGTCAAGAGGTGCTCCTCTATTGATTTCCAGTAACAAAACTGAAATAAAAAAAAAATAGTTTTTGACTCCCAAAAAAATCTGTACCCATCTGTACTTTATGACAAAAATCTGTAATCTGTACCGTACAGAATCTGTACCAAAAAAATCGGAAAAATCTGTACTTTTACAGATAAATCTGTACATGTGGCAACACTGCCTGCCAGGGCGTGTGGCCAGAGATGCCAATGTTCCTGATTTTTCAGGATTTTCCAGACTTTTTGCTCCCTTTCCTGATATACTGACAAGCCCTTATTTTTTCCTGATTTTGAGAAAAAAATCCTGATTTTTCCTGATTTTAAATTTTCAATCATCAAGATTAATGCATCAAGATTAAAAATTAATAGAAATAAATAAACTGGACTCCCTGTAATACACCCTGCTGGTTTTGAAACTGAAAATCAGCTGCCGAATAAGCTTTCCTTTTCTCTCTAGGTCTTATTCGCGAATCGCTATGGCGGAATCCCATGATCTCTTTTACACTGGTGAACTTCCCGTATGGCGTATGAGTGCAAATCTGTATTCATTTTTATTTCTGTATTTCCTATCCTTGTCTCTGTTTCGTATATTTTTTACCGGGGTGAAACTAGGGAAAACAACAAAACGTATGGACGAACCACCAACAGCAACAGCAACAATACTTAAATGTCAGTGTCAGCAATTCGCTATGACGGCGCCGCAGTGGAGACACCTACATTAGTTTCGAGTATGCGTGAAGCGGAATAGCGATTTGTTAAAGAGTGCAAAAGACAGGTATATGTCGGAAATAATTTTCACGCATTCAGCTGCGGGCAGTTCTGTAAGTGGAAAAGAGGTCGTGCGGTGCCGTCATTGCGAATCTCATGTACCTTTTCTCTTTCGTTCTCTACTTTGCTATTTTTTGACGTACCGGTGTTAATTGAACGTTTAAGATTTTTATTCATATCAGCATTTCTGAAAAGTCTATTTTCGGATTTCTTTTCTTTTTAAACGTGAAAATGTCAAGAAACCCGCAAACGCCGGGTGCGAGTGGAGGTCTATTTAAATATTTCAAAAGAAGTGGTTTGTATGGCTTCATAATAATTAGGAATCATTCGATACTTATTCAAAGCATATGTCCACAGAAAATCAGTCTAAACCTTCAAAAATTCGCCATAAGGAACAGCCGATTCAAAAAAAGTCCGACTGTGAAAATGATACTGCTCCAGTTTCAGCTTTCGATATGTCAGATGATGACAATGATAGCATCGATCCTTCCGAAGTTTCCCAGCAAATTGTATCAGAGCTACCAAATACGGTAAACTGATTGCAAAAATATGATCTATTGTATGTTATTCTGATTTTTAATATTTTTATTTTGTTATTTGAATTCTGTTCAGCTACCACCAAAAAAACAAAAAGCGACTCAAAAATATTCCAAACATTGGGAGAAACAGCTGACGTGGTTATCTCCTAGTACGGATTACTCTACTGGATTTTGTCGAGCATGTAAGAAGGATATTAAAATTTCCGCTGGCATTAAAGATTTGCTGAAGCACGCTGCGTCTCAGAAGCACCAGCAGAATGAAAGGGCACTCGCTATACCTATGAAATCTATTAACGCATTCGCGAACTCAAGCTACAACGATAGACTACGAAATGCTGAATTACAGCTTTGCGCTTGGGGCGCGGCGCATAATAGATCTGCAGTGGAAATCGAAGAGTTTGCAGTTCTCATGGCTCGTCTCTGTCCTGATTCGACCATTGCAAAGGGGATTAAACTGGGACGAACGAAGGTAAACTCTATAATTTCCAATGTTGTCGGTGAGGGCTTTCATGAGGAACTAACAGGGCATCTGCAAATATCTAAATTTAGTTTGATTGTGGACGAATCCACCGACAAAAGCTGTAAAAAGTCTCTTGCTATGATAACGAGAACATACTTTTGGGAAAGTGATTCTTTGGTTATCAAAGATTGTTTTTACAATTTAATCGAAAGTTGTCGAAACAGATTCCAGGACGCTGTATGCGTTGGTAATCAATTCGTTTGACAAGGACAAAATTCCGTACAAGCAAAACATGTTAGGTTACGCAGCAGACGGTGCAAAAAACATGACGGGGGAAAATTTATCTCTAGCTGCTTTACTGAAAAATGATTGTCCTTCACTTTTCGTGTTAAAATGTGTTTGCCATAGCTTTGCGTTGTGCTCGTCCTATGCCTGCAAACACATTCCCGATTATGTCGAGCAGCTTTGTCGAGACATTTACAATTACTTAAATTGTAGCCCCTTGCGTACAAGTAAATTCAACGAGATACAGTCCTTATTAGACCTTACGCCATTAAAAATGCTTCATCCAAGTGCCACGCGGTGGTTATCGCTAGAAGGCGTGGTTCAGCGGGTACTAGATCGGTATGAATCGCTTAAAGTTTATTTTGGTTTTGCAGTTAACATAGATCGCGTGGAGAAGGGGAAAGTAAGTTCAATTTATGAAGCATTGAATAGTTTTGAAACGAAATTATATCTCTCGTTTCTCTCCTATATCCTACCCTGGGTAAACCGACTAAATAAGCTCTTTCAGAGTGAAAATCCCGCATTATATTCATTACACGCGAATGTATCAATGCTTTACAGAACAATATTAGACAATTTTATGAAGCCAGAATATCTCACTAATTTAAAAAGTTTAAACGAGGTTAAGTTTGAACCACCAAATTACCTCAGGGAAAATGATGTATATGTGGGCGTAGCTGCAGATTTGTTAATTCGCGAATATATTTCTGAAGGAAAAATGACGATAGAGAAAATATTTGAATTCAAAGTCAATATAATAAGATTTTACATAACGCTTGCCAATCAAATTCAAAGCAGAATTAATTTTAATGATGTGATAATGATTAATATGGAAATTATTGATCCAAAAAATGTTAGAGCAAGAAAACATTCAAGTATTCTCCCACTACTGTTGTGTTTCCCGCATTTGATAAACAAAGAACTACTTCAAAATTTTGATGATGAATTCAGAGAAATTTTAAATATAGATTTCACCACGATCGATGCCCATGATGCGGTAACATTCTGGGGAAAAGTTTTGTCAATTAAGAGATTCTCAGACTCAATGGCTTTTCCACTTCTTAGGGAATTGATACCAAGTCTCTTGATTTTGCCACACTCGTCAGCAGCTGTGGAAAGATTGTTTTCACAGTTTAATCTTAATAAAACCAAAATTAGAAATA
Source organism: Sabethes cyaneus (assembly GCF_943734655.1). Taxonomy (NCBI): domain Eukaryota; kingdom Metazoa; phylum Arthropoda; class Insecta; order Diptera; family Culicidae; genus Sabethes; species Sabethes cyaneus. Next base: position 126,790,367 of record NC_071353.1, on the reverse strand, counting down.
GAATTGGAACGGACACTATGAAAGGTATTTTAGCTACTAAAAACTATGTAGAGCTTAATAAAGAGAAAACCGGATTGATAAAATATTCACAACGAATACAAACAAAATATAATTATACAATGTACAAAAACATAAGAAGCAATCTGGGAAGCAATACCTAAAAATTTTGTGTATAAATATACTTTAAAAAAACGATCCTGATTTATCCTGATTTTTACTCTCCATGCCTCCTGAAACCTATGAAAAATAGTTGGCATCTCTGCGTGTGGCTCACTGGTACCCGTGTACCTTTGAACCACACCGCGCAATCCCCCTTATTAATGCAGCTACGTTTCTGGGTTGGCTTGGGACACAAATTGTGCCTTTTTCTCTGTCTACTGTAGAAAACGCAGTACCTTGCAAGTCATAAGGGCCTGCATAGTGTCGTCGTCTTGAAAGTAAAAACAAGTTAGATTAACCAAATCAAATTTTACGCATAATTCTGAGCAAATTTTCACATATAAACTTTTTTCTTAAACCCAGCCGTTCTCAAGTTAATGCAAATTTAGAATTTACTCACAGAATGAAGTGCCGATTTATTTAAGAAACCTTTAAATTTAGCCGAATACCCGAAAGTGTCCTAAATAATATTACCATGAACAGAGAATAGTTCGCAGTAACGTAGTTGCTTTTGAAACAGCAGAACATTGCATTCCGCACTTTTGCGACGCGCTAAGATATGTGGCTCATTCGTATGCGGCGGATTGAACCATGTGTTTTTGTTATTACTAATAAACATATTCCTTGCCGATGCTCGTTGTATATATTCAGTTTGTGAATTCTCCGATCGCTGCCCATTATCGAAGTGATTACAGGGCTAAATTTACTATTCTAAGAATTGAGTGCAAAAGAATTCAAGATAAAAATCAGCAATCACTCTTTTCTTGGGAACCCCCATCACACATGCCAAAATAACGCATTACCTATTTTACACGATCAAAGTTGAGAGCGTGGGTTTATTTTTCGATTTCAGTAGTGTTGTCTATCCCGTGAATGCATTCCACTGAACTCAGAGTAATTCAAATTTTAAGCTTCTCGTAGCAATGAAAAACATAACAAACGACGGAACGTTCGTTTCATGAATATAAGAATAGTCACACAATTTCCACATACGAAACTCTTAATTTCGAGTGTGGTAGGTCCCCATCAGGGAGCCCCAATGCAAGAGAGTACTATTCTCTGTTCCTTCCTCTCAGCTTACTATAGCGACAACGACTTAAGTCTATTGGTGAGGCAAAACCGCGCTTCACTCAGTTTGCATTTGTAGGTTCACTCTATCATACGTCGTATCATGCTTATCACCCGTTTGGTTGTGAAGTGAAAATCATACCGTTCAATCCTGTCGTTCCTGCAAAGAACTGACTAGCAAAAGTACCAAAATGAGTCAACCAGTAGAACAAGAGATGGTTACAATTAGTCTAAACGACGAAGTGCAGGTAACCGGATATATCAATGGTTCTCCAACTTATCAGTACTAAAGATAGTAGAGTGAACATAGATGAGCGAAGATGAATCCTTTCTATCCAAAAAAAGTGTTAAACCGTATATCCAAAAGAACATGACATCACTATCCCAACATACATTTCTGTTGAATAACGGCTTATCAAGCAATTGTTACCCGATAATTAGCTATACAGCGGACTCTCGGAAAAGTTAATCGATTGGGGACAGGGAGGACAGGGTCAATTAACTTTTCTGAGTAGTCCATAAAATCATTGAAAATGATAAAGACAAAAGCGAAAATAGATTCACGGATATAAGATAAACATTTTAACGTAAGTGGAAGTGGAAGGGAATATGTAGCAAGAACTCATCAAATAATACTAGTTTCTTTCAGTAAGTTTTAAATAGTCTGTTATACTAGTCTGCTTTTGTTCTTTCCACGTTCTGATAATTAAATTTTGTTGTACATGTTTTGATAATGTTCGCGCGAATTTTCTGTTTCATATGTTCCTTCTTTTGCATTTATATTTAATCTAAATTTGCGCTTTTTCAGCATGTTATCAAAAATCCCGAAGTAACTATGTGCTCGTACTGAACTATAGTTGCAACTGTCCGGTACAAGAGTTTAATTTAATCGCTGCTGTAATGCAACTGTTTATGAAATGGTGGTAAAGTGACAATAAACCGAAAAAGGCAAAATGGCGATAAAAGAAAAACACACGTGACGAACGCTTGGACAAGCAATAAATTTAAGCTCTCCGACAAGTTAAGCAAAAAATTAACTTTTTAGAGTGTTGCATGAGAGTTAATATTCGCTTAACTTCTCTGAACAATTAACTTTTCAGAGAGTTAGCTTTTCCGAGAGTCCACTGTACAACGTTTAAATAAGCTACTAAACCATAATCCTGGGATATCATGTGTAACTCTAGAGAATTTATAGTTTTTTTCGTGGCCAGTTCTGCGATAAAGTGCATCCGCGTATCTATGTTTAATCTACTATCTAAAATCAATACCTATAAAATGAAATTCTATTACATCATAACATACAGGAAGATATCACGCAGGAGAACAGGACTACTACAGAATCTACCGGTAAATGACGGTTTGATAATCGTTTGATCAGAGAGTATCTAATTTATGTACATATTTTAATTTGGTTTGAATGGTAGAAACAACTTCTTTGACGATTTCTGCCGAAATTCGAACAAACAAGGAGTGCAAGGAACTAACTAGTGAAAGCGCCGAAATGAGTCATCAAGAACAAGAGGTTCCTACAGAAACTTCTGTCATGCTTCCACTAAATAACGAACTGCAGGTAAGCTGACGCAGCAGTTTATCAATATATAAAATGGAATTCTATTACAAAAATTTCATACAGGACGATTCCCAATCGAACAATCTCGCTGAGCTTACAAATGGTAAACGATGGTTAAACAATCGGTTGATCAGAGAATACTAATTTGTTTACTTACACAGGGCGACCTGCTTGGCTGCTTTGGCTCTGGGTTTTTGTAATTTCAATACTGAAAACAATCCTTCCAAATTTCGGTAAGAACATAACAAAAAGTATATTTTACGGTGTTCCTCGAATCGATAAATTCCTGTTGCTTTCTAACGTCATTCTCACCTTTTAAAAATTGAATTGCCAGTAGGTTCTGGTTTTGCTATATTTTTTGTATGTTGTAAGCATACCTGGACATATTACATATTTTTAAGTTTAAACCTTTAAACCTCTGAAAAGATTTGACGAATGAAAAATATTAGTCGTCACAGTGAGGCACAGTGAAAAAATATTCCGACAGGCGTCGAATAAAATCGGAGACTTTCTTCGGAATTTCCTCTATCATCTGTAGTGCACGCTGCTAGTTAACCAGCCACAAACTTAAACTGGATAAAGAGATCGCATTGGGCTGTGATCCAACAAGATTTTTTCCATAGAAACGGCTTAAAATCCATTTTCACGTATGTTTCATCGTTCATTAGCAAACATCCTTGGCACTTCCTCAGAATACGATCGTGCAACTCCCAAGTAGGGTAAATTACCCATTAGTGGACCAGTTAGTATTTGAGTAGTTTTATTCCACGAATTATTTTAAACTGGTAACGCTAAACAAGCAACCGATGGCACTTACAATACGAATAACTTTCGATTAAGCCTAAAAGAATATCAATTTATGTTAAAAATCTATATATATTTTGCACATTTTTAAAACAGATTGAAATGTCCGTTTTCTTTTAATGTCCGTTGTGGTTTACAATAGGATAGTGACCGGGTCCAGTATAGCAATTCTAGTGTATTTTGCATGGAGAGGGTCCACTACAGAGACTATAGACTACAGAGACCTTCATAAATAAAGGTAACTCTCCGCTTTCGTTCAAAATTTAGCGGTTTTTGAGTGTCTCGGCGCCTCTGTAATCTATAGATCGTTTTGCGATAACGTCATTTTGCGTAGAATGACACCACTTGGTGGTTTGTTTACATGGTTTTTTGTCACATCCAGCAGTTTTGATTTGAAATTTCGTGAAGGATTACTGCATCAGTTTCTGTAAAATGCATGTAACGCACTTTCTCTTAAATAAAAACTATAAATTTCTATCATTATCTGCCGGACAAAGATAGAAAACTCAACTCAAAATTTAACACCATGTAAACAAACCACCAAGTGCTGTCAAAAAAGTGTGGTTAGGAGCTCCCGTGTAATGATCTATAGTCTCTGTAGGGTCCACAAATGGCGACATCTTTGGCGTTGTTAACCCATAATGGAACCACACTTGAAATTATCGATTTTAACACTGATAAAAATAGACACGGCGTTATCAAAAGATCTTACACATGAATTTCAACGTGCAAATATTGATAATCTTGTTTCATATGTCAATCATTCGCGTATCAAAAGCGTTTCCCTTCGATTTAACGTGAAATGAAATATTTCATATGGAAAACACGTTAAATAACCATGTTTCTCCAACAAACCTTCAATCAACATGGTAGTCACTTCTTTTACATTGAAAATCCACGTGTTTCACCATTAGATCATATCCTGTTGCAATCCACATGAAATTAAGGTGTAAGTTTTTATAAATATTTCACTGGTTTTACACGTTTAATCAAAGGGTAACTCTTATGAAATGTCATTCTATTTAAAATTCATATGGCTTTCACGATGAGTTGATGTGAATATCAGGTCATATCAAAGTGTTTTACTCATGGTTTAACCATTGCATATGATTCATGTGTTATTCTTATGGAACTGTAGTGATTAGCATCATGAGAATATCTATGTGATCTGCACATTGATCGCACGTGTATAGTTTTTTCGGTGAAGGCATAATAATTGAATGCTACTAAATCTTTATAAACTGGAATGTGTGGTATGTTGAGTACTTTTTGTTTCATGTCATATTTCCTCGGAAATAAGAAGCACAAGCTAAGAAACGCCGAAACTGTACCCGAGGTCCATTATAGGTAAAGCGTCCACTATAGGATAACTTACCTATGTGTTTACTCAACGGTATCGAGTAAACATAGTTGAGCGAATATGAATCCATTTTATCCAAAGAAACTGTCAAAACGTATATGTCCAAACAGGCAGGACGCCGTCGTTTAAACCCTTGGAAATGAGAAGGGAAATATCATAATAGAGGTTATCCGTCAGATCATACCCCTCCTTTTCTTATTTTTTCTCAAAAGTACACCCAATACGAGTGACAATGGTGCAAAAATATATTTTTTCGTTGACTCTAGAATTTACTACAATTTTTTAAACAATGCAAATTGCTGCAAGAATGTTGATTTTTTTTTTCGCCAAATCACGAATGTTGAGTTTTAAAAAATTCGTTTCGACTGCACTGTTTATCAAAATTTTCAGATTTTCTGGCAGCATTGCACTACAGATTTTGACATATGTGTATCAGCGGTTGGGTGAAAAGGACAAAACGAATGAAAAGCTAATGATTACCTTTTTTTTCGTTTCGTGTGTTGCTTGCCACAAGAGTAAAGAGTGGCACAAATGGTTTCGAAGTGGTGACAATTGTCCTCTATTGTCCTCCAGAGCTGCCATAAATACAGATATTTGTGCATGCATAAATTTGGGACCCTACCGTTTTCTCCGGAGTATTTAATTTTCTCGATCTAATCTTTTAAATAACATAAATAGTTTATGGACTACTTTAAAATTCAGGAACATTAGTAGAGCCAGAAATCACTGCAACTGAAATAATTGATGGGTCCCAAATTTATGTATGCACAAATATCTGTATTTGTGGCAGCTCTGTTGTCCTCTGATTCTCCTGGTACAAAAAGGCATGTAATACATCCGAGAAGTGACGGGTTGAAATCAGATCTCTGTCACGACAGCTGTCAGCTGAAGCCGCCTCCAACAGTGGTAGTAATAGAGGTTGACAACAAGTTTTGAAGTAAAGTTTATGCGGGACACCGTTTGTATTTGATGCTGTGCAGCATGACGAATGCAGCGCGTTGTTTCCCCTTCGTTTATCGTAAAAAATAAGAGTATCAAAAGTCAGACTTGTTCCTATCTTCCGTTGCCGATAACAGAAAAAACGAACGTCTTTCACTATGTACCTCCCACATGCAACAAATTTAGTCGAGTATACAGCCGTATGATTGCGAAATTGTTGATGAAACACCTTCGAGAGTTGATTATGGAAGTGAAAATGACAAGTTGTTCATGAAGAAAAAAATTAAAAGGGCTTCAGAAGCTCAAAGCAGCTTTAAAAACGCCTAACTCAAAAAATTATCTACGATTCCTTCAACTTTTTTAGAGGGCACTCCGCGTTTTGATAGCTATTTTAGTAATATCTGTTACACTATGACACAGACAAATAGACATAACTCTTGCAAGAAAAATCAACAAAAATTATCGTACCTCACATTTAGCCTGAACACTAGCACCATCTATGACAGACATTCCCAAATATCAAATAGCAACAGAACTATCCCTCGAAGTAGTAAGTATTTTTTATGGGGAATTCCCCTTCTTTTGTCAAAAAGCACCACTTTGACCAAAACGGAGACATTCCCAACTAAACCTAAATTTGAAGTGACGGTTTATTCGGTATGAAGAATGGAAAACGAGTGTTATGTCTGTTTGTCTGTGACTATGATATAGGTAATTCCACCTTAAGATATTCTGCTATTTCAATCTATATAAATCTATATAAAACATAAAATTTCAATCTATATAAAACGATGTTTTGGTTACCATTTTAAAAAGCTTTGGAAACTGAATATCGAAAAAGCATAAGTAATCCCATGGTCTCGATTGAGGTGAAATTACCCATATAAAGATTAAGGGGGCATAGTACTTTCTCAATTTAAAAAAATCGAAATTTTTTTATTGATTATTTCGAAAGATTAACATTTTGACCATATGTGTTTCAAGTCATTTCGATGAATTCCAAAAATTGACCAAGTTACAGCTATTTGTATCGCGCATGTCTGGAGCGATTACACAGCGAATAAAAACTTCAACGTCGTTTTTCTCGAAACCAGGTTTTGAAAGTCGATACCATAAATATCTCAAGAACGGCTCAAGCAATTCTCATGATTCTTTTTTTGTTTCAAAGCCAACAAAATTATCTAGTGTTTGACCCATCCTTTTTTCGATATTACAATTTTTGTATTTTTTAGAAATGTTTAAAGTCAATTTTTTCGACTAAAAACCTTACTTTTATGCTTGAATGTTCGCCATTTTGTTATAGTTTCGAATTTAAAAAAAAAGAATGGGTCAAACACGAGATAATTTAATATACTTTCAAGTCGTTTTGGAATTTTTCAATTCGGATAAGCCCCCCAGCGCCAATCCATGGTACCGTAAATCATGTTTTTTTCGAATGATCATGTTCAAGGAGCCGTAGGGGAGAGAGGAAGAGGTTCACATATGCAAACAAAATTGTAAATATTAGTATAAAGTGCAATGTTTAGAATGCAAAAAACCCGAATCGATTCGCTTTTCGCGTTATCGAGAAAAAAATATTTGAAATAAGGCAAAAAATATGGTGTAAAAAGTGGGCATAGCCCCCTTAACGGGTGGCAACTAAAATTTTGGATTTTTTTTCTCAAGCTGTCAAAAAAAGACAAAGATACATGAAGAAGATCTGATTTACCGAAATTAAAGATATATTATCCATTGTTGCAATAAAATTAGTGTACATTTGAAAACGGTCCGTAACCGGCTGTTCGGCGCAGCTTCCGTTTGAATCCCGAAGAAATCTTCGAATGGGCGCACTGACACAGATTTTTGGGTCGCGGTTTTTAGGTAAAAATGGGATCGAATGGGTATTCAGGAACGATTGTGTTTTTTTGGCGTAATGCGATGATGCTCTATCTGTCCAAAACACGTATTGTCCATCTGCATGATGTTTTAGTAGAAACGGGATCAAAATTTTCTTCAAACATTCGTCTGCTGCATCTTAATTGATAGCCAAACCAGAGGGCTTGTTGTTGAAGAAACGAGAAAGCGAACGATGTCCTTCTGAGTCCATAATTTTGGCTAGTCTTCCACTACCTTGCTTGCGAATTGTTGTTGGGCATCTTAGGATATGGTAAACAGTCGAAGCCGCAACATATTTGCTTTTTAAATGTTGTACCGTATACTTTTTGCCGAGATTTCTATTGCAGTTCGCAAAAGTGTACAACGCGTTCCCGAAATGCTTCTTATTTCGACGCCATTTTTAGCAAAACTGGGCAAGCATAAACCAAACAAAAAATATGAACAAAAACAGGAGAGCGAGAGAGAGCTAACACATACATACTCTTATTTCTTCCTGAGCTCGTTTGTTGGGCCGCGAAAAAATTCCACTATTTTAGTTGCCACCCGTTACAATATAAATAACACAATATAACTCTAAAAAAATTTGCAGATGCAACGTATCTAACTGCGGAAACTGCAAATAGTAAACGAGTAAGGCGCAGGAAATTGCAGGTAAGCCTGTTTCTGTTTATAAAATGCAAAAATTGATTAAAAACCCGATTTGATCCACTTGGTAGTTAAAGGAACCTTTGTTATACCATCTTACTTGTTTTTTTTAATAGAAATCGGCACGTCTTCGGAATATAATTCAACTGTTAGTTAACGTTGTGCAATTTAGTTCATATAACCTCTACTGACAGTAACTAAATATATAGAATTACAAAACAATTCATTTGGTATTAAAATCATTAACATTGGGTTTGTTATTCAATAGTTATTTTAAAAAAAAATTTGCAAAATTACGATCTTTGGGCCCACCCTATCTCAGGAGAAGGCAACCCAAACGCCAAATGAAAAAATAGAAGTCTAAAATTGTTTTGAAAACGTAAAAGTTTAAAAAATTTGATGAATCCTTTTTTCGTGAAATTACTGAGTAAGTGTAAGTAAGTTGTAATTGATTTGAGTAAGTACAAGTCAGTATATAAAGTAAATAAAAATCAGTAATTGGAAGGTAAACTCCTTCTAAAGCTAAATATCACCACGAGACCGATAGCGAAAAAGTCCCGTGAGGGAAAATTTAAAAGCACGCTGAATAGAGAGATAACACTTCCACAATGAACAAAAATCGCAACCGGTATGGATTTTCATAGAAGGGGAAATGATTACTTTACGACCTGAACACATCATGCGTGACCTATCACACTGTAATTCAAAAACTAAATCAATGTAAGCTTAATCAGCTACCTAGCCACATTGGTGCAATCAAGGGTCACATTGCTCATATCTGGACATGTTCGGAAAACTACGGTAACCCCCAGGGAAGTACAATAAACAAGTACAATTTCGAAAAAATTTAACGCTTGATGGTCGAAAAATAACATTTGTACAAATAAAATGGATTTTGTTTTCATGTAAAAATAATTTTTCAACCTGCAGCAACAATTTTTTCGCAAATTTTTAGGACCTTCACGGAAATGACCGTTTGATTGATTTGATGATTTTTTTAAAACCAATTTTTTTCTGTATAGACAATAGAAATACCTTTCCAATGATGTATAACCCACATAATTGAAATATTATGCCTGGAAATTAAATAAAAAGAAAACTTATCCAATTGAATTCTACTATTTTTATTTTATTTTTGACAGATACGTATTTCGCCTACGACGTGCAGGCTTCCTCAGTGTCTGTTTTCGAACACTGAGGAAGCCTGTAAGTCGTAGGCGAAATACGTATCTGTCAAGAATCAAATATACATAGTAGAATTAAATTGGATAAGTTTTCTTTTTATTTAATTTCCAGGTTTTGTATTCTACTAAGACACTCCAAAAACTTCAGTGAAATATTCTGTTTAAGTTTTATGGACCGAAAACAAAATTGGTCTCAACCTGCAGCAGTCTTCCCTATATTTTTTCATAATAAAATCACGTCTGGAATTGCCCAATAAGGTCCAAGGTACGTGTGCGAGTTCATGGTTCATCCTCCGCCTCCACACTCCGTCTCCTGTATACCACCGAAATTCGTTATTAGCACTCGTCTTTCGAACACTTCGAACACTCGTAGGGTCTCCTCGAGCATTGTCCATGTTACATACCCTAGAGGACAACCGGTCTAATAAGCGTCTAGTACAAGATGCACTTTTTACGAATGCTCAGTCTGCTCGACAGCAATTGCTTGCGAAGCCCATAGTAAGCACGACTTCCGCTGATCAACTATCACAAACTCATCGCCGTCGATCGTTACTGTCGGTTGGCCTCGGTTCCGCTGGCCAGCATGTTCTTTGTTTTAGACATATTTACCTTTACCCCATCTTTTCAGCTTCGCGTTTTGATCTGGTGTACTGTTCACCTCCACAGATGTTCTGCCGATAATATCCGTGTCATCGGCAAAACAGACGAATTGACTAGATGTGTTTAATATCGAGCCCCGCATGTTGATATCCGCTCGGTTCATTAGTGCTATGTTGAAGAGCAGGCATGAGAGATCATCACCGAAACCCTCTATGTGATTCGAATGAACTAAACAATCCACCCGAAATCCGAACACAGTACTAAGTACCATCCATCTGATTTACACAGTTTGATGAGCTTCGTGGGGAAGCTGTCTCGTCCATGATTTTCCGTAGCTTTTTCCGTTCGATGGTATCATATGCGGCTTTGAAGTCGACGGAAAAAAGGTGCGTGGGAACTCTGAATTCACGGCCCTTTTGGAGGATCTGCCGCAGTGTAAATATTTGATCCATTGTAGACTGACCTTCGACAAAGCCGACATGATAAGTTTCTACAAATCTGTTCGTAATTGGTGATGGTCGGCGGAAGATAACCCCATCGGGCAGATAACCCCATCTTTCCACTGCTCCGGAAGCTGTTCCGTATCCAAAATTCTAACAACTATCCAGCTTTTCTGGTCCCATTTTATTAAGTTCCGCTCCGATGCCATCTTGCTCATCTTTCTTCCTTTTTCTTTAGCTGCATAGTGGCCTCCTTAACTTCGCTTATCATTGAGTCTGGCACCTCTTCTCCGCTTATTGCACCGTCGAAATAGCTTTCCCCACCGCCTTGGTTCTTCACCTGGGCGCCATTCAGATGTTCATCGTCAAAGTACTGAATTTCTGAACCCTGAAGCTCTGAACATACGTACCGTACCGACATCGTATTTGCGGCTCTTCAATATGTCGGAGAGTACTCGAGTGATCCCTTGAAAGTTGAGAGTTCTGAGTCCGATTGTTCCAGTCCGAATTTCTTAGTTCTTCATTCGTTGCTTGATAGTTTTTCGTGGCGGCGGCTTGCAAGGCCTGCGACATCAATCCCGAGTCTCGCCAGAGGACCAACGAAGCTTAAGCGAGTACAGCGAATCAGAAGTATATGGTGTCTAACTAGTTGGAGAGCGGCATGCTCAAAACAGTTAAGCTGACTGTTATATAACTAACTAGCTGAGTGCCTGCTCTTACTCGGGGAGCCTTTGTCTCACAGCCATCTGTACATCGGTTATTGTAACCGAAATGCTTATAATGCAAAAATATAACGCTTGTTCCTCTTTCGGACGTTCCTCCGCATTAGTCAGCTCCCCCTCTTTTGACTACCCGGCCACCTGCACATCTGTTTTCTTTACGGAAGTCCCTATAAAACCCTATAAAGAAAGAAAAACAAAGCCATTTTTCCTATTTGCACCTTCCGCTTTTAACAATGGCCACCCCATCCGTAGGAAATGAATAGTTTTGTTATTGTACTTTTCTAAACATAGCATTTTACTATGTTACCCACTTTGGAGCATGCCACATTAAGTTTACCATGGGAAAAACATGGTGTTCTCAGATAAACTCCACACTGTTTGAATGATTGCCCCTATGACTCAAACAGAGTGGGCCAACAACAATTAGCACTAATGATCGAACACTTTTTATACAGGGCACTTTAATTCGGTGCATACACTTGATAAATCTACAGCTGCGGGCATTGCAGTTTAGTGTTTCGTATTCTGATTTTTTCTATTGAACGGATAAATTCTTACAGTCATATAGGCGTTACTCCCCCCTTCTCGTCAGTAACCTCCGGTCATTAGCTCCTCCTTTTGTCCTACCGTCACTTATGGGAGAACCGTCCAAACAGTTCGGTCCCCCTCTTAAGTCAAGGAACATGTGTGCCAAGTTTGATGAAGAACGGTCAAGCCGCTTCGGAGTTATGACCTCCCCCTATTAGGGACGCTCCCCCACCTATTACGGAACCCCCCCCCCCCTTTATGTTGACCCCCAATGCTGATTCTCATATGTCAAGGTGTATGTGTGCCAAATTTGATGAAGAACGGTCAACGCATTTCGGAGTCATGGCCTCCCCCCTATTAGGGACCCTCCCCCATCTATTAGGGAACCTCCCCCCTTTCTGTTGACCTCCCAGCGCTGATTCTCTTATGTCAAGGAACATGTGTGCCAAGCTTGATGAAGAACGGTCAAGGCGTTTCGGAGTTAAGGGCTCCCCCTGTTATGAACCCCCCCTCTTTTGTCAATCCCCCAGTACTGATTCTCCTATATCAAGGAACATGTGTGCCAGGTTTGGTGGAGATCGGTCAAGGCGTTCTGGAGTTATGGTGGAACATACAAACATACAAACTTACTCACGCTCACTTTTATATATATATAGGTTTGAGTCATTAATAAGTCGATATACCTAAAAGCACCGTAAGTGTGCTACTTGAGTGTGTCGTAAGATGGAAAACCAATTAATTAATAAAGATTAGCCCGTAAGACCTAAAGCGACTTTTCGCTCAACACAATTCATTACATTTGGGTATCTTTTTCTAACTTTCACTCTCTCTTCATTTGCAATAACAAGTCCATGATTTCATCTAGACTGACCATGTTTGTCGAGTAGTTACCAGTTTTCGTATATTTCGCAGTCATCAATCATCAAATCTTTCGAAAAAGTTTTGGACATAGAAGTGATCAAATCCGAGAAGGACGTAGTCTCCAGGTTGTCAAAATGGCGAGCCTTTGTGCGAAGCCGAATGCAAGCTTTGATTCGTGCTAGCGTGCGCTCTTTTGTGCACGTATTCGTTCCAAATCTGATTCCCTGTCAACATCATCGCGTCGAAAGCCAGAAATTGGAGGATATACTTGAATCAACCGGACTTAGTGACCCACAAAAGTTCCAAAGGATTCTCAATCATTCCGATATCGAACAACTCATTGAACTAATCGATGAAATACAGAACTGGGACGCTCCGAACTCCATTCCAAAACCAAAGACCTTCCTGTTCAGTTCCAAGCTACAGCGTATCTTGGATGCCATGCTTAAAGACATTACCAAATACAACGAATACTTGAAAATGTTCATTAATCGTTTTGACTGCGTAAATGAGGTAATCAAACTTTATTATTAGAAAAACAAAACTAATTAATCTTTATATTTCAAACAGAGAATCTACCCGGATTTAAACACTCCGCTGCACTATGCGGTCAATCAGTCGAACATCGAATTCGTCGAATGGTTGCTGAATCAACAGAAACTTGACATAAACTGCCGTAATATGCAGAGTAAAACTGCCCTCCTTCTGCTATGTGAAAACTACAACACTACTGCCATTGTGAAATCTAAAAAACGACGAAAACAACAACAACAACAACAACAACAAAATCCTCAAATTGAAAAAGAAAAAAGAAAACGGATCATATTAATGCTGCTGAGAAAAAAAGCCGACTTTAATATCTGCGGCGGACGTTGCTTGTTGCCATTCGATCTTCTATTAAAGAACAGTCCAGAAAACGATCTGTTTCTGGAAAAGTGCACGACTGATTTCAGTAATGCTATTGCTTTTAGCACACCGGTGACGACTTTCGATTTTTACGGAGACCAGATACCTACCAACGTTACTATCGAGTTATTGGAAATTTGCTTGCATTTTAAAGAGGAAGAAATGTTTTTCCAGCAACTGAAACGACTTAGCATCGATAACGAGAATATATCTAATGTTATAAAATGTCTGTTACATGGTGCGGTTGAGCTTAATTTAGAGAAAAGTTATGAGCAGATCGTAGAGCATGATGCAGAAAAAAAGATTTTTAGAAAGAATAATAATAACAATATTAAAGGAAACGAGTTGACCTATCAAGTAGAACTTCAGGGACTACTGAAAAAAGCCTGCGATAACGGAAATGTAAATATAGTGAAGGATCTACTGAGCAGGATGACTGATAAAAAACTTGATGATGATGATAATCTAATTCGGCTAATATCTTGGCATCGAGCTAATAAACATCAAACATCAACATCAAACCGTAGAAACGTGTCGAAAAAACGAACCGTCGGTTTTTATAAAGACCAGAAACTTTCCCATATGACTATCGAAATATTAGAAATTTATTTGAATTTCAAACAAGAAGAAAAGTTTTCTCAGGAATTAAAATTACTAGATATCAACACCGCGTACATACCTAATGTTATTAGTTATCTGTTACATTGCGCGGTTGAGCTTAATTTAGAAAAAAGTGTTGAGAAAATCGTGAAATATGCAGGAAAAAAGATTTTTGAAGTTATAAATAAAACCATTAAAGGAGACGAGTTAAAATATCGAGTAGAACTTAAGGGATTGTTGAAAAAAGCCTGCGATAACGGAAATGTAAACATATTGAAAATTCTGCTGAGCAAAATGACTGATCAAATACTTATCAACGATGATCCAATTTTGGTGACAACTGTATATCGGACACATGAACTGCAAAATCAACCTGATAGAAGAGCAAAAGTTGTTCACTGCGTGGATCTACTTTGCGACCACAAATTAGTATATCTTACACGAACAGATAACAATGGAAACAACGCTGTACATATTACTTTAAAACTCGGTATTACAGATATAGCTCTTAAGTTACTCCAAAAACAAAAACTCGCTTTTCTAGGCCTTTGTAATAAAGACGGTCTTTCCCCTCTACACTACGCTAATTACGATTTTTGGAAGATGTATTTTGATCGGTGTGTTTCAATGGATGAAAAACGGTCACATAGTGACCGAAATGTAATTACCTTCAATCTGAAGGGCCTCGAACCGTACATTTACAAAATACGGGCCATTAGAAGTAGCAAAAAAACGTTCGTAACTGAGATGGATGCAATCAAAATAATAGCAAATTTAAAAAATCTCAGACCACTGCTTATTCACCCGGTTATTTACTCTTTTATTCTGGTAAAATGGTTCAGAATGACAAAATGGAGCTTCCTAAATCTGGCTTTTACATTATTTGCGGTAGTTGCCTTCAGCTATCATTCACTTAACAGCTGCGAAAGCACAGTTACTTTAGTGATAACTTGGTTTGGTGCAATTTTCATGATCGGCCGCGAAATTTTACAAGCAATCCTTCTACGTCTAGATTATATTTTCTCTATTGACAACTTTCTAGACATAACGACTATTATACTGATGCTCATCGTGCTCCTCGGAGGTTGCAACTCAACTCTATCTTCTCTGACCATCATTGCATTCGCATTACAGATTACCGTTCTGATAGGATCTCTTCCATTTAACAGCCTATCGATTTACATGCACATGTTTACAACCGTCTCACTTAATTTTCTGAAAAGTTTTCTCCTTTTTGTCCCACTACTTGCCGCCTTTACTCTTGGCTTTTTTCTATCTTATTACAATCCAAAATTAGAAATCAATTCTTCCAATCAAACAACCACGACCGATGACTCCGAAAGTGCTTTCAACCACTTCCAAACCTTTTCAAATGCGGCTCTAAAAACCCTGGTTATGACGACCGGAGAGTTTGAAGCGGCTGCTATCGGCTTTAGTGGAGGCCAAATACTTCTTTTTGTGCTGTTCTTATTTTTCGCACCGATTGTTATCCTTAACCTTATTAATGGCTTGGCTGTCAGCGACATCACTGCCATCAGACAAGAGTCTGAATTGATCAGCATTAGCAAAAAAGTCTTGATTTTGGATCGCTATGAGCGGGGTTTGCGAAATCTCTGCCCATTCATGCGAAAGCTTTTCTTCAGCTCATTTTTTGAAGACCACTCGTACAAAATAGCAGTAAAAACCAAGGAATTTGGAAAGATTATGGTTCAACAAAAAAATAAATCAGACACAAAAGCAAAGAACAAAAGATCAGAAGGTCAAACTCCGAAAACGGAGACTAGCAACGGAAACGAAGACAACCCAAAAACAAAGAACAAAAGATCAGAAGGTCAAACTCCGGAAACGGAGACTAGCAACGGAAACGAAGACAACCCTGTTTCTAAACAAAGTGAAAAAAAAATACAAAAACAAACATGGCGAGTTGTTCCGAATTTGCCCGGTGGATTTTTTAAGCACAGAATAGTAAATCTGAAATTTCTTCAGTTTCCGTTATTTTTGACGCTTGATGAACACATTATGGAAGAAGCACTGCGAATTGCGGATCAAAGCACACACAAAAAACTATAGAGAAGTAAAAGGAACATAACAGCAGAAAAGGTAGCTCAATAAAAACAGCCCAAGATAAAGACAACAAATATAAACCGATTTCAAAAAAAATATCTGTAATTTAGAATGCTTTTAGAAGATTGGACTAATAAGACAGCATTGGTCATGATTTTAATAAAAATAATAAAGAATACCGTCAAACGGGGTAATTTTCAACAGTTCTCAATTTTAGGTGAAAGTTAAAACT
Source organism: Sabethes cyaneus (assembly GCF_943734655.1). Taxonomy (NCBI): domain Eukaryota; kingdom Metazoa; phylum Arthropoda; class Insecta; order Diptera; family Culicidae; genus Sabethes; species Sabethes cyaneus. Next base: position 126,773,810 of record NC_071353.1, on the reverse strand, counting down.
TATGTACAACGCATTTGGAGACACAAAATACCTACGAAGTTATTGGGTCTATAATAAAACAGTTGCGCATATTTAGAGAAAAATATGCGACCATTATTGGCTGTTACAGACATTGTAAACATATCCCTTTAACCAACGGGATGACTTTTAGTTTACCTTTCTACCTTTGTTATACTATATAACAAAGGTTTAAAAATTGGTCGAAAAACGAGAAATTGATCCGAGGCCCAGAGGGCCAAGCCACATATACCAATCGATAAGGTTCGACGAAATGAACAATGTCTGTGTGTATGTGTGCATGTGTATGTATGTGATGATTTTTTCTATCGCCTGTTTCTCGGAGAGGGCTGAACCGATTTGTGTGCTATTACTTTTGTTTGAAAGGTATTATTGCCTAGTAGATCACTATTGAACTGTTTCGTGGTCCGACATTCCGTTTAAAAGTTATAAATAAGAATGTAAAAATCACGTGACACGATTTTCTCCGGAACTACATGACCAATTTCAACGATCTTAATATCAAATGAAAGCTCTTGTTAACGCCAAATTGTTCAGGAAATTTTCTTGAAAACAAACAAGTAGTTTAAAAGTTATGCTTAAAAAACCTGTTTTGACAAGGTAATAATTATCGCCTGTTTCTCAGAGGTGGCCAAACTAATTTATGCGCTATTAGTCTCATTTGAAAGGTAATATATCCTAATAGATCACTATTGATTTGTTTTTTGATTGGATGTTTAATTTGAAAGTTATGAGCAATCGTATACAACACATCAAAATTTACAATAATTTATTAAGATTTCATCTAAGATAATTTATCCAGTTTAAATCATTTTGACATCAAATTAGAGATTTTAATGCTGTAAATATATCTGCAAAATTTAAGAACAATTGGTTTTGCCGGTCAAGAGATATTAACCATCGAACACTCGCGCCAAATTTAGTAAACGCTTACTCGCGCGCACAATTGCCCAAACCCAAAAAAACGTGCGCACTATAGTTTTGCTTGGGAAAACTTGGTGATGTGTTCTGCAAAGTTATAGAGCATATCATTACAAGAAATTTTGCTGAAGACAGTAACGTTCTATCTCTTCAGCGAAGATAGAAAAATCTTATTTGTTAATTTGTAAAATCAGTTTTTCTATTTTAGCTCTTTTTGTAAAATTGTTGTATAACTTTTTCATGTATTAAAAAATTGTACAAATAGTAAAAATACACAACTTTGCTCAATATAGTATACCTCTATGTTTACTTGTTTTGGGAATTGTAGAATTTTTTCCGATTAAATTCTACTATTAATATTTATTCGCGACATATACGTATTTCGCCTACAACTTGCAGGCTTCGAAAATAGACACTGAATCAATAGATACTAGAGCTTAGAAATTTTATATGAAAAATAGAAAGAAAAGGTTGCTAGTAATTTTGTACGATAAATTTTCGTTAGTGACACTTTAAAAGACAGAAGTCTTATGTCATGTATCATGTTTTAATAAATAAATCGAAAATGACAAGCACTAGTAAACATATCGATCATATTTTCCATTCTCAAGCATGTTTATGGCGCTTCTTTTGCACTATTTTTTTATCTCATACCATTTTCTAAACCCTCTAACGGGTTACATCGTAAAAACGATGCGACCAAGCTAATGACTATTTTTTCATGAAAGTGCATTCAAAAGAAGCTTAGGTTTTGAGCTTCATGCAAAAATAATTATCTGAAGGAGCGCCAACTAAGAAAAAGTTCAATTTCTCTTTTTCGTTTTTCATATCTAATGCTCTTGGTTATTTTTTCAAATTCAGATAAATTTCAAAATTGAAGTCAAGTAAACTCATAATAAAATTTCAAGGCCAATCATTTTGTTCTAGATATCCTTTTCCTTCAAAAGTGCAAAGGAATTATTTGCGCAATATTTTTTTTCGTAATTTTTCTGAATTCTTGTTTTTGAAAGATGCTAACTCTTGAACGCATGATATTAAAATCAAGAAATCTATTATGAACACACTTCTCAAATTGTAAATTCAAAGCTTCGTATGTGGCTCCTCCGCCCAAAAGTTAAGGCCATCTGTAAACCCGTTAGAAGGTTAATTTCTATAAAACAATTCAATAAATCACGTAAATATTATAAAACTAAATAAGGTGTTGATAAAGTAAATTAAATGATGCTTACCAATATTTATGCACTCTAGGAAGGAAAATGTAATTATTGCACGCAGTATTTTCTTGTGAATTTTACTGGTAAATAAGGATTTTGAGGAATAAGGAACGGAAAATAGAGTCAAGTTTATTATAAATGTTGCTGAGAAACTCGGAAATAATTATATATTAGGCTAGGTCACACCGCTAGGTGGCTTAATTCGGGTTTTTCCTCAACGCTGTAAGAATTACACCTGGTGAATTGAATCGTCGCGGGGGCAAATATCGTTTATTTTATCAAGTAAATCAATAGCTTACGTGCTAGACAAGCATAATATTTACTTAGAACTTACATACAGCCAAGCAGATTCTTTCTGCGACGATTTCAAGCTATCAAAAAAGTGAGCAGCGCGTTTTGTTACCAAAGAAACGGGCAATATTTAGGCCCTGTATAGCACTTTACCACAGCACAATACCATACACCCCCGCTGGAATAACCTTCTTTAATCTTAATAATTCTCGACCAACATTAGAAAAGGGCGGATAAGCCAAACGTTAAACAGACCGAGCGAGAGTTATTTTTTGCTGGAGCAGCATAGGAAAATGAACTCTTACTCGTTCTGTTTGACATTTGGCTTATCCGCCCTTTTCTAATGTTGGTCAACAATGGATCATTCTAGGTAGTTTTTGCTCATGCTTACCGCTAGATGGATACTAAAGCCTCACGTGGCATATTTAGAGTAAACTTTAAGCACCTTTAAGGATGATACAGATTATACGTCATAATTTCTTGCCGTTCCGTTGTTGTTGATGGTTGATACCGGTTAATCTGAATCGGCCTTTTTGGATGGACCAATCAGATTGAAATGCAGTTTGACAGTCGATCACAGACGTTCGTCGAGTGTGTTTGACAGAACATGTCTATGCTGGAGCCATCTATAAGATTTTTCAGCTTTTTCAATGATCCATTGTAATCTGAACCTCGGTGACATATGCGGTCACATTAAAAACTGATCAAGCGTCATGCACAATTGACGGATCAGTTGACCGAGTACATACTTCCTCATAACTCCAGAACTAATCAAGCAAATGAACCAAATTTGGCATGTGGGGTTTTAGGAGGTAGGAGGCCGGAATTTTTCTATGGTAAATTATGGCCACTCCACATTAAAAGGGAGGGCTCCTATACATATAAAATACAAAGTTCCCCATAACTCGAGAACTAATCAAGCAAATGGAACCAAATTTGGCATTTGGGGGATTGGAGGCTTGAATTTAATGTATGATGGTTTGATACCCCTCACCCCTGGTAGGGAGATAGGGATTCTCATATCAAATAAAACAGAAAATTTTGCATAACTCAAAAACTAATTGAGATCGAGAAATTTTGGACTCTTCCATAAAATATAACAGTCAATAACAAGACCACCAAAAACTATCTGCAGCCCCCACGCAGAAATCACCTCTGTTTAGGTTTATTTGTTTTCCTAGGTTAGGACTATTACTTTCCTTCAGTTGGATCCGAACGAGCAATAGCGAGTAAGGAGAGGATCACCCCGAGGACCGAAATGATACTTTCCACGAAAAGTTTTTTCGTGAAATGGTACATTCCGCGTAAGGTTTTTCGCGAAATGGTATTTGGCGAAATGTTATTCAATCTCGGCGAAAATTTAAGTGCTGTTCACTTTATTTTATCTGGATAAGCAACGGGGGGATTGTTTTCTACTTTACTGTGAGGAAAAATTGCAAATTTCTATATTAAACTACCTTGCTGCTACTCGCATAACAGTCCCATTTATATAGGAAACTACATATAAAATGGGACTGTTTTTTTTTTCATGTGTGGACTCATTACTGCGACCAGTATAGTTGATCTATTGTAATATCGCCCGGGTGTTTGCTGTATGACCTGCACTGCATTTCTTTTTGCTATAATCGCTATTGAGTGAGCGATATGCTTATTAAATTTTATGCGTGCTTGCGTGTATTGGGGTTTACCCTTCCTTCAAAGCTTAATCTACTTTACCCACTTATTCCTCGCTGCCAGCACTATCCCATATTATAGCCGTCCCTGGCGAGGACTCATTCGTACCTCTGACCAGTACACTTAACTATAGGAGGGACATTTGCACTGTCAAGAGGCTTCAGAGGGTAAATATAGAATTCAGCACGAAGGAAGGGTAAATGGAGGGGCCTGAGAATAAACCCATGCTAAAGTCACTTGACATCGAATGGCTTGATTCTACTAAGATTCGAACCCACGACCACTCGCTTGTTAAATGGGACTGTTATACGAGTAGCGGCAGTACCCATGCTTGCATAGTTACGTAATTGCCAAAATGAATCATCTAAGGTGCGCTTCTCAGAAACTTGCAAAACTCTAGATTGTGACAAAAGTCATCCGAGATTCACGATTTATGTACAACACAGTTTATTTTATGGCAATGCGGTTCTGGTTTGTCGAATCAGCTAGTATGCTATAAATACCAGGATACCACACTAACGGAGTGGCTTTAATCAATAAAAAAAATCACAACAGACTACGCAAATTGTTCCAAGCAGAAAGGTTCAAAAGCAATCGTCAAGCAGTGTTGGCAGAATTATGAAACATGAAAATTGAAGAATAACTTGTGTATCTCAACTAGCAAATTAAGAATTTGCCAATGTAGATTTACCAATGTAGGAACCAAGTTGTACAATAAGTTTTCGGAACTAACAAGAGATATCCGCCGTATGAAAAGTTTTAAGTACATATGCCGTAAGAGCAAAGCTAAAATATAACGTTTTAAGATATGTTTAACTCATCTGGTCTAGAAAATTCGAATAAATGGTACAAGGTACGGCACTGTCTATTCTGTGCTGTGGATAGAACCCATAGAATACTACAATCCAGAACAAATACAGTGGACTCTCGCAAAAGTTAACTCTCTGAAAAGTTAATTGTTCAGAAAAGTTAAGCGAATATCAGCTCTCATGCAACGCTCTAAAAAGTTAATTTTTGCCTTAACTTTTCTGAGAGTTCGAATTTATTGGTTGTCGAAGCGTTCGTCCACACAACGTGTATTTACCTTCTATCTTTATTTTTCATTTTTCGGTTTATTGTCACCTTGCCACAATTTCATAAGGGTAAACGGGGTAACAACGCCCGCCGGGGTAAAACCGCCCACCATGGTTTTACAGGGCCTTGCTCAAATTGGTGTTAAATGTTGATGACAGTCATATTACTGATTGCGTACGCAATATTTTACAATACCTTGTACAGCAATATCGTATAAACTATCGGAGAAATAAATAAAAATAGATTTTTCGTTATAATCGTTTCGTTTTTTATAACTTTGTTCCCGCAGAACTTAGGGTTTATTTTATTCAAAACGTTAAAACTTTCAGTAAATCCAACCCACATCGCTTCTCTGATCCTGTCTTCATCCGACAGTACCTAAATTAGGTAACTGTTCATGCAGTTTTGTTGAAATAAATAGTGAAATGTGTAAATCGGTCATTTGGGGGTAAAACCGCCCACAACGAACGGTGCAAGACCGTCGTGTATAATGCTAGTGCGATAAGGAGATTTTTAAAATAATTGCATAGTTTGGACCAAAGGATCTCAGATTTACATAAAACAATATAAATGTGCTTAGTTTATAGCTGGTGGACTGTTTGGAAAAATCTAAATCGCCAATTTTCCCTGCGGGCGCTATGGACATTTTCTTTTTTTCTCGGATATAGCTTTTTTTTAATAATTCCTCCCTCTTGGGACAAATAACATAGAATAAACATATTTTTTATGAAAATATAGCAAATTATCTTAGCAATGGAAAAGTAATATGTATCTGCTTTATCAATCAGAACAATTTTAAATGTCAAAAAATGACCTACCGGATCAATTGCAGGAACTTTAATTCCCATATTGTTATATTTTATCTTAGATCCTCTCTAGTCCTTAAAGATTGACTCCAGGATGCCTAACCCGATCCATCTTGTTGTCTAAGGAAACTACACGGTATCAATTTCAAGACTGTCGGTACCTATATTACTGATATTCTTCCAATACGAGTGGTTGCCGGACACTCTTTCGAACTTGCGAATCTCGGGGAACTATGTATTGTTTGATAGCAAACTGATTCAATTTGTTTAAATTAGATAAATTCATGAATCCAATGCCACCAGTTTCATTCAAATCGGTTGAATATTGTTAAAGTTATATGCTATGGCGGTTTTACCCCGTTAGTGGGCGTGTTTCACCCCGCATGGAAAAAATACTCTATTTTTTGGAGGTGTTTCCAAATCGCAATAAAAAATAGAAAATCATTACAGATATTTATGTTTTTATTTTTTATATGTAGGTAATAGATCAATTGTTCATTTAAAGCAGATAAATTAGAAATTGAGCTACAACTTTTTTTTATACAGGAGGTATTGCTTAGGCGGGCGGTCTTACCCCGCTTACCCTTACAGAGTTGCATCAAAACTGGGATTAAATTAAAGTCTTGCCCCGGTCAGCTGCAACAATAGTTCAATAAGAGCAAATAGTTACTTCAGGATTATTGATAACAGGATTCAGGATTGATTGATATTGGAAAAGCGCAAACTCAGATTGAATTTTAAATGCAAAAGAAGGAACAGCAAGGAACTAAAAATAAGCGCGAACATTATCAAAAAGGAGTCGCAGACTCTACGAAAAAAATCAGAGGGGTTGTGTACAAGACACGACCGCATATATAGGTGACGCAGGACTACGTAAGTCTCTTTGTAGTGATAGTAGCATGTATTCATGCTTGTAATCATTCGATTCTTCATGTATACATGCTATATGCAACATATATACATGCTACATGCGTTGTATGTAACATTTATCAAAGTAGTAACATTGCATACGTTCAATTCTCGAAACATTGTGCATTTGAAAACAATTTAACAAAATCAAGAACACAAACTATTGCTTGCCTGCTACCTTACAGAAATTAAAGATTGTTTTTATTACCCATGGATCCCCACGTTGAAGGGATTTTACCAATTCAATCCTATTTTATCAACAGCACATCTTTTCACTACACTTCTAATGATACGGCAAGCATGCGTATTCATACAGAGTCTTATTATAACTGTACACTACAGATGTACAGTAGACTCTCGGAAAAGTTAATCGATTGAGGAATGGGTCGAATAACTTTTCCGAACTATTAACTTTTCCGAGTAGTCCTAAAAATCATTAAAAATGATAAACACAAGGGCGAAAAATGCATTCCGGGATATAAGATACACATTTTTATATATTTGGAAGTTGTAATGGAAAAAAATAATGTAGCAAGATCATTATGAAATAATACTTAGTTCCTTTCAGTAAGTTTAAAATAATCGGTTACACTAGTTTACTTTCGTTTTTTCTGCGAATACGTTTTGATAATGTTCGCGCTTATTTTTAGTTCCTTCTTTTGCATTTAAAATTCATCTGAGTTTGCGCTTTTCCAGTATGTCATCAATAATTCTGAAGTAACTATGTGCTCGTATTGAACTATTGTTGCGATTGTCCGGTACAAAAGTTTAATTTAATATCAGTTATGATGCGACTCTGTATGAAACTGTGGAAATGCGACAATAAACTGAAAAATGAGAAATTAAGATAGAAGGTAAACTCACGTGTGTGGACGAACGCTTGGACAACCAATAAATTCAAACTCTCAGAAAAGTTAAGGCAAAAATTAACTTTTTAGAGCGTTGCATGAGAGCTGATATTCGCTTAACTTTTCGGAACAATTAACTTTTCAGAGAGTTAACTTTTCCGAGAGTCTACTGTAGCACATTTTTCCAACACAGATATCAAATTCGCCGAGGTTTTATCATCTCGCAGTAAAGAATTTGCGATCTGTTGGGACAACGAACTTGTGTCATTTTTTCTGGCACACTTCCCTAACACAGACATCAAATTGGACTAGGTTAATTCGCGTTCGTAAGAAATCTGTTGCCACGAGGGGGCTTTGTCACTCTTTCTGGCGTACTTCCCAAGCAAGGACATCAAAATGGTCAAGGTTTAACCGCGGTGTTAAGAAATATTGTTGAAATGAGGCAACTCCGTCACTTGTTTTGGCTTACTTCCCAAGCACAGATATCAAATTGGTATAGGTTTAGATCATCGTAAAGGATCTTACAACCAATCACGAAGCGAGAATTCTGGTAAAACATAGGTTCATTATTTTCAATTTTACAATAGTTCAACATCAAGAATCCATACTTTTCTTCATTTGGGTCAATTCTTAGAAGATTTTCCGATCGATTGATGTGAGAATATTGAAAATCGATCGAAAAACCGCTGAGCTATTGGCGCTCAAAACCTTTCATTTTTCGTGACGCTCGCATTTTTCGATTTTTTGGAATGACACCCTATCTCAAAACTTGCCATAAGACGTAGTCCTACGTTAAAAACAAAAGTAGACTAGTGTAACCGACTATTTTAAACTTACTGAAAGGAACTAAGTATTATTTCATAAAGATCTTGCTACATATTTCTTTCCATTACAACTTTTAAATTCATAAAAATGTGTATCCTATATCCCGGAATGCATTTTTCGCTTTGTATTTATCATTTTCAATGATTTTTAGGACTGCTCGGAAAAGTTAATATTTCGGAAAAGTTAATCAACCCATTCCCCAATCGATTAACTTTTCCGAAAGTCCACTGTACAACCATCTGTAATGCAGTTTTGACGCAATGGCCAAGCGAAACTCTAGCTTCTGTAAGGTAAAACACTGGGTTATGTCTGACCGAATACTGCGTACATAATGGAATCCGAATTGATTCCAGTACACCAGTATCTCAAGACCATGCATCGAGCCCTGCTTCTACTCTGTTAACTTGCTGTTGTTTAACAAACGTCAACAACCGGCTACGTTATACCGTACTGAACTCTCGTGTCCGTCATATACTCCTGCCTGAGCATACGTTACATTACACATTACATTACAACCAGATCGTCTACTGGTGCTTCTCCGTGATCATAGTGCGATCCTCTCTGTGCTGTGGACAAGTGCCTGTGCTACAGCTTTGTGGTACAACAGTCAAGCGAAATCCAGCTTTTCACACGCCTCAAGACGACCCCAGCTAGCATTTTCATATGTATAAAAAAGGTAAAAATCAGCATATCCGTACTATTTTGGAGGCGATATACGTGATTACGAATAATTTTGAGCGTTATGACTATATAAGTATTTATATACGATAATATCCGATTAAGCGCGAGTCGCTCCGTATTGCTCTACGATTTTGTGCTGAAAATCGTATGTATGTCAGTCATTATCATTATATACGACAAAAAATCAACTTGATCCCACTTTATCCAGCTTTAGTTACGATTTCGAGTTTGTTAGGAGATATTTACGATAGTTTTCGTACATTGATATACGAGTTGGTGCTAGCTGGGTCTGCCATCAAGTCCTGATTCTCCTCCATTGTTGTCGATCACGATCACGTTCATCCATCACGATCATGCAGATAGGCATTTTTTTACAGTGCCAATTTGTACCTAATATTTTTGATCCACCTAAATTATGTTTTGGATTAACTTTGTTATTAGAATAAGATAGTAGGGTTTATTTCTAATTCCCATCGTAGTAACGAAGGCCACTCTAATTTTCATCATTTCTTAGGTGGATTTAATGAATACTCCAAAAGTTGTGCTGCTGATTTGACTTAAACACACTTACCTTCCGATCCGTGCCCTTTGAATTCACTAAAAAGCGATCATTAAAGCATTTTATTCAAATTACGCAACTGACTTTATTTCTTAAATTCGTCGTACCGTTTTAAAATCCGTCTATTAAAATTTTTCATCGTCCGAACTAAAAATCACAATAATTTTTACGAAGCTAGCGCGCATGTATTTGTGTAGGACGGCATGACAAATGTTATTCTGCAAAATTTCTGCAGGTTATGCAAGTTTTCCCGACTGCAGAATAACGACAATGCGTTGCGTGAGTTATTTTCATTTTATGAATGACGGAAATTGAAACGATTAGCCGACATTTTCTTCTTCGTCGCACGAAAAAACGTAGGAAATTTGGCTGCGAGGAATTCTTTAATGATAAAAAGCATTTCAATAGATCTCAGCTCACTTTGATTGATCGCGTCAACAAACTAAAATATTAGGCAATAACTAATTTTGCATTGTGTGTCGCTGATATTTTTAATAATTTGTGTTGGATAGGACGGGAATAGGCAATTACGACGAAGCAGCAACGTACCGTATGTAAATTCAGATTTTAATTATTTCAGCATTGAGAACATATCTTTAGCAACCTATTAGATATAATAAAACCGCAGCAATGGGTCGGGAAGACACTGTAAACTTCAGAATCAAAATACAACTATTGTCACATCTTGTGCATTTATGTCTGTCAAACTACCACCTCAGTCACAGAAGGTTAAACATGTTCCTGATGCTACACACAGCTCACACGTGAGCATTATAGTGCTCTGTGCCACTGTGCCGATAGTGATATTTCCTTGAAGTTCAGTTCTGTGGGCTGTGGGTTCCATCGCGGTTGCTGGGGATTCACTGTCGAGAATCGCAACGAGTTTCACTTGCCTCCCCTTAGCGTACCTACGTATGGTAGCTAGTATGTACCGAAATAGAACACTTTTCATCGCTTTGGAGCGCTAAGTGTCAATGCTAAGAAATTTTGTTTTTTTTTTCTGTGGCCATGTATTGTGCATGTATCTTGTATCTCTGTATATCAATTCATGGAAAGCGATGATTGACAGTATGAACAACCAACAATTAAACAAATCACAAGCCAACAACAAAACAATTGTAGATTCAGTTCCTATGCGAAAAAAATCGTTATCTGCTTCTATATTACTATTAAACATTTCGGTAGACCGCCCCGACCGAAAGTATGAAATCGTGCCTCGATTACAATCTGAAATTTATCGTTCTCTGAATTAAATAGATGAACGTCACAAGCCGATAAATGCAATGCAGTGACCATCACTCTCCGGTGGCCCCGCCGGGAGAGTTCTCTTCTGTTCTACTGTTCGCTCTTTCATCTTGAAAACACGCTTAGCTTAAGTCGTTCGATGAAGTAAACGTACGCTTCTACGATTCAGTTTATATTCTCTCGCAGTCGAAACAAGTTACTGTCTTTCATACGCTTTATATCATGCTTATCATTTATATGATTTTGAAGTGCTCTATCACATGAAAAATTAGTCAATTTAACTACAGTTAGAGTTGCAGTATAAAAATGAGTCATCCAGAACAAGGAAATCCCGCAGCGGCTGTCGGTAAGTGGTGATGGTTCTACATTCCGTGAGTATTGATTCTCTCACTTTGTTTACTTTCAGAGCCAGAGGCAACGTGTTTGGTCATGGAGGAAACTCGTAGAAGCAAGCGAACGGAGAGGAAACAACTGCAGGTGATCTGATAAAACTATCGTTCACCTATTTATAAATGATGGTCACAATCACAAAACTCCACATAATATTAAAACTGCCTGCAGCAGCGTTATCTTTGCTGATACTTCAATATTTGTTCATTTCAATTTCACTCGACGTCACAGCTATTGTCATTGTTGAATATATTATTTAATATCGTTCGCTTACGTTGTAGGTATCAATCTCTAAATCTTTTCAACAAGCCTTGGACGCTGATGACTTGGAACAGTTTCAATCTGTTCTGAATGATCCTAGAATCGAGATTCTCAATAATCTAATCGAAGAAATGAAGTACTGGGACGCTCAAACCACCATCCCGGAACCGAAGACGTTTCTGTTCAATTCTAAGCTGCAGCTTATCTTAGATAGCATGCTTCAAGAAACTAACAAGTATCAACCGTACTTGGAACGTTTCATAAGCCGTTTCAATTGTGTGAATGAGGTAAATAGATCATATTGTCAAAACAATATTATCATAAATAATCCTTACCTCTCAAACAGCGAATCTCCGGGCCGGACTTGAATGCCCCACTGCACTATGCCGTCGAACAGTTGAACGTCAAATTTATCGAATGGTTACTAGATCAACCGAACATTCAAGTAAACTGCCGCAACAAACAGCGCAAAACAGCTCTCTTCCTGCTGTGTGAACTATACGACGCCCTGGTCAATAGCCCTAAATTCAAGAAACGGTCGTTGAAGGCTGCGGAAAACCGCCCACAGGTCGAGGACCTCCGGCAGATTATATTAATGCTGATTAAGGCGAAAGCTGATTTCAACATTTGCAGTGATCGGCTTCAGTTACCATTCGAGCTACTGATGCGGAACACGTCGAAAGAAAATGCAGGTTTTCTAGAGGAATGTGTCAAACAATTTAACGGTGCCATTGTTATTGGCAAGAGGAAAAAACAAATGGTCCATTTCTACCAAAATGCGGTACCGGACAGGGTGACCATCGAATTGTTGGAAATCTATTTGCGTTTCGAAGAGGAAGGTAACTTTGCCCAGCAACTGGAATGGTTAAATATCCATACGGAGGATGTTTCCAGTATTATTCGATGTCTGTTGCACACTGCCGTTGAGCTTAATCTGGAGAGAAGTGTTAGGAAGATTGTAGAGTACGCCGGGAAAAAAATATTTCAAGTGGAGAAACTACCGAAAAAGATTAGGACCAGAGTTTTTATTCCTGCAGATGATGAGGAAGTTAAGGGATCTAAACTATTGCATCGAGTAGAGCTCAAGGGGCTGCTGAAAAAAGCCTGTGAAAATGGCAATGTGAACATATTGGGTGTTCTGTTGAACAACATGACCGACAAAATATTGATCAACGACGAACCAATTCTGGCGCTCACCTTGAATCGGGCACATGAACTTCAAAATCGTTACGAAGAAAGAGCAAGAGTTTTACAGTGCGCCGATCTGCTGTCCAAGGACCAAAAAATTCATCTCACTCGAACCGATAACAATGGAAACACCGCTCTACACAACGCCTTAAAGTTCGGTTTCACCGATATAGCGCTTGAGTTGCTTCAACAAAAATATGCCTTTCTAGGCATTCGTAATAAGGACGGTCTCACCCCTCTGCACTACGCTCGGTACGATTTTTGGAAGATGTATTTTGACCAGTGTGTTTCAATTGACGTCAAACGATCCTACTATGATCGTAATGAAATTAGATTCAACCTGAATGGTTTCGATCCGTATATCTTCAAGAAACGGCAGGTTAAAAGTAACGCCCCCAGAGACCGCAATAAGCAAAATTTGTGGCGTATTGTGGAGAAAGCTTCTGTTTCAAATACCCTACAAAAGCCGGAACCAACATTTGTAACTGAAATGGATCCAATCAAAATAATAGCAAAATCGAAAGATCTTAAGCCATTACTCATCCACCCCGTCATCTACTCGTTTATTCTGGTAAAATGGCTCAGACTAACCAAATGGAGTTACCTCAATCTGTTTTGTACATTACTTACCGTGGTTTGCTTCAGTTTGCATTCCCTGGACGCCTGCAATGGTGGCGATTACTCGATACTTTTAACCTGTCTGACTTTAATTGGTGCTATTTACATGATCTTTCGCGAGATCGTACAGGCAATGTTCCTAGGACTCAACTATCTTTCCTCAATGGAAAACTATTTAGACATAGGTACGATCACATCGATGCTAATCGTCCTCTCGGGTGGCTGTAACTCAATTCTCTCTTCACTGACCATCATTGCTTTCGCAATGCAGCTCACCGTTCTCATAGGATCTCTTCCCTTCAACAGCCTGTCGACCTACATGTACATGTTCAAAACCGTTTCAGTAAACTTCCTAAAAAGTTTTCTACTCTTCATCCCACTGCTGGCTGCCTTTACATTCGGCTTTTTTGTTTCGTATAACGATCAAACAACAACACAACCTATAACATCCAACGGCACCGAGGAAGATTTTAACAAATTCACATCCTTCTCAAATGCAGCCCTAAAAACTCTGGTCATGACCACCGGCGAATTTGAAGCAGCTGCTGTCGATTTTAGTGGAGGGAAAATAATTCTTTTTGTGTTATTCATATTTTTCGCACCGATAGTTATTCTCAATCTTATCAACGGTTTGGCGGTCAGCGATATCACAGCCATCAAACAAGAATCGGAGCTGATCAGCATTAGCAAAAAGGTACTAATCCTAGAACGGTACGAGCGTGGCCTGCGAAGTTTACCGATCAATTATATTCGAAAACTTTTCCCAAGCCCATTTTTCGAAAACCACTCTTACGTGATCGCAGTCAGGCCGAAAGAATTCCGGAAAATTGTAGTTCAACAGATCGCAAACCTGGAGGGAGGCTGTAAAAAGCTCCCTAAGGGCGAGTGGAGGGTTGTTCCGAATCTACCTGGGGCTTGGTTTGCACGGGGAACCGAAGGGTTTTACGTAAATCTAAAACTTTTAAAGTTCCCTCTATTTTTGACACTGGATGAACACGTCCTGGACGAGGCATTGCGGATTGCCGATCAAAGCATCATTGTGAAGGAGATTGTGGACAGTCGACGCTTCGAAATCGAATCAGCAGCAGCAGCAACAAATGAAGTGCTGGAAATGGAAGTGAAATTTGAAGAACTGAAGATGGAAATGGAGAAAATAAATCGGATCCTAAATAGGCTTGTAGTGGGGAAAAGCCGTTTGAAGAAAAAATCCAGACAAACAACGGAAAGCGAAGCCGGCGATATGAATCTTGAGGAAATTGTTCAGAGTAGAAGCAGTTTAGCTAGATTGCCGGTGTCGAAAGCTGTGTTTGCTCATAAAACTTTAATGAGAAAAAATGTTAAGGTGAAAGCTGGCTCAAAATCTGACCTATTAAAAACGGTCAATGTGGTTAGTGCAGTAAAGAAATTTGAAAAAAAATCGAATAGGTAAAAAACGAAAACAGTGCTAGCAATGAACATTATCGTCTTGGTTATTGATGGTGCCATAACAGGGTGTTATTTTTTGTTGAAAAACCGTACTTCACTAGTTTCGAACTCTAAGGCGGAGAAAAACTTCTCAGTTACATAGCTAAAGTTTTATTGTACATTACATGCTTAAATATTAGTAGTTTTGTGATGCAATTTTTGTCCGATTTCTCCCTGCACATAAAGTTATAAATAATAAGTTTTATTTGTAAATACAAAACGCCATAAAACCACCTAATTGCCTGTCGCATCTAAAATACTGTCCAAATTTCATTTTCAAGTACCTCCAGTATACTTTTACTGTTGCGTTAAGTACTACGCTTCTGTCTGTCAAATACGTTTCAAAGACCAACCCGGCAAGATAATACTTGGATGGCGAAGGCACATATGTCACCCAACCAGCTGCTCTCATCATATACCAATCAACAACGCACTGGCAACCGTCGTCAGCAAGCTGCACCATGCCGAAATCATTCAGATGTTGGTGGACTCAACACCACCACCATTGTTGTCCAGCGGTCCAACTCCGTCCCCGTAGTCCAGCTCGTCCTCATTGGGGATGTCGTCCAAATCCAGATCCTTGTTTTCCGGGCATTCCCGACAGCGAGAGTCGTTGATGCCGTAGTTGATGCATGTCTGACCGACGCACTCGCAGCATCCATCATGGAACCATCTGCGAGAAGGTTGTTTTTAGTTATTAGCGGGAAAATTGAAACACCCAAAAATGACGCACCGATAGCTAGAAGATCCCATTGTGACACAACTCTCCTTGCACTTGTTCCAGGACATGCACTGAGCCATGTAGGCAACCGTGCAGTTAACGGTTATTTTCGACGGATCCTCGAAACGGGGCTTCAAATCGTTGTCGCTAGAGTCTGGAGAAATTAGAAGAAAAAAAGACATTTCAGAGCTTTGGAAAAAAACAGAAGAATAAAAATACCGTACTAATTAATTATATAATGCTAGTGAAAGGTATATAAACACAACAAGCTTCAAACATGAATTGTTTCACCTACTTGTATTTCAATGGATTTTACTTGAAATATTTTGTTTAGTTCTGTTGATAGTCAAAATGTCTATGAAAACCGTGGAATAAACAGCCTTTCACCCGAAATGCTCATCAAAGCTGTCCCTGTATCGTCCAGGCAAATGTTGCGGAAAAAGGTTCCAAGACAGGAGACTTATCTAAATCTGGGTGCTGGTGTGGCATATCAATCGCCGATACTGCTGCTCGTCGTTATGAACGAGCTCTTAACTGAAGCCATTGATAGTAAACAGAATCAAGGATTATCCTGGACGAGCGATCCTGTAGTGGGAATCGTGGCAGAGGTCTATCAACCTGTATCACCAAACAAATACGTGTTAATTTCAATGTGAAATAGTTCTTCTTTCTCTGAACTTCACGTTCAGAGACAATTACTACAAGCAGTTGAAAGGTGCACCGATGGGCGATCCATTATCACCGTTCCTTTGTGAACACCTGAAAAGCAAGCTGGAACAGCATAATCAAAAAAGCAGAACTGGAAATCGCCGGCGACCGAAGACACCGTGGAATTTTAACACCCTTTATCTGGGGCAATCTTGGCTAAGCGGTGCTTGCTAGATACAGTCAGTAGGACCATTGCACTAGCCTCGTAATTGTCCTGTACTCTATCTAACAGCCGGCTGAATGTCAACCCAGAGCTAACTGAGACAGTAAACAAACGCCATTATGCGTATGATGCCGTTCTTCGTCCCTCGTAGTCTGATCCGCTCATGTTTCTCAAAAGTCCCCCCTAACAAGTACGGCAAGCCGGTGTCCAATGGCATGAGGAGACCATCGACGCTCTGTATGAAAAATGGGTGAAATAATTAAAAGTGTTGCCTCAGATAAACAAACAAAGCCTTGGGTATAAATGTCTTTAGACATTACCCTTCTTTATCGACAGACTTTGCAGCCGATTATTAGAGTACAGGAAAATTACGCGCCGGCGTCGTTTGCTTTTCGCTCGATCTGCAACACTGCTCTTCACCTAGCGTCCCATTGGGACCCTTTCCACAGCAGAGCGTATCTAATCAGAAGCACCTAACTCTATAGAGGAAGTTAGAGTCTCATCCAGTAGGCACGCGTAATTCTTGGCAGCTTGTCTCCTTCACCTCTAGCAGCGTATAGCCGAAGTGGCTCGTGCTGCAGCAAGAACCTGTCCCCGCTATACTCGGTTTGTACAGGTGATCTGATGGGAATCGCTTCAAGAAGTGCCCCATCCTGAATGATTTACATTCCATTAAATCCAGCAATATATCCTACAATAAAAATTCGCTAGACCAGTGGTTCCCAATCTGCGAGCTAAAACGTTGGCGAACCCCTGGGGGTTCCACTATCTAATATCCAGCGAGAAATTCATCTCTTCCGTTGTATGAAAAGCTACCGCATCTTTCGTTTCCAATAGAATAGCTTCTTTTTTCTTCGGTTTCCCAATATTTTTCGATGAAGATAAGTTTTCTGCCTTTAACGGCAAATGCTACACAAGATTACAGCTTTTCAGTACTGTATGGTCGCTTAAATTCTTCATTTAGCAGTTTCGCTTTGACAAATTCTATCGAACATTACTCTACCGGTCACGTTTCTAAAACCGTTACTAATTGATTGTACAATTTAGGCATTGTTACCAGTAGAAAGAATACTATCACTGGTGAATCTCATCTAGTTGTACCTATTACTTTTTCAAGAACAAAGATATGAGCTTCCATAGGCAATTGGTCGTTGTATTTCATTTTAATCAGCTGTTTTAGTGGAAAGAAAATTTCTGATAATCGCTTCCGTTGAAATAAGTGCTTGAGAGAGAATATCTTCCAGGAGCTGCAGTTTTGAAGATCCGGATTGATTTATATTTCGCGTCATCTTGCTTCCGTTGTATTCGTTATCGTTCATTTTCCGTCATAACTTTGCGCAAACTAAACTCCAGTTGGAAAAATTTTGATCGTCAACGGAGTACGTTCGTTGAGTACTGCCCTATCTAAGGTACCTCAAGGCAGCCACCTCGCACCATAGATATTCTTTTTATACATACCTTTTATCAACAGTTAAGAAAGGACTTGCCCTATACGAGTATAAGCTCTTAGAAATTAGTATGACGAAAACGAACTGTATAGATATACAGATGTAGATCAAGATCTATATATAAATTGCGTAAATTGTGTGCGCTGCGGTTTGAATAAAGATTTGCGTACATTGCACAAATGAATTTAATAAGAATACACCATAACCTCACTACTTAAAGTAATTCTACTCACGCATCAGATATTTCATTCCACTCTCTGCAGTCGGTCCGTACAAGGCCGCATCGAAATCGATTGGAAACGTGAAAATCTTCCATCGCTCTTCTGGATCCTCTTCGGATGTAAGTACATTGAATAAGTTCGGGAAGCCCTCCAGCTCTTCCACGTGGGACTGTTTGCTCAATTCGTTGGTCGTCTCGTTTGGTTTCGGGCACATCTCCAGGCAGCTACAACACTCGGTATACAGATAACTCAGGCATTCGGAGCATTCCTTGCAGCACGAGCAATTTTTCATATCGCATCTACAGCTCTGCGTTAGCATACACTTCGACACGATACTAGCGCAAACCATTTCATTGCAGGAGTATGCAAATTGCGCCAAGCATAGCAGCCCCAAAGCCGTACCCAGTGTCACTAGCAGGATTTTTCTACTTTCCAGATTCATCTTCTCGCGGATTTAAAAGTCGCACCACGGTTTACTCGCACGAAACCTGAAATTAATAATTTAGAACTTGTGTGATCGCAGGTAACTGATCAATTTATCAACCAATCTAAGATTGGCATTTAAAGCAACACAGAAAACAAACATTTAATTGCCGGATTAATTGAATTAACCATTCGTGAACTTTAATCCCACTTCTGAGGCGGATAATTAAAATGTAAACAAATCCACTTGCGTATTACCGCGGAATAGGTAGATGAGAGCATCCAAGAAATAACACAGAAGATCGATCGATCACGAATACAGATGCGCACCAGCTATGAGACAAGAAAAGTAAAAACTTAATCATAAAGTTAAAGTTTACTGAATGAAGCAGGTTTTAGTGAAAAAATAAACATACAAATTATCATAATTTATCAGTTACTCTATTAATATACAGGTTGAAACCTGTCGAGCCTTATCACACAGCCAGTTTTAAGATGGAAGTGATCCTAATTGATCGATCAATCTTTTCATCAGGGATGCACAAAATTGACGCTGAAACAATACTGGAAGTTTCCATGATTGACGCTGGTATTTATCAATTGTAAATAAAATTCAATTGCCGATCAAATAATTATTGGTACTTTTTAGAGAACCAATGCAAACTCGATGAAGATAAATAATAAGAAGCCAGTTGACAAATCCTGTCCCAGATTAGTACTATTTTCGATCGTACTAAAACCACAATTCACTCGTAATCTGTTCGATCTCGCTATGATTAAAAAATGCGATCATTAGAATTCATCATTTCTTCCGATTTTGCTTGGATCTATCAAATCTTTCTATCGATCACTTCAAACTTTATCATTTTTCTGGTATTGGTGTTAGGTAAACCATCGTGTTGTGATCTTCGTCTATCAGAATTCGATCACCGCCGCTATGTATAGGTAACTGCAATCACCAAACAGCGAACACCACCAACACACGCACCAATCTGTTTCAAACACTCTTACGCGTACGCCAAAGTCAAAAATTCCTTTCCATCCAGCAACAGCATCTGCGAAAGATCAATACTGATCCTGATCATCGAACCGGAAATAAGCAAAAAGTTTTACTGCTCGCACACAAAATATACATCACAACACAACGCAAAAGTAACTTCCACCAAAAACTCTTCCGATCAAATTTGATATCAAAAGAAATCACCTGCCACTGCACACCTTTCTGGAAAACTTCTCAACAAAGCTCTTCTCAGTAGTGGAGAAGTGGAAAAACCTGACCTGTTCTCAACCAACAAACGCAGTCGATCTTCACTACACTAGACAGAAACTCAACTTGCCTTCACGGCGGCTAATGATCGATTGTCTCTGTGCCTACATCGCAGTCTGCAAAGAAACTCCAATCCTCTCACGTCACCTCTAGCAGGAACTCAGCGGTGGAGATTTGGAAATACAGGAGACGTAGCTCTCACTCGCGTTTTGCCTTTTGCATCTTTTTCAAAATTGTAAATTTTCTGAAAATCCCAGTAAATCAGTATATTTTCTACAAAAAATCATTTTACAGTTAGAAATAGAACTAGAACTAGTTTTAATATAAACTTTTTAGCTGAAAACCTGCATGAAAATATTACTGAAAATTCTTGATACGTATTTTATCATGAAGTTCCTTTAAAACATGTCAAAACAGTCACTTTCTGACCTTACAAGCATTTCGGTTAACCTTTTCAGCACGGTTTGTTTACATTATTAACTTGGGCCCTTCATGTTTACACTTAAATATCGTTATACTTAGTGCTATTGTGCCAGCTAGAGAGACTGTAACAGCATTTTGATTAAACTCCTCGAAGGAGAGAATTAATTAAAACCTTTCCAGTATTCAGACACAGTCGATCTTCACCGAAGAAGACTTATTTGCCCTGTCTGACTATCCAATGATCCAATGATTATCACAGACTTTTCAAAAGCTAGCACTCAATAGCACCCAGCGAGAGCATTACTCGTCACTCTTCCTCTCTGATTGATTTTTACTCTCCTCACACTCAATGTGAACATCTCTTCTCAGAGAAGATCTACACTCGCATGCTTTTCGTCGATCGACTGAAATCTTCCTTCACAGGACTCTCGCACGTGCTCAACAAACGCAGCATTGTGCCGACAAGACGCCACCACTTTAGTGCGATCGATAGGAAGCAATCGGTTCTAAGAAATATGAATGAAAATGGAATTTTGGGACAAAAAGTTCGGCCGGCCAGCTACCTGCGAATAGCTTTGAGGATTGCCGCATACTATAACTGGCTGACCCGGCGAATTTCATTCTACCAACCTCCAATTAAATTTCATGTCAGGATAGATATCAAAAAAGTTTAAAACAAAAACTTTCTCCGAACTTGGTTGTTTTGATCAAACGAGATGGAACCACTCGTTTTACTGTACGTTGAATTTAATACTTAACTTTTATTTACTCGGAAAGTAAAGAGATTAAGGGAATCTGTCGTCATAACTGTAACGTAAATTCAATGCTTTTAGTTTTAAATAGACTACATTCTTCGTTTTGTTGTCCGGCGCGTAAATAAACAAAGATAAAGGATTCACAACGCATGAATTCGAAAGTTAAATCGGTTGAAGTCAGTGAAACTCTTGAACTCTTGGGGACGTAGGGTCTTTTTCTAATTCCCGTCGTAATAAGTAAAGCCATTCTAATTTTCATCATTTGCTGGATGGATTTAATGAATACGCCAAAAGTTCTTGTGCTGATTTGACTAAAACACACTTACCTTCCGATCCGTGAACTTTGAAATCACTGAAAAGCGACTATTAAAGCATATTATTGAAAATACGCAATTGACTTTTTTGCTAAAATTCGTCGTACCGTTTTAAAATCCGTCCATCAAAATTTTTCATCGTCGGAACTAAAAATCACAACAATGTTTACGAAGCTAACGCGCATGTATTTGTGCAGGACGGCATGACAAATGTTATTCTACAACACTTCTGCAGGTTAGGCAAGTTTTCCTGGCTGTAGAATAACGACAATGCCTTGCGTGAGTTATTTTCATTTATGAATGACGGAAATTAGAACGATTAGTCGACATTGTCTTCTTCGTCGCTCGAAAAAAACGTAGGAAATTTGGCTGGTAGAACTTCTTTAATGATAAAAAGCATTTAAATAGATCTCAGCTCCCTTTGATTGATCGCGTATGATAGACAACCAACTAAAATATTAGGGAATAACTAGTTTTGCAATGTGTGTCATAAAAATGCTGATATTTTTAATAATTTGTGTTGGATTGGACGGGAATAGGCAATTACGACGATGTAGCAACATACCCTATGTCTGTAATAGGTTTCGCTTTCGTCGTTACGAAACGACAGAAATTCGGTGAGAACGATATCAATCCTGTGAAATTGTCTCATGATACTCTCCATGGCAGTGGGCATTGCAATGAGTCATATGAGCGAGGAGTCTTTAGGACTCGTTGCAATTCGCCGTTATTGCACCGCTCCAGAACAGTGTCACGGGATTCAACATTTTCTTCAAAAATAACGACTGGAAATTCATCAATTGTGGGTGCATGGTGTACAAAAGACCGTTACTAAAAAATAAAATACGTCATTAAAACGGCAAATGCCAATTGGTTTGTATTGCCACCTGTGAGCCAATTTAAAAAAAATCGTAGGATAAATTTTTGAGTAACGCCCTTTTGAAGTTATAAAGGGCAGATTGCACATATAAAGTAAATAAAAAATTTCAATGGCACTTCTACAATGAACGTAGATCGCAGCCGGTATTGATTTTTCATGCTTTATATGCCCATTGGCGACCATTTTAGGAGTTTTGTGACTGTATTGTGACTAACCGGAAATGTTCTGAATTAAGTTACCGCTGGGGGAAATGGCCAGTATCGAACATGATTAAAAACTTATCCTGCGACACCTTAAATCACACTTGCATTCAAAAATTAGATCAATGGAAGCCAAATCTGCTATCTATGGTCACGTAGGTGTGGGAGATAAGAATAATAATAATAATTAATGATGAATAAACATCATGAACAAAAAAATAAAGCGATTCACAACGGTCTACTCTGACAACACTGTCAATGCAACGTATTATAGTCTAATATGGCAACGGCGCGTCAGCTGCCGAGCGATGCTATATAAACGGACGTCATCCGTGTGAATCCTCATTCTTGTGACGACTTTTGGAGAAGCAGCAAGCAGCAGCTGAACCATGGACCAGCAGCAGAAGCAGAAGCAGCAGCAGCTTCAGATCGTCGGCAAAAGAGAGTCGCAGGCATTTAAGCAGGAAGTTGACATCGTTGAAGTAAACGAGGAAAACCAAAGGTCCGAGATTGCTACCTTGTGGAATTCCAGAGTTAGCAGTGAAAGGTCTGGAGGTGAACCCGTCGATGCTAACTTCTAGGTGGCGGTCGGAGAGGTAGAAATTAAACAATCGTAGCAACGAGCCTCCGATTCCGAGTTTGTCCAGTTTGGCGATGGCGATTCGATGGTTCAATTTGTCGAAAGCGACGGAAAGGTCCGTGTAAATAACGTCACAACAAGCTCGAACAGTTTTTATATTTAGTTTAGTGCAGAGATGCCGCGATAGTCAACCAGCCTTTTTAGAGATTTTTAGAGATTTGTCTATCACGTCAAGCTTGCGTCAGATAGTATTGGAACAAAAACAATTGCGTTTATTTCAGTTATTTATTGTTTTCTTCATATTTTTAAGAAAAAATACGGATAAAATAATTCGTCACGGTTTCGAAGGAATTGTCGAACTTTTCCTGTGAAATGGCTCATTACACGGACAAACAAGACACAGCACTTATGGTTCTTACAAAACATTAAAAGTACCTTTTACGCTAACCGGTTTCGGGTTTGATCCAACCCATCTACGGAGCGGTGGTCGACCACCAGGTCTTCATCTGATTGATGTCTTTGACAATTTTTCCCTTTGCCTTGAGTCTCCTCTTCATGATTGCCCAGTATTTCTCAATAAAGGAAAACAATTGGGTGGGTTAAGGTCTTTCGGAACAAACTAGACCCCTTTCTCCGCATACCATTCTTGAACGACTTTGCTGTAATGACAGCTTGCCAAATCTGGCCAAAACATCACGGGATGGTGGTGGGATCGAATGAACGGCAAAAATCGTTTCTGAAGACACTGCTTTTGATACAGTTCCGACCTCATTGTCTTATTTGTAACGAAAACTTTCGTTTTTCTGCCACAGCTGCAAATGCCCTGCCATATCATAAATTTCCGTGCAAATTTGTCGGCAAAAATAAATTTAAATTTGCTTGGAACAACCCCCCCCCCGAGCCGTTGTCAAGTAAAATTTTTGACCTGGCTTTTGCCCGAAGTCAGCCTTGACATAGGTTTCATCGTCCATCAGAAGACACCCGTTGAACTTAGTTAACATCCGGTTGTATAGCTTTCGAGCACGGATTTAGGCCACACTATTCTGTTTTATGGTTCGGTTTGACTGTTTGCCAACTCGATACGACTGAATGCCCTCCCCGGAGTCGAATTCTCCTCACGGTACTATGGGCAGCACCTAATTTTCTGGCAAAATCACGATCCGACAGATGGGGAATCCTGTTGATGGTCTTCAAAATCTTACCACGCAGTTTCCGGTCGACAGTTTCACTCTGATGATTAGCTTGAGGCTTCCGAATCGTCGTCACGTTCCTTATACCGTTTGATAACGCGCCATACGGTATTCCTGGGCAATTTCAGCTGTGTAACTAGCCTAGATGCAGACCACAATAGATTTTCCAAATAACTGAGTACAATTTTCGCTTCTTTCGGTTTCCATGTTGTTTGTTTACAAAATACAGTCGGTTTGTGGAACGTCAAAAATACATAGCGTTGAAAAAACAAAATAACCAGTTATTCGGTGGAGCCCCGAAGACGACCGTATGTTTGTTGAGAATTGAAAGGCAAATTCTTCAACTACATCCTAATTAAGTTACATATGCACCGACAAATGATAAATCTGATGATGCTAAGGACGAGTTCTACGACAGACTCGAGAGAACCTAAGGAGACTGCCCGAAATGCAAATACGTAGACCGGGACGCTTCCGTCTTATCACTGAAAGTCATAGCCTTTATGTCGACCAATGATAACAGTCTGAAGCGCTGTCTCGTCTGACAGCGTTAACAAAACTGAGGTCATTCCCTACATTGCATGCAATGATATTGTTAGAAGTTAAGTCTTCAAGTAGGTACTAACCCCTAATATTTTCACCTATACTGTCCCACACCATGCGGTGGGCGCTAATATCGCAGCAACTAATCAAGGACGGCCCGTTCAGAGCCCAGCAGCACCGTGCACGAGCGCAGCAACTTTGAGTGGTGTTTGTCTTTGTCATCCAGGAAGTATGCGAACGCCCCGAACAGTTTATCTTCACTGATTCCTCGTAGTCGTCGGCATTTCAAGTTGAACGGTGAAAATGTCACGTTGTATAAATTCTGTAATGGGAGAGTTTTATTTCTTTATTTACGGAATTACAGCCGTCGGTTTAGACTGTGAGTAACAGTAGTTAACTTACCATAGTTGCCAAGACCGAGAATTATCATAAACCCAAGGCTCTTCTATCAACAGCTGTTAGCAATTGGTTGACAAACCTCCGACCCAAAACACTGGAAGTACCCTTAGCAAATTCGCTTGCACGCAGCGAAGGTCTGTTGTCATTGGCTGTCTATTTTTTTATAGCGACAGTTTTTTTACAATTAACGTACGGGATGGTTGAACAAAGTGATGAAGAAAAGGTGTTTATAGCATCTCAGGGGAGGCAAGACGTGAAGGTGAAAGAACGGAAAATTAGGTAAGAGAGGATCATCCAAATAACGTTTACCGTTGTGTACCGCTACCTTTTGTCGAAGCTGGGAGATCCATGAATCGAACCAAGCTGTAATTGGAAATGGAATATTACAACCGGATTCTTGACGGAGTCGTTAGATTCAGAGACTGGCGAACGGCGACCAATAGCGTTGGTTGAGTAGCCTGCTCACCAATACCTAAGAGCTACGGTGGCTACAGGTGATAAAAGACCGAAGCACAATCGGCACTTTACGGTGAATTCTGTTGTATGCGATTAAAGGTTGCTGGCTGATATAGATCCACCTTGCGGGGAACCTTCTCGACAGTCGCAAATGTAGTTGCGACGCGAGACTCGGGAGATTGCCCCACCTGATGCAGAATCCCCTAATCGGAAATTTACAGCGCTTTTACACATCTATCGCAGCGAGCCTTGCAAAACAGTCCGCAGGAAGCTTAAAGATTTAGTTGGCGCACGGGTAGGTCTTTCTCCAGCATTAGTTCGACGATGTTCCAAGGTTGCTTGTGTACAGCGGTCGTCATTTTAATTTTGGTGTAGACGGAGGATACTTTCGCTCGAAGTATACACACTGTCAAAAAAATATCCCATGAGCTAAGGAGATCCAGGTGGCCCTTCATGGGGTCATACGATACGTTCGTAGCAGCGCTTCGCCCTACGACTTGAGTTGTTACCGTAATCTCCAGAAATTTTACTGCCTCCTCGTCGATACATACATGGGGCACTTTACGCCAAAAGAATTCTGGTACGCAATGCAGTTCAGAATTCCATTGCGGATAGTTAGTT
Organism: Sabethes cyaneus; assembly: GCF_943734655.1. Taxonomy (NCBI): domain Eukaryota; kingdom Metazoa; phylum Arthropoda; class Insecta; order Diptera; family Culicidae; genus Sabethes; species Sabethes cyaneus. Next base: position 126,747,512 of record NC_071353.1, on the reverse strand, counting down.
AGTACAGTGGATGAGTAATTACTAAGGGGTTTGAGAGCCGCTGGCCGCTTATTAGACCCTCGAAGTCGCTTGGTACCCGCCCCTATTATTGAATGGAAATTTTTAACAATCAGTAACGCCTATTGATTACAGCAATACACTAAAATTGCAAAATAATTAAGTCTATGGTTTATTATTTGTCGACTTCGTAATGTGCATTAGCATGCAGCGACTTTTATTCTTCATCGTCTTTAAACGGCTTGTTAAATATAGATATCTATATTGAGCGAAAATAACACGTACAAAAGATTCTGAAAAAGCAAGTTTATGTACACACGCTAGCTATTCAACTATAGATATACAGTAATCCACGACAGATGAGAACCAAGTGTCTTTACTCCTTCGTTACATGTGCTTATGAACAGTCGCCGACCTGAGGATGCTTCTGAGGTCTTGTGATAACAGCCTTAGCAAAAGTACTGCGGCCCTTCTGACTGAATGTTGATTATTGTCATCCCGCGGCATCCACTGCCGAGCTTAAGGCGAGGCTCTTGGTCTGTGGCAGCGAAAGTGACCTTCGCTGCTAGGTGGGGCAGTTGCGTAGGTATTCTGAATCGAAGAAGACCACGGTTATTGTGATGTCATCTCGGAACAATCGAACAATGTCCTGAGGTAGAGAAAGCATGTGCGACAGCTTAGAATGCTCTACGCCATATTCGGTTCCACCCAGTGCATTCCGAATCAGGTGAGTCGCTGCATTGCGATCGAGCGGTTTCTTCTGGAGGCCTGCTTTGCGAGTACTAAGCATTTGACTGATTTCGCCGAACGTTACATCATGTTTCGGTAGTTTGAGTGGTTGGAGGAAAGCTTTGCCGTACATATGCTCACCCACCAAATGGACGGTTTGCATCGGACTCATGGTATCCCAAAGGCCATCGCTGGCGAGAATCAAAAATTTATCCCGAGGTGTTAGCATATGGTGAGTAATTTCCGGACAGGCTGACAAATATGGTGGAGTAAGATAAAACGGAGCTATCACCTGTTCACCAAACTGAGGCACTACAAGCTCCTGCAGCTGCTGGCGGGTCCACTTGTACCGGAAATCGCCAATAGCACGTAGAGGAGCCAGCTGACCGAGCAAACGTTCTCCTCGAATAACGGTATCCCGTTCCGTAGCTGGATGTTCATTAAGCAACCGACGGACCTCTGCAACGTTGTCGCTGTTGTGTTCGTTAGTTAACTTTTTAGCGGTCCATTGACCTGTAAACAAGATTAAATGTATTCTACGTGGCTATATATCAATTACAAGAATTTTTTAAACCTGTGTCAGTGACGGTTCCCAGAACAGCAGAACAATCCCCCACGGAAGCTATATGCAGATGTGGTCCGTCAATGTGAGCTACCACAGCAACAGCACCACTCATTGCCACAGACATTGTTCGCAAGCTAGGATTCTCGATGGCTTCCCGGGACAAATCCTGATCCAAACGGAGAAAAGCGTTTTCCAAAACCTGATGCATCTGAAAACCAGCCAGCGTGGTGTTCGTAAGCTCATTAGCAAAGATGTTGAAATTACGTTCATAGAGATCCTTGATTTCACTGACAAATTCAAGCTGCAAAACCAAGCGTTATTATCAAATGATACATTAATACTGCTTAAGTCATGCAATAAAACCTTATCGTTATGGCAGTTGATGAACGAGTGGCTCTGTGCCCCGTTCTGGATGTGCTGCTTCAGATCGTCGGGAGGAACCAGCGATGCGGCTATGTAACGCATCAATCGCTTGCTGATAACTTGAGAGCATGCCGCACCAGCGTGACCATCGAAGATGCCAACCAATAGGCCGGATGTATGTACACAACTGCCTTCACTGCGCGAGTCCTCGATTGGTGAATTTGATGCCAACTGGTTTGTGTCGTAACTTTTGACCGAACTCCCCACGAACTCTTGCGTATATTCGTTGGCACGAAGGACACAGTTTACCTGCAGGTTTAAGTAGTGAATTCGTCAGTGTAAATATTCAACGTAATGTAACGTAATTGCCGTAATTGTAATACAACAAAACAATTAATATACGTCTCTTTCAGATGTGAATATTGAAATATTTTCAATTTTAATCCTTGCGTTACACACAAAAATCAAATAAACGTCAGCGTGACCTACCAGAGCATTATTAATACCAACAACATCCACCAACGTACGGTGTAATTTGTTGATTTTAAAGATGATCAAACAATCAATGTTTCTCACCGCAAATAAATAAGTGAATATGAAAAGCGTAAACATCACCGTTGTCTCCTTGGTGAAATGACATATTACCTATGTATTTATATCGCTATAAATCAATCAAGTAGGTATTCGCGGTATGTACTTGTACTGTACTTACATCGTAAGGCGACAGCTTGGGCGGCCCGGATGAATGCCGTTTTGGGACCGTCTGATGAAAGCATCGATGACCCGCAGTCAATGAAAACAAATGACTTCGCTGTACCAGCAGCCGCTGAACAATATTGGGCATTTCGTAGATGAATTTTAATTAATTTTCTCGACGACTATGTATTTACTTCACTGAAAGAGCATGCGGAACGAATCGGACGAAGTTCGCCTTTCGGTCGCCGTTTAGAGCATTATTCTCAGTGTACTACTAGAGCACATAGTGTGTATACTTTCGTGATACAGTTTAGGCCGGATTTTAGTCAAGTTTTGCACTAATTTATGCAAATTTTCTACAATTTGATCACGATACGCAAATGAGATTAAATACTACGAACCGAATACATAACAGAAAGAAAAGAACACGAACTTTGACAGCTTCAATTTTTTTATCACATTCCTGTTAGTAGATCAAGACATTATATATGGAAAGGTACAATAATTTTGTTTGGTGAGAACTTGGGTGAGAATCAGAAGCCATTTTCGAATACCGTGGACCCTCGTTTGTTTGACCATTTTTAATCTGAATACTTTTTAATTTGAACCCCGCTGGTTTGCACTTGCACGTCGTGTAAACATGGTTCAAATGTCATTCTCAACATGACATCATTTGTTTATGCAGACAACCTTAGCTTAGCTTAGCTTAGACTGATTGCACATATCAATGGTTGCACTCAGTGATTGACCAGAACCAGTGAAATTGCACAATGAATCAAATGAATGTGGTTGGGATTTACCGATCATTCTCATTGTGCAAAATTCAGTGATTCGACATAGTAATGATCAATAACTGCGCCGGCCACGTCCTTGCAATCAGGTGGGAACGGGGAAGGAATGTTAGTGTAATCTTTGCTGTTCTAGAGACCGTGTTAACCTCTGCATCCCTACAAAGATTACAGGAAGGAGTTTTGCTAGAAAGGTTGGGTTTGTTGGATCAGGATTCACCTTGATAAGTGATGCGATCGTTGCTTTTTTGTTTTTTATAAAATGTAGAATTCTAGGTATGTTTTTCGTCTATTCATTATTCATTCGATCGTATTTAATTTTTTCATTTATTATAGTTTTGAGAATATATTTGTTCCAATGAAAAATTTGAATGAGTACTCACACTATTAATAAGTCTAAGCAGAGAGTTATATATTAGGTAAAAGTATTTATAGCAATTTTAACTCCAGACAGCCGGCTGTAGGGAGTGTTGCTAAATCGTGCATAACCGCGACAATGTCTCATCCCTGTAGATGGTGTATTTCATAGTATAGTACGAATAGTACGTTTAAACATAAATACTATTAACCGAAAGATGGTGGTGGGGTAAAATAAGTCAATATTTCGCTTCATTCATAACTCTCGGTAACATGGATGAAACTGGCTACTTATTACAATTTTTTACAATTTTAAACTAGTATTTATTATTATCTTTATCACGCGATATAAGAAATATATTGTAGGAAATTATATGCTTCTAATAGTTGATGCGGTGTGGCGGCAAAAACCGCTTACGAAGTCTACAGATTAAAGTGAAAGCCTGATACCTAAGTGTACTCAGAATCGCACGACCACTCTGTACGTGTCGAAAAAGTTACCTATCGCGTCCCCAAACAGGCGAAATTCCATATATCTAGAGCGAGGGGCAAGACACTTCATAATATTATCATAATATTAATATATTAGGCTCTATTAAAACCCTATAAATGTATAAATAAATGTAACTTTATAGGGCTTTCGGTTATATTATGGGTGGGAAAGGTCAATATATTAAGGTTGGAAAAATATTTCCGTAGGGAAAAGTAATATATTTTCGACAGTGTCTTGCCCCTCGATCTAGAGCTCTGAACAACATAAAAAACGAAACAACAGACAATACATAGTTTTCAGTTGACTGAGAAAATATCAAATTATCTAAATTGGCTTAAAACACATTTGCACTGAACCTATTCACAGCTGAGAATTCACAGGTCTTCCAAGTTCCAAACAACCATCAAAAGAATCTATTCAAAGGATTCAAAGCCAAGCTAATGTCCAAAGGCAAAAAAAACGCATCCTTACCCACCGCACCTTCAATTAATTGAAAGTCGAAACCAAGGGTTAAACACTTTTATGAAATCTGCACAATGCCGATTTACCGTCCCGCAATATAAGGCTCGACCTGGAAGCACAGTGAGCTCATGTAACCGCATTTACGAAACAAAAATCAGTCAATGGTGTTCAACGACATGCGCACGCGGATAGCAAACATGACGAATAAAATCAAAAATGACAATATCCTCCCACGCTTCACACCATATCTGCTTCGCCAAAAAAACGTGACACTATTGTCGAATTTGTTTATTCAATCCGGGTTGAAACTGGATGAATTTTATCTGTCAGATAGGAGCAAATGAACACAAAAAGTTCATCCAGTTCCAATCCGGATTGAATAAACAAATTCGACATATATCAGAGAAAGAGAGGTATTTTACAGTTGCAAGTGCCAATATGAGAAGAGAAGGAGAGAGAGGTAACTAGTTCTAATAAGAATCTGTCTGTAGGATAAACGGTAATGGATCGGTGCGGTGCAGTATTTGCTTCGCGAGGGGGCTGCATATGTATTGATATCGGAAAGCTTGTAATTAGTATGATTTCAATAACGGTTATCACTAAGAAAGAATTTAATGTTTGCATTTAAGTTAGTATGTTTAAAATAATTATATGAAATATGAAAATGGATACATGTTTGAATGTAACTTGATGCATTTAGTGCTGAATTAATTTGTAACCCTGTATGAAATAATACTAATACTTATCCCTCGTTGCTTTGCTTCTTTCATTAACATGGCAACTCGTTGACTCGATGACCGGCAAACATAAACCAAAAACTATATTACAATTCAATAGGAGTATATGGCATTCTTCATTCTCTACGATGAAATTGATCACTATTCTTCATTTGGCACACTAGCAATCACTTCCACTCGCGTTGCAACACACCGAAGAAGTATCTACAACATACGCGGTAACAAAACCTAACTGTTCGCCATGCAGTCCCATTGGACACTCCGACATCATTTGTTTATGCAGACAACGCACATAAACACGATTTGTTTGTACTGACCCTGCGTGTTTAATCGGTTTCACATTTCGTTTTCCCAACGATTAAGATAGAAATCCGATCGGAGAATGCAGTATTCGCGCTTGCAATTGCCAACTAAAACAAACCACCAAAACAATAACAAAAAGCAGGACAGCCAGTTCACACAGGATTCAGCATATTTCGGGTTACCAGTTGTTCAAATTAAAAAGTAACCCCGTTAGTTTGCATGAGGAATCGTTCAAACGAACGAGGGTCCACTGTATTCGTCTTAAATGCAACATCATAAGTTTGTTTTTTGTTTGATTATAGACACATTAACAGCTTATAGGTCATGGCTTCAGCGGGTATGGACTATAGTCCTCGACGCCAGGAGGCGTGAATGCTAACCACTACACCGGGTCACTGACGAACTGACATGACACTTAGAAGAAAATGCTTTAAAAACCATCGTCCTGCACATTTTGCTTGCACACTAGCACCCTCTGTTATGCATGTTGCGGAGTAGCTTGCATTTGCAGGGTTTTATGCTGTAGGGTTTTGTACATTTGAATGGTTTTATACTGAAAACTCAAACCAACACTTACGCGCCGCGGTGTGGCCATGTTGCGAAACATGCTTTTTTGAAAAATGAGTGATTTTTGATTGGACGATGGAATTATCGTGAGTGTCTCGTCTGTTTGTCTGTGCCGAGATTGACCCCTATTAAACCTTTTTGTTTATTGTACCTGCTTGTCTGAAATTAGGTCTGAGTTCGAAACAAACACTGATTAAGCCTGCAAGTCGCAGGCGAAATACGTATCTACTAAATACGTATGATATACGAGTTGGTGCTGACTAGGGAGGGCTCTTTCGAGCTACGTTGGTCCTTGGGCGACATAGTGGGGTTGGTCACGCACCTTACAAGCTAACATGACGTAAAAACAAGCAATGAACGACATAAGTAGCAATTGTGATCGGATCAATTGGCAAAGAATATAATGTCCGAGCTCATCAACCTCTTTCGTGCCAGCTTTACGTTGGGACATGTCCCGGCAAGCTGGAGAGAAGTCAGCGTGGTGTTCATACCTAAGGCAGACAACAAAAAGCCACGACAAAAGCTTTCATTCAGACCAATTCGTCTGACATCAACGCTTCTCAAGTTGATGGACAAAATCATGGCTAATCACATCCGTAATGAGTTATTTAAGGACTCCCCTCTACAGGTGAGTCAGCAAACATGTTTACCGCCGGTAAATCTACGGAAACCACACTTCACTGCCTAGTGATGCAGATTGAAATGTCGGCACTTTGTGCTTTTCTTGACATTGAAGGCGCTTTCGACAACACCTCCTTCGCTTCAATTAATACGGCCCTCCTCAATAAAGGAACTGATCAGCCGACAATGAGCTGGATTCAAGCAGTATTGTCAAACAGGGAAATCACAGCCTCATTAGGAGACACGTCGATGACGATCTCTGCGATTAAAGGATGTCCTCAAGGACGAGTTCTCTCCTCCTTGCTTTGGTCACTGGTGGTCGACGCAGTCTGGCACAAGCTATCACAGCACAGCATGGTTATGAGGTCATTGCTTACGCCGACGGCGTAGTACTTATTGTCAGAGGTAAATTTGACTCAGTGCTGTCTAGTCGTCAAGGAGCTCTAAATACCACTTTTTCGTTGTGTTTACCGGAGGGACCTAATATAAACCCCGCCAAAACAGTGGTGATACCATTTGCTTGGCGAAGGAGACGTACTCTTACTCCCCCTACACTGAATGGCGTCAGACTAAGCTTCTGCAATGAAGTTAAACATCTGGATATTGTTTTGGATAGTAAATTGAACTGGACTGCTCACCTACACTACGTTTTTAGGAAAGCAGCTTCGGCCTTCTGGGCATACAGTTCATTGTTTGGCAAAACCTGGGAACTGGAACCTCAACTAGCCCTTCGGTCATACACTACTATTGCACACTCTTGTATGGTGACCAAAGATGAATCAGGTGACAGCGCAGGCCAAGCTAAACAAAGTTCAACGCCTAGCATATTTGTCAGTAACCAGCGCTATGCGCACAACACCAACTGCAGCCATTGCTACCTTAACATCTTGATGTGAATAAGGAAGCCAAACTTTGTGCACTAAGGTTGCACAGGTGTCGTAACATACTTGAAGGGGACCAAATTGGCCACCTTCGCGTACTGAGGGAGTTCAAATTATCATCCTTAGTAACGACAATTTCTGACTGGATGGAGGCACGGCCAAACATGGATGTTCCATACAGTGTAATGGATACAGATCGCACTGTACGGAACAATGGAAGGCATATTCTTTTATCCGGTACCATCTGCTTCTGTACAAATGGATAAAAAATTGAGACCTAAACAGCTTCCGGAGTCTACGGACCCCGAATAAAGGAAGCTCTTCCACTGGGCAAATGGCCCAACGTTTCCCAAGCGGAAGTATATGCAATATACATCTGCACCAAGATATGTCAAAAACGAAAGTATAGGCATGCGAAAATCGGAATCTTTACCGACAGCCAGGCTGCACTACTGGCTCTCAAGTCCACCTAATTTGCATCCAAATTAGTTTGAGAGTGCAGCACAACTTTAAGGGAGCTTTCCTGCCAAAACAAAGTCAGCTTGCTGACAGCCTACCGAGGCAAAGATCTGATCAGCAATTCATTGACCCCGAACGGTTTCTGGACACCTTCATAAGCTAGAAATAGCATCCAGTTGGTATCAAACGCAGGGCTGTAAACAAGCTAAACAGTTTATTTACCCAGACCCTGCAGTAGTTGAAAAACTACTAACCTTAACGCGTGGTAAACTGCGCACAATCACAGGGCTTCTCACCGGACATTGTCCCGTTCTTTACCATTTAAAGAGAATTGCAAAGGTTTTAACTGGCATTTGCCGCTTTTGCAAACTAAGAAGGTTAGAACTAGAAAGTTCAACGCACATGCTCTGCTCCTATGGAGCTCTTGCGTCTTCCAGGTACAGCTTCTTCAGAAGCTACCTATTAACTCCATACTCTGTATAGAAACTCCATCCCAAGAAGGTTATTGGTGTTATTAACCATGTAGTACCTAATTGGGGCACAGTCTTACAACCTAGCTCAACTCCTTCAATGGGTATGATCAATTCATAAACTGTGTACAGCAATCGGGACCAGCTGCAAAAGACAGTCTTCGCGACTGTCCGTCGCAGAGGCATTTTTGAGCCCACTTCTGGCACTTCTGGCAAATAAAAAAATCGGCAGAGACCCAGGCGACGAAAACGGACCAACGCACAGAGGAGTAACTAGGGCAAAAAGCTGGCCAAAATTATTTTCTTATGTATTAAGTAATATTTCGCTCGAATATGAAGTGAAACGTCAAAATAGTTAATTTTGTAACAAACTGATGCCATTACTAATCATTTCGATTCACTTATCAGTGCAGATTTTGGTTTTCTTCTACCACGCCAATGAAAGAATAAACGAAATTTAAGATACATATTTTTATTTTCTCTGGTATCATTTACCTAAACTTACAAACAATAAAATTGTGAAATGGTATATGTTACTCTGAAAAAAAGGGAGATATTAGCCAAAAATCAAGTAATACCATGTATATTATCTTACGTATGATCAATTCGATTCTTCAGCTGAGTCGCATTGAATCTCTGGCACTTGACTATGATCGGCATCGACGATGTCGTCTACTTTAAGTAAATTGAGAGTTTCGCTGCCAAATGGTTTACGGTTTTTAGTTGAAACCTTACGGCATGAACTCAAAAATGGATCCGAGCTCAGTAGCAACCTATTCAGAATATCTCGATTACAAGCTGTCCTCGAAAACTTTCTTGCAAAATTTTGCCGATATGCTCTGAAGTGCTTGTTTCGCGCCTCAGCAGCCTCCTCGGAAAGTAAACCGATTGGTAAAAGTGCGTGTTCTATAATACTCTTGCCATGCACCAAAATTTTATGCACAGTAGGTGTCATGGGATGCCAATCATAAAGTGATACATACATTCTAGCTGTGTCCATTGCGTATGCCGCAAACTTTTCAGTATCTACACTATGACCACAAGTAATAGCTTCGATGATTATCGTAAAACGATAAATCAATTTTTCTTCTACTCCCGTACGTTCTCAAAGAACCGCCTTGCAGTGTTACCATCGTTTGTATTCCCACAACCGGTTTTCGGCACATCCACTAGAAGTCCTAGCTTACTTTTCATTTCAGCTTGAATATGCTTTTTACTCTCTGCAACGATCTTTTTTCACCTTCAAGACGAACTTGCCATTTTTGTAGTGGTAATTTGTAACTCAAATGAAGAATCATCTCAAAAAAACGAATTCGCGCATGTAATGTTGACAAGCCAAACCTGAACGTGTCTGGGTTTTCTTCACTCGCCTTTTCCAAATTGTTGAAAGTTTTGGATGTTGCTCCACAAATATAGCACCGCATGCTTGACGAAGTATTGCATGCAGCATTGCAAACCTTCGCATCAACCATTGTGGGTTGAAGCGTATGTTTAATTAGAATAAGATTTCCATTGGTTGCATTGTATTTTGAGCTCGAGTGTTCTGAAATTTGTTTTTCGACAAAGGATATTTCATCATTGGTAGTTTCAATGTTTTCTCGGAGAAATCGGCCTCGGATAGGACGGCAATACCTTGGCGACGATGGAGCAGGATTTTGCCATAACAATTTGTGTTTATTCTCAATATTGACAAATAGTCTCAATGGCACAAGAGAACTTAAAAAAATATTTCCGTCAGAATCTTCAACGTTCTCAAATTTCTGTTTAAATTTATCCTGTTGTGAACCATCACACCCGCACTTGGAAAATAGTTCCACGTTCTGTTGTTCAACTTTTGTTAAGGTTATCAGAACTTCATCAAGATATTTACATAGCCGTGTGGCTGTATGATCAAGTAATCCTTGAAGCTCAACCGACAAACAAACTTCAGAAACAGCAATGAATTTTTCCTCTGGATAACATTGCATCTTGGCCTTTTGTAATGATGAATAAGATGGGTAAATTGATTTATTTGAAGCATGAATTACTTCCCATTGATGCCTTGTTAAATCTGCTTCAACAAAAATAGACAATGCATCCGATGGCGAATGTTTATCAACCTTTGGTGATTTAAAATTTGTTAACGCTTTACGATAAGTAGTGGCTTTGGAAGGAAATTCGCCAATGTCCTTAATAATTGCGGCAACCATAGTGTTCCCAGAAGCACGTTGGCTCATCTGCGTTGCATAAGTCAATTCTTCGATTGGCACACTTTCACGAAGCTCTTGTGTCTTGCGACGCTTGCTACGATCACTTGACACACAAAATTCTTTGCTGGGTCGCCCAGCACCTGAAGCTCTCATTTTCTTCCTCATAGGGAAACTCAGAAACCCCTTTAACCAATTGCAGTATTTTTGAGCGAATGTTTTTTTATGGTAAGAACAACTGGACCATCTTTTTCTGAAGTCGAATCTGAATGTTACGAGCTTTTTCTTAGCAATGAGCAGGTTGTCTTTCGAGCAATTAAGTTCTTTTAAAAGTTTTTTTTTCTAAGTAATTAAATTTATCATTTATCGATCCATTACTAAGTTCCATTAAATTATAAAGATATTGTCTAGTCACTATTTTGCAGCCTTCTCCAAAACCTACTGATCCAATAATGAATGAGTAGACTGATCCAATGATGAAATTACAAAAGATAACTAGCTTACCTGCATCGGTGGCCATTGTTTGTTTACGGAAATTCCAATTTAATTGTGATAAAAGCAATAGAATTCAGTCACACAGTTTTTTCACAACACTCCTGATCATGTATTGTCGATTACTTCCTTCCAATGATGTAAGTCAATTGGTTCACATACACACACTTGTCAAGGAAAACGTCCGTACAAAGACTACAGGGTCGCCCAACACAGACTACAGATCACAGAGCTAGCATATGAAGTATTCCACCACGCACACATATTAAGATTTTTTGACATTAGCTGGGAACCTCGATGAGGCTGTTTGCAGTAGGAATAATATCAAAAACATCAAATATCAAACTCCCGGATCCTCTCCCCCTCTCTTCGCTCCCCTCTCAAACCCCGGGATAACCAATCCGCATTATCTTGCACAAAAGATATTACGCAACTAGGTGCGAATTGCCGATATTTCATTGAAAACAATGTGAAACATATAATTTTCAAAAGGGCCGCAAATGCCAGTCCGGACGTTTCCGGATGAGCTTTATGTACCAATTTGTTCAGAATACCACAAAGATTCATTCCTCCATAGAATATATGACCAGATTCTGCAAGATTTGATAACTTTTTTACCATTGAAAAAGCACAAAATTGCAGAAAAATGGTTGTTTGTCAAAACTATTCAAAACAAGTCATATTTTAAAAATTTTAAATTTTCTTTCTACAAACCAGTTAGAATTACTCATGATGAACCTATGTTTTGATAAATATCCTTTGTTAATCTTTTTGTTTACTTCTGGTGGAATCCGTTTCCTGATGCTTGATGATTTTCAAAAAAAATGTTTCAAATGTTGCCAATGTTTGTACACCTGTGAAAACTTACAGGTATGTTTCTACGTCTTTTGACTAAGAGTTCTTTATGCAGCATCTATTTCAGCATACAAAAAAATATATATTGTATTAGAAGACCGAAAAAAATGTTTTTCTTATTTTGGCCAGCTTTTTGCCCTAGTTACTCCTCTGTGCAACGATTGGAAATTTGGAACATGGAACTGTCGGTCTCTGAATATCCTCGGAAGTACTTATCATATGCTTTCTGAAGAAATGAAGAGCTGCAAGTTGGACATCGTAGCGCTACAGGAACGGAAAGGAACGATGTAACATACGACCACTCGGAGTTTTCGAACGGCGGACTCCAAGACCCATCTTTGACGGCGTGCACGAGAACGGTTTATGAAGGCGAACCACGAACTTACGCGTCTGTACAACGAACCCAGAAATTTTTAGGGAGTGGCTCTTAGAATTATTCGGAAAGTGGCTAGAGCTGGACGGATACATTTGGCAGCGCGTGTTGCTAGAATGCCGGACAGCTAATCTGCAAAAATGATGTTTACTTCGAATCTGGAGCGAGCGAGGTGGCAAGACCAGGGAGAACGAGTTCTGGCGAGCACTGGGTGCCCACGGAACTGGAGCAGTTACGTTATGCAGACCTTGTCAGAAGATGCAAGGCCAACTTAGTAAGTAATTAAAAATGGTGTGAACAAGAAATTGTCGAAGGGAAGCCTTCTAATTAATTTAGATGGCTTCAATGCGAAGATTGGCCTTAAACAACGCGGACCTGAAATGTGTTGTGTACAGTCACGGCCGATGAGAAATTTTTGACAGATGAGAGGCATCTGTCCGCCCCATATTGTGCCAACTACCATCATCCGAGTAAGCGGTCCCTGCGGTCAACGAATCGGCGCCAGGTGAGGGAGTTCATTTCCTCGTGCGATGCAAGGCATGTTTCGGAGATTTTCGCCCCAGAAAATCCCACCGGCTTCGACTGGAATCGAATGCAGACTTGTTGGGTGTACTTCCATTAAAACCAATGTGGTTCGGAAGACACAAAAGAAAACAGCAAACTGTTTTCAGCTTGTATTCCAACCGTACAGTATGGCGATTGGTGGATTACTCTTCCCACATCGACCATAAGTCACGTAAGTCCATAAGGTCACGTAAGTTCCCCCACAATGGTCGAACAGAAAACCAAACGAAGCCGACTCCGCCTTCAGTTTGAGACTCAAGTTTCATTTTATGTCCACTATCAAATGTAAAAAACGGTCGTAAAAGGAGAGAATATTAATTCAATTTCGGATTTCTCTTTAGTTATCCTCTTTTTTTGTGAAAAGAGTTTTACTGCAGTTATATGAAAAATTTCGATAAATCAAAATTATTGGTGTTTGAGTAGCTGTTGTTTGCTTCGGATTGTTTTATAATTAGTGATGATCGAAATACTTTCAGAATGTACAAAGTTTATTTCAAAGAGCCTTTCGTGTGTAAACTTGGGATAGAAAAGACACAACTAGGTATCTAAAGCTCACATTGGTTTGATTCTTATTTGCATATCCGATCAGCTATGATCCTGATATGTTTTTTCCTCATTCTCCAGTAATGGATTATTTGTTAGGAAAGATTATGTAATAGATATTCATTATATTAGATTTAAAGGCACTTGTTTTGTAAAATGGAATTTGTTCACTATACATATAAAAGTTATTTAAAAAATATTTTAAATATATAATATATATATATAATATGATAACGATTTCTCATACTGTACAACGTTTTAACGAGCTTCGTCCGAAAAAATGTATATTTAAATGCTAGCTAGAAATACACAAAGGATGCGGATCCTTAGCTATGTTTATCTTTTCAGGAAAAGCTGCACTGGCATCCTACTTTTCAATCTATAGGTTAGGAATTTTGAATTCCACTACAATTCAACTTTTTTTCTCATTTTTTTGTTAAATTCGAACCCTAACAAATTACCATCCTACGGTGAAACAAAAAAACTAGAACAAATGTTAACTTGTCGCTTCTCTTTCATCAACTTGTTTTCTTAATAAAAACGAATAATTTATGAACATCTAAATATCTTATTATCTTCGTATTCCAGTTGGTCTTGGTTTTGTTATTAAGTAAAGTACACAAAAGCGAGCCAAATAAAACAATAACGGATAGGAATCAGTTAGTCAGTCAGTCGAAAGTCTATATCAGCAAGCAGAAGCCAGTGTTTGTGTTAGCAGGAATGTGCAGTTGAAAGATTTATCGCGCTGCCATTGTGCCGAGGGTTTGAAAGCATTCGTAGCCCACCGCACAGACAGCGATATTCTATTTCTGATAAAAATTAGTATGTAAGCTATATGTCTAAAAGAATTGCTAATTGGAAATCACTAGCACACACAGCACGGCTGATTATTACATCCGGTTTGTAAGTTCTGCGTTGGGAATGGCGTTTAAAACTTATTTGAATGTGGGCAAACCGATTGAAAGTCTAATTTGTTAGAACTACTGTACGAAAGTATTAAATGCGAACAATGACGCTTGCCCTTAAAAAGTAAGTTTGTAATTTGCGTTATAGAAGCTTGTCCTTATAATCCATTTATAAGTTTAATATATTTGATGAAGATTGAGCTGCTATTTGGAGCCAGAGGTTATTAGCAATTTGCGACTGCTACTTCAACACCGTCGCGGTACGAAGAAAAGGTTATTGTCAAAAACTATCACTATCTAGTTGATATCGTATTTTAGTAGCATAGCAGTTTAGCCGTCGTAGTGTTGTAGTTACATTTGTAGATGCAACAGTGGTTGCTGCTACCAGCTCGCTAACGTTTACACCGCTCCACGCCGCTTTACCCGAACAGGATCAGATAAGTTAGATCTGATTTGAATCGAGCGTAAGTTACTGCTGTTGCTTCAGCGATGCATTCGCCGGTAGGGTAGCAGACCGTTGCACATTCACAGCGTATGGTTTGTAATTAGAACGTGTCGATTGACTGAGAAAAACGAACGAGCATATTAAGACCCAAGTACCACCGCGGTAAGGATGATGAACGACATTAGCCACAAATGAACGGTTATCAGAGGCGAATAGATAAAAAGTAGTTTGATTTATTGTTACAATTCATTCGGCCAGATGTCATCGGTGTTAAGCTGACTTACCTCGGTGAAATTTTGCTACCGTCACTATTTCCACTACTGCTGTTGCTACTGGTGCTGCCACCAGCACCGCCAAGATTGTTGGTCGAATTAGCCTTGTATCCACTCTTCTGGATACGCTTTGAAAGTCGACTTACCCACCGATTTTGGTCCTCGTTGGAAGAGGCAAGCAGCAGCATTTCACGTGCATGATTCGGATCATGATGCAGCTTACACGGAGCCAACGGGTTGTTATTGTCCACGTGCTCCTTATGTAGCTTGAACCGACATCTGTAAAAAAGCATTTTCGAGTATTATTTCAGAGGATTAAGATTAACTACATGATTACCTTTTGCACTCGTATGCTGGCAATGATTTAAACACGTGCCAGAGTGTCTTCTGGCACGATGGCAAATCACAAGTGGTTGGTATGTGGTAACTGATCTGAAGAAATTCATGACCTGCAACAGCATTGTGGATGTTAGTTTACCATAAACTTTTAAATTGATCTGTAGGATTTTATTACCTTTGTACTGCAATGTCATGGGCCTCTCGTCCGCCTTTGACGAGCTGACATCCAGCTGTTGCTGCTCGTCAGGCCGCCTCGCTTCACCCTCCCCTGCATAAAGCAGCTGGAAAATTCTGGGAATTTCTTTGGGATCCGCCCTAATAACGTCACCTTGCGTGACCGGCCGGACATGGAACACTTTGCTGCAGGTGAAATACAAATTGATCATTGGTCCATCAGGTCTATCTAAACTGGCGTACCCAGACTGGGGCACTCTGGCACACGTGCCTCGCTTTCTCTTTAAAATTCTTTATAAAACAAAATAAGTACTGTAAACGAAAAGCCTGCAATTTTTAACTCAATCTGCCACTATTTTTTATTATAAGTAAGTTAATTGCGAAAAAAATAGTTCCAGTTTCAAGTTGAATTTTAATTACAGTTATTAATTAAAATTTGAGTTTAGTTTCAAGCCTAATTTAAACTTAATTTTAAGTTCAAATTTAATTCTAATTCCATGTCCAATTTTAATTACTATTTTAAGTTCAATTCCAAGGCTAATTTCAAGTACAATTGCACTTCACTCCACTATGAGTTTAAGCCCAACTTCAAGTGCTATTTCACGTTTCGTTTCGAATTCTACTTCAAGTCCGATTTCATTATATTTATTTTTAACTTTAATTCCAATTTTAAGTTAAGTGATGGTGGAAAACTCCAGAGAAAAGACGCAAAATTAAGTTCTACCAAAAAATTTTTAAATATTTTTTTCTTGTTTGGGCGCAACACGGCTTGGGCGTTCGCGGTAGTCGACAGAAGCTTTAAACCATAGAGTCGCACCCGCTTCCCAACCCTCGAGACCAAAGAGCTAGTGTGCAGTATTTATATCGGGAATCCGTTGATAAACTCCAATAATCGACCGCTGTTGATATTATTAAACGTAATACTTAAAAATGTGTAAGAATTGATTTAATTTTCGCATCTGCTACCTTAGCATTTCTATCATTGCCAGTAAGCCAAATTTCAAGTCCAATTTCAACTTTGATTTATAATCCAATTGGCACCCGAAAATTCGGGGGCTTCAACCTAATCGGTCGGTACTTTTGTGATAAGTAATAATAGATCCGCTATCCTACGATTACTGGATTTTCCAAGGCAACGCATTCTTTTCAAAAGTCGAGTGCCTTACCTTTCGTTCATGTCTGGGCACGCTAGTGATTACCAAACTATTAAAATCAAAATAGCATACAAACCTAAGATCGATGATCAACAGCGGATCAATTGTATGCTGCTTGTCGACCTCCGAGCTGTAGAAAATGATCCGCTTGGGCGAAACGACCACAAACTGCTTCTTCCAACCGTACCGTTTGATGTTCTGCTTGTTCGGTATACTCAACCAACCCTCGAATATTGCGTCCTGGTTGTCTTCAATAGTATCATTGTCAGCAGACGATAACGATGCCGTTTCATTCAGTTTCATTTGCAGATGTTCAATCTCGGTCGCTTTGCATTCGATTTCCATCTGAAGCTTCGTTTTGATCTGTGAAGGGGGAAAATTACATACATTTTACGATTGACTTGAATACATTTAAGGCATTTCTTCTACTTACATCAATTTCCCTTGATAGCTGACTGATGATTTCATTGTGCTTCAGACTCAATTCGTCGTACTTGGTACGTTCAACCGACAGTTCCTGTTGAAGACGTTTATTTTCCTTCTCCTTTTTCCTTAGATCCGCAGTCGAATTAACTTTGCTTTTCTGCTTCCCGGTGAGATTGTTGTCCTTCCGGTTCATGATTTCGGCAAGTTTGTTCACCGCCTGCTGCTTCAGCATCGTCTCAGTCTTGAGTTTTGTGCGCAATTTCTCCATCTCAGTCTGCTCGGTCTTCAGCTGACCAAGTTCATCGTGAAGCTTACGATTCTGCTGCGTCAGGTCATCGATTTCAAACAGTTTGTTGTTTAGCTTCTTGTTCATTTCGGTCTCGAGATCTTTCAGGGACGTGAGGGCCGCTTCTTTGGTTGACAGTTCGTTGCGATGCTTCGTAATTAGATCCTTCAACTCGAGCTCTTTCATGGTTTTATCCTTCTCTAGATCGGCCACCGTTTCCTCCGCTATCGAACGAGCCAAAGCTTCCGAGTCCGCTCGGGCCATAGCCAGCTGCAGCTGATGCAGTACCGAGCTGCGTTCCTCTTCGAGCTCCTGAATTTGACGGGTTTTTTCTTCTAGCTCCTCACGAACTTCGTTGCTCTGAGTCTTATAAAGACGAGAAAAGTATTGTTCGGCTTCCAGTTGATCTTGCAGTTCTTTCATCTAAATTTAAAAGCAAAATAAATTTTAACTACAGCTAAAAACCAACACTTTGAAATGTGTAATAATCCGACACATACCTGGAGAATATCAACATTGTGAGCATTTTTAATTTTTACAATATCTTCCTCATATTTGCGTTTCGTCTCGCGAAACTGCTGCACCTCCTTGACCAGCTGCATTTCCTTCGCTTTCAAATGAGCCACTTCCGAACTTTGAAGGCTGAGCTCCGACAGCAGTGTGCTCTTTTTAGTCTGCTCTTGCTCAAGCTGACTGTGCAGTGCTAGAACCTTTTCCGATTCCTGTACAACACAGTAACCAAACAATAATTTAATTTTCCAAAAAAAAAACCAAACAAAATGCAAAATTACCTGTCTATATTCGCCTTCAAGCTTTTGCAATCTTTGCTGGATCTGCCGATAGTCCACCGACAGCATCGAAATCTGACGTTCCTTCTCCTGGGAGTTCTGTTCTGCCTTCTGCCGCGCCACCTTTTCCTCATTCAGCTTGGTTTGAAGTGCTACAACAAATACAAACACCGGTTGAAACAAAAAATAGTATAATTTTAGACAACTCTTTTTCCAGTTACCTTTAACCTCCTGCATGTTAGCCTCTTCGTTGTTGAGTTGTCTTGATTTCTCCGTCTCCTGGTGTGCTTTCACCTCCTGATGGTACCGATTCTGGACAGCCTTCAGTTCGCACTCGATCGATGCGTGCTCCTTCTCCAGGTCCGATATCTTGTCGGTTAGACTTCGATTGTCTTCGAGAGCCTGCTGTTCGCGGGTCATCGAACGCTCCAGATCGCCACTAAGGGACAGTATCTTACCCTCCAGCTCCTTCTGCTGCTCGGTCATCTGCAGGCGAGAATTTCTTTCCTGTGCCAGACGAGATTGCAAATCTGCAACCTCCTGCTGAAGAACATCTCGCGCCGTTTGCAGCCCCGCTAGCATCGACTGCAAATCGTTGGCCTTCTGTTCGACGTCGGTCTTAGAAAGACGCAGCTCCGCTACCTGTTTCTTCATCTTCTGGCTATTTTCGGTCTCGTTCTTATACTTTTCCTGCATATCCGCCAGTTGTTTTTCCAACATGTTTATCTTATCGGTAGACTGTTGGTTGTTGTTCATTTCGCGGGTGCGTTTGCTTTTCTCATCTTCCAGTCGTTGCTTTGTCTCAAGCAGCATGTTTTCTGTCTTCCGACGAACTTCCTGTTCGTTCTCCGCCTTTCGTTGCATTTCACGGTAGTTATGCTTCAACATTGTCAGCTCTTTCTCGTAGCTATTGGCCAAATTCTGTATTTCGGTCTCACGCTGCGTTATGATTTCGATCTGCTGCCGAAGTGTTCGTTCCTGTTTCTCCAGCATCTCGATGGTGTTTCGTTCCCGTTGCAGCAAATTTTCTAACCGAAGCAGTTCGGCATTATTGGACGAACGATGCCGTGCATGATGATTTCGCTGAGTTGATGAATTTATTGCAGTGGTCTTGTTGTCCACATTGTCCTGAGCACCGGACAGTAGCTGAAAGTCGCCCGTATAGGTGAACCCGATGAAAGGAAGATGATCGCCGGAGAAGGTAGTCGGGGTAGGAAAGTTCGCTTCAACGCTATTCTTCCGTTCGATTTCGTCAAAGTTACGTGTATCGTCATCGCTGCTTAACTCCGGTACAACCGGCGGGACAGATTCGCGCAAATTCTCGAATGTCCACACATCGTTTTGGAAAAATGGATGACACTTGATTTCGTCTACACTATGCCGACCCAATCGTTTTGTTCGATCGGTAAGAAAACCTTTAATTAGCGATTTAGCGTTCTGACTAATAGCTGCATCCTGCGGGAAATGCAATGAGTTCTCATGGTCCATAATTTTACTGTAGGTTCCAACTAAACTATCCGAGTAGAATGGCGTGTCACCAATTAGAATTTCGTACAGGAAAATACCAACCGACCACCAGTCGCACTCCCGCCCGTAGCCCCCTTGAGCACCTTGAAATTGCAGCACTTCTGGACTAATGTAATCGGGTGTTCCAACAGCATTGGACGAACGTACTAATCCGTCGGGACCCATACGCATACACGTGCCAAAATCGGCCAATTTAAGATGACCGTACTTATCCAGCAGCATGTTATCCGGCTTAACATCACGATGAATGAAACCCATATTATGAATAGTGTCGAGAGCCAGCACAACTTCCATCGTATAGAAAATAGCCCATTTCTCTGGAATTTCGTAGATGTTCATCAAACTGACAATGTCCCCTCCCGGCATGTAGTCCATCACCATGTAAAGGTACTTGTTATCCTGGAAGGCATAATGAAGCTGGACGATCCACTCCGAGTTAGCGTGAGCCATGATGTAGCGCTCCTCCCAGAAGAAGGCCGTATCCGAGCGAGTGATCATCTCATACTTGGACAGCCGTTTCATCGCGTACACCTGTTTGGACGTTTTATGACGCACCAGCTGAACCTCGCCGAACGAACCACGGCCGATGAGTTTTATCGGAATGAAGTCATCCGGTTTCATGCGCAGCTCGTTGATCTCTCGGGCAAGGTCTTTGTCTGCCGGGTGAAACGAAAAACGATAGGAATTATTTTTTTACGTTCTAAAATGATGCCCAAAAACAGTTTATACACCTACACCTACTGCGTAAGAATTTGATAACTTTGACATCATCCACATGATTATCATATGCCTAACTTAAATCTAAAACAAACATTATTACAGAATCCTAGACCTTGTTTGTTGTTCTTCTGCCGGAAATACGTGAGGAAACGTTTCCGAAATCAAATCATCAGGGTGCAACTCAATTTGTGATTTTAAATTCTTGGTTTTTCTTGGTTTTATGAATATAACTCAAAATTCTCTGTCAAGAATGAAAATATCAAATGTTTTTGTGTTGAATACCATGGCGGAAAGTTTGTCTTATAATCTAATCTATTTTTACTAAATACGTAACAGTAATGTTAGAAATTTAGTGCGAGGATACCAAAAAAGAAGAGCTGGACAATTACTAATCGACCGTACCGCAAATGTTGACTAGCTCTTCGACAATATTCCCACTGTGCGTCTGTAGTGGCGGAACCGCTATGTCGAATATTTTTAATAGGTCGTTTGAGCAAAGAAAGTTCCCGGCGATTTGGAAGCAGTCTTATATGTTCCCAGTTTTCAAATCTGGTGACTGACAAAATATAGGAAATTATCGTGTCATAACTAGCCTCTCTGCGTCGTGTAAGCTGTTTGAAATAATTGTGAGAACTGCTATTCTTGCTCCTAAAATATTTCCTTCGATCTGCACGGATTTATGCCAGGTCGTTCTGTTTGTATGAATCTTCTGGATTTCACATCGACTTGCATCTCGCATTTAGAGCAGAAGGCTCAAGTTTATGTAATTTACACAGACTTGAAGGCCGCGTTTGACGTTATATTCTTATTTAAGTGATCGAATGCTACGCGTGCAGCTCAAATCATGTCTCTCCTCCCAATTTACAACTAGATCGAGGGTGCCACAAAGTAGCAATATGGGTCCATTGCTTTTCTCGTTATATTTTAATGACGTTGCTTTACTTTTGGGTGATGGATGTAAGTTGATATAGGCGGACGATTTGAAACTATCACCCATATTCTGTATTTCGAACGAGTTGAAATATTTCGATCGATTGTTTATTCGAACGAAATGTCAGTTTCGAACGAAAAAGAAACCCGTTCGAAATACAGAATAGGGGTGTATATCTCGCTGTTCGATCCATTGAAGATTGCCGAAATTTGCAAAAGCTGCTTGACACTTTCGTCAATTGGTGTCGCAAGAACTGGCTCATCGTCAACACGGCTAAATGTCAGATTATGACCTTCCATCGAACTGTCAGCCCTATATTGTTCGAATATAACATTGAGACCCAAGTACTTAAGACCGTTCAACATGTTAACGACCTGGGCGTCGTTCTCGATACCAAGCTATGTTTTAATCAGAATCGTTCGAATGTAATTTCTAAAGCAAACCGGCAGCTCGGTGTCATAACAAAGATTGGACGGGACTTTAAGGATCTGTACTGTTTAAAGGCCTTGTGTTGTTCTCTAGTGAGACCAATATTGGAAAACGCGTGTCTGATCTGGACTCCTTATCAAGTAGCCTGGACATTGAGAATTGAACGAGTGCAAAAGAGATTTATCCGCATAGCACTATGTGATCTCCCGTGGCATGATCCTGTAAATCTTCCTTCGTATCCTGAACGATGTCACCTTATCGGTCTAGATACTTTAGAACGACGCAGAAAAAACCAGCAAGCTGTACTTGTCGCCAAGCTGTTGAACGGAGAATTCGACTCGCCGAATATTCTTTCATTGCTTGGCTTTCGTGCTCCTCAGCGTTCTCTTCAGTCCGTTGAATTACTGCAACCTGAATCGCCTCCAAGAGGATGGCCTCTACTTGGCTTTACCCCATCTAATCCATTAAGACCGAACAGGTCGGATGGACATAATCGAATAATAAATAAATCAATATTTAGGAAACTGACACCGATAGACTGGATGTAAGGCATCAGAAGAGAATCAGCATTACTCTCCGGTATTAGCAAGCTGTATTTCGTTTCGACCGATTATGTGTGATTAGATCACAACGCACAGTATTATGAAAGAGCAAATCAGTCATCTTGTAGTTAATTGGTAATTTCGAAAGAGGCCTCCTCTCAGGCCCTATAAGCCTATAAGTGTCACTGAAGAAATGAGACAGCGTTACATACTTTCCCTGCTACTGTTCCTTGTCGTTATAGACGAGATTTTAGTTGGCATTGATAAAAAACCGAACAGAGGTTTACCCTGGAACCCTTTAACAAAGCAAAGCCGTGGGCTTAAACCGCAAAGACCAAGTCAGTGGAAATGAGCATCCACAATCATTCCAATTTCACAGTAGGGCAGTAGTACGCCTAGTAGCCAGACAGCCCCAGAAGATGGTACCAAGACTGGTATAGACACAGGATGACCAGCGGTGACTTTTTGGGTCATTGGAATGGTCAGCCCTCAAATCAGATCACCTCACCTAACACAAATTTTCCATTTGAACGTGAAATCCGTTCCATTACCTGCGAGACGTGGTGCGTATCAGCGGATACAACGGCAGGTCTGCGTTAATCGTTGCCTGAATACATAATGCAGACTTGGTGGCATTACACTTGGGTTTTCAATTCAAAACTCGGTCGTCAATATCACCAATGCCAAATAAAAACTATGATTCGGAAACGTCTTTAAAGGTGGATCTGACATACTTTGAGGGGAGCGAACGAAATCTACAGGAAGACACTCAACTGGAATCCAGTCCCACCTAAGGTGTGCCTGACAGTTATGAGCTCGAGCATGATATCTATCAGGTACAACAGGTTTAGAAAGCGTGTGTAAGAGTACACTGTGGTGTGGTTGGCAAGTTTGCCTTTCGGCCATTCTTGGTTCACTCGCGCTTTGTGAGAGCGGTGTCAAGTCTTGTTGAAACATCCATGGCCTGAATCCAAACATCCAAACTGAAATCTTTGTCCACCGACTGCGAAGCAACTTCTGAAACACTTTTCCGACAGCATATTTCATTTACATTGATACCAGACTCAATGAAAACAATTGGAGAGCGCCCTTCCGCGAGTACAGCGACCCAAATCATTATCTACGGGACGCGTGCTCCTTCCTGGTGACCAACCCATGGTTTCAGTCAGATATAAACCCTGTTGTTTTGAGAGTTTACAAATTGTTTAATTGGAAAAATTTCTTGTCAGAAACCTCTATGTCAAAAAAATTTACCGCTTTCGGCCCAGTGAAGCATCTTCTTCGCTCTCTCAAGTCTAACTTGTTGCTGCTTTCGTGAAGATGCGCGGTTTAGATATGTAAGGCTTGACCTTAAGCTCATTTTTTAATGTGCATTGGATGCTACAATCGGAAATTCTTAGACGTTGCAATCTTTTGATGACCAGCCTTTAAAATTCCGTTCGGATCGAACTTCGGATCAACCCGGAACCAGCCAATCTATTCGCCACCGTATTTAGAGCGTATTTAGCAAAAGCATCATCGCAATTGAGACCCCATAGTGGTCCTTAGCCTCTTATCCAGCAACTCCTATCCCCACCTCCCCGTGGTACCAACCGAAATACGAGCAACCTTAGTGGAGATCGGCTAACCAACTCTGGTGGAAACCAAGGTCGTATACCGACAAGGAAGGAAGCACTGTGTTGTCTCAGCACCTAAGATGACAACCCCACCACGAGGCACGGTAACATGGTCCTAGTAAGGCAACCTACCTTAATCAAACTACTACAGTAATTCAAGCGAATTCAGATCACAATACTCGGCATCGATACAGGTAACCAAATAAGGAGGACGAACGGAATGGAAACTCGGCACTTGGAACTGAATATCGCAAGATCTCGTAGGTGGTGACCGGGTGCTGCTCGAGCAGCTGGCTGTCGCAAACTAGAGAAGGTTTGGAAAATCCCCATTGGAAAGGCCCAGTTTTACCAGAGCGGTGACACTACCAACGAACTGGGAACGGGCTTCGTTAGACAAACAGGATCGCGTAATAGATAGGAACGCGATCAACAAGATTATGTGTCTATTGAGAATAAAAAGCCTTTTTTTTTTCAATTATAGCATAATCACTGCCCGCACGTGGGTACGCCCGATGATGAGAAGAAAGCGTTCTACGCAAGGCTGGACGTCATTTATGGGGATATGTACGCTCGTCGGTAGGGAAAATATGTATAAACAAGTGTTAGGACCCCATAGTCTGCGCACCAAAACGAACGATAACGACCAATAATGTATAAACTTCGCAGCTTCCTGAGGCCTGGTGATCCGAAGCACCTTTTCCCATGCAAAGATATCCACGAAAGCACCTGGAAATCACCTGACCAACCTATAAAAATGAACCAGATTGACCACGTTCTTACCCACCTTGTCGCGCACATAATGGCGGCTAGCGGGTACACTTTCCGAAAATGTTTATTTGCTTTTGGCAAATTCGCTCACGCTCACGTGATAGTTCTATGTACAACAACAATCAAGCATGGAAATGTCAACTTAACGCGAATTAAGGTTTCAAGGCATGCTAATATTTTCCGAAGGTTGTATCCACTAGCCGCCATTGCGCATGCGAAAAGGTGGATAGAAGGCCGATTCTTCTCTAACATCATGAACATACGGGGTGTAGATAATTCGCCATCTGCCGAAAACTACGCGCGAATACGGGATCAGGCACTGCCTTTTTCCGAAGAGTGGCACTAGGTCAAAAGTCCCAGAGTATACAAAACGATTGGTTTGATGGGGAATGCTAACAAGTGGTGGAAAGGAAAAAAATTGCTTGGAAAAATTATTCGAGCATCGCCACTAGAGAGAACATGGCCAAATACCGACGAACGACGAACCAGTTGACCATAATCCTAAGCAGTAAAAAAATGCCAAAAGGAAGAGAGAGGTTGTGAAGAATTAGAACAACTATTCCGTGCTAATGACACGTACAAGTTTCACGAGAAGATGAACCAAACTCGTATAAAAGCTACACACCGAAACCTGATCTGTGTAGTGACGAGGGAGGGAATCTAATCACAAACGCGCGCGAGGTGGTCGACAACAGGTGAAAGCAGTTCTTCGATGAACACCTCAATGGCGAAGTTGCAGACTTACTTAATTGCCTTACTTAACTGTTGTTACTTAAGATATTTCTGATGTTAGGTAGTCCGAATCTCTCCGTTTCATTGGCATATTTGCAGCAATCGAGTAGTATATGGTTAACAGTGATTGGTTCGCTACAGAGATCACATACCGTGGAGAGTTTTCTTTTGAACAGGTGCTCTTCTTTATTTAACCAAGTATGTCCTAGGCGTAATCTCGCCTTATTTCTGTCATTCCATTTTTATGGTTCCCTTGATGAATCTAAGGTCTTCCGTATCTACGTCCTTCCATATAGATTGATATTTTCTCCACAAAATGGTTTTACACCTGCCACCCGCATCTTCCACGGAAACTGAGTGGTACACCATCTCCGTATTTCGTCCTTCGCGAGCCATATTGTTTACCTCTTCCTTCATAGTGGTTTGTTAATCTTTTGTGTCGATTTCAATTTTTTGGATGATAGGATGATACGACACCCCTTTTTCTACCTCCTGTAGGCAACATGCCTGCTACGC
This sequence comes from Sabethes cyaneus, assembly GCF_943734655.1. Taxonomy (NCBI): domain Eukaryota; kingdom Metazoa; phylum Arthropoda; class Insecta; order Diptera; family Culicidae; genus Sabethes; species Sabethes cyaneus. The sequence goes on along the minus strand of NC_071353.1, from coordinate 126,721,441 downwards.
TTCTATTTTGTACATGCCTTGTGACTTTCGCGATTGCAGCAGCTTCCGCTGAATGGACGAAACATTCATTGCGAAGGCTTCCACTAAGCCGGTAGCTTGTGCCTAAAATTCTAATTCCAACTTTAGATTGTGCTAGCGAATCGTCTGTGAACTGTGAACCAAAGATCGCAAACGGTATATGTGTTTTCCACATGTTTTCGGAATAATTCTTGGGTAATAAGACGCCCTTGACCAACTTTGAGACGCTTTTTTAAAACCCAATCGACTTTTGGGTTCGCTTCATGCCAAGGTTTACTTAGACTAGTATGGATTTTTATGATTTTCGGGAGTTGTTGACTGGTTAGGGTATCAAGCGCTTGATTGGTTTTTTCCTATATTGTGTTTGTTATAGTCTTTTCCTTTTCCATGATCCTGCAAGCCTTTTTGCCAGCGTTAAGGTTGTTATAAATTACCACTGGAGTTGTACTACCTCTATCATCATCAGTTGTATTGGTGTTGTTCGGAGGGTAGCTGATACTGTACGAATAACAACGTTATAAGTTGAATTGAGCTGGATAACGTTCCGCTACCTGAGTACCTCGAGTTCATAAAACAATTGGGATAGAACGATAGCGTAGCCAATTCCTTCAAGAGTCTTCCTGTCAGCCCATCGAGTAATAGCTTTCAGTAGATTAGGAAGACTTTTGCATTCTTCGATCAGCTTTTTGGTGCGACTGTTGAAGAAGAATTTCTATCGAACATCACACTAAAAATTCTAGAGATTTATGATATTGCAGTTTGATTCCGTCCATGGTTATCTTCCCCCCTTCGAGGTGCCATTTTTAAGTTGCTGTTCAATTGTAGAGCCATCGTTTCAAAAAATATTTTTTAAGGCCATTTTTAAGGTTTTTTAGTTGGCACTAGTGCAGATTTATCGCCTGAGATTTTGAAACCAACGCTGTTTATTCCCAAATGTTTGCTAATAATGCACGATCGTAAGCCTTTTTTATGTCCAGAACAACGTTTTCACAACGCTCTTCCTTTTTTGCTGCTTCCGTTATCACATGATCTAATTCCGAAAGATAGTCGCTTGTGCCCATTCCATTTTGTATCGGGATAACAACGCTTTGTTTCTATGGATCCGGAATTACATCATTAGACCATATGTTTGAAGGCCTTTAACTAGAAGGGCGCATTTGCAGTGGAATTGAACGCGTTCCAATGTCATCAGGGCCCGTTGATGAGCCTTTAGTGCCATCTAGAGCTGGTAGTAGTTCGTCTATAGAAAAATTCTGGATGAGGCTTCTTCGAAGTTGTAGACGAGGTTGAGCTCTTCACGATTTCGTTTCAGTTTGTAAAATTCTTTCGAATAATTGGCTGTAGATAGGAAAGGAAATTAACGTAGAAGTGCCCATGGAGGATAGCGCATGGCATCCAAGAAGTCAAACGAGAAATCAAATGGCGCTGGTAAGGACCGGCTACCGGCAAAGTTTTATAGACATTGCCGAGAAATGTAGGCAATGGCTCTATCACTGGTTTATTTCCAAGATTTGTGAGGAGCAGAAGCTACCGGAGAAGTGGTTGGAGGCTCGATTGCGGCAGCTATCGCCGCCTACGAAGTACTCTCCCAGATCCTGTAACGCCAGCTGTCACCGATAGCACAAGGTTTCGTAGGCAATCACCAGACGTGCTTCCAGGGAACTCGTGAAACTACGGAACAAATTCTTACCACCGACAGATCTTGCAAAAATGTCGGTAATACAACGTGGATACCCTAATTTATTTCCAAAACACCTTGCCAATCTCAATAAACTGGGGCAAAATAATTACATACATTAAATTCCTTTGTCGATTTGTACTGTTTAGCAAGCAAAATTGGTTAAATTTTCTATTCAAAATCTGGGAATTTTTGCGTAGTTTGAACCAAGTTTTAGCTAAATTACACCTATTTAGCAAGTAAATTCATTTCACAGAAACTCCAACCTGCAGTCAAACCAGTCTTCTTTGATGTCAACCGTAATTGGGTATACTACCAGAATGTTCGTGGACCTGGACTCGAAGGTGTTACCAATTGTTGGTAAAATTTTCATGAAAAAAATATTTGTCGTTTGTGCGTCTTTTTTCCTATTTTCCAAAAAAATAGTTAAACCTCAGATAAGACGTATTGATCCCACCGGCAGGAATAGAGGGGCCCTACGTACTAGATGGCTCAGCCAGGTTGAAGCCGACTTGCCGATGATTGACGACGAGTTGTAGCCCAGGACCGAGTCAATAAAATACAATAGAGGAATTATTGATACGGCAAGAGCCCTTCCTGCTATCGGCTGATAAAGTTCAGGATATATTGATAAACATGAACCGAAAATTGTAATGCAGATTGTTTGTGAATGACTCTCTGAGTTACATTTAAAAAATGCAGATTAAATATTGACCAATTTTATGAAAAACGATGAAAAAGTGAGGAATAGAATCATCGTCTAAATTACCAAAATAAGTAACGGGAAAATTTTAGAAGCAAATTACTGATATTGTATGGTAGTTTTACATAATTTCCTAAACATTTTGAGGTAGAGAAATAGAATGTTTAAATCGAATTTCATACGTCGAGCTAACAAAGCCAACAACTATTTAAACGTGGTTCATGCAGCGTCAAGCTTTGCTCAATCATATTCCAACCAAGTTTAATAACAGAATCAGCAGTTGTTTATCAAAAGTTGACCTTTCTAGTAACATAATCCGCTAACAGCTAAGGCTTATCTTTCGCGTCCGCGGCCTTTGACGTTTCAAAGGGTTTCATGTGATGTATATGGCATTGATTATCGAATTAACTAATTATTTATTATATTTAATTTATGCCATTTAAAGGACAAAATCAATTAAAGCACCATTATTATGAAATTAAACAAAAAGTCAACTGGTATTCGGCAAGTTGACGTTGCAAAAAAACGCTCGAACCAAGACGAGCTCAAACTGTATAACCAAAGACGTAAGCATCGAACAGTTTGATTAGTCATTTAGCAAACAACAACAAACACGCAAGAATCTCTTAATGATCTAAGCTATTCAAAGCCAGCTGCGCAGACTTACATCGTTTTATGTATGTTTCAATATTTTTGATGATCTTAACGTTGTCGTGATCACAATCCGCAACCAGTGCCGTCACTGTGTCCAGCAGGCAGTCAACGTTGGCAATACTGCCCGGATCACGCAACCTCTCCTCCAGCGCCAGCAATCTGGAACAAGAAAATAACAAACCCGATTGTCGTCAAATTGCTTCAACGTCCAGCAAACCATGATTACCGTTTGTGGCGATCCTCGTCCATTGTTAGAACTGCCTGTGTGCCTTCGGAATAGTGCAATCCTATCTAAAATACTCTGTTTCCTTGGTCTTCTTCTTCTTCTTTCGACTAAAGCAACTACAAAACTTGAGTAAGCCAGCGGCAACAATCCGGAACGACCAAGTAATCGAATTCGCCGTCGAATCTGCGAGCAGCAGGTGCCTGCAGTCACAGCGAGAACCACATTCATAAGATCCGACGGACGGACCAATCCATAAGCACTTTGGCCCTTGCACTGCGACTGCACAACGTCTTCTTCTATTACCTCCTGTTTTCTTTAATCCACTCTTCTTCTGGTGGCACTCCACAACAAAAGAATTCACCATCCGAGTAAAAAAAATTATCCACACCTTTCGCCAACCATCGGCAACTGGCGGACAAACCGTATACACTCGCGACCCCGGCGGCACCTGTACTACATAGCGATCGGAACAAGTAAACCAGAAGCGGAACAAAAATGTGCAAATTTTCCGAATTTAGTGGAGGAAGAAAAAATGTTCGTCCTCTTGACACACACTAGACACAAAATATGTAATGAACGAGTCGAAAGAACATCACCATCGCTTCGTGCCACAAATGACGATTGCGAAAGCGAGATCGCACTAACGAGCACCCATTTTCGATGATTTTTCGATGCGCCTTTTGCGAAACGATTGACAGATGTCATGTTTGGAAGATATTCGAAAAATTCGAAAGCTTTGATTGCAAGTGCTCTATCCCTCGGTGCAAGTTCGATGACAGACTTCACAGACAGACAAGACCACCCGCTTACGAAAAAGTCGGATGCCTGGCAGAAATCGAACAGAACCATATAAGTCTTCATTTTTCGCTCGATTCTCTTTATGTCAAATGTGACACTTTGAGGCAAGAGAAAAGTGGTTCATCAGTTTTACAGTTTCGGGCAAAAGGTAGGAGAATAATATGGAACATGACAAAGCAGGTATAATTTAATTGTTAACCTGTTTATTGCACGCTTCTTGCTGCTACAGTCTGCTGCTGCTACCCTCCAAAAAAGGAGGGAAACCTGAATCGGTACAAAACCGGTTTTTATTCGAAACCTCTGGCATCAGAAATCGAACAGAAATCCGGCAGAAAAATCGTAAGGCGAAATTCCTGCCCGAATCGGATGTTGCATTTCTGCTGGTTTTCACTAGAAATATTCAGAGGTGAGAGATACGCAAAAGCAGCCATCTTGGGAGCCAATCGAGAAGCGAGAATTGGGTATTTTAATTTTCCAAAATAAGTTGCTTTTTTTACCTCATTTGATAGCCCGTCGTTTTCCGAATCTAACAGTTCTTTTTTTATTTCAAATGAGTCAATATTTGATGAAAAAATTAATAAAAATCAAAAATAGAATGATTTGCTGTTTGACAGATATCAACCAAGCCGATTGATTGAAATGATGTCAGAAGTTCTCTTCCTCTCTTCTATCTTTCTGATAGAGCTTTTCATTTTGACCGAGCTTTTGACAGCTCCCATATGAAACTTGTATCGTCTGATGACCATAGTTTATCTATCCACTGTGTTGTCGAAGGCGAGCTGAGAAGAAAAATGGTTTACTTATAAGCTATCGTCTAATTCCAAAAAATTTTTTGAAATGCAAAAAATGCTTTTTTTATTACTTTCACTCGTCAAATTTGGAAAAGTCTTCATGTGACTTTACAGTGACATCATATCTTATCATAATATGCGAGAATTAAAATACCGCTAAAATACCCAATTGTCAAATGGGAGCCAATCGAACACGCACACTGTTTACTTAAATGTTTGTCAATTTCCCCACCCTTGCGTACGTGATGAATAATTCGACCAACATTTGATAAGGGCGGATAAGCCAACTGTCAAACAGATCGAGCGAGGGTTATAGTTTTTGCTGGAGCAGAATAGGAAAATGAACTCTCACTCGTTCTGTTTGACAGTTGGCTTATCCGCCCTTTTCAAATGTTGGTCGACAATTATAAAGATTATAAACGTCGCCAGAATCGTCGCGGGGGCAAATATCGTTTATTTTGTCCGAGGGCATGGTGTGTTGCTATCTCTTTTTCATGTAGGAGTGAAGATAGCAACTTTCAAATGGTCCTCGGTAAAGGGGAATTCCCAGCAAAGTTTTTGGTTCCTGTCAAAATTAACAGCTTGGTAGCTATGCGGGGGACACACGGGAATGACACTTCCAATACCAACCTGTAGAAAAAAAACGTAACCAACATAGAGCGGGCCCAAGGTGACAGCTTCATAGATGGGCTGTCATTCCCATACATTTTTTGTGCAACATCTCATCTAGCCCACAAGCCACAACAAACTTTGCCTCGGATGAAATGTGTTTGTGAGTAGCCCGCTCTAACTTCAGCCTGGGATAAATGTATATTGGTAAGCGCCCGAACAAAGTTTGTGTTTTGCTTTTTTTCTTTTTGTATCGGACGTGTAGGAAGCGTAAAAAGATGTTAGCCGCTTCCCAGGTAACCGCTAAGCACTGAATTAAGCTTGAAAGCTGCTCTAAATTTGCAAGTTACATGCTGCCAGATATAATTCAGCATTGTCAAAGCATAGCAGCTTTAAAATGGCATTCTCAATGCTGAATTAATATTTACTTGAAGCACTATGAAAAGCTGATTAGATGCTCTAAGCAAGCTTTATTGCCGTTACCGGCATCAAAAGAGATTTTGAACACTGCTCACATTTGCAGGAAATCTTGCGAACGTACGCATGATAACAGAAAAAATGCTTCCCTCTCTTTTTGTCTTACGCAAAATCCTGCATCACCGATTGAATAAACATCAACACGAATCTATAGGGCATATGCATATGGATAATATGCAAGAAATATTTATATACATGTATAAATCACATCACATAAAAAGAAAATAAAAGGTAGGTAATTCTCCCAAAGCGCAACTTATGGAAGATATGTGAAAAACAAAATCTTTCCCTCCATTCCGCCTTGATAAGCAAATCAAACATCCGAGTTAAGAATTTCGGTAATTTAAGTAGAGCTATTGGCAGCTGACTCGCAACTACTGTTTACAGTTCAACTGGTAAAGGCGTTGCCCTACTCCTCTATTCCTATTCCTATCGACAGATTGGCTGGCGGTTCAATTCTAACCGAAAAAGAAAATAACAAAAAGCAATCTTGTGAAACGTCAACAAAGTACGCCATATAGCATAACAGAGAGAGAAGATAAAAAAGGACGTACAATATATTTTTCGCATTTTTTTATGTTTGACGTTTTACCGTTACGCAACAGGCGTTACGTTTTATGACTTTTGTAAAGCTCCAAGCACTAATGTAGCCGGATATTTCGTCAAAACCGGCTTTCTAGCAGCTTTTTATAGGCATATTGAACTATGCTGCACGATATGGTGTGCACCATAGGCTAATAAAAAGCTAGATTTCTGCTTCTTTAAGTGCTCACTGGTTACTTGGGTTCTTTACCCTTCAGTTTCATACGCCTGGCTCAAGCTGACAATCGAGTCGGATGTGTGAATTGTTAAATTTTGTTAGTTTTAGTTTGATTTTAGCCAAGGTTTTAGCATCACATAGCCAATACCAGGCAGGCAATTGATGCGAAATACATGAAACTGCAAACTGACTGGAACCAAACGGTGACGTATTTTTTTGTCCTCAAATCGGCTGCTTACAGTAATGGTTTGTCACCCGGACGTCGGTCCGACGCTAGCAAAATATTCGTTTAATTATATTGGACGGAGTCCGATCAACTTCTTCCATGCACATGTAGTGGTTGTTTTTTTGTAGTATTGAATCATACGATAGTGCGGGTGCTTTTTCGTTAGCGTGGTGACTGCCAGTCATTTGACTGTTTTGCAGTCATTCGCTGCTCCAAACAGTAAAGGCAACTTGATCGAAACGAAAATGTTAAAAAGGTATAGAACGCGTTCGTTCTACTGCGTGCAATCGGCGTTTGACTGAGCAAACTGCCAGTTGTGTTATGCAAAGCATTCGAATTCCACCACTAAACGGACGGTGTGAACTTGAATGCGCGTTGGTGTGACTGCGGTAGAGAAAAAGGATCGGTCGAAGCCCTGGACCCAACTAACGATAACGATTTACTTTCACTAGTTTAGCCGAGGTGGTGGTCCAACCAGCAAAATACGACTGTATTGGTATTGGTGTCAGCTTTAGCCTCATATATTCGCAATGACGGCACCCCACGACCTCTTTTCCACTTATAGAACTGCCCGTAGCTGAATGCGTGAAAATTATTTCCGACATATTTCTGTCTTTTGCAATCTTTAACAAATCGCTATTCTGCTTCACGCATAATCGAAACTAATGTATAGGTGTCTCATACGCATACCCATTTGACATCCACTCGTGGTTTGTTTACTATTTGTTAGGCGAACGCGATATGCATAAATTGGAGTTAAACGTTTTAAAAGCGTATTATCCAGCAGTGTCGCCCTCCAAACTACTCGGAATGGCAGTTTTTGTGTTTTTCTGATTTGCCGTTAAGGCCTTAAGCAATATTCAGTTTCAACATGTTAACCCTATGTTCTAAGTCCATGTAAACAAACCACTGATAGACGTCAAAGAAGTGAGGTTATGCTCGCCCGTGCAAAACCTTATAGGCTAACCGACGCGCAAGGTGTCGACTTGATGTCATTTGTTATTTGTTTACCGCGCGATGAAGGAGTACCGCAACGTTGTAGTAAAGTTATTTGCAAGAGGTGAGCGACCCGGCGACAATACTACGGCGGTTGAAATCCCACGGGGTGAAGTGGAATATCATCTATAACACCACTCGTCGGTACCGGGAGACAGGCTCGGCCAGGGACCATGCTAGATCCGGGCGGCCGCATTCGGCGTGGACGCCAGCAGCCATCAAGGTGGTGAGGGAGCGGATTCGTCGAAAAATGAACCACTCGATCCGGAAGACCGCTGTTGATCTGGATGTGTCGATCGGGACTGCCCACACCATCATGGCGAAGGACCTGGGATGCAAGCCGTACAAGAAACGCAAGGTTCATGGGATAACGCAGGCTACAACGAAGAAGAGGCCGGACAGAGCAAAACTGATATTTTCGCGGCACGCTGGTCAGGAGTTCGTGTTTTCTGACGAGAAACTCTTCATCTTGTAACTGCCGCACCACGTCCAAAATGATCGGCTGTGAGCGTCGACGTTGACCAGCATCCCCCCGTCCCACATAAACATCCCGCGGTTCCAGAGCACCGCGTCGGTGATGGTTTACGAGGGGGCCTTATCCAAGCGTGGGAAGCTTCCACTGGTGTTTATCGAGAAAAACGTGAAAATAAAGGCCGCGTACTATAAGATCGAGGTTCTGGAGAATGTTGTGGTTCCGGCACTTCGGAAGATCATTGCGTCTTTCAACAGGACGGCGCACCGGCCCACACGACGAATATCGTCCAAGCGTGGTGTCGAAAGAATTTGACTGATTTTCTCGATAAGACTTTGAGGCCTCCAAGCTGCCCGGAACTTAATCCCTTGGACTTTTATGTATGGTCGTACATGCTGGCCAAGCAGAGCAAACATAAAGTGAGCACTATAGACCAATTTAAGAATCTCATTTCCAAGATCTGGTGTGACATTGCGATTCTCGAGTCAGTGATTTTGGTCCGTTTCGCCCATTCGTTTAACGTGGTCGAAACGAACCAAAATCACTCGAAACGATAATCGCAATGTCACCCCTGGGACGAGATGCCCATGGACCAGGTGCGTGCCGCGTGATTCTTTTGAGACACGTTCCAAGCTCGTCATAAAGCCTAAATGGGGGGGGGGTGCTTCCCGCAAATATATCGTAAAGGTTCTCAATAAACACTGCTTCAATAAAAATTGACTCAGAAAAGAAAATCTTGTCTTTTCATTTTTTAAACACATTTTTAAAGTGTATTCGAACTTATTGAACACCCTGTATAAAAACGGCGACCGACCAGATTGCTGTAATTATCGTGGCATCACGTTGGTCAACGCCGCCTACAAGGTGCTCTCGCAGATTTTGTTGTGTTGTACTGTTGTCTATCTCCAATAGCAAGAGAATACGGAGGGTAGTATCAGGCGGGTTTCATAGGGGCCCGCCCAAGTAACATATTTGTTGTGTAATAGCTTATTAAACTGTTGTACAGCTGATTCACGTGGAACAAGTGCTTGATAAGCTATTGTACAACAAAAATGTTACTTGGGCGTGTTACTACGGATTAAATTTTAAGCCCAATGCTCACAGTCATCTCACCTAAATTTTTTAGCAAGAGCACAATTTGCGATTCTCAGAGTCACCTAGGTGACTCCGCTCACCTGGGTGTACCTCACTTGGTACAAATCCAATCCAGGCCTGTAAAGTGAGGTGAGGGTTACTGTGAGAATACGACGGGTGAAAGAAGTGAGATAAGGAGAGGTGACTGTGAGAATAGGGCCCTTTTACACCCATATTCTGTATTTCCAACGGATTACTATTTCGAACGAAAGTGGATGGTATATAGCATTCTGACAGCTCAAGCTTCCACACTAGCGAATACGGAATAGGCGTGTATATACATGATATTTGCCTCATTTTGGGGAAGAGCTGATGCCTGTTTGGGTCATTTTCAAGCACCAACACACACATAAATGGAAAGGTCTATTCTTCGTTCCGCCAGCAAAATCAAATGGGCAAAAAAACTCGTTCGAAACAAATCGAAAGAAATAAAGATTCGTTCGAAATACAGAATAAAGGTGTTACTCTCCGATAAATCCTACAGAAATGTCGAAAGTACAACGTGCCCACGCGTTATAGTTTCTTTGATTTCAGAGCAGCATACGATACAGATGAGTGCGAAAAGCTATGGCAGATAATGCTCTTCAAGAACCCCACTGACACCAGGAATAGAGGGGCAACGTGCTAGATGGCTCGACCAGGTTGAAACCGACATGCGTGTGTCAAGACGCGCAGCGAATTGGCGACGAGTAGCCCAGGGCCGAGTACAAAGGAAGGAGGAAGGAAGGAATTCTTGATACGGCTAGAGTCAACCCGCGCTGGCAATGTATTCTTGCCGGAAGTCGTGCTTACTATGGACTCCACAAGAGCTTACCACAAGTGTGGTAAGCTTCACCCCCGTACCAAATGTACCATTTATAAAACGCTAATAAGGCCTCTACGGGCACGAAATGTGGACAATACTCGACGGGAACTTGAAAGCTCTGGTCATTTTCGAACGTCGTGTGCTTAGGACCATTTTTGGTTAGAATGGTGAATGGAGAAGAAGAATGAACCACGACCTGGCGCAGCTCTTCGGTGAATTCAGGGTCCAGAAAGTTGCTATAGAGCAGAAAGAGTATAATGGGCTGATCATGGGCCGGACAACAACCTCGCAAAAATGATGTTCGCTTCGAATCCGGTTGATGCAGAGTCGTGCAGCGTGCTAAATGGTTAAACCAAGTCAAGCAAGACCTGGAAGGTGTGGGATACTCGACAGACTGGAGACAGAGAGAGTACGCTGGTAGCACATTGTTATGCAGGTGAAATCCTAATAGACATCGTACCCGAATAAGTAAGTAACATTGTTTTATCCCCATCTATTGTATTCAACTATCGAGAAGTAATCTAACTTGTGTTCTATCACAATTATAGATACTTTACTCCTTGTAATGCACCGTATACTGGAGTGTATGATGAAGACCCTCGTAGCGTGGCTGTTCGTGATTTCAAATAACCACTAATAACTGTAGAATCATCTTTCCAATTTTCCGAAACATTTTATTTACACAACTTAAAAACATTTTTATTTGGTGCATACCAAAACATTATTACAAAACTGTTGTACAAAAAGGCATTCGCATTGATTTTGCAGTTTATAGCTTTGAGCGCATGCGTCCACCGCTGTTTCGCACGAAGATGATCTCCGGATGTTCCTTCGGTACCTGTACTTCGCGATAATTGTTAACTATTTTCTTGTTGGAATCTTTAGGGCAAGATTGTAGCTCCCGGAATGCCGCTATCTGTAATCGTGATACGTACACTGGCGTTTTGTATACAATCCAGGTTACGCTTTCGTAGTAGGGTGGCGTTGTTAGAGAGCCCTAAAAAGGAGGTTTGACAACAATGACATATAGAGTAGTGGTTTAGAAAATTATCTACTCGAATGTGTACTTACTTTGTAGGTATAATAGTGCCGGCTGAGATCTTGCAGTCCCATCCAAGAGAGGCAATCTGATGGAAATAGACGATTTTAAAACCTTCAAACGAATCTTACATAACGCATGTTGCGCTCATGTCAGTGAAATGATGCAAAAATTTGCTTCTGACCCGCTAACTAAAACTGATTGCTTAAATTGTGCCCTTTCAAGCGTTTTCAAATGTTCAAAGAGAATGCACGTTTTAATGAATATGCCATGTGAATTTGCTCTGTAGGAAAGCGTAAATCAATATAATGTAAACGCTAGAAATAGTTACCTGCATCGATATCTACTTCAGAATTAGGTTTCTTGATATATTTTATTCCGTTGACGATTTTATCGAACTCTGGACAGTCGGTATCTCCGTATGCGTGCACAAAGAAACCTGTCACTGCTAGACCATCAGGTTTGTCCACCGCTTCCTGGAAGCTACCATAACGTGCATTGTAGTGTACAGCATGGGCTTCCATGGAATAACTGTTTCCTTCTAAAATATGTTCACAACCGGAATCATCCTCGACGCCCCAGTGAAAATGCAACTGTTCAAAGATGTACTTTCCTTCTAGTGGACCTCCAATTATAAACGGTTGATAGGGTCGATCCGTGAATGTTATCTTGAATAAAATGCTTTAAGTTATCACTCAATAGTAAATACGTTGTTAAAAAAAACTTACCATTGCAGAAGCTCCATTGTTGACGATTTTCGCGCGCCCTTTACCATCCCAGTGGCCAAAATATTCTAAAGGATGTAAACAATCCTTGAAGTTGGTTGATCGTTGGCTCAATGAAATTGGCGACTGAACTGGGGCTGAAGTTGGCATTGTGAATTACTATTTTGGCTGGAGAAGAAAGAGTATGGTTTAAATGCTGCCACAAACGGTGCTAAAATGACTTCCAAGCTGAACAAAACTCGAAGCAATGGACCCATTGTCAATCTTATCAATTTTTATTCCGTTTCTTTTTATCGAAAGGATTTTCATCGTTATCTACACTAATGCCATTCTTTTATCAAGAATCATAAAAAATAGAAGCGTAGGAGTAGCTTTAGCTTAAGAACACCAGCTGAATTTATTATCGAATAGTTACTTGGTTAATCCGCTAAACAATACATCCGTGGATCAATTGAACACTAAGTTGCTTAGTAAAACGCAGTGAGAACATTAAAAAATATTTGTAAACTAAAATATGTTGCTCATATCTAATCTTCATTGCACTGGTAATAACTGGCACTGTTTTCAATTCAGAAATATTCATACAGGACAATGATAACGCTCTATATTTGAACAAGGTTCACTGCGCCGCCGGCCGGTCACGTGCTCGCATGATTTTACGCGACCGGTGACGTTACATGCCAAATATATTCTTTCAGTGTATGGAAATTCCGTTCAACAATGCAAAAAAAAAGATATCGCCATAACCTGTTATCCAAAACAGGCTAAGCATATCAATCAAACTTACCTATCACAAGTTGCAAGATGGTCCGAATACAAAAGCAGAAAAATGTTCAACAGCACATTATCACAGTCACGTTTTGTTCTTTCAGACTATCGCTTGCGTCGCTCACGAACCAACTTGTAGTCAATTAGCGACGAATATCAGCAGATTTTATTGGGCACTTTCTGATACTAAACGTACTAAACACACCAGAATGTAATGTGAGATAGCCTATTATCGCCGCCGTTTTGCACCTCAATCATGAGCGTGAAGCAGAGCCAAAGATCGAAGATTGTTCACTGTTTGTTGTTGTTTTTCTTCCCACTTTCTATCACTCTTCCGCTACGGATGTATGAGTTTATTACTGTGTAGAAATCGCCACGCATTCACCACTTTGGCGTCGTAAATTAAATATTGAAAGCGGAAATGTTTACAAATCTTTTGGCAAATGCGAAATACGGTGAATGCATCCTGCATCGAAGTTCCTTCCTTTCTTTTGCAGCAGTTTATTCAGCTTGTCCGTGACACCTCTAAGCTATCGGTGCAAATGTGTACAAACTCTATAGATCGTCTGACACACACACTATCGAACTATTGCTTGATGCCCTTCGTTGCTATCGATTCAACTGCATCGCATAACGCATACATCGCATAAGCATAGCACCAGTGGTTGTCAGGTTCAACTTAGTGCGGCCGAAAGGAAGCTAATTGTTTGTTTTAGTTTTTAGTAGTTATTCAATATTCAATTTGAACTTTATTTAATCCTACAAGCAGAGCTGCCATAAATACAGATATTTGTGCATGCATAAATTTGGGACCCTACAGTTTTCTCCGGAATATTTCATTTTCTCTATCTAATCTTTTAAATAACATAAATAGTTTATGGAGTACTTTAAAATTCAGCAACATTAGTAGAGCCAGAAATCACAGCAACTGAAATAATTGATAGGTCCCAAATTTAGTCATGCACAAATATCTGTATTTGTGGCAGCTTTGCCTACAAGCAAGATCGCCGATTGTTTGTGGCAAAATAATCATTTTAATCACGGTGACTCGATTTTGGGCCTTAAACAGGGGCTACATGTTTTTAAGAATGTATTCACTGCATTGTTCATGCCAATCTGAAAAAAACTGGTTGCTATTGAAATTTATAGAATCAATCACGACTTATTTCTCCTTAATCTCACTACTGTGGTTTTGGACAAACTGCTGATCACCTCGGCTTTGTTGGCAGGTAATCTTTAATAGAAACTTAAATGATGCAACTACCCATCTAACCAATAAGCATTACTAATGCCAATCAAATGCAAGCCAATAAGCATTTGAGTCGCCTTAAATGCTACTTAAAAGTTAGGTAGTTAGGCAGTCAAAAAGCTGATAAACCATAAACAGCAACATGCAGTATAAAATGCCAGATATGCCAATAAGCGGCTGATTTCCTGCTTATGTTAATGCTTATTGGTTACCTGGGTGATGCATTGCCCATTCCCCATTGCATAGATTATATAATAACATAACTTTTTCAAATTTTGCTCGGCTCAGACGGTACAGTCTTGGAATTTGTTTATTCAATCCGGGTCGGAACCGGATGAATTTTGTTTGTCAGATAGGAGCAAATGAACACAAAAAATCATCCATTTCCAACCCGGAATGAGTAATCAAATTCACTATAAGCAACTTGCCATGTTGAAACTTCCAATGTAGTTGATAAAGTTTGCTCTTAATCAGCTTTTACTTTTCGTTACGTACAACGCACTGCTTTCCACAAATCTTCACATGTTTGCCAAAAAAGAGCGTAGGATGTAGTAAAATATTGCAAAGGTTTCGTATAATTTTTATGAACAACCCGGTCCAGTGACTTTTTTTCTGAGCTTAATGAAAATAAACAATAAAGTTATAAAAATAACGTAATTTATGAGGGTGTTGTTATATCTACTCCTTGATTTAATCGTGTACTCTTAACGATCAGTTTATTAGTACATTCGATAATATCAATGTATGTGTGCTAATACCGCACGAGCGGCAATAAAGATCGCTGGCTGAAACTCAGCGAGATCAGTTTAAGTTTGTTATCCAACTACAACGCGTGCTTATCTTGGTTTTACGAACAAAAAGAAAAATACCTCTTTTATTAGGGATATAAAAAGTGGCGACGCGGATAAAAAGTGAAGTTAAAAGTGTTAAAACAATTAATAAAAGAAGCCGTTTTTCCAGTGTTAAAGCTTATAGTGAAAATTTAGAAAAAGGAATTGATTCCGGGGGAATTGTGCGTGTTCACAACCGGTAAAGAGAGTCGGTCCTTTTTGTGCTGGATTGTATGGTGTCTGCGTAAGTAGTACATATAATAGGTACTGCTTTTGCGTCCATTGTGATCTTTGAGAGCATTGCCTATTGCATAATTTCTCATTCTGCATATTTCTATGGTGGCATTGAGTGGAAATAAAAGGCCTTTTGGTGTGATACAAAGGAATTTTACGCCATATTTCTTTCTTGTGTGCAAAAAAAGGGGAAACAAAAGAAAGTGCTTTCTATGCTTAGCAAATAAAGAGCTATTTTAGCTATTCGCTAATATTGTTTTCTTTGTTTCTGTTTTAGATAGCGATTCGGTGAATATTTTTTGAGCTGGTACCTGAACAGAGCGGCGTTTAAGTTGAACGGATCGTAGCTCGTTGTGCTATTTATATAATATAAGGATTGATTGGATCGGATTAAAAAAAAAACGAGTATTTTCGACGGAATCGGCTGACTTCTCAGCAACGTTCATTACTACCTTTTTTTCACCGTAACGTGGTGACGGGTGAGAATAGGAGGATTTCGGTAAGCGACTTTATTCTTTTTTTCAATCTGCTGAGAATTTGTGATACGGTCCTATGGCTCTAAATAACGAAACCCCGTCTAGCGGTGTTCTAATAGGCTCGTTTGAACCCTATACGGTTGGTTCGTCTTTTACAAATTATTCCGAGCGACTAGACTATCTGTTTCAAGTAAATGGAATTACAGACCCCGCTCGACAAAAGGCATTATTTGTGACGTTGAGTGGGTCTGCAGTTTACGAGGAGCTTAAATTATTATATCCCTCGGCGGGAGATTTAAAAACTGTTAGTTACACTGATATTTCCAAAAAGCTCAAAGAGCGATTTGACAAGGTTGAATCCGACCTGATTCAACGCTTTAAGTTTTATAATAAAATACAAGGACCCAACGAGAAGGCAGAAGATTTCGTGCTTGCGGTAAAATTGCAGGCCGAATTCTGTGCCTTTGGAGATTTTCGAGAAACAGCCATTCGCGATAAACTTGTCATGGGGGTTTTTGACAAATCCTTGCAGCAAAAACTTCTTAACGAAGACATGTTAACTCTAGCAATGGCAGAAAAAATGATTGTGAATTGGGAGCTGGCTGGGTCACGTGCTCGTTTGATTGGAGATCGGCACGGTGACCAGGTAGCATCTGTGAGGAATCGTTTGGGCCGCAGAGAGTTGTATGACAATTATCGCCGAGACAGAAGCCGAAGTCGGAGTAACAGAAGATGGCAAAGCAGAAGCACAGAGAGAAAGCGTACGGGACGGTATGCGGATTTAATATGTGACTACTGTGGCATTAAGGGCCATATTAAACGGTCCTGCTTTAAGCGTAGGAAAATGCAGCGAAATTCTGTAAATTTTCTGGAGGGCGACGTGAGTTTCGGTGATAAAAAAATTGCGGATATGTTTAATCGTTTAAAGTCAGACATGGACGACACGGACAGCGACAGCGACAGCGACAGTGACTCAGGTGACTATATGTGTATGCAGGTATCTTCTGCAAATAGGTTAAGCGATCCATGTTTTTTGCAATTAAAGGTGCAAGATAAACGATTGAAAATGGAAGTGGATTGTGGGTCAGCGGTATCCGTAATTAGTTCATCGTTATATAAGAAAATTTTTGACATGCCTTTACAGGTTACAAACAGAGAGCTGGTGGTGGTGAATGGTTCTAAACTCGATCTTTTGGGGAAAGTAGATGTAATAGTACAATTTAAATCCATTGAATGTTCATTACCGCTTTTCGTGTTAAATTATGATTATGATTTTGTACCACTACTGGGTCGTACATGGTTGGACGTACTTTTTCCATATTGGAGAGAATATTTTATGAACATTGCACAAATTCATAAGGTTAATTCTACAAGTTTGGTAGAAAATACTTTGGCTGACATCAAGAAGCAATACTCTAACGTTTTTACTAAAGATCTTACCTCACCGATTAAAGGGTTTGAGGCAGATATAGTTTTAAAACAAAATATTCCTATTTTTAAGAAAGCTTATGAAGTTCCATATAGGCTTAGAGACAAGGTTGTTGATCATTTAGAGAAGCTTGAAAGAGAAAAAGTTATTACACCTATTAAAACTAGTGAGTGGGCTTCCCCGATCGTCGTTGTTCCTAAAAAGAATGGTGAGATTAGAATGGTGATAGACTGTAAGGTTTCAATTAATAAATTGATAATCCCTAACAGCTACCCCTTGCCTTTAGCGCAGGATATTTTTGCAAATTTAGCGGGTTGTAAAATCTTCTGTGCCCTTGATTTAGAAGGTGCCTATACGCAACTAATGTTGTCTGAAAAATCCAGAAGGTTTGTCGTAATTAACACGATCAAGGGACTGTACACTTACAATAGGTTACCTCAAGGGGCATCATCAAGTGCAGCGATATTTCAGCAGGTCATGGATCAGGTTTTGGCTGGGCTGAAGAATGTCCGCTGTTATTTAGATGATGTACTTATTGCAGGAAAGGACATGGATGATTGTAGTAGCAAGGTTTTTGCGGTTATGGAAAGGTTATCTCAGGCGAACATTAAGGTTAACTGGAGTAAATGCAAATTCTTTGTATCTTCTCTTCCATATTTAGGTCATATTATTTCCGAGAAAGGTCTGCTTCCTTGTCCAGAAAAGCTTGCTACAATTAGGAATGCGACTGTTCCAAAAAATGTGACAGAACTGAAGGCATTTTTAGGGCTCGTTAATTATTATGGTAAATTTGTTCCCCACTTATCTTCAAAGCTTAGCAGTTTGTATAGGTTACTAAAAAAGGACGTGAAGTATGTATGGGATGAGAATAGTGATAAGGCTTTCGTTAGATGCAAAAATGAGCTGCTTACTGCGAATATTCTTGAATTTTTTGACCCTATGAAACCAATAGTTGTTGTTTCGGATGCTTCAGGATACGGCTTAGGAGGAGTCATTGCGCATGATATTAATGGGTCTGAAAAGCCCATAGCTTTTACATCCTTTTCTCTAAATAATGCTCAAATGAAGTATCCTATACTTCATTTAGAAGCATTAGCCTTGGTATGCACGGTGAAAAAATTTCACAAGTATTTATATGGTCAAAAGTTTGTTGTTTACACAGATCACAAACCTTTGGTAGGAATTTTTGGGAAAACTGGGAAAAATGCTATCTTTGTAACTAGATTACAAAGATATGTTTTGGAAATGTCGATTTATGATTTTGAAATTAAATATAGGCCTTCCAAAAATATGGGAAATGCTGATTTTTGTTCGCGGTTTCCACTTAACCAGGCAGTTCCAACGCAATTTGATAAGGAAGTCATAAAAAGCATTAATTTCAGTCAGGATTTTCCAGTTGATTTTTCTCAAGTTTCCAATGAAACGAGCAAGGATGATTTTTTGCAACAAATTATTAGTTTTATGCAGAATGGTTGGCCAGAAAGAGTTGACAAGAGCTATGCTCATGTTTTTGCTAATCGCGTTGATTTAGAAATTGTTAGCGGTTGTATTTTATTTCAAGACAGAGTTATGATACCAAAATCCATGCATAGGGGGATTTTGAAACTATTACACGCTAATCATTCTGGTATTGTAAAAATGAAAAAAATGGCTCGCAGGGCAGTTTTTTGGTTTGGTATTAACTCGGATATTGAAAAATATGTTGATGTGTGCGAATCTTGCAGAAAAATGGCTGTGGTTCCCAAACCAAAGATTAATTCTGCCTGGATTCCTACAAATAGACCATTCAGCAGAATTCACGCTGATTTCTTCCATTTTGAACACAAAACCTTCTTACTGATTGTGGATAGTTATTCAAAATGGATCGAAATTGAACTAATGAAAAATGGAACAGATGCTAGGAAAGTTTTAAAAAAGTTTGTTGGAGTATTTGCTAGATTTGGGTTACCGGATGTGGTGGTGACCGATGGTGGTCCTCCGTTTAATTCTTGCGATTTCGTAACATTTTTAGAAAGGCAGGGAATAAAAGTCCTGAAAAGTCCTCCTTACAATCCTTCCAGTAATGGTCAAGCAGAACGTTCGGTGAGAATTGTCAAGGAGGTTTTAAAAAAGTTTTTGTTGGAACAAGAAATTAAAGGATTAGATGTTGAGGATCAAATAAATTTATTTCTTATAAACTATAGAAATACTTGTCTGACGTCAGATGGGGATTTTCCATCTGAAAAAGTTTTTAGATACAAGCCCAAAATGTTGATCGATTTGTTGAATCCAAATTCTAATTATAAACACCAATTAGCTAAACAACTTCCATGTAGTGATGAACCAATATCAACGTTCATTGATCGAAATGAAATCCGACTCAATGACCCCTTGGATAAACTGAAAATGGGAGACGTGGTTTACTATAAAAACCACAATTCCCAAGATTTTAGTAGATGGCTTAGAGCTACATATTTACGAAAATTTTCTAAAAATATTTTTCAGGTTTCCATTGGAAACGTGATAGCCAAGGCACATCGAAGCCAGCTCAGGATACCAAAAAGCTCTGCTAAGGCGTGTGGAATGGTTTTCCCTGTCGCTAGCGATCAAAATGAAGCAAGAAATAAAGAGACTGGTAGACGTAAGCGAAATTTTCAAGTTTCAAGTGGAGAAGATGAGGAATGCTTTCGAGGATTCCCTGAACCGGTCATCAAATACCGTAAGGTCTCTGCGGAAGGCGGTGACAATCGAAGAACATCAAAAATTCAAACTCCTACACTAAGGAGGTCGAGTCGACTCAGAAAAGCGAAAGTTGAAAGGAATTTCGTGTACGAAAAGTGAAAATGGTTTAAATGAAATTGTATTAATTGATTCATATTTCTTTACATTTTAAGTACAAAAAGCATGTTACCTTTTTTTAAATTTAATACTAAGTTCAAATTATAATAAGAAAATTTAAAGGGGAAAGAATTGTTATATCTACTCCTTGATTTAATCGTGTACTCTTAACGATCAGTTTATTAGTACATTCGATAATATCAATGTATGTGTGCTAATACCGCACGAGCGGCAATAAAGATCGCTGGCTGAAACTCAGCGAGATCAGTTTAAGTTTGTTATCCAACTACAACGCGTGCTTATCTTGGTTTTACGAACAAAAAGAAAAATACCTCTTTTATTAGGGATATAAAAGGTGTAAATGTGTTTTTTTGTGAAGAACGTTTACAGTTTGCATATAATTTTTCCCAGTAGTGGATCTACTGGGAAACATTATATGCAAACTGTGAACGTTCTTCACAAAAAAACACATTTACACCCTCATAAATTACGTTATTTTTATAACTTTATTCGTTCGTTCTTCACAAAAACCACATTTACTCCCTCATATTTAAAATTTCACATAAAAACTATTGAAATAAAATTTGTAAGCATAAACCTGAATAGAGTAGAATTATATTTTCAGATCTGTTGATTATTTGACACCTCTAACAGCAGCACACCTACTTGTCTAGACTCGCCGTAGACTATAAATAAATATGTATATAAGCAACGTTAACCAGAAACGATTTGCTTAAACACGTGTTTGAACACCACTGGCTATACAATACCTTTACTGTAAAATCAACAGTGGTTGGCATATTGACGTCAGAAAATATTGATAAATTCAATTTATGAACAGTCACGCTGGTCATGCTACTAGCCATTAATAACGCTGGGGGAGTAAGTGTGGCGTTGCTATACTCATACGTTGCCACTTTGCGATGCTTTGTTTTCCAAACAAAAATATATTGACAATCATTTTAAAAGGGCGGATGTCTTCTTTTATTGCTCAAGACTCGACAGCATGTGCCCTATGCTTGTTATGCGAAATGGAGATAAAATTAGCTGCCTTAAAAACATTGAACGAAGAGGAAATATTTCTCTTTCCATCACATCACTCCTCAGTCTTTTCGACTGCGATATTGAAAATAAATTCATAGACAAAAATGCAGCACCGAAATCGAATACCTAGAAGTGTGTCAGTAGACTAAAATAGCAAACTAATGAACAGATGGTTAGGGCTCATATTACTATCGGACGAGAAGCGGTTGAATGAAAAGTTCTAAATTCTAAATTTAAACAGATTTAAAGTGTTTAAATAATTCAAACTATCGCAATTTACGTATACTTGCAATATATTACGTAATAATTAATAGTAATTTACAATATATTTACGTAATAATTAATTTAAAATAATTATTTACTTATTTACTTGCTTGCTTGCTTTAGTTACGTACTTACCTACCCTCTTACTTATTTACTTACTTACTGACTGACTGACTGACTGACTTACTTACTGACTGACTGACTGACTGACTGACTGACTGACTTACTTACTTACTTATTTACTTACTGACTTACTTACTTACTTACTTACTTACTTACTTACTTACTTACTTACTTACTTACTTTTTATGTACCTCAAAAATGCTGCTGATTTCCGTGCTTTTGGGAAGACACCTGTACAACAAAACGAGAGGATTTTAGCTTCTTAGCGGCTGATATAAGCGTCGCTTCGTCTACAACGCGTAGACTCATTTCCGTGAACAAAATTGAGAAAAAACGGATCTACCGAGATTTTTCATTAGGGGCCGTGCACTAATTACGTAAGGCATTATGGGGGGAGGGGGGATGCCGCGAAATCTTATAAAATCTTATTTGGGGGGGAGGGGGGCTTAATCATTTCTAACGTAAGATTTTCACACACGAAAAAATTATGAAAAAGTCACATCTTTAATAGCAACTTATGTTATTTGTTACAAAATTTTTTAAATTGATGAGGTAAGTTGTGAAGTGTCGAAATCTTTCATGCTGCAAGGAAATGCATAGCAACCTGCTGAGTATTTTAGCCTTGTCCACTCAAGGAAACAGCAGTTGGCCTACTTGTTCCAGAGTCTCTGATGTCATCGGTTTATGCTATTATTTATAATTTATAATTTATTCGTATAATTCATAGGACAATTTGGGTCTAAATGAATACTTAAAAGTTACTTAATTGTTAGTATTTACATTGTCAAGTGCACGAATTCGTTAGCGGTAAATGCGTGATGGTTCGTCAAAAATAAAAAGGTCAGCAAAGCAGTTGAATTGTCTGATCATGGAAGCGATGGGAGAGTTGGCAGCATATTGCGTTGAATAGGAGTCTTCCTGTAGAATCATTCTGGGTCGTAAGACTCTTGAAGGTGCGTAGAGTCCGATTTGCGATAGGATGTCCGGTGCATCATATTCGCCAGTTAAAAGCTTGCAGCCAAACAACGATTGCGAAACCTCTCTACGTCGACTTAGCGTGCTTAAACCCAACAGACGACAGCGGTCTTCGTACGGTGTTAAGTTTTGCTGATCCCTCCACGGAAGGTGACGAAGTGCATGTCGAACAAATTTTCGCTGTACGTTTTCCAGTCTGGCGGACCAGATAAACTCGTGCGGGTTCCAAACGATGCTCGCAAATTTCAGCGTTGACCGTACAATAGAGCAATAGAGAGCTTTGAAGCAGATCGGGTCATTGAATTCACCAGCAATCTTAAATATGAACCCAAGACTACGATTGGACTTGTCAACGATGGCAGAAATGTGGGACTTCATGGTGAGTTTCTCGTCAAGTAATACTCCAAGGTCCTTCACCTGTTCTACCCTATTCAATTTTGATCCGGAAATTTCGTAATCGAACTCTATTGCGCTTCTAATGCGATGGAAACTGATGACGCAACATTTCTCCACACTCAGTAACAATTGATTCCTTACGCACCAGTCACTTAACAAGTCCAGAAGCTTCTGCAACATTCTGCAGTCCTCGATTCTTCTGACTTCAAGATAGATTTTCAGATCATCAGCGAAGAAAAGCCTTCCATCTTCATGCAGTAACGCTGCATCATTTATGTAGATACAGAATAGCAATGGTCCCAAATAGCTACCCTGTGGCACACCAGAAGCATTTGTAAACGCGGCAGGCCGGCAGTTGCCAAGTTGTACGAAGAGTTGCCTATCCGTAAGGTAAGTTTCCAACCATCTGCACAATCTTGTGGTACACCCAAGTTTCTCCAACTTGCTTAAAAGAATAGTATGATTAACGGTATCAAAAGCGGCCTTCAAATCAGTATAAACTGTATCCACTTGCGCTTTGGCGCTCATACTATTTATGCAGAACGATGTAAAATTCACCAAATTCGTTTCTACAGATTGCCCGGGATCATTCCAACATATTTCGTTGCAATTTCCTATCTCAATCCCGCAAGGCAGCCGCAATCCCTTATGATATCACGAGAAATATTTTTGTTTAAAAGTACACAATTAATGTATAGCTGTACCAATGGAACAAGTGCTTGATAAGCTACTATACAACAAAAGTGTTTCTTGGGATATATTGTTCTTCTGTTGCCAAATATCTTGCCTGCCGTATGTGGCCAGAGTGGGGTCAGTATTTTGCTTCAAAGGAAACCACGGTCATTGCAGATCTGTACATTAGACGCAACGCAGTGCCAATTCCAACATAAGACCATGTCGCGTGTCATCTAGAAGAGGCAAAGAAGTTCTTTGTATACTACTTGACGAGAATACGTTTTCAGACGATTTAGATTGGAATGCGAATTAAGTGAACGCTAGTGAGTTTCTGAGCATACATCAACATTTATTGACAACCTCAATGCTGAAATACGTTCTGTTCGTGAGGGGGCCATTAAGGGATTTACAATAGATAATTGATATTTGTTTTTTTTATGAATTTGTTTGAACTTTGGTTTTTATGAACTTGTTTGAACTTTGTTGACTGTTTCAATATTCTTTCAATGTCTATCTTTTTAAATAAAACTTGAATTTTGATGTTTCAAAAAATCTTACTAAGAATTTGTACGGGGGGAGCGGGGATTGGCCAAAATCTTACAAAATCTTATATAGGGGGGAGGGGGGGTTCAAAAATGAGGAAAAAGGCCTTACGTAATTATTGCACGGTCCCTTACGAAGAATGAGAGTACCGAATGAGAGTGGCGATATAGTGGTAACATGCAGTCACATAAACGATCTACTCAAGCTGGAGCAGTACAACGTAGCTAACAAGACACTGGCGTGTATTTCAGCAGTATCCCTGGATATCTGGCACAAGCGTAGGGGTCACCTAAATCCGGGTGGACTGAAGAAGCTTGCAGATGGGCTGGTTGATGGCGTACAGCTGAGCTGAGTGACAAAACTGACAACAATTCCGATGGGATATTACAACTATCATTCATTTAGTAAGAAGGGTTGCCGTGCCTCCGTTGGAAATTGTAGATAGAAGAAAGTAGATATATTCAATATCGTGTTTGCGAATGACAAGTCAAGACTGGATGAGCTTTGGAGCAGAAAAAAACCAAACTTCTATTCAATTCATCGATTAGCTTAGGTATATTTCCCTCTCCTTGGAAATCCGCTTACATGTTTCCAGTACGTAAGAAGACGAACAAAAGAAACATAAATAACTACAGATGGATCTCTGCCTTATGTGCAGTATCGAAACCCTTCGTGCTCATTCTACATCTACACGGACCTCTCCGCCGTTTTAGATAAGCTAAATCATCAAATTGCAGTCGCAACACCTGACGAATTGGGCATTGGAGAGCCGCTGCTCCAGTGCAGTGGTTTAAATCGTATCTGTCGAATCGTCTTATTTATGTATCTATTGATGGGTTCATCTCAACGGCTTTTTCCGGAGTCCCACAAGGTAGCCATCTGGGACCGTTAGTTTTCCTGATTTTTTTCAATGACGTCAACTTAATACTCAAAGTTCCTCGGCTTGTGTTCGCCGACGACTTGAACGCATTCTTGAAAGTCGACGGCACATCGGAGCAACTGTTGATATTCGATGTATGGTGCAAACACAATGGTTTGGTACTAAACCACGTACTAAACCCTTACTTACTTACTTACTTACTTACTTACTTACTTACTTACTTACTTACTTACTTACTTACTTACTTACTTACTTACTTACTTACTTACTTACTTACTTACTTACTTACTTACTTACTTACTTACTTACTTACTTACTTACTTACTTACTTACTTACTTACTTACTTACTTACTTACTTACTGTCCAATTCCTTGGACACCGAGTATTCTCCGCTAGATCTCGCTCCATCTGGGCTAACCATCTTCTCCCTGGCTCCTGGTCATCTTGTTCCTACTGGATTTGAGACAAACACCATCTTGTCAGGGTAGTTAGCCGACATTCTTACAACATGCCCTGCCCCTCGTATCCGTCCAGCTTTAGCCACCGTTTGGATTCTGGGTTCATGGCAATGTTGCGAATTGAGCGAGACGTCTACTATTCCTACTCACACGCGAAAGAGTATGAAACGAAAGAAACAGCCATCGGTGCTGTGCGCAGACATTTTGCCACCCAAACATTCGCACATGCACATTCTCACATCGTCTTCCTGCATAGCTTATTCCCGAGGCAAAAAATTCGTGGGGAATCAACTGCCCGTGAGGCTGGTGGCGCACTGGGACACAAATTTTGCATTACTTTTTCTTCTTCTTCATCGTACAACCTCGATTCTGCTCACGAGCGGAAGCGCGAGCCCTCGCGTGTAGTCGGCATCAGCAGATCGGACTGCAATGACGAAAGACTAGCGACAACTGTAGCTAAACACAACACATACTTGCAACAAGGGAATGCGCCATTAACGAGAGCAGCGAGTACAACATCGAACAATGAAAATCGATGTTTTGCTTTTTTCTTTTTTTTCTCGCTATGTTACTGCCATTGAAATTTGACACTTTTGGAAGCGTTGACAGTTTTGGAAGCGCGATGTTATCCTCTGTCAAATACATAGCGAGGGATAGCACAGCGCATCCCCTCGACTTGCAAGGCCCAAAAAGAATGCATACGGATTTTACTACGTTGCGGCAAATTGACAGTTTTTCCATGGGTTTTCTGTCAAATTTCCGCAACGTAGTAAAATCCGTATCCGTGTCTGGACCCTTTAGTCTGCTCTACCGCAATTGCTTGTGAAGCCCATAATAAGCACGACTTTCGCTGATAATAAGCCTCCGAATCTCACGGCTGGTATCATAGTCCACCGTTACCAGCACCCCATCGGCAGACAACCATGTTTTTGCCGCCCACATCTCGTGTGTGCGAAAATGATATAGCATGTCAGCACTGCGTTTCACTCAACTGTGAGCAGTCTGATTTGGGCCCGCTATCAAATTTTGTGCCCCGGACATGCTGTCGCTGACGTTTACCGCAGCTCGATATAGAGATGTCGATGGGGTGGTTACCAGAAAGTAGACAAATTCGTCGATTACCTCAAACTCATTGCCGTCGGTCAATACACTACTGCCCAAGCGGCGTCGGTCGGCATGGGCGTAGCGACGGGGGGGGGTTTGGGGGTTCAAACCCCCCAGAAGAAAAATTGTTCTACACTCTCAAGCTTATAATTTTACACCTAGTTGTTTAGAGCACAGGAAAATGTACGAGGCTGGTCGTACAATCCTGGTCGGCGTCGTCAGCAGCTTAGAACCGGGATGGTTCGTGCTATTTTAAGCTCCGTTCAACTCGATCTTGGATTACTCGTCACCCATTTCTCAGGCGTCTCTAAAGCGGGGTACGCTGCTGAAAAGAAAACAGCTCAAGAAAAAATCTTGCTATTTACCGAAGAAATTTTGACAACTCCAATGCAAGCAACCACCTGTCATTTTTTCTTGTGGTAATAATTGCGCCGGATATTATTCCGTACGGAAAAGTGACGTTTTAATTCACCTGCATGTAAAACTGCGCCATCTGAACGTGAAATAATATTTCTTATGAAGTGCGTACTGCTTAAGAAATCGTAAACGAAATCGATTTCTTGAGCATTTCTTGTCCTATCTTTTTACCCATTACTTTTCAGCAGCGTACCCCGCTTAAAGTCGTAGTTTTTTTTACTAAAAAATGTCGCATTAGACGTGGAGTAAACATCTCGAACATTGAGTCCCTCTGTGCCGACGCCGGTGGGATTGTTGTATAGAAACGTTTTCCTTACAACGTGTCCGGTTCACTGTAGTTTACCGACTTTCGACAAATATACGTTGGCAGCTCCGCTACTCTTAGCTTTCAGCTTGTACTCCGCTAAATGTTGTCCGCAAAGGTGCGTAAGCCCTCCGTGAGCACAATCTATCGATCTAATTGGGGGTTTGTAAATTGTCAGGTTCGCAGGTTAATCGCAGCGTTTTGCGAAGAGTAAAGTATTTGGACGAACGAAACAGAATCGCGCAGAGTCTCTAGGATTCCTCTAGGTTGGAATCGTGTGAAGGAATTCTTCAGAGGATTCGCACTAAATGCCTCGCTTATAGAACCAGGATTTTTACATGAGAATCTAAAAGTTGAATCCACGGGATTCCTAGGAATCGCCTGCTATATGAAATAAGAATGCTCTGGATTATAAAAGTTGGAGTCCTGCAATACTAGTAAGAGTAGGCTCGAGGTTCTACTTGAATATGCCGCTGGATCTCCTTATTTGTGTTGTTGTCTGCGGCTGCCAGCGATTCCACATACACTAACTCAACTATTACTTCTGGTTTGTCACCGTCAACGACTACCGTCCACGAAAAATGCACGTTAGTCTCATTTGAGCCTCTGTCATATGGTCTTCGGCACGTTTATTTTAAGCCCAATCCTCGTAGCCTCTGCTTTCAATCTAGCGCAGATGGCCTTTGTAGTGGCAAATTTTCTAGCTTTAATATCAAAGTCACCTGCGAAGCAAAGAAGTTTGCTACCTCTACTGAAAATCAAACCTCTTGTTTCGATATCTGCTCGTCGGATCACCTTAAGAACGATGTTGAAAATTATGCAGGATAAACTGTCAGTAGCACCCTCGTTGCGTCGCGAAAAGACTCTTCCAACCGAGATTCAAACATTCAATGTACCTCAATGCCAACTGGGAGGCCAAAATTTTAACCTTTGTCTTTAATTATTTCAATTTGGTTTTTAGTCAGATAAAGAGCACTCCATTTCAACCAAAATAACTTTTAACTGAAAATAATTCCCCATTTCCTAAATAAACTTGTTCCTAGCTAAACGGTTAGGCTATATGAGATTTTTTCTTGTAAAACGCCAAATCAATCGTTCTGCGAATTCTGCGCCACATGCCGGATGTAGCTCTCCACTACACAGCGTATGGCTGTTTTGATGGTGTTCCAACAGTCCTCGAGAGGGGCTTCGTTCAGTTTGTCCTCTTCTGGCAGCGCAGCTTCGAGTGAGTGCGCGTAGTTGGCGACGACGTCTGGCTGCATCAGCCACGCAAGATCTAACCGAGGCTGGCGTCGGTACCGAATGGTATTACAACGGAGAGTTTTGGGCGCATCTCAACCATGACTAGGTAGTGGTCCATGTCAAAGTTAGCGCTTCGATAGGATTTGACGTCGATAATGTCTGAGAAGTGACGACCGTCGATCAAAACGTGGTCGATCTGTGATCCTGTCTGATTTGGTGACCTCCAGGTGTATTTGTGTATGAGTCTGTGATGGAAGAAGGTACTACGTACGGCCATGCTCTTGGAGTCGATAAGTCTTAAACCCATCTCATTGGTCAGCTGGCGTGCGCTGAATTGTCCCCCAATCACCGGTTTGTGTTCCTCCTCCTGGCCGACCTGAGCATTAAAATCCACGATGATGATCTTGATATATTTTGGGCAGCGGTCGTATTCACTCTCCAACTACGCATAGAATTCATCCTTGTCGTCATCGGTACTTCTGAGGTGACGCCTGTGCACGTTGATGATGCTTATGTTGAAGAACCGGCCTTTGATTCTCAACCTGCACATTCGAGGATTGATTGGGCATCACCTAAGCACCCGTTTTCGCATCTCGCCTATAACTATGAAAGCAGTACCCAGCTCGTGTGTGTTGCCGCAGCTCTGGTAGATGGTATGTCCATCTACCAGAGCTGTATGTTCAGCACACCTGCAGCCTAAGACATCGAATTTGCTCCCTTGGAAACTGAGATATCGGCAGTTCCACGTGTCGAATTTCCAATCCTTAGCCCTGTTCTTTGTTTAGTGCTTTAGTTTTTTTTTGTGGTTGCGGCTTGCAAAGCCTGAAGCACTAATCCCCTGTCCTTCCCTGTCAGCATACGACCATGGCTTTCACCGGGGCTGGTTACCCGATCTCTATCAAGGTTGCTCGTATCCCGGCTGGTATCACGAGGAGGTAGAGATAGGAGTTGCTGAATAAAAGGTTGTGAACCACTGTAGGGTATATTTTATGCCGGTACGCGTTATTCAATGAAAATATTCCTCACAGTAAAGTAGAAAACAACTCCCCCCATTGCTTAGTCGAATAAAATAAAGTGGATAGCATTTAAATATTCGCCATCATTACAAACGTTTTCGCCGAATACCATTTTGCGGAACACCAATTCTCGGTTGACCATAACGCGGAATATAGAGTTTCGCAGAATACCATTTCGCGAAAAACCTTACGCGGGATGTACCATTTCACGGAAAATCTTTTCGTAAAAAGTACGATTTTGCAGGGATGACCCAACTGAAGGAAAATAATAGAGGTCAGTAGATCTAGGAAAATAAATAAATCTAGATAGAAGTAATCTCTACGGGGGGCTGCCCCACGCAGTGGCCGACGCTTCCGACGGCAGGTCGCCGGCAACACTCGCGGCCTGTGGCCGTCTCGCCCTGAATTATCAGATGTTACTATTGATAGTTTTTGGTGGTCTTGTTATTGATTAATGTTTTATGAAAGAGTTTCAATTTCTCGAGTTCGATTAGTTTTTGAGTTACGCAAAAATTTCTGTTTTATTTGTGTGAGAGTCCTTATCCACCTACCACAGGGGTGAAGGGTCTCAAACCATCATAAAAAAAATCCCTGCCTCCAAACCCCCCATGCCAAATTTGGTTCCATTTGCTTGATTAGTTCTCGAGTTATGAAGAAATTTGTATTTCATTTATATGGGAGCCCCCCCTCCTACAAGGGGAGAGAGGTCCTAATTCATCATAGAAAAAAATCATGCCTCAAAAAACACCCATATGCCAAATATGGTTCCATTTGATTTATTAGTTCTCGAGTTATGAGTAAATTAGTATTTCATTTGTATAGGAGCCCCCCCTCCCTGCTAAAGCGGAGAGAGGATTCAATTCACCATAGCAAAATTCTTGTCTCCAAAAACACCCACATTTTTTTTTTGTATGCCAGAAGGGCATTGGGGGCAAAGGCCACTGCGACAGTCTTAATGATCGTCTTTTGTGGCAGAAAAAAAAACACCCGCATGCTAAATTTGGTTGCATTTGCTTGATTAGTTCTCGAGTTATGAGGAAATTTGTGTTTCATTTGTATAGGAGCCCCCCTTCTTAGTGGGGGGAGGGGTCTCTAACCATCATAAGAACCTTCCCTTGCCCCAAAAACCCCTATATGCAAATTTTCACGCCGATCGGTTCAGTAGTTTTCGATTCTATAAGGAACATAGGGACAGACAGACAGAACTCCATTTTTATAGGTATAGATTGCAGCATTTACAATATTTTTAAATAAATCAAACTCGGTATATCATCATTTACACTCGGATTGATCCACAATATATTGATTATTATTGATATAATTAATTATTAAACTATTTTCTTAACGAGCATTTCCAAGAGAGAACTAAAATAGAATGAAAGTACTAACAGTCACGCGATACATATTTGTTGATAATACCTACTGTTGATTCTACCGTCAAACTCTACAACGGGCGGGCCAGTAACAACACTTGACCAGCAGAACTTATATTACACTCCCATTTCTGATTTATTGATCAAGTCTCCTGCGTGCTTTAGTGGATATTCTAGACAGCTATATAATACATAGTTTATAAAGTTTCCACCCTGTTGTCCAGTGGTAGTGTATTGTAATGACTTATTGTATGTTACTTTATTAGGATCAAACATGAGGATGGGTCGGAGTAATAGCAAACCAACATAACATTTTGGATTTTGTCAGTTTTTATTTTTCAAAAAGTCTACATTGTGATTTACAGCGTAATTCGAGCTTGAAATACCAATGCCGGTCGGCTGACCAAACAACAAAGCTCATTCGCAGATCGTCACAGTTATATTATAAAGATTAATTCATCTAATAACCTTTTCGCTTTGCAAATGGGTTTCAATTAAAGTGCCATCTTCCTACCTTCGATCGAAATTTCAACTGCTCGCCGCGAAGACTTCAAACGCTTAGCATCGATGAATTTTTTCAAATGTTTTTCGTATCGATTCATTTTCTTCTTGGTGATCTGTAATGGAACGAGAAACTTTAATCGGTAAACTCTCTTGTTGAAGAGTTTGAGACTTGTTACCCGTGTCATATCAATATCACTAGTCGATTTCGGTCGTACGATGTACTCCTTATCCGATGGCATTGGGACGCGAGCACGCTGAACCCAGCCTTTGTCTCCGGGACGTAGAGCACCCCTGCAATAAAAAAAAGTTGGACAAATTAACCGTTTGCTGCCAAATAAATCCACTGAAAACACTTACTTTTCTGCCTCGGTAAACGGCAAACCTTTCTTGCTGGTACTGCCCTGTCCTTGAGGCTCAGGCGAGTTTCGCCGCTTTTTAGGCATTTGCTGCAAATCTCGTTCTTGCCGTTCCTCACGAGACATTGCCTTGAAATCGGTGCTGAGGTTGAAAATGGGCCGTGCCCATTCGGAAATCAGTCTTCCGGCACGCTCACGATTCCACTTTGTTTCCCTGGGATGCTTGTAGAGGTACATAACCGCTTTGCCAATACCTGACTGTTTCAGGTATGACTTATCAATGCAAGGGAACTGAAAAAAGGCAATACGATTGGAGCACAGTTTCATATTAATGCATTGTCTTACTTACATCGGAAAGTAACTTCAGTATCGATTCCCGAATTTGCAAACAGGGCAGCGATTTGTTCGGTAACGGTGCCAACCAGTCAGTCAGTACATTTAGCACATTATGTTCCAGAAAGGCTAGCTGCAGGTCTTTCTTAATCAACTGAGACATTGCATACTTCAGGATGGCAATCTTTTTAGTAGCTGGTTGTCCCGTATTATTTAGCTGACGATCATCCTCGGCAGCCTGACGCATTTGTTGCAATAATTGAGCAATCAGATCGTCATTGTCATTAATCAAATCAATATCGTTACGTTTGCGTCGTTTGGATTTTTCCTCCTTTTTGCGTGCCAACATTAACTCGAAGTCCGAAATAAATTCGCGGCTGCACAAAAAAATTGAAAAGAAGAAAAACATTATTACTAATTGCATTCTAGTTCATTATGAATTAACTAACCCGCTGCCTTCCCGTACACCCTCATCGTCCGAATCTCCTGTATCGACTAGTGGCCTTTCATTGTTTATGTTCGGTTCATCGTTGTTCTCTTCCGTTCCAGGAACAGCGGGATCTGCGGTCTCTTCCAACTCTTCCCCTTCGTGATCAGAATCGGTGATTTTTGCACGCTTCTTCGGCGCTTTGTCCACTGCTCCGCCGCCATCATCCTCGGAATCGCTTAAAATAGCTCCCCGTTTTTTTGCGCTCGTTGGCGACACGGACCGGCTTCTGGATCGTGACCGTCCTGAATGCGACCGAGACCGGCTACGGGATTTTGCCGAACTGCGACTACGGCTACGACTACGTCTCTGCATTAAACCATTACCAGCATTAGCTTCTAGTTCTAAAATAACTAAATTATAAAGTACTTACAGAACTAGCTCGGCTTCCCGAGCGACTGCGGCTTCTCGAACGTGATCTAGACCGGGAGCCAGAACGAGACCGAGATCGCGAACGCGATCTTGAACCAGACTTTCTGCTTGTGCTTCGACTACGACTTTTCCTCTATAAAAAAAAAACATCACTTATTGCAACAGTAAATATTAAATATTTTAGCTATATCAAGTTCACTTACCGCACTAGAACGGCTTCTTGACCGTGATCTGGAACCCGATTTGGAGCGGGATCGCGACCTGCTTACACTTCGACTACGGCTTCGGGCCTAGAAAAACGAATCGGAATAAGGTATAACACCTAAGGGCCAAGGAATATCTAGCAAAAAAATCTTACCTTGCTTCCTGATCGACTACGGCTTCGCGAGCGGGATCTCGATTTAGAACTAGAGCGCGATACTGATCTAGATCTGGATCGTGATCGTGATCGAGATCGACTTCCAGCTGGCGATTTGGAACGTGACCTTGATCGAGATTTGGAACGTGAACCCGAGCGAGCCTTAGACAGTGACCGTGAACGCGAACGCGACCTTGAACGTGACTTGGATCGTGATTTTGAACGGGATTTGGACCGTGTTCCAGAGCGAGCTTTGGAAGGTGACGGTGAACGGGACTTTGATCTAGACTTAGAGCGTGATTTCGATCTGGATTTGGAGCGCGACTTCGATCTGGACTTGGAGCGTGATCTCGACCTGGACTTGGAACGTGATTTGGATCTAGATCTGGAGCGCGATTTGGATTTTGCAATACTCTTCGATCTGGAACGTGATTTTGAGCGTGACTGTTTTGATCTGTTAGAACCGACGCTACGACTGCGACTCTTTCTCAAAGCAGGCGATACGCTCCCAGATCGATTCCCATTTTGAACAATTTCACCATCGGGTGATCTAGAGCGGCTTCTGTTCCGTCCGGAATCGATGCTCTCCTTAGTGCTGTTATGCTCTGCAGTTGTATTCGGACTTCGGCTACGTGATTTTGCCATATGCGATCCCGCCGCATCACTGTGAGTCGATTTTACCGAAGGCGAACGAGAACGTGATCGAGATTTCCTAACTCTTTCATCTGGGCTTTTTGAAGGGTTGCGATGTCTCGATAGGGAAGGTGATCTTGAACGAGAGTTCCGTCTTCCTATTGGACTAGCTTCCCGAGAAGCCGATTGACGCTCGACGGAAACGTCTTAAATAAAAAAAATACATCGCAAAAGATGTGAAAAACAGTTTTTTCACAGCAAAAATTCTTTATACATACCGTTTTCGGATTCCATAACCTGTAGTTTATTAACGTTTTCTTATCGAATTTTACGGTTTGGTATGAGAAAAATTTAAAGCTGATCACTTTTCCTACAGAACAAACCGAAGAAATTCACTTGAAGTAATGAAAGATTTTCTAAGCCAATTCACGATTTATAACGCTATTCACCTTCACACATTGCACTAGGTAATACAAAAATCTTGATTCGCGACTGCGAAAGTAAAGGAGATTTTTAAGCCTGTTCGCTCTTACACGAAAACCCGTGCCGAACTGTCAGAACTTGCGTGAAAACAAAAGCAAAAATACTTCCTTCTCTTTTTTTCCTACACAAAAACCAAACAAGTATCAGCAACTTCGTAGTACCGAATTATGAACTGCCAAAATGAAGGTAAAAAAGACAAGAGCAAAAATACATTCGTCTCTTTTGTTCTTACAGAAAATCATCAAGCGCATCAATAAAGGTAACACCAGTAACCGGTAACACCTATAGTTACTATATATAGTAACTATAGTAACACCGATAACACCATCCTAGCCAAGGGGTTTCCAGTAAGGCGTATAAGTGCGTAGTAATCAGAGATTACTTTTGTAATCATTTACGAATTAATTAGGTAATCAATGGTCATCAGTAGAGTAATCAATGATAATCTTAAGTAATCATTGGTAATCATGATTAATTTATAGTAATCACAAGAGAATGATTAGTGGTAATCAGAGGTAATCAGTAAAGTACTCAAAAGTAACTTTTTTCAAAGGTGCGTAGTAATCATTGCTGTTGAAAACCCCTTGATTCAAGCGGATACCCAAGGCAAGGGGTTTCCAATAGCAATGATTACTAGGCACCTTGAAAAAAGTTACTTTTGATTACTTTACTGATTACCTCTGATTACCAGTAATCAATCTCTTGTGATTACCATAAACTAATCATGATTACCAATGATTACTTAAGATTATCATTGATTACTCTACTGATTACCATTACCTATAATTAATTCGTAAATAATTACAAAAGTAATCTCTAATTACTACGCACTGGTAGGCCTTACAGGAAACCCCTTGATCCAAGGGGTTTCCAACCAATGTGGTATATACAGGTGTGGCGATGTTGGTAAAGTGGCGTTAGTGGCATAAAGAAATTTCGCGTCACTTTTCATTTCGTCCAATGTAACAATTCCACCATATTGAGAAAACCGAGATCGAAGCACAGAGAACAGATTAACAGGCTCGAAGGAAGTAATCGATTTTTTGTGTGTAAAATCTGTCGGTAGCGCCCTCCAGAAATAGTTTGCCAAACGCATCAAAAAATACCCATGTACCTTTATCAATATTTCTTTGTGCTGGAGTTACATAGCAGCGATGGCAGCGACATCAAGATTTAGTTTGCCACTTACTGCTCGAGGGGTGCTCTATTGAAGGATTACTCGTAGATTACATAAAAACCTTTTACACACTTTTTGTCAATTACCTGGTACCGTGGACCCCCGTTCGTTTGACCGTTTTTAATCTGAACACTTTTTAATTTGAACCCCGTTGGTTTGCACGACGTGCAAACTAAAAATGGTTCAAATGTCATTCTGAATATGACATCATTTGCTAATGCGGACAATGCACATAAACACGATTTGTTTGTACTGATCTAGCGTGTTTAATCTGTTTCACATTGCGTTTTCCCAACGGTTATGGAAGAAATCCGATCGGAAAATGAAATATTCGCTGCTTGCAATTGCCAACTGAATCAAAACCACCAAAACAATAACAAAGAGCAGGGCAGCCAGTTCACACAAACTTCAGCATATTTAGTGTTACTAGTTGTTTAAATTAAAAACTAACCCCGTTAGTTTGCATGAGGAATCGTTCAAACGAACGGGGGTCCACTGTAGTCTGTTCTCTGTGATCGAAGTTCGTCGAATTGAACTTTAAATTGTTTCAAAATGAAATAATTATCAGTCATTCATTCAACGTGGTTGACGAATAAAAACATTCAATGTTTAACGGGGATTTAAATCTTATTAAAACTAAGCAGTTTTGGTTTATTATGGAAAAAGTTACATTAGACTGTTTACCAACTCATGCAGTACTTTGGATGTTTTCATTTTTCCAGGCTATTGCACATAAATTAAGCGAGATCACCGTAAAATTCGTGCGTTGCCGTGCTACGCTATTTTCGAGGCTATTTTTCAATATTGGGCCGCTTGTTTCACTTAAAATGCATAAATAATGCAAAAAA
Organism: Sabethes cyaneus; assembly: GCF_943734655.1. Classification (NCBI taxonomy): domain Eukaryota; kingdom Metazoa; phylum Arthropoda; class Insecta; order Diptera; family Culicidae; genus Sabethes; species Sabethes cyaneus. The sequence goes on along the minus strand of NC_071353.1, from coordinate 126,685,161 downwards.
AACTTTCAGTTGCTAAACGTCCAATGTATAGATTGGGTTTGATTTGATTTTTTTTTGCACATTGGACATCAGATGAGAACGACCGAAGTAACAGTCAGTCATCCGTAATTCGAATGTGCACATTGGACATTTTGATAATACTAATTTTTCAACCTCAAAATAATTCTATTTAAGCAGGTGTTTTTGTATAACGCGTAGTAAACGCGACACGACTTCGCTCTCATGTTGCTAAATGCACAGTCCTGCTTCGGGCGAAAAAGGGCTGCGCGTATAACTACAGCAAGAAATGTCGCGTCGCGTCGCATGTCGCTTGCACTCTGGCGGTACCCATAGAGTTTAAAAAGAGCAATAATTTGTTGTGATAAACCGGATTTGTTTTACATTTGTTACATTGGACGAAATAAAAAGTGACGCGAGAAATTTCATCATGGTGTGGGTGAAATCGTAAATCGACCAATCACGGTCAAGCGTGCGTCAAACTCCAAAAATAAATCCCATTGTTCGGCGCGGTTTGTTTTTGTAGTTGGACGTCGCTGATTTTTCGCTACTACTACGCTACTACCCAAGGGGTTTCCAACAGCAATGATTACTACGAAAGTTACTTTTGATTACTTTACTGCCCAGGTAACCAATAAGCATTTCCAATGCAATTTAAAAGCAAGTCAATAAGCATTTAAGTTGCCTTAAATGCTACTTAAATGCTATTTTGGCAAAATATGCGGCTATTTTACTGCTAGCCCTCTTATAGTGCTGACAATGCTTATTTGCAGCTAATTACCAACAAGAAGAATTTAAATAGAATTGTGGATGCCAATTTACAACAGTTATGCAGTCAAAAAGCTGATAAACAACAACCTGCAGTATAAAACGCCAGGGATGCTAATAAACGACTGATTTACTGCTTATTTTAATGCTTACTGGTTACCTGGGTGATTACCTCTGATTACCACACTCAAAATAATCCACACGTCCTTTCCACGTGAAAAATCACGTAAATTTCTCTACAGGCAGTTACGTGACTTTCAGCTGACTGTTATTGGAAAAAATAATAGCATCTATCTGATTTTCACGTAAACGCATTAGTATGCGTGCGAACTACCTGAAAATCACGTAAATAGTACAGGAAAAGCTAGATGGAAAATATTCACTAACTTTTCCTATGATTTCGACGTGAAATTTATTTTGAGTGTATGTGTTTCACACATAGATTTTATCCATGTGCCAAGTAAATGAACTTTATGTGCCAAACAGTTACCATTTATGTGTTTTTAAAATTTACCTTTAAAATTTGCACATACTATTCATATGCATATAATTTTCATGTGTACTTCTGGGCGAATTGTGTTTATCTGTGGCACATAATAATCATAAGGATTTTCATATGGAAATTTTGCATTAGTTATGTGCGGATTATTTTGAGTGTAGAGCTTTCCAGTTATGTGTGTATTGGTGCTTGAAAATGAGGCAAACAACAACAGTAAACAAAAGAGATGCATTCCTTTGTCACCAAGGTACAGAATGCATTTCGTCTTCCGCTGGCTTAAATACCAGCATATTTTCTAAATATGTGCTTGAATTTGGAACAGGATGGAAAATTTGACCGAAATATGTGCTCTGCAGTGTGGCAAACGGCGAAACACAACTAGTAATCGCTTTTTGTCGATTTGTTCCTCCAGCATCAGCTGTTCCCCAAAATGAGGTAAACATCATGTATATACACGCGTATTTCGTGTTCGCTAGTGTGGGTGCTTGAGCTGTCAGAAAGCTCTATACCATCAAATGTCGACCAACATTTGAAAAGGGCGGATAAGCCAACTGTCAAACAGACCAAGCGAGGATTAGTTTTTGCTGGAGCAGTATAGGAAGATGAACTCTCCCCAAGTAACCATGAAGCTTTAAATCAATTCAATTGTAATGCTTTATAGTGCACTACAAAACATATCATATAATGTATTATTTTCTTACGTGTACAATTAATGCCGTAATAAAGTGGAAAAGGGCCCCACTATCAATCAAATTAAAACTGCATTATAACAGCAATTGCTAAAGCACCATTACGGCGTGTATTAAACATCGTTTCGCCTGCATTATCGACATACAGCCTGAATTCGTTAATTGGGCCACGATTGCACTCCAGCTGATTCGCTAATTGGGCCGACTGACAGTTGTTAGAAATTTCTAAACTCGAAAATTCCATACAATTTTGACATTCAAGTTGTCATATAGCCCAATTAGCGAACACCCAATTAACGAACCGCCCAATTAACGAACCACCAATTGGGTATTTTAGCGGTATTTAAATTCTCACATATTATGATTATATATGATGTCACCGTAAAGTCACATGAAGAGTTTTTCAAATTTGACGAGTAAAAGTAATAAAAAAAAAGCATTTTTTCATTTAAAAAATTTTTTTAGGATAAGACGATAGCTTATAAGTAAACCATTTTTCTTCTCAGGTCGCCTTAGACAACACAGTGGATAGATAAACTATGGTCATCAGCCGATACAGGTTTCATATGGGAGCTGTCAAAATGAAAAGCTCTATCAGAAAGATAGAAGAGAGGAAGAGAACTTCTGACATCATTTCAATCAATCGGTTTGGTTGATATCTGTCAAACAGCAAATCATTCTATTTTTGATTTTTATTAATTTTTTCATCAAATATTCACTTAATTGAAATAAAAAAAGAATTGTTAGATTCAAAAAACGACGGGCTATCAAATGAGGCAAAAAAAGCAACTTTTTTGGGAAAATTAAAATACCCAATTAACGAAACTTTGCTGTATTGTTATTTTTAGCTTGTTTGTGAAAAAATATAAAAACATCATTTTGCCCGGCAGGTCAAAAGACAAAAATAAATATATTTCATATTTATTTTCCAAGTCCGCAGTTTCTAACTCAGCTTCTCAAGCTATGCGTTCCATTATTTACAATAAAATGTGTTTCATTTTATTTCGCATTTCAAATATTTCCTTTAATTAGATTCGAACCTGGATGCGTGTATCCCTGCATCATTCATTTGCAGGCGCTTTTGACAACTCAACCACAGCTGCTGTATATCAGTGGGTTGTAATTAGTCGTACTTAAATCGTAGTTCGTAGTTCATTTTAGAATTCAATTGGTTGAAAAAAGACAGCAGTTAGGTGCAACAGCGTATGAGTAATGGCCGTAAATAAACAAAAACGAAGTCAAATATAAGCATTTTATTAACATTTACGGTACGATTTTAAGATTTGTCCTAAAGCTTGTAAGCAACATATTGTAACATTATATGAATATGAATATATGGTACTACCACCTGCCTTAGCAGAACATCCGTTCATAGCAATGAGCCTATCATGTCAAAAAGAGTTGAAGATATTCAACGATTGGTCATGCTTCCCAACTCTTGTATGAAGGGCCAAAAGTGAATTGGTCGATAAGCAACATCACTTACACGTACCACGGATTTAGAGAATCTCCTTCCAAGGGCTAAGTCGCCTGAGTCAATCGTTGAATAAACCGTCTTAATGCAGAATGACTCCAGCAGGTGGGGAGAAGAGCCCGCTCATTATCCACGATGTGTTGTTAATCGGACCAAGATTAACCCTAGAATGTTGACTGTTTCACTCTCATTAGGCCCATCGCTTCAAACAAGTGCTCTGATGGTCCCTTCCTCTTCCCCATTCTAGTTTATTTATGAAATGTGGTATATATCAAGGGGTCGGACACTCAGCACATAGTGCCCCGGCACTGCAGAGATATCAAACGGCACACCTCTAAAGCACAGAGAACAGACTACCAGGTAATCGACAAAAAGTGTGTAAAAGGTTTTTATGTAATCTACGAGTAATCCTTCAATAGACTACCCCTCGAGCAGTAAGTGGCAAACTAATAGCGAATTCATAAATTAACCTGGCTCAGGTCGATTAGCACTCAGTTTTAATCGAAGTGCTGTCAAAGCGTTCATAAATTAACCGAGATTGCATCTCGGTTAAACTGACAGCATTCAGTTTGAAGCGCAGGTTAAAACTGTCTAGCATTACGGTTTACGGGTCGATCTGTCAAACTGCCCGTATTGTTAATAAATTTCGGGTTCGAGTTAGCACGAACTCAGGTTAATTTATGAATTCGCTATAAATCTTGATGTCGCTGCCGTCGCTGCTATGTAACTCCAGCACAAAGAAATATTGATAAAGGTACATGGATATTTTTTTATGCGTTTGGCAAACTATTTCTGGAGGGCGCAACCGACAGATTTTACACACAAAAAATCGATTACTTCCTTCGAGCCTGTTAATCTGTTCTCTGTGTCTAAAGCCTTATAAAAATAACATTTATAGGGCTTTACACACCTCCGGTTCAATTTTACATATGAAATGGGAGCACTGCCAGTTGTCAAAATCATCTCGCACGGTTGCCAGATCTATCAGATTTTAACGAATTTAACCAATCTTGCAGTTCGGCGCTTTCGGTACAGCATCGGCACAGTTCGGTTCGTTTCAAGTCGCCTAACATAAAAACGGCTGTGCCGAGTGACCGACCCCTTGGGTATATATGGATAAAAATAGAATAATCCGAGGGGCAAGACACTGTTGAAAATATATTACTTTTCTCTATGGAAATATTTTTCCAACCTTAATATATTGACCTTTCCCACCCATAATATAACTTAAAGCCCTATAAAGTTACATTTATTTATACATTTATAGGGTTTTAATAGGTCCATATATATTAATATTATGATAATATTATGAAGTGTCTTGCCCCTCGGAATAATCTCACCAGCAGTCCTTCGAATGGATTAGAGTTGCGTCCTTTTAGTTTCCATAAGTGCTTCTAATAATTAATTTATTTTTTTCTTCTAGTATCCAATATCCATGTGCAGTATTAACACTCGTATTGGCCAAAGTTTTATATAGCACGAGGTGCTTCATAAGCTAAAACGAAAAAAATAATTAAAATAACTTATTTTATGCTTACCTATTAACAAAGTCGTGTGGCTTCGCCGTCTGCCCAAAACCTCGATTTTGAGATCAGGCAGCCGGGAACCGCACCTCCTAGCTCGGCTACTCAATAGAGCATTACCGGGTATGGCCACGTGGAGGCGCTAGGTAGGGGCTTGGGATAGCTAGAGCTATATTGGACCCTCCTCATTTGCCTTCCCCATTTCATACCCCACCATATTGTAACATTATATATTAGCAATGTTTATACAAAAGTTTTAACCAAGCGAATTGCTGATATACCGGTGTCTAGTATTAGCACCCCACTGTCACAAATGTCATTCCCATACATTTTTCGTGTAGCCAACATCTCATCTAGCCCATAACAAACTTTGCCTCGGACCAAATGTATTTGTAACTAGCCCGCTCTAACTTAAGCCTCGGATGAATGTGTATTGGTAAGCGCCCGAACAAAGTTACTTTTTTGCTTTTTTTCTTTTTGTGTCGGACGTGTAGGAAGCGTCAAAAGATGTTAACCGCTTCTTTACCCTTCAGTTTCATACGCCTGAGTATTAGCGATGCCGAGCTACAGCCAATATGGGGTTATGCGTTAATGCTTGTGGTTACTTGGGTCACTCGTTCCGTTTGACAGTTGGCTTATCCGCCCTTTTCAAATGTTGGTCGACACATTAACGCAAGGGCTGAAAAACCTGGAAAAAAGGGGTTTCCAACAGCAATGATTACTATGCACCTTCGAAAAGAGTTACTTTTGATTACTTTACTGATTACCAGTAATCAATCTCTTGTGATTACTATAAATTAATCATGATTACCATTGATTACCTGATTAATTCGTAAATGATTACAAAAGTGATCTCTGATTACTACGCACTTATACGCCTTACTGGAAACCTCTAGTCAGAAAAGTTGCCAAAGTCGCCGAAATCTCTGACAGTCTCTATTCTTTCTGCACTCTATCGAACGCGAACCTGCTGATATTATTTGTTTGGTTGTGTTGTACGTGAAAAAGAGAACGATATAGTTTTGGTTTTGTCACTTTTGCCGCTGACAGTTCTTCAGGGAAATATCATAAAAGTGCGAGCAGACCACAAAATCTCTGCTTCGCTGTGTTCGTAGTCGCAAAAAGTCAATCAGAAATCAGAATCGCAGACTGATTTGAGAGGTTTCGCGAGCGTTTCGAGAGAGCAAGCAATCAAAAACTTTTCCTCCGTCTTCTTGAGTAGTGAACCATAGTGCTAGCGGTGCTTATATTTTTAGCTGGAATAATAAAGGTAATTTGCTTTCCTCGGTGTCCAAATTCTTGTTAAATAGAGCCTCACATGTAGTTGCCGAAATATCAAAAGTAACATTCGTAAAACTAGCTTTCTGAGTATAAAAGTGTAAAATGTGCGATAGGAATTGAATCTGGACTGTGGAAATGGCCTTTCTGGACCTCTAGTAGGCAACTTCAGTACCGACTGCGAGGGCGGCCATCATCGTAGCTATCTTCCAGTAGCTTATAGCTTTACATAAAACTTCGCCAGGTTGGAATAAATGAAGCAGCACGGTGAATTGTTCAAGTGTAATGCAAGGCAGAAAGAAATGAAATAATTTATTGGCCCGAGTCACTATAAGGGGTGGGTGCATAAGGTATCATTATGCTGAAAACCACAGTAGAATAATTGATTGCTAAAAAGTTTTCGGTGAATCAAAATAACCAGCTATAAATGTACAAGACCTTCGAATGCGCCACGCCACCGCCGATACGCTGGCAGCGACCTTGACCACATCAGCGACAGTTGGACGGTGTTTTGATATCGATTTCTGATGCATTTAAACATTAGTCACGCAAAAAAAAAGGTTTAGGTATTTGCATGCTACTGCTTCTAAGTGCATTTGAGTGGCTCTGAGATATAGAAATGCACTATTAAAGACAAAACAGCATTTACTCGAAACGTAGAAATAAGAGCAAGAGCTAACAAATGCGTTTCAGCACGATTTGAATTAATTTCAATTTAAATGAAAGCAGAGTGGTTTCGATGCAACGACACTAGTTATAGGCAGGTCCGCGACAACGCACGGTATTGCGTAACCGCTGTTATTTGCAATGCTGCCGAGGGTGATAATTTTTCTATCTTTCCGGTTGTATTAGTCGTATTGTGAATACTCTAGGGAATACCGTACATGCCATTTGCATCGTGATGACTAACTTAAAGGAGAGCAATGATTTATCGTTCGTTTACACGTGAGGTTTGCAAAAAGTTACATGTTTTATCTATTTTATGCTAAATTTTATCTAGTATTGATTTAGAAAAGTGTGCACTGTCGTCTCTGCGTTGCTGAATGCAGAGATCAATACGGTTCGACAAGAATAACAAACTTACTCCCAAACTAGGTCATTGCTTGTCGACGGGTTTTAATTGCGTACGTCTACTTTTTAACCATCCAATTAAAACCGGTTCCGTGCGGTGTGCTATCTTCTCAGCCCTCCACACCACCGGTTATCTATCTAGTAATGAGCTTCGACTAGCTTACACTTCAGAGTCCAGAAACTAACGCCGTCAACGTAATTTGTCCACCATTTGTTCATATGACTAGCTTGTCGAGCTGCTATGTTTTCCGCTCGACGTACCTTTACTGGCAGCTTTCAGCGAAAAACTTCGCGCAAACAATACCTTCACATGCAGCAGGTGGGATAATGACAGCAAGATAAGGCGTATGGCAGATTGTCCAATCCAGCGCAGGCGGAAAGCTGACGAAGGTTGGTGTATAATGCACGTGTTCTACATTCTAAAGCCGCCGGTGGTTGGAATAGACAGCTTAAGTAGCATCACTGATCCGATGCGTCACGTGTTTGTTCCGATGCCTTGGCAAGAGAGATATGACGTTCGCCTGCATGGTATGGTTAGAATCTTTCGTCTTGATCTGACAAATTATTGAATTCATCTAATTTTGAGTTTAAATGTTCCAGGCATTAAATTTTACAGCACTGTTTACTACTCTAGAATTGCGCAAACACAATTTTTGTGTTTCTTTAAAAAAAGTTAAGTTGATTGCTAGTTTTGAAGGTCCAAGTCTTTCAGTGTTTAATCACGTGCGCTAAAAGCAGTTCTGTGATTGAAAAATCGGTAGTCTAACAGCGAAAACCGCGTTGTTTGCCCTGAACTGAATACCTAGTAGGTAAATTTCAGGATTATTATTAATTTGTACGAACAGGCTTCATTACTGTTATTCGATTGAAATTAAATTTAAATCAAAATTAAAGTAAATACTTGTGCGCAATCCGCACTTATGAGAATCTCCTTTGTGTAACATTTATTATACTACATTAAATAATTTTTACTATAATACAATAATATGTTATTGTAATTGTATTACTTACCGAGGTCAGTTTCTCAACTACCGTAAGGTGCCCTAATTCCGTGCGGCTAATTTTGGCCTCTGATTGCGTGCACCTGGCATTAAAGTCAACAATCTGTTAACAACACATGTACATTTCTTCTGGTTTCAAGAATTTAATATATGAGAATTACTAAATCTTTTGTTTTTCATCAAAACCATCCTATAAAACTGTTATTTTTTTTGTTTTAACTGTTATTGTTAAACTACTGACGAGTTTAAAGTGAAAGTCACTGGACAATGTCAACCAATGTTGCAAATCGAGCGAGAAGCAAGCGTGGCCCACTCGCACACGTGCAAGTGTAAGAGCATAGCATCCAACACTTACTTCACTGACGAAAGCGTACGACATAGAATCGTAGGTGATGTATGTATACATTCTGCTACCTGCAAGCTCGCGTGCGCACTGCCTCGTAGCGTCTTTTTCGCATATCTCGTGAGATGCCAACAGCCCGCGAGATCTTAAAATAATTGTAGTTTCGAGGTTTACCTCTCCTGAAAAAAGCAAACGAATCTTCCCCGAAGTATCCGTCGTGGCAGATGAAAGTCGAATAACGACGATACTTGATTAAAGGCCCGCTGCAGACCACCGATAGCGCCGTTCATGCTGTCTAATTAGTACGACTAGGTGGCAATCTCAACATTGCATTGTTTCGTAGCGCTCGTGGTTAAACATTTATATTAATCTGTCCCAACAGCGCGGGTCAGTCAATTCTCCCTTGAATGGTATCCGCAATAAACAGTGCTCTGGAAGTAGCCCTACGAATACGAATCGATCACTCGACAGCGGCTTTCATAGCTGGGAAGACGGAACGGGTTTTCCCTGGAGGTTTACGCAAAGCGTATCTAAGAAATCGACGCCGAATGGACTCGATTTTTGCAGCGCTGTTGTTGTAATTAAGATTCCAAACAGACGAACAGTATGTCAGAACTGACTGTAGTATAGTATATAATAGTATAGTATAGTATCTCAGGTATAGTATAGTATAGTATAAATAGTAAAGCGATTTGAGGCAGTATATGCTAGAGAAATTTTTCGCGATCCTAAAAATAAAACCTAAGGATCTTAAGGCTTTAGCGACAACATACGAGATATGATGCTTGTCCGTTAACTGCGGATCTAAGATAGCAATCAAGCCTCTAATATGTAAATCATACAGTTCACGCGTTGCACCAAGTAGTAAAGGCCTCAAAGTTGATTTTGAAGAAAATGACAGTCGTCAGTCGAGCGGATCCGCAAGTACATTTTAAGATTATCTGCAAATGAGAGGCCCCTAATGATCAAATTAAAGTCGTTGAAATAAAGTAGAAAAATCAGGGGGCGTAGGTGGCTTCCTTGAGGTATACCTGACGAAGCTGGATAGCTATCGGATCGATGATCTCCAACGGCAAGTACCAACTGTCAATCAGTGAGATACGAGCGAAACCATTGCAAACGGTCGCTAACACCCAGTCTATGTAGTCTTGCAATTCGCTTTGGCGGCGCCACAGTAGAGACACGCAGACACCTACATTAGTTTCGAGTTTGCGTGAAGCAGAATAGCGATTTGTTTAAGAGTGCAAAAGATAGAAATATGTCGGAAATAATTTTCACGCATTCAACTACGGGCAGTTCTGTAAGTGGAAAAGAGATCGTGCGGTGCCGTCATAGCGAATTGTGATGGCGTGGTTTATTTTGTCAAAGGCTGCCCTTAAGGTTGATGTATAAAACATCTGTTTGAGCTATATGAGGTAAGACACAGCAGATTAGTAGTAGTAAAGCGATGTAAAGTGAAGCCACGTTGAACAGCACTTAGATATTGCTTACAGTGAAGCAGAGCTTCAGAAGCAGAGGTTCCCTGACCACTAGCTCAAATAGTTTCGAGACTGCACTCAGCGATCTGATGCCTTGATAGTTGCCTACATCACGTTTCATGCAGTCTATGTGTGTCTTCAGGAATACGGAAGGTACTCCATCGGGTCCAGGATTGAAGGATGACTTGAGCATGGTCATGGCCTTCGAAATCAATCGAACACGATCCCCGCTCAATATCTCATTGGTGAAAACACTTGAAAACTATTTGGAACGGCAGAATATCCTGAGGAGCGGCAACTTCCCCGTTGTATTCCATTGATGACGGGAGCCCGGGCTCTACGTTGCTTGTTTACGTAATTCCTCATTCGTGTGCCAAGAGGGTTGATGAGTACTACGGCGTCTTCTTTTCGGTACAAGTCGATCGATAGCATATAGCAAGACATGTGTGAGGGTCTGCGCAGCGGCTTTAAAGTCGTCTGGATCTAATGTGTTTGTCCAGTCAATACCGGACAACAAATCATTGATGTTTTATGGAAGTTATATGAGATAGCAGTTGAACGTTCATTGAAGTCCTAAAGGAGTTTATCTTCAATGCAGACGATTGGAGGAGGATGGTGTGGAACTCTATTGATTAACAAATATGGAGCCGCTGAAATGAATGGGATCTTGTCCTGTGATCTCACGAGCGGCGAAGCGTCCCTCATAACTGAGTAAACTGACTGGCAGTGAGCGTTAATTAGACCGTTGTTGTGAATACGATCAGGTGGGATATATAAGGCAGATAGAAAAATGAAGCGATCACTGAGCTGATAGACTGAGAATACTGTCGTCTCCAACATCTTCCCTCTTAATGAAGGTGGTACGGGTCGAACTACTACGGCATCCTTTGATTCTTGGAAGATCGCCGAGGAACTGTTGCAATGCAATGCATCTGTATCTGTATTAGCGCTCACGGGCAGCTGGTTGCTCACGAGTTGTTTGACTGTGTGAGGCTGTGCGTTCGCGAGTTCGTAGGTAGCAGAATGTCTGCACACAGCAACAGTGGCGTAAGCGTTGAATGCTATGCTTCTCATACTCGCTCGCGTGATAATAGGTATCGTTGGCTTATCGTTCGATTTGCAAGATTGCTGGACATGCTGCAGAGTAGTCACTGCTGGAAGCCAGAAGCGCAATATTCCAGTTGATTGTGAAGAAGCTAGATCGGACATACGAAGCCACCAGAATGTATCACGATAACAAAATATTAGGACAAATGAATGTCGCTTCACACCAGCATGCAGGACAACTTTCGATGAGAATATATTTTGGTACACAGTCGCTCTCACAAGCGCTTGTTGTTGGTGATGCAGAAATACAATAAAATATGTCTGTCGCCAGTTGGCTGGTTAAAGACAATACCACAGACAAACAGACGAGACACTCGCGTTAATTCCATCGTCCAATCAAAAACCAGTCATTTTTTAAAAAGGCATGTTTCGCAATATGGCGCGCGAATGTTGCTTCGAGTTTTCAGTATAAAACCATACAAATGTATAAACCCTACAGCATAAAACCCTGCAAATGCAAGCTACTCCGCAACATGCATATAACAGAGGGTGCTAGTGTGCTAGCAAAATGTGTAGGACGATGGTTTTTAAAGGATTTTTAAAACATAGTTGTCATGAAATATCTGTATCCACGATGAACAGCTACGATAACTTGTCTTTGTCCTAGCTTCCATGCAATAGTGACAAACTTTCATCATACATTGTCGCAACATTGTGAAGTAGGGACAATATCTTTATCTCCCGTGCGTTCTGCGTTCGTGATTTTTAATTCCCTGTCCATTAGTAAGCTTTTGGCATATTTATTTCATTCAACTTCAATACCTTAACCGTATGCTCGCACCTTACACTCAACTCCACTCATAATGTTCTGTACAACATCTGGCTGTAGCTTCTTCTGTACGGAAACCCGTTTTTCCTTCATGTCTTCCTCAGATTTAACCTCCTTGGGATGCTACCGTAGTGCCTGCTTCATAATAGCCCGGTATTTTTCGATGGGCCTTAGTTCCGGTTCGTTGGGTACGAAAGTGACCCCGTTTGCTTCATACCACTCCAGGACATCCTTTAAATAGCGGAACGAAGCTAGATCCGACGAGAAGATCATGGGGCCCGCGACTCCTTGAAGTAGAACTGCTCGATTACAGTCCCGGTAGTTACGAACGGCGCACTCCGTTTGCCACATGAGCAGATCACTTGCCAAATCATCCATGATGAGACAATGAGGCTTCGTCAGCATCCGGGTGTAAAGTTTCCGGGCCCGTGACTTTCCCACCGTATTTTGCCATGCGTCACGATATGGAGACTTCTGCACTTTGTACGTATGCAGTTCTTCCTGGTGGTTGGCTCTTTGAACGAAAGACTTTGACAGATTCAACTTTTTGGTCGCATCCCTGACCGAAGCATTGGAATTCCATTTAAACTCTCACGACACGCTTGTGATCCTGATCATTAATAGAACATTCATTTTGATCGCATTTCTGCTTCCATTCGATGCTCAGTGTTTCGTAGTACCGTTTACTCACACGACTCACCGTTGAGTGCACAATTTCGAATTGTTTTTTTCCGATGTCCCGATGAGAGAGCTGACGATTTTCCAGGTGCTTGCGCAAAATCATTTCGCGACGTTGCTTTTCGGGTGACGCCATTTTTTCCAATTTTCGACAAACTGATTGCGATAAAAACGCAGTGTAAACAATAGACTCTAAACTAGTTACGTACTTACTCAATTGGCCTAACGTCTCACGACAAGGCCTGCGTAGTATAATTTCTCCATCTACTTCGGTCCATGGCAGCAGGTCTCCAGTTCCGCGGGCACCCTGTGCTCGCCAGTTCTCGCTCCACCTTGTCCTGCCACCTCGCTCACTGTTCCCCTCTCCGTCTTGTTCCTACCGGATTCGATGCGAAAACCATTTTTTCAGGATAGTTGTCCGGCATTCGTGTCCGGCAACGTGTCCTGCCCAACGTATATGTCCAGCTTTAACCACTTTCTGAATACTTGGTTCGTTCTAGAGACGCGCGCGCTCGTGGTTCATTCTTCGCCTCTATACACCATTCTCTTGTACTCCGCGAAAAATGGTTCTTAGCATCCACCGTTCGAAAACTCCGAGTGCTCGTAGGTCCTCTTCAAGCAGTGTTCATGTTTCGTGCCCCTAGAGGTCAACCGGTCTAATTAGCGTTTTGTACAGTGTGTACTTTGTACTGGGGCTCTAAACTACTTCTACTCAAATTTTAAGAGAAAATTCCCATTGGGTAATTTTGTATAGTGTTTTTTCCTTGATGCCATTTGATGTGGGACACCCTTTAGCTGCACCAGGAAGTGAAGCTAGTGAGACCAGACCTGGTTTTAGCAAGTGCCAGACTTTAACTGGATAATTTTCTACTGGATCCGAGTGAGGAGGAGCTCGCACAAGCCTTGACAGAGGCCTGCATTTCGTCGAGCGAGGGCCAGTCACATAGCTTGTGGAGTATCAGAATGTCAAAAGGTGTAGTTGTTTCAAACACTGCTTGCGGTACTGGGATGGAATGACGAGTCGTTCTCCGAACAGGATTTATCCGTACGCTAGGCTGAGCGATTCTCATCTGGTTTGGAACCGCTTGAACTGATGCAAGCCATGATGGTAGAAAACTTCAAAGAATTGCTTCCATCCGTCTACCATCTCGCGCTTGTTTGTGATCACGTTTCCCTCTACGTCCGTTGCAGAGATATCGTAAAGGGTACACCCAAACTAGGTTCGGCGTGTACAATTTACGATATCTCTGTTACTGTAACATTAGGTACAACATGCTTTACGATATCACAGTAGAGCAAACTAAGAATTGAAATCAAAGAAGTTTATCATACGGTAAAGGCCATAAATATGTTAGTTGATTTTTAAAATCCCCTGCTAAGATGTTTGTTTTTCACTTATCAGTGTTGAATATGTCATTCAGAAGAATGGACACTAATTATTGGCGGGTTTTCCTAGTGATAACACACAATTTTTATTAAGGTTGAATCTAATATGATTCACAAGTATAATAGTATACTAGTAGCGATAGAGATTGAGTTATAAAAAATATTACAGCAATTGAAAAAAGATTTTTGATTGTGTTTTCTCACTTCATAAAAATCTGAGTTCAGTCAGCATATCAATATGTACTTTTATGCTGTGGGTACTCTCCGTCTATTTCTAAATATAACTGTTACCCTCAAAATCACATGCCGCTAGCCGCAACTGGAAAAATCCAGTATGATTGTAATTTTCTGCGAACTCTGTTCTTATAAGGGACAATGGTAAAATATGATACTAAATAGATGCACGTAATCAAATACATTTAAGAGTCTCTGGTTTATTAAAAATACATCAAATTCTATTTAAACCATAATGCTTTTGAAATAGCGCTTCATAGCTGCGAAGGTCGTCGCACACGCACTGTAACCCGGCCGCCTTTCTGCAGTAATCTACTATATAGCGCTTACAAATTTTTCCAAATTGATTTCAATTAAGCCAGCAGAAGCCCCTGCGTCTGCGCCTCGATCCTCGCATTGAGCATCGATCAATGATTGTTTCGTATGTTTGTGTATCATTAATCTGCGGGCGATTGCGCTACCCGGCAGATTCGGTTGGTTGGAATAAGTTTTCGTCGGAGTATACCCCCTAAACGGAAACATCTTATTAACAGTGGAATCTTTGCTAGCAGAGCGCAACAGTTATTAAAATGATAAATATTGTAATTCATCGTTGTTTACTTCTTCACCTTTTTCTAGTACCCGACGAGTTAAGTCGCTAGAGCACACTTACACGGCAACTTGGACGTCATTCGATGGGTGACTATTCGGCAATTATCGTACGAGATATTAGTAAAAAAGGTCTGACAATAGCAGCGGCAGCGGCGTGCAGTCGTTATGCAATAGGCGAAGGCAACGCTAGCGGTTATCGTGATTTGTAAGCAAACACCGCTATTGAAATCTTCAATACACGCGATCGCGACAAACGATTTTAAACGGAAACATTGGTCGGTCCAGAGCACTGCTGATATCACGAAGCGACAAATAGAGCTTATATTCTGCTGGCAGTGCAGATTTTGCTGTTGAGCTCCACCCGCGAGGTATTCAGTCAGTCTTTATCAATCCGCCGTCAGGATGAGTATGAGTAAGTATGCAACTGAAAGGTAGTGGCTTGACCGTATCAGTAAGGTGCATTACATTGTTTTTGCAGGTTCATACACCGAAAGCAGCTCCGAGGAGGATGATCTGTCCCCTCGGGACAAGGTGCAGCAAAACTCCAAAGGACAGTCGGATTTTTGCGTGCGCAACATAAAGCAGCACTCGTTCGGTCGACATGAGATCGAAATTGCCGAACAGGAGATGCCAGGGATTCTGGCCCTTCGCAAACAAGCCCTCGAGGATAAACCGCTCAAGGGGGCCAACATAGTTGGCTGTACGCACATCAACGCACAAACGGCTGTGCTGATCGAAACGCTCATATGTCTCGGGGCCAACGTCAGATGGGCCGCCTGCAATATCTACTCGACACAGGTATGTCGTTGGTATATCACTATAATTACGATAGATTGACATTGCCACTGCACAAGTGAAAGAAAAGGGTTCTTATCGAGGGGAAAAAATAGAAAAGATAACACCGCAATGGAAAGTGTGATATCGTGTTCGGCATTGAATGGCACCATTTTATGACAAACAAGTGCCGTTCTTTCTACGACTAATGAGCGGTTTTAAATGACCTCAAATTATAAGCTTTGATTGAAATTAATTTGCTATCTATTTTGTGTGACACACAATCACATACCTAACGCATCATGTGTTCTACATTTGTGGCACTTGGTTTATACGTAAAAGAATATTATTTGTCACGTGCTTTAGTAACAAAATCCCGTGAGCCGTGACAGTAAGTAAATTTTCTTGTATTTCACTTAACAATGGCAGTGATATGGTCATCCGAACCTATGATAAAACGCTCCTCGCATATGACACATTTCAGCGTTACGGAACACATTTAGAAAGCATATTTGCGTTGTGAATTGGTTCCTCTTTTTAACGATTTTTTGGAAAATAAAGAGTAGTTAGTTTTGGGTAAAGGTAGCGCATAGTACCAAACTCAAATTACTAAAAAGTTTTTTAAAATTGTGATATTTTGTTATAATTCTAAACAAAATTCTAATGCAAAAACGAATGCTAGCCCCGTATGAAAAAATGACCGTTAATACTCAACTGAATAGAACCGATAGACGAAAAACGACATTTTTGTAATCCTTGAAAAAGATTTAATATAAATTGAAACGTCGGAAGTAGAAGAAAAACGTTCGTTTTCATCAGCAATTGGACTGCAAAGCCGAAAAATAAAATTCTGAAAATAAAGAGGATACTAATTTCCAGTCGTAGGCCAGTGATTTTGGGAAATAGGGACTGATTAACGTAGTGAAGCCAGTGCCCCGTAACGCTGTAGGTCATTTCAAAATTATCGTTCTGGTAGGGGTATTATAGTTAACTTGTGAATGAAAACAATATTTGAAAAATTCGGCGTCCCGTATTTTACCAGAAAACCCCAAGGGTAAATTTTCCGATTTTCTTGAACATCGCTTAATTTTGTAGTTCATGATTCTTGAGCCAAGTATCGTAAAACAGAATTATTTGTGAGGAAACGTAAACAAAGTTTCATTAAAAATTTTGTGAGAAAATTTACTTACATTTTCAATAAAACATATTTGCTGTGCGATGCTTGGTGCCTGAGGTATGAATATTTCAAGCAGGTCAATATTTAGACAACTATTTATAACTCAGGAACAACAAAAACCGCTATGATGCAAGTTTTTGACACAAAAATGTTCAGAATTAAGAAACAAATATTTCAATACGTTGCAGAAATTTGACAGAATACCCATGGAAAAGCTCGATCCAAAAATTCAACTTGCAGACTAACGGTTTGTTTAAAGGCTTCAAGCCGGCGTACGATTCAATTAAACGAAATGAGCGAATTGTGTTTCAACATGGTTTTCCTGGCTGAAAACTGACTAGGCTGATACGCAAACTATTTTGATGATTCAAAGTCAAGCGCCAGAATAATGGGTAAGATATCGCACCCGTTTGTGACGATAGATGGTTTGATGCAAGATGACAGGCTATTGAATTTACTGGTCAACATTGCGTTAGAAAGAGAAGCCTTTCGAATAGGCAAGCGTGCAGAGAAGCAATACCGTCATCACGAAATTCCACATGCTTCTAGGGTCCGCAGCCTGGTCCAGTTTGCAATATTTCTTCGAACCACAATCGATGTTTTTTGCTATAACAGTGTAGATATGATTGTCTTAACGGTGATCTGGCTTGACGAGATGTTTTTTTCGCGACGGCTATTCGGAAGTGCCTTTTTTTTTTAGACATGATCGTAATAAGCAACTCTGCACAAAATCCCGTCGTGGACGTGTATGGATCGTCGTCTCTAAGAACTTAGTTGCTTCACCGATCGTTCCCTGATGTGACCCCGAATGAAACACTGGGACATCTATGCGTAACAGTCATAGTGACCAATCGTTCTCGCCTAGCGTCGAATGGCTTAGTGTTGCGGTTCGGTGATTACCGTCAGTTTGAAATATTCCGGTAAACGGTTGTTCCGCAGCTTGTACCGCGCTTTTGCACGGTACCTGTTTCCATTGTCTGACCCAGATTAACCTGGTGTTGAACATAAATAATAATGACCTGCTAGATTTAATACGGGCCTACAGAAAAACTGTATGTGGCTGAGTGTGAAAATGAGATACCAGTACTCCGACTTATTTTGAAAAATCTTGGGTGCACTACAGAGAACCTTGGACCATCGCTCGTTTCTCTTTAGAAAGTTTCGTAAAAAAAGTCAAATGGCATAGCTCTAAATTAAACATATAAAAGTCAATACATGTCTGTATGTTTCGTCATATAACTCCGCAACGCCTGAATCTTTCTCCATGAAATTTGGCGTAATTGAAAGGACATAGCGGGCATTTATTTTTGCTCTACCAATATCATTCGGCACATAAATCAGGCTAATTTTGAATTCCAATAAACCCCAATTAATAAACAATTAGAACTTTCCTCTCACCCACTTTTCCACAACAATTTCTAGAACGAGGTTGCTGCGGCCCTGGCGGAAAGCGGTGTTCCTATCTTTGCCTGGCGGGGTGAAATCGAGGAGGACTTTTGGTGGTGCATTGACAAGTGCGTTCATGCCGAAAACTGGCAGCCGAACATGATCCTGGACGACGGTGGCGATGCTACGCATCTGATGCTGAAGAAGTACCCGGTTATGTTCAAGATGATCAAGGGTATTGTGGACGAAAGCGTCACCGGAGTACACCGGCTGTACCAGCTGTCGAAGACGGGCAAGCTGACCGTTCCGGCGATGAACGTGAAGGATGCCATTACCAAGACCAAATTCGACAGTCTGTACAGCTGTAAGGAGTCGGTTATTGATAGGTAGACTGATTACTGTGTTACTAGCTCACACGTAGCGAGAGAGATTATCATGTTTTAAATTATGAACTTTTTCCAGTTTGAAAAGAGCCACGGATATTATGATTGGTGGTAAACAAGTGGTTCTTTGCGGCTACGGTGAGGTGGGCAAAGGATGTGCTCAAGCCCTGAAGGGGTTGGGTTGCATCGTGTACGTTACAGAGATCGATCCGATCTGTGCCCTCCAAGCCTGCATGGATGGTTTCCGTGTGGTCAAGCTGAACGAGGTGATAAGGACAGTTGACGTCGTCATCACGTGTACCGGTAATAAAAATGTAGTGACCCGTGAGCACATGGACAAGATGAAGAACGGTTGCATCGTGTGCAACATGGGCCATTCGAACACGGAAATCGACGTCAACAGTCTGCGAACTTCGGAACTGCAGTGGGAGAAGATGCGTTCCCAAGTCGATCACATCATTTGGCCTGGCCCAGACGGGAAGCGGATCATCCTGCTAGCCGAAGGACGTCTCGTAAATTTGTCTTGCTCAAGTGTTTCCTCGTTCGTGGCTTCTATCACAGCGGCCACTCAAGCATTGGCTCTAATAGAACTATTCAACGCTCCGTCCGGACGCTACAAGGCGGACGTGTATCTGTTGCCGAAAAAGATGGGTAAGTGTTGATACTTTTTTACCATCACAGATTTCATAGATGTCGACAAATTTTGTTCAACAGATGAGTATGTTGCCAGCCTTCATCTGCCAACACTGGATGCCCACTTGACGGAATTGACAGACGAGCAGGCTCGTTACATGGGTCTGAACAAGGCTGGTCCATTTAAGCCCAATTACTACAGGTATTAGTACGCTATTATATCCGAAAAGAATTTAGCCGGCCGTCGACATTCCGATCGAATGTTAATTAGTATATTTCATTTCGCCATACCACCACTAAACTGCGGTCGACTGTCGTCGATGCAGGAGAAGTTGATTTAAACAAGAAAAAAACAGTACAGAACAGTAATTAGTTTATCCATTAAAGAAAAATATGTTAGTTACTAGGCATCGTAGAAAATTGTAGATACCGTAGACTTTTAGAACGTGTAGGACAAAAAACCGCAGCAGCAAATTGAAACGAAACTCTTCCGCTTCCACTACTATGCAACAGAAAACGGCACGGCCATGTTATATACACTGCATATATATTGTTAGAATCGGCGCAAAGTGAGACGTATTTTGTGGATCAATGCATGCGATGCAGCGTACCGGAAATAACTACATATACGATTCAAAAGAGTCAATTCAACTATCACGTTTTGCATCAAATCGAGCAGCATAACAACGCTTTCAACTCTTGATCAAATCGTCGTATTAATACGAGATATATGTACTACTATTCTAAGTTTTATCGATTGATTTTTTACTATAAAAGCATTTGGTTGTAAGCAAATAAGGCATCATAATTACATATTAAGCGTATTGTTTACGGACGCACTTGTTTCCAGTATACAGGTACTATCGTATATTTAAACTTAATTTTCCAAGGAGCTTTCGGTCTCCTTTGTGCTAAACTCGGATTAGGTCAAAATGGAATCAAGCCGAGATCAAGCGATTGATCAACAAAAGTTTAGGAATAAAAAGAAAATTCTTTTTGGAATATCTCGTTTCTAGTCTCGATTAGTGGTGATAAGCTCACAGTCGCCAAGGCATTTTACACATATTCGGTGCTAAATATTCATTTACGCCGAACGTACCTATTTTGTTTTTGATGAGAGTGGTGACGGATTCTAGTCTGACCGTCAAGGACCTTCTGGAGTATGGGAGTTCCCAACGTCCAGCCAGTACAGATACTGAATATCAAACAACTGCATGAAGTTTTCTTTTCCCACTGTTTAGAATTTTTGTAATTATTCTTTCAGTTAATAACCGATGGATGTTTAAGCGTACTTTTCTTAAAGTCCGTGAATTCAACACGCATAAGTTCTGGATGCGGATTTTGTGCGTCATGAGATAGGAGGACTGAATCGACGTTTGTTCACCAGAAAGTCCGTACGTCTGTATTATCTGAAAAGTGCCGACCATCGAGTCCATCGCCTCAAATTGGTCCTCCAAACATGCTTCGGGATATGTTGACGTATAAAATAGGTGCTCTAGGCAAGGCCCAACAACTTATTTACTTTTTCCAACTGTGACCTGGTGAAGCTCTTGCCTTATAAAGAATTCGTTTCCATTGTTCTCGATCCTGGTTGAGCCATCTAGCACGTTGGACCCCTCTATTCCTGGTACCAGTGGGAGAACGGATTTCACTGCACAGTCTTCCGGCATCCTGATTGGTGACGTGGCCGGTCCACCGTAGTCTTCCAACTTTCGCCAGGCGTACGATGGGAATCTTTCCAAGTAGTGCCTACAGCCACTGTAGGCTGGTTCATACGCCTACGCTACTCTCCGCTATTCGTTTGCACTCCGCCAAAAATAGTGAAGCGACCCTCATTCCCTATAACGTTGCTATTTCCACTCCAATTATTTTATATGCATAATTTTTCGTTTAGAACTACATTAAATTAAATACATTACAATGTATTATAGTTTAAGGTGGCAAAATATGCATATGCATACTTCTGGCTACAAGGCTGCCACACGTAAAAATTTGGAAAGAAACAAACAGAAGAAGGTGAACTGAACCCAGATCTTCCGGGACAAAAAGCGCTGCCTGGAAGAACAGGAGTATTAGAATTTGAGGCGGCTGCATCGTTCTCAGGAAACGCGAAAGTTCTACCATAAACTGAACGGATCCCGCAAAGGTTTTGTGCCGCGAGCCGTAATGGACCATGGACACATGGCGAAAAAAAGTGCTAGCCCCAATGATAGGCGAGGTTAAGGAGGTCATCATGCAGCTAAAGAACGATATATTGCTTGGGAAAGATGGCACCGTAACCGTAGTGGAGCTTATTAAAATGGGAGCAGAAAAGCTGACCACTTGTTTGCACCGGTTAATTGTTACAATTTGGGATACAAAACAACTACCGGACTAGTGAAAAGATGGAGTTACCTTCTACCCGAGAAGGGCGAACTGTCGTGCGATGCCGCCTACAAAGTGCTGTCCCCAATCATTTTTTGCCGTAGTCCAGTTTTGGTATTATATAAGTTACACGCGACAAATCTTGTCAATGTCGAGGAACTTAACTGAGTCGGCCGCTAAAAAGCTAGTGATATGGCGTCCATTTTCCTCGCACTTTACACTCGACAGTGATCGATTCGAGTCGAGTTGCTCGGCGTGACTTGTAGAATAAGGCTCTTAAATTTTTGCTCAAATTTTGCTGGGCCAAGGCGGTACAATAAAATAAGTAAAATTAGAGTACATACATAGAGACAGCCCTTCGGGAAGAATTTTAGCTATAACACAGAACGAAAAACCATTCTTTAAATTGCGTCATTGTAGTTTAGATTTATTCAACATTAAGCTCAATATAAGTCTAATACTTTTTGGCCTAAACATAATGCGGTCCTGGCGTTGGTACACTTTTCAGTGGCGAATCGAAGTCGGTTTCCATCGGTTCCGGTACCGGCTCCTGGTGAGCAGCGATTACCCGTTTCTGCAAGTTCTCGTACAGTTTGTGGACGTTCTCGTGGTGCTGGGCGTTTGGCTGCAAGGCTTTCATTAGCGTCTGCAACCGACCCTGCGGCAATCGTTGATGAACGTACCACAGCAGCTTTAGCATGTGTCGCGTAACATTGTCCCGCGTAAGACCGGCAAACAGGAACTCATCGAATAAACCGGTACAGAAGTCCTCGTTAGCAAATTCTTCGGACATTGGGATCAAAAGTGCGATTAGAGAATGTAAGAATGGATCCTCGTACGCTCTATCATCCTTGCAAGAAGCTAAAATCGCCATGACTCGCAATATTCCAACGCGATCTTTTTGCCGAGATGTATGCAGAGTGTAATACATTGCAAGAATTGAAGCCACCGAACTTTCCTGGATGTACGCCTCAACGGCATCCGGAGCAGGTCCAGAGTGTTCAATAGTAGTTATAGCACTTTCACGCTCGTCCGGTGGTAGTTTGGAATGTAAATTGCGCACCTGATCGTCAACCATCAGCGACATCAAGGCCGGCAAAAATTTAGTGACAACTTGACTATCCAACTTGGGTTCTTTAAAATCTTGCGAATCGATCATAATCCACGCTGATAAACCTAACGCCAACATTCGCAATAGTAATATTAAAATTGTGTTATCCCTCGGTAGTCCTTCATTATTTATTAAATGTTGTAATATTTTAACCGCTGAAGTTGCCAAGAAATTAATGGCATATGGATCACACAGTGTCATGGAAAGATCGCCGAGGACCTGTTCTTGGCCACGTTTGATGTTGTCCAAAAATCCTTGCAATTCACGGGATCGTTTGATGTCAACATTTTTCTCTCGAATGCAGGCGTCCAAACACCAAGTAAACTTGTGACACGGGTCAACGGAGATAATGTCCTGGACCTCTAGGTCGTGTAAAGCCATCAACAACTCGGCTCGCAATGTACAATAATGAACGTTACGGGTCCTTAGGAAAAGTGTTCGTAAGAACTGCAACACCATATCATACAGCTTCACACTGTTTCCAATCATGTGCGCCAGTTTTTGAACAACTTCACCCTGTCGTCTTACTTTCGGAGTCGGGGTGAAGAACAGATTGTTCAAATTCATGTGATCAAAAAGGATGTGTTCCTTTTCCCTGATGTATTGTGAAAGCAGAGGTGAAACTTCGTCACCGAACAAGGATTGATTGTCTCTCCAAATCTGTCGCTTAACTTCCGTGTCGGTGTCCTGATAAAGTTCACGATCTCGAACCAGTATTCTTAAATACTTATCCTCGATATGGCTGGTGTTTCTAAGAATGCACATTACCACCGGGCGCAGGGCTTTCACGCGCACCACAGGGAAACTCTTCACCAGCAGCTCCTTAAGCTTGCGGTCACGTTCGCGACCTTCCTTTGCCCCTACTTCATTGATGTGCGCTATCAGCTTGTCTCGTAGTTCTTCCAGAACCGATGTGTGAAAATCAAGTCGCCGAACTCCGTGCAAATCCAGCAGAGGAAGCATTGGTCTTAACGACGGTAGCAGAATGCCATTCTCCAACTGAAAGTTTTCTATTGCTTTCAGGGGATCATCGCAGCAGGAGAGACTGATAAACGAAAAGCGATTATAAATTTTTTGGAGACATTTATTCATTTATTTTTATACATACGCGTCACGAAGATATGCTTGTCCTGGAACATTGACCTCTTCTAGTCCTGTACCGGCGAACTTGGGTGGAGCAGACATTGTTTGCAATTGTTTAGCACAAAACAACGAGAGTGCAACAATAAACTTGCGTCAAGGACCGACGGTCTTTATCTGTAGATTTTAAATAATAAAACAATCACAATCTAAACACTAGCCAAGTGATTCAACGCCATTTTTATTTGTTTTTTTCGCTGACGTTTACATTTGGCTGCGTGCGGTTTTCGTGTTTATTATTTGAAAACTCTGTATCTGAAAAAATCGGTTACAAACTGTGGGAATACTTCAATGTTCCCGCCACAAGAAAAAATAGCGTTGCAATTTAAGTGTATGTAATCCATAACAGAAATCCTTGCAAAGATATAATTTCTTGAGCATTATTTAACCTATTTCAATCATTTCAACGGTTTCAACGGCCTGTCCTGCACTCAGTGCACCTATTTTGCTTTTTTAGCTGTAACACCTCAGCCAAACATAATTCGAAAATGTTATGTATGGGGCATTTATCCACCTTTTCGCGCGCCTGATGGCGGCTAGTGGGTACACTTTTCGACAATGTTTATTTGCTTTTGAGGACTCCGCTCACGTACGCTTGAAAGTTCTACAACAACAATTAAGGCTGGAAATATCAACTTGACGTGAATAAGGTTGCCAAAGGCATGCTAACCCAACAAACATTTTTGTTGATTTGTAGCTTATTCAACCCTTGTATAGCTACCCAGGTAACCGCTAAGCACTGATTTAAGCTTGAAAGCTGCTCTATATTTGCAAGTTGCATGCTGCCAGATATAATTCAGCAGCATTGTCAATGCATAGCAGCTTTAAAATGGCATTCTCAATGTTGAATTAAAATTTACTTGAAGCACTATGAAAAGCTGATTAGATGCTCTAAGCAGGCTTTATTGCCGTTACCGGCATCAAAAGAGATTTTGAACTCTGCTCACACTTGAAGGAATTCTGCTTGCGAACGTACGTGTGATAAAAGAAAAAAATGCATCCCTCTTTTTTTAATTCTATATTAGAGAGGTTTTCAGCCTGCGGCTGGTTCGCCTCTTCTTCCCTCTCTTTTTAGCTTACGCACAATCCTGCACCGCCGATAGAATAAACATCAACACGAATCTATATGGCATATGCAGACGGATTTTACAAGAAATATTTCTATGCATGTATGCCATCACATAAAAAGAAAATAAAAGGTAGGTAATTCTCCCAAAGCGCAACTTATGGAAGAAATGTAAAAAATCAAATCTTTCCCTCCATTCCACCTCGATAAGCAAATCAAACATCCGAGTTAAGAATTTCGGTAATTTAAGTAGAGCTATTGGCAGCTGACTCGCAACTACCGTTTACAGATCAACTGGTAAAGGCGTTGCCCTACTCCTCCACTCCAAGCCACGTAATCGACAGATTGGCTGGCTGGCGGTTCAATTCTAACCGAAAAAGAATATAACAAAAAAGCAATCTTGAAACGTCAACAAAGTACGCCATAATAAGCATAACAGAGAGGGAAGATAAAAAAAGGATGTACAATATATTTTTCGCATTTTTTTATGTTTGACGTTTTACCGTTACGCAACAGGCGTTACGTTTTATGACATTTGTAAGTCTCCAAGCACTAATGTAGCCGGATATTTCGCCAAAACCGGCTTTCTAGCAGCTTTTTATAGGCATATTAAACTATGCTGCACGATATGGTGTGCACCATAGGCTAATAAAAAGCTAGATTTCTGCTTCTTTAAGTGCTCACTGGTTACTTGGGTAATTACCGGGTAACAAGCGCTTGATAAGCTGTTATTCAACAAGAATGTTTGTTGGGAACGCTTTCCGAAAGTTGTACGCCTTGTACCTACCAGCCGCCATTACGCACGCGAAAAGGTGGATTGAATCGATTATTATCAAAAAGATTACTGAACTAAGTATTGCGGTTATTTACATAAATTTTCATCCTGTTGCGGCGGTAACCCGCATCGTCAATCACCGCAACGAGAACAAGGAAAGGTGGCCAAATATTTTTTGGTTTATATGTGCAATTGTTACTGATGCTTTAGCAACTAAAACTACATAAAAAAATGTCTTTTAGCATCTTACATTCAAAAATATGTATTATATAAATTCATTGAATATCATAAGTATAAAAATATGTGTAAATATAGTAACAAAATTTAAGAAGTACGGAATGGGGTTGCAAATATCTAAACAATAGAAATTAATCTATTTGTATGGCAGCTCTGGACAAAAGCACATCCTTCAATATTTGGCGAGGTCAGCATTGGGCGATAATGTATCGATATAACTGGTACCGATATTCGTGGACGAAATCTCGATAGTTTTTTTTTTTCGAAATAGTTAATTGCAGCATGCATATAACAGCTTTGTAAATGTTAACACCTTATAAAACAAGTCAAACGGAGTGTTATAAAACAAATGTTAAATGCAGATCGTCACGTGATGCGAGCATTTTTGCTGATTATGCTCTCAGCTGAGTATACGTATCGATATATGAAAAATATCGATATTCAATTAACGAAAATTCGTCAGCTTCGCTCAATACAGAATTATTTTGACAGCTTGCTATGAACTTTCCGAGAATGAAAAGATTTCTTGCAAAGCACAATATTGCTCTATCTTAAGTATTTACGGCGCACTGCCAGTCCACACTGGGCGGCAGGGCTGTCATTCGCTCACACTATGTGCAATATAACGCCTTGTCGCACAGAGCGATTCGGCAACACACCTCTACAGCTAATACACAGAGAACAGATTAACAGGCTCGAAGGAAGTAATCGATTTTTTGTGTGTAAAATCTGTCGGTAGCGCCCTCCAGAAATAGTTTGCCAGACGCATGAAAAAATATCCATGTACCTTTATCAATATTTCTTTGTGCTGGAGTTACATAGCAGCGATGGCAGCGACATCAAGATTTAGTTTGCCACTTACTGCTCGAGGGGTGCTCTATTGAAGGATTACTCGTAGATTACATAAAAACCTTTTACACACTTTTTGTCAATTACCTGGTAGTCTGTTCTCTGTGGCTAATATGCACACAGCGTACGAGCGAAAGCGGAGTGGGAGCGAACGACAGCACTCGGTGAAAATCGCCCAGTGAGTGATCATCCAAACAGCACTTGGTACTGCCGTTTGCCACACTCCGTGCGGAATTAACGCAAAAAAATTGTTTTGTATTTACAAATTTTCTGCCCTTTTAAAAGTGAAAATACACGCTGCACTGAACAACTAATATGGCCTATGTTAAGTTAGTATGGATCAGGCGACGCAACAGTAAAAATGTTTTTTTCAATCACACCACTTCAACTGACCCAGCGCAGGGTGTACAATCCAGCCGCGCAGAGTGCGGCTCTTGGTGTGGTAAAGCACGCAGCAAATTTATCACACTGCGTTTGCGACTGCCTTTTCTTGGTGCGCGTAAAACACGAAAGAGCGTGTTTACCCAACAAACATTTTTGTCGTATAACAGCTTATTAAGCGCTTGTAACCTGGTAATTAGCTATATAACGGTTGAATAAGCTACTAATCAACAAAAATGTTTGTTGGGTAGCAAAAGAGACACTGAAGGGGATTTTTGGGCGAACACACACCGCATGGCGAGTGTTGTGTTGTTTAAGAATGTGTGTCTTTTGGTCTGCGCTGCGGTTTATGCCATCTCTGCTGGGCGGTGCATCCAGCTCTCTGCGCACCACCCATATATTTATAGCGAATTCATAAATAAACCTGGCTCAGGTCGATTAGCTCTCAGTTTTAATCGAACTGCTGTCAAAGCGTTCATAAATTAACGGAGATTGCTTCCCGGGTAAACTGACAGCATTCAGTTTGAAGGGTAGGTTAAAACTGTCTAGCATTACGCACTGAGACAGAATTACGGTTTACGGGTCGATCTTTCAAACTGCGCGTATCCACAGAGATTCTCTGTGGCGTATCATTAATAAATTTTGGGTTCGAGTTAACACGAACCCAGGTTAATTTACGAATTCGCTATTATAGTTTAGCTATCTTATGGATAATAATCGACTCTATCCAGCTTTTTACGGGCCATAATGGCAGACGTGTTCGTAATATTCGAACAGCATTTTTGACATTTCCCCAATACATCGCACGTTTTCTGTCAGTACATTTCTTTAGTTTTACCAGTTTTACCGTGAACGCGTGAAAAGAAAACGTGCGATGTATTAGGGAAATGTCAAAAATGCTGTCTAAATATTACGAACACGTCCGCCATTATGGCTCGTAAAAAGCTGGATAACTGTCCCATACATAACATTTTCGAATTTTGTTTGGCTGAGGTCAAGGCTGAGGTGTTAGAGCTAAAAAAGCAAACTAGGTGCACTGAGTGCAGGACAGCCCTGGTTTCAAACAATTTATTTAAAGATTTAAATAAATATTTTACATCTTGTATCCCGCATTATGCAGCCATTCTTCGCGATTGGCTGTTAAGCCATTTTCACAAGTTATGCGAGAAATTTTATTTGCTGTCAAAATACGTTTTATTTTCGAGTGTTGTTCTTCATTCTTCTTGACAGTGCACTTCCATCTCGCACGAAAATTTGCGAAAGGTTGCTATCGAACTGAAAAAGTTCCAAAGTGAACTGAAATAGGTGCAGTCTGCTTTGAAATTGTGTCCATTTCGTCCAATAAACGCGGTTCTTTCAGCTACGACTGCATTTCGTTGGCAGGATGGCCTTCTCAGTGCTGAATTCCGTGGTTAAACGGGCTGCTTCGAATGTTTATATAACCAATTGTTTGCTGAAAAACAGTGGAGCTTTATATAATTCCCAGCAGGTTCGTAATGCCGGCAAGTGGTATCCGGATGAGGAATTCTTCCAGCAGTTTAATTCGGCCGTGATGTACCCGGATGAGGTTACGTCCAAGTGGAAGCTTCCTCCATGGAACAGCAAGATCGCTCCGGTGGAAAAGACCGTCCGTAATGTGAAGCTGAACTTTGGTCCTCAGCATCCAGCGGCTCACGGTGTGCTACGTTTGGTTTTGGAGTTGGACGGTGAAACCGTAATGCGGGCTGACCCGCACATCGGTCTTTTGCATCGCGGCACCGAGAAGTTGATTGAGTACAAGACGTACACGCAAGCTTTGCCCTATTTTGATCGGCTCGATTATGTTTCGATGATGTGCAACGAGCAGTGCTATTCACTGGCCGTGGAGAAGCTTCTGAACATTGACGTTCCGCTGCGCGCCAAGTACATTCGCGTGCTTTTTGCTGAAATCACTAGAATTCTAAACCATATTATGGCTGTAGGAACGCACGGGCTAGACGTGGGTGCAATGACTCCGTTTTTCTGGTTATTCGAGGAACGTGAAAAACTGATGGAGTTTTATGAGCGTGTTTCCGGCGCCCGCATGCACGCTGCTTACATCCGACCGGGTGGCGTAGCGTTGGATATGCCACTTGGCCTGTTGGATGATATTTACGAGTTTTCTGCCAAGTTTGCGGAGCGTTTAGATGAGGTAGAAGATGTACTCACAACCAACCGTATTTGGGTACAACGTACCGAGGATATTGGGGTTGTCTCGGCTGAAGATGCCCTGAACTATGGCTTCAGCGGAGTAATGCTTAGAGGATCTGGAATCAAATGGGATCTTCGCAAGGCTCAACCATACGATGCCTATCATCTGGTGGAATTCGACGTTCCAATTGGAACTAAGGGCGATTGCTACGACCGTTATCTTTGCCGTGTGGAGGAGATGCGTCAATCACTGCGTATTATCGACCAATGCCTAAATCAAATGCCAGCTGGTGACATTCGAACGGATGATGCTAAACTGTGCCCGCCGACCCGTGCGGAGATGAAGAACTCCATGGAGGCATTGATCCATCATTTCAAACTGTTTACCCAAGGTTATCAGGTACCCCCTGGCTCTACGTACACCGCTATCGAGGCCCCCAAAGGAGAATTTGGGGTATACTTGGTTTCGGATGGATCCAGCAAACCATACCGCTGTAAAATCAAGGCTCCCGGTTTCGCTCACCTGGCTGCGCTTGATAAAGTCGGCAGACACCACATGCTTGCCGATATCGTTGCCATTATTGGAACTTTGGATGTCGTGTTCGGCGAAATCGATCGTTAATAACGTTAATTACGAAGCAAACAAACAGTAGAATTATAGTGTACGTCGAAATTCAATTTCAACTCTGATCTTTCGTGTAAACTATAAAAAAACAGCTGAAAAACAAATAAAGAACTTGTACGTGAAATAAAATTAAATGTTTCAATTGTTGGTTGATTTAGGCAAGAATACGTTTTGTGAGAGGTATTTTCTCTTTGTAAAACAGTTTCCTATTTTTTTCTGGTTATAGATCATGTTAGTAAGAACTTTATTTAATAAAAAACCAAAAGTTTCCGAAGTATTAACGGCATATTTGAAACAGTGCAATGAACCACCATGGACGTCCTACTTTATCAAGGTAGGTTGGCAATAAAATTCATTTGAAATGCTATCTAATTGAACACTTTTGTCTCTACAGTACCGGGACGTCACAAACGATCATTTCGGTCGATCACATTTTAACTGGACGCTGGATACGGGAACGAACTATCACATATTGCGCACTGGATGCTATCCCTATATGAAGTACCATTGCACCAAACGACCCGTTCAGGATCTAACAGTAGACGATACGTTTTTTCGGATTATTAAAATTATCAACCTAGGTTTGCCACAGCTTGGTTATGGATTTGCTGCCCGCTTTCTGATTCGACACGTAGAGTGGGTAGATATGGGAAAGAGTTATGGTAAAGTGCCGATTTACTTCCTCTATGAAGAGGATAAAGGTTCGGAATACTAGCAAAGTTGAATGCTGAAGAGCATTTGTTACGGAGTTTATAAATGTATATTTTTTTATTAAAACTAAGTGGCAACTGATTAGATGATTTCGGGAGCATCCCAAAAGATTAGAGACTACCTTTTCAAATAAAAACGAACAATAAGAAATAATTCGCTTCAAGGTTTAATTGACCTGTTTTGACTGCATCATTTTGTCTTAATAAGAACTAGTTTCATAATGTCGCCTCGAGCTAGATAAGGTCGTCTGGTTAACGAGTCTCATACGAAAGGTTGAAATTCAAAAAGTTGATGTCTCAAAAAGCTGAAAAGAAGCGCTGCAGACAGCATCTACAGAAAATGTATTTTTTTGTCAAATATTACAGTTTCTGATTTATCTTTCACTGTTACTGTTATTACAATATCTGCTACATAACACACTCATAGATAGAAAGAACTTAATTGTAGACGAATATGCAAAACGTTAACTTTTCACACTAAAGAGTCGAAAAAGTGCTTGGATGGCTTGACGATTTCTCAATCAAGTGCGCGATTATACTCCAGATTAGGAGTGGCTCACGACGGCGTCTGATGCGGGGCGAGCGTCTAAAATACGAAATGTGTTTTCTTGGCGCTAAACCTAAAAAGTCAGCCACATCATGAGACTCGGTAGCCTAGTCCTATATAGTAAGGCAACCTACTTGAACTTTTCTACTATGCAGGTATAATCAAAAACCAAATTGACTCGGAACATTCGGCATGAAAAAAAAAACGACGAAAACCAGTCGTCGAAGGACAGTCTACAACGGTTCAAATATTTACACTGCGGCAGATTCTCTCAAAGGGCCATGAATATTTCACATTCATTTATTTATTGACTGCTTTGATACCATCGACCGGAAAGAGCTATGGAAGATCATGATTGATTCACTCTACGATGGATTGTACACGGTGCTCTGTTCGGATTTCGGGTGGATTGTCCAGTTCATTCGAATCACACGGAGGGCTTCGTCTCTCAAGCCTGCTTCAAAAATGAGTGCTTAGAACGACCTTCGGCGGCGTACCGGAGAATGGAGTAGAGTAAGGAGCGGTAAAAGTGCGATGGGGGTAATAGTGCGATTCAATGATTTATCGGTGCAGATCCCGAGTAAATTGACTACATTGGCATGGATGGGTGACTACTTTGATAGCTCGAATCTAACGTAAACTTTGGTTGCTTACGTTGCTGAGTTATGTGCAAATCTTAGTTTAGGGCGGTTTTGATGTAATTTTTCGTTGCACGGCAAATACGATATCAGGAGAAGGATATTACTTGTTGAAAATTTGTACCAGCGTTTTACATCACTCACGTATCTGATTTGAAAATACGGCGAAAAGAATTTACAAAATATATTTCGCTTTTCTATAATTTAATCAAACTCCGTTAAGCGCCTAGCAGGCTAAAAGCGCGATTCACGGACGGGGCAAAAGTGCGATTCATGGACGAGGCAAAAAAGTATCGCTAATTATATACAGCTTTAGGCACTATATTACAGATACTAGAAATGTAAGATCTGCAGAAAACTGTGTGCTCAACAGAAGGCCGAAGGAAAAACAACATTTTTCCGCTAATGAAACACCAGCGCAAAATAGGAAAGGTGTAAATTGAGAATATTCCTTATCGAAACATACCGCAGATTGAAGATAATATGGTTTTGTTAGCTACTGCCGTGCTAATTTCATGGATTCGAGCTTCGCACTTTTGCCCCGCGGTATTCGCACTTTTACCCCGCTAGTGGGGTAAAAGTGCGAATCAGTACTTAATCAGAAGAATAAAGAATTTGTTTTGCATAACACAACTATTCCACATGATTTATAGTTGAATGTAAAGACATTGAGTTGTTGCATCACCATAAAATATATTTTGTTGTTGTCCTTCTTTATATCTCACGAAAATTGATGACAACTTCAAACATCGCATTTTTGCCCCGCCCTACTCTATGGTGTTGATGGGCATGGCATGTTGCAAGAATGCTAGACCCTGCAAAAATGGTGTTCGCCTCAAATCCGGTAGGAACAAGACGACCAGGAGCGCAGCGAGCAATATGGTTAGACAAGGTGGAGCGAGATCTGACGGAGAGCACTCGGTGTCTTAGAAAACAACGATTAGTTACCTGTTGAGCAAGTTTGGGTGACTACAAAATTATCCGATCGCTCTTTATACCTGTGCGCCGTCTATTTCTCGCCGGATTGGGTAAGGGACGCCGTTCTTCTCAAGACTCATATGGCATCGGTCTCCGCAATTTCTTCATTTCATTTGCGACTCGTTCGATTGTTATAGTATAGCCACTGTGCAGCAAATTAACAAAATATCTAATGATAACAGCCTGCGCAGTTTGCTCCGGGGTAAGATGCTTGCCTAACAAGCCAGTTGTCGTATGTTCGAATCTCGACTGGGCGGTGCCGCTGCGAAGTTTATAGGATCTTTGCACTAGCTCCGTAATTTTCCTGTACTCTAATAACCGGTTGCGAAGTCTATCGATAAAGAAGGGTCAAGTTCTGAAGGACGTTTATACCCATGGCTTTGTTTTCCAATGAGAACAGACGCTGCTTGGATCTTTGGTTTACTAGTGTTCGCAGCCAGGCTCCAGAATGTTTGTTGGCGCCTTCTCCACTCGTTAAGGACGTTCTCCATGATCCACCGCTATTAGCTCCGGTGCAAAACGATCGATACACCACTGTCCGTCTATTATGATTTCAACCATAGGGACATTGATGCGATCCAAAGTCTACCAATCAGTATCGATTGGAATGCAGCCTTGGACGAGAATAACGTAAATACTGTAGTATCGAGAGTTGCCAAGAGCTGCACGTCCATACATCCTGGTCGTAATGCCTCTAATATCTGTCAAATACTGCATATTTCAGTAGCTATGCATACTAGATTAGAAGACTATGACTTTATAGCATTTTACGATACCGTCATCCGGGGATACTTGCAACACTTTTGAACTTTGACTTGGTATAACTTTCGAAGTGTACCGTTTAGGTCCAAGTGTAAGTAGCCAAAACTTGTATAGTGGTCAGTACTTTTGATTTATGATTATGAGAAAAATTATCAACTAGATGAGCCTGTAGAATGAACCGAAAACAGAGGTGTTGCAAGTTACCCAGTAAACGGGGTTACTTGCAACACTTTTCTGATTTTGCGTTTCTTATGATTTTAAATTTGATTTCAAACTGCGAATGACTATTTTTAGATATTTTGTGTGTATTTCTAGTAAAACAAGACATACTTGAGGCATGTTCTGTTTCCCAATTTTGTCTATCGCTTTATCAAAGATATTCGATGAAAATGCAGCATGTTGGCGAATTGCAAATTGCCGTTTCAAGGCACGTGGAATGTTTCACTATTTTACTTTTTCTGGAGATGGCAGTAGACAAAATAACATCGTACAGATGCAAACTTACTTTGTATATACTGTCTATTATGATAAGTAACTCTTTTACAAGTGCTGCAAGCCGCGCCATATTGGAAGTAACACCACGAATTCATCGTTACTTCTCCAAGTTCAAAATATAAACAAAGCTCAAAGTTGCTATTTGTTAGCTTATATGATGCACTATTTATGTACAGGAACTAAATGATAAAAAATAATTTCGTGCCAATGAACTGACGCAACTTTGCACATCCATTTTTCCTACTCTGAAAATGAAATTACTTTCCAATCGTATAAAAACAAGAAAAACAACGATATAATGGATTAAAATTAACTAAACAATAGGTGAACATCCCTTCTTTTAAACGCCATTGGCTACAAATGGTTATGTAAACAAACAAATGCGTTAGAGCTGTCAAAAGCGTGATGCGCAGAAGTGTTGCAAGTAACCCCGGTGTTGCAAGTATCCCCGGATGACGGTACTACAAATACTACCGCTATGACCTTCACGCAAAATTAACCAAAAATTTAGCGGAAGCTAATGCTGACCGCTGACCGCTAAATTAGTTAGCAGCACAAACGTAATACTTCGATAAGCGCCAATTTTGACAAAAAAGAAAATCTGCGTTGCAAAGGTCTTACTTACTTACTTATCCTGATGTTATTTCCTTTAGGATTGCACCTACATAACAATGTTCCGCCAACAAACGCGGTTCATGGTTGTCCGTCCCCAATTTCTCGAATGTCCCACACTTTCCCGGTTTTGGTCTAACCATCGAGCACGCTGAGCACTTCTGCGTCTGTTACCAACCGAATTCGAGGTGACCACCATGTTTGCGGGATTGTTGTCTGGCAGTCTCGCAACATGTCGTGCACATTGTAACTAGCAACTTTCCGGAAACTGGGTTCGTCATACAGTGGTCTCCCATAAACCGCTAAAGATGGTCCTAAGCACACAACTTTCAAAAACGACCAGTGCTTTCAAGTCCCTGTCGAGCATTGTACCCATTTCGTTCCCGTAGAGGACTACCGGTCTTGCTAGCGTTTTGTACATGGTACATTTGGTACGGGGGTGAAGCTTATCTTAGGAACCTTAGGGTCTTGTGAAGTCCGCAGTAAGCACGACTTACAAGGATCAACGACCCGAGGTATAAAAGTTCGTCTACCACCTCGAACTTGTCTCCGTCGACCGCCACACTATTGCCTACGCGAGCTAGATCGCGCTCGGTTCCTGCTGCTAATAAACTTTAAACATATTCCGACAATGTGCACGTCGTGAGCGAAACAGATAAATTGGCTAGATTTATTAAAAATCGAGCCCCGCATGTTAAAATCTGCACGTTTCAAAAACCTTCTAGCGCGATGTTGAACAGCAGATGGGAAATACCATCACCTTGTCGAAGTCCCCTGTGTGTTTCAAACGAGTATGATAACGCGCTCAATATCCTCAAATAGCACCGTAGACCATCCATCGTGGCCTTAATCAGTCTTGTCTGCTCCCCGGGAAAGCCATTTTTTCCATCGCTCGTCATGGTCGATAGCATCAGAAGCAGCATTGAAATCTATGAATAGGTGGTGCGTAGGGACTTGGTACACTTTTGGAGGATCTGTCGCAGTACAAAGATTTGGTCTATTGTCGATCGTCCGTCCACACAACTAGCTTGGTAACTTCCCACGAAGCTATTTGCTAGCGGCGATAGATGGTAAAAGATGATCTGAGAAAGCACTTTATAAGCAGCGTTGAGAATAGTGATCGCTCGATGGTTCTCACATTCAAACTTGTCGCTCTTCTTGTATATTGGACATATTACTTCCTCCTTCCAATCCTCCAGTAGCGTTCTATTTCCCAGATTCTGACTATCAGCCGGTGCATGCAGGTAGTCAACCTATCCGGGCCCATCTTGATAATCTTCGCTGCGATGCCATCTTTGCTAACTGCCTTGTTGTTCTTGAGCTGCTTGATGGCTGATCGAAGCCACCTATTGCTGGGGTCGACACATCATCATCCTCCGCCGTACTGATGGAGTCATTCTCCCTGCTGCCGTGGTATTCCATCTACGTCCATTCTAGTGCTGCTTTCACCTTTCGATCACCTCCGTCTTTATTCCGACATGTTTCGGAACGCGGCACAAAGCCTTTGTAGAATACCTTCAGTGCCTATAAACTTTACGCGTTTTCTGAGAACGATACAGCTGTTTTATGTCCTTGCACTCCATTTCTTCCAGCCGGCGCTTCTTATTTCGGAAAAAAAACTTAGTTCCCTATATTCGGTTATGTCTATATCGTTCTAAATTTTGACAGGTTTATTTTTTTATTACAGGTTCTTTTTTTTTCAAAGATTCTTGGTTCAAGTTTTATAATTTTTTTAAATAACTGATGATGTTGAAGTTTTGAAAATATAGGTGACCTCGAAATTTATAAATTCTGATTTATTTCATGAGTCCAATAACTGTGCCCGCGTACAAAAGTTTATGAAGTTGGGATCCTTCGACCAAAATCTGTGCAATAATATTGATAGATAATAGCTAAATAGAATTAAATTTTTTTTCATATTTTTCAGAATTTTTCTCTTGCTAAAAAAGTTAGCGGTTAATTTAGCGGTACATAAATTTGGCGGAAGCTAACAAAAACGTTAACGGTTTTAAAAATAAGCGAAACCGCTAACCGCTAACCAAAATATTTGCTGAGCTAATTAGCGGAATTGTGTCCACCTCTACTTTTATGTTTGAATGTCCCCCATTTTGTTATGCGTTCGAGTTTTAAAAAGTTCGTTTTGGAATTTTTCATTTTGGATACGCTCCTGAGCGCCAATTCATGGTACCGCATTTTGTTTTTTGAATGATCAAAAGGAAAGGAATGGGAATGATTCAAAAGGAGCCGTAAACAACATCGTACATTGAATGTGTGCAGCGGCTAGAACGAGTGCAACGACAGGGTTTGACATAGTTTTAGCTAGGGCCAGCAGAAGGTCGAATAGGCAGTCCAAGTATAGGCACCAGGGATGGTTCGATCACTTTGAATCAATTTTGGTTCATTTGACAGTACCGTCTTAACGGGGCCAAATATGACAAAGTTATATATGGGACATTTATAGAACAGGTTATTATCTATAATTTTGCTGAGAAAAGTTTTGCTGTATCTTTTGTAGTTACGACGCTACAACGCTAGTATCTTATTAGTGACTAAATGAACGTTCATTTAGTCACTGATGAGTAACTAGCATTGTAGCACCGTAAGTACAAATGATACAGCAAAACTTTGTTCAGAAAAATTGTAGATTAGAACTAGTTCTACAAATGTCCCATACATAACATTGTTATATTTGACTCGGCTCAGACGGTACTGTCAAATGAACCAAAATTGAGTCAAAGTGATCGAACCATCCCTGATAGGCACCTTAGGACCTTAGGCACCTTAGGTGATGGGTGCATAGTTAAGGAGTTGACTTGTTTGACTTCGGATATTTCATTAACAGCAACTACA
Organism: Sabethes cyaneus; assembly: GCF_943734655.1. Classification (NCBI taxonomy): domain Eukaryota; kingdom Metazoa; phylum Arthropoda; class Insecta; order Diptera; family Culicidae; genus Sabethes; species Sabethes cyaneus. The sequence goes on along the minus strand of NC_071353.1, from coordinate 126,647,613 downwards.
CCATTCTCTGTAATTGTTTTCCAGTATTTATGTAAGACTCCCGCGAAAACTCTTCGTCAGCTCAGCGTGATTTTGGTCTACTAGCTCGGTAGATAGGCGACTATTTTCCTGTTCGAATAATGTATATCCTTTTGTTTTGATTCATATATATCTGCCTGTGATTTTGCGTGAGTATTTCTTGGGTCTCTCGATAGCTACATCAATTATTTATTTCGTACGTCTTTCCCAGAGCGGAACAGTCTCTCCTGAATGCATGAAGGTGAGGCAATGTTCCGAATATCGTTTGCGTATAAAATTAAACTAAAGCATGCGAAGCAGTTGATCGTCAGGTGTAATTTTGTACAACTATTATAATGAATTCAATTAAACTAACATACAAGAAAACAGTGAATTTGGTCATTGGTCAAATGCAACTAATGCTCGCGGTGCTCTACAAAATGCGTACTTTCCGTAGATAGATGATTTAATTTGACGTCGCCGTTGTCGTCGTCGTAGAAAAGACCAGCTTCCTACAGTAGCTGGCAGCACCGTGGTTTCTCTCGTTTCGGCTGCTGTACGGTCTCACTATTCTTTCTCTTGCGGTTTGCGATGTCCCGGATCAAGTCATAGAATATCTGTGCTCGACGTTAACAATTTGATTACAAAATTGCATCATCGCCGCCCAGCGCCAAACATGCCAAAAATTAGAAGAGATTTTAACTCCTAAATTAAATGTGTTGTAAATTAAGAGATGGGATAGAAATGAACGAAAAAAGTTCAACTTGCTGTGCAAAACACTAGACCAACTTTGCTGGAATAGAGCGAGTTACTGTAGCGCTAGTTTCGCGAACAAATACAAAAAAAATACAAAAGAAAAAATAAGGCATTAAAATAATAAAGCAACGGTACAACAGATACAATGCCAACAAAAACAGGACAAATGTATGAAAACACAAGCGCGACAGCAAAATATGTACACCAATATTCGACCTATATTAGACGGTTTTATTCTCTTTTTCTTGCGCATTGGTTTGAATGATGTATCCTCCTGACCTTAGCATTATTTTTTAACAAATAATTAGCAATAATTTGCAGTCGCGACTGCCTTATTTTACGGATACCTTCTATTCGCACTGTCTTATTCAGTAATCTGTTTTGTTTCAGTATAATGATACATAGTTTAAACTTAATAAAAAGTATAATAAAATCGAGAATTTTCACCGAATGTTGTATGTGTGTACGTGTATGTATATAAGTGTAAGTGTTTGTTCTGCTGGTATTTTTCATTGGGGGCTTCTCTATATCAGTGTACACTTGATTTTCCTTCGTTTAGATTTATCTTTGGCGCGTCCATTTGTTGTCTTGGAATCTTCCGTTTTTCGTGAGCGTATTTCGCGCATCAAATCGAAGAACACCTGTGGATCGGGAAGAGAATAGAAAAAAGATGCGAAAGCGAAAAGGGATAGCTTGTAGCGACCACTTGTTATGCGGCAACAAGGGAATTAATACGAAATCTCTATTAATTCTGTAAACCAAGCAATTAATTATTATCAACTGAGGTTCCGGTACTAATTTTCAACAAAATTATATACATTTATTTGGAAATGGTGTTATATGGCAACTAATGAAGGGAACTTATTTTACCAAATCAAATTAAAAAAAACTATACGCTAATTTATTTATATTGACGCGAAATCTGTTTTGTTTCTGGCAAAAAATACACAAAAACTTGAACCCACACTAGACTAGAGTACGAAAGCAATTATAAACCAATCAACAGAAGGGAACAATCACACAAGCGGTCAATTACATAATCTAAGCGCCTACCTTATCAACGTTTTCCCGTGTCTTCGCCGACGTTTCGACGTATGGCACACCCCACTGCTGAGCTCTGGCCTGACACTCGGCCAGTGGCACTTTCCGTTTGTCGTTCAGGTCGCACTTGTTGCCGACCAGGAGGAACGGAATATTTTCATCGTTTTTCACACGCAATATTTGCTCCCTAAAAGAAACAGAGCAGCATGTATCAATTGTCCGCCGATAGCACTAAAAAATTGATCAACCAAAGCCACCTACCGGAATTCCTGCGTTGCCTGAAAACTATCGTCCTCAGTAATCGAAAATACGCACAGGAACCCTTCACCGCTGCGGAAGTAGTTGTCGCGAATGGCCGCATAATCCTCCTGACCCGCCGTGTCTAGAATATCAATTTGTACCTCCTCGCCGTCTAGAACAACCTGTAGAAGTTCAAAATCCACTCTATTAGTTTTCTTATATACAACATACTCCTTAAATTGAATAAAAATGGAAAATAAACCACAAAAAGTGAGAAGCCAATTCAACGAAACAAATATTTGATATTGTGTTTCGTCGTTTCTTTCCGTTTCGTCGTCCTCTGCTAACCCGAGGCGACCGAACGAGCAGCAAATCGTTGGATTCTTTTTTTTTGCCAATTAGCAAGGTGATGAGAGTTGATGTAGAAATGAGGTGAGCAAATCAGTGCAATCTGTAAAATTTCATCCGAATCGAAAATTAAAGACGCGGGTAATCGATGGCATGTGTGATCAATTGACGAAGTTGAAGGTGAAGTGTTACGTCTTATGTTCAGTTCAATCGATCATTGCGGTCTGTGGAGAGGAGGTGGAAAGGAGCATACACGATATGAAAAAGGTGATTGATATGATCGAATCATTTCCAACTTGATTATTCTAATTTAGACTGATAATTGAGGTAATGTAGCGTATAGTTGCGGTTTGTCAATCAGGGTAAATTAAGCACTATCGATCATTTTGATGCTTATTCCGTTTACTTTCGAGTTAGAACACGTGGGTCAAGACATAGTTAATAATATAAATAATAAATTTCATAATACCTATAGCTTAGTATTTTTGAACCACAAATCAAAGAACTTGTTCTTCTAGTGGAAAGCTGCACCAGTGCGTTACTTTTGACAATTGGGATTAAGAAACGGCTGATAAATGACTGGATTACGCGTACCATCAGTGCCAGGCGAACTTTTAGGCATAAAATAGGGCCCGTAGTGGTCCCAGCCTCTTATCCAGCAACTCCTATCCCTATCTCGTCGTGGTACCAGACGGAATACGAGCAACCTTAGCGGAGGGACTTATGGAACGCTGTGTTTTACCAAATATACCCAAGACGTCAGATATGTCTGCGAGACTACGCATCGCAGCCCTTGCATGGCGGCATGCTTAAAAATTTCATACTACGAACAATATAGGAAACTAGCTAATTGTCTGATCTCACTCGGGTCCTCTTTGTCACTCAGTCATTTGTACATTGTTTTTGTACCGAAAACTCTCATAATGCAAGAAACATAACCCTTTTTGTATTTGAATATGTCTACTCCCTTAGTTAGTTCCTCTCACGTTGTCCCCCAACCACTTGTAAATTTGTCTTCTTCGCGCTAATCTCTACAAATCGACAAAAAGCCTTTTTTACGTTTTTGAACCTTCCCCTTTTTAATGGCCACCCTATTCCCCCTTTCAGAAATAAAACAACTTGTACAACTGCTATCGTTCCAGATGCAAGAGAAACGCACCCCTTTACCCATTTGAGCCTTTCTCTACCCTTGTAAGAGACCGTACCATTTTTTGTCAAGCCCCCGACATAAAAGAATCATGCCAAAAACCATGTGTTTGACAAACGACGTTTGATGAAAAACAGTCCAGAAGTTCCGGAGCTGTGGCGGAACATTCAGCATCTTTGGCTCGAGCAGCACGTTCCTCACAATCATGTGGAAGAGTTGTGCCTTAAAGGGCGGCGAAACATTCATTCATATTTAGGTTCCTCGTCCCCCTACATGTCGGCTCTTTCCCAGTCAACTCCCCCTTCTATCACGTAGCTCAACGAAAATCGCTATAATGGAAACGAAACAAAGGGTTATTTACGATATATTCCTCCATGCCATGCAAAAGAAACGCAACCCCTTTTACTCTCTCCCTCCTTGTTAGGAATTCTCTTCTTTTCTCAGTGCTGATTCCCTACTGGCAAAGAACATCAGACATTTCGGAGTTATGGCTTCCCCCCTGTTATCTACCCCCTGAGTTCTGATTTCCTTAAATCAAGGAACATGTGTGCCAAGTTTGATGAAGAACCGTCCAGGTGTTTCGCAGTTATGACCTCCACTCTTTTTATGAACCCCCACCCCCTCCTCTTTTTGTCAACCCTGCAGTGCTGATTCCCTTATATCAAGGGATATGTGTGCCAAGTTTGGTGGAGATCGGTCAAGGCGTTCTGAAGTTATGATGGAACCTACAAACATACAAACATACTCACGCTCACTTTCATATATATAGAGATAGAGATAGATGAAAGATGAACTACAACGGAATAATCGTTATGGATCTAAGCGAACTAGGTGACAACGAATATAGAAACTTGGTACTTGGAATGTCAAGACTCTACTTCAACCGACACGCGCGGCGTCATAGTAAGAAAACAGCAAAAGATGAATGTCGAGGTTGCAGCCATGCAAAAAGCGCAATGGACTAAGACGGGAGAACGCGAATTTCGAGCAATGGACTCTGTTGCGGACACGACATTCAAGTTGGCGGCAATACTCTGGAGTCGCATTCGTATTCCATGAAAATCAAATGAAACGTACCATCGCGTGGAGTTTAATGACCGTCTATGCATATTGGAGAGGGCGAATTTTTGAACTACAACCTGATAAATATGTATCGTGAACGAAGGTAATTCTGATTAGCTCTTAATTTCCTAATTCACTTAACTAAAGAAGACGTTTGACGACGACGAAATTGAATCAAAAACCACAGTTAGTGAGAATCCTCATGAACAAAGCTTGCCTTTGAACTATTATTTTGATTGGATGTGGCCCCGTCAACCTTGGACGAGGTTGAAAAAGCTGAAAAACGACAAAGCAACTCGAAATGCCGCCATCGTTTACGATCTTTGGCAGTCGGAAGCGAAAGGCTGCATTGTGCAATCTATCTAAAAGTATGCACTGAGAAGGAACTACCTACGAACTGGTTGGAATGGCCACCGATTCGATTGCAACAATTATCGGGACATTAAAAGGTACCCCACATCAAATTGCATCACGGAAAAGAGGCAGCAGAAAATTATCCATTAAGTATTTTCTCTTGGCAATTTTTGTAGAAGTAGTTTAGAGTGTATTGTTTCAGGGTGGCAACTGGATACGAAAAACCAAATTGCCTGGATTTCATATTGCGATATAATTTTAACTAAAAATGTGTTTCGATCATTGATATTTGAATTGTTTATCAATCAACGAGGTATTGAGAAAATTTTCCCCACCTACTCTATTTCCCTAGGCGAATTCTTCAATCACTTTCTCTTATTCTGCCGACCAGCAAATTACACTTCTCCCGTGAGTTCCTCATCTGTTCTTTTTCCCGCGCAAGTTTATTCGCAAACGCAGGCGCAAGCGGAGTTTTAGTGCCCATTGCGGCTAGCTCTCGAACCCGTCGTGGTGCTTTTCCTGCCAGCCACGCAGAAATGTTCGTATGTTTAATTTTCGTTCTTCGAGCCATAAGCCATGCAAAAAAGCAGTTTAATTGAGATAATTTTTAATCTCGCTTTACCACTGGCGGCTGTTCTACTTTCCGACCAACGCGGCTTATTTCACTTTGCATGGATTGATCAGGATTTACTCTTCCGGGTCCAAGACAGAGCCAAAAATTCGTAACGTGGAAGGTAGGGTCGCTACACCCGCATTTCGGTTACAACTTGTTACAACAGTATGGCAAGTTTATGTACTGCCGTGAGTCAGTGGAATTTCTCCAACATTTTTCTCGAAAACCGAATTTCGCTGCGGTGCCACTAGCATTTACTTCGATGTTCTGCGAATTGTGTCCGTCCTGAAACTTCAATGTCATTCGATGTCATCCGACTTGACTAACGCCAAACGAAACGCGCAAAGTGAGTGGAAACTAAATTTGTTATATCACTTCACTTGCCTCGCAGAATAAAACCCTTTGCAAAAAACTGAGCTAATTATCGATAACCCAATCTATCGCTTGTGTGCCGTACTTCTTTATCTATTTCTAAGTGTTCTTGACTACTCAATGAATCGATCATTGGGGTTGTTAGAAAAATTCCCTGATTTTGTTAAAAATTCCCTGATTATTCCAGGTTTTTCCAGGTAATTTCAAATTCCCTGACAATTCCAGGTTTTCCAGGTTTTTCCAGATAGTTGCCACCCTGTGTTTACACTGTATTTTTATTACTGTAAGTTTTTTGAAAATATGGAAAAATGGCGTCACCTGAAAAGCAACGTCGCAAAATGGTTTTGCGCAAGCACCTAGAAAATCCTCAACTCTCTCATCGGGACATTGGAAAACAGCTCGGAATCATGCAGTCAACGGTGAGTCTTGTGATTAAACGTTACTATGAAACTCTGAGCATCGTACGGAAGGAGAAATACGGCCAGTGTGGAATGTTCTATTAGTGATCAGAATCACAAGTGTTTTGTGAAAGCGTTTAAACAAAAAAGTTGAATCTGTTCAGATTTTCCATTCAGAGAACCAAGGATCGAGAGGAACTGCATACGTACAAAGTGCAGAAGGCTCCAGATCGTGATGAACGGCAAAATACGGCGGGAAAGTCACGGGCCCGGAAACAGTACACCCAGATGTTGACGAAGCCTCATTGTCTCGTCATGGGAGATGAGACTTACGTCAAAGCAGACTTCCGGCAGCTTCCGGGGCTACTGTCGTGCACCATCCAGCACAAGTTTGATAAGGAACTAAGGAAGCAGAAACTTTCAAAGTTTGCCAAGAAATACATGATTTGGCAAGCGATCTGCTCATGTGGCAAAAGCAGTGCGCCGTTCGTGACTACCGTGACTGAAAATGGGCCGATCTACCTCAAGGAGTGTCTACAGAAACATCTGCTTCCTTTGTTGAAGACACACGAGGAACCTACAATCTTATGGCCTAGCCGGATCAAAGGATGTCCTGGAGCGATACGAAGCCACCCCGTTGCCTTCGTATTTAAGGACATGAACGCTCGCTCCCCAACGCATCGGAACTAAGGTCTACCAAAAAACTACAAGGTACACAGCCCTAAGGGTTGTACGAAAGGGTGACGTAGGACTATATCAGATCATTAGATCAAAGACTAATGTAAACTGCATTTCTGGCATATGTATGTTTATAAGAATCTGTTAGTGTGCCATTGTTTAATTGATTTTTTAAAAGAGAAGAGCGAAATATTCAAATTCAATTCTTTATTGAATGCAATAGTCGCTTTGAAAGTACGTTCATAAGTACAGGGAATGCAACCAATGAGGCATAGAGATTTCTTCTAAAAATCACTTGTGTGCATCATAAATGTTGAAATGGTAATGAATGACCAGGCCATTGGTGACATATAACATTAAAGCCAAAGTACGTTCATCATGCGATGACGTGCCATTCGAATGTCCTTCTCTTTTGACATGAATGGCAACAGGTACGTGAGTTAGCTGCGTCGATTCACTGTCTTTCTCCGAGAAGATTTTACTAGTTTACTTTCACAGCTTACCAGCTTGTTACATAGCAGAAAATATGACTCATACGCAAAAATTACTGTTTTATTTGTATGACAGTCCTTATCCTCAAACCATCATAAAATAAATTCATGCCTACAATAATCCCCCTATGCCAAATTTGGATTCATTAGCTTGATTGGTTCTCGAGTTCTAAGGAAATTTGTGTTTCATTTGTATGGGAGCCCCCTCCCCCCTTTTAGAAGAAGGGGTCTCAGTACACCGTAGAAAAAAATCTTACCTCCAAAGACCCCCACATGTCAAATTTGGTTCCATTTGCTTGATTAGTTCTAAAGTTATGAGGAAATTTGAATTTCATTGTATGGGAGCCCCCCCCCCTCTGAGAAAGGAAAAGAGTCTCAATACACCATAGAAAAAAATCCTGCCTTCCGAAACCTCCACATGCCAAATTTGGTTCAATTTGCTTGATTAGTTCTCGAGTTTTGAGGAAATTTGTCTTTCATTTGTATAGGAGCCCCCCCTCTTACGCCCTCCCTTACGGGGGTCTCTAACCCCCCCATAAAATTGCTGGTCATTTTATCTATCCAACGACATATAAATTGTTAAGTTTTGTATAGTAGCTTAGTAGTTATTAGCATTTGAAATCTTTCATTCAAACGTTACACTTCTATTTTCATTTTCACAAAGTGCTACCCAGTCCCAGTATAGTAAACAAAGACGTAGTCCTACGTCAAAATACTGGATCATTATAAAGCAGGACTACGGAAGCATCCCAAAGAGGTTCAATTTGAGGAAGACATGAAGAAAAAGTGCGTTTCCGTACAGAGGAAGCTGGAGCCAGATATTGCACAGAACCTTATGAGTGGAGTTAAGCGCAAGGTGCGAGCATACGGTTATGGTGTTCAAGTTGAATAAAATAAATGTGCCAAAAGCTTACTAACAGGTTGTATTTTATTTTTTTAAGTGTCTTTCTCGTGATGCAATTTGATTTCAGGGGATTTTTTTTAAACAAATGAAAGGGGTCCCAATGGGAAACCCCCTCTCATCTTTTCTCTGTGAGCTTTTCATGGCGAGCATAGAGAATAAATGTAATGACAGTAGTATGCCGTTCTTAGATGTTTAGATATTGTCTACCCCAGTAGGAACAACCAAATCAAAAATAGATTGGGGTCTACTAAAGATAAAATTGAATTATTAAACAGAGCAGGGGTTTACAAAATTGCTTGTAGCCACTGTGAAAAAGTTTACATTGGACAAACTAAAAGGAACTTGGGTATTCGTTTTAAGGAACACACGGTTGAAGTTACCAAGGCTAACAAAGACGCAGGAAAAACTTTTCATTTTAAGTCCAAAATAGCGGAACATATTTTCGAGAATATCCATCCACTAACAACTGAAAACATCCATCTTCTCCGCCCAATCATTGTACCGTGGAAGTTGGATGTTGCTGAGAGTCTGGCAATATATAAACAAGAATCTTCCTCGCTTCTTAACAATAACGGAGGAAACAATTTTACATGGCTCTTCATTCCAAATCTAGCACGACATGGGACGGATCACCTTTTTATAGAATCCGCCGATTCGTCTAGGAAAACTTTTCAATTTTTAATTTTCAATTTTGAATTGCTGAATGAGTTTGGGTACTCATTCTGGCATTCTTAAAAATTACCCACTTTTCTTAATATATATCGATGCTTCTTCAATCAGATCGTGAATGCACTGAAGAAGGCTGTATGTAACAATCGAAATACGTATCTGCGGATTTGTTACGAGAGTGGATGGTTAGTTTAGCTATGTTATAGTTATAGTGTAATTATAGTGTAATGAAATTTTGTAATTATTCTTAAGGTGAACATTGTGTAGCATAATTTTAGTAGAATAAAACGGAAAACCTTCCTAACTTAACTTGTATTCGAGATTCTGCTAACACGCTCAACGTAATAACTTTTAATAAGTGTTCTAATTTTAAATTTTGCACAGATTTTTAATTTACATTTGTTTAAAAAAACAGAAATTTGAAATGCTATATTATTTACTTCAGGCTAACCGCGTACAGTTTGAGTTTAAGTTCCGGTTTGAGGAACGCAGAATTACTTAAAATGATCGTATTAGTTTGAAACTTTTCGACATCGAGGTTAATAAAAACTAATAAATAATTAAATAGTGAACATCGGTACGTCGATTGCAAAACTAACCTTTTTCCTGTAGCTATCTGCCTTGGTCGGTTCATAGTCCTCCACAAATTCATCGTACATGAATTGCAGTGTGAGCGCCGATTTGCCGACGCCACCGCTACCGACCATAATGACCTTGTGCAGTGCCGGTCCCGCCGTTGGTTTCTTAGACATTTTGTCGAGTATTTACTTCTTTTTCTTCTTCTTCTTCTTCTTCGGGCTGTCACGATGGTTATTAATACTTCGCAGCCGGAAACTGGTCAATTAATCACTGATATCACACTGGTATGGCGTCACTGCATGCGATTCACTCTGATATGGGCTTACCGATTGGTATGGGTGATGTCTTCCCAGTTCTAATGCGAGAGCGGGTTGCTGAGAATGATTGAGGTATTATTGTGATCTATCTTGCTGCTACTGCTGAACAATTCGTATGTACAGGCTAACCGCTTCTTCACTATTCACAACTGCATCGAATCATAAGACATCTACCATGAACACTGAGGCTGCAAATATATCTCTTATCTCTAACAGCACTTCTACGGTAGCTTGATAATCACACAAATACTAGCAACGAGACACATCTACCGCCGGATTCCGTCCGTCCTTTCCATAAATTATGTTTTAATTTTCCGCCGATTGGTTTGTTTATTTTTTAATTTCTTTCGTTTATTTTTTCGCTTCTTGTGACGAGCTACCACAGCTGGTGCAGCTTGTCCAAATACGGGTGCCGCGGTATCATCATCGACGACCCATTTTAAGGTGCAAGTGCAAATCCGTACGTTGTTGTACCTGTGATTGTGGGAAACGCTAACGTTTGGCGTCAAATGTTATTCCGGAACAGGTCAACGGTGAATCTGGAACAAAGATTGAAAATTTTCAGTTAGAATTTTATCAAAAAGAAACAGAGAATCACACGAGTTTCACAGCATATTAGGGTTTAAATGAAACGTGTAGATCATTTAAGATATGAAAAGTGACACAACAAGGAAGGTTCATACATTGAAAAATAATCTCGTCTTTTGAACAACCCACCGGAACGGAAGGAAAATTTCACGCTTTAAACATAACATATTTCCATTCCACCCGCAAAATGCAAAATCGAGCTCACGGCACGCAACTTGGAGGCGTGTTTGTTGCCCGTGGATGTACACTCCCCGCAAGAAGAGCGCAATGTGTGCCAATCCAGCCAGCCGGCCAACCAGCCATCCATCGCATCCATCTGGTGCAGCTGGTTTGCGAACTGCGCGCTCGCTCATCGTCGGATATATGTTTGTGAAAACTATCACGACTTTAATTTACGATACACTTTGGGACGTTTTGTTTGTGTTACTATGGAGAAAAACCGGTTCGTTTTGCGTATGTCTGACGAAGCATGAATCCATCCCGGTATCCGATTAACGTTCTACGATGGAATGCGGGAGTTGAATGAGGTTAAATATAGGACCAATTTGAGTTAACCCCGAATAGAGTTGGCCATCGTAGCTAGAGCGAAAGAAGATGTTAATCAATGCATTAATTAACTTGCTTCAATTGCTCAATGGAAGATGCGACACGATTTCAGCTTTTATTGCTTGTTATTAATGCTGGCTGGGGTGTTGCTACGTCGTTCCTGCGTTGGAAAGGGGGTTAGCATACAGCAGTAATTGTGTGTGTTTGATAAACTTGCAGAAAGGTACAACGTATCATTTTACTAACTGTCTGTAGGTAGTCAATCATCGATATTGATGAGACGACAGCGTCATATACCAATCGGGGATAAACGAGTTACGGTTAACGCTCCAAGACAGTATTTTACAAAAAAATTGTTTAATATGAAACTTTCTTTTTATTTAGTAAGCATCCAAAAAATCCTACAAAAAGTGGCTACAAAACAATAAAAATTTGAAAAAAAAATTGGACAGGTCAAACAGAGGGTCAAAGGTATCAGATTTGAACGAAACACCATCATCATGGGAAATATAACAGAGTTGCCCAGCATATAACAATCCCGAATGGCAAATTCCCCGGGCTAATCGACATATCGGTACTCGATTTCGCAGCCCAATATACGTCATGACCGAATACACTATAGTGAAACATTATTCCCGTCCTACTTTACTCTGTTCTCGGATCGCGTTAATGTTCGATAAGTAAGCACTGCCGTATCGGATCACGATTGTACGTTAAAATAAGTTCCTCTGGATGGCTTTCGTTCTTGGTGAAAAACTTATGAATACTGTACATTTTTAACAGGCGTAGGTGTTATATCAACTCTAGAAATCAACTTTTGTTTGATATTTATGCAATATTCGCATCCACGCGCTATGTTTCCATATACATACTACTACTTTGCTTTGTTTATCCTTGGCATTTAAAAATTAGAGTTAGTTCGTGTCTCCATTAATTTAGCCATTGCCATAAAGTGTAAACTATTTAGGCTTGGGTTGCTCGGAAAGTATTGCCCACGCTCATGCATTGGTGTGGATGTGGAAAGTATTAATCGAAGTTAGAAATTGATGAACAAGATATTGTTTTAAACTTTTCCAGTTTATTTCCAGCATTTTTTTTGGAGATTTCAACCACCAGATAGCCAGAGAAAATTTGCTTACATTTGCATTAAATATCTACGGTGTTTGATGCACAAGTAATGAAGATTTGAAATTAACGTTTGAGCCCTACACTGTACGATAATTTTATAAAAATCTCATCAACAACAATAGGTTTGTTTGAAGCCAGAATCAACAAAAGGAGACCGAAATATATAACAAGGCAAGAGTCTATAATTTTCTGCTAAGCTAATGCTCGACTACTGAAAGTTAAAAGTTTTACCACATCTGCCATATTCATCAAACTTGACAGCGTCCGACTTTTTTTGGTCGATACAAAACGCACTTACTATGAGGCACTTCACGCTTTACAAGGTATCAAAATACGCTTGAATCAATTTGGACCTGAAAGGACAGAGACTTTCCGATGGAAAATCCATTGGCGAAAAAGTAGAGTATACTTTGTAATGCGTCTTTCTTATAAACATACCATCCCCTCAATTAAAGTTGGTTCAAAGAAATTGGCAAGGACGTGTCCAAATGTTGACCTTATGCATCAAAATGCATGCAAGCGCCTCTGCTTGCGCGCTTATTCAATCCTTGTTCATTCGATAACAATGGTATCGAACTTGGGATGGCCGGATCTATGTTATGTTGCGCGCTTCCTCAGGTGCCTTACCCATTTCGTATCCAGCCCGAAGTTTCAAAAATTTAATGCAAAAAATATATAAGCGGCATTCCAGCCACAAGGAAAACCGCTTGAGAATGCAGAAACCAATGCATTTATATCGCTGGGTCCAATGGAAGTTAAGCTGTTTAACTTCAAAGCGGCAAGCTTGTTCAAAGCGTTGTCAATTAGATTGGTGAGAGAATCAACGAGATTGGGAACATTGCCTAGTGCAGTAGAAACCGTATCAAAACACTGTAGCATTTGAGCATGGATAGTTGACAAATCAAATTTGACACAGAGTCGGGTTTTGCAGCGCTTGTTGAGCGACATACTCGAGTCTTTTTTTACACGGTTTGTTTTTTTCGATTACTCAAGAACGGTGCAATTTAGGGACCATTTACAAAATACGTGACGAATGCCGGGCCTCTCCCAAACGTATTGAGAAATAAATGAATGGTACCTAAATAGCCCCGTTCTCAATATTCGAAAAAACAAACCGTGTAAAAAAAAGTAGTTGAGTGTAAAGTGGTTTCGCTGTGACAGGGTCTTATACCTGGAAACCTCCTCAAACCTGTTTTGTAGTGGTTTTAAGGCTATATAACGCAGTATTTACTTAAAGCAAATGCGGTTCTATTCTATGGGTATGGTTATTTTGGCCAGCGAAAGTCAATTATTTACTTGCAAAACATGCAAAAAAGTTAAAGCGGCGATTTTCGTGTCATTGTCGTCTAAGGCTGTATCCCAAACGACACTGGTCAAAATGCTTTGGAAACATTCCAGCATTACGGAGCACAATGAGCAATTAATTTGTTACACGATGGCACTACTATAGCAATTGAGAAGCTCGGAGGTAATCAAAGGAAGTGTTGGAGAACTGGAGTTTAGGAACAGATAGCCGTTACCGCGTTGGTACCAATCAATGCCGGGAACGTTACAGTTACCAAAATGACCATACCGTCAGAAGTGAAAGCTGTCGAAGCATCCGTAAGAGGAAAGACTTCCCTGACCCGATTCGATGGAAAATAGACGGCGTACAGGAATAAAAAACAATCGGTATTCTTACAGTCACCCCAACTAGCTCGACAGGAAGCCAATCGTGTTTCAAGGCAGAGAGCTTGAGAGCACGATGAACTGCTATTAAAACGCCGCCGCCTGGTGAGTTACGGCTGCTATACACAATCCGGTCGCAGCAAGAATTCATAGTTCGCCCCGAAGATTCATTTGGAGGAAGTTCCATCGGCTATCTGCAAGAGCTGTAGACGCTTGTCACAGAACAGAAGTGGAAGTTAAAATCCAAACACGTACATGCTACTTTCTGCAGATACTAGCGAACCTGGCAGTGGCGAGTCACTTTTTTCCATGAAAACACCCGAACGCTTACGAATGCACACGAAAGCATATGAAAGCTGCTATGCGAGTGTTCTGGTTACATTGCTGTTATTCGCTTCTGTGCGAAAACCTACCCAAAAGAAAAATAAAAGCGAAAAAGACTCTTTTACCAGTTTTGATCGCCGAATCGTTCGGACTGCCACTTCTGTTCTGTGCGTTTGTGTTAATGCCACTTACATTCTGGTAATACATGTGGATGTTGTGCTGGAGGTCCCACATGCAGGGCTTGAAAAAAGGATCGCAAGTTGAATGTGACTGCCGTGAATGCGAACTTTCCGCATTCAAATTCCGCTTTTTGAACGATCATTTGACTGTTTTTTGAATCCAGTCAATCTGCTGCTTGCACTGCTGCCGTCTTACAATTCATGCGGCATCTCAGTAAAAGCAAACAGTCGATCTGCCGTTTTGCTTTGCGCTTTGAGAAGATAAACTGCAAACTGACTGGAAGCATTCGGTGACGTATTTTTTCGTTTCTCTTTTTGTCTCCAAATCGGCTGCTCACAGTAATAGTTTGTCACCCGGACGTCGGTCCGACGCAAGCAAAATATTCGTTTGTATTGGACGGAGTCCGACCGACTTGTTCCATGCACATGTAGTGGTTGTTTTTTTGTAGTATTGAATCATACCATTGTGCGGTTGCTTTTCGTTAGCGTGGTGACTGCCAGTCATTTGACTGTTTTGCAGCCATTCGCTGCTCCAAACGGTAAAGGCAACTTGATCGAAACGAAAATGTTAAAAAGCTTTAGAGTTTAGAACGCGTTCGTTCTACTGCGAGCAATCGGTGTTTGACTGAGCAAACTGCCAGTTGTGTTATGCATAGCGTTCATATCCCACCACTAAACGGACGGTGTGAACTTGAATGCGCGTTGGTGTGACTGCGGTAGAAAAAAACGATCGGTCGCCATGCCCACATGTTAGTCATGCCCAAATGCCGGTTGGCATTTACCTCGCCGGAGTTTTGGAAGACCCCTCAAACAGAGAACCAGGACAGGGAGGATGGGAACTTCCATGATACCGAGGTCGATGCGTCCCGGTGTGCTATCAAATCCAAATTTAGGTATGGCATCGATCGGGCAGATGTCGGCCTGTTAATCGTTATGTAGCGGCAGATCAATTGGCGAAAGGCGAAAACGTGTAAAGTCTCATCGGTGGGATGGCAGGGCCCAAGATTATGCTTGCAAAGACAAAGAGAGATTTCCAAACCTCCATTCCTCCTGCGTAGGAGCGGGACGGCTGACGAGCGCTGGCGTAAATGGCGGAACTACGGTGGGGGAGTCACGGGTTACCTTAATATGTAAGTCGTTTCGTCCCGGTGTCAAATCGGTAGACTGGCGGTGAAGTTCACAGTCATCAGAGACGGAGCTGTATAGTCGGATATTCGAAGGGTCTGCGAAGGGACCCGAAGTTGTCACAGAAGCAATCGCGCTATGTCGAGTTGTAGGCGGAGAACAAGTTTCAATGTTGGCCCCGTATTCGAAGCATTATTCCGGTTTTGAAAGACGAAATTCATTGCACTTAAGTCTGTATATTTTTAAATCAGTGGAATGATCTTAAACGGTCTTTCACATTGCAGATATTCCTCACAAGCATCAAGCTAAATTCTTCGTGAATTTGGGTCAAGTAAAGCGGAGTTGGATTTTACTGCTTCAGATGTTGGTAATTTGTTACCGCCAGGACGCAGCTTGGAAATCCCGAAGCGCTTATCTCGACGACGTTTCACCGAAGGTTTACCGGTAGCAAAACCAAAGTAAAAGTGGGTTACAACAAAAAGTGAACCGTAGAAGCTGAAAATCAGCAGACAAAATGCATTTAATGCATTTAACGGCATATTATCACTCTTAGCCTATGCAAAAGATCACAGATTCAAGGGAACGTTGTCGAAGAACAACTTAAAAAAAGTCAATTTATTTAATTTCGGATTTCGATTCTGTACACTTTGCCACTGATCCGACGAGCGGGCATCGAAATGAGAGGCACGATTTTTACCAAGGGTAGCCAACTTCTAGGCTTTGCAGATGACTTCGATATCAAGGCCAGGTACTTTGCGACGGCGGAGGCAATCTACGCCAGACTGAAAGCGGAGTCTAGGAGAATTGGGCTAAAAATAAACGCGTCGAAAACCAAATACATGAAAGGAAGAGGCTCCAAAGGAAACAAACGCGCGTCTCCCACCGACAGTAACCGTATACGGCGACGAACCGGAAGTGGTAGAGGAGTTCGTGTATTTGGGATCGTTGGTGACCGCGGACAACAACACTAGTAAGGAGATCCAGCGGCACTTCCAAGCGGGAAATCGGGCCTATTTTGCCCTTCGTAAAACGCTACGATCAGGAAGCATACGCCGCCGCACGAAGCTAACCATGTACAAAATCCTTATTAGACCTGTAGTTCTTTATGGACTTGAGGCCGTGACGCTGCTCACGGAGGACATACGCGCCCTTGCCGTGTTCGAACGGAAAGTGCTGCGGACGATATTTGGCGGCGTACAAACTGAAAGCGGAGAGTGGCGGAGGCGTATGAATCACGAGCCGCAGGCACTACTTGGGGAGACTCCCATCGTACATCTAGCGAAAGTTAGCAGGTGAGCCGGACATGTCGTAAGGATGCCGGACGACAGTGCGACGAAAATAGTCCTCTTCAACAACCCCACCGGCACCAGGAACAGGGGGGCCCAACGTGCACGATGGCTCGACCAGGTCGAAAGCGATTTGCGACTTCTGAGACGACTAGGAAATTGGCGTTGAGTAGCCCAAGACTGAGTTGAATGGAGACGAGTGCTTGAAACAGCACGAGCCACCCCGGCTCTATGTTGAAGGAGAAGAAGAAGAAGAAACTTTGCCACTTATTTTGATACTAGTTTCATAACGATCCGACCACAGGAAGTGGATGAAAAAAACACACACCTAAGTATTTCAGTGCATCACGGTACAAACTCGACGGAACGACCCCATCCTGTAAAATCATGCTAAACAACGTATTGGAATTTTTTTTATATTTTGTTTGAGTTAGTCAACGTGCACTTTTACATCTTAAATTCGTTGATTTTTTCGGTGAAATATAGAAACATATTGTATTTGCCGCGGACGTTTCGACCTACCATTCTTCGGTCATTGACTACGCTTTAACACGTATGTATATTCTCTACCTCGTCATCTATCTAACTCTTTTGTGTTTTGTTAGTATGTATATATTTGAAGCAGCATTTTAAAACTTCTGAGCTTTGAAAAAAAAACATTGATTTTAGGTACGTTTATGACACATAATTGACATACAGTAAAGCTCAGTTTTGAACCTTAGATTAGTATCGATTGAAACAACGCAACCTGAAAAGCATTTAAGTAAAAGGAAAACGAAAAAAACTTTTATTGATTGTTCGTGACAGTTGGGTCGTTTTCCGGTTGGATGTACCACGGTTTCCCGCACTTTTTGTAACGAAAATAAACCGCAACATTTACTTCTACAGGTTCACCAAGGTCCCCCACCAGCCGACGAGACTGAATTTCGCCGGTACCTGCTAATGCAATTACATATTTGCGCAACCTTGATTATGTCATGCCATTCAGCAGTTCGGGGAGCTAGCTGATGGAACGGGAACCTGTGTTTCCGTCCAGCCAGACGACGCCAATAATGCTTCGAATAGTAACCGCGCATACAAGCATGCTACTCACTCACTGTGGCCGCATAGTTAGCTTGCAATCTTACTGGTCACCGATGTCACAGCCAAGGGAAGTAATACCGATTCGAAAACCCTTTGCAGAGCATGGGCGGACAGCAAACAGCTGGACACAAACCGTTAGTGATGGAAACAGTGAACTGGGCCTATTTGCATCATAGCATGTAAAATGGGAATCCTCGCTAGTCACGAACGAATAAGCGCGCGCTACCTTACTGGAATAGCAAATCAATAACTGAGAAGCTATGGGCCAAATACGCTACTACGGAGGGAAATGAAGATTGCAAAATCCGTTATTTGTGTATGTATGGTTTTGGAATCGCAGCCAGCAGTGCGGTCGGTCGGTCGGTCATCGCAAAGCGAACAAGGCATGTTCGGTTCGCGGTCATTAAACGGTCAATGGCCTATCTGTGGCCGCCGGCCGGGCCGGGTCCATTGTGGTCGCGTAACTTATGATGGAACTTCGTGAAGAGCTGCCCGGGGGCAGATGTTTTAACGACGACGAGTGCCAGTACCGGTACCGGGAGGTCGATGATGCTCTCGACACAGCGAGTGTTACATACGACCAAAATGTCGCCGAGGAAGTTTACCCTGCCTGGGTAGTGTGCTGTGCTGCAGGAAAATTAATTTTTAATGTAGGCAGTAAAATCTTACATGCTTATTTTGTGTGTTTTTTTTTCTTTACATATAGGGTGGTAAATCACTCACGAGATCAGCGTTTCAACAGATGCCTTCGGTTTATGTATTATGTATAAATGTAGAAATGAGGTCTTACATCGATATGAATTATGAATCATACAAACCCTCAACAATAAAATTCGCTACGGACTGCGAATTTATCTTAAGGAGTACCTCAGATGATTTTGAGGGACATTTCGAAATCTCTTTTACAGCAGGGTACGATAACTGACAATCTTCACGCAACGATGAAGCAATAAATCTAGCTTTAGTGATGCGAGTTATATTTTATTATTCCGATAAATTTTATAACTTTATTCATATTTTCCTATATAATTATGGGTAGAAGGCTAACAGGTTTGAATGAAAATGATTTAAAATAGAATTATTTGATATAAGGTTTAGGTTTAGGTGTAGCTCAAGAAAGGATTTAGAAAGGATGCAATTTAGACTGTCTCTGAAGTGGCAAGAACAGAGAAAACGGATTTTTCTTAAACACATCAGTGAAGTAAAAATGCAAATATAAGAATAATACTACTCAACGTAACAATGTTACTTGAAATAACATCTCGCTAGATTTTATCATAAATCAAAATACATTTTTTCCGTATCCTGTTGTGAAGACTGAGACCGTGAACGGAGTCCTCACCAAACTGACCAAGACGGATCAGATGTTTACCCTGCCTCACTTACTAGACACATTCCGGGAGTAAAACTTGCAGACCCATAATCGATTTGTAAATATTAAGGCGGCGTACGATTCAGTCAAACGTAATGAGCTATGGCATATAATGCAAGAACAGGGTTTTCCGATGAAACAAGTTACAATGATTCCTGCGACACTGGATGCGTCAAAGTCATGCCTCAGAATAGCGGGTGAGACCTCAGCCGCTTTTGTGACGTTGGATAAACTGAAGCAATAGGATGCACTCTCTAAGCTGCTACCCAGCAAACATTTTGGTCTGTATAACTTAATTCTGAATGAGATAAACGTCAGCATATAAGGTCTCTCAAATCATATATCATGCGCAGAAACGGCATATACATAAACTATATTTAACTTTTTTGTCTATATCATTTAAAACAAGCTGTACTCACCTGGTTTAGAACCAAGAACCACCCGTACCGCAGTATTTGTTCATTACCTTTAAGCTACTGGTACATCAGTACCTCAATGATATTTTTGCACATCTTAAACCGAAGTCATCGTACATGTAAGCAATGAGATCTTATCTGATGCATTGAACATGTAAGTACGAATTTGATTTATTCTCATCCGACATACGAGTTTGTGTCAATTGTGACTGAATTACAGTGTCGTAAATAAGTTTGCATTTGATCGTTAATTTTAATGATAATGCTGACTTCATGGAATGATATGCAGTACCTTTGTTAGCATTCCGTGGTACAGATTGTCTAAATATACATTAGAATACGTTATATGCATATTCATATTTGATTGCATGGAGATAATATTATTAAGCTCAAGTACAAAAATGTTGTCTGTTATTTCAGAAGCTCTTAAAAATAAATTAAAAGTTATTTAAAACATAATGCTGAATATTTAGATGCTATAGGACAGCTCAAAATTGCTTACAACAATAAGCATCAAACATTATTTTATACTGAACCAGTTTAATGCTGAATGTCTTTTTCCAATTCCACTTAATATTTGCATTTCTTCTGAAAAGCCATAAGATGGACTGATATTAAGGCATTTAGATTAGCGGAATGGATCATAATCTAGACGTGCCCAGTTCTGAGAAATACTCTCCTTGGTAAATTTTAAGATTTCCGTTCGTTCACTTACCTATCAGAGAAATGTCTAAAAAATTATGAGTTTCTATTTTTAACATTTTTAATTTTTAAAACATTATGTTACGTGGTTTTAATACGCCAAAAAAACAATCAACTCCTCAAAGAGTGCAAAAAGATCTTTTATTGTCTTGTCAGTATGACATAATCAATCATATGCTTGCTGCTTAATATTTAGGCGGGCTTATTTGAATTATTAACATTTTTAAAATAGTTAAAAAGGTAATTGTAAAAGTTTTTCAAACCAGATAATAGTTTTTTAAATATTCCGCCACAATAAAAATAAGTTCAATTTTAGCAAAAGAAATAAATAGATATTTAAATTTAAAATAAAAGCGAAGAAACCGTTAATTTTTTTTAGTTGACAAATCTGCATTAAGAACGTATCCTTGAAATCTCTCTATTTTGTTGTTTTTGTTGCAAAGAAATAACAACAAATTTGAACGTGTTTTGATGCAAATCATATTTTAATGCACCTAGAATCTCATGATTATCACTGTTTGTATATAAATCTAAAACGATGTCATATAAGACATTTTGCAAAACATAATCCGATGAAAACTGTAATTAAATACGATTACATCTTCATGATAGCCATTGTTGGTAACTAAATCTAAGAAATCGTCATATGCGATATTCGCTAAGCATAACCCGATTATCTTTCGACCTATTTACGATTTTTACTATTAATTCGTATATCAATCATCGTGTGCATTACATACGATGAAATTTACACAATGTGCTTACAACATGTGTACGTTTATACGAGTCCGATGTGATATCCATTGATATAACATTAAATCTCGACATGAATATACGATATCTGGTTTGCTGGGTAATCAACATTGCCTTGGAAGGCGCAATACGAAGATCAAGCGTGGAAAGGAACGGGACTATCATCACGGAATATTACATGCTTCTTAGTTTTGCGGATGACGTCGATATCAACGGAACCAACCGTATAGCAGTGGAAGAGGCCTTTAGGAAGCAGTGACATTGGGACTTTAGGACCATTAGTATCGCTAAAGTACGTGATTACTGGCAGGGAACGTGGGAGTCCAATTGATGTTGGTGCCAAGGTGGAGCTGGGGCACGATTTGAAGTAGTGGAGGAATTCATATAAATTGGTACGCTCGTGACATGTGACAAATTACAGCCGCGAAGTAAAGTGACAAATTACAGCTGCAAATCGGGCTTTCTACGAAGTACAAAGCCCACTGAAGTGCAGTAGTTTACAAATTAGCACAAAACTAGCGCTCTACAGGAGTAATCCTTCCGGTGGCCCTTTTTGGGTATGAATTCGAGCGTAAGATTCTGCTACCTACACGATGGGCTGAGCACGTGGCCAGAATGCCCGATGAAAGAGTAGCCAAAACAAACTTCAGCAGAGAACCAGGGAGAGGCCGTAGACTTCGGGGTAGACCTCGTACCTGATTCGTATTCGAGAGGATTGACCAGGGTCGACAGTACTGGAAAACCATAATTCGTCCGGCACAGAATCGATAACGGACCGTCACTACTAAAGAAGCGGACAGAAGAAATGTGTCTATGTTGGAAGGGGGGCTCTCATGCCAATAAAGCAGAAATTTCTGCATAACTCGAGAACAAATCAAACAAATGGAATCAAATTTGCCATGTGGGAGTTTTTGGAGGCGGGATTTTTGTGTGGAGGTTTGAAACCCCTCCCCCTTGGAAAAGTGGGGATTTCACTCAAATGAAACAGAAATTTATGCATAATTCGAGAACTAATCAAGCAGGATATGAAATGGGGAAGGCAAATGAGGAAGCGTCCAACATAGCTCCAGCCATCCCAAGTCCCTACCTAGCGCCTCCCCGTGGTCTTACCCGGTAAATGCTCTATTGAGTAGCTAAGCTAGGAGATGCGATGCTGGGAGGTTCCCGTACAATCAAGTAAGCGATATTGCTTATAGATCCGCCCAATCCCTTTTGGTCCTTCACGAACAGCATTGACATGAAAGTTAATTTCGATTCTGCAGTAGTTCTACTTGGCCGGCAAAGAGTGAACATGTGCATTCCATAACCTCTGTTCATTAACTCCTATTCCTACCTCCACGAGGTGCCGGCTGGGGTACGCAACCTCGGTTGTCGTATGCTAACAGGAAAGGGGGCACAGTGGCTCCCGCCCACATTAAGATGGCAGCCCCATCAGCGGGATAAGGACCTTAGGTTAACAGCCTACTGTACCAGAACACACAAAAAGTTAATGAAAATGAAAGAAGAAATCTCTCCGGATTATTGGCAACGACCTTTAGCATGAAAACACGGACACGAATCGGAACATGGAATATACTGACCCTTGCCCAGCAGGGCAAGCTGGCTCAACTTGCAAGGGAAGCTAGCCGCCTGAAGCTTGAAATCCTGGGGCTGAGCGAGGTCCGCTGGCCGGGTACTGGCGAACACAGGACATCATCCGGGCAAGTCTTGCTCTACTCTGGCATACGAGGTGAAAATGCTACTCGAGAAAGAGGAGTTGGATTCCTACTGAGCCCAGGGGCACATGCGGCCCTGATGAAGTGGGAACCAATAAATGAGCGAATAATCGTTGCCAGATTTAGAACACGGGTTAGGAACCTTACAGCAATCCAGTGCTATGCGCCAACAGATGCTGCCGACCTGCAGGAGAAAGAGAGCTTTTACAGCCAGCTGAACAGCGTGGTTGAGAAAATCCCGAAGGGGGACATCCAAATTCACATGGGCGACTTCAACGCGAAGATTGGCTCAAACAACGCGGACCTTGAACGCGTCATGGGACGCCATGGCCTAGGAGAGATGAGCGAAAACGGGGAGCTGTTTACAGAATTCTGTGGTAATAACGACATGGTCATTGGTGGATCGCTCTTCCCCCATAGACCAGTACATAAAGTCACGTGGGTTTCCCGCGACGGCCGAACAGAAAACCAAATCGACCACATCTGCATCAGCCGGAAATGGAGAAGGAGCCTTCTTGATGTACGCAACAAACGCAGCGCTGACATTGCATCCGACCATCATCTTGTTATCGCTGAGATACGCCTGCGCGTCGCACGTGTCCAACGACGGGAGGAGAAAGTTGGGTGCCGCTACGACGTCTGCCGATTGAAGAATCCTGAGGTGAAAAGGGCCTTTGTTGAACAACTTGAATCTCGAGCCTCGGAGTTGCCATCTGGTGGAACCGTCGAAGAGCAATGGACCGGCATCAAGAACGCCTTCATCACGACCAGTGATGAAACCCTCGGCAAAGCGCGCAGTGGGCGGAGGGAGTGGATTTCGGATGAAACTTGGAGGAAGATCGACGAGCGGAGAGAGGCGAAAGCCGGCATTGAGCGAGCGCGGACCAGATCGGCTAAGACAGCTGCCCGTCAACGATACGCCGAACTGGAGAGGGCTGTTAAACGTGCTTGTAGGCGGAACAAGAGAGCCTGGACTAACTCCCTAGCCGAACAAGGAGAAACCGCCGCCGCCAATGGTGATATCCGTTTGTTGTACGATATTTCTCGCCGCCTTAGTGGTGTCAGGATGAATACAAAGATGCCGCTAAAGGACAGAGCTGGTCAGCTATTGACTGACCGTACAGAACAGCTTAAGCGATGGACTGAACATTTTGAACAACTCTTCCGAGTTTCAAATGTCAGAGACCAACAAAACCAGCAGCGCACGACGCCTACAGTTCGTCGAATAAATCGCGTGAACTCGGAGGTGCCATCGCTGGATGAAATTGTAGCAGCCATCAAGAGTATGAAATCCAATAGAGCGCCAGGGATAGATCGTATTTCAGCCGAAATGCTCAAAGCTGACCCATGTTTGTCAGCCCAGATGATGCATCAGCTTTTCAGCAATATTTGGGAAACCGTAACTTTTCCGGTGGACTGGATGCAGGGCATATTGGTCAAAGTCCCTAAGAAAGGAGACCTAACGGAATGCGGTAACTGGCGTGGCATCACGTTGCTCTGTATTACTCTCAAAGTACTCTGTAAGGTAATCCTCAACCGGATCCAGGAGAAGATCGACGCTACTCTCCGGCGGCAGCAAGCTGGATTCCGTGCTGGCCGATCATGTGTAGACCATATCACAACGCTCCGCATTATATTGGAGCAGATCAACGAATTCCAGGACTCTCTTCTGCTGGTGTTCGTTGACTTCGAAAAGGCGTTCGACCGACTCAATCACGAAAACATCTGGGGCGCACTTAGGCGTAGAGGAGTTCCAGATAAGCTAGTCCATCTCATCGAGGCTCAGTACGAGGCGTTCTCGTGCAAGGTTTTGCACGATGGCGTCTTGTCCGACCCCATAAGGGTTACTGCTGGCTTGAGACAGGGCTGCATTTTATCACCGCTTCTGTTTCTCATCGTTATGGATGAGATATTAGTTGGAGCAATTGACAGTAGACCAAATCGAGGATTGCCTTGGAATCCTCTAACGATGGAGCAGCTAAATGACCTCGACCTAGCCGACGACATTGTCTTGCTCGCACAACGGCGAAACGATATGCAGAGCAAGTTAGACGACCTCTCCGAGAGCTCCCAGGCAGCAGGTCTCACAGTCAATGTAGCGAAAACTAAGTCTATGGTAGTGAACACTGACAATTCCATCAACTTTACAGTAGCGGGACAACAAGTTGAGCAGGTAGCCGCCTTTCAATATCTTGGTAGCCAAACAACGCCCGATGGTGGTACCAAGACTGATATAGCCACACGGATCAGGAAGGCCAGGGGTTCCTTTGCAGGTCTGCGAAACATTTGGCGCTCAAACCAGATCACTCTACGTACGAAAACCCGAATCTTTAATTCAAACGTTAAATCCGTACTGCTGTATGCCTGCGAAACGTGGTGCGTCTCAGCGGAGACAACGCAAAAACTGCAGGTATTCATTAACCGGTGCCTGCGATATATTATTCGTGCCTGGTGGCCTGATAATTGGATATCCAATGAGGAACTCCATCGTCGGTGTCATCAACGGCCGATAGCCACAGAAATTCGTGAGCGTAGGTGGAAGTGGATCGGACACACCTTGAGGAAAGGAGCGAACGAGGTTTGCAGAGCAGCACTCGACTGGAATCCACAAGGACAGCGTAGAAGAGGCAGACCCAGAGGCTCATGGCGACGGAGCTTAGCCAACGACATCCGGGCTGTAGACGAGAACCTGTCCTGGCGACAGGTAAAAGCCATGGCGGGTAACCGTCAGCAGTGGAGATCTCTGATTTCATCCCTTTGTTCTGCCGGACCGGCGGACATGGACACATAAAAAAAAAATAAAGTAGTTCTACTTGCATACAATGGGAAGCCCTTATATTGATGGGAAGCCCTTAGGTGATGGTGGCTACCCCCATACATACATACATACAACTCGAGAACTAATCAAGCAAATGAAGCAAATTTGGCATGTGGAGGTTTTTGAAAGCAAGAAATGTTTCTATGGTGGTTCGAGACTTCTCCCCCCTCTGGAATATAATCGAAGTCACACATTGGCAAATGAATCGTGCCAGTTCAATTAATCTGTTTTACTTGTCTCTGACTTTTTCGCGACCTAACGTAAAATCTATTTTGATTAAAGTGTGTAGAAGCGCTTGGTGAGAAGAATGGTAGAGTGGGTAAAAATTATGATATGAGGGCAAAAATATATTGAGTAGTTTATAGTGGTAAGTAGGACTCCAATCCACAATTTCTCGGTTGGTACCCGAGTGCTTTAGGCAATTAAACTATTACCACACCCATGTATTAGTTAGTCCCAAATTTAATTACGTCCCTCCAGTCTAATCATTCCATTTACGTACACATACGCTCCCCCGTCAACGGTAATTATTTTTTGTATGATTGCTCTTTTGCAATATGTGTGCATCAATGAATTGAGTCTAACCAGGGAGGGACATAATTAGATTTGAGATTAACTAACACATTGGTGTGGTAATAGTTTAATTGCTTAAAGCACTCGGGTACCAACCGAGAAATTGTGGATTGGAGCTCCACTTATCATTAAATTACCCAATATATTTTTGGCCTCATATCGAAATTTTCCCAGTTTCATCCAGTCTACCGTTCTTCTCACCAAACGCTCTTCCACACTTTACCCAAAACAGTTCAATTAAATTTTCATTCATTTAGTTGCAAGCGTGAGTCAATGAATGCGGATCCTGGAACCCCCTCTGCATAATTCTGTGTGGCTGTTCTGTTACTCACATAACCTGATCGTGGCGAAAACAACATTGATCTAAGTCTACGTGCTTCTACCGCGGTACAGAGAGGCTATATTTGTCGGGATTGAATCCACAACTCTCTACGCAATTCAATACCATCAATCGTGTAGTTAAAGTCTATCGGATTTTTAATACGGTAAAAGCACATCACTTCACATTTGCAACGCTTTACAATAAAAGTTCAGTTTTCGCCATTCAATAAAAAAAAATCGGATAAACCCTGCAAACGCCGGCAGTCGTCTTCATTACCAATCGAAGCAATCAGTTTCAGCATACATAAACTTGCAGCCAACACCTGACAGTAACGAAATAGCAATATTGCTGCCTTGAGGAACGTCTACTGAGATCCTGCCTATTTTATACATTTAAATGATGTTCCGAACTATCAGAAGCCTCTTCCGAAACAGGCCATATTTTAAAAATAAAGGTGTATGCAAAATTAAAAACCAAAAACACATTGCATATTTCAAGCATGTATCTTCGTATCTCGAAACCTCTTGACGGATTCAAAAAAAGCAAAGCCTGGGTGCTAATTCCGTTATCGAAATTTGACCTTCTGTTTTTATACGACAGACTTCGCAACCAGCTGTTAGAATACAGGACAGTGCGGGGTCAGTGCTACGATGACGGATTCAAACGGAGTGGTTTTTGATAAAGCTGTCGATAAAAGCGGGACCTTTCTCAGTAAAATTGGCATCAAACTTCGATAGATTTTGTTTGTCATGTTTGTTTGGAACTTAATTTACGTATTTTTTATTTTCCCAATATTTGTAAACTTTGGAAATTGCTAACCTCAACAAATGCTGTCCCAAAAAATAGTCGTCTGAATTTTCAGTTCATTTAAAAGCCAATTTGGTTCGCTCTGTGCGAATTTGGGCGATATGCTTCATCTATCGAATATTTCCGATGAATTTAATCAAAATCATGTTGATGCCCAATAATCATATCGGATCTAACTGATTGAAGACATTCCATTTCACTTTCATCAACATAAAATCAAGTCATAATGGCTCTATACTGTGAACCAATCCCAATCCGCACTGTCAGGCGAATGGATGCGATTTTCAGTTCCATCGACGCACTACTCTTCCATCGAATACGTACAGCCCTACTCGATCGATTACCTCCTCTTCAACCGATCATTCAATTTCGAAATTAACTAGTCATTGAAAACGGTGCGAAAGTGAGTGAAGTGTCGATATTACTAGCGGAAAAACACAAACAGGCGGAAAAAAATCTGGTCAAGAATGTTCGAGGAATGAAAAAGATGTTTATTGATACTTATTACAACATGGTTTTGAACCAGCAACCCAGCAAGTAAAGAAAAACTACGCAGCATAAACCACTGTTGCGTGATCAATCCACCATAATCGTACTATATTGGAAAACGGATTTCGTTCTGTTAAAATATGTGATTGCAGACTGTTCTTTAGGAGATGGAAAATTTACCAATGCGTGCCAATGCCAGCAATTGAATGCGATTACTACAGAGATAAACACGATTGAACATTTTTGTTTTTTTTTTTTGCAGCACAGCTATAGCAAAGATCTTACTAAGGCAGTGCCAGTGGCAGCACAGCAACTTGAGACCTTTGGAAGTGCACCGGTACCTACGATTCCATTCGCTCATTCGCACCGGGGCTCCATGTGGCTTAACGTTAAGGTATGCCAAGCCTTCGCGCCTAATCGTCTTATCGGGTGGGAAACGTAAACAATTTCACTTTTCCACATTTTTACTTTGGCACGTATCAATTTGCCACACCATTCATTCGTACGTACGAATCTAAGATGGTTAAGTTTAAAACGGTTCGTAGTTTTAGTTGCGAAATTGAATTTTTAAAGGGCGCAGTGTCCTAATGGTCGATTTTGAAACCTATACAAGGAAACATAATTTATCTGTTAATCGTGAGTCCTAATTATCAGCTTGAAAGGTAGTTTTTTTCTACTCAGACATAATAAGGAAAAGGAATAGCAGCAGTAAACATTGTATTGAACACCTTTTTTTCTTCATATTACCCTTGCATACATTATTCGACAACAGAAACCGTTTGTACGTAGTCGCACTCCAACTCGATCAAAACAAGAAACCCGCATGTGCGTAACCGTCATACCACGCCTGTCTGTTGGACTTTCAGTTTTCAAGCTTGTTCAATTGCGAATCATCAGTGCCACGAGGAGCGCAAGCAACCGACTTGCCGTGACCGGTTCGAGCTTCAATTGCCGGAAGATTCATGCTCTACAAAGCCATCAAAATACGTTGGCTAACTCGTCTAGCAGACTACTCCAAATTAGCTAAGTTATGGAATTGCTTCCAGCAGTGAGGAACTGTTCCATTTCTTTCGAAACGATACTTTACGGAATTGTAGAAGCAGCATCAGTCAGTATGGTTCAAAAACCTTCCCGACTAGGAGATCACTACCTCCATGGTTTCACAGGCAAAACTTTCATTGCGCTTTTATACGTTTTCCATTTGTCTGCAGTTTCTGTTCGCTCTTTTTCTTGCTCATGGAACATGGGAAAACCGTTTCCCCACAGCCAGCGGCGGTAGTTGTATACAACCGGTGCTATTTCGAAATGTAATATGCATTAGCAAAAGCAGAAGCTGGGCTGAACTGGCTGAAGTGCACAGTCAGTGGGAATTAACAATTAACCTTGTTGTTAGCCTCATTTAATTTTTCTTTTCTCTTCACCTTTCTCGGGACCAGCACCAGAAAGGGCTTGCAAGCAAATTTTTCTATTCAACGACCCACCACACCGCGCGCACATTGCGGTAGGTGTTGAGTTCAGTGGGACTTTAAAACACGATGATGAACATTTGTCTTACGCTTTCGCTTCTCGCTGGCAGAGTGTCTAAATTCTAATATGCTGCGTTTTGTTCAGTGTTAATTAACAAGCAGAACTTGTTAGGCGAGAAATATTAATAATGATACTGATGACATCGAACAAAATACGGAGGTGAAAACAAACCTACACTTTGGTTTTGTACATTAGATTTACACAGATGTCGAAACATCTAAGTTATACAGTTTAGTTAATACAGTACAAATTTGAACCGAAAAGTCCCAGAATTACAAACGATTTTGGACGTGGGTTTACTCCAAGGGAAATTCGTTAAAAAATAAAAAAAATCAACCGAGTAAAGTGTGTTCAGATCAAAATTGGATAAACAAGAATGCGTGTAAATAATTTGAGTTGGCCCAATATTACTCGGCGTGTTCGAAGAATTTATCTTTGGGCACCATCTGCACATTGTTTGCCGACATACCACTCCATGGCCTTTGTACCTTGTACCGCAGAATTTCAAATCCGACCAAAACAGCACGCAAGCGTGCTACTTCTGGAAGGGCGGCAGACGTTTTCTTGGACATTGATTCACGTAAATGTTTTAAGTAATGGTCCCGATTGCAATGATAAATGGTCAAAATTTCAAAAGATAAGGTAAACGAAATATTTCTTAGCGAACTTCGACAGTTTCATATGATTGAAAATGTCTGCCATATTTCCCCATTCGATTTGCCGTACAAAACCCCTGCCCAGGAATCTGTTTGTGGTCTTTCTTGATGTGGGTTTTGTCGCAGGTTCACTACGCAATCGAACTTCGTCAGCATCATTGTGTACAGCTTCCGGGAACTTAAGTTGGCTGTCTTTTGTTTTTCGACTCGATTAAAGCCACTAGCTTCTTATAAGTCGATAGTTTGGCTCATTTTTTAGCTCGATGCACGGTTGTAAACGGCGCTCCCAGCCTGTGTGTGATATCTCGAACGGAGAGATTGGGATTCCTACTGAAAGCACTGGAAACTTTGTTGTCATCACTGCTGTCTCTAGCTTGCGATTTTCAGTCCAATTAGCTTCGAGGTACGATGCTGGTCCAACAAGCCAGTCGTCGTATGTTCGAATCTCGGACAGACGGTGCTAACTAGATAGAGCCAGTAGGATCGTTAGACTGGCCCCGTAATTTTCCCGTAATTCTTACAGCCGGCTGCGAAGTCTGTCTATAAAGAAGGGTAATGTGTGTCTAATGACGGTTTAAGCCCACGGCTTTTGTAGCTTGCGATTTCCTGCTGATCTAGACTTCCTGGACGTTGGTGCGTTGCTTCTTGGACGCTATTTTGATAACTGAAGAGCAATTGTCAAAATAAAAATAGATGCATCATTCTGCACACACACACACACCAATAAAATGAGGGATGCTTAGATTTTTTTAATCGAAGCGCCCTCTAATGTAGAAGATTTTACGATAGCATTATTTTCCATTCTTCACTAATTACGCCAGATTGCAATCAAGACAAGCATCAGTAACGTAGTAGTATCTAGCGTTAGAGGTAAATTTAAGCGATTTGGTCATACATTCCGGTTATCTCCGTTATAGTAAATCTATATTATCCCACTAAAAAGTGATTTTCGTTAAAGTTATAGAAAATTTGCGTGAGTACCGCCGATTCGTTCTAAATTAGACGCGAGGTGACGCATACGGGCTACTGCTGGTACTATTGCAAACAACAAAATATAAAATATAACCCATGGCCCGCAGAACCAAGTAAATATGTAAAGTAAACACACAAATAAATGAATTCCGCTTGGCTTAGCAGAAAATGTGTTTTAGCTGCTTCCAGATTTAGCCGTTTGGGCATTTTATGGTTGCGCAGGTTAACTAAAGAGTGTGTGAGCGAGATCCGTACAGTGCAAGTTTGTTTATATCGCTTTGACAACCACGTGCTTGAGCATGTGAAATGAATATTTAGGCGCGAATGAGAACGAACGAGGCTCTCACACACGGAGTGCAGTGTAATATAAGCTAAAGTAGGAAGACACGTTTCTCACTTGGAGAAATCGTTTAGGGACAGCGAGTAGGTGGGGAAATTCTTCTATCATTTTAGGCTTGTCTTAGGAACTAACGATATGGAGAAAATACATTGAATCGATTCTGAGGAGTCGAGTGATTCGGTTCTAGACGTCTTTTCTTTTTCTAGTTTTAAGTTGGCCCCTTCATAGTGGTGACAGTAAGTGAGGTGGTTCCCTATTGTATTCACGCTGGCTGCTGCACGTAATCTCCTTCTGAGATGGCTTGTAGATCTGTAAGGGGGGAAGAGGCTGTAGCACCCCTACCCTGCGCGGCCTATTTGAATATATTCTGAGTCCAGATTTTAACCCCGGACTATATTGATCGCCGGGAGCTACACCTAATCCGACTTCCATATTGGCCCTCGAGACAGTCTCATAAAAATGCAAGCGAAAGATAGGTGTACAATTTAGAAATATTTCTAGATCACGAATATGATCAACCTATTGCAATGAATGACCAAAACTATGGAAATATAGACACCTAATGGCTTTGCGGTGGAACGTGATTACGCTGTATTTAAGGGCACCAGTTGTCAACAATTTTTTCGTACACCGCGCTTCAAATAAGCCGACTGATCAACGTAAAACGAACGATAGTCGGGCGGTAGAACTACAGAGCTCATTATTGAATGGCGTGAAAAGCAAACGACCCAAACTGCTCCCTTGAGGAACCCCAGATGGATAGCAAAACATCTCCGATTACTTCCACCGGTAAGGTAATCATCCATCTCTCCATAATTTCATCCATCTCTTGAAGCAGAAAAATTGCCAAGCTTTTCATTCTAATTTCATAAAATATCGTGGTCACGATCGAAGGCTACAGGAGAGAAAATTCGATCGAAATTGCCAGTGGGCGAAAAACAATTCTCGCGTCACTTTTGATTTCGTCCAATGTAACAATTCCACCATATTGAGAAGAACGAGATCGAAGTTCTTCGAATTGAACTTTAAATTGTTTTAAAATGAAATAATTTTCAGTCATTCACTCAACGTGGTTGATGAATATTAACATTCAATATTTAACGGAGATTTTAAAAATTTAATTAAAACTAAGCAGTTTTGGTTTATTATGGAAAAAGTTACATTGGACTGTTTACCATCTCATGCTGTACTTTGGACGTTTTTATTTTTCCAGGCTATTGCACATAAATTAAGCGAGATCACCGCAAATTACGTGCGTTGCCGTGCTACGCTATTTTCGAGGCTATTTTTCAATATTAGGCCGCTTGTTTCACTCAAAATGCACAAATAATGCGAAAAAAAACTTTCACTTGCTAAACGTCCAATGTACAGATTGGGTTTGTTTTGATTTTTTTTTTGCACTTTGGACATCAGATGAGAACGACCGAAGTAACAGTCAGTCATCCGTAATTCGAATGTGCACATTGGACATTTTGATAATGCAAATTTTTTAACCTCAAAATAATTCTATTTGGGCAGGTGTTTTTGTATAATATAGAGTTTAAAAAGAGCAATAATTTGTTGTGATAAACCGGATTTGTTTACATTTGTTACATTGGACGAAATGAAAAGTGACGCGAGAATTGTTGTACATAACTGAAAGAACTCCGTCTGATCTAGCAGCAAGCCAATAATTGAGCTGGTTGATAGCGGTTGCGGCGAGTAGAACGGTTATATGAAAAATGTTCAAATCAATGTTCAATATCAAAAAGGATTTTTTGAAATAAGCTCAAAATAATTCACATTTTTCATCTGCCGTGTTCGTGCTACTCAAAAGCATACTTTTGGGTAGGTAACCCTACCTCGTTTTTCTTAGGATTCACGAATGACCAGAACAATTTTGATGGTTGGTAAGTTGGCTTGAATTCGAGATAAATCCCCCGTATCGTGTATCGACCTTTAAATAACTGCGTTAAGTAAATTTTCTCTTATAGCCGTCTGGTTTCGGTGAAAACGATGATGTCAAAGTTCGACTCCATCGGGGAATGGAAGTCATTAATTTTTATGCGCAATCCACGTACGTTTTGGTAATAAACCAGCAGGTGTTCACTCAACGTGCTTTTATTGAGTGAGTAGACCTTGCACGCTAGATGACAGCGAACGCAATTCTCTAACCAACTGGATCGCGGTTGCTCAACTTTTATCGCTTTTATGTTGAATGGCTCGAAGCCACCTTGCTCTTCAGTTAACGACAATGATGTCGATGTTACAGGTGAGCAAAACGGCTCTTTTGTGTGAGCGTCTCTGAACAATTCATTTGCTGCTGCGAACCGATGCAAATATGCGGCTCATGATTCTCGGTTCATTTGCCCGGCAAGCCGCCAGTTCGGTAAATTACGTTTCACGGATGAGTTTTAACCGCCTACTTAGCTTCGAGGTACGATGCTGGTCTAACAAGCCAGTCGTCGCATGTTCGAATCTCGGTTAGACGGTGCTTGCTTGATAGAGTCAGTAGGATCGTTACACTGGCCTCGTAATTTTCCTGTACTCTAAAACAGCTGGCTGCGAAGTCTGTCGATAAAGAAGGGTAATGTCTAATGACGGTTTAAGCCCATGACTTTGCTTTTGGATGAGTTTTAAGAACCGTGGTACTTTTTTAAGAGCCGTTATTTGAACGCTCTTTCTGGTGAACCAGTTCATTTAAACGGCTCGTGTCATTTGCAAAACCAACAGAGCTTGTCATGCTGCTTTGGAATATTATACGATGGACATGATTGCGATATGCCATGATATAAATCATCAGTGGCGACTCGTCCGCATGTTCAACCTGTTCATAGGACAGGCAACAAAATTCAACCCGACAATATTTTTTTTCATCACTAGTTCATGATTTCGTTTGAACCGACGCATATGCAATACGATTAATTCGGTAAATTATTAGTTTAGTTTACGAAGCTGCTGAGCAAACCGTTCAACACGACGTTTGAACGTTGCTTTGATCTCAATGCACAAGCATATACCAACACATTATTCCTGGTGTTGATTCTGGGTACGAAGGAGATAAAAAGAGAATGTGAAACAGCTTTTACTCGAAAGCGCGCATTATTGTCTCATTACTCGTTCATCTTCAGCATTGAACAACTTACTACCACATATCCCTATGGCCTGCGCTTTGATTCCATTTTATCTAGTCACGAAGCTAATGAGCAAAACGTTCAATACGACGCTTGAACGTTGCTTTAGAGATTAGCACCAGGAACAACGTATAGAGCTTGCTAAGGGTTACAAAAACTTATCGTTTTTCACTCAAACGTATGTTTTTTACCGGGGTATAACTGGGGGAAAACAAAAACAAACGTGTAAAATCAATATAAAATCTAACAACAGCAACAACAAATCGCGCGTCGATGTGTGCGTGCGGCAAACGCCAGCACGCTCAATTGGTACGAAGGGGATGGCATGCATTATTCGCAAAATTTTCTCATTAACTCGTTCATCTTTAGCATTGAACAACTTACGCATATTGCTTGTGGTGCGTGTGGTGGTTATTCTTGAATTTGGTTCAATAGGTAAATTGAACGGAAAGTCTTAGGTTCGTAGTTAAAATTCAGAGACGAGTTTGCTGGTAAAGTAAACCGCCGTATTCGGTTGTTATTTAAATAATAGGGGTATTCACGTACCGCTTGTTATGTTGCGTATACGGAGTATTGCGTATTTATACTGCCGTTACTCTGGCGCTTCCATAGAAACCGGAACTGCTATGCGAATTGCGGCAGCGTATACACGAAATACACCGTTTACGCAACCTAGCAAGCGCTACGTGAATACCCCTAATGTTTGTTTTATAAATAAAATATAGAATTTCGATAATAAAAAAAAGCTGCATATTAATTTGTATTTTTCGCTGGTTGAACAGGTAAGCTAAACCACCACGAGTCGCCACTGTAAATCATTAAATCATTTTCAAGCGCCATTTTTCATAACTTATTTCGCTTAACTGAATCATACGCCGTGTTGAAGTCTGTGATCAAGTTGCGGGTCTGCAGGTTATATTTCTAGACTTTATTTATAATATTCCGTCTAATGTGGATCGTCTCTCTTGAAAACCGTTACGCTACGACAGTGCAAATTTGTCCATCCTCTCAAAACCTAGCTTAATTCATCCTTGAACAGCATTTCAAAATGTTGTTTCCAGTGATGCCTGGTTATTCTGTTTTCACATGTTATAATGAATAACCGTTATTATATGTACCATTATATCTGGGAATATTTTAGTTAAAGAATATTCAGTTTTTTTTGTAATAGGAAGGAGGGTACATCGGATGTAAACAGGTTTTTAATCTGCTGAAGTTTGATCAACTGATAACGATAACTAAGTACTCAACAATCGATGATTTACTATTTACAACCCAAAATTAAAGGTAGAAACAGTGTAATTGAAGCAATTTACCCTTTTTGTATTTATTGCCACCATTTTCCTAGTCAACATCTAACGAACATCTAGACGGCGTGCCTGCATAATTTGTGCCATTTTACTTTCAACCCTTCTAATGTGTTTCCTACTTCCAATGGCTTCATCTTTACGACGCTCTTTAAGTTGAGCTTGCTTCAGACGAAACACCCTGTGCGTAAAAATTTCACCCAAAAACACAACGATTGCCACAGCATTAAAAGCAAAATAGTAATAGAACACATTTCTCCACACCTGCATGTCGAATATTTTCGCACCATCCGCCTGTCCATCTAACCCTTTCCTGCTGCTATTCCGATTCCTTTCGATCTGATACAGATACCCCTTCAGTGGAATCTTCGCCAGCTGATGCGCTACTATTCCACTTTCCACGCAACGGGTCGTGATCTGATTGAAACGATCCACCAACGGAGAGTTCTTCGGCAGTGCCATCGTCGTGGAAAACTCGAACACATGCTCGTTGATCACGTGGATAAAACTTCGCAACTGCCTGTCGTCGTAAAATCGTGACTTCAGCACATCGGACCTAATGTCATGGATTAGTACGGCCGATGAACGAAACTGCACCATATCACTAATCAGAACGGCTCCGGTAACGTTATTGTTTGCCACGGTTGCTTCCTGGTATAGTTTCCTCTGCAGGGTACTCATTGTGGAGTATTCAGCATTGTCGGGACGAATGAACTGCCCGTAAGCTACCGGCACTTTAAGCTCAAGATTGCTACTCAGCAGTGCGTCCAAATCTTGAATATCATCCATTTTATCGTTGTTCGTATTCAGGCGTTTTATTATAACAGCCTGCCAAATCGAGTACGATACCAGGTTGTACAGCAAAATTCCGCAGATAGCTGTTCGCGCGTTAGAACGTTTCGGTAGTTTCGTGGACACGGCTAAAGTTACGGCGAGGATGTGCATGACCGCTGCCATGTAGGTTTCCTTGCGGACTTCAACCGGCTTGTAATCAACTATTTTCAGTATCATCGGAAAGGTAACAGCTATAACAACGTTGACGGCATAAAAAGACCACGTGTAAGTGTTAAAGAATACACGGTCACGACTGCGAGATTGGTAGAAATTTTTCGGAACAATGAAAACCAGCTTTGTCGTCATCAAATACTGCAGATACTGGACGTTTTTGGTCTGGTAGATGTGAATGATGCGAGTGTTGGCAGCCAGGTCAACCTGACCGCTTTCAATCAGTTCCAAGGAACCTCCTAAGGAGCCGTTCGGATACACGAACCCGGTCGATAACTGGCTGGGCAGTATAACAAATTTCGGTGTGAAGTTCATCGTCTGCTTCATTATATCTACGATTTCTCCATCTAGATAACAGAAACGTACGAGCGTGTGATTTTTGTTGTAGATAGGTTGAGACATCAGTTCGACGTTCGCAATTGCAATCCGTAAAGGATAATGCTGTAGGTTTTGAACCCGATCGACTATTATCTGCTTGGTGCGGTGAATGTTCAGTCTAACCTCATCCAGAGATTGCATAGCGTGACAGTGGATATTTCGTCCATCAATCGTAGACGGTTCCGTCAGAAATGGATTGAATACACATGATTCATAAGACGTGTTATCCACTCGGTTTAACAAAATTACATTAGGCATGGAATAGTCGATCCATGCTAGGCGAAAAAGATTGACAATTTGTTCCTTCGTAATGTATCTTCCACTCACAATCAATTGAGCGAGAGGATTCAATCTTGCCACACTGGGAATTAATGATTCTTTGAACGTTCGATACGTTCCTCTGGTAACAAATGTTTCTAACCGGGAGTATCCGTTTATATTGGCGCTGCTGAAGGTGGATCTACTGCCAACTTTTAGAAATCTGTGCCAA
Organism: Sabethes cyaneus; assembly: GCF_943734655.1. Classification (NCBI taxonomy): domain Eukaryota; kingdom Metazoa; phylum Arthropoda; class Insecta; order Diptera; family Culicidae; genus Sabethes; species Sabethes cyaneus. The sequence goes on along the minus strand of NC_071353.1, from coordinate 126,609,965 downwards.
AAAAAAGAGTGCGTTAGTACGAACGTTTTTAATAAGAAGGTCCTGGTGAAACTTACTCGTCAAAACTGTACAGCACCAGGGGTTTGTTAATTGAGTTCAGTATACATTGCAGTGAGGCTGGTAGCCCATCCTGGACGTCGTGGGTTTCTATTCCCGTGAGGTACTCAGCGTCTCGCATGTAACGTTTGACAAATTCTGCAAAAATCAGATTTACCGTGCTGGAGCAATAATCCGTTACCGGTAAAAACGAATTTGCTGCTGCGGCACTCGTGAAAAGTACCAGTAGCACAAGATACCACATTTTTAACTATAAGCTTCGGGCTCAACTTGGTGCAACCTTTTATATGGCACCAGGAGTGACTGTATTGTGCGATTAAATTTTGTTCCGTCACTAATTTTTATCAAACACTAGACGTGCTGCTCTAACAATAGGCGGCAATTCCGATCGGTTTACTCGAAGATTATCGGACAAACGCATCGCGGGGAATCAAATATTAAACGTATATTAACTTGTTTGCTTTGGAAAGGGGGACACACTAGCAAGAAATGAATTTTGTCAACTGTTGACAGATTAGAATCATGAGGTGTTTACTCATCACTATTAGCGCTATAGAAAATTTAATATACAGTGTGACACATATGTATTCGAACAAAAACAAAGTCATATATTTTTGTAAATAAAGGCTGAATTTCGAATTTTACTTTTAGAAGTTGTTTACCCATAGATGCAGAACGCAACAAACAATCATTACTCTGTTGAATCGCCTTTTGCCTGAATAACACGCTTCAAACGCTTTTTAAAGTCGTTACATGCGGCACGCACTACTTCCATCGGAATACCATCCCATATCTCGTTGATAACTTACTTAAATTCGTCCAAATTATGATATTTATAATCAATGAGCTTCTCCTGCATGTACTCCATTTACAAGAAACCAATGAGTTCAAATCAGGAGAACTTGGAGGCCATTCCTTTTTCGATATGAAATCCGTTGGATTGGCTTTGCACCACGTCTTCACAAGATTTGCAGTGTGGCTGGAGTTCCATCCTGTTGAAAGCCGTAATCTTCTCCACCATACATTACCCGACAGTAAGGTATAAAATTTTGTTCTAAGACCATTTCCTGATATTATTTTGCATTAACTTGTCACACCCTTGTTAATAAATACAAGAGGAAGTTTACCTTTCTTAGAAATGCCTCCCCATGCCATTACCGTTGATGAATTTTGGTATCGTGGTACATTCCGTTTGTGCTTTGCAACGTCTATGATCGAAACCGACCATAGCCGATCATTTTGAGCATGATGCGGTGTTTGAAGAACAAACAACTTCTCGTCGAAACACCGTGCCGACAGAGCAGCAGTTAGCATCTTTCCTGCCGTTTTTGTTTAGTTGCTCCCGTTAATCCAAGGATTTTACCTTTTTTGAATGCTTTCATATCCAGATCCATTTTCAAAATTCAAGAAGTTTTCCTTTTGATATTCAGCTGCACTGCCATTTTTCGTGCGGACCGGCCGCAACTGCGACGAATTCATTCTCGAACAACCTTTTTGACCTCTGTAGTTCTAACACTTCGTGTTCTTCCGGTTTTTTTACGGTTTTCAACAGGTCTCGTTTCGACAAATCTTTTTAGTGAATAGTATACAAATCCTTTTTTTATGCCGCGATGTTTGAGGTCACGAAAAATAGTGCCACATGTAGCACCGTTTAACAATTTATTTGTTATCAACGACCGTAACTCAAACTCTGGTACGTGCACACTGAACGAGACACAATACGAAAATGAAACTACGTCAAGTAAGACTTAAGGCATGATACCACACACACACACATGATCTTAGTTGGATTGTATTAATTGTATATGCCGCTGCAAGCATAAAATGATTTTTGTTCGAATATATATGTGTCACGCTGTAGAAGGTGGATGGTGTTTGGAAATGTAATATCTTACTAAGCTTTCTGGATCAACGTTCCGAAAGCATTAGGTCAGTACAATATTTCAGCTGGACTAGTTTTACATGGAAGCTTTTTTTCTCGATTCTCGTTCCGCTATAACATGAGTTTTGATACTAAAAGAATATTATTGTGTCTTTACTGACCAGTATTCAGCGCCCGTATGTTTGTGGAAGGGACGGTACGTAAATTCGGCACGAACCTTCACTGCATTCTGGAAAATTATTTATACAGCCGTGACAAAGAAGGAAAGTCTTTGATAGGAGAGGAATTGGATAAGAATAAATATACGAAAGACTTACATACGTTTTCTCTGAACATTCGGTTATTATTAAATGATGTAGTTTACACAACGTCACGAATTAATCTAATCGTCAGATAGATCTTTAAGTCATCGCCATAAACTACTCGGCAACTATTTCCTATTGCATTTGCTGCATCATTTAGAAAAAATTTGAAAAGGAGAGGGATAAGTGTGCTACCCTGCGGTACACCTGATTTGTTTGTAAATGTAGGTGATATATTCGATCCAAGCTTAACTTGCATAACTCTATCCCACAAGAATGATTATAGCCACGAAACAAACCACTGTGAAGCTCTTAAACTTAACTTTTTTAAACAGGATGTGATGATCAATTTCAGGTCTGTATAAATTACATCAACTTGCGCTTTATGTTCAATATCCCGAATGCAGTTTGACGTAAAATCGAGGAGGTTCGTTGTCATGGAACGACTAGGGACAATTCGTGCTGATCGGAGGATAGCTTATATCACATATAGTTCCTTATGCTTAAGGCCAAGCCAGCGCACTAGAGAGAAAAAAGACGAAGCAAAATTTTCAATGAGAGTGCGCTTTTATTAGATGGTTTTGAATACTCAACTGTAGTGATAGATCATATCAGGTACGGGGTTTACACACAATGATGTATACGAAAAACTCCAAACAATCTATCAACGATCTCGGACCAATGCGGTGAGGTCTGTGTGATACATTTTATCATATTAAGGCCCAGATACAAAGCATACGTAAAGTTAGTGCACTGTTCAGGACATCACCGTCATAAATGAGATAGATGTGTCGTAGCAAATATCCCGCCATGTCGTAGGTAAAAGTGATGTACTTATATTTTTCAGTGGGCATGACATTAAGCAAGTTAGTCAAGCACCATACTTTAAATCTGTTTACTAGGCGTTGCAGCTCCATGCAGCCAGAATTCGTCGCTCGTATAAAAAGACAAGCAACCAGGAGGTGGCAAGAGAGCCGACAGTTCATTCAAAATGAAAAAGCCGTTATTCTAGATTGCTCCCATGCGGTACGCCGGAGTTGCTGGAGATTGAGAAGAAATATTACAACTTGATTTTCACGTACAGCGTAGTGAAATATAAAGGGACTTATACTGCCCATAAATGGAAGACAGTCACATCTGCAAAAACGTGCAACTGCGAAAAATGCTGTTGAAACCGCTAAAAGTTTTCTTTCATATTGAGTCGATTTTGCAAACGAAATCGTCCAAATCAGTGGCGACTCGTCCGCATGTTCAACCTGTTCATAGGACAGGCAAACAAAATTCAGCCCGACCAAATTTTGTTTGCACCGACGCATGTGCAATGCAATACGAATTTAGTTTAGTTACGAAGCTGATGAGCAAACAGTTCAACATGACATTTGAACGTTTCTTTCGAGATCTCAATGCACAAGCATACCAACGCATTATTCCTCTGGTATTGATTCTTGATACTGAATTAGTACCAGGAACAATGTGTTGGTACGAAGGAGATAAAAAGAGAATGTGACACAGCTTTTACTCGAAAGCGCGGGCGCTTTATTGTCTCGTTCATCTTCAGCATTGAACAACTTACTACCACATATCCCTATGGCACGCGCTTTGATTCCATATTTTATTTAGTTAGGAAGCTAATGAACAAAACGTTCAACACGACGTTTGAACGTTACTTTAGAGATTAGCACCAGGAATAATGTGTTGGTACGAAGGGGATTTGAAAATAGAGCGCGATTATGCATTATTCGCAAAATTTTCTCATTAACTCGTTCATTTTTAGCATTGAACAACTTACGCATATTGCTTGTGGTGCCTGTGATGTGCGCGCATCGCAGTAAGGTGGTAATTCTTGAATTTCGTTCAATAGGTAAATTGAACCAAAAGTTTTCGGTTTGTAATTAAAATTCAGAGACCAGTTTGCTGGTAAAGTAAACCGTCATATTCCGTTGCTATTTAAATAAATAGGGATATTCACGTAGCGCTTGCTATGTTGCGAATACGGAGTATTGCATACTTATGCTGCCGCTACTCGCATAACAGTTCCATCTCCATAGAAACTGGAACTGCAATGCGAATTGCGGCAGTATAGGGTAAGAACCCCACAATTCGCCCCCACCCCAGAATTCGCCCTCCCATTGGTATTCCCGTGATTTAACTCTATATATAGTTGAATTATAAGTTGTTAGTTCAATTTATATTCAATTTAACTCAGTTTTCAGTTATTTGAATAGAATACGTTGCGTTGTTTTATGTATTTTAATGATTTAATGTGGTTTGGAAAATAGGTATTGTATTTAAGACGCGATTTTTCCATTCTCAAGAACGAGCACGAAAAATAAAATTGAGGAAAAGTAATGGAAAATCGTATCTCCTTGCACTTTTTTTGCATCAATTTGGTTATATCTGATTCAAATTTCATAATTGTGCTTTTATTTTAATAATTTATCACAATTCTGCTGAAAATAGAACATAAATGCACTGGGCGAAAACTGGGTATTGTAAATCATATGAGTTCCAAAATTCGCCCGGGTCGAATCAGTATATACTTAGCCGAACTTACTGCGTGAACCAGTTTTCGCCCTCATCTATCAAACATATACAAATATGCCACACATAAGCAAAAGCAAGTCACAATCGATCAGTTTGTTCGCTGATTTATGTTTATCAAAATGGTGAGTAAAAGTATCGAATAAATAATATTTTGATGCAGAAAGCACATCATATCTTCATTTGAATTCATCTAACAAAAGAATTACCTGCTAAACATGGGCTAATGGGGATTCTACCAAACGAAATGTTGAATTAGCAATAATCGACATCGAAATTGATAATAAGATTGAAACTGCACGAATTAGTAAGACGCGCATAATATTCTCAAAAATCACAATTTTTCTTATCATGAGAATAAATCTGACTAATGAAAACCACGCGAAAAATCCGTCAACTATTTTAAAGCATATAAGCGCAATAAAATTGTTGTCATGGCGAAAGCTTTGAAAAGTATTTAAAGTGCAATGCAGATAACAAAGAAATAATCGTGGTGATAAAATAGATTATTTCGATAATATCATGAAAACTAATATCTAATATCTTAGCATTACAAATCCGGTCTAACCAAAAATGTTAGTTAAGAATTCCAAATTATGTCAAAAAATATCCTAGTTGAGTACGTAAGATGAGTATGCTTACCAGTTACCAGGAATATTTAATACAGTAAACCGGCATACCCATTTACAGACAGTAATTTACTAAACAATTTTTTATCTTCATCTTTTTATTGACTACATAGCAGTTAAGCTTAGTTATTTCTTGGGGAAAAGGTTAGGTTGTGGACTCGAGTCTCACCTTCGATTAGTCAATATATATAGCCGAATATCAAGATTTTCCAGTTCATCTAATTTTTTATTGTTCACAGTAAACATATACTCTTTCCCAAAAAATTACTAAACAATGACAAAAGTAATCATTATATAAGGTTATTTAAACTACTAAAATAAACATTGTACCATTCCCTATGCACTGAATTGTATTTATTCGCCCACATATCAATAGTGAAAATGAATTCAACAAATGACCAGAAAAAGAACCAACAGGACCATTCATTTTAAATATCTTTGACGAGTGTCAAAAGCCTTATTTTACTGCAATGAAAATAAACATTTAGTAAAAACCCACCTTCTCTGTGCTTTTTAGTTTTACTGAATCAGGTATCAGGAGGTGATCATGATCAGTTTATTTCAATTTAGATTTACATTTAACGAATTCCTGATACAAATTGATTGCCATATTAAGCACTGAATAGACATAATCTTAATGTTAAATAATAGTAACAACAATTCAAACAAAATAATTGAGGTTATTCGGGAAATTTGCAACAAATAACAAGTGGGCGAAATTTGGGTCACATGGGGGACGAATTTTGGATCGCTATGGGCGAAATGTGGTGCTAGAGGTTCCTGCTCAAAATTGAGTCTTTTACTATCAAATTTCAATTTTCGTTATTCCGAATAGCCAAAATTGATAGAATATTAATATATAGTCATATTTGTCTGAGTTCAGGGCTGATTTCATAATAATATGGCGATTTATACATTTTACAGCATAAAAACCTGATAAAAGGGGCGAATTCTGGGGTAGTTACCCTATACACGAAATACACCGTTTACGCAACATGGCAAGCGCTACGGTGAAAACCCCTAATGTTTGTTTCATGATTAAAATATAGAAATGCGATAATAAAAAAAGTTGCGTATTAATTTGTATTTTTCGCTGGTTGAACAGGTAAGCTAAACCCCCACGAGTCGCCACTGGTCCAAATCGTCATAAAATCACTTGAATGTACATAACAGATTACTTTTACAAGCAATTTGTTCATCAGTGACTTAAAATTAGTTCTAAAACTAAGAAAAACTACTAAAGTTACTGATATGCGTTTATTTGTGCTTAAATAAGCAAGAATAAACGCATAAGAGTCACAGCATGCCTTGATCCTTGCCTTGCCCGTGACTCGGTAGTATTTTCAAGACCACGTGTCGTTGTTTTGATAATTCACGTGCTCGTTTAAATCAATAGTTTAAAATTTGTTTTATCGAAGATTAATAAACAAAAATGTCTGTACTGGACTACTTGAAGTTTTACGGGAATGGGGATAGCTCCGAAGATGACCTTCCAGTTTTCAGTAGTGAATTAGTACTGAAGGATAATGCGTACCCGGAGTTTGCAACGACCGATAAGCATTTTCCAGCAATAACATCTGCGGCACCGTGGGTGCACAAACCGATATCTGTGGACGAATCAGAGAGGAATACATGCACTGACATCGATTCCGACGGAAGCTTCACCGCTACAGTTAGAACCACAAAAAAACGAAAGCTGTCAAAGAAAGAAAGAAAAGCGAGAGTTGTGGCGAAGAAGCGTCGCTCTGCGCATCAGGTAAAGTTCGGGAACTGTGGGTGCAGATTGAAATGCGGAACGAATATCTCCAATGACGATCAGCTTCAATTAAACGATATGTTTTGGGCTCTTGACTTCGAAAAGCAGAGAAGTTATATACGACAAAATGTGCAGCGTGTGGATATAAAGAGACGATGCCGGAACAGGTTTGACGAAAACGGACCAAAGAAAACTAACAGCTTCGTTTTCCAACTTGTAACCACAAATGGTTCCTCTGCCAAGGTGTGTCGAAAATTTTTTTTGAACACTTTCGGCTATGATGGCAACTGTGGGTGAGTACTGTTTATGTTATGTTAATTAAACTAACTAACTATAATAGCTCACCAATGCTAATGTTTTGGAACCCTACACTCCACAGCAACATCATTTACCGGTGCTGCAAAGGAGATCAACCGAAAACATCACAACGGGGGAAATACATACGAAGCACTGCAAAGCGTGATGCCGTCGAAAAGGACATTCTGTCCTACGGTCCATGCGTGTCTCATTATCGCAGAGAGCATGCTCCGAAACGAATGTACCTGCCATCCGACCTCACAGAAAAGTCCATGCATCAACGTTTCCAAGATAAACATGAACCTAAAGTTTCATATGCACTCTATTGTAAAAAGATGCGAGAAATGAATATTTCGCTAGTAAAACTAGGGAAGGAGGAATGCGAAGAATGCGTAACTGCCGCACAACACCAGAAGACGTCACGACATCCTGAAACGATTGGCGACGTCAGGACGAGCATGTGAAACTTGCCAAAGTGGCTCGTGATGCCTATCGAGAAGACGGAGTAACTGTTCTGCCGGATACTGTAGTTTTGGCTGTTGACCTCCAAAAAGTATTTTTCAACTTAGTTCAACAAATAAATCATTTAAACTTATGCGTAATTCAACTTCCAGGTTGTCCAGCTACCCAGACTCGAAGGCTTGAAAACGGTAATCTTTTCTCGACGGCTCCTAGCATTCAACCAGACATTCGCACCTGTTGGTAGTTATACCAAGTCTTTCCCGGTTGTAGCTTGCACATGGGACGAGTCGACAACCGGTCGATCTGCGAACGATATTACGAGCACATTCCATCGAGTCCTTCAACGGTGTAAGGAAACGAAGAAGGTAGTGCTCTGGATGGATAATTGTGCTGCCCAGAATAAAAACTGGGGTTTGTTCCTCCACTTAATTCTTCTGGTCAATTCCAAAGATATTGAAGTGAAGGAGCTTACCCTGAAGTTTTTCAAGTCTGAGCACACATTTATGGCAGCTGACAGCTACCACGCTGCCGTGGAGCGACGCATGAAAATCAAACCACCTGTAACGTTCCCTGATTTTAAGAATGTGCTTCAGGATGCACAGTCTAACGTTGAAGTACATGATATGCAACCGGAGGATTTTTTTGAAAATCCGATGCATGTTTCGCAGTACACCCTCAGTAAGCTGAAACCCCGTCCATACATAGATCAAATCAAAAAGATTGTTATCCGTAAAGGTAGTTTTCTACTGACATACAGCCATTCCTTGGAGCATAATTCTACGCTTAAAAGTGCTATGTTATTTACTAAAAGGCAGCTGAAAATTGCGACGGCAAACACATTTAAACTGGCAAACATTTTGAAATTTGAACAGCAACCGCGAGGGATCGACAAAGACAGGAAGAAAGGTCTGTTGACCGTCATTCGCCCAGTAGTAGATGCTGACAAAATTGCATTCTGGGAGAACCTGGCCGAAAAAGAATGTAATGACGTCGACAACGAAGGTTAAATTGAATCATTTCTTCGAATTTGCAACGTTTTCAACGTTTTTAAAATAAAATATATGGTTAACTTCAAGTGTATTTAAACTTTTCTTGTAACTGTTATGACTCAAATCTCTTCTTAGCATTTTCCCCTCTGATTTGTAATTTGTTATTTTAAGTTTATAGTGCGGTCGCATGATGGGGTTTGTTCGACTCAGAAACTGGTCCTTTCCGATTGTATGTCCGGACCACTCTCAGAACGTGTCCGAGTGTAACCAATATGTGATCCTAGATACTTTATATGACGAGAAATGAATTAGTCTGATCTTGGTTTTCAGCGAGTGCTTAGAGATGTCACGTGTTGTGTTTTAGTTCAATGGAGTAATTGATCCCCGTAGGGATATCCGGAGCATTCCCGGACATGTTTAGATGTGGTCAATAACATCTTGAACACTTTATACGACTACCAATGGTCTAGTTTTGCAAATCCGAGTATTTAGATGTGTCACGTGATGGGTTTGTTGTGGTTCAACGTGCTTTTATGCTTAAGTTCCATATATTCCGGAACTTGTTCCGGTTATTACTTCGGAACCGTACATCCGATCTAAATTCTGTTTTAATAGTGTTCTTCTAGTTTTGGCCTAGTTTCCGTTCGGTAGTTGCTGCAGTTAAATCGACCCAGGCATTTCCAAAAAACAGATGCTTATTGATATACTTTCACTGCTGTGACTGTTATGCGTTTATTTGTAATATGGGACTGACATAATTTGATATTTTTTTCAACATTTTGGGAACAAACATAACTTTTTTGTTTGAAATATTGAGAGAATAGATAATTTAAAGGTGATTCCCAGGATTATCTCAAAAATGGTGAAAAGTCATATGGGACTGTTATGCATTTATGGGCAGTATAGAGCTGAGGCAACTTCCACTCTTGCAAAGAAAGATACTGTGATCAGGGCCCGGCATCGTCGAAACAAATAAATGAAACTGACTTTCTCTTACCTTCGCTTCATACATGAAGTGACTTGCTTCATTTGTTGAACAAAACGTTTCGAGCAAGCTTCAGTTGAAGTTGGTGGCTGTTTCAATTGACGACGGTAGAAAGTCAGGCACGATTTGTCGACATTGACAAGGTTAACTATAATATGCGTTACATTGTAGGAAATGTTACTCAAATTCAATTCATCTACATTCATAGTTGCTGGCCTTCTTCTGAATATTTGATAGAAAAGTACAAATGAAAAGTTGAAACCGATAGTCATGACGAAGTGAAACCCCTTTCGCTGACGCTGACTGAAGCCAGTTTGAAACTGAAGCGGTGCTGCTTCTGTTGAAACCGAAGCTTCACTGCTTTATTGTTGAGTGACGATATGCAATTGAAGGTGACGTTATCGAGCCCTGACTGTGATCAACCCAATTAAAGTCGATTTTCAGGTCCGTGCATACTAGATGAATTTGTACTTTTTCGTTCACGTAACGCAGGCAGAATGAAAAGAAATCAATCAAATTCATAGAGACTAACCGCTTTGGGAAAAATCCATGCTGGTTAAGAGAGATGTTCTGCCGACAACCAGCGTGCAAGTAATTTGACGAGATGATTATTTTGAACACTTTGGAACAGGCAAAAAACGGTGTAATGTGTCGATAGTTTTCTACAGTGCGCTTGTCACCCTTCCTGCGTACAGGGAACATAACGGATTATTTCGGCTTCAATTCAGCACTGTAAGTTTCCTACAGGCTGAATTTTTAAAAGCAACCTAAATGAGAAAACGAAAATGGACGACTTGCATTCACCTGTCTGTACGCTTGCCTTCGATTGACATAAATTTCTCGTATTTCCCAAAACAAGATCAGTTTTGCATAGATTTGAACTGCATCTGTCTAGATCAGTTTTGAGCATAAGAGGCAACATAAAAAAAAGCGCCTTTATAAACAAGGAGACATGCACAAGATTGTACTGGTTGTAATGTCTCAAAAAAATTCTAGCAATTTAGGGAAAATTTCAAAATTTGGTGAAAAAATATTGAAAGGTAAAACAGTTACGGCCTTTTTAGTGAATTTAGCGGTGGTAAAAATGGTGTAGACCTTTTAAACATAAAAAAAGCAAAGCCTAGGTGCTAATTTCGTTATCGAAATTTGACCTTCTGTTTTTATACGACAGACTTCGCAACCAGCTGTTAGAATACAGGACAGTGCGGGGTCAGTGCTACGATCCTATGGACTTTAACAGCCTCTCCCAGCCGAGATTCGAACATACGACGACTGGCTTATTAGACCAGCGTCTTACCTTGAGGCTAACTGGGAGGTTAAATATACCACATATCAAAAACCACATACGTTTTGGTAAAATATTTCCAATTTCGGTATGTGGGATGAGAGTTATTCCTATAGTTGTACACTACTGAGTTCAGACAAATGTTGAATTCGAAGATTTGCTAGTTTCTTCACGCTAAATAACCGTGCATTCATTTCCAAGTAGCAATTTGAACCTTATTACAGACTTTTAATAGCTCTAGCTTCCAAAGAAATAGGCGATAAAACCTCAATAAAAGTGAAACAGAACTCACATTATTACTTGGCCTATTTAAAAAGGCCCTTCTCCAGTTTACTACAATGGTCAGTTAGTCTTATTTCATACTTTCATAATTTAGACATTTACGAAGGAGTCGTTTCGAAGGCAACTTTAATTATTCCAAACATAATTTGTCCATATATTAGCAATCGCAGTAAAAACCACTGGCAATGAACAGCACCCTTGTTGCCTTCGGATGTTGTTATATCTGACCGTAATCTACCTTACATACATTACATCAACTAGCCGTCGTATTATACGGACACTGACGAATGAAGGTAAAGCTTCATTTCAAATGGAACGTCTTTGGTCTCGCCATTATTAACAAGAGGGCGTGGGAAAAATGCAGATCAGTGACACAGGCAAAAGAAAAAAAATCACACTAATATAATTTTCTGTTGTTCGTTTCCAACCAGCAGCTAGTTTCCGACACAAGCCAGAGGCTCAACATTTTCAAGTTGTTCTAACTATGACGTTCAGGTCGAGCAAACTATTCACTTTCCGGAGCCATTAATTCACTCCGTACGGGACCGACTCAGGTGTAATTAGAAGCGTGCAGCCTCATTTGGGATAGAGTTCCCGTTAGGCATTGAAAACTAAAAATTTTTGCTGCCAGAAAAACGTAAAAAAGTACCACCACGTGGTATCAAACGGAACCGCACGCCGAGAAGTGTATAAAACCTTGAAAGTAATGCCATTAAAAGGAAAAGCCAATCGTTCGTCTGTATGCGTTCGTTCGACTGAATAAAAGGTTAAAACAAAAATGCGATAGTATCCGCACGAGGAAAAATGGAGGAAAAAATCGATACTTCAACGGCGCTTTCGCTTTTCACCCGGTCGGGTGTGTGGTGGAAAAAGTGATGGCTAAAAGCTCGCGACTTTGAATGATGTTTACTCTATGCTCTGTGAAGGCTTCGTAAAGCGACAGGTTTCGGTTGCACGTACCTACCTACCTACCTACCTATTTCAAATGACTGTTGATATGAATCAATGATAAATTTGGAATGGTTCAACGGATGTTCGTGCAACTTACTGTCGGCCTCGGTCGTAGCAGGTTCAATTGTTTAAGTTGTTCGCTGCCAGCAAGGGGAGTAATGCGATATGTTTATAAATTATACAAGACTCAAATGTATTTAGGAAAAAATGACAACTTTCACGATTTACTATAGTACTGTCAGCTCTTGGGGGGTATGTCGTGATTTTTTTTCCAGTGGAATCGAAAGCGAGAGTGTTGAATATGTTACAGTCAGGTGATGAGAAATTCCTTTGTCGAGCGTACGCTAATGCTTATTTGTAGCCACTCGACTCGCAAACGGGCTATTAACCACCAACCGAGCCTTGTTGATAGATGAGTATACACACAATTGTTTTGTTCTGACGCGGTTGGGGGATATCATAGCGCCGGCTTTGTAAACTTCTCCGACAAGGCTTTAGGTGAAGCGAGACGGGGTCTTTTTAATTACTTCATTGCTTTGCTTGCCGGCGTACCGGACGACGGCGAAGTATGCAGTCACCGGTCATCAAACAAGCGCCTTAGCTAAAATTGTGATTCCGGCCTGATAACGAGTGACTCATTCGCATGCTTCATTCGTCAACCATGAGTATACGAACTGGTCACGGGTCGCGTAGCGACTTGGTGCAGTTTGGAATGGAACCGGAAAAAATGTGCTTTTCATTATGCAATGCAACCTCTTCTGATTTTTTATGGTGTGAAGAAGGGTGACTGCTACAAGTATATTCTGGACTCTTGCGTTACATTTTTGATGGTCATACATGATAAGGGTATTTTTACTAGACTCTTTGTTGATCAGCATTTTTATGCAATAGGCTAATGGTTGACGGCCTTTCAACATTTGTCTAAAATGTGCTACCATTCTTAGGCTTCAAGAAAATATGAGTTAGTATAACAAAATATAATTCCGATAACGATACTACTATTTACATAATAATTTATCAGCTCATGATAAGCGATCAATGAGTCGGAATATTTGCATTTATGAATAACGTGAGCGTCAACGCTGTTTGATTAGTTTATTTCTCAATGAATGAAGCTTCACTGATTGTGAGTGAACCACCAGAGTAATACCAGACCACTGGTACCTGGTTCTATAACTTCATTCCTGTTTTAAGAACACGTCTTATTGACATAAGTGTTACGCTGTGATAACACTTATTGTTGTGAATCAGCTAAATGCCTGACAGTTTTTATTTATATAGCCTTTACCGCAAGTCAAAGCTGTCTTGATTCTGCATAACATCCGCCCCGTAGGGTATAAACCAAATGGAACCGTACGGTACGTTATGGACTGGACGGGAAGGCTGGTCAGGAGACTGGAAAGTGCTGCTGGTTAACTCTGCCTTCTGGAAATCGTCATCTGGATTAGCTTCAGGCCCGATTAAAAAAGTATCTTTATTCACAGCAACAGCAAATTCATTCAGATCCTCAGGAACAGCGGGAACCATTAGTGTCCGGTTGAATTTATACAGCAGTAAGCGACAGCTTTGAAGGATCTATTGAAAATTTACAATCATCATGTCGTTCAACAAATTCGTCGTAGTCATTCGACTGTCAGCGCCATTCGTTACCAATTTCCTTGGCGTCTCAGAAGTTGCAAGTCACGAGGAAAACTAAACTGCCCGCAAATTACTGAGCGAAAAGACGATTATTACCGCCGTGGTGTCCAAAGCGGTCTCCGGAGGACGTTCGACAAGTAGCCTAGTATCTATTTTTGATTTTCACCTATCGCGCCAAAACCAACGTAAGCGATTCAACTACTTTTCCAGCCAGTCAAGAACTATAACCAACTAATTTGTTAACAAGTTTTTTTTATTTATTTTGGACTTAATTGGCTTACCGTTCTTCGCAGGTCCTCCTCCAGCACTGTATCCATAGAATCCCGCGTGTTGATGGCTCGATTCATAACAGCTTGTAGAGCTGTATTGAACAGTAGCTATGAGAGACCATCCTTGACAAAGCTCTCTGTGTGATTCGAATAAACGACCACCTGAGAGTCGAACACAGCACTGCGTATCATCCATCGTAGATTGAATCAGTTTGATCAGCTTACTGGGGAAGCCGCTCTCGTCCATGGGCTTTCATAGCTGTTTTCGGTCGATGGTATCATATGCAGCCTTGAGGTCAACGAACAAATGGGACGTGAGAATTCTGTGTTTACGACCGTTCAGAAGGATCTGCTTCAGTGTAAATATTTGATCCGTGGTTGGCAAATTTTCACAAATTTGTTCGTGATTAGTATAAATCGGCATTGAGAATGATGATCACACGAAAGTTCTCAAAGTTCAACTTGTCGCCCTTTTTTAGATTGTATAAATAACTTCATCTTTCACTCCTCCGGTAACTATTCTGTATCCAAATTTTAACCATTAGCCGGTGCAGATAAGTGACCAGCTTTTCTAGTCGCATTTTAATAAGCTCCGCTCCGATGTCATCTTTACCAGCCGTTTGATTATGCTTTAGCTGCATGATGACCTCTTTAACTTCGCCTATTGTTGGAGGTGGTACTTCTTTTCTGTCTGTCGCACGGACGAAATTTATTTCCCCGGCGCCTGGGCGACATTCGCCCATAAAAATGCTGCCATTCTAATCCCAACACATTTCAGTTCACAGCACAAAACCTTTGCGGAATCTGTTCTGTTTCTAGTAGAACTGTCGCGTTTCCTGAGAACGATACAGCCGCTTCAACTCCGCAGAACCTTCAGGCAGCGCTTTTGTACCCGGGAGATTTGGGTTCGGTGCATCTTTAGCTGTCTGTGTCTTCCTTCCATCATGGCCGTCGTCGCAATGTACTCCTCGGCTATAACTCTCCTACATTCCTCGAAAGCGACTTCGTCCTCTTTCGGCAGCGTAGCTTCGAATAAATGCGCCGCGTCAAGGTATCGTATCGTTCTTCAGCCGCGTCAAGGTATCGTATCGTTGATTGCTGCCAAATATAAATGTATGGGGAGGCGTTTTCCGGGAAATATGTTGTAAGTTTTACTCCCCGCAGATATAAAAATTTGTACGAAATTAGAACTGATGACTTTTTTGCAAGGCGGAAGATCGAAAAATCTGGTATTCGACAAATATCTGGAAGATTTTGAGCATTGTCTGTTTGTCTCCTGTCTGGTGCGGAATGAAAAATCTGAGAAAATCCAGAAAATTGCAACAGTGTGACGTCCTTCAAAGCTGACATCTGCGAAACAGCGCGCGTCGTCGGAGGATGAGGATGAGACCATTTTTGTCAATCAAATCAAGAAATTAGATATGCAGTAATGAAAAACGGCTCTTCTCGCTTCGCAGGTAAAATATGTAGGCTTGAATTCGATCGAAGGCGGTATAAAAATTGCAATCGTGCTTTTCAGCTTTCAGCAATCATTTATTCTTTTAAATTTAGTTATTTAAAGTGTTAAAGTGGATTAATGGGAAGCACCAATTCGAGTTGACAACATTGCAATCATTTCCAATTTGGCATAAGCCAAGGCCTAAACTCGGGAACTGGAACGATTCTATGTCGCAGTGGCTACTTATGGAGGCAGCATAGGACAAAAAGTATTTAGTGTCTTTCTTCGCATGTACATAACTATCAACGTTGAAGAAAAAAATTGAAGTCCGAGAGTTTTTTTATGATGGTTTCTTCAAATTTGAAGTCTTGGGAGCGCTTTGGCAGTTTACTGTTCGCTTAGTCTTCGTGAAAATGCGAGCTAATCTGGCATAGAAGTAGCCTTGCATTCACGTTGTCATCCAACTGCTTTTGAAACAAACTTTCCAAGACTAGAATAATATTCCGTTGATAGGTTTGCACAGTTAGTGATTCGCAATATGCTGTTGTTTAAAAGCGATTAGTTCTGTGAGCCGTACAATCGCGTTTCGGATTTCGGCTAATCATCTTCAAATGTACTGTTGCCGGAAGCGGAACTGGAAGGTTGCTTCCGGAAGTGACTTGAACTTCCGCGTCGCGAAAATATACGCAGAAGACGCATTTTACGCGTATTTCAAAAATTACTGCGGTGTGTAGTACGTTATACTTTAACCTGTATGCATTCTAATTATGTATAATAATGTCAACAAATAGTTTAACGAATACAATCATTATTCAATTCGACTATCAGAATCCGTAATCTTACCATCGTCAAATACTATCGGGTATTTTTTTAAATGAATAAATCATCAGCAAACAAATGCCCAGCCATAGAGTTACATCTTTCTAACCCGACCGACCATGTCATCTTGCACCTCTTTAGCACCTAACGAGAACAATTTCATTCATTGTATTTAAAGGCAAGAAAATGTTCACACAATCAGTGTAGTTATGCGACTCGTCTTGTTTCCAGCAACGCTACTACAATGTGTATCTCAGATAGGCATGCCTCCGCATAATGGTCCGAAAAGTTTTAACAATGAAAGGCTAATCCAGCTGCAGGGTCATACTACGGTGCTTTTACTGCGCTGCTTTCTCTCGTTGTTGTTAAATAAATAAAAACGTCTCCTCACTGGAGATGACAATTTAATCTCCGTGATTCAAATTTCTATAGGTGAAGGAACTACAGCATAAATAAAAAGGTGCAAACTTTCCAATAATGTTTAAATGCTAATTGAAGTTAACCACTAAAATACTTTGCAATTCACGGAAAATGGTAAAATTGGAAACATTCTTAAATAAATTCCATCTTAACTAAATTTTTAATCCATTTCCAAATTGGAATCATAGTTCGGTGTAAAAAATGCCAGCCGCTCCCAGTTCTCTGCAGCCGCAGAGCCATTATCATTTACTTCACGGAACCAGCCAGGAATATCATCGAAAATGAAAGATTTTTCTCACTTTACATAGTATGACGATGGGTGGGAAGCTTACCTGATTCTGATTGGAGCAACAACGGCAACTGTCCGTAAGCTGCTGATATCCCGGAATTTATCGTCAAACACAAATCAATATTATTGGTTTATTGACTTGCAACTGCTAGATGCAGACTTTCACAACTTTCTGCGGAACAAACTTTCTTCCGATTCGTTGATTGGTCGTTAAGGGATCGCACTTTTCCTCTTGGGATTTTGATAACTTTCAGCACCATACACTTCACCGAATTATTGATAGCAATGAGCTGGGAAAGCACCACAAAACCATTTAACAGTAACCTTTGTATTCCACGGAGCACAGGACGGCTATAATCTAGTGATAATTTTTCGATTTAATATTCTTAATGACTGAAATCAGAAAACAAAATTACACGACGCGAACGCGAAAACTACCCAACTCAGCCGAGCCCGAATGACAAAATGTAACTGTTGGAAAATCGAAAAGAAACGCGACCAATTCGAGTGCATTTGCCAAACTGAGATAGAAAATCAGTGAGACGCGGAAGGTTTCGTAGTGAGCTATATGTTAAAAAGAAATAGCTAGTGCAGCTACGCGTTTTCTTCTTTGCACACCTTTTCTGCTTTTTGTTTGGAGCAAAGTCATTTGACGGACAGTTGGCGTTTCTGACCGAGGGGTGCGCTGTGCTGTGGTATCTCTTGTTATGTGCATCCAAGTACCGTGTACCCGTGCTCGAATGACCTTCCTTAAGCGGGGTACGCTGCTGAAAAGTAATGGGTAAAAAGATAGGACAAGAAATGCTCAAGAAATCGATTTCTTTTACGATTTCTTAAGCAGTACGCACCTCATAAGAAATATTATTTCACGTCCAGATGACGTTGGTTTACACGCAAGTGAATTAAAACGTCACTTTTCCGTACGGAATAATATCCGGCGCAATTATTACCACAAGAAAAAATGACAGGTGGTTGCTTGCATTGGAGTTGTCAAAATTTCTTCGGTAAATAACAAGATTTTTTCTTGAGCTGTTTTCTTTTCAGCAGCGTACCCCGCTTTAATCTGAACATTTTTAATCTGAACTCCTTGCTCATTTATTATAACTGATGTATTGCGATAGGCGTTTTTGACAAGCTATCACCCGCTTGGAGGCGCTGCATAAAAAAAGTGATGAAAAGTAAAATCGCTGTCAAACTCCATACATTTTTAAAAAAAGCTGAAATAAAATGCAGATTTTGATTAACCTTTTTAATTGTCAGGATTTTAGATAGCGTAATATTGGAAGAAATTTGTTTATCTACGTTAAAGTAAGTGAAAATATTCGAATTAATTAACTTTATGGCAGAAAAATGTTAATGTTTGATTTTGTACCGCATGAAGCAAAAGTACATAGAGTCAGCTGTAAAGTTTACATATCCTGGATAGAGAATCACCAATTATTTTCAGTCTTCAGTGCATTCCGATGTGTTTTCAAATGCTAACGGATTTATTTTCGTGATTAGCATCACTTGCGCCAAGAGCCACACATATAACCAGCGGGGTGCTATCCGTATCTTAACGAACGGTGTTTGACAGTCCACTTAACGAAGGGCGCTATTTCAAAAAATGCAAGAAATAGCGCCCGTCTGACAGGTAGATTTGCTGCCAACCTTTGTCGAGATGTGCTGAGATGTTGGCAACAAAAACATGGCACCCATCGCAAGCCCCTGCATATAACCTATCAGTTCGTAAACATAAATACACTTGCGAAGCTCTAATAATCTCCCGAATCAGAAACAATATATATCAAATGAAAGGAAATGCATTTTCTTACCTTTATTATCCATTTTTATCATTCCCACTGTTGTTAATTCAGTAAAATATTACTTTTAAAGTTGAGCTCCATACAGGTGCCAGCAAACATTTTGGGAATTGCACTTTTTTTGTAGTTCCAATAATCACAACCAGGTAGCGAACGGTTGCTCTTAGTTTTGCTCGAATTCGCCTATTATTATTGTGCTTTGCAGCTGTACCTGGATTAATTAAGATTATTTTCTCTAATGCCAATATGACAAAACAAAACAGCAACATTGCAGTTGTCACTCTTTCTCTTTCTCACTCACAGCATTCGCATTGTCGCACTTGTTGTGCCAGTCGCACTTTTAGACTGCGGTGTCCAGTAAGGTGCAAAATGCGGGATATCTAAAATTTTTCTTTCGTCGGTTTAGTTGTGCTCCTAACAGTAGACCAAATCAAGATGACGTCATCTGGCAGATACTGGCGCCCTTGTTTACAAACAGACCGCAGAATCCAAAAAAGTTTCAACTGTTTAAACAGCAAGTTTGTTGTTTAAACCGAGTTTAAACAGCATTAGGACTAAATCTAAAAGCCATTATGCCTGTAAAATGTTAAAAAACACGCTACATTCGCTATAAACGGAAAGGAAAGTTTTCTAAAATGTAAACAAGGGCGCCAGTATCTGTCAATTGACGGTATGATGATTTGGTCTGTTGCGCGCAGCTCTGTTCTGGTTGCTCGCAGTCAAAGTATCTCTTTTACACTCACACGAAATCTCGTAAGAAACTGTCAACGCAAGAGTGATGAGAAAAGCAACAATATTTCTCTCTCGCTCATCAGCTGAATGCTATGGTAGCTTGCTTCGTGTTTGCCCGTTCAAGCATGGATAATTTTTTTACAAACGCAATCAGCATTTAAATTTTATCATTTTCGGTTAACGTAAGACATTGTAACTGTGTTGTTTGTAAGTCTGTACGTAATAGAATAAAACAAATGTTATCTAAGCAAAGAATAAGAGCATAAACATAGAAAACTTACACGTGCTTACACTGTCAATAATACATGATTTACCTTTGCGCACAACTATATAAGCTGAAAAACGAAATATTTTCTCGGGAAGCACAATATAAATGAGAAAAATTGTACTCAGTTACGTTAAAAGTGCCCAGGTAACCAATAAGCATTAAAATAAGCAGTAAATCAGTCGTTTATTAGCATCCCTGGCGTTTTATACTGCAGGTTGTTGTTTATCAGCTTTTTAACTGCATAACTGTTGTAAATTGGCATCCACAATTCTATTTAAATTCTTCTTGCTGGTAACTAGCTGCAAATAAGCATTGTCAGCACTATAAAGCCCCAGACACAATGCATACGGATTTTACTACGTTGCGGAAATTTGACAGAAAACCCATGTAAAAACTGCCAAATTGCCGCAACGTAGTAAAATCCGTATGCATTGTGTTTCGGGCTTAAGAGGGCTAGCAGTAAAGTAGCCGCATATTTTGCCAAAATAGCATTTAAGTAGCATTTAAGGCAACTTAAATGCTTATTGGCTTGCTTTTTTCCAATTGCATTGGAAATGCTTATTGGTTACCTGGGTGGATCTACTCCAAAGAGAGTAACTGTTTATTTACACTATTACGAGTAGCAGGTATATGTCAAAAGCTGAGTGGTTCTTACTCAGTTCTCATCCTGCATTAATTGACCAAATGGAAATTTCAACTAGACGTGAATAAAGTTGCCAAAGGCATGCTAACGTTTTCCGAAAGTTGTACCCAGTA
This sequence comes from Sabethes cyaneus, assembly GCF_943734655.1. Lineage (NCBI taxonomy): Eukaryota > Metazoa > Arthropoda > Insecta > Diptera > Culicidae > Sabethes > Sabethes cyaneus. The sequence continues at coordinate 126,589,116 of NC_071353.1, read as the reverse complement.
GTCGCCATTACGCATGCGAAAAGGTCGATTTATGTCAAAAAAGGAAAATTAATTTGGATTTCGGAAAATTATAATTATCAAAAGAATCAATATAACAACAGACTTAATATTTATTTCAAATTCAAAGTTAATGTTTTTGAGGTACAACTTTGTCTGTGGTACAACTACAACCAATAATAAAGAAAAAGAAAAAAAAAAGACCTTAGCATTAGCAACTGACCACTGAGTGAATTGAATTGGTACTATAGCAGCGTGCGCAACGTCGTGTTGGCACTTCCTTGTGATTTTGTATGTACCGTTTTGGCAGTCGCAATCTCCTCGTTAGACGCCAAATATGGTAGTTATTAAAGTCGACGTATTTGTTGACCTCGTTTTATGGCATCATGTTGATAATATATCGGCTTCCATATATTGCGACATTTGCCCCTATTTAGACTACCCCGATTTACACGATTATCACAGTCGAAACTCGCACAAGGAAAATGAAGTGAAAAAGAAGGGCAAGAAGAAAAAAGAAGTCAAACTTATAAGTTGATTAGACTAAAAGCCACTCTTGTGTCAGATTAATAGTGCAAAATGAGGTATGTTGCATTAAATGATCATCAGAGTAGTCTAAATAGTCATAAAAAAGGGGATTATAGGAAGTCCGTCATGTAGTCCTTGCTGCGTTGATCGGCCTAAATGTGCAACATCCGACGAATCTGTGGAGAATTAAATATGACTAGAGTGTAAAATATACTAATCACCTAATCAACAGGCAACCATGCCGCCAACATCTCAGCGTGCGTGAGCGAAAATGAATAGCATTTCATCATTTCGTTTCACTCGACTGCCAGCAGCTTGATTTGGGCCCGCTGTCAAATTTTGAGCCCACGACATGCTGTTCCTGACATTCACTGCAGCTCGATACATAGAGATGTCTATTGGGTGATATTAATTGACCCTTTATGTTCTACGGTGGCAAAGCTAATCGGCACTTAGTGTCTTAGAACACAAAGAGTAAATAAAAGAAAGTTGTTGGCAATTAAATTCCGTTATGATTGTATTCACCAAGGATACGACGAAGTCTCCAAGTCGTATGCAAATACTTATCTGTCGTGAATAAAATACTAGTAGAATTAAACCACAGACAAACAGACATAACACTCGTTCTCCGTGAGATACGATAATTGCTGTTGATTTTTCTTCCAAGAGTTATGTCTGTTTGTCTGTGATTAAACAGTGAACATTTTTTGTATTGCGCTCTTCACACTCAATTGGACTGCACAGTTATTAAGTGCAACCTTCAAAACTGTGATGAAAAGTGTGCTACTGATAATATCGCTAGTAATCTTATATCGATAATACCATCAAACTTTATCGTCCCGGAAGAATATCGAAAATTGGAGGGTTTAAAGTGAAATCTTCTTCTTGATTTGTTATTATTTTAACATTTTTGTTCTATTTCTTACGTATTTTTGCTTATATTGCCATATTATCGTTATTAATTATTAACGATAACAAAACTTTATCAATAATCGTTATAGATTTTGACCGACATTTCCCATCATTACAACTCTCCCATCTGAGCTGACATTTGATTTAGCAGTGGCGCCAGTACCAGTTGTAGGGAAAGCAAATAGTATTTAATTTTTCATTTATTTCATATATGCTGCATATTTATTCAAGTTATGAATTATGCGTGGAATTATGTGTTTAGAAACTATTTTTATATTATTCTTTGCGTCGATAACTACTCTACGTAAGCATTAGAATTTAAATAGAAATCAACCAAGATTCATGGTTTTTTCCCACGAAATTTTGGCAACTTTTCTCACCTACAAAATGTGTGACTGGACAAGTGTGTTCAAAATCCAACTTTCAATGCAAAGAGCAATATTGCGCTCTTCACACTCAATTGGACTGCACAGTTAAAAAGTGCAACCTTCAAAACTGTGATGAAAAGTGTGCTACTGATAATATCGCTAGTAATCTTATATCGATAATACCATCAAACTTTATCGTCACGGAAGAGTATCGAAAATTGGAGGGTTTAAAGTGAAATCTTCTTCTTGGCTTGTTATTATTTTAACATTTTTGTACTATTTCTTACGTATTTTTGCTTATACTGTCATATTATCGTTATTAATTATTAACGATAAGAAAACTTTATCAATAATCGTTATAGATTTTGATCGGCATTTCCCATCATTACAACTCTCCCATCTGAGCTGACATTTGATTTAGCAGTGGCGCCAGTACCAGTTGGAGGAAAAGCAAATAGTATTTAATTTTTCATTTATTTCATATATGCTGCATATTTGTTAAAATTATGAATTAAGCGCGGAATTATGTATTTAGAAACTATTTTTATGTTAATCGTAGCGTCGATAACAACTCTACGTAAGCATTAGAATTCAAATAGGAATCAACCAAGATTCATGGGTTTTTACCACGAAATTTTGGCAACTTTTCTCACCTACAAAATGTGTGACTGAACAAGTGTGCTCAAAATCCAACTTTCAATGCAAAGGGCAATATCATTAAAAACTTTTGAGAGCAAAGTCGCCGTAACGGAGCATTATCACAACTGTGCCCATAAATGGCTGAATTAGGTGATACTTACGTGATGAAACAACGCCAAGTTGACAATTTGCGGTTTACTTCCAGTTCTTGCATCTTTCTATTCTAACTTTTTAGCTAGAGGTAATGTGGTATATTTGCGTTTTGTCACTGTTTTTCCCGACGATACAGCCATTGTTTGTTTAAAAACAAACTAGTCATATCAATAGTCGATTATTAAGCATCATACTTGAATGCAAAGACAGCAGACCGAAATGTTTAGTTCCTCCAATTTTATACTCAACCAAGTTTTCAATATGTATTTTGAGTCACGAAAGTCTTCAAAATTAGAGACAAAAACAATTTGCTATACCCCTCAGAAAACTGTCAGTCAGCCATTACACCGGAGCTCCTAGCCACACTTTTTTGACAGCACTTGGTGGTTTGTTTACATGGTGTTAAAGCTTGAATTGAGTTTTCTATCTTTGTCCGGAAGATCATGGTAAAAAATTATAGTTTTTATCTAAGAGAAAGCACCTTACATGCATTTTAAAGCACCTGATGCAGTAATCCTTCACGAAGGAAAGTTAAGGATTACTGCATCAGGTGCTTTAAAATGCATGTAAGGTGCTTTCTCTTAAATAAAAACTATAATTTTTTATCATTATCTGCTGGACAAAGATAGAAAACTCAATTCAAACTTTAACACCATGTAAACAAACCACCAAGTGCAGTCAAAAAAGTGTGGTTAGGAGCTCCCGTGTAATGATCTATTCACCACGGCTGCGTGCTGTAATGTTTACCCGGAGGTTACGGGGGTAACGTCAATATGTCACTCATTCGTCACTGAGGTGGAAATCATGTTCTTTTGCTTCAAAATCAAAAGGATTCTTATCAGTTGTCACTGTCAGTCGTGTCATCATCATCACCACCCACAAACGATAACAAGTTAATCAATCAGTTTTATAGCGATATTTCTACTAGTTTCAAACAGGTTGCATATCCAGACGTTTTTCAATGGGGTCACAATGAGTGACGCAATGATCATTAACAGAGAGGAAGTTTGGGAAGAATGGACAAGGAATTACCAAATAACATCAAAGGATAAAGGAATATGGCACTTTTCCATACTAAACACTCCAAAGAGACAGTGCTGGTTCAAAGACCTAGCCCTGAACAGCAAACAAACCAAAATCCTTAGCAGAATCCGAAGTAATCACACTTTAACGAAAGCAAAGAGATTCCAATGGGGATTAGAAAACGATAATATGTGCGAAACGTGCGGGGAAATTGAAGATTTGAACCACGTTTTGTATTACTGCTCAAAACACAACGAACTTAGAAGCAAAATCCCAGCATTGGAATACATGAAACCATTGAAGGAAGTTTTCATAGAAGAATGTGAAGAGAGTATGAGGCAAATAGTAAATTTCATCCAAGAAGCAAATTTACATATATAGTTAACTATAGTAAAACACAAGACGACCACACATAAGAAAACAAATATAAATGTATGTTGGCGAGATGGATCAACTATGGTCTCAGCCCTGTCCGTCAAAGACAAAACATCAAAAAAAAAAAAAACAGGTTGCATGTTATTTTCTATATAAGTTATGCTTGTGCGTGCCTGAGTATGGTTTACGATACACTCTTGTTAAAATGCGTTTAATTGCAATCACGGGCCATCAACAAACCCGTAGTGTCAGTGAATTTGCAAGTGTTTCGACCGCTATGGCTCCAATAAAATTGAACAAACGCATTTCGGTGTCGACGTTTTTCGCTAAATCTCACCCGAGTGATGAGTGCTGTGGCAGCAATGGTCTTCCATTAACGCCCAATTCTATCGGGATATTTGGCCGAGCACAGCTTCTAAAAAGCGATTTGCTCAAGCATGAAAACCTTTGCGAATATTTGGATATTGTTCGGGGAAAACATGAAAGGACAATAATCGTGCAGGAAAGCGCTGGCAGTCCGCTGACAGAGACTTTTATTGGTGAGAACAATAAGCATGAAATGCTTATGCGAATAGCTTTCCAAGTGCTTCGTGCACTAGGTCATCTGAATGAACAAGGACTAATGTGTCGGAATTTGGAACCTGGAAACATTCTCATCAGTAGGGACTTTAGTGTGAAATTGTATAACTATGGAATGTATTATATGACTGACGGAGGAAAATATGTTTCGTTTCCCATTGGGAATGTAAAATATCATGCACCAGAAGTTTTGCTAGATTCAAAACAAAATATCAAAAGCGATGTATGGGCTTTAGGAATGATTCTGGCCGAATTAGCCCTAGGCGAAACGTTTTGGGAACGACTAAAATTGTCTCAAATTGTTAGAAAAATACTAAGCCTAACTACTGTCTCCAATGTGTTTGAGAAACTGGCGCGAGAACAGCAGAAACTGGAATTGTTCCATTCGTTAGATCCGGCACTGAAACGCATCATCGAGGAGTGTTTGATTGTTTCCGTCCGGAAGCGACCACAAGCCCAGGAACTGTTGGAAGATGAGGCGTTTGATTTTTTACGTGGAGAAACTTTTGGTTTTCTGGACCCAGCTGGATTGACTTTGCTGGAACGTCATTGTGATAATTTGGCAGAAATTTACTATCTTTGGCAATTAGCCGGTGGTGATGTGCAACAAGAGTTGAAAAAGGAAGGACTAATAAAAAGCGAGGCACCTATTTTATCCCTGCCGAAGTAAGTGAATTTTGTAATATACATAACAAACCATACAATGGTTTCATTTGAATATTTTCTTCTAGTTTGGTACTTCTCAATGGAAAGTCGATCTCTCCGCCAAAAAGTCAAAGTTTTCTGCATGACAACCGCGGCATATGTTTGAACTTCAACATTCTGCTTGAGCGTTTATCGAAAATTCCCGAAGAAGATTATCTTCCGTTGATCTACACCACCAATGCGTATTTAGAATCTCCTGTTTTTAAAACCGATTTGCCATTGGTGATACGCGAACGTGATACTGTTTACCAATTTCATCGTATAATGCTACTTAAAACGTTGCTGCATGGCTACCCTTATACTCAAGATCTACTCAAAAGTTTTGCTAGTAAGGACATTCCGCCACCCTTTCGTGGTAAAGTTTGGGCTTGCCTATTAGGTGTCATAGAGAATGGTATGTACGAACAGCTTGATAAGTGCAGCCCGACTCATACTGATCGACAAATCGAGGTGGATATTCCTCGCTGTCATCAGTATAATGAGCTTCTCTCATCCCAGGAAGGGCACAATAAGTTAAAGCGACTGCTGAAGGCTTGGGTGACCGCTCATCCGCAGTACGTCTACTGGCAAGGGCTGGACTCATTGACGGCACCTTTCCTATACCTCAACTTTAACAATGAAGAGCGAGCCTTTCTCAGCCTCTACAAATTCATACCGAAATATTTGCATTTGTTTTTCCTCAAGGATAACTCCGCAATCATCAAGGAGTATTTGGTGAAATTCTTTCAGCTTATATTTTTCCACGAACCCGTTCTGGCTAAACATCTGCATGGAATTAACTTCATCCCAGAGCTGTACGCTATACCCTGGTTTCTGACAATGTTTAGCCGTGAGTGACACAATTAAAACTGTTTGCTTTCCCTATGTAAATAGTAACTTGACGTGATGTTTCGTTTCTTATACTTACCACAGATGTTTTTCCTCTGCACAAAATATTCCATTTGTGGGATAAGCTTATTCTGGGCGATAATTCGTACCCTCTATTTATTGGTATTGCAATCCTGAAGCAGTTGAAGACAACGCTGCTTACTTCGGGCTTCAACGAGTGTATTTTGCTATTCAGTGACTTACCGGACATTGTAATGGAAACATGTGTGAATGACTCCGAGTCTATGTACCAATTTACGCCTAAGAGTATTGCCTACCGAAAGTACGCAATGCACGAAGAAGAACCGGGAGAATTTGTGAGTCGAGGTTATTTTTTGTTGTTGTTGCAATATTATATCCTCATTTATCTTTTAGGATCTCAAATACACTGACGAAGATCACAAAGAGGTGCAGAGTGAACTGTATCCCCGCATTAGCGTCTACGATTTGATTCGACTGCTACGGGATCGACCGGCTAGCGTTGCAGTTTTGGACCTACGATGCAATCTAGAGCATCGCAAAGTGGCTATCGACAATAGCGTAAACGTTCCGTTCAGCTCTGTTTCGCTGAAGGAGACTCGGTTGGACATTTTGAATGTACCGAAGCTGGAGGCATATATGCGCAAAAAAATTATCGTCATCGTGAGTACATCACACGAAAGTGCGATGCTGTTTGCCAAGTTCTTAGTGGACTGCCACGTTCCGCATGTTTGTATTTTGCACCGTGGGTTCGATGCGGTGTATCGAACCGACGACAAGCTGGTTCTTCAGACATTTGACTACATCAATACGCTAGCGAAAAGTGTACCAAATATTTCCAACTTTGTGGAAAGTTGAACATTTTTTGGTCGATTGTTATGTTTATCTGAGTGGATAGTATTTGCATAGGAAACTTTATTGTGGAATTTATCATTTAATGTATGATTATCAAACAGGTTCAGTCACTCATAGAGTATTGGGATTATTTCGAAAAATATACCTATAGTATATTATGTTTTGAAGAATTAAAGTTTACACATACCAAGATAGGAGTTGAATTCATTAACTTCGAAGTAAAGCATGATGCTATTAATTCACTTTTAAAGAAACACGTGTCTAGCGAAAATATTTAAATAGTTGATCCATGGTAAGCTCTATTCATCGTAGTATATATAACACTAGCACCATGTTCTATTCATCATGATTTGGTCAACGGCTGGATTATGCGTACCGTCGGTACCTTTCGCACGAGTAGACATAAGATAAATCCCATAGTGGTACTCAGCCTCTTGTCCAGCATCTCATATTCCTACCTCCTCGTGGTACCAGTCGGATTACGAGCAATCTTAGGGGAGATTTGATAACACACCTTGATGGAAACTAAGGTCGTATGCTGACAGGAAATGGGGAATCATTGTCCTCGTGTCAGTGTGGGTCGCTGCTGTCTCGATGGTCCTCCAGCGAACATGGAAAATTATGGACGAAAACCCCTCTCCCGGGAAGCCGACAAGACTGATTAAGATCACCATGAACGGTGCACAATGCTGTGAGAGGATATTGGGCTCGTTTGAAACACGCAGGGGTCTTCGGGATTTTCCTGCCTGATGTTCAACATCGTGGTAGAAAGTGCGGGTTTCTACATGCAGAGCACATCTTCAATAAATCAAGCCAATGCATCTGTGTCATGGACATTGCCGGGAGGACGTTACTGGTGGTTACTGAGCACTATACCAAGCCTAACATGAAGCAAAGAAGGTTGAAGCGCGATCTACTAGCTCGCATAGGCAATAGTGTGATAATCGACGGGGACGAGTTTGAGGTGATGGACGAATTTGTATACCTCGGGTCGCTGATGACGTTGGATACCAACAGCAACAGAGAAATGTGTAGACGTATTCTTACCGGCAGTCATGTTTACTACGGACTCTGCAAAACCCTAAAATCTGGTAAGTTTCATCCCCGTATTAAATGTAGCATGTCTTTTTCTTCTTCTTAATTGGCCTAACGTCTTACGACAAGGCATGCGCAGTATAATTTCTCCATCTGTTTCGGTTCATGGCAACTGATCTCCAGTTCCGCGGGCACCCAGTGCTCGCCAGATCTCGCTCCACCTGGTCTTGCCACCTCGCTCGCTGTGCCCCTCTTCGTCTTGTTCCTACGGGATTTGATGCGAAAACCATTTTTGCAGGATAGTTGTCCGGCATTCTAGCAACATGTCCTGCCCAACGTATTCGTCCAGCTTTAACCATTTTCTGAATACTTGATGCGCCGTAGAGACGCGCGAGCTCGTGGTTCATTCTTCGCTTCCATTCACCGTTCTCTTGCACTCCGCCAAAGATGGTTCTTAGCATCCGCCGTTCGAAAACTCCGAGTGCTCGTAGCTCCTCTTCTAGCAGTGTCCACGTTCCGTGCCCGTAGAGGACAACCGGTCTAATTAGCGTTTTGTACAGTGTGCACTTTGTACGAGGTCACAAATTTAACCGCAAGTGTTTGTGGAGTCTGTAGTAGGCCCGACTTCCGCTGATAATACGTCTTTTAATCTCACGGCTGGTATTGTCCTCTGTTGCCAGTGAGCCAAGGTATACGAACTCGTTGACTACCTCGAACTCATCCCCGTCGATTACCACGGTACAGCCCAAGTGGACACTGTAGCGCTCGGTCCCGCCCGCCAGCATATACTTCGTTTTAGACGTATTTATCCTCTATCCATCCATCCATCTATCAGAACGTGGTCGATTTGTGATTCTGTCTGGTTGGGTGATCTCCAGGTATGCATGTACAATGTATCAATGTACAATGTAATGTATCATGTACAAAACGCTAAAAAGAACGGTAGTTATCTATAGGCACGAAATGTGCACAATGCTCGACGGGGACTGGAAAATACTGGCCGTTTTTAACGTTGTGTGCTTAGGCCCATCGTTGGTGGCGCATGTGAGAGCGATGTATGGAAGAGAAGGATGTGCCATGAGCTGGCGCAGCTCTTCAGCGAACTCAGAAAGTCGCCATAGCTGGAAGGGTACAATGTGCAGGTCTTGTGAGAATGTCGGACAACTGGTGACAAAAATAGTGTTCGCCTCGAATCCGGTTGGTACCAGATGCAGAGATGCGCTGTGTGCGGCAAAGTGGGCTAAAGTAAGTGGAACAAGACCTGGAAAATGTGGGACACTCGAGAAACTGGAAACGGACTGCCATGGACCGAGTATGTTGGAGGAACGTTGTTATGCAGGGGAAATCCTGAGGGACGTCGCACAAGAAGAAGTTAGTAAGTAAGTTATAAAACACCCCAGTTTGAGCTTTACGAATAGCTTTGTGTTGAAAAAAGTGTTTTAAAAAACTAAAACAGAAAAGGTTTTTGATAAAAATTCTTTGACCGTTGAACAATAAAGTACGTATTGATGTCTTGCTTATTCTTCCTTCAGCATAGGTATCAGATTTTTGAGCTTCGGCGTTCACATAAAGGGTGTCCCACATCAAATTGCATCACAGAAGAAACGCTGTATAGAAAATTACCTTATTGACCGATTCTTTTCAACTTTCGGACAATAAAATATGACCCATTAGTAAGCTTTCGGCATATTTATTTCATACAGCTTCGATACCATAACCATATGCTCGCACCTTACGCTTAATTCCACTCAAAAAGTTTTTTACAACATCTGGCTGCAGCTTCTTTTGTACGGAAACCCACTTTTTCTTCATGTCTTCCTCAGATTTGACCTTCTTGGGATGTTTCCGTATTGCCTGCTTCGTAATAGCCCAGTATTTTTCGATGGGCCTTAGTTCCGGTCCTCTGGTTTATGTCCTTGGGTACGAAAGTAACCCCGTTGGCTTCGTACTACTCCAGGACATCCTTTGAATCGTGACATGAAGCTAGATCCGGCCAGAAGATCGCAGGGCCCCCGTGTTGCTTCAACAGAGAAAGCAGGCGCTTCTGTAAACACTCCTTGAGGTAGATCTACACGTTTACATTCTCGGTAGTCACGAACGGCGCACTCCGTTAGCCTCATGATGTATTTCTTGGCAATTTTTGAAAGTTTCTGCATCCTAACTTCCGGAACATCAAATTTGTGCTGGGTGGTGAAGTACAGTAGCCACGGAAGCTGCCAGAAGTCCACCTTAGCGTAAGTCTCATCATCCATGCGGCTTCGTGGGCATTTAGGTGTACAGTTTTCGGGTCTGTGACTTTCCCACCGTATTTTGTCATTCGCCATGATTTGGAGGCTTCTGCACTTTGTACGTAGCCGTTCCTCCCGGTCCTTGGCTCTTTGAACGAAAGATTTGGATAGATTCAACTTTTAGGCCACATCCTTGACCGAAGCATTGGGATTCCGCCTAAACGCTTCCACGACACGCTTGAGATCATGATCACTAATAGAACATCCATTCTTATCGCATTTCTCCTTCCGTTCGATGCTCAGAGTTGCGTAGTAACGATACACGACTCACCGTTGGCTGCACGATTCCGAGTTGTTTTCCGATGTGCCGATGAAAGAGTTGAGGATTTTCCAGGTGCTTGCGCAAAATAAATTCGCGACGTTGCCTTTCGGATGAAGCCACTTTTTCCAATTTTCGAAAAACTGACCGCGATAAAAATACAGTGTGAACCATACACTCTAAACTACTTCTACCAAAACTTTCAAGAGAAAATAGCCAATGGTTCTACAGCGTTCCTTCCGTGGTGCAATTTGATGTGGGACACCCTTCAGGTATCAGGTTTTTGAGCTTCGGTGTTGACATAGCACATGTTTGTTTTTCAGTATTGATGTATCCTTCCCCCTCCAGTTCCCGTGCTGACTACATTACTTTCCTGTCTAGTAGTAGAATCGGATCATGAACCAAGTTTAGAATATGGTGATCTCAGACAAATCGGAATACCCGGATGCCCTTGTTAAGACCAGTTTCCTGGCATTGCCCCTTGTTTCCTCTATTTGTCGAAATGATTGATAATGGATTCGCTACAGCTGCATAGTGCTGTATCGAGAACTCATCTTCAGTCCACTCAGTACTTGGCGGCTCGTCGCCAATTTCTCGAGTATCTCGCAAGGCAGCTTCGATGTAGCCGAGCCATATAACTGTAGGGTATCGTACATTATTACATATAGGAACATGACTGTACTATGTTATAGCTCTGTATATTACAAGATTAGCGTGCATTGCAGTATACGAGAGAAGCTTGTCGTTTGTTTGGATCAGTGACATACGGATGCATTTCGTCAGTGTACTGGAGTCACTTGTAGGAAATATAATATACCTTGCACCGTACGATAGAATACATTGCATTGATAGCAATATACCTTGTGTATCTCGGATACTTTGGACAGCCGCCAGGAGAATTGGCAGTTTTACGAATAGACGCGAGAAGTGAGCATCCGACAATAACACGTTGAGACCCTCTATTGCTGATGTCAGAAGGGGGGGGGGGGGGGGTTGCGGCAATGTCATCCAACGACGTGGTCGGTTTCTACTCTGCTAAAAATGATGCGGAACATTTTTCGGCAAGCTCCAGTTCAACATCAAATACGGTGCGCGTCGTCGTCAGCGTCAGCAGAATTAAGCCGAGGTGACACGTGCTGTTTCAAGCAGTCCAAGCCAATTTCCTAAACGTCCCAAACGAAAAAATCACTTTCGACCCGGTCGAGATATCTTGCACGTTGAGCTCGCTTGTTCCTGGTACCAGTGGGGTTATTGAAAAGAACCGTTTTCAGTGCACTGTCGTTTGGCATTCTTACGACGTGTCGGGCCCACCGTAGTTTACCGGCAGATGTACGATAGATGTCCATCGTGCTTCAAGCAGTACCTGTAGCTCGTGATTCACATGCCTCTGCCACTCTCCGTTTTCAGCTTGTAACCTGCCTAATATCGTCCGTAGCACCTTACGCTCGAACACGGTAAGAGCGTGTATGTCCTCGTGAGCAGCGTACACGGTTACCGTTCATAACAGGCGCGCGTTTGATTGCTTTGAGCCTCTTTCTTTCATGTATTTGGTCTTCGACTTTGACGTGTTTATTTTTATCTCAATCCTTCTAGACTCCGCCTCCCATATCGAAGCCCGTCGTTTGATCATCCCCTCAAGAGCGATATTAAACAGTGTCCTAGAGATGCGCACGAAATACACGTGCGTGGACATGAGATGTGGACAACGTTCGACGGGGACTTGCCAGCATTGGCCGTTTTCGAACGTCGCCTGTTTATGTGTGAAGTTAGTATCCAGAAAATCGCTAAAGCTGGAAGAGCACAATGCTGTGAGAATATCGGAAAATAACCCCATCAAAATGGTGTTCACCTCGAATCCGGTTGGTACTAGATGCAGAAGTGTGCAGAGAACTAGGTAGTTCAACCAAGTGGAGCAAGATCTAGGAAGTGTGGGAGACAAGCAGCCATGGACAGAGTATGTTGGCGGAACATTGTAATGGAGGTCAAACCCTAAAGGACATCGCAACAGGCAGGTAAATATCTTTGAAATATATTGATAAATAGTTAAATCGTGCAAAGCCCAATCACTTTTTGTTACATGTTTGGTTTGGTTTGCATTCCAATATAACAAATAAATATACAACCGTACGTTAAAAGAATATACCCAATTGATTTTGGCTTGGCATACAAAGTAGTACCTAACCGCTACCGAGGGCGAAACACGAGCGTGTAGTCACAGCTAATCTAATATTTGGTTACACTGAAGACATCAGTATGTAATATTTGTCGCTTTGATGCGATTAAAGAAAGACTTAGTAATTGGAGCTCGTGTTGATATTGCATTAACGGATAAAGCATCAACTCAGCCTACGAAGTGCAATTGGCCGTGGCATTGAACTGAATTAATTAGAAACTTTAGTCCGGAATATGGCAAGATATGTTTTGGAAATCGTTTAACGAATTGGGCTTCGATTATTCAGTAAGTAATTTCAAATGAGATTCCTTTCATATAAATTACTTTTCGACGAAAGATGTTTGCTAACTGATATTCAAGGTAGTGAGAAACTAAGTACTTAAGGGTTAACAGAAAAGAACCACTTCATTAAGAAAGTTCTTTCGATAGTGCACCAAAGGCTAGTAGCGGCAGGTTCTGGCCATCTTACTAGATTCACTGCACACAAAACACCAAGAGTACACACGGCCTGGCATTAATTAATTATCGGTTCAACTAGGTCATACTTCTAATTTATATAGTGTTTTTCTACGTTTTATGCTCAGCCTCGGCTTCATGTGAGGTGACGGATATACGGGAAGGTTCATGTGTTTGTTTTAATTCGCTATAGGCACTAGGTACGAGTCGAGCGTAGCCGGCTCAAATTACTCAAGCCGTACAACCTCCTCGAGGCCGAAGTCCCGTCACCACGCAACTTGTTGGACTTCCGTCGGAGAAAATTCTAATCCAGACACACCACAACTAATGCATTAGGGAATTGGCTGTTGTTATTCGTTTGCTAGAACAGTAGATGTACGTACTATCTGCAAAACCATGCGTCAACATACGATGGGGATTGCTGTATGCGAACTAAGAATCAGCAGGGTACCACGCCGTCGTAAGATACACTTGTAGAAAACTGTCCGCCAAAGCACGGCTCTGGACTATGGGAGAGGATAATTAGATTAGAGGCCCTACTGCTACCTCGGCCAGACATACATTCGGTTCGTAGTGGAACAGCTTATTTGATGGTCATTGTTGGAAATCCAGCTTATTAGCTTGCCAAGTGTCGATCCAAACGGTAACGGTTTTCGGGTTGGTCCCGGTTGTTGTGGTATCCGGATTTCTCTGCTGGTCAGTTCAAAGTTCAGTGACGTGTGCGGGTTGTGCAATCGAGATATTAACCAGTGCAAAACAAAGTGGTTCGTTTATCGGCGTGAAGGAATAAAGTGATTGGGATCTTCGAAGAAGGCGGAACAAACATCGGGTGCTTTAGTGCAACATTTTCCGCCAAGGTCGTGCGGACCGGACAGGAACAGCCAAAATGCCTCCTCGGGTATGTCTATGCTAGATTTGTTTTCCCTGGGAAAACAGTGCTTTGAGGATCTTTTCGGATAGCGATGGACGGTGTACAACAGATTTCATAAAATTTATTCGTGTAGCAATCATAGAAAACAACGAGCTTAATCTAATTAAGACTGCTACTAATTAAATTTTCTGATCGGTTTTCATAGCTTGTTGCGTAATATTCGACATGCAGAAGAAAGCACGCAGCTAGTGTTTCAGTCAGTTTATGGGATGCATTTCTATAAAATTAGTTTGAAATGTTTGTGTTTATTTGAATAATGTTGAATACATAATTATTATTTATTGTTAATCATGATGAGCTTATAATTGGTATAATTTTTCATGACGTTCATTAAGTACTATTATTAATTAACAGCTTGTGATATTAATGAAACTACTATTTCATATTTGTCTCACATTATATACAAAACATATGATAAGAGTTTTATTTAACTAACCGTTCTCACGAGACTGTGGCATAAAATAAAACTAAATTAAAATTACGCATCAATTGTAAACTCATTACTTATTCCAAGCAACTTGTACTGCGCCATTCTGCTGAGGCTTGTGGGTGTTTGCGCTTGCTGCACTTACCGCGCTAAAACTTGGAAGAACGACATATTTTCACCAATATAGCAGAGGAATAATCGTTGGAGTTGATTCCTCCACTCAGCTTGGGAATTGTGATTCGGTGTCTTCGTTTTGCTTATTGAGAAATATTGCTAACAATTTTAATCAAATGATGTGTTTGATACCAGACGAAGTCATGGCTTTTATTCGCAGTTTGCAGAGTATTTATAATTCTTTTAATTTACTGCAGCTTTCAACAGCGTCAAAAAATCTGTCTACAGTGTCAAAATTACCATTTTTAAGGGCTGTGGGGTTTGAACTTAGTGGGCGTCGAGGTATGATGCTGGCCTAATAAGCCAGTCATCGTATGTTCGAATCTCGGCTGGGAGAGGCTGTTAAAGTCAATAGGATCGTAGCAACTGGCCCTACATTTGTCTTGTACTCTAACAGCTGGCTGCGAAGTCTGTCGTATAAAAACAGAAGGTCAAGTTTCGATAACGGAATGTAGCACCTAGGCTTTGCTTTACTGAAAACATGTTTTAATATTTTTCTGTAACAAGAAGACTTCTTGCTTTCGTTTTTGTGACTAACCGAAATTCACGGTTTACTATCGAAATGTTCGAGGCTTTAAGTGAAAGAAACAATGTTTATGGTCTATGAATATCGACCGGAATTTCCAAGAACCGAGTCCAATATAAACAATTACATAACAGAGGTATGATAAACTGAATAATTCGCGTTATTTTTTTGCCGTGCCGGTTCTGGTGATAAATTTTCAGTAAAGAATTATGGCGCAAAACAACATATACCTATAAATTTTATGTACTAAACTTTTTCTTTTTCCCACACTTGTTTAGTTCAGATCATTCTAGTACAGTCAACTTCCGCTCGTTGGGTTATCTTTAAGTGGGCTACGTTTTAATCGGGCTTTCATTAATTGGACTGCAGCCCATCTAAAACGAAGTCAAATCTTATTTCTGATAGTCTATTTTTTCTATCAAGGGGTTTTTTGAAAGAAATTTGGCGATTTTTCAAGCCACCTTAACAGTTGATTTGCATTCAACAGCCATGGTGAAAACTGAACTGCACTTGATACTTTGTTCGTACTGCTAGCTCCATCCCGTAGCGAAAAAAAATGAACATGGAGAAAGCCGAAAGCGTTGAACGGAAGCCTTGTTCCGGACGCCCGACACTGCTGCGCTAAAGACTGAGAGCAAGACGGTCTCGTCATATTGTACGTAGTATCTACCGGAAGTTGCCAGCTTCATCAAGAAGTATCGCGTAAAGGATGTAGTCTTTTGACTGGACCTGGCGACGGTCCATTATTGCAAGAGATTACTGGAGAAGGTGAACCGGCTGAAGATAAACCGACGGTCACCAACTCTTCCAACGCCTCCCAAAACTTCCTATTGGTATTTTTGGGCGAAGCTAAAACGAAGCGTTTTCTCCAATAATTGTGTTGCCAAAACGGAGAAGGAGCTGATCGCCAAGGCTACGGAAGAGTTGAATAATTTGCCGAGGTCAATTTTTTGATCGGCCATAGAGGAGGTTCCGGTTATCTGTTTTAAAGCCGTTTGGCAGGGCGTCGAAGCATTGTTATACAAGGCTTAATAAACATAGGATTTGAGGAAAATTTGTTTCATTGAATTATCTTTTGTATTATTTTTTTTCATCACCATCCGGAATTAGTCCATTTTTCAATACATACGTGTATACAAGTGTAGTGAAGTACTTATCGAATACAAAAAAAAGATGAACGTGGAGAAAACATTGATTTAAAAAATGAGGGGGCGACAAATTGATCTTCCGCCAAGGGCGCCACCGTGTTACGCTACGGCTCTGGTTGTACTCATGTCAGAGGTACCGCAAGGCAGTCATTTGTGATACTTGCCATTACAACTTGGATAGAAATCCCATAAAGAGAATGAGTTGGTCCAGAGCCGGCGTTTAGGCCGGCAAACCCGTGCGGTCGCACAGAGCATCGCGCTTCAGGGGGCCTCGCGCTCGGTGATGACTAGAGAAAAATGTTAAATTCTGGTGGACAATCGCTGGCATTAAATGCAATACAGCACATTTGGCTGTTTAGAAATATTTGTATGATTTTCATTGTTTCCTTTTCTCAATTATAAATTACTAGCTGACCCGACAAACTTCGTATTGCCACAAATTAACCTGTGTTGTACATAAATCATGAATCTCGGATGATCTTTGTCACAATCTCGAGTTTTGCAAGCCCCCCAGTGGGCGGCGCTTCCGACGGCGGGTCACCGGCAACACTCGCGACCGTCTCGTCCTGAACGATCTAGTGTTACTATAGATAGTTTTTGTGGTCTTGTATTGACTAATGTTTTATGGAAGAGTCTCGAATTTCTCGAGTTCGATTAGTTTTTGAGTTTCGCAAAAATTTCTGTTTTATTTATATGAGAGTCCATATCCCCCTACCACAGGGGTGAGAGGTCTCTAACTATCGTAAAATGAATTCAAGACTCCAAAATCTCCCACATGCCAATTTTGGTTCCATTTGCTTGATTAGTTCTCAAGTTATAAGGAAATTTGAATTTCATTTGTATGGGAGCTCCCCTCTTAAAAGGGGAAGGGGTCGTAATTCACCATAGAAAAAAATTCTCCCATCTAAAACTCCCACATGCCAAATTTGGTTCCATTTGATTGATTAGTTCTCGAGATAAGAGGAAATTTGCATTTCATTTGTATGGAAGCCCACCCTCTTAAAGGGGAGATGGGCCATAACTCGCTTTCTAAAGAAAAGAGGGGTCTCAATTCACCATAGAAAAAAATCTTGCGTCCAAAACCACTTACATGTCAAATTTGGTTCCATTTGCTTGAATAGTTCTCGAGTTATGAGGAAATTTGTTTTTAATTTGTATAGGAGCCCCCCCCTCTTAAAATGGGGAAATCCATAGAAAATATGCCATAGAAAATATTCTTGCCTACAAAAACACCCACATGATAAATTTGGTTCCATTTGCTTGATTACTTCTAGAGTTATGAGGAAATTTGTATTTCGTTTGTATGAGAGCCCCCCCTCTTAAAAAGGTAAGGGGTCCTAATTCATCATTGAAAAAATGGTTGCCTCCAAAAACACTCACATGCCAAATATGGTTCCATTTGCTTGATTAGTTCTCGAATTATGAGGACATTTGTATTTCGTTTGTATAGGAGCCTCCCCTCTTAAATTTGGGAGGGGTCCTAATTCACCATAGAAAATATTTTTGCCTCCAGAAACCTGCACATGCCAAATTTGGTTCTATTTGCTTGATTAGTTCTCGAGTTATGAGGAAATTTGAATTTCATTTGTTTTAGAGGCCCCCCCTCCAAAAGTGAGGAGGGGTCCCAGTTCATCATAGAAAAAATTTTTGTCTCCAGAAACACCCACGTGTCAAATTTGGTTCCATTTGCTTGATTAGTTCTCGAGTTATGAGGAAATTTGTATTTCGTTTGTATAGGAGCCCCCCCTCTTAAAGTGGGGAGGGGTTCTAATTCACCAAAGAAAATATTCATGCCCTAGAAAACTTTCACATGCCAAATTTGGTTCCATTTGCTTGATTAATTCTCGAGTTACGAGGAAATTTGCATTTCATTTGTATAGGAGCCCCCCTTCTTAAAGTGGGAAGGGGTCCCAATTCATCACATAAAAAATTTTTGTCTCCAAAAACACCCACGTGCCAAATTTTGTTCCATTTGCTTGATTGGTTCTCGAGTTATGAGGAAATTTGTATTTCGTTTGTATAGGAGCCCCCCCTCTTAAAGTTGGGAGGGGTCCTAATTCATCATAGAAAATATTCTTGCCCTCGAAAACTTTCACATGCAAATTTGGTTTTATTTGCTTGATTAGCTCTCGAGTTATGAGGAAATTTGTATTTCATTTGTATAGGAGCCCCCCTCCTAAAGTGAGGAGGGGTCCCAGTTTATTATAGAAAAAAAATTTGTCTCCAAAAACACCCACGTGTCAAATTTGGTTCCATTTGCATGATTAGTTCTCGAGTTATGAGGAAAATTGTGTTTCTTTGGTACAGGAGCCCCCCCTCTTAAAGTGGGGAGGGGTCCTAATTTACTATAGAAAATATTCTTGTCCTCGAAAATCTTGACATGCCAAATTTGGTTCCATTTGCTTGATTAGTTCTCGAGTTATGAGGAAATTTGTATGGAAGCCCCCCCTTTTAAAGAGGAGAGGAGTTATAATTCCCCTTATAAAGAGGAGAGGGGTCTCAATTTACCATAGAATAAATTCTTGTCACCGGAAACACCCACATGCCAAATTTTGTTCTATTTGCTTGATTAGTTGTCGAGTTATGCAGAAATTTGTGTTTCATTTGAATGGGAGCCCCCCCCCTCTTAGTGGTGGGAGGGGTTTCTAACCATCACTAAAACCTTTCCTGGCCCCAAAAAACCTCAACATGCATATTTTCATGCCGATTGGTTCAGTAGTTTTCGATTCTATAAGGAACATACGGACAGACAGACAGACAGACAGACAGACAGACAGACAGACAGACAGACAGACAGACAGACAGACAGACAGACAGACAGACAGACAGACAGACAGACAGACAGAAATCCTTCTTTATAGGTATAGATTGAGAAAAAATCGGCGGTATTAGGCCTCGCTGCTCAGGAATGGGCCGTTACATAATGTGCCAAACGACTTGGCTCGGCTTGCACGTCGATTGTTTACGGAGGCTTCGATGAAATGGGTACTTAGCTCTTTTAAGCCAATGAAATTTCCGGGTCCAGATGTTATTCTACCAAATTTTCCACTTTGAGACGCATCCCAGAGAATTGGCGGACAGTAGAGGTGGTGTTCATGCTAAAGGGAGATAAAAAAAGAAAAGCATGAGAGTTTCTACAGTTTCTTGCATGGGAATCAACCTACCAACATGCCAAAACTACGGAAACCGCACTGCACTGGGTAGTGACGTTAATTGAGAAATCATTAAAATATCAGGAAACGACACTCTGTTCTTTCCATGATATTGAAGGAGCTCTCGATTACACATCCCTCGTTTCAATTATTACGGCTCTCTTTCAAAACGAAATCGACCACACTATAATGAGCTGTGTGCAAGCAGTGCTTCCGAACAGAGAAATCACAGCATCATTGGGAGATTCGTCGGTCACGATCTTGGTAATCAAAGGATGTCCACAAGGAGCTCTCCCCCCTTTGATTTGAACACTGGTGGCAAACGCACTCCTTCACAAGATATTGCAGATTGGTTATGAGATTATTGCTTAAGTCGTCGACCTAAAACTTATCGTCAGAGGAAAGCCTGATACAGTAGTGTCGAGTTGTTTGCTAGGAGCTCTCAATACCACCATCCCAAGCAACAATTTGGGTTTTAATACACTCTTATGATGGCATTTAAGACCAAAATTCTTGAAAACCATCATAAGAGTACAATAAAACTCACATTGTTGCTTGGGATTATGATACTTACAAGACGGGCCTGATATAAACTCCACAAGATTGTTATCATTCACTAGGTGACGAAAAGATACTTTTACTTCCCCTATACTGATTGGGCTCAGGTTTCTTCTTGGTTTCAGGCAAACTTCTTGGAATAATTCTGAATAAAAAACTTAACTGGGCTGCTCGCCTAGATTATGTTGTTAAAAAGCATCCCGCAGGAATCGAATGAGGGTAAACAGCTGTAAACTAAACAGTTAAACAGAATATCTACCCAAATGCTACAGCACCTAAAAAACTACTCAGCTAAATTCGTAGCGTCGGAAATCATGGGACTCCCAACTGGATACTGTCCTGCTCTTCATTTTTTAAAGAATATCGGATGATACCGAGACCTGCCACTTTTGCGTCTATGAAAATAAAAGTTTAGCGCATTTGCTCTACTATTACGGGGCTCTTGCTTTATCTAGCATAACTTCTTCGGAAGTTTCCTTCCTGGCTGGAGCTCAAATCCTAAAAGACTCCACCAATGGGTATGAGCAGTCCGTAAACGATGAAGGGCAATCGAAGTCTACCTCAAAAGATGATCATTAAAACCGCCATAGTGGCTTTTTAATCCAATGCCCTTGATTGCACTTATCACGGCGGTATAAATGCACTTGAATGCGTCTTTTTTGCATGAAACGGTAACTGGCGTTATTGGCTATCTAATCCTTAAGAAAAATTGGGTTGAAATGCATTTATGCCACCGTAATAAGCATAAGAGACGGAATGAGAATCTCTCATTTTTGGACCTTTTGACGTATTGGTCGAAAATATGCTTCAATTAATGTATCCCACAAACATTATTAACATATCAAATACAAAGTGTTTGTCACTTGGCACGACAATTACATACGTTGTAAGAGTAACTTTATAAAGGAAACAAAATCTGTTGAATTATTGTAGTAATAGATGTACTAATGTTCCTTTAATTGATCTTAGTGTTCCTATAATTGTGCTATTCCTTCTGTTTTGCCAGCTGAAAAAATAGGGTAGCACAACTGTAGAAACAAGCGTTTTCCAGCTGAGGCTAAAGTGGTGTCAGAATTTAGGAAATCGTTATCATAGTAAATAAAAGTGCATTTTTTAATGGAGTAGTCTAACTATCCATATTAAGATAAACTTGTATTATATAATAGACGTTATTTTACTTAAAATGCTTTGGTGATGAAAATATATGTATATTATTAAAGTGTATTGACTCAACTATAGGAGCAACTATCCCACTTTAAAGTTTGTTAAGTTCAAATGCATAATTTTCAGTCAGTTTTTCAGTTTTTTTTAAAAGATCAGCCGAAACTGGAGGCGGAGAGTACTGTGAAAAAGAATGAACCTCATGAGCACGAATGCAAATGTAAAGTTAGTTTTTCCTAAAATCTAATCAAACTTTTACTGAACGCTTTAAGTACGTGAAACCGTGGAAACTCTCTTCGGACCTAACAAAGTGGTTGATTTTTTCTTCGGAAAATACAAACAAGTTTATTTAGACCTCACAGACTTATCAATATCGACGCTTTCAGTTTGGACAATTATTGTAGTGGTTGGATATGAAAATAACAACTTTTCGCAAAAAAACCAGCACGAAATCACTCAGCCAAATTAAAACGCTGATAGTCAGACGGTATTGAAAAGTTGCAGTGTCGATCATACACAAAACCTGAATAGACTGTGGGTTGAATGCTGATAGGTACAGATTGGAATATAAAACGACTCCCACAGTTACATTCGTTCAGGTAATAGCCGTTCAATACTAGATTCATCCACTGGGAGACAATGCAATTATACCATTGTTGTCAACGTTGGCATTTATTCGTTAACAGGAAGTTGTGGTTATGCAATACAAGTTATTGTGTTAGATTTTGTTATTTGCAGTTCGTACGCTGATACTGATGCTTGTAGATTTAACTGTACATTGTGTAAACTACGACCGCTTTGATTTTGTTTGTAATGAAAAAAATTTGAATGAATTGAATTTAGATGATAATAATATGTCAAAAGCCCTTATTTACTGTCAACGAAAGGAAGCAAGTGTACCTATGGCTATTATCACTATCATCACATACGAAAAGCAATCAAACGGCTACCACACAAAGAAGAGAATATACTACTTATCCTTTTTTTCTTCCCGCACTTACCCTTAACAACTCATTCCCTATGTAACATCCTGACCCACCAGCCGCTGGCCCTAGCGCAATCAGCCCTTGGAATCGTCTATCGTCCGTTATCCTGTATACATATATCGCATCGCCGGAATAACCTACTTCGCAGAGTAACTTTTCCCCGCCGCATCCGGCGGCGGTGGGTTCACAGCATGGTCGTATTATCGAGCGCAATGAGGCACATTGTACATATCCCCCTAAAAGAAGCACTCTAACGTCATGGAAAACCATGGAACCAGCCATGGATGGTGCCAGCAGGATAAGGCGGCAGCAGCAGTAGCAGCAGCAACAGCAACAACAAAGGAAAATCCCCATTACGATAATCACCATAAGACGATCTTCTACACGCTGCACTTGAATTAGGAAGAGAGAACAAAAAATTGCTGAACAAGTCGCAATCATTTATCGAGACAACAAGCTGCAGACTAAACAGCTACTTACTGCAGAACAGGCATGTGAAATCTTGATACGATTAGGTTTTAGGTTTTTCATGGTCAGTTGCGATTGATGGCACGAAAAAGAGCATTTTCTCGAATTTTTATTTCTACTTTTACGGATATATGTACTTACTCCTTCACTATTATCATAACACATTCATAACACATTCTGTTGTTATAACTTTGTTTTTCCTCTGTGACCGAATGGTGTCCGTAGGAAGAATAATCATTTCTCAGCTAAAACGTTACCGAAAGTTAATATAATATTGAAAGATTGCAATGAGTAACTGGTTTCAAAAATTGTGTACATATTTAGAGGTCGTCTAGTTATTACCTTGACGTGAGAATGTTAGTATGTTTGGGAGACCTCTAATTTTTAGGAAATGTCGGAGTTCAAACTATTTATTTTTGGAGAAGCGACAATACCAGAATTGCCTCCAGTTTGTAAAAACTGCCCATTTCCAAAATACGACTATTTTAGGTAGTATTGGGATTTGCGGGCATTTGTGTGTCACTTCTTATGAATGATGAACTGAATTTTGTGAGAAATCACAATAAGGTGAATTAATGATTGAAAGGATGATTGCTGACTGAAACAAAAATAAAACTAAATGAATCTTCACCACAAACACCCGCCCATCTACCTGTCTGTCTAGCCTAGAACAAAAGAAAGCAAGTATCAAACGCAACAAACCTCGAATGGCGACCAAGTTTTAGTACATTCCCTTATACACTGTCACGTGCCAACAACGGGCCACATTTCCGTAAGTATATGTAGAAGCGGGTAAGCCCATGCAACACACCTAGTTCGCGGGCCGAATGTTGCTGTGCAACAATCCAGTCATTTATCATCAAACCACACCAAAACCGCCCGCCCGGCGAAACCATCTGACGCTACAGTCTATGAAGGCATTCAATTGGGGAGTACCTACCTAGTAGTAGTAGGTGGATGGACGGCAATCGTTGCATCTGGCTGCTTCTCCATACATAGTAGCAGTTCCATTTGCACTACGTACAACAGCCGGGACCGTAGCGAGCGACCGCCAAACAATTCTTGCTTCATGTGATGTAATCAGTATTCATCATCTGAGTCACGTAGATCTGCCAGCGACGAAGCGCAGACCCATCCCTGTCCCAAGCCCACACCGGGTGGTCCCAAGCCGTCTCCAGAGTATGTTATGCCTTGATATGTTAAACTTTAGCTCGACTGTCGTTGCGCTTTCGTTCTATTCTGGCCTTTACGATATGCATATGGTGAGAGCTTTTAAATGCAGTTACTTATGTTTGTTGAATTAGAGGAGCTAATAAGTAATTGTTTGTTATACTTCAAGTTACGGATTAAGTAAAGATTCAGTAGGACTGAATTAGGCATGAGATGTGTTGATTGTAAGAGGAGCACAATCTTTTGGAAAATTGATTGCGTAAGAAATACGGTCTTTCCAATTCCTGCTGTTGAAAGATTGATTACCATGACGCAGAGTCTTGTACACGAGCCATTCAAAATCCAAAAAGGTAGAAGTAGTTTGAATAACTACTTAAAGTAAAAGTATTTACTTTGAGTGATCAGTAGGTTCTCTTCGTTATATTCAAAGCAGGTAGGAAAACCAAGAGGACTTTTATTTAAAAAAACAGTGAAAAATAATGGGTTGCTTACGTTATCTTTTTGGAAAGCACAGTTTTTTTATATCTTCAATTGTAGGGTAAATTGTCAATTTATTGTGCACAGCTAAGCAATTTGATGATTTTGAACAAATGAAAGCAGATTTTTTTGGCAAAACCGCTCAGTATCCCGATAGACTAATATAAAATAGGTTCCCATAGACATCGTGTGGAATTCCTCACAAAAGCCGTGTAAAATACGTTTTTGCATAGCGACTCTGCACCCAATTATTGCACACCAAAATAACCTTCGAATCTTATTACTGCACACCTCACGCCCAATTGTTGCACTACTTTTGTTTTGATTTTTTCTCATTATTACATTAGCATTACAGTAATGACCCGATTTTGTCACCCCCATGATGAATTTAGGGGTGACAAAAACGGGACAGTGACAAAATCGGGTATTTTTTCAATTTTATATTTTTTGCAGATAACTTAGAACGAACTACATATATTTCATTCTGATCACTTTTAGGACCTTTCGCACTTCCTTCTACCTCTCTGTGGACATTTGTCACCTGTGCTGTGAGGTCCCACAGGTATGAAAACACGCGTTTATTAATTGCGCCGAAATGGTTGATTATACTGGTTGACTATGTTCAGAGAAATGTCACAGCGTAAAAAGCTCTTTCTTATGGTATGAACGATTCTTTGATTAACCCCCCTAAAAGTAAGATAGAAAATTTATTTTTCAAGCAGTAAGAGGTAGAGCAAAACAATGTTCTACAAAATTTTTGAGAAGATTATTATAAAGAACTTTGCCAAAGAAAGTGACCTTCTAGCTATTATAGTTGTGGAGATAAGAAACAACTTTTGTGGAAACTCCACGAAAATCAACACAGTTCTTTTCAGTGTTTTAACACATTTGACATGTTTGAAAATGATTTTCAAACTAAGCTTTTGATAAATCAAAAGCGTGACAAAATCGGGTAAAAAACGTGACAAAATCGGGGGTGACAAAATCGGGTCAAAAACGTGACAAAATCGGGGGTGCCAAAATCGGGGAGTGACAAAATCGGGGAGTGACAAAATCGGGTTACCACTGTATTGCCAAGTGGTTTTATTTTTGGACAAAGCTACATACTACATACTTTAAGATTACCTTAACGTCTATTATGGACCTGGAAACCTCGCAATAAACGGTGAAAAATGGAAAACAGCGGCACCCACCGCTTGCGTTTATAAACAAAAAGCAACACCGCAGAGAAGTGAACTGTCAAATGCGCGTTGCAGAAAAAAATGGGTTAGGACACGAAAAACAGATATGCAAAAAAATTGGTTTTCCAATTATTGAACATACGAATTTATCGGAAATTTGTGTTTTAAAGACCCAATTTTATTTACTTTTTGAGTATAGTAAGTTCGAACCCAGCTACCATTTTCATATGTATAAAAAAAGGTAAAAATCAGCATTACGTACAGATTACATGCTAAATAAATCGTGTTTCATGCGCAAAATTGGCATATCCGTACTATTTTGGAGGCGATATACGTGATTACGAATAATTTTGAGCGTAACGACTATTTAAGTATTTATATACGATAATATCCGATTAAGCGCGAGTCGCTCCGTCCTACTCTACGATTTTGTGCTGAAATCGAATGTATGTCAGTCATTATCATTATATACGACAGCTTTAGTTACGATTTCGAGTTTTTAGGAGATATTTACGATAGTTTTCGTACATTGATATACGAGTTGGTGCTAGCTGGGAACTAACGTTCGGTGAAAGCTCATTTTCTCAACTTTCTTAAGAATAATAATTATAATTTTGATAAGAAAATCGTTTGCTGAAGGCAAAATTGGGATAGATGTAAGAAAATTTAATGTTAAGCCTAAAAAATTACGTTGATTTACATGAAAAAATCGTAACATTCGACGGATAATGAAATTGTATAGCCGGTGTTGTTGTCAAATTACATTTAACATAGTAAACCGTCGAGAAAAAGTGCAACATTACGAAGTGTACAGTATTTGGGTGGTGTGCAATAATTGGCAAATTACCCTACTACTGATTTCATTTGCATCAGCTGCAGTGAATTTCATATGCGTCCATATTAAAAAAGCGGAGCTGGAATTTTCTAGGGATTTTCTAGCAACCAACGATAATATTTGACCCATCATTGATGATTAAAAATTGAAAAGACATGTCAGATACCATCCTTTTTCTTTTTTACTGGAGTTTCAAATTGAAAAAACCCCGAGGTCCCACTGTATCCAGTCACTTAAATTACAGCCACTCCTAACCTCTTGGTACTACAATCCCAAAGCAAACCAAAGTCGTAGGTTGACAGGGAAGGAGGCACTCATGCGAACGCTGATTATTGTCGTGAGGAATAGCGTTTGCAACGATCAATAATCTATATATAAACTTCGCAGATTTCCACAAAGATACCCACAAAATCCCCTGAAGATTACCTGACCAACGTACCAGATTGACCACGTTTCCATAGATGATCGGTTCTACTCTAACATCACGAACGTTCCTTACGGAGTGCGAAAATTAGTTATGACCATCACCTAGTAGCAGACTATGTGTACCCAAAATTGTCAACCGTGTATCAGACACGTCAAAGCCGCCCACCTCGGTCTGCTAGATAACGCAATCTACCGAGAACTACGGGTGAATGAATACTGGATGATGTACTATACGCCCTTTTCAAAAAAATAGGTGCTTCAACCCTCGACGACGGTTGGGGCCCCAACGCCAACGGCTGGGCATCGGAGAGGTCGCTATTGCGGTAGTAAGTGAAGAGTCTCGGAGTATATGAAATGATTGATTTGATGAGGAATACCAAGCGGTGTAGAGGAATAAACTGGCTTGAAAAAATTATCTGATTGTTGTCACTAGGGAGAACTTGGCCAAATGCCGACGAACAAGAAACCAGTTGACCAGTTGATTCTAAGGAACATCGGGCGACAGAAGGAGGACAGAGATTGAGAAGAATCAGAATAACTATTTCGAGCTAATGACACGCGCGTTTTACAAGACGGTTAACCAATCCCTTAAAGGCTACACACCGAAAGATGACATGTGTAGAGATGAGGAAGGTAATCTGATCACAAACGAGGGCAAGGTGGTCGTCCGGTTGACGCAGTTCTTCGATGAACATATCAATGGCGAAGTTGCAGAAGGAGGTGGAACGGAACCCAGGTAACCAATAAGCGTTCTCAGTGCTATTCAAAGGCATGCTAGTAAGCATTTAAGTCTTCTTAGATATTACTTAAAAATTGTTTTGGCAAAATATACAGTTATTTTACTGCTAACCCTTTTATGGTGCTGACAAGAAGAATTTAAATAGATTTTTGGATGCCAATTTATAATAACTTTGCAGAATAAATGCTAATATAAAGCAAGGTGTAGTAAAAGCGCCAGATATGCCAATAAATGATTTATTTACTGCTTATGTTAAGGGAGCATAGTACCTTTTCGGCTCAAGCAACTCACTCAATTCCTTTTTGGTTTGAAAGCTTATAAAATTATCTGTTTGATCCATCCTTTTTTAGATATTGCAATTTTTGTATGTTTTAGATATGTTTAAAGTCAATTTGTTCGACTAAAAAACGGACTTCTATGTTTGAATGTCCGCCATTTTATTACGCGTTCGAATTTTAAAAAAACGACAAAAAAAATTTGAAATGAGGCAAAAAATATGGTGTAAAAGGTACTATGCCCCCTTAATGCTTATTTGTTACCTGGGACGTTAACCTAGGGGTGCTCATGAAAGATAAGGACTGTATCGAAAAGTCTTTAGCAACATCTA
This sequence comes from Sabethes cyaneus, assembly GCF_943734655.1. Classification (NCBI taxonomy): domain Eukaryota; kingdom Metazoa; phylum Arthropoda; class Insecta; order Diptera; family Culicidae; genus Sabethes; species Sabethes cyaneus. Next base: position 126,560,959 of record NC_071353.1, on the reverse strand, counting down.
TCCGTGAATAAAAATGAAATTCGATTATTATATCAATTTTTGTTTTTGGTTTATTGAAGATCAGTACGACTTGAAACAATAACATGGCTTACATTAGTCAAAATATTAGATTCTAAAGAATGAGCGCACTTATGGTGAAACTCCTCCCAGCAAATTCTGCGCACTAGCTTTTGTGCTTTTCCTGGATGCTGCTGTTAAATTTTCCTTGCATTCCTCCATGCTTTGGGATACTGTTCCTTCCCTCCTGAATATCCTCTTCACAATCGACCGGTAACGTTCAATTGGTCAGAGCTCTGGACAATTTGGTGGATTGATGTTTTTCTCGACGAATTGGGTATTATTGTCTAAAAGGCACTGTAGTACAGGATTAGCGCAATGCACAGATGCCAAATTCAGCCAAAAGAGAGGGGGAGACTGATACTGTTTGTAGATAAGCCACAATATTTTTTACAATTATTCGTCTTTGTAAATTTGAGCATTTATTGCACTCTTTGTGAAGAAAATACGCATCGCAGACCACAAGTACAAATAGCATACCATACTAAAACCTTCTGTCCAAACTTTTCTAGCGCAATCGTACTGTCGGTATTGTCCACCACCTCGTCCGCCGATTTCGTGTAGAATTTCGGCCCTGAAAGCGCTTTTGAATCCTGTTTGACGTAAGTTTCGTCGTTCATATAGAGGCCATTGACTATTATCCGTTTATAGTTACCGTGCCGTTATTTAGGCTCGAGATTATTGCTCTCCGGATTTCTTAGATACCTTATGATTCTTGTATGTCTTTACGGAGTTCCTGACCTTGATTGACTGAATTATCGCAATGCTTGTTTTAAGTGTTTTAGCCATATAAGATGTTGTTACCAATCGGTGTCGTTTAATATGAGTTATTACTTCAGAATCTGCCGGGGGCTAACTGGAACCAGGTTTTCTTCCGGAACGAGACAGATCGTTCAAGGAACTCTTTTTCTTAATTATCGATGATATTTTTACGCTTGTGTGGTGCACTTTAAACCGTTTTGCGATTTGGTTGATAGAAAACACCGTTTTCAGTGCACCAACTGTGCAGAATTTTTTTTTTTGATTACAAGTTCAATCCAAGGCATAGCGAAAAGTAAAAAAATAATCGAAACAAATCGGTTGCACAACTTTTTTTTAGATATTCAAGCAAACTTTTGCTTGCACGCACATAAAAATTACTTCACCCATTTTTGAGTAAAATCATTTTAAAAGTTGCTAATTACTTTTCGATACAGTCCTTAGTACTGTTCCAGCACCTGATCTTCAAGAAGTTCAACAAAGACGTCGGTAAGGACCGCCTATCAGCAGAGCTTTAAAAACATAACCAAAAAAAGCTGGCAGCAGGTCTACACTGGATTATTTCCAATATTTGGGAGGAGAAGACGTCAACGGAGATATAGATGGAAGGAGTGGTTTTGTACCATCTACAAAAAGAGTGATCGGTTCGACTATTGCAACTATCGCAGCATAACATTGGTAAACGAAGCCTACAAGGTAGTCTCCCGGGTCCTATTAAGCCGTCTGTCACCGATAACAAAAGGTTTCGTAGGGAATTATCAGGCGGGCTTCATGGACGGACTAAATTGTTACCAACCAACAGATCTCGTAGAAATGTCGGAAGTACAACATGCCCACGCATAAAGACGTTGTTCAAAGTTAAGTTGTTGTTCAAAGGTTCAAAGGTACACGGGTACCAGCGAGCCACACGCCCTGGCAGGTGTTGTGGGTTCAAATCCGGTTATAATCTCAGATTATAGCTTGGTTCGACCCATGCACCTTCCAGCATTGGACAAAAAGATAGGAGTCACAACGACAACTTGTTAAGCGTAGCTACCTATTACCCCCCCCCCCCCTTCCTTTCCACTCTTTCCCCTCCATTCCCAAAAAATCCTTCTTCATTACTTTTCCTTACCGTTCCTTCATCAATTGTAGAATCATCGTTTCAAAAGTCTTATCGTGCATCTGGCGAAAGTGGGTAGATTATGGTGTATGAATATTATGGCGAGTCCAAACGGTGTTTGGAAAGGACTTTTTCTAGTTTTGTAAGCAAAACTCCGAAGAAAAATTAAAAGGACTAAATTGTTCGTTTTTCGGAATTTGGCTCAGTTGTCATATTGAAGATATTAGTTTTTGTTTAAAGCATTTAGATTATTACGTGTATCCTAATAGACGGCCTTGAAGTACGGCAATGGTCGTACAAGCCAGTCGTCGTAGGTTCGAATCTCGACTAGGAGATGTTGTAAGAGTCCATAGGATCGTAGCACTAGCCTCGCAGTTGTCCTGTACCCTTATAGCGGGCTGCGAAGTGTGTAAAATAAAAAGAGAAGGACAAGTTGCAAAAGCGGAATATGGCACCAAGGCTTTGCTTTTGCTTTGCAGATAAAATACCATTTAATTGCACACATAATTGAACAACATTCCTGTCCTTGTACTGATGCGTATTTCATAAAGTACTTGTAATCGTGTTTAGTGTTTAGTGAGAACTGGCATCTAAGCACTGTCAAGTTCACATAAGTACTGGAGAAGGCTACAAGTAGTAATTAAATTACGTGCCTTTGTGAAACCATATGCTCGTTTTAATTTAATACAATTTGATGGTTTGTTAACAGCTTTTAATCATAGAACCAACTGTTACAAAAGTTACGACCATATCTACATCTAAAAACAAAAATATATAATTGAATTTATCGTTCAGCTCAATCGTGCTCACATTTAAACTAGGTACCCTAGAGGAGGTATATTCGATTGTAAAGGGGGTCTCTAACAGCAGCAGGAAAAAAGCAGTGGAAGCAAACACTGCGGTGGAAAAATAAAGAACAGCGACAGACAAAGACTTCGTTGCCTACAGTTACTGAATAAGAAGAGATCGAATGCGGACGAGTGGAAGCTCGAGGGGGAAACGCGACATTATAGAACAATAAAAAAGAACGACTATTTGTTTTCCAGATTATCATCATCATTCGATATCATTGTCTGACTCCAGGAAATCTACAACCACGTTGAAGGAAGGGTGGGGTTAACTTTTTGGACAACAAAGAGAAAAATTCCTGCTAGTGCATCATACAGTAATATCAGTAATATCGGTGTGGTTGGTGAAGAGCTATAGAGCAGCAAAGACTTCTAATTCTACATGGCACAGTGACGTTGTTCGACGATGACGACGACCACGATGCCATTTGATGCGTGGTGGGAACGTTGATTGTTATGAGTTCCATAAGTTACTGAGCGTGGCGTGAGGAAGTAGAATTAGGGAGTTTCTTTGCACAGTTCGATTCCTATGAAGAAAGACCACTACTGCAATGGTGTTACTGCGAGAAACAGTTTTGAAAACGATTTTTATTTTATTGGAGCTAATCAAGCTGAGACGGAGAAGCATAAAACATGCATGTTGTGAACGTTTTCTAAAATAAATTAATTATTAGAACGTATGCGCACCTATATTGTTGCAGCTTCAACTAGAAGAGCACTGTACTATATAAAAAATAAATTTATAGCAGGGTTCAATTATCGAATATTTGTATTCGTAGTATTAATTGACACGACCCCATGTCCAAAGTGTAAACAAACCAAGTGAGAGTTCATTTTACCATGCGAAGAAAGCAACCAATAACTCTCACCCGGTTTGTTTACATTTTGCACAAACGTCTTTTTTAATGCTTTGTACTTGGATGATGAAATCTGTCATACTAATAATACAAGAATTGTTTCATTTACCAGTAAAAATTGGAACTGAAAAATGCTCTCCGAAATAATTACTCATGCACGCTAAACAAACACAGCCAGTCAGTGGTAGCGTTCTGTCTTTGTCAATATCGGCCACTCGGTGCTTAGTCAGTCACCCGCAAACCCACCTGGTCGCCACATTCTATTTACACTCGCGCTGTTGTTGTACTGTACCCTACACACTTGTGCCGTGGAATTATTTCTGTGGTCTCCGGTCGGACGGACTTCCCCCGGTTGCGATTGCGTAGTTATCTAACACACAATGAGGCAGGAAACCGAGCCTCGATCGCAGCTGTCACTCGCCACGTAGTGGCACACAACTTGTTGCACGTGATTGTTCTCCGACACACCTGAAAATTTGCTCACCTTGATTCCATAATGGCATCGTAATGACACAGGTTTAGCAAACTTCAGGCTGGCCAGAGACAATCTTTCTCATTCAATAGGTCCTCCTTTGTTGGCAATCCGGTGCTGCGGACGGACTGGAAGCGGCCGCATCCCACGCTGCATTTGTTCTTCGTTTGCGTCGTCGTCGAAGTGCGAACTGTGGAGCTTCGGAACGTTCTCTCGGTCGATATCTTGTGCATGCCGACGGTGTGGCGTGCATAAAACAACAACGATTGCTCCACAGCTGCTGTCCAAACTTCGATCGGATCGGTTCCGTAGAACCATCTCCGAGCAGGGTGCAAAACGGGCAAACAAAAAACATGTGTTATCTCACTCTGGAAGCGCGCTTTTCAACACGTTCGAATAAGTTCGGCTGCTGGCTGCTGTTGCCGTAGAGAGCTGGCTCTATTCATCCGTGTCGCGGCGGAATTCCCTCAAGAGAGAGAAGAAGGGCACTTGTGTGTATGCTTGGAAATCGTTTGTTCCGTCGTCGTCCGGACTTTGTGGGTGATGCACTTGAAGCTGCAGAATCAGCGAAAAATCGCACTGCTATTATAATTAACCGACGGTTTCCCTTTGTGGGACGTTCTCGATGCTGGCGTTGTTCCTCTGCTCTGGTCTGGAGAGCCACGTCGCCACTTAGTCGATTTCTTCGCGGTGCAGCTTATTTTTTACCGCGAGGAGGGACACACACGGCTAGCCGGAGACTGGCAGCGCGGCGATGGAATATTGGCGCAGTGACGCACAATGGTTCTATTTTCTGCGATTTTTCCCGGTTCGAAGAAGAATTATATCGATTTTATTCTGTTAGATATTTAATTTTTATGGTATTACAAACTTCGTATTGCCACAACTTAAACTGTGTTGTAAATAAATCTTGAATCTCGGATGACCTTTATCACAATCTCGAGTTTTGCAAGTTTTTGAGGAGTTCATGGGTGTTTTAATACACAAATTCTCGTCACAGTAAAATAGAAAAAAACTCCCTCCATTGCTTAGCCTGTTAAAATAAAGCGGATAGCCTTTAAATATTCGCTATCATTACAAACCATTTCGCCAAATATCATTTTGTGGAACACCAATTCTCGGTTGACCATAACGCGGAATATAAAGTTTCGCAGAATACCATTTCGCAAAAAACCTTACGCGGCATGTACCATTTCACGGAAAATCTTTTCGTAGAAAGTACCATTTCGCAGGGGTGACCCAACTGAAGGAAAGTAATAGAGGTCAGTAGATCTAGGAAAATAAATAAACCTAGATAGAGGTGATCTCTACGGGGGGCTGCCCCACCCCCCCCGCAGCGGCCGGCGCTTCCGACGGCAGGTCGCCGGCAACACTCGCGGCCTGTTTACGTCTCACCCTGAATCATCTAATGTTACTATTGATAGTTTCTGGTGGTCTTGTTATTTACTAAAAGGGGTCAGTGTTACGATCCTACATCCTACTAACTCTAACAGCCTCTCCCAGCCAAAATTCGAACATACGACGACTGGCTTATTAGACCAGCGTCTTACCTATGTTGAGATAGTTTTTGAGTTACGCAAAAATTTCTGAATTATTTGTATGAGAGTCCTAGGGGGTGGGGGGGGGCAGGTTGTGAGGGGTCTTAAACCATTATAAAAAAATCCTGCCTCCAAAACTCCCCACTTGCCAAATTTGGTTCCATTTGCTTGATTAGTTCTCTAGTTATGAGGAAATTTGTATTTCATTTGTATAGGAGCCCCCCCACTATTGAAGGGGGAGGGGTTATAATTCCCCTCTTAAAGAGGGGACAGGTCTCAATTCTCCATAATAAAAAAAATTGCCTGCAAAAACACCCGCATGCTAAATTTGGTTCCATTTACTTGATTAGTTCTGGAGTTATGAGGAAATTTGTTTTTCATTTGTATGAGAACCCCCCCCCTCCTAAAAAGGTAAGGGGTCCTAGTTCATCATAGAAAAAATTCTTGCCTCCAAAAACACCCACATGCCAAATATGGTTCCATTTGATTGATTAGTTCTCGAGTTATAAAGAAATTTGTATTTCATTTGTATAGGAGCCTCCCCTCCTAAAGTGGGGAGGGGTCCTAATGCACCATTGAAAAAAATTTTACCTCCAAAAACCTTCACATGCCAAATTTGGTTCCATTTACTTGATTAGTTCTCGAGTTATGAGGAAATTTGTATTCCATTTGTATGGAAGCCCCTCCTCTTAAAGGGGAGAGGAGTCATAATTCCCCTTCTAAAGAGGGGAGGGGTCTCAATTTACCATAGAAAAAATTCTTGTCTCCAAACACACCCACATGCCAAATTTGGTTCCATTTGCATGATTAGTTCTCGAGTTATGCAGAAGTTATGAGAGCCCCCCCTCCAATTTTCCATTCAGGCGAAGAGAAGAAGAGGCCACTCTTTCGAGGAAATAAAATTCGGAAAATCGTCCTCACACCAAGCCTGTGAAGCTCTCGCCTGGTGAGACGGTGCAGAATCTTGTAGTGTTTTTTGACGATGGGAAGCAAATGGTTCTTCAAAATATTACCGATGTAATATTTAGTAACAGTAACGGAACCTTCAAATTGTTGGAGAAACATCCCCATACTTTCACCCTGGAAACATCTTACCTCTTCGAACAGTTAGTTTTGCCCTGCGGAATATCAGAAAGGTGTGTTGCAGATATCCGATCATTTCGTTAGTTATGATGATTCTGTAACATGGACATTTTTTCGTCCGGAACCAGAATATCACAATCAGCGTTCGCAAGTGCCGACATCTTTTGACTCTTGCAACCTTTTGCTTTTCAGTCAAATCGTGCACCCGTGATGTGTTGTGTGCCCACGCGTCGTACTTTCGTAGATTTCAAGAAAGCATCCGATATAGTAGAGCGCGATGAACGCGGTTGATCAAAGCCGCACTGGTGCGAGCAACATGCTACGTGCGTGTTTCGGGGCCCTCTCGAGTCCCTTGGAATCACGTAAAGGGTTGCTTCCGGTAAGGGAATGGATTGTCCTGTATGTTATTTAGCATAGCTATTGAAAGTGTAATCCGAAGTGCGGACTTCGAAACGAAAGGTATGTTTTTTTAGCGAAAATAACCAACTATTAGACTAAAGGTGGGGCTCAAAATAAATGCGTCGAAGACCAAATACATGAAAGGTTTATGGAGGCTAAAAGCAGGGAGTCGCATGCCTCACACGGAATTTAATCGTTGTCGGCGACGAATTAAAAAGCGGTAGATCAGGTCATGTATTTGGGATCGCTGGTGACTGTGAACAACAACACTAGTAAGTAGATCCAGCGACGGGCATATTCAAGCAGGAAGTAGGGCCTACTAGCGCAAAACGCTACGATCAAGAGGTAAACACCACCGTACGAAGCTGACAATGTACAAACTCCTTGATTGATCGGCTGTTTTATGGACTTTAAGAAGTGATGCGCCCTTGTCGTGTTAGTGCGGACGATATTTGGCAGAGAAGAAACTGAATTTTCACGGAGAATGGCGCAGGGGTGTTAACCTCAGCTACAGGCACTGCTTGAAGAGATTCCCAATCATTTCGCCAAATGTATGGCGAAAGTCGGTAGACTACACTGGGCCAGACACGTCTCAAGGATGCCGGACGACAGTGCGGCGAAAACGGTTCTCATCAACAACCCAGGAACAAAAGGACCGCCCATGACTCGACCAGGTCGACTTGCGACTTCCGAGATCTCTGGGAAACTGGCGACGAGGGGCCCAAGATCGAGTTGAACGGAGACGACTGCTTGAAATAGCACTAGTCACCTCGGCTCTATGTTGATGGCGACGATGGAGACGCCTGGCAAGTCAAGGCCCGTTAGGATACAGCGGAATTCAAATCCTGGATGATAGAAAGGGACGTTCCAAGATAGGTTACGTAAAGTGAAACGTAAAAATTTTCGCTGCACGAATTCGATTTTTTTGTATGGAATTATAAGGTATTCTGTAACACTTTGAACAATCTTTTCAACAAAACCTCGTTTCGATGATATAATACATCTTGTAAAAAAAGGGTAGCATCACTAGTCTTTGATAAGAGCAAAGAGCTCGAAGTCATTGATTAAGTTTAAAGTTAATTTTGTTAAGGTAGATCAAAAATAAATATGGCCCACGTTGGCTTCCTTGAGGAACACCAGATATAACTGCGCGGGATAATAATGTATGATTATACCTACAAATTTTAATGGACATGATGCGGGATGAATGAAAAAATACTGAAAGAATTTAGTGAATCGATGTTTCCAAATTGATTTTACTGTATACTTCACGAACTACAATACTTTCAAGACCTTCAAATAGACACCTTTTTTTATTTTGCACTTTTTGCACTTTTTTTTCAAATGTGTTGTGCCAAAAGGATTTTTCAAAGCTATAGCAAAAATGGGATACACTTTTTCAAACTTAATACCTAATAAAATAATTATGCCCTTTTTAAAAGTGGTTCTGGAGTTTAAATGGTGAAATTCTGTGGAATCTGTATGGTTCCTCTTGTCAAAAACGAAGGTGACGTCTAAAATAAATAGTTCAAGTTTTGTCATTTACCTCTTTCACATGGAACTGCTACAATCAAAAAATTGCAGAAATGTGTTTTGTTCCGCCTTCAGAAAATCGTGAATAACTCAGCGAGATTTGGACGTAACTCCATACTTTCTTTGGCAAAGTAATTCATCATATAATTTTTAATCTATATAGTATAACAACGCTTCTCTGAGAAACTGTTTTAAAGTTTATTTACTAGAAATTCCGAAAATTTTGAAAGTTAAATAAATATTTGTAATCAAATATGACTACAGACATACCATGGTTATTATATTATAAATGTATCAGATCTCAATGATTGTGGAAAAAATAGTTAGGAACCTTTTTTCACCTATTTTAATATTTGAAAATTCATTTTTTGAAAGTGTATTCCAAAAAAATGCCATTTTTCATAAAATTTAAACGTGCGACGCCCAAATCGTGTCAACCAATGCTGCCGCCATATAAAAGTTTTGTTGTGACCCCCTAAGAGCCCTCATTTGAGGGGTGAGCTCTAAGGTTTTGTGACATAGTGCTATTTTGGGACGCCCTAATGGAGATGCTTGGTAGTTGAGAGGTGGTTGGTAGTTTTTCTCAATATAACTAATTGCAAGAAACAAATGTTTCCAGCAATGCAATCAATATTTCTGGTTGATATTTGCCAGAATTATCTGTTCCTTGTTTTTATACGTTTTTTGTTACTGTTATATGAATTTTTTTAGAATTTCAAGGATAGGTTGAAAATTCTAGAAAAAAATGCGAAGTTTTAAAAATGTTTTTCAGTAACCATACCTTCTTTGGTTTTCAAATGCTTGATTTAAATGAATTGATGATTGATAAAGCGTTTTCGGAAACAGTGACCCACATTATTAGAACGAATTATTCTCGAAATGCCAAATATGAGGCAATTACGAAAGTACGAAAATTACCTGCAGTGCCTACTCACAATTGTGTAAATTCTTCGTAATACCCGTAATCGTACCTGTCAAAATAAAGCACAGTAAACGAACACAAGAAAGTTTATCAAGCATTCCAAAGTCACCCCGGATGAAAGGGTGAAAATAAATGGGCGTTATTTAAAGATGCTAATAGGGATGGCGTCATTGGCAGCAAAACAGTACAGTACTTGACGTCAAAAATTGATTCACTTAGCAGTCAATCATTCGCTTCGCCGCCAGGAAAGTAAATAAACGAATTGAGCAATGATGTTGGCTCACGGTCGGTGGTGCTACAGAAAACCTGAAAGCAGGCGTCACAGGAGTGAGTGTAAACCTTTCGGCTGATCGGCTGATTCCAGCAGCAGCAGTAGCAGTGGTGCTGTGATGTGCGCCTCTCATCGAGCCTGTGGAATGTGAAGTGCGTTCCCGAAAATGACTTATGTCATCTAACGTTGTGCCGCCGCATTTGCTGCTTCATCGTGCGCGGCCTGGGTTGGATTTTTTCCCCAGTAGGATTGCAGTCCAGTTGCAGTACGATTGAAGTCGACATCACACATGACATCGTGTATGCGGGTCCAGTTGGCATAGTCCTGCAAAACGAGAAACAAAATAGAGGTTGAGCTCAGGCGAATTTTCAATTTATTCGTTTCTCAGTCTAAAAACAACAGTCGTCAAAGTATTGGTGTAATGGTGTGTTGAGAAACGGTTTAAGGTTCAATGTTTTGAATACTAGGCGTGAAATCGCACATAGCAAATGCTAATGCAGAAGTTTTGCAGGCCATAGCTGGACGATTCGCCCGGTGCCGATGGGCAGTGGGTGGGATGGTTACGTTTTCAGATCGAGAAAACGAAACATTGGCGATGAGCAAGTTTACGCCAAATATGGCCATGGGCGACGAGTAGGAGGAACTGTAGTTGCCCTATTGCTGGCAATGATGCAATAAGAGCGAAGGGTCGAAAAAGATTCATTGTTATAAAAAAAAAGTATAGGTTAAGTGGTGTACTTGTCTGTAGATGATCTGGGTAGCTTAGCTACTAAATTCATGCTGAAGTTTGTCTGCTGCTAGTGTTGCACCGTGGCAGCTTGGAGTCGAAGATGTGCTCGAATAAAATGACAAAGACAGAGCAACCCTAGTGCTTCAGCGCAAAAGTTCATTAGAAACATTGAACCGTTTCTGTATAGATGCTGACTGTCCAAATACGGTTGTTTGACCTCGGTGTAAACGACGAACGAACGAACGAAGTTAGATGGGCGGTAAGCACCAAGAGCAGCGCAGCGGAATAGTCCGTGTCGGGGACGATGTAGAATCACGAGATCGGGGAACTTTTAATTTAGCTGAAAAGCGATTTAGGAGCGCCTACAGGGCGCTTAATTACGTTTAGCTCGTTAAGCAATTTATGTACTTTGGGTTGTTCCGTTTCTCTTCGCAGACATATTCATTGGGTTCGATTATGAGCTGTGCTCAGCCAACTTTGCCGCTTTAGTCGTGCGACGTACCTTGAAATGATTTGTAACATTCATAGTTAACATGAAATGACTATTTAACAACTGAATTATGTAATATCTTGGCTACCCGTTAGGATGAGTTATTACCTTTGCTGGTGTTGAATTTTGAAATTCTATAATTTAAAAATACAACCCGACAGTGCTAATGTTGGTTGTTTCAGTTGACTACATTATAAGTAGCACTAAACAAGCATGTGCCCTTCCAGCCACAGCTAAAAATTTCATGAATAGTGAGAAATTTAATCCGTCCATTCAATCTAACTTGATAAATTGATAAAAATTACATGTTACTATTGTATTGGTGAAAAACTCAAAAATAATATAGATGTTTTACAAAACTGCTTCAAAAGTATGCAAAAACAACACAATAATATACAAAAATAACAGGAAACTAAAACAAAAAATAATTGAAAAATAAAGGAAAATACGAAAATGACATAAACAATGAAAAGATTTTATAAAAAAAAAAATATACAACAGCTATTTTAAAAGGACGCAAACAATGTACATAAATGATGCAAAAATAATAAAAAAGTGAAATTTTACGCAAATGGCATATAAAAAGACATGTAAATAATTTTAATGGTAAACAAAATGCCAAGCATAAACCGAATAGCTATATGTATATCACTCTATACAACCGCAAACAAATACGGCCAAACAAAAATATACTCCCGCTGGGTAAATATGCGAAAGAATGATAGATAGACAAAAGATATAAGAAGGATACAAAAATAATTCACCGATGTTTTAATTTTTATTTCACAGTAGCACGAAAACAACACAAACATGATGCAAAAACTGATATAAGAATAACACAAAATATGCAAGAGTCACTAAACAATGCAAAAAACAGTACAAAATGTATACCACAAGTACACCAAAATGACACAAAATCGATACAAAAATGATGAAAATAACACAAAAATTACTCAAACTTCTATTACTTGTATTTTAATATTTTTTCTTTAAATTCGACACCAACTTTTCAAAAGGGCCAATCTGCAAAATGTAAACAAACCGAGTGAGGGTTATTTTTTGCTGGACTAGCATAGGAAAAGAAACACTCACTCGGTTTGTTTACATTTTGCAGATTGGCCCTTTTGAAAAGTTGGTGCCGAATTAGCATTGACGTTTTATTTATCTTTACTCAGCTACTCTGATCATGTTTATATTTTTTGTCAACTTTGTTTTTCAACAGTTGTACCTCAATTGGGCTACATTTCCCTCTGTTTTGGTTTTAAATTTTACATTTGATTTATAACAAAAGTTTTGGGTTGAACCTTCCTCAGCGACAAACTTCGCTGCCGTCAGGCAAGGACAAAATTTCGAGCCAAGCCTATACGATCGCTTCCACAGCCTACAACGACGCAACCAAATTCGTCTCGGAAAAACACGCATGAAGGCGACGGATATTTATTCTAATTATCCGTGTTAATAAATGAAATATAAAAGAGAATACGAAAAACTAACGCTGGCAAACAGGTATGTGATCACGCTGATCGTCCAGCTTATATCGGAGGTACTTTTACGAAGCTAGTGTATGCGATACCGAGTGTTATCGAAATGTTAAAAACCGGTGCCTAAAATACAACATCGAAACCGGTGACGGTTGCTTGTTGGACACACCATCGATGCTGATTTGCTTTCCGTCGGAAAACAGGTTTGTCATGTTTTTCTTTCTTCAGCAAAGAAAACAGTCTTTCACCACTAGTCACTCGTAGTTCCCATACCCACCCCGTAATCAAGGAGCGTTTTACTCTAGACCTGGAAGATGCGTTCAAAACTTTTTTGATGATTATTCACTTGGATTTTTCAGGAATTTCGGTTTCCTTGAAACGTTACTTTATGTACGTGCAAATCGTGGACCTGCACTTCCCGCCTTGCGCTGCTTAAGGTAAAGGTCGTTAGAGTCCAGTTGCTTTTCTACTGATTTCAGTACTTGTTGCCACTATCGTTTTGTTGAGATCAGAGTTGCTAGTAGTAGGTAATAATCTGTTATGAACAATTTTGAAACGTAGAATCGCGTATCTATTTTAGCCCAGCTAGCTTCGAGGTACGATGCTGGTCTAACAAGCCAGTCGTCGTATGTTCGAATCTCGGCTAGGCGGTGCTTGCTAGTTAGAGTCAGTAGGATTGTTGCACTGGCCCCGTAATTTTCCTGTACTCTAACAGCCGGCTGCGAAGTCTGTCGATAAAGAAGGGTAATGTCTAAAGACGGTATAAACCCATGGCTTTGCTTTTTTTTTATCTATTTTAGCTGTTTAACTAGATCCGACAGTAATTCTATATCACATAAAATGTTGTTTACGGTGAATTTTATTATCAGTGAATTTTATTATCAGCGAATTTTATAAGTATATTTTCGACACTCTAAGACCGTTAATTTAATAGCGAAAATTTTTGGTCAATTTCATGCTCAAATGTTTATGTTGGCATCACTCCATATAAACGTCCGTTCCCTTGGCAACGTACAACAACGACGGACGCGGATTCGGAATTGCAATCGAAACGAAGTGAAGTTTTTCCAATCAATTAAAGTGAACAATTTGGGCAAAATGATTATAATATCTCTCTAAATATCTGTTCGGGTGGTAAATTAAAGTTTTTTGTGCCTCAAGTTAAGTTTCGCGAGTGATTTGATGACTGAAATGGCTGAAAAAATTAATGAAAAACCGACGACGAAAAAGTGAAAATATAGTGATAAATATTAATTGGTCACTAATTTCAGTATTTACTGTAATTAATGACCGAAAAAGTAATAGATCTTATAGAATGCAATGTTTAGTGCTTCGAGTTGCATGATCTTATTACGGCTAGCAGGTTAGTTGAACTAATTTTATATTTTTGTGATGGTTTCCAGAGTCTATGCGAGCTTGTTGGTACACTGAAGAAGGGAAGGGAAGGGTGATATTCGGTGCCATACTGACTGCCCTAAATGAACTCTGACGACCTTGTCGTTAAGAATATCCTGTAGAGACTTTTTTATCCGATAAACTGTGGCCAACTGACATCCTACCATGTTGGTAAACCTTCTGTGGTGTCTTCTGAGCGAGTAGCAAACGCGTAACCACTTCTTTGACGTATATTTTTACAAATTTGCAATTGTTTTTGAAAGTAAACGTAAACAAATCCACTGCCAATAAAAATAAGTCATTATTTAGACAAATTAACCCAATATTGAAGATTAAAAATTTTCTCATTTTTTCCTGCCGCACCCTATAGATCCGCCGCTCTGGAAGATTCAATCGTCAGTAGAGTGGTTCCTGACCGCGAGTGGGTTTACTACCCTATCACAGTGTTCGTATAACGTTCTTATATGACATATCTCGCGTAACTTTTCAAAAGGACCTAAGTAACAATGAGAGATTCTCTTTGTGCCTCTTCTCTTTCGGTTGTCACGGCGATGTACATTTACGATGTAAATGTACTTTAAAACATCTGCCTTGCATAAATCCACCGGTGTCACTAGTTAACTAATCGTTAAGAAAACTTTTGTTGAAATCCATTTATGTCGTCGTAATAATCAAAAGAAACAAACCGAGTGAGGGTTTCTTGCCCATGCTAGTCCAGCAAAAAATAACCCTCACACGGTTTGTTTACATTTTACAGATTGACCTTTTTGAAAAGTTGGTACCGATGTATACTGTGGGAAGGCCATACAAACAGGATGATAGTCAAAATTCAATTTTTGCAGATGAACAACACAGAATGAAAAAATGAATCTCACATTCGACGTAAGCTGAAGTCCGATACATTTTTCCATTCAAAAAACCCTAAATAGCCTAAAGCGTTTTTAAAGATATATTTTAACATCAAGCCAAGCGTAATAAATAAGGGTATAAGTGAAACAACACGTAATTTTATATGATTCGCTATGTTTCATTTATGTGCATGTCAGAGGACGTAAAATTACAAGATTTTTCCGAAGTGTGAATTTCGTTCAATCAATTGCGCAGAGTTACTAATATGATGCGCACTATTAAAGCCGACGGCTATTCTACTGGAGTTGCTCTTCTAGGCATAGAAAAAGCATTCGACAGTCTTTGGCATAAAGGTTTAATCACGAAACTGCTACGCTCTAATTTTCCAATTTACATTGTAAAATTTTACAAAACTATTTAACTGATCGATCTTTACAGGTTGTCTATCAGAATTCTAAGTCCGATAAATTTCTGTCAAAGCAGGTGTTCCTCAAGGCTAGATTCTGGGCTCAATTCTGTACAACGTATACAATTCTGATCTTCCTGAATTACCAGCTGGTTGCACTAAATCGTTATTCTTCGACGATGCAGGCATTTCTGTAAGATTGTCTCTGACTTTTTCGCGGTCAAACGTAAACTCTATGTTGACTAAAGCAGCGGAGCGTTTGGTGCGAAAAATGTTAGACTGAATACTGGGAAAATTTAGGTATGCGGTTAAAAATATTAGGTAGTTTGTGGTAGTGGGACTCCGACCCACAATTTCTCGGTTGGTACCCGAGTGCTTTACGCATTTAAACTATACCACACCCATGTATTAATTAGTCTCAGATCTAGTTTTGTCCCTCCAGTCCAAGCATTCCATTTTTTCGTGTATGGAATGGTTAAACTGTAAAGACCAAATTAGCTATGAGGCTTTTTAATATAAGGGTCCGACGGTAGTTTAATTGCAAAAACACTTGGGTGCCTACTGAGAAAGTGTGGGTTGGAGTTGCACGTGCCATTGAACGACCCAATATATTTTTGGCCTTCACATCGAAATTTTCCTGTTTCATCCAGTTTATTATTCTTCGCACCAGAAACTCCTTTACAAAAAATAGTTCTAGAATATGTTGGCATTGAAACCAGCACAACCAGAACTTTTTTGGACCAACTCAAACTCTTGGGAGGCAAGACTTGAAGGACAAAGAGCGGAAATTATGAGTTAACGGAGGGTCAATAAAAGCAACGCTTATTAAGTATGTGTACCGCTCCTCTTTACCCAAGCTGGGGTATCCGTGGATCGAAGCAAGCTATAATCGGAGCCAATTATAACCGGATTCAAATCCACTTTTCCTCCTAAGCCCTGGGGATTGCAGATATTGGTGAGTCTTTGAACCACAGAGAACCGCAGTTCAACAAGGGAAACCACTAAAGATGTTAATCATGTAAATTCATATAAACAAATCAGCCAGTTGTCATTTGATAGCAAAATGACGCTATCGCAGAATGAAGAAAACCACGATTACGTCACTAACGAGAATGATATTAGCTGGAGCCCATTTATGTTCGCCTGAGAGAGGAGCGAAGAGTGGAGGAGAGGATTCGGGTGTTTAGAATTTGACATTTTTGATATTTTTCTACTACAAACAGCTTCAGCGTTGGCCCCAGCATATGTCAAAATTTTGCCGTGTAGATTGCTCTATTGCGCAACGTAAACAATACACATTGAAGTCATTTCACTCAAGCTCTGAATTATTTGAACCTATAAAACCCATTAATTTTTATATTGTTCCAATTTTAGATTTTCATTTTAGTCTCCTAAAGTCTTGCAATACGTCATTCTACGTGTAAAGCACTTCAGCGGATTTCAAATAGCGCTAGATTTCTCATAGAAAGATGATTGTAAAAAGGTACTGATGCGTTTTTTCATCACCAGTAGTCAGTGTTTGTACTGATGTTTGTAACACAGTTGCGGTATTTTTGTTCCTGTATGTTATACCATAATTTTGAATAAAATACAACATACACTTGACAGCACGATTTATGTTCATCATTTCGAGTATAATTTTGAGTATGAATAGGTACAAAAAAAATAGCCTAGAAAATAAATTTCTCGGAACTTCATACACACAGCAATTCGATTCATCTTTGACGTACGTTCTGTGAAATAAATTACACAGTTATGACGATAGCTTAGAACTATCTCCGCCAATCTTATTTTTTTTTATCGCTTCGAAGAACGCCGTTCGCTTTCTACGAACATAAGCAAACAAACAGTGTTGTAGGTACCTACATACTTTCATGTGCATTCCTGGCGGGGCAGTCAGTGTACACAGGGCCAGCTCATAAATCTCCAGGTTGGTTGGGAGCGCGTAATTTTCAACCTATTGCAACAATGAAGTCCGAGGGCCGATAACCTACTTTATGTTTACTTATCTCACACATTCTATCTATATCACGAACATGACGTTTTGGGACGGGGAGGACAACAGCAGCATATAGCGCATACCAGAAAACGCAACTAAAGTTCAAAACGCGGGCGGACAGTACCGGCCGTGCCGGAGGATGGTTGAAGAAGAAAACGCCGTTGTGCACATGCCTTTCTTAGGTTCTATATAGCCTGTTCGCGGAGGTGGCGATAAAACACCAAAGTCAGCAAGAAACATGTTACCGTGCCCATCATCCGGTTCCTCCTGGCACCTAAGAGACAGTGCGCTCGCCATACCTTTTTCACCCCCCTCCCCCTCCCCGTCCACCTCCCTCATGTTCACCGTGTCTGGAAGTTTGAACAGAAGGATAAAGAAACCGTGAGCCACCGCAACGTTTAACCTCAATTGTGCCTTGTCAGACCCTTGGAAGTGGAGGCGAATGTTGCTGGTTGGTTGGTCGGTTGGTTGGATAGGAAGTGCAGTTTGCATGTCGGTCGAAAGTTTCCTCACTGCTACGGAAGCTCCCGCGGGTGGCTCCCTTGGGGATCAGTGTGAAAGTGAGGGGCACAGATAAAACACAGACATGCGGATTTCTCCGCATTCCGAAAATTTGACTGATCTGTTAGATTGAATGGAAAAAAATGCAAGATTTCTAGAACCTCAAAGGTCACTTTGAGGTCACTTGGTGGTTACTCGTAGCTCAAAACCGTATCGTGCAGTGTCTGTGCCTGATCTGTGGCTCTGGGAGCTTTCATCAAATCGTAAATTCTACGGTAGAGCACGTCGCGTCACAATTGCTCGACGGAAAATTAAAGTTTGGTCGAAACTGGATAGTCCCTTATTCAATTACTGTTCATAAGTCCTCAACTCGGCGGCGTCGAGTTTTATTTTCTTTAGACTTTAGTGCAGCAATGTGCGCCTCAAAATGGTTTTTAACGACAAAAAAAAACAATCAACGATTGCGATGGAACTTAATACATTGTTGATATGTTATCGTCATACCTATGCTATTCAGTGGATTGCAGGATCAGTCATGGAACCGAATATCAGTAGAACACTGCAAGTACGAATTGTTCAAAGCTTTACATTTTTTATATGACAGTCGTATTCCATCGGTTCTTTGTTTTGCGGCCAGCGGAATCTTTGGTTGGAATGTAATCGGCAAAAGTTTTTACGATCTGCTGGTGTCAGTGGAATTAAATTATGCTTTCGGTGGGCCACCGGTTGACGCGGCCTGCTGCTCATTGTTGATGTTTTGAATATCCAATGGGTGACCGCCGCGCCGGAACACGGCAGCCAGAAACATCGTATAGAAAAATAGATTTTAGCGGAGGCGAACTTTTTCGACCGACGATATGGTGGTTCAAGCGCGAAATACGTGAAAAATAGGCACGTCATGGGTGGTTAACTTTTACTGCTGGCAATTGCAGTGTGCTGTTGCGTTGCCCTTCGTGTCACCCTCCGGGTGAGGGTTATAGAGATAGACTGTGGCATAAAGAAAAACATAGTCCAAAATTAGGTCAATTCGTTCTTTCCCCTCGGTAAAGTTTTTGTAGTTGTTGTTGTTGTTGTCTATCTTCGTCTTTGTTTGAGTGCAGGCGTTTGGATCGAAAATAGTTAAACTTTTATAGCTAGTGTTTATAGCTTATTTGAATTGGGAGGTACAAGTGAGGGTCAGCCAGCTACGTAACAAAGTATTCTTGACGAGGTATGAATTTTTACACACAGTTGCGGAAGTAGTTGATTGAAAGAGATAGCCGTAGTTTGATTGTAATTTAACTATGTAAAAAGAAGAAAAATTGAAATGAATTCGGAAAGAGCTGGTTAGTTATGAAAAAAGACCATGCTTCTGCTTTGTTAATTTTGATATGAAATGCTTGTAGTAGACAACGATATTGCCAGTAGTTATAGTTATCGACTTTAAAGCATCCGTAATTGTTTTGAAAGGTTGGTTGAATAAAAAAATTAATAAAAAATAAATGCACGTTTCTTATTTGTTTGGTTTACATATACATATACATATACACATACATAATTTGTGGCTTGAGCAGCACATATCTTCCAAAAATAGAATTACATAATAGTTCATATTTTCATTCATCTGATGAGGACAGCAAGAAATCGGAAAAATGAAAATGTTTCGAGAATTTTTTAAGATAGTAAATTTAGATAGATACTCATTTAAACGAAGACTGAATCATTTGTTTTGCATTTTGTAAAATAGGTTATGGATCAAAAATTGATTGGCCGTTCTAGATTCATTTTTAGTGAATGATGCTACTAAATTATGCAACCATGAAAGTCGTTGTTACCGCGATGAAGTCCTATTAGATGAAGGCTTATTATTTTTTAAAAGGTATTACACACAGTTGAAATAAGCATATGCTCTGGCATTCAAAGCTTAACTTTCATACTAAGTACAACTCTCTGTTTACGAACCTTGAAAAGCACAAATTAATCGTCATTCTTGTAACAACAGGGATAACCTCATGTTTGAATCTGTGAACAAAAGAGAATATTTTTCTATTTAATTATGCTATAAAATTTTGACTTGTGTTTTAATCTATTGTGTTAGTATTCAGATATCAAGTACTTATTTATCCGTACTTGTATGCAGGTGTTTCCACTCATTTTCTTTCATAATTGTTAGTTTTGCAGCATGAACACCTCCCAGTTGGCTCCGAGGTATGGCGCTGGCCTAATAAGCCAGTCGTCGTATGTTCGAATCTCTGGGAGAGGCTGTTAGAGTCAATAGGATCGTAGCAACTGGTCCTGTAATTGTCCTGCACTCTAACAGCTGGCTGCGAAGTCTGTCGTATAAAAAAAACAGAAGGTCAAGTTTCGATAACGGAATGTAGCACCTAGGCTTTGCTTTGCTTTGCAACATGAAATGGAGCCAGCATGTGGACACAATAATTTCTCATTTGGATAAAAGGCCTTATTACGGGAAGTATCGCTACTCTTATAGGTTATCCTGACAAGAAGCTTCATCGTTGGTAATACAAAATTCGGCACGATGAAAGAACTTCAAGAGGCCTGAGAATAGATGCGAGCTAAAGTTGTTTAATTTCGAATCCACGACCACTCGCTTCCCAATAAGAATTTGTCGTGCGACGTCGGACAGACGCAAGCAAGAGTTACGCTTGTGTCGGACGACGTCCGTCCGATAATTCTTACCGGGTTGTTAAAGGGTTATGACCATAATCTTCCGCAAGAAATTCGAGTACTTTTGGTCAGAAGCTCTTCAGGCAAGAATGAAGCTGTTTTTCTTTATTTGGACGTCCCTAGTGCTGCATGCCCCCTCCCTTTTATCAATTTTTTCAAAATTGATGACGGCCATGTCCCCTTATAATCGCGTTAGTAGAAAAAATTATTTCTCGGTCCATAATCAATTCTGGAGTAAAAGAATTAGGTTTTCACTATACTTTCTCATTAATTGCGTTCCGCTGTACTGTACTATCAAGATGCTTGCATAATATGCCTGAAATGTTATATTCCGTTACCGACCGTTTTCAAATAAGACTAAAGGGCCAAACAGAATGCTGCGTCAACGCATCCGTCAGCGTCAATTTGACAATAACCCCATGGGAAAACTGTCAGAATAACTCTGACGGACGCGTTGAAGCAGCATTCTGTTTGGGCCCTAATTTACAAATGCCAGACTAGCTGTTATGGCAAATGTATTGCCACAATTCGAGCTAAATGTTATAAGTTGTAAATTTCAGCTAAATTAAGAAAGCGACTGGAAATAATACATGACATAATGAGACGTGGAAGTACTGTCACTGCTTTTTAGAAATGGAAATAAATTAAATCGCAGGTGTACACAGTTGCCATCAAGGGCTTGGGAGGCAAAACTTGGCTTACATGTAGCTGGTTGATGCATCAATTATGACAATAAGTATTTGACGTTTATGCATTTATCAAGAGTGCAATTCCAAGAATAAATTATTTTCACTATTATCCACTTTGTAGAAATTTTTTTGATCGATTGTTACAAATTTCTTCCCAATTGGTTGAGAATTGGTCGAGTTATTCAAAATAATGATACCCTACCCAAGCACCAATTTAAATTTTATGTCGTGGTTCTAGTAGAACATTCTGATGAATGCTATAAAACTTCCTTTTGACTAAGAGGCCCGCTCCTCATAGGAATTTTATAACCTCTTGAAAACGGAATCAACTGAACTAAGCATCTACTTACCAATTACCTTCAATATCAACTGAAAAGTTAATTTAGTTCGAAAACAGACACTGATGAAAAAAGTTTTCTTTTTCTTTAATTTAACCTCTTGAAGTTTCAGGCCATAAGCTCAAGTAAGCTTATGACGCTTACTATGTTTATGTTTTTTCCTGCTTGACGGCAACCGCCATAATCTAATTGGTCTTGTCGCTTTGTTTGATAAAACAATAAAGTATAAAGCTTGCTGCATAGAATAAGCTAAATCACCCAGTCAGCTTTATTCACTTGATAATATAAAGCCGTGAGCAGGAAAGGTAAAGTTTGACTGTCAGATCATTCTGATCGATTTGACCATAATAAAATATCCGATGGAATAAATAACAATTTTTCAGCAGTTCCCGTAGTTGTGCAGCATATGCGCATGAAATTTTAACGTACATATTGGAATAATAAGCGGCTAAAATTAACGTGCCATCAAAATTTTGCAATTGTTGAAAACCAGTTGTTTAAACAAAATAAATATATTTGATTAGTCAATCTCAGTTTCTCGCAAAATCATTATATTTGCATTCTGACATAAAAACCGATTAATAATTAATTCCTTTCTGCTACTTACAGAATTTGCTTTGGTCAATTGTTTGGACTAGAAAACGGCAATATGGCCCTGCATAAAAAAAATGATTTTGGTGTTAAACTCTAATATTCTGCATAGGTACACTATAGCAGCAATAAATCTGTTTGGTCAAAGTGTTACCATTACCCAGATAACACAAGATCGTAATAGGAAGTTCACAATAAATCGTTTTCATGTCAATTTTACATTGGAATTGTATAATGATTAGAGTATGTCAAAACAAAGTGAACTATATGTTGTTTTGCAGTCGTGCGTTTCCTGACTGTAAATTATAAAGCAGTATAGATGATTGCAATATTTAGTTATATCTCAATCATATATTCAGGAGCATTAAATTGCGTGTTATGAAAACCGCTGTCTAAAATGCAAGATGGTATTAAAAATAATCGTCAAAATTTTCGCACGTATATTGCCTCCACTTTGGTACATATATGCTCTTATCTGACGTGAAATATTACTTTTTCGTTCAGGTATGATGTCGTCTTTCTCAGTTGCAATCGCGATATACAAACCAAATGGTTTACTGGGTATGTTAATAGCACCATCAAACTAACAGTTTTTATCGTGGTTTGACAAACAATAGGATCAACTTTGATTGGTGCGCCATGCTGTATTGATACGCCACACTTATAGTAAGTGTCGCAGCCAACCAGCCAACCATAATAAATTTGCTTTATTACCAGTTTTATTATGGTTTTATAGCTAGCTATAGGAAGTTTTTGACTTGTATCATCTTGGTATTGTGCAACACCATGATTAAACCAGGGGTAATGCTTCATATCGCAATAGAACTTTTATAAAATTCGGCGGCTTTAGAATTGTTACTTGGGTATCTTACCGTAAGACGCAGTTCGATGTCAAATTACTTCACAATAGTCTTAATATGTATAGCAATGCCGTCCGAGTTTGGAAAAATGAAAAATTAGGGAGAAAATAATTACAAAGAAGATTTAAACTAGACTTTAAAAAAGCGGAAACAAACTAATTAACCAATTAACTCAAGCGCATGTTTGCCTCCAGTTGCAGTGACAATGCTTAAAATTATGTTTGCGCTAGTATTTAAAACACATCGTTTTCTTAGCAGCAAATGACAAAAATATGACAAAAATGACATGATATTTTGCATTTTTAATGACAACTGCTTAAAAATCAATAGCTGTTAGATTCTATACGAAAAGAATTTTTGGATCGATTGGTGCTAAAATATCTAAAATCAATTAGGAAATCGTTGAATAACGGTGAATGAGTAGCGCTTAAAATCTGTAACTTTTCTTGTTGCTCGCATTTTGAGATTTAGAGGTAATTCAGTTTAATTTCCTTTTTCAGTTTAAGATTCAGAGAATAATTTTAATGATAACACACATGGTGCATGTATGAACCGTAGGGAGCTGCCAAAATCAGCAGCAAATGGGTCATGGACTATCGGAAAACAATAACTCCTTATTATGTGCAAAGTGGGATTGGGAAAAAATTTAGATGCTACTAGAGTTCGGGCAAAATGTGCGGGACTATTTTTTTGTTTTTTGTTGACCGACGGACATAGATATATAAATAAGTTTATTTTGTTGATTTTTGTTCCAATAGTTTATATCTGTTTGTCTCTGGCAACAACTTTGCGATTAACCCATTTCCTCCCAGCGCACAATGGGCAAAAACGAGCTGGTAACCCCAAGAATTAGAAGCCGCTGGATTGGAATCTTACAAGATACCTATTCTTATGTAAAAAAAACTGCAGGAAACCGATTGGTGATGATTTCATCCTGCGCAGACTTCTGGAAGTGGTCCATTTTGTCCCATTTTCCTCAAAAATCATGACAAAAGCTTAAAAAAAAGCATTAAAACTTATCTGTCGCCCGCGAAATGAGCTCAAATAGTTTTCAAACGTTGTAAAAACATCGGAAGAAACAAATTCCATCTATTCTATACAGCGCGAATGCAAGAATAGTCCATTTTGCCCAATTCACCCTCATATGCATAGATAACCCAAATCAAGCGATTAAAACTGATTCAAAGACAGGGGAATAGACTCGAATAGCACCAATTCATTCGAAAGACATCAGGAGAGTTGAATATCAGCAATTTAGTACCGTAATGAATTCACAATCGGTCCGTTTTGCCTGATTCTCTCCTAGATCTACAAAAACACGTTAATTTGCTATTGCGAAAAAAAATCGTAAGTTTTCAACGAGGGTGTCTTTGGAGAAGTTTGTCAATAAAATACAGCGCATCTTTTCAAACTATTAGGGTGGTCTTATATTCATCTATCAGGGTGATACAAACTTTTGTCTTTTTGAATATGTTCAAAAAAAATTTTTTTCTTCAGAAAAACTTTAGAAGACACTAAAATGAGGAACTTTGTTGAATATTGTAACTATATATCTTATACTAGTTGCGAGATATAATGATTTGTTTAAAAAGTACACTTAAAAATCAATTCTGCAGAATAACTTTGCGTCTAATTTGTATATTACTACTGTTCTCCGAAGTTATTCAGAATGATAAAATACACATTTTTTCTGAAGACTGTTTTTGCCTTTGAGTTAGTTTTAATCGCTTTAGTTAGGTTATCTATATATATAGGGGGGAATTGGGCAAAATGGACTATTCTTGCATTTCCCATAGTACCCAGGTAACCATCTCCAATGCAATTTAAATGCAAGCCAATAAGCATTTAAGTTGTCTTAAATGCTACTTAAATGCTATTTTGGCAAAATATGCGGCTACTTTACTGCTAGCCCTCTTATAGTGCTGACAATGCTTATTTGCAGCTAGTTTTTTTTTTACCGACAAGAAGAATTTAAATAGAATTGTGGATGCCAATTTACAACAGTTATGCAGTCAAAAGTCTGATAAACAACAACCTGCAGTACAAAAAGCGAGGGATGCTAATAAACGACTGATTTACTGCTTATTTTAATGCTTATTGGTTACCTGGGTATGGAATAGATGGGATTATTTCACGGGCGGCAAAAAAGTTTATATATTATTTAATTACCTTTTATCATGATTTTTGGGGATAATAGAGCAAAATGGATCACTTCCCGAAGTCTGCGCAGGATGAAATCATCACCAATCGATTTCCTGCATTTTGTATATAAGAATAGGTATCTTGTAAGATTTAAAACCAGTGGCTTCTAATTCTTGGGATTACGAGCTCGTTTTTGCCCATTGTGCGTTGTGTAGTTTCTGAGAGAAAGGTACATAAAGCTTAAAAATCGTGTTTTTACAGGACCGGCGTTTTATTTCAGCGAGGTTGTACCACGCCGCAGTGGAATGCTTATGTGTTCGATCGTTTTTCGGTCACTTCCATAAAAAATTAGTATCAAAATAAACAAAAAAGACTGCAGAATCAAAATCTGAGATAAAAAAATTTGACTTTTTCAAAAATTTTGGTCGCTTATGTCTTCTTAAAAAAATGAACACCGGGAAGCAAGACAGAAGTTTGACAGAAAACGTCAGGCTAAAGTTCGTTTACGTTAGCTCTTTTCGATTCGCTCTCAGTTGGATGCATGGTAACACTCAGGGTATAGCAAAACGGCAGTTTAATTGAATCTAAATTAAAGGTACATTATAAGAATGAATTCACAAAACGGGTTCACTATATGCTGTCAACATTTTGACCCGCATTTTTGTCAATGTTGGGCTATATCGTCGGCAGCGCATACCTCTTTAAAATTAAAAATACATGTCAGCGGCTTTTTCTTAGTTGACCTGAAAGAGAATTTTCCTGAAAGTTTCAACTTTCTATCCCTGCTGGAAAAAGTGTCGGGCTTAGTGGGTTAAGAAACTATAGGAATTTAGGTGACTACGTACAGGCCTTAAATGGCTCAATAGTTTCAGAAATCTAAATAATTTATTACTTTTATTATTTACTAGCTGACCCGACAAACTTCGTATTGCCACAAATTAACCTGTGTTGTACATAAATCATGAATCTCGGATGATCTTTGTCACTTCTCGAGTTTTGCAAGCCCCCCAGTGGGCGGCGCGTCCGACGGCGGGTCACCGGCAACACTCGCGACCGGCTCGTCCTGAATGATCTAGTGTTACTATAGATAGTTTTTGTGGTCTTGTTATTGATTAATGTTTTATGGAAGAGTCTCGAATTTCTCGAGTTGGATTAGTTTTTGAGTTTCGCAAAAAATTCTGTTTTATTTGTATGAGAGTCCATATCCCCCTACCACAGGGGTGAGAGGTCTCTAACTATCATAAAATAAATTCAAGACTCAAAAATCTCCTACATGCCAAATTTGGTTCCATTTGCTTGATTAGTACTCAAATTATAAGGAAATTTGTATTTCATTTGTATGGGAGCCCACCCTCTTAAAAGGGAAAGGGGTCGTAATACACCACAGAAAAAAAATTCTGCCATCTAAAACTCTCACATGCCAAATTTGGTTCCATTTGCTCGATTAGTTCTAAAGTTATGAGCAAATTTGTATTTCGTTTGAATGGGAGCCCCCCCCTCCTAAAAAGGTAAGAAGTCCTAATTCATCATGGGAAAAATGGTTGCCTCCAAAAGCACCCACATGCCAAATATGGTTCCATTTGCTTGATTAGTTCTCGAATTATGAGGAAATTTGTATTTCATTTGTGTAGAAGCCCCCCCTCTTGAAGTGTGGAAGGATCCTAATTCACCGTAGAAAATATTTTTGCCTCCAAAAACCTCCACATGCCGAATTTGGTTCTATTTGCTTGATTAGTTCTCGAGTTATGGGGAAATTTGTATTTCATTTGTATTGGAGCCCCCCTCCTAATGTGGGAAGAGGTCCTAATTCATCACAGAAAAAATTCTTGCCTCCAAAAACACCTACACGCCAAATTTGGTCCATTTGCTGGATTAGTTCTCGAGTTATGAGGAAATTTATATTTCGTTTGTATAGGACCCCCCCTCCTAAAGTGGGGAGGGGTCCCAATTCATCATTGAAAAAAAAATTGTCTCCAAAAACACACACATGCCAAATTTGGTTCAATTCGCTTGATTAGTTCTTGAGTTATGAGGAAATTTGTATTTCATTTGTACAGGAGCCCCTCCTCTTAAAGTGGGGAGGGGTCCTAATTCACCATAGAAAATTTTCTTGCTCTCGAAAACCTTCACATGCCAAATTTGGTTGCATTTGCTTGATTAGTTCTCGAGTTATGAGGAAATTTGTATGGAAGTCCCCCCTCTTAAAGAGGAGAGGAGTTATAATTCCTCTTATAAAGAGGGGAGGGGTCTCAATTCACCATAGAATAAATTCTTGTCACCAAAAAAAACACCCACATGCCAAATGTTCTATTTGCTTGATTAGTTCTCGAGTTAGGAGGAAATTTGTATTTCATTTGTACAGGAGCCCCCCCTCTTAGAGTGGGGAGGGGTCCTAATTCACCGTAGAAAATTTTCTTGCCCTCGAAAACCTTCACATGCCAAAGTTGGTTCCATTTGCTTGATTAGTTCTCGAGTTATGAGGAAATTTGTATGGAAGCCCCCCCTCTTAAAGGGGAGAGGAGTTATAATTCCCCTTATAAAGAGGGGAGGGGTCTCAAATTACCCTAGAATAAATTCTTGTCACCGAAAACACCCACATGCCAAATTTGGTTCTATTTGCTTGATTAGTTCTCGAGTTATGCAGAAATTTGTGTTTCATTTGTATGGGAGCCCCCCCTCTTAGTGGGGGGAGGGGTCTCTAACCATCACTAAAACCTTTCCTGGCCCCAAAAACCTCTACATGCAAATTTTCACGCCGATTGGTTCAGTAGTTTTTGATTCTATAAGGAACACAGGACAGACAGACAGACAGACAGAAATCCTTCTTTATAGGTATAGATTATTAATTTGAAGGCAAACAATTTGACATTTTAACTATGAGAAAATGAACTTTTTTTTCTCTCAACTCGAAAAGCTTTTTTGTAAAATTACCAATTACCAATTTGGGGTTAGTTTTCTGGTTTTTTGTCAATGAGTTTCATAGTATTTACAATTGCAAGTTCAAACAATTTGTTCAGATAACGTCAGTGCAGTATTTTACCTTCTGTCGCGAGCAAAATGTTACATGCGTTTGCCGTCGCTTTTTTAGTAGTTTTCTACGTTTGTTATACGAGATATCGAAGTTATGATTTGAAACAAAAGACAAATCATTAACCTGCCACAAAAGACGATCATTAAGACTGTCGCAGTGGCCTTTTAACCCAATGCCCTTCTGGCATACAAAAAAAATATGATTTGAATCTAGAAATCATGCTTTAAATGCCTACCAGGGCATGTATTTTCGTTATCTTTGAAAAAAAAAGTCACTTTTTTAACATGATTTTTTGATGGTTTTCGCCTTCTTGAAGCAGACTTCCTTTCCTACTTCCTTTATTTATCCTGAGAGACTGCAGTAGTCATCAAGGGTACGCTCATATGAATCAATTTGGGACGAATATAAAGTTCTATCTTAAAATAATTGTTTCCTTGAACAAACGCTCATTTATTTCAAGTTGAAAAACAACCATGCGTCTCTCCTTGTTTTGGGTTCGATGTAGGGGCCTTGTTTATCAACTACTAGTCAAGCAAACTTTGCGGAGAGCATTGAACAAGGCGCCTCCATTAATTCCGTTCGAAAAGGGGACGCAAGTTTGCTTTTTTCGGGTGCCCCTTATGACCTGAAATCAAGTCTCGCGGAAACTGCCAATAATAAACAAATAGTTTCGGTTTAATCAGGAGAGAAAGAGTGCAATTTTGCCGACTTTAAACTGACGACACTCGTCACTAGAAAATAGTCTTCGGTAACATATTTTTTTCTTGTTAATTTCTGAACGGAAAACAAAATTCTTGGACAACACTTAGTTATTAGATTATTGGTTGATTTAATGGTGAGTTTTTATCAGTTTTATGCAACTGTTATATCCTTGAATAGGATAGCACGAGACTGACAAAATACAAACAAAACAATTCAACCGTATAAATAACTAATGAATTTTCATTTGCTCCTGGGACTCTTCGGGAAATGTACACGCTATCAAATGTTTGGCCAGCCACTAGAGGTCAACAAAAGGTGATATGACTGAACCGAGTTTGGCCGATTGTTTCCGCCCTATTCAAGCATGGACAAGTTTTTCGTTACGTAACCATCGCTGAGCGTTTGTCTATTCTAGTCCGATTACCTTTATAATTGATTAACCGTTAAGTGAATCGTGTAATAAAATCCCCTACAAAACTAGACCGATATTGCGAAATCTGTCAGGCGACAATTTACACAATGACTAAATATGCGGAGAAGAATTCGTTTCCATCGTACGAATTATGTATATTCGAACCCTTATAATGCAATTCATTCTGTGTCCGCACAAAACACAGAATCAATCGAGGTAGCAAAACTAATCCAGCATTATTTATCCGCCGAAGCACTCCTTCCCCCCTCCGGAACACACTGAACTTTTATAACCGGTTCATTAAAAACCGATGCCGCCCGCTGGCATAACGCTCGCATATCGAGCTCGCGTCAAACTGACATCACGCGTTATAGTGAACGAGATGAAGAACAGCTGTTTTGTAAGTACACAGCCGTGTGAAGTGAGACTGATGATGTCCGGCGTTGTGGCGGTTTTGTCCGTATCCGCATATACCACTGAGTGACCGGTCTGATTCTTTTCCGATACATTGCCGGTGGCGGCGCGGCGACGGCAGCTCGGCGGCGGCAATGGCAGTGATGACGATCTCGTTTTCATTATTGTCGGTGCCGGCGCGCAGTCGTTAGGGAAACCGAAATGAGCAAACACAATCGCTGCATTTCATTGCTATAGCATATAGCATTGGACCTGGACTAGCTGACTGACTGACTGACTGACTAACTAACTAACAAACTGACAGACTTGTGGAGCGTAACAACACATGACCGTATCAGCCGGGGAGCGCAGCGCTGCGGTGAAGCTGGAGGATTGCATCATCACTGAGCTCCGTCCGTCCAGTCCGGGTCCAGAATGGGCTGAATAGATTGTTAGCTGAGATGAGCAGTTTGCGTTACTGCGTTCTCCGGACCGAGCTGGGCTGGACTGGCCAACGAACGTTTGGCACCGGTCGTGTTTGATCATGTTTGCGAGCTTATTAAGTCAATGGCTTTTCGAAACAAATTGGAAAATGGATAGTCGGCTGCGGTAGTGGAAATTGCTTTAGTTACAATATCGAAAGTAAAGTTTTCGTGTGTCACCCTAAAGGGAAACTATGTGCGAATGTAATTCCCGGAGATTCATATTTAATAGTGTGAATTTTATTATCTCGGCGACAAAAACAAAGAGCAATCAAACAAAAAAATAAAATCGTCGCCGCCCAAGCAACAGTGTGAGATTTATTGTACTCTTATAGTGGTCTTCAAAACCAATTTTGGTCTTAAATGCCATCATAAGAGTGTAATAAAACCCAAATTGTTCCTTGGGCGAGGCGAGTGTGTGGTGCGTGTGTGGAATGATAGAATTGGAAGAATAAGAACAAAACTAGACTACCTAATATAAGGGAGAGGCAGTAGTTTAGAGCAGTAAAACATTTAAAATTGTTAGTTTTATGATGCTTTTAATATGGTAAAACCCTGAGTAAATAGATTTATTGCAGTTATTATGAAGAATATGGGAGTTCAATACCGAAATATTTTTTAATGCAAGGCCACATTGCCGTTTTCTAGCACTCCAAATAACAAATGATCAAAACAAACTGTGACCAGCTGGACAGCTGGACAACTGTGAGTTGCAAAAAGCAAGTTATTATTATTCGTGTGTCATACCGGAATGCAACTAGAATGATTTTGCTAGAAATCTAGATCAATCGAAATAACTTTTGCCAACTTTCGTGAACTGATCAATGTTTCCCCCGATGATCAATGTTACCCCGTTTACGGTATTTATTTTGTTGAAATAACTGATTTTCAGAAAATGCATAATTTTGATGGCGTGTTAATGTTAGTCTCTTATCATTCCAATATGTACGATAAAATTTAATTATTTATTATGTATTCTTTCGGATGTATTATTATTACCGCTGTAAATCAGGATGACGTGATAGTAAAACTTAAACTTTTCTACTCACGACTATATATTTTCAAATGAATAAAGCTGTTTGGCTTTGTCGAGCAAACCGAAAAGCTTCATTAGATTTAGGCCATTGCCGTCAAGCAGCGAAAAGCATATATCGGTTTTATTGCTACTTTCAGCAGAGCGTAATAAACCTACTTGAGCTCATGGCCTAACTCTTGAAGAGGTTTTAAAGACCTCCTAAAGAGTGAACCTCTTGTTCGGCAGGGAGTTTTATAGGGGTTATCAAAAGGTTCAAAAGGAGCTCATAGTTTTATTACCGGTTTTTGAAGATGATCATGAAAACCACTAGAAGAACGTAGTAAAACTTTAGTCTTATTTCGGTTTACTACCGGAACGTGCGGGGATTAGAGTTGCAGCCGGTACAAAAATACAATAATAATAAGACAAAGTGTCAATTTTAGGAAAAATGTAAAAATAGTAAAATTTTCGCTTGTAATCACTATATAAAACAAATAAAGCTATGTGTAGCAGAAAGTTGTGTACTTCGATGTTTTCAACTTTATAGAATATCAAAATTATTCAAATCTTTTGAATAATCAAAAGATTTAGTTTTAGCGTTTTAGCAGAATTTTGGATCCCAAATAACAATTCTAAGTTTTATTACGTTCCTATAGTGGTTTTCATGAGGAATTTAATGAAACCGCAAATAAAACTATGAACTCTACCAGATCTTTCTGATGAGCGCTATAAAACTGCCTTCTGACCAAGTGGCCCACTCTTCAGAATGTATTCATAAGCTCAGGAATCAGGTTTTAAGCTCAAGTAGTCGTATCACGCTTTGCTGAAAGCAGCAGTAAAACCGATTAAGCTCTCGCTTCTTGACAGCCACCGCCATAATTTAATAAAGCTCTTCGCTTTTCGCTCTGGTAAAAGCTAAATCAGTTCGTCAGCTGCGTTGACTTGAAAATACATCCGTGAGCAGAAAAGTTGAAGTTTTATTGTCAGATCATTCTGATCGATTTGGTTTATAGCGACCATAATAAAATATCCCATAGAATAATTAATAAATTTTGAGCGATCTTAGTTCATTTGCAGCATATGCGCATTAAATTTTATCGTGCATATTGATATGATAGGTGGATAGAATCAACGTGCCATTGAAATTTTGCAATTTTCGAAAACTGGTTATTTTAACAAAATAAATATATTCAGTTAGTCTATCAACTAGTTTTAACTCTACTTTCAGTTTATATATTTCAGTTGCCACATTTTGCACCTTTTCAGCCTATACGAGTTCAAAATGTGCCATTTTTTACACTAAATCTGTTCGTGGTTCATAACAGGGGGAGGCCAACAGCTGGACGGTTCATCATCAAATTTGGCACACATCACATGAAAAGAAAGGGGTCGTTAGGGGGTGGGGGTAGGACCATAAGGGAATCAGCACACTGAAGGGTTGACAAGAAGAGGAGGGGGTGGGGGTTCAAAACAGGACGGTTCTTCATCAAACTTGGTACACATGTTCCTTGGCATAAGGGAATCAGAACTCAGGTGGTTGACAAAAGAGGGGGGGGGGGGAGTTATAACAGGAAGAGGGTCTTAACAGGGGGAGGTCATAACTCCGAAATACCTGGACAATTCTTCATAAAACTTGGCACAACTGTTTCTTGACATTAGGAAATCAACACTGGGAAATTGACAAAAGGGGGGAATGCCTAACAAGGGGGGGGGAGATCTTAATAAGTAAAAGGGGTTGCGACTGTCTTGCATTTAAACCGATTGCAGTTGTGCAACTGACTTTGAGAAAAAAGAGGGATTACACCGAGGAGGAATATATGGTAAATAAACCTTTCTTTCGTTTCTATTATAGCGATTTTCATCGAGCAAACCGATGCATAATTAGCTACGTGACAGAAGGGGGACCTAACTGGGAAGGAACAGACATGTAGGGGGACGAGGAACGTGAGTATGAATGTATGTTCCGCCATAGCTCCGGAGCTTCTGGACTGTTCTTCATCAAACGTCGTTTGTCAAACACATGTGCTTTGGCATTAAAGAATCAGCACCGGGGGGTTGCCAAAAGAGGGAAGCGGTCTTTCGCCAGGGAGAGAAAGGTTTAAATGGGTAAAGGGGTGCGTTTCTCTTGCATTTGGAACGATAGCAGGTGTAAAAGTTGTTTTAATTTTGAAAGGGGGAATGGGGTGGCCATCAAAATGGGGGAGGTTCAAAAACGTAAAAAGGTTATGTGTTGATTTGCAGGGATTGCCGAGAAGAAGACAGATTAACAAGTAGTTGGGGAACAATGTGAGAGGAACCGACAAAGGGAGTAGACATATTCAAATAAAAAAAGGCTTTGTTTCTTGCATTATGAGAGTTTTCGTTACAATAACAGAAGTACAAGTGATTGAGTGACAAAGGGGCCTCGAGTGAAATCGGGCAATCAGCTAGTATACTATATTAATAAAATCACTATTAAAAGAGTTATTAAAAAAGTTCACGATTTCGAGCATTCAAACCAATGTGCAGAGGTAATGATTAATTCCGCAATGAAATCTTTATAAAATTCAAGTAAAACCAACTGGCCTTAGAATTGTTGCATTGGATATGATCAAACGAGATATTTACCTAATTGTCCTGTTATGAAATTCACAAAATAATCGATTGCGGTTTATGAAACCAATAACCTTCCCTGGATTAGCAGACCAAATCCCATTGGGAGAATTTTTCGCTTAATACCACATGGGAAAATCAAAACCAATTTCGCTAGATCCAATGGGTCCTTGCATAGCCAGACAGTTTGGATTGAATAAATTCGATTTACTTTCCGGCATCGAAATACATTTTCGTCTAAAATTAAATTTTATACAGAAATTTCTTCTGTGCGTGAACACTGCTTAAGCCAAGTGTCTTGTTATTTACCTAGCAGTAGCAGTCAAACTTACGTAACCGTGCTACACACAATGTTTCATCCGCCGAACAGCACCACTTTTCGTACCGCCCGGTGAAAATTCTTCAGATTTATTATAAAATCTGATGGATATACACCAGAACACCCTGACGGAGCCAGACAATTTTACCATCATCGGCTCGGTTGAAGAACATACTCATTTACGTTGCTGAGAAGCGGAACGGTTTTCCTCGGTTCATGTGGTCGGCTTTTCCTTCGCGGCAATGTGTGGAAAAATTGATTTTCCGTTGCGCGTACATTGGAAAATTGTACGCGCTTTAATTTTAGAATCAGGTTTACCTTAGCGCTATACGCTGGCTGGAAGATTTTTGTTGTGGGTACACACATCCCAGGGTTTCAGGAGCCGGAGCAGGAGCGCTCCGGTGCTGTGTCGAATTTCTTCAAGCAAATAGAGCATGAAACGGGGCTTCTCGGATTCTCATTAGCGGAATCTTGCTTATGCTTGTGAAATTAAAGCTTGAAAACAATGTTTGGTTCGGTGCTTGGTCTAATGATTAAAACAATTCAATTAGAGCTTTTGTCGTTATAGCTTTAAGATTGTGTGCAGTGATTGTCCGTAATTGTAGACTAATTGCTGCTGTTTCCTTCCACTCACTCGTGTGCGTCCTTAATCAAATAGCGACGGAAGAAGCCGGTTACATAATGTATATCAAATGATCCCTCTTTTCCCACATATTCACTTAGTTCGCTTTTCGCACAACGAATAGACTGCAGTGGCATGGAAAAACTTTGCCCTTGACAACGGCACCGACTAATGGCGACGACGGCGACGCGACGGTGCTTTTCGGATCTTCCTGGCGGCATCTGTACTTCTGTGTGTGATGGCCACCGAACGCACCGTGCCGTTCCGTCGCATGGAAAATGCCCACTGCGTTTGCCTCTTTTCCCCAGCTGGTTTTTTTTCAGCAACTGTCCTTGTTGGCGTTGTTGACCGACTCACAAGCAGCCCCCGTGGCTCTTCGCTGCGCTCTCGGGCGACCGGCGACGACAGAACGGGGGATATTCAAGCGAGAATTATGGCTCGCTGTCGCATGAATTTTCATCATTAGGTCACCGCCATCCGGCACCAGTCCGACATATCTGAATATCGCTAGGGGGATTAGAGCTTTGCTGGCGGGGCAATAAAAACAGCAGCGGACAAATTCCTTGCAATGAATAATATTATTATTAAGTTCGTGTTGAATGTAAATATCATGTTGATACACCGTTTAGTAAATGGTTTTAGCACAGACTAAAGGACATTGTTGATTCAATTGCTCGGAAAAAGAGCAGTTAGTTAAAGCTTGATCTAATAAATAATAGCGCACCCACTAGTGTCACCGTTGTTAATTTTTCAGTCAATTTTTAATCAAACTATTGGCACCACTTATAGTTTCCTTGTTTTTATTGATTTCTGAATGTATAATATTGAGAAGACAATTCATATTCGTGGAATTGTCAAAATGGATG
Organism: Sabethes cyaneus; assembly: GCF_943734655.1. Taxonomy (NCBI): domain Eukaryota; kingdom Metazoa; phylum Arthropoda; class Insecta; order Diptera; family Culicidae; genus Sabethes; species Sabethes cyaneus. Next base: position 126,525,546 of record NC_071353.1, on the reverse strand, counting down.
ATTCACGATACTTAAATATGAAAATAGTAACCAATCGAGTTCGACAAGTGGGATCTGGTAAAGACAGAATTTAGCATCAGCAACTTTCTTGTTTAAATCATTAGGTTGAACGATGATTAGGATTCAAATATTCTAAGCTGAAGCTATAACTGGGAATGTACAACAGATTTTGACTAAAATTAAATAAAGAGTAGCTAAGGCATGATTCACAATTTTTTTTATCTTCACGCAATTCAAAATCAATAAAATTCAATTTCGATCACCGACACCGAATTTAATGCGATGGACATGATATTTCATACGAGTCAACTCCTGTACGTCGCTGAGTCATGCTCATTGTAAACACAAAATTGCCTTTAAACGAAATTCATTTGATCAGACTGCATACATATGTGTTGGTACACAGTGCCGACACAATTTTAAACACCATTCACTCTGGAAAGCTGAAAGCCGCTCATAGAAAACAAACAAAAGCAAATCAGATGCGTTTTTTGTTCACGAACCGTTTGAAAATGGAACGGTTTTAAGCTTAAGGGTGGCTTCTACTTTCGAAATATTGAAAAAAGGTTTTTTTTGTTTTCCATAGTTTATTAGGAATTAGTTACTTGAAGGTTAGGGTATGTGATATGATTAAAATATTTGTGAGGTGATCAAAATTGCGACATACATTGTATGTTTGAAGCCGTTTTTGAAAAGTCGTATTTTTTAGTTAGAACATATGCTTCTTGAGAATAAAAATGTTTGGACATGAAACGCTTACAAGTCAAAGGCGTGAAAAACATTTTCCTCAATAAAATGACATCAAGGAATCCAGCATCAGTATGATATATGTATTTTGGTCGAATCGCGGAAGACTGCCTTAATAGTAATACCAACAACGATGACGCTATGATGTGATGGTATGAAACAAGTGGGTGGCTTTTGTGTACGATGATGGGTGGAGTGGAGACACATGCTCCGGCAATTCGATCCCATCAGTCGACAGACAGACACACTATAGCGGAGCATATCATTGCCGGAGCCATCATCATCATCACTGGTAACGGCAACAAAAAAAAAAGAAAATAGTTTCAATCCACCTGTCAATGTTAATGTTGTTTTCTTGTTTGTTGCAAGAGTTTTTTTTTCTAAAACAAAACGCACCTATTACCTACCTACACTATAATGTTTCAATTGTATGATTACCCAGTATAATAACTTAATTCTTGTAGCATGTATGTATACCGGAAATCATATAACAGTAGGCTGTCAACAAAGTCACACTTGAAATTATTAATAAAAATTCAAGAGAAAGGTGTGAAAACAATTTCAGTGCTGTTTAAAACTTACAAAGTATTTATTTTGACTCAATTTGGTATATATTTCAACACAATTTTGCATTAATATTGTTTTAATTTTGTTCATATTTACATATGTGCCAACGCTATTTTCCTTTTCATTTCCTAAGATTTCGAGAAGTTTATCGATTTTCTGATTTGTGTGTAAATTGTATACATTTTTGCATAATTTACTTTCAACTTCTTTTTATCAAAATTCCATTTCAGCATAAAGTTTTTCTCAACTTTGTGCGATGCAATCAATGCGCGATGCTCAATGTTATCATTAACATCGTTTTTTCTTTGTATGGGCTCGTCAGGTCACACTGTCCAGTATTCTGACCATCTGTTATGCTACTCAGATGTTTGCTGTATTTCACACTTCATTTTCTTATTCTATAAATGAGTGACATGTAGGGGAACATCCTTAGGGTTGAACCACTGTCATTTATCTACAAACACTGTGAATCATATCTCATCTCTGTGACGATTGTGATATTCAACGAATGAGTCACTAAAATGCAATCGTCAAGGTAAATTGTAAAAGCAAAGCAAAGCTTTCGACTTAAACGTCTTTCTAAGACTTGATCCTTCATTATCGACAGACTTCGCAGCCGCCTGTTAGAGTACAAGACAATTACGGAGCAACAATTCTACTGACTCTATCTAGCAGCATCGCCCAGCAGAGATTCGAACATACGACGACTGGCTTGTTAGACCAGCATTTTAGCTCGAAGCTAACTGGGCGGTAAAGGTAAATTGTAAAAGTCTTAAAAGGTGCTGTGGTATCATAATAAACACCAGAGGAAAATTTCATTTTGTAACACGTTGGGATGTAATTAGACGAAATGTAACAAAAGTTTCTAACGAGCTGAGATTTTTTCACATATCTTGAACAATATTAAAAAATGTATAATTTTAGATTTTTTAAACACAATTTTTTAAATAAATAGAGCTGCGATATTGCATGGAGATGCATGGCATTTAGTTTTTATCTAGCGTGGAAACGGATAAAATGATTTACTTAGTGTAACAAGGGTAAGTTAACCTATAGTGGACCCTTTACCTATAATGGACCTCGGGTACAGTTTTGGCGTTTAATAGCTTGTGCTTCTCATTTTCGAGGATATATGACCTGAAACAGAAAGTTCAAAACATACCACACAGTTCAGTTTAAAAGATTTTAGCTGAATTTAATGAATAATGCCTTAAAATCGACATTTTCAACAAACTAGGGTCCATTTTATGGTTAACAATGCGAATTGTCGTCATTAGTGGACCCTCTTCATGCAAAATACACTAGAATTCCTATAATGAACCCGGCCGCTATCCTATTGTAAACCAAAAGGTCCATAAAAGAAAAACGGACATTACAATCTGTTTTAAAAAAAGGGTAACATGTAGAGATTTGCAACATAAATTGATATTTTTTCAGGCTCAATCTAAAGTTACTCGTATTGTAAGTGCCATCGGTTGCGTGTTTGGCGTTACCAGTTTAAAATAATTCGTGGAAGAAAACTACTCAAGCACTAACTGGTCCACTAATGGCTAATTTACCCTATTTCCGAGAATATATGATATGAAACAGAAAGTACTTAACATACTACACAGTTCAGTTTATAAAATTTTAGCTGAATTAAATGATTAATACCTTAAAATCGATATTTTCAACAAGTTAGGGTCCATTTTATGGTAAACAATGCGAAATGTTACCATTAGTGGACCATCTTCATGCAAAATACACTAGAATTCCTATAATCGACCCGGTCGCTATCCTATGGTAAACCACAAGGTCCATTTAAGGAAAACGGACATTCCAATCTGTTTTAAAAACTGTGTAAAATATAGTTATTTGCAACATAAACCGTTTGTAGACGGCCTTCGCTTTTGGAGCTCCAAAGCCACATACGAAATTTGTCTTGAATTGACAATATGAGAAATATGTTCAGAACAAATTTCTTGACATGTTGATACTAATATCACAACATTCTGACCAAGCGTTCAAAAGTTATCATATTTTAAAAAGTAAGGCTTCCGAAAAATTCGGAAAAAAATTATGGTGCGAATATTCCCTTTTTTACGTTTGAAGAAAAAGGACATCTAGAACAGAATGTTCGATCTCAAATTTTTCCTATGAGTAATTTACATCCTTTTTTCAATTTTGTGATATATTTGAACTGAAAAAATATTTAGATAGAGCGTTAGGCATGAAAAACTAAGAAGAGAAATTGGACTATTTCATACCTAGCGGTCCTCCAGATAAATATTTTCCCATGAAAATCAACACTCGTGCTTCGAGTGTACTTTCATGATAAAGTAATCATTTGCTCGATCGCATCGTTTTTACGATGTTGCCCGTTAGAGGGTTATCGTTATCAGTTTAAAATAATTCGTGGAAGAAAACTACTCAAGTGCTAGCTGGTCCACTAATGGTTAATTTACCCTAGTTTACTTAGTGACGCTCGAAAATCTAATACAGAAGTCTTCCGAATAAGGTAGTGGGTGGTACTACACTCCCATTGCATTTTCTCAGTTTCCTGTTGATCAATTTTGTTGATTTTTGGTAGTCACGCAGAACGCATTTAAAATAAACAAAAGTTTATAACACTCTTCTAGGTGGATTCACCGACACACTAATAGCACAGACTAACAGACGTAACACTGAAGCCTCATTCTATCGCCAATAAAAACGCTCATTTCAAATGTTCACTTAAGCCAAGACTCAAACAACAGTCGCTGCGCGAGAACGCCGCTCGCTTGCGCTGGCGCTGTTGTCAGATAATATACAAGTAAATTTATAGCATTGCTAAATTTATAGCAAGCTGCTTTGCGTAGCGCGAAGACTGCACCAGGTGATGCTAGTGTGTTTTCCAAGTTTTAGGGGTGTTATTGAAACGATGTTTTGTTAGAAAATTTGTTCGAAGTGTTACGTCTGTTAGTCTGTGCTACTAGTGTGAATATATTCTCTACAGTTTATTAATAAACTGCTTCAAAGACATCACCTGTGACGCAATTTTCACGCAATATCTAACGCTGGAATTCTATATTTTCCTGAGATGCTTATTGAAATAACTTTCTTTTTAATTTTAGAAAAAGATCTAATGCTCAAAATAGGCAAAAATGATGATTTTCAGGACCATAAAAGCCGAGAAGCGGACAACACAAGCACCCAGCAAGAAAATACGAGATTAAAATTTTATGAAAAGAAAAATGTTTTGAACAAAATCGGTGCACAAGCTAGGCACACTATATTAGGCTCGAGTTTACTCTTTCGACTCTACCGCATCAGCGAAGCAGTATTGGGAAAAGTGATGTACGGGGTACTTGTTGATTTAGTTTTTATCTATAATATTGCTGAAGTAAGCTAAATCTTTTGTTTAAACTTTGTTTTAAGGCTGCTAGCTACCCCGTTGGTAACAAAAAGGGCGCTCTTTCGGCTACCAACGGCTTTGCAGCCCTATAGCGTCATAAATACAGAAGATAAAACTATATTTACTTCGGCAATATTGTAGAAAATAACTAGCTAACAAATGTCCCACACATAATTATTTCGAATTCTGCTTAGCTGAAGCGGTATAGTCAAAAGCGTAAAATTAAAGCAAAAATAGCCTTTTAGGCCTGTCGGAGCACTTCTAAATTACGATAGTATTTTATTTAGTAGCTATAAAACAATATTTGAGTGAAATAACAGTGATATCGTGGCTTTTTTGACGACCACAGAGTATAGACAGTTTAGTGGTGTAATTTGCTGAACAACACACTCGACTGGAGATTGAGACCTGTGAGTTCGACTCTCAATCTCGCCAAGTCTATATTTTTGGTCTAATATCAAGAATTTTCAGTTTGCCTGGATCTACATTTTTCGCATTAAGCATCTATTCTTCCCCAACATAAAATAGTGCTAGATAATTGTAGCGTATTTTTGGTATGTACACTTAAGTCGCTTTTTACGCGAAGGATACGTCCCGCGTAAATCAAAACCGCGTGAAAAAAATCCGCGTAAATTCCGAAATTCGCGTAAAAAACCGAAATTTACATTAAAAAAACCGCGTAAATTCCGAAATTCGCGTAAAAAGAACCGCGTAAATTTTAAAATTCGCGTAAAAAAACTGTGGATTTCAACACTACGCGAAAAAATAGACGTTTTGAGCACATCCGCGTAAATTCCGAAAACCGCGTAAATTCCAAAAACCGCATAAATTCCGAAATTCGCGTAAAAAAACGCGTAAATTCCGAAATTCGCGTAAAAAACAGCCTAAAAAGCGATTTCAGTGTATTTTGTGATACCAAAAACAAATATTTTTACCAGTGCTAGAATCGGTGTGTTTTAGAATAGCAATCACCCTCACGCATCCAGTTATTACCGAAATTTTAGACATCTTCAAAATAATATATTATTAACCATTTCTTGATTCGGCTTCACGTTTCTCCGCACTGACAATTATCAAAAAAAGCAAGCATGTTGTGCAAATTCCATTTAATTCTATTGTTTGCAATCGAAACAAACATTCGCTCTTGTCTGCTCTCTCATTCCGCGGCTGCAGACGTCAAGGCATGAAAGTTAATTTACATTAGCGAGTCCGTGACTGCATATGTCGCTTGTTGGCAACATCATGTAGCAAACAAGAAACCTGAGCCTTTTAGCTGGTCTCGAGGTACGACACTGGTCTAACAGTCTCGACTGGGAGAGGTTGTTAGAGTCAACAGAATTGTAGCACTAGCCCACTACAATTGTTCTGCACTCTTACAGCTGACCGCGCAATCTGTCGTATAAAAACAGAAAATCAAGTTCCCAAATCGGAAAGTAGCAAGCGAAAAACACGATCAAAAGTGAAGCTTGTACAATAAATTTCCAAACGACAATATCTTAGTCGGATTACCACTGGTGGGGTCCAAGCTTAGATCGAAGTACAAGTCACTGTAATTAGTTCGGTAGTCTCTTTTAATGTCATTTCGACAGTTTTTACATGTCAAGAAGGTAGGACTACGCAACGGCCACAAGTTTATTCTGCTTCTCTGCTGCAGCAGCCGCAGTCAGAACCACGAGCTTGGTGAATGCAATCGTCGTCCGTGCCCGGAAAGCAAGGCTATCATACAAAAATGTATGGGAAAATTTTAACTTGAAAGTTTCCGTTGATTTTCATTATGTAGTGATTGCTTTTCAAGAAAGCTATAAAATTGCTGCATGTTTCATGAATCGAATGGTATGCGAACGATCTAAATCTGTTCTAAATTGGAAGAGCTATTAGCGTTAAAAATCTTTCATTCTTTCGTAACGCTGGCTTCAATCCAAATTGTGGATAGACACCCTGCGGTAAGACGTAGTTTTACGTCAAAAGTATATTTGTAATTTAAAAGTGTTTGGAGTTTGTTCAAATTTCGTGTACTTGTGCCTGTTTGGAAAATTTCAGATCCATATTTTTTATTTGGCGCTTAGAGTGCACACTTCTGGGATAGAGTGGTCCCAAAAATCATATTTTTTGCCCATGTTTACCAAGTGTTTTTTTAAATCAATAACGTTTAAACCACAGAGCCGATTTTAATAGTTTTGGTATCAGATAGAAGGTATTTTGATGAGCGTTATAGGAAGCAAACTATGTAGAAGTTTATTTTTTTTATAATCGCAGAAACATTCAAAATATTCGTTTTTTCTTGTATTTATAATTTGAAGAAAGCTGAGATTTTTTTTACATAACATATCAGATATTCAAATATGTGAAATTTTTTGAGATGATAAAGTTTTAGACAGTGCAATGAAAACGTATGTCGTTTTGATTATTGCTTACATAGAAATTAATATTTCAAGCTTGACTCTAAATAGATGAATCGTTTAGAGCTATTCCTCAGTACGTATGTCATTTAAGAACAACCTCAAACGCTGACTGTTATTTTAAGATGTTTCGTTGTGGTTTCCGTAATAATTATATTTTGAGACATACTGTAGATATGTGATATTTTAGATGATAACTATGAAATCTATGTGAAGAAATTTCAACATTTTCAAGCAAATCCCAAGTTTGCGGAGTGCGGAAAGACATCACTTGTGTGGTTTTTTGTAGAATCGACTAAAATTGAAATATTTGGCAAGATATTTATAAGGGATGGATCATCCCTTGTTATACGAGTAGTACCTTAACTCTGTCAGTACGAATTAATAAATATCCAGAACAAAATAGGTCAATCAAAACAAAGAAACTGAACAGAGACAAAAACACGCCTGGCATGCCCGATTTGCGGGTCGTTCGAGGTTAAAAAGTTTTCTGTTTCCTTCACGAGCATAACATAAATTATTGTTGAACGAATTTTAAAGCTATCACAATTCGAATTGGTGCTGTAAATCTGCATAACTTTTCTTCTGTCGGAGAACAGCAAACGGCTCGATGTGGGGAGAAAGATGCTCTCGGCTTGTATCACACAGTTACCAAGCGCGGCGGCACCCAGAGAAAGGGAACGCGCGCGCGAAAAGGCACTGGAACTGGTGGAGGCGTGCTAGTCCATGTGCAGTGTGTGTTTATGCTACATAGGAAACATCTGGTATACACTATTCAGAGGAATATGTATGTCGAAAAGTACAGAGCCGAAAACAGAAAAATGGAGAATATAAAGCTGTGTACTAAAAATATCACGCTTTTGTGTTGGGTCTTGCGGTTTTCTTTTTCACGGGGTCCGATTCTATTGACTGCACGGGGCTTGCTGGCTGGCTGGCTAGCTAGCAGACTGACTGACACACAGCGTCGTCATATTCTTCGGAATTGCCCGGCAGCAGTCATGCACGCGCGGCTATGGCGCCGAGCCGTGATGGCGAGGAAATTAGGGATTGATTGGTTTTGATCGGTTTCAATCGAAACTCGGGGAGAGCGCGACTCCAATCCAATGCAGATCGGAGCAAATGGGAAGAAAATGTGTGCTACACCGCAATGGATGGAGTTTACTCTCCAGCAAAATTTCATCTGCATGATGGTGTAAAAGTCAGTCCTTTTTCGATTATCTGATGGAACAAAGCAAAACAAAATATCAGATTACACAATCACAATATTTTTGCCTTATGGTGAATAGAAGATAGTGCTTTGAAAGGTTTTGCTTTTGTTCGCTGTGTTTTGTTTAATTCATGAGATGAATAATTTCGATATATCTTTAAATTATTATATGCCATAAATTGTACATATTCTACATCGTCTGCATATTTTGTTATTTTTCTGCAATACTTGATGTTATTTGGTCACTTTTTCATATTGTTGCTACGCTGTAATGTACCGCAACCTAATTGTTTACAGAAATAAGGAAGCCTTTCATTTCATTTAATTTTAATATTTAATACTCGTCTAAACTTAACGAGTATTCTTAAGTGTGTCATTCAGATGACTCGATTCAATAGAATATTTAAAAAATAACGAACACAGCAACGCTCATCTTTATGTATGCTTCGTCAATTATCGATTTACTATTATAATACGAAACAAGAAATTACCTCTGTTATCTCCGAGTTGACCTTTAGCATAAACGATTTAGCAGCGTTGAATCGTTAGGACCTCAAACGAATGAGCAAAGTAAAAACGTACATAATCGGATCGGATGGGGCTGGCGGCGGCGGCGGCGGCGATGGTAGTGGTGGTGATGGTGTTGACAGGCACTGGGAGCCAGGCAGGCAGGCAGAACGGAGCCAGCGAGGAGAAGGGGAGACTTTCGCATCGCAGGCAAACTTTCGCTTCCGATCTTCTTTGTGTGTTCTTCGGGGGTGACACTGGCTCAATTTCGTCGAATTTTCATTTATATTTTTCTTCTCTTTCATCACATCGAAGGTACCGCGGCGTACTGTTGCGCTTTCAGCTTCTCCCAATTTTTCAAACAAAGGAAAATAAAAATGCACAAACACCATACAAGCTCTCGTTCTCGGATCCCGCTGTCGCGGTTGTTCAGTTGTTTCCTTCCGTTGTCGTCGCTGATGGAAAGATGTTTCACTGCTTTTTTCTAAACTCTTGATTTTTGTTCCATATTTTGAAAAGCACAAATAGTTTGGTCACGTTACACATCGACTGGGCGACCAGTGTCTGCTGACAAAGAAAAGGAAAGTTTTCGTTCAGCTCGGTTTTTCTTCTCCATGTGGTGAAATGGAGTCTGACTGCCAGTAGGGAAAATGCAACTCTTCCAGAAGAAGAAAAACACAAGTGGGACACCGAGGCAGTTGCCGGGATGTAGGGAAAAAACACAACCGGAACGGAACACGGATCACAACCGACTGCGACCAGTTGGCGGTGACACTCGACAAGACTGCTTCGACGCCACTAGCCTGCCATCCACGTTTCGTGACTCCCCCGCATGGTGAACAGTCACGTTCTGGTACGCTCGTACTTACCCTGCACTACTCTCCCGAAAAATATCGCAGACACATTCAACACTCGCGCCAACTCTCAACAAAATGCTCTCCAGTTTGAGTCAGCGAAGGGCAAACTATCGTGCCGAAGCGATCGGTCGAAGCAGCAATATAAGCACGGCGTTGGGAGAGTGAATGAGTCAGCGTTAGGGAGCGCTCACTGAAATAAGACACTGCTAGGCAAACATTGCGGGCCGCAGCTTCTACTGCACGGCACATCCACCCGCGCATAGCGGTTACCGCCGTCCGACCGACCGACCGACCGCTGCCATCATAATATATCCGTACCGATCCAGAAGTCGGTCCGGGTGGTTGGTGGATGGAAGTAACACTGGAACCATGAAACGCTCCACTTCGCGTTTCTTCTAGATTTGTTGCCTTGAAGGCGCTCGTTCTTTCAATCGAAGACTTGGCTTGCACCAGAGGCAGTCGCTTCATCGCTTCATAGTGGGCAACAGGAGGAGATGCGATGCAATTTAATCGCTTTGATTTGTCAAAAGTTGTTTTTTTTTCATTTCACTAGTCCTAATGTTTAACTTTTATAATTTGCCATTTTTTACGGCTCACAACGCACAGTGCACAGTGGTTTGATTGCTCTGGAATCGTGAACTTTTTTAATAACTCTTTTCATAGTGTTTTTTCAATATGGCGTCTTCGGAAGAATGTCTGTATATCAATAGACGCAACGACTGGGGGTTAGTATTACTTCGGAACTCAAACACAGGTGGCGCTGTGAAATTTAACTTTCTAATTTGATGAAATAGAGCTATGGTATGTTCCAGATAGTTTTAGATAATCTTATTATGAAGCTTCTTGCTGAAAACATTATTCCTCTAAGTATCACAGTTTTTGAGATATTAGGCGTCTTTCATGACGGACCCCCAAAAATCGGAGTTTTCACTGTAGCTTCAAAACTATGTGATTTAGAGAAAAATAATATTCTGCAAACATTTGCATCTTTTAAAATCACACACTTTTGCAGAAGAACGGGAACATGTATCTTCTATACAGAGCGAGTTAATGAACGATTTAGGAAAAAATTAGCCAGATTTCGTACTGCTATACAATAAAAAGTTAGAAAAACTGACGATTGAGATATAAATAAAGTGAAAGCACATTCAAAACTGATCTTAAAATATCATTTGTCTCTTTTAGTATCTTCATCATTTAATTTGCATTTCCAAAAAGTGTTACTCAGTCTTTTGGAGACATATATCATAATGTTTACATAATGTAGGGCGATGGGATCCCTGTTAGCAGCAAGGTACGATGCTAATGTAGCAAGCCAGTCATTGTTTGTACTAATCTCCGCTGTGCGATACTGCTAGAGTTTAATAGGATCATTACATTGCCCATAAATGGAAGACAGTCACATATGCAAAAACGTGCAACTTTGAAAAACGCTGTTGAAACCGCGACAATTTTTCTTTAATAATGAATGCCAAAGTTACTGATATGCGTTTATTTGTGCTTGAATAAGCAAGATTAAACGCATTACAGTCACTGTTCACAGCATGCCTTGATCCTTGCGTTCCGGTGACTCGGCAGTATTTTCAAGACCACGTGCTCGTTCAATTCAATTGTTCAAAATGTCCATTTTGACTCAAACCTCTTCCTGGCCTTATTTCTCCTTTTATGTGCAATAAGTTATCTTGAGTGCATAATGGGGTCGCATGATGGGGTTTGTTCGACTCAGAAGCTGGTCGCTTTCCTGTGTGTCGGAAACACTCCCAGCACGCGTCCGAGTATGACCAATGCGATCCTGGACACTATATATGACAACAAATGAACTATTTCGAACTAGTTTTGCAATTTCGAGTACTGACTTAGAGATGTCACATGTTGTATTTTAGTTAAATGGAGAAACTGTTCCCCGTAGAGTTATCCGGAACATTCGTCGGAACACATAGTCTAGATGTGGCCAATGACGTCTTGAACACTTTATACAACTACCAATAGTTTAAATTTGCAGTCTTTGTACTTATAGGTGTCACATAAGTACACATAAGTAGATGAGTTTGTTGTGATTCAAGGTGCTTCTATGTTCAAGTTCCATATATTCCGGAAATTGTTCCCACTATAACTTCGGAACCGTACATCCGATTCAAATTTTCCTCAATAGTGTTCTTTTAGGCCATAAAATCTTCCGTTTGGTAGTTGTTGCAGTCGAATCGGTCCAGGCATTTCCAAAAAACAGATGCTTATTGATATATTTTTACTACTGTGACTGTTATGCGTTTATTTGTAATATGGGACTGACATAGTTTGATATTTTTTTCAACATTTTGGGTACATAGATCACTTTTTTGTTTGAAATATTGAAAGAATAGTTAATTTAAAGATGATTCCCAGGTTTATCTCAAAAGAGGTGAAAAGTCAGATGGGACTGATGGGCTAGAAGTTTCATTGGTTGGTTCAGCAGAGAGGAAGCATATGTAAAGGGTGTCCCACATCAAATTGCACCACGGAAGGAACGCCGTAGAAAATTACCTAATCGACCGAACCTTTTCAAACTTTCAGACAATAAAATGTAATCCATTAGTAAACTTTTGGCATGTTTATTTTATTCAACTTGAATACCATAACCGTATGCTCGCACCGTACTCTTAACACAACTCATAAGGTTCTGTACAACATCTGACTGCAGCTTCTTCTGTACAGAACCCCACTTTTTCTTCATGTCTTCCTCAGATTTGAACTCCTTGGGATGCCGTTGTTGGGATTCTCCTTAAACGCTTCCACAATACGCTTGTGATCCTGATCACTAATAGAACGTCTATTCTAACCGCATTTCTCATTCCGTTCGATGCTCAGAGTTTCGTAGTAACGTTTAACCACACGGCTCACAGTAGAGTGCACGATTCCGAGTTGTTTTGCGGTGTCCCGATAAGATAGTTGAGGATTTTCCAGGTGCTTGCGCAAAATATATACTCTAAACTACTTCTACCCAAATTTGCAAGTGGAAATACCCAATGGGTAATTACCTGCAGCGTCTCTTACATGGTGCAATTTGATGTGGGACACCCTTTATGTATGTATATGTTTTTCCGTACTATTTTGCCTCACTAATCTCGTGCCTAGCACAAGGCAGTGGAACAATTGGACAAGCAGCCAGAACCACTTTTATAATTTGTTCTGGCAAGATACTTCATTGTTTGACAATGCAGAATTTGGTATGAATAAAGTCACTTAACAACAAATGGCCTGATTTGAACCTATGACCACTCGCTTGTCAAGGTTAACAAGGTTAACCTTGTGACTACAGTGATCCCGCCTCTTGCGTTTTGTACATTATCGGTTTTGTGGGGCGGCGTATGTTTCCTGATTGCAACGTCTTGCGGACGAAAAAAAAGACGTGACTTTTAGGTTGAATGCCTCGATAAATCTTTTTGTTCCTATGGTTGTCTGCGGTAACTAGAGATTCCAAATATATGAGCTCGGCAACAACTTCCAGTTCATCACCGTCAATAATCAATACCATTGTCCGCAGGAGGCCAACATTGCTTCTGGAACCTCTTTTTACCTTATATTTGGCTTTTGACGCGTTGGTTTTAAGCCCAATCAGCTTAAACTCCGTTTTTAGTTTGGCATAGGTTACCTGCGCCGTCTTAAAGTTTCTGATAATGAAGCCAATTTCTGTAAAGGCTAAGAGTTGGTTAGTTTTGCTAAAGAAACAACCGTTTTGCCAAAAACTTCGAAAGCTCGAAACACTCGCGTTAGGGGGAAGTCCTGTGTAGCCGGACAGGCCTCTATGCCCGGACACAAGCGATTTCTCAAAAACAAGGAATGATAAAATTATTTTGAAAGAATAGGACAATAGTGCTATTAAAGTACTATTGTTCCATTCTTTCCAAATATTTTTATCTTTTTGTTTTTGAGAAATCACCAGTGTCCGGGCATAGAGGCTTGTCCGGCCATACAGGACTTCCCCCTATACCTTTTTATCGGGCCCAAATACCCATTATCCTGTCGTTGCTTTCATCGAGATCTGTAGCCTAGGTCTATGCCGATTGTTCCGTACTGTGATTTTTTCTGTGCAAGTTTCTTAAGTGTCACCGAAAGACCATCGTCCATAGCATTGTTTATAATCTCACGGTGACACGAGTACGGCTCTAACATGCAGTTCAGACACCGTTTTGAGCCGCTTGCAACATGGAAGGCACACATTCGAAAGCACGAATGAGTGTCTTTCGTTTCTGTTATGTTTATGACTGTGATGCATTAAATACATATCTTGAAAATGAATCATTGGAGCGAAATGCTGTCTTGCGAAATTGGAAAAAACAGTACTTATTTTGGATAATATAAACTAAACAAACATATTGAACCACTGTTGTATAGTGGTAGGGGAACTGTGGGTAAGACGAACAGGGTGGGTAAGACGGACAGGTGGTTGATTCTACCAGTTAAGCACTAAAATTCGTAAATGTTTTGATGGGCATCCAACCATCTTACTATCTCATGATTTCTGAACGTTTCCATCATCATTTAGAACTTTCAAATTTTGATAAAGTACAGAAAAACTGAAAATTGGAAGTGATTCTGCGTTTGGATGTAACTTTTTTGCCATCGAAAATAAGCTTTTTGAGTAGTTTAATTCTAAAATGTAACCCATAACATGAAGTATTTCGATTTAATACCTTTTCAAGTAACGTCTGCATTGCAAAAATAGGTATTTTTATTTACATATGAAAAATTGTGACCGCTTGAAAAATATGTATAATGATGGGGTGAAATGAACAGCACCAGTGTGGGTAAGATGGTCAGTGAACATATTATAATAAAATTATTGATTTTGCTTCTAATCATTATCTCATGCATAAAAATGAAAATTTAACTGGCAAATGTGGACTTCAAACAAATTAGCAGCAGCCAGGCACGAAATAGACTTTGGAATGCTTGTTCATATTGCCGCTGCCAAACAATTTTCGATTGGCTGCCACTGGTGGGAGGGGGTGGACTGCCCCCTTCACTTTTTGCACTCTACACCACCATATCTTACGTATTCAATTTGTTAAGAGTAAAAAATAATAATACGCTCACTGTTGGGGCGATTTACAATACCTGTCCATCTTACCCCCACACATTGTCCGTTTCACCCACAGCATTAAAAAAGTTCACTTTTTTGGACCATTTTTAAAACTCAATATACACATTGAAAAACATTTTTTGTTAAATATTTCACTTGCTACCTTTGAAAACAATATATTGAACTGAAGTAAACTGTATTTAGGTTTTGTAAATCATAAGTTCTCTGTATTATATTAGATGTTCTTCTTAACCTGTTCGTCTTACCCACAGTTCCCCTACTGTAAGTTAATAGTATTCGCTGTTAGGAAAATTTCGAATAGAGGTTGCAAATGCAAAAAGAAACGTACCACTGATCAAAATAATCTGCGTTGCAACAGTATACCGTGCCGTATCGAAATCCGTACACCTAAGAACTAGACAATTTTAAATGGTCAATATAAAATTATGATATTGTAATAAGCAATTCGTCATGTTTTTTTTGACAGTATAATGCTTATTTTAAAGTTATTTGGAATAACAGGAAGCTAAAATTAATCCTAGTTATAAAAAAATCGAGATCAAAATGCGCAGCTCTTGATTCAAAATCCGTACACTTTTTTATGCCTGATTCAAAATCCGTACACCTGTGACTCAAAATCCGTACACCATGTTAAAAATCAATTAAAGTCCGCATAATTTTGAATCTAAATCCGTGGAAGCTTGATCGAAATGAGTTTAAAGTTTGTGGCTAAGTTGTTTTTCTTTATTTGACTAATTGCTTTATAAAATATGCTTTTCTCGATAATTGACGCATTGTATTTTAGTCCTGTTCATCTAAGAGTCGTTCACACGCACAGTAGGAACACAAGGAATCAATCTTTTTGTTTTTAAGCCAAATTATGGGTAATTGTTCATTTTCTGTCGGAAAGTTAAAATATCAGGTTTGGTACTGATTAAATATTGCCTCTATCCATGGGACCACCCACTTGTAACAAAACCTCGCTTGTGTTAAATATTCTTACATTCTTTTCCTTATGCCTCAGGAAATATTAGGCTTAGAAACAAACTTTTTTAACATTTTAGAGTAAATTAACTTCACTTATAAACAATATATAACATTTTTTCTTGGTTTTTGTTGCAAATTATACGGAAAGCTGAAAAATTGCAGAAGAGACTCCGGTATTTCGAGAGTACCAATTCAATATAGTAGCTCTTATCGTAGTGACCGGAACTTAAACTATCTCGATGCTTTATTAATGGATTATTCACCATATATTATCGTAATTGGCATCTTCCAGTTTATCGACATATATTTAACTTTAGTTATTTCCATTTTGTTTGGCAAAACATAGAATAAAGTTGGATCGCTAAGGATACTGCACAGGTGTACGGATTTAGATTCAACTAGTAAAACTGAATCAAAATCCGTACAGTACTAATTATGATGAATAAATATTATTTCAATGCAATCATGAATGAAATTAAGCTGTAGAACGATAAACACCTTTAGTTTAAATTGATTTTCGGGATTTTAAATAGGAAAATCACTTCAAGTACGCTTTACACCTCATTTTATTGGAAGTTATTTTCTTAGCAAATTGCTAACAACACAGCCAATTTAGAAGGAAATCTGATAGGCATTAACGTTTTAATTTTTATTACTTGTATTTCGTGGCCTACTACCTATATTTTGACATTGACGTAATGCTAATAAACTACGGGTCTAGGCCTATTATTAATATTTTGAATTTAGACTGTTTAATACATATAATCAAGCAAATTGTATTAGGTGTACGGATTTCGAAGCTGTACGGATTTCGATACCGCATGGTAAGTACTGCGTCATTTATCCTCCTGTCAGCTGCCACAAATTAAACGGAAAATATTTTCACCATATTCCGCGCTCCAGTATTTGAGTCATTGATGGGTGAGTACAGTGAATCAAAGATTGCTTTGATTGAAATCTTTATTATTCTTGTGAAAAAAGTGGTGATCAGGAGCATCCGCCATTTTTTTCTAGATAGATCATAAAATTAAGTTATATTTTCAAACAGAAATGTGTATCCTACGATGCGTCAAGAGTTATGATTTTTTGAAATCAGTGATGCCCAAAAGAACCGGAATATTTCTCTTGAAATTTCCGGGAAAATAGGGTAGATGTTGGAGAGTTTCGTTCATCAATCCATTAACTAATATCGGGTACAATAATAGTTTTGACGATAGACCTAAAAACAGAAGCGACACCTAGTAAACTACTAGTTATAACTTTACTAGTTAGTATTATTAAATCAATTAATCATACTTTTCACCAAAATTGAATTACTCCATTCAGTTGGAGAATATGTTTTGTGAGACTGTGGTGTATTTAAATCTTGTTAGCGTTTGTGAGGGGTTCGGTACTGTGGGTTAAAATATAACCATTTGTCCCCGTTTCCGCTGGAATCGATGGAGGCGCTTTGTTCGGTACGATTTTTCAACTTTTACATTCCAAAAGAAATCTTTAAAAACTAAAAACAAGTTCGATTTGCAAGCTAATGTAAGTACTTTTGATATATATGTATGTGTTATCACCCATTGCTAAACCGGACGGTCCTTCTGATTCTAAACTTGACTGGCAAACCACTAAACGCACTCGCACGTTAGTTCAGTTGCGTCCCGCAGGCACCGTGAGCCGGGTGTAAGCACGGCAAAGCCGGCAAAGCTTATACTTACTTATAAGATGAACCATTCGAAGCGAGAGCGAGAAGGACTGCACCTCTTCTATATGTGTGTAGGACGTACAACGAGCGTCTGCGTTGTCCAGTCCAGATCAGAGTGAAAAACAACAACGCCATGAGCAGCAAGTTTACAATCCACAACGCAATGAGGATTACGGTAGCCGTGTCTGGAGTCAAGATTGGAACTATTTAGGTTTTAAATTATTAAAACTGATTTTTAAGTTCTTAATAGAAATAATAACATACTTTGTAATTAGTTCATCATCGTATACAAGGACATTATGATCCGCAAACAATTGGATTTGTTTTTCTGTTTTTCCGCAATAAATTCTTTATTGATGTGGACTTATTAGATCATGGACGCGTTGTTAAAAATAAGGGACCACCTCGTAATGGAGGTAGGATGAATGGAAACGGGTAGGACTGGCGCCTGTAATAAGCAAATTTTGTCTTAAAAATACTTGCGGCAGTCAAAATGCACTCTGACGCCGAGGACCCGGGTTCAAATCCCAACCCCACAAAAGTCACGAATAACCCAAGCTGTTACAGTGGCTATAATCAAATAAAATAAAAAAAAATCTGTTTTAAAATAAAAACAAAACAGAGCGGGAGCTGACTCTCCTATGCTTTTATTAGATCTGTTTCTTGGTGAGAATAGGACCCAATAAAAATCAGGCCGGAGATGACAGTAATTATCGGCACTGGGTTTAACATTAGGTTGCACCGTAAGAAATGAAAGGAAAATAGCATTAAGATGCTGTTTGCGAGACTTGAAATAAAACAGGAAAACAGAAACAGAAAAACATTGCAGTTAAAGGTTTCCTGACAAAGGAGCGCCGCTACCACTAACTGAGGTTGATCCAATTATTTAGGGATTGGGAGAAAGTACTGTAAAAAACGACACGACTTGCGATGATAAAGAATCGTTTGAACCATATAATTTGGATGATTAGAGGCCAAGGGATGTGATTTATTTGTAGGCTGATTTACTATTTCCATTGCACGGTGTATTTAGCATTAGGGCAATACATTTCAAAACCTATCATACTGACTGAAAAAGGAAGTTCGTTGTAGGCGGACAAGCTACCTAAACAATATATAAATCCAAACGGCGATGCTTCTTGTCAACAAATATACGTTAAAATAACAATATAGGTACTCAAGTAATGTAGATCTACTGCGAAATGGATCGCACTGAGTTCAGCATTCAATCGTTGAGGCACGATGTGACTCACCTAATGCGGAACTCTTTACTTGCATATTGCTCCTGTAGGGTCAATAAGAAACCGGTTGACCCACTTCAGTGTTTGTGCTCTGTCTTGCACGTTCGTCGTTTTGCGTGCAAAAATAGTTTATCGGTAGTACGTAGGAATGAAGTTTACTAAAAGTTCTTCATGCTGTGCAATGGAATCTTATCATTTTTTTTCCAAAGTTCAATCTTGGTGCATTATAATAAAGAGAAAACACGAAATCACTAAGAGATCGATTCTCATTAATTTGATTGATTTTATCTAACTTAATGATTTTTACTAAAGGTGCCTTGATGTGAGTGATCTTTCAAGTCAAGTTTTCTTAACATTTCTTGGTATTAACTTAACTAAGTTTTTATTAAATTTAGATTAATAAGGTTACAGAAAATTTTTATAAACGTACATATGCTTTCACACACCTCTTCTTCAAAGCTGTTCGACTGTACATTTCAGGATTTCACAACTTTTTCTAAATAGAAATTTATAAACAGATGTAAATGTAGGTAGTGTAACCGAGAATACTGGCGACTAAATGTAAATATTATGTGACCCGAGTGCAGTTCAGTACAACTGAAGAATGTAAGCAATAATATAAACAATGAATCCGCTAACAGCAGTCATGTGTATTCGAAACATCGATATTTTTACCATACAAAATTGGTCATTGGAACCCAGCAATAAATTCGATATTATAAAGTATACGCCTCAGAACAATTCTGCCCAATATTTGATCCAGCTTGGTGCTCAGGTTCCTCCATGGGATATTATTGTCAAAACATTAGCGCGATTTTGTTTCCTTCCATTGTCGCTAAAACGCGGTCGTGCCACCACAGACAATGAACTTCAATTACGAGAAAAATTGTGAGATGGCTTGGTACACTTAACTAAAAAAATTCCCATGGCAACCCAAAAAATAGTGTTAATTGTGATGATTTTTTATGCTTAAAATTTAACGCTCTAACTAAACAAGGATTTGATAAAAAAAATTGTTCTGATAAAATGTCTATTTCGCTATGAACTGCGTCTCAAACCACCCATCCTAACTAAAACCGAATCTTCCATCGAGCATCGAATTCAACGCTCAAAATCCAATGCCAGTTAAGTGCACTCTACAGTTGAAACTGCAAACATGTATATCCCCACAATTGGGCGAAACTTCACGTACCGAAATAACGATTGTTTTATGTCAATATCTTTTAAAGAAATCTCTTAGCGGAACAAGAGTGTTTCATATTGATCGGGAATAAAAACATATTTCAAAGGGTTTGCCAGGAAAAAAATTCGAATGTTAATTTCGTAGCATTTGTATATTTCCGAAATTTCAGCAATCTTATAGATTTTCAGAATAAATTACAAAAAATAAAAGACAAATATGGATTTTAAAGGTTACAAAGTTAGCCATTTTCTCCGTTACACCGCATAACCCACCATCCGCTGCAATCTTCTTGTCTTGTTAATCACCGTATTATGTGTTAAAAGTTTCTAACTAACGGGTGGCAACTAAAATTTTGGAATTTTTTTTCTCAAGCTGTCAAAAAAAGACAAAGATACATGAAGAAGATTTGATTTACCGAAATTAAAGATACATTATCCATTGTTGAAAAAAAATTAGTGCACATTTGAAAACAGTCCGTAATCGACTGTTCGGCGAAGCTTCCGTTTATTGTTGGAACAGCAGCGTTGTACGGCCGTCATGGCAACTTTGCGAATGCATCTCTTGATTCTACCAATCAACTGTTTGCAATTCGTGGCTCTCCAGTTACGTTTGCCGAATCCCGAGGAAATCTTCGATTGGGCGCACTGAGACAGATTTGTCGGGTCGTGGTTTTTGGATACAAATAGGATCGAATGGGTATTCAGGAACGATTGTGTTTTTGGCGTAATGCGATGATGCTCTATCCGGCCAAAACATGTATTGTACATCTGCATGATGTTCTTGTAGATACGGGATCAAAATTTTCTTCAAACATTCGTCTGGTGCACATGCATACTGTATACTTTTTGCCGAGATTTCTGTGGCAGTTCGTAGAAGTGTACAACGCGCTCCCGTTTTAGTTGCCACCCGTTACACAACATTAACGTTGAAAATAGCAAAAAAAAAAATCCTGCTCTAAAATTACTTGCGAGCACATTTCAATCTTGGCTGATTTTCTTGTTAATCTTTTCTCCACTGACTGACAGTTCACCATAATAGGCAATGGTGCACCGGCGGTTTGGGTGTGTCATATGAATCAGGGCGCTGCAGTTTGGATGTGCTGGTGTAGCGCAACGAAAGGTTGCGGCGCTCCCCCTTAATGCTTCGAGGTCACTGTTCCGAAGTACTAACGCTTGTACCGACGTCCAATACCACGATCTTCACGGCTGGCCTCTCTAGAGCATGCATCAGAGCTTGACGAACCTGTCCGTCTTTGGACCGCTCTGCCATGAACCTTTCGGCCTTTAGATCCTTAGCAGCGTCTTGTCAACGATGATAATGATGTATTCATCGGTAATCGGTTTGGCTCGGCTGAACTATTGCATCCTCCGTGTGAATGTGAACAGGAATTTAGCTACTCAGTGACGCCAATAACGTTTGCTATAGATCTGGAACATCTTCCATCACTGAGTCCTGGGTGCTTCATGGCATAGCTGTTGTCGTTGTACCCGATTGGAGGCTTAAAACTGACCTCATTCAAGAAGCGCTTCGAGGCGAGTGAAGTAATGCTGTCAGTTTCCGAGAGTTGACAAGAAGCTCGATTTCCGTGAGCAGCTTTCTCAGGAAGTCCTCGGTAGCTATGAGCGCGAGCTGGAAGTGCTTTAGGGCTTTCTTCACGGATTAATGCGAGGTTTACCCAGACTCCACCATAGAGTTGCGACGCGGACGAATTGAATGACCATTTCGTACCAGCAGTGAAGAAGTGTTCCTCAAGCTTGTTCTAGCTCACTTTCTGCAAGGCTTTCTTCAGCTCTCGACTGGCTCCGATGAAGTTGGTTAAGCGATCACTGATTTTTTGAAAACGCTCAGCACTTCTGGCGGCGATTTTCTCGGATGGCGAGGGTGCACGAGTCAGTGGTAAGACTTTGGCGACTTCAAAATGTACCGCTGGCACAGCCAGCCAGCTCACTAGTACGGCCCATCGTTTTTCGGTTTTGCTACCAACAACTACGTACATTGGCCAGACGTAGTCGGTGACGACGTAGCAGAACGGACGGCAGAAGGCTTGTAAAGGCCCGGACGGTAAACTGAACGTTTCCGGGACTTCCGGCCTCGTTTGACGAATCTTGCAGAGCCGACGTTCTTCTCGAACACGCTTGTAGGTCGATTGCAGTTCCAGACCGTAGTACAGAACTTCTGGTAAACACTGATTGTGATAAGGTTCATAACCGGATGTCACTTGGGAAGCACGATTGGATGCATTGTGTTAATCCGCATCACAACGAACTGGTTACATATCCGGTGATTGGAATGTAACCAACAGAGAACATTACGTGAATCCGTTCAGAAAAATCTTGACGTAGGTGTCATAATGTCTGTCCCCATGATTTCATGGCTCACCTGGCGAGCTCCGATCACTGCTGCCTGTAGGTCTTGGCTTGATATCGACACGAATCGCAACCAAAGAACTCTTTTATTTGCGCGGATGAGCACTTAGTCTACTTCAATAGACTTTTATACCGAGCAGACTAACTTGATCAAATTCACAAGTACTTGCATCTCACAAATGGAAGCCAGAACGCAAATCGATGCTGTGTACACAGATATTAAGGCCGCGTTAGACAGAGTAGATCATCAAAAGTGACAATCAACGTTTTCCGTGAGCGTCTAGCTAATGTTTTTAGTAGAAGATAGAGTTACTTATTCAATAAGACTGTGAGTCAGATGAATTTTAATAAAACAAATAAACAAATACTCTTGTACAAGCTCTCTAAACTGGGAGTATCTGATAGACTGACTTCATGGTTGAGCTCATATCTTACAGATCGTACTTTACGTGTCAAGCTGGATTCCACAGTTTCATGTGCATTCAGTAATACTTCTGGTGTCCCGCAAGGCGGTAACTTGGGGCCTTTGCTTTTCGCTTTGTACTTCAACGACAATCGCTATTCTCCTTGTTTCCGGATGCGCACTGGTACATGCCGACGATCTAAAGACTATGTAGTTGTGCAATCTGTCGACGATTGCTACCGATTACAAACACTGCTACTGTTTTACCTGACACACTGCGAATATGCGTGTTATTGAAATAAAACGTCACCATGCGTTTTATTCGTTTATAACGCATATGCAGCTAATATCGATAACAACCGATTTTTTATAAGTTGTGCTTTTGTTATTGCATTTAACTTGTAAAAAGTTGCATAAATAACAATTCAGTTTCACAATACAATTATTGCGTACTACTAGTACTTGCAATATAACGTTTAAGTACGTTATTTTTAGTGATCAAAATCAACGATATTTTCGATACAAGGGCGATATTTTTCGAAACCTTTCGAACCAACACGATACCGCGAATACAACGCTATGCGCAGTGAGTCAGGTAACACAGTAGACACCTTCGCTTATTGCGTAACAGATACAAGATAACAATTCACCGTGCTTTCCCAGACCGTTATTATAAAAAGAAAATGCTCCATAAAATCGGACCTCACCAGTCGATTCGTGTGGTTGTACTGTATCTCTGGTAAAATTTTCAAAATCCTCCTTCGGTGGAAGTTTGAGTTACGCCCTTTTAAGTGCCGTAAGTACTAAAAATAGTGTAAAAACGACGAAACACTTATTGCAAACCACATGTTAAACAACCACCTCACCAAAAAACTAGCTGCTGGTAAGTTTAGTTTGAAAGTATAAAGGGCGTAAGTGCATTTTATTGAATATCTAATATGTTAAACGTGTAAATTCTATTAATGTTAGTTCGGCGAGAACAATGCACGTGTACTGGTTGAAGCAACACCTTTCTCTGAGGAGCTACCCAGTAAACCATTTGGTTTGTATATCTCGATTGCAACTGAGATATACGAAATCATATCTGAACGAAAAAGTTATATTTCACGCAATATAAGAACATATATGTACCAAAGTGGAGGCGATATATGTGCGAAAGCTTTGACAATTATTTGTAATTGTATTTTGCGTAGTTTTTATAACACGCAACTAAATACTCCTGAATATATGATTAAGATATAATTAAATATTGCAATCGTCTATACTGCTTTATAATTCACAGTCATGAATTGTATATGAAGGCACGCACGACTGCAAAACAACTTATTGTTCACTTCGATTTGACATACTCTAATCATTATACAATTCCAATGTGAAATTGACATGAAAACGATTTAATATGAATTTTCTATTACGATTTTGTGTTATCTGGGTAGCTGCTTTGACGCTCGAAGACGGATAGAGCAGGATACGTTCAGTCGTCAATGAGGACGCACCCATGGTGTTAGGTGATGAAATCTCGAGTGCACGAAATGATTGGTTTGACGGGGAATGCCAACTAGCGATGAAGAGGAAAAAAAGAACTTGAAAAAACTATCTAAGCATAGCCACGAGGGAGAATTTGGTCAAGTATTGACGATCGCGGGAGGACACAGATCGTGAAGAGCTAGAATAACTATTCCACAGGAACGAGAAGGGAAACCTGGTCACAAACGAACGTGAGGTGGTCGTCAGGTGGAAGCAGTTCTTCGATGAGCAACTCAACGGCGATATAACAGAAGAAGATTAAGCGAAGTAAACCTAGGAGTGCCTACGATAAAAGTGAGTCGATGATTTTAAGGAATTTCGAGAAGGACAAACTACCGGAGGAGTAGATAGGAAGTGTGGTTTGTCTCATCTACAAAAAGGATGGGCGGCTAGATTGCTGTAATTACCGTGGCATTATGCCTACAAAGTGTTCTCCCAGATATTATAGCGAAAGAATTTGTAGGACAGTATCAGGCGTGTCTTACGGCCCGCGCCACTATGGATCAAATTTTCACTCTCCGACAAATTCTCTAGAAATGCTGGGAGTACAACGTACCCACAAATCACAGTTTCGTGGATTTCAGGGCAGCATACGATACAGTCGACCACGGGAAAGATTTTCCGGATAAACTGACGCGGCTTATGAATAGCTACCCTGGAGCAAGTGAAGTGCTAAGTACGTGCTACAGGACACTCTCGAGTCCCTTCGAATCGCGCAGAGGGTTGTGGCAAGGACTGTCCTGCATGTTATTCAACATCGCTACTGAAGTTGTAATGTGGCGAGTAGGCATCGAAACAACAGGACGATATACAGCAAAAGTAGCCAACTCCAAGCAATCATAGCTAGGAAGATTGGGTTATAAATCAATGCATCGAAAACTAAACATATGGTAGGAAGAGGCTCCAGGGACACCAATGTTCACCTCCCACGAACAGTGACTATTGACGGCGGTGCATCGAAGTGGTCAATGAGTTTATATATTTGGAATCTCTGGTCACTGCCGTCAATAATAATACGAGTAAAGAGATGAGACGACGCTTTCAAGCTAGAAGACGAGTTTACTTTTCCCTCCGCAAGACGCTTCGATCAAGGAGCATATGTCGCCGCACAAAGCTGACAATTTACAAAACGGCAATCCAACCGGTGGTCTTCTACGGACTTGAGACAGTAATTTTGCTTACGCATGACATACGCGCACTTGCCGTATTGAAACCTAGTGTGGTGGACTATTTTTGGCGGAGTACAAACGGAAAGCGGAGAGTGGCACTACTCGCACTACTTGTGTTTTATATTGATAGGTAAGGGGACTCGGTAGTCGCAAGGTTACCGAGTATGCTACGACAAGCGAATGGCCGTGGGCTCGAATCTTAGTAGAATCAGGCTATTCGATGTCAAGTGACTTTAGCATGGGTTTATTCTCATGCCCCTCATTACCCTTCCTTCATACTGAATTCTATATTACTCCGATGAGGCCTCTACTTACTTAATCAGCTCCAGGCCGTGGTTTCCTCTGCTGTACGAAGAAGTCGTCTTCATTCCACTCGGCGCATGGCCGCAATTCGCCAGCCACGTAGTCTGCGTAGGGTCCGCAGGTCGCCTTCCACTTGATCGATCCATTTTGCTCGCTGCGCGCCCCACCGTATCGTTCCAGTCGGATCGTTATTGAGAAATTTTTCAACCGGGCTGTCGTCCGACATCCTCACGACGTGCCCAGTCCATTGCAGGTGACCGACCGGCCTCCTCCACGTTCCGTCTTCCATCTACACTCCGTCGTAGGTGGTGCGCAACACCTTCCGTTTGAAAACACTAAGGACGCGTTGGTCCTCCACGAGCATGGTCCATGCCTCATGGGCGTAAAGGATTACCGGTCTAATCAGCGTCTTGTAGATTGTTAACTTCGTGCGGTGGCGAACTTTGTTCGATCGCATGAGGCCGATGAGTCTCTTGATAGTGCAAAAGTCACTATTATAGTTTATAACTGGTCAGAGGAACGCTATGAGCCCTCACCAGGGACAGAGATAACCTAGGATAGTACTGGCTGGTAGTAACGTACGAGTGGGTAAAGTGGAGCAAGCTATCAAGGAAGGGTAAACCCAATACACACAAGCACGCATAAACGCATAAAATTTAATAAGCTTAGCGCTCACTCAATGATGATTATAGCAAAAAGAAATGCAGTGCAGTATACAACAAACACGCGGGTGATATCACAATGGGTCCATACAGGAAAAAAAATTGATAGGCAATAGTATGGTTGTATTGGTTTCGGCTTTAATTTTTGTTTTGCTTTGGAGGAGCTCTAACTAATTTACTTAAAACTAACCAGATATTGTTTTGGCAGGCAATATTTTTCCGGAACTAATAATGTAAGTTTTATCAAAATCAAGCATGAGTTTGAGGTAAATCGTATAAATCTAACGTTTCTCACTGGAATACGACACAAATCATAAAGCATGCGGTCGAAACATAGCAACATACATAGAATCGTGAAGATTTCACGATTAGAAAACCCTTAAAATCGGTACCATTATTGCCGCGCGGTCATATATGTGTTCGGCCAACGGAACATCCAAGCCTGAGCCGGTCGGAACAGTTAAGTTTTTGCCGCAATGTTTTCCCCGGTTCTTTTGGGGGAAACCGTAACGGTCACTGGTTGAGAAGAATGGATTTCGCTGATTGTTGGCTTTTTCCTCGCCTTTTTTTATTTTTTTTTTTGCGGCTCTTCGCTTATTTCCCATGCGCAACCAATGCAGTGCAGCCGTTAGCTGGTCGCTACTGTCGCTTCTCGCTCAGCTAGCATTTAGGTATAGACGCCAATCGAAGTCTTTGTAATGGCCATAAATCACCGCTCGCTGCCATTTGGCTTGGTATGGTACTTACACACGATAGTAGCAGAGTAGGAGAGGCCGGTTGCTGGGTGGGTGAATGATTCGTGAAATTGTGGTTGGTAAGTTTAAAATTTTTGCCATTTGGTAATAGCGGCTAAATAATATTCATCTGGTTTAATTAATACATGCAAGGGGAAGAGGTACGGATGCTGCTAAGCAGCACCTCGAAAAGATTCGTTTAACGTCCGCAGAATGATGTGAGAAAACTGGTTTGTTAGTTAAAGGATGGTTAAGCGGACTATTTCAATTATATATTTGCATGCTTCTCTTTTTATTTTCGATAAACTTGGGCTATTGGGGGACCTGTTTTCAGGTCGGAGAATGCTGTCTAAATAATGGAACTTAGTTTGAAAAATTAAGAAACATACAATCCGACAAACACATCACTTAAAATTTTAAAATGATATCCGACATCCATTTCTAGCTCGACCAACCTAATTCAGAAGAAAAAAATCAGGTTAAGATTAAATCCCAGGCAAAATCGGGCACTAGACGTAATGGGTAATGTTCATAAAAACTACTACTAATTAGTTATACAACCCATCGAATTATAAAAAAAATAAATTTCGATCAGAGTCATAGTTTTGAACAAAGAAGCTACAAAATTTAATTGAACTTGACTTGATTAGTTTAATTTCGTATCTTTATAACTTACCGTATCTTTTAACTAACCTTCCGATTAATAAATAAGCAATCAAATAATCCTAAAATAAATTAAATTTACCCCATTAGCTTGGTTCTTTGTTTGAGATTTTATTGAGCAGCTGTGCCGAGCACGGTTTCGCAACAGAAATACCCTAAATTAGCAGTATTTCCGCCATAAATAATGAATCACACTAACAAACACATGATCAGAGCACTGCGAAAAAACCGAGCGATTCGTTTCTCCACTTTGAAATATTCTACTCGTACATGTATGGTAAAGTTGGCTTGCAGTCAATTAAAATTTATAGCTAATTTCTAGCTTTCACTTAGGCAGTTTTTTTTGTGTGTGCACGAGCGTTGGCACAGACACGGGAGTCGCCGCCGCTGCCGCCACGCCGCAAGCCAATGGAAACATTTCAACTTGCATCTTTCGCCCGACCCGGTTAAATGAAGTCGATTCTTCGGGCTCATTCATTCATTAGCGTATCGCTTTAATTTAGTAGCATTTTATTCGACTGCTCTATGAACTTTTCCCCCGTTTATGAATGTACCGGGTGTGTGCTGCTATTTTTGCGATGCAATAATATGCTTGTTAGCCGTGAATATATAGTTCAGTTTCAGTTCCCAATCAAATGATACATCAAATCGGATGGTCACTACCCCAATGGATGGTAGACTTTGGTGTTCAGTATTCAGAGTGGCAGAAAAAAATAAAAAATAAAGCATTCATTGTAGGTATATGCATTTTGTGAGACTCTATACTGCCCATTATGCTCAGGTTCATTATCGACATTTCAGTTAACCATCCAGGTGTGTTTCATTGATTGGTATGCATAATTTGTTGCACGATTTCGCTTCAAAACAACACCTTGCCACACTGTACTCAACTCTTAAATTTTAGACTATCTGAGCTGTTATAAAAAACAGAGCGCAGCCTAATTGGACTTTTTTCCTTTGTAGAAGACTTAAACATTGTGACCATTATAGCAGATCTATCCGGGTATAAGTGAGCATTAGTTCGGTTTTACTTTATGCAATTCACTATTAGTGCATTGCCGATTAGTTAAATTGAGGTTGGGGTCTGTTTATTTTGTAAGTAAATTGCTATAAATACTGATCACGATGATAATTTAGATACTACATATAGTCACTAGCGTAGTTAAATCTTCGTAGAAGGAGGGACATCAAATATTTGCAGTAACCATAAACAGGGAAGGGATCCTAATTCATCATAGAAAAAAATTTTGCCTCCGCAAACCCCCACATTCCAAATTTGGTTCCATTTGCATAATTAGTTCTCAAGATAAAAAGAAACTTGAATTTCATTTGTATGGGAGCCCCCCCTCTTAAAGGGAGGAGGGGTCGTAATTCACCATAGAAAAAAAATTTGCCTCCAAAAACTCCCACAGACCAAGTTTGGTTCCACTTACTTGAACAGTTCTCGAATTATGAGAAAATTTGTATTTCATTTGTATGGGAGCCCCCCCTCTTAGTGGGGGGAGAGGACTCTAACCATCATAAGAACCTTCCCTGGTCCCAAAAACCCCTACATGCAAATTTTCACGCCAATCGGTTTCGATTCTATGAGGAACATACAGACAGACAGACAGAAATTTTTTTATTCAGTTATTGAACATTCATCTTGTTGTCAATTCCAGCCTAAACAAACTGAGGTGCACCAAGGCAGAGGTACCAAGAACTCTTAGCATAGCAAACCAAAAGCAAAACATTCTGTTATCGAGACTTGACCTTCTGTTTTTATACGACAGACTTCGCAGCCAGCTCTTAGAGTACAGAACAATTGCAGGGCCAGTTGCTACGATCCTATTGACTCTAACAGCCTCTTCCAGCCGAGATTCGAACATACGACGACTGCCTCATTAGGCCAGCGTCATACCTCGAGGCCAGCTGTGAGAGATACGCTTCTAGTAAATTGAGTAAAAGTCCATACTACAATAAATAACGGGTGGCAACTAAAATTTTGGAATTTTTTTCTCAAGCTGCCAAAAAAAGACAAAGATATATGAAGAAGATCTTATTTACCGAAATTAAAGATACATTATCCATTGTTGAAAAAAAATATGTGTACGTTTGAAAATGGTCCGTAACGGCTGTTCGACGAAGCTTTCCTTTGGCGTCGTAACAGGAGCGTTGTACAGTCGTCATGTCAGCTTTGCGAATGAATCTCTTGATTCTACCAATCAACTGTTTGCAATTCATGGCTCTCCAGTTATTTTTGTACACCAAAGAACTTAAAATCCCGAAGAAATCTTCGATTGGGCGCATTGAGACAGTTTTTTCAGGTCGTGGTTTTTGGGTAAAAATGGGATCGAATGGGTATTCAGGAACGATTGTGTTTTTTGGCGTAACGCGATGGTGCTCTATCCGGCCAAAACACGTATTGTCCATCTTCATGATGTTTTTGTAGAAATGGGATCAAAATTTTATTCAAACATTCGTCTGGTGCATCTTAATTGATAGCTAAACCAGAGGCCTTATTGTTGAAGAAACGAGAAAGAGAACGATGCCCTTCTGCGTCCATAATTTTGACTGGTCTTCCACTACCTTGCTTGCGAATAGTTGTTGGGCATCTGAGGATATGGTAAACAGTCGAAGCCGCAACATATTTGCTTTTTAAATGTTGTACCGTATACTTTTTGCCGAGATTTCTGTTCCAGTTCGTAAAAATGTACAACGCGCTCCCGAAATGCTTCTTGTTTTGAAGCCGTTTTAAGCAAAACTTGACAAACATAAACAAAACAAAAAATACTGACAGAAAGAGGATAGAAAGAGCTAACACATACACACTCTCATTTCTCCCTGAGCTCTTTGGTTGTTGAGTATAAAGGCCTCGAAAAAATTCCAAAGTTTTAGTTGCCACCCGTTATATTGTTGGCAGCACTTGAAAGACACCAACACATAAACCATCTGATTCCTTTTTGGTTTGCTGTTGAACTACAGCAATCCACCGAATAGGCCCTTGAACGGTGTTGTTTGTTCATTGTAATTTCCCAAGTTTCTTCAAATTGATATAGCTGATTTTTGGTAGGCAATACGCCTTTGATAAGCACTAGCAAATGTCACAAATCAGCTTTATTGTTAATTATGCAACTAAGAAATTACGGTTTGTCGCATAGGCGCGTTCGGCCTACTGGAAATTCAAACCCCAATAGTATCGCAGGCCTAAAATAGCCGCAGCAATCTCAATTTCTCGAGACTATAACTCAAATCTAAAAGCGTTTTATTAAGACCAAAATGCACTCAGATATTCAGTAAATGTTATTCAACCAATTGGTATAAAAAATCTAGTCTCGAATAAATACACTTTCATCGTAATATATAAATATTGTCCAGGCAACCGCTTAATAGACTGAAAATACACATACGCACACTCAAAAAAATCGGCACGTCACATCCACTCGAAAAATCATGTAAACTTCTATACAGTAACTTACGTGAGCTTCATGTACTAGTTAATGGGAAAATTGATACAACTTACCGGGATCGCACGAAAACTGGTTAGTATGAGTGCGAGTTACCAACAATTCACGTGAATGTTACATGAAAAGTGTACTGGATGAGAATTGCCTATTTTTCCACGTAAACTTGACGTGCTGATTTTTTTAGTGTACCCTATAAGTCCCTCCCAAATCAATGCAAGATACTGCGCATCCTCACACTAATCTACACTTACAGTCCGGCGGTAGATGTAACATGCTTGACTCCATCATTGTTGATAACCGCACTTCGTACAACACATCGGCTACCAAACATCTGCTCAGGATATACTATGAAATGTGGGGGCATTACGTACGAAAATAGACGAACTTTTTGTTGCCCTCTTGGATTCAAAGCTAAATGTAAGTTCTATAGCTGCAATGTGGCTAATTGACCAAATTTTTTCACTTCAATACTTTGAACCAAACTACATTATTTACCGTAACAATCGTCAACGTTCAAATTACACAAAAATGAGAGACCGTGGCTTTCTCATTACTGTATCTAACCGTTTATCGTCCAACCAAAAACGGGACTCGACTGCGAGGTACAACCAAAAAGCTCGCTGCAGATGATCGGCAACGACTAGCCGTTCTATCGTACTTAAACCTCAGTACGATAACTTTTTATCTGCTTGGCGGTAGAAATAAAGGGCAGTTATACAAAAAATAATTACCGTCGGTGAGGAAGTGTGTGGTACATTGGGTTCATGTGGGTATTTTCGGCCCATTAAGCGGTAGCCTGGACAATATTCAGGCATTACGTTGAACCTATGTTTATTCGAGACAAGATTTTTATGCCAATTGATAGAATAACATTTACTGAATATCGGAGTGCATTTTGGTATGAACGAAACGCTCTGAATTTGAGTTACAGTCGCGAGAAATGATGAAGTTACTGTGGCTATTTTGGGCCTATTTTCTATAGTGGTATCTGCAGGGATGGTTCCTCCTCAGAAGAAAAAAAGAGAAGAGAAAAACTCAAACTGTGCACAGTCTTCATCGCGATTTATTCTGCTCCGTTTCATTTTAACTTTTCTCTTTCTTGCTAAACGCAGTTGGTTGAGCAACCGCACACTGTGCTACTCATTGAGGACCAACAGAATGTTAATACACTTTGAATACGTTGATGCGATGCGCTGACGTATGACAACTACGGGTAGTTTTAACATGGGTAGTGCGTTGAGAAAAAACGACGATTGTAAATAGCGGTCATTTCCATCAGAAAAATATTAATCCATTATTGCAGTTGAATCATGATTCTTACATTTAGTATATTCAGTTGAATTTGGCTGCTCGTGAACGCAGCTGCATCATATGGTTAGGCATGTCACAACGGTAACAGTGCGAAAAATGTTATTTAGATATGACAACATTGGAATTCCCATGCACTTGTTTCTTGACGCGCACCTACAGGAAGGTCCCATTATAAACAAAGGTAATTCTCCGCTAAGATCAAAATTTAACGACGTTTCATTGCCTTGACGCCTCTGAGTCTAGAGTTTCTGTGCGCGTACCGGTTGTTTCGTTTTCAAGCTTACTGCTGTAGCTACCGAGAGGACCGAGAGCGAAACCGAAAGTTTCTCATTTAAAGAGCGCATTAAGAAGTTTTTCTGCGCGTCAGTTTTTCTCTTTATGTTTAGTCTGTTTCTCATTGTGTGGATTTACTTCTCATTTCTGGCAGCAGTTCTGCTCATTGTGTTGAACAAAAAAAGTTGCACTTTTTGCACAATGAGTGAGGAAATAAAAGGCCTGGGTATCTGTGTCGTTTAAATATCCGGCAGGACGAAAAAGCCTATATGGTACAACTCATAACAGTTATAAAGCAATCCATCGAATAATTCAATAGATGGCACTGCGCGTGCGCCCACCACAATTTCTTAGTTGCGCAATTAACAATAAAGCTGATTTTTGGCATATTGTTGGGGCTTATCAAAGGCTTATCGTCTACCAAAAACCCAACTGTATCTTTTTGAAGAAGCCTGAGAAATTACAATGAGTAAATAGCACCACCCAGGGGCCTATTCCTTCAAAAGCAGATCAAAAGAGAGACTGATCGATAACGTGATAACGGATAACGTGTCGGTATTGCATACATACCGGCTCATTGAAGATAACTTGTTTTGCAGTGACAACGGCTTACTTCTAACGCTAGTGTACATTAAATCGTTCATATACACTAGTACTAGAGTGACTATATACAGAGTGGCGACAAGTCATCCCAAATGTATGCAATGCGGGTTTTCCAAGGTTTTTCTTTCTCTTTCCTGCATACGCGTTGGATAGGTCGTTTGCTCGATTGGAATGACACTGACAGATAATTATCATTCCAATTTTGACATTGTCGCCACTCTGTATATAGTCACTCTAACTAGTACCAGAAGCCAGTGGTTGTCAATCAAAAACTAGCTATAGTGTTGATCTATAGAAGGGTTTCAGGCGCATCTACCTCGCATATTTGTAGTAGTGTAAATACAGCACCTCATTTTTTAAGGCTGAAATTAAAAACAAAATACTGCAAATTGCTAGTGAATGAAAATTGATTTATATTTTCATATCAGAAGGGGATTTTGGTGTTCCTCCGTGATAAAAAGAAGTAGAATTGTTCTGTGATACCGTATTCACAGCCGTTTAATTTCCAGAATAAGTAAACGTGGTCATAATTGTGTGTTTTCCAAACAATCATCTAGAGCGGATATGCGTAAGCGATTGCTTTTATTTTTTCGGCCTAATTACGTGCTTGTGGAGAAATAGTGGTTTTGATGTTTATTGAATAAAAATTAGCAAATTACAGTTGGATTTCGATTTTGGCAACAAATGCGTGTCGCCTATGTTACCAAAATCGAAACCGTGCCAAAATCCGACCCTTTTTCGTTATGAAAAAATTTAATGTAAATGCTTTATAAGTTGACTAAATATCATTAATCACCGATTGCAACCATTTTATGTTTAAAAAGTCCGACGAGATCTATCCGTCCGGTGCAAATAAGTTATTGACACCCTGCGGTAAGACGTAGTCCTACGGCAATAAAAATATTATTGTTCGAAACCACATAACTTTTTTTCATGAGCATACTCAGGGCATCATTTTTTCGTCATTTAAAGTATGTATGCGGAAACTGATTGATATTTAAGCATATTTTTCGAAGAGAAATATCTTGTGTTGCCAAAAACGGATACTTTTGTTGCCAAAATCGAGGCATGCCAAAATCGAACCATGCCAAATTCGAAATCCCACTGTACTTACTTTTTTATGAAAATAATTATAACACATTAAAGCCTACGACTCGGATTCCGTACACAATAAAAACTATTATACATTACGTACGTAAGACCTATTCTGGAATATTGCCATATTGTATGGCACCCACACACTGAGTTACACGGAGGACGCATAAAATCTGTTCAGAAAAAAGTTCTACTATACGCGCTTCGAAAACTTCAGTATTTCCATTACCATCTTATGAAGCACGTTGCATGCTCATCCATATACAAACACTTAAAGAACGTCGCGAACATGCAATGCTTTACTTTATCAATGACATTATTTCTCAACGCATCCAGTTAGCAGAATTGCTTTCTTAGTTAAACTTTTATGCGCCGTGTCGTAAACTTAGAACTTATAAAAAATTTATGGAAAAATCATATAAAACCAATTTTGCGAAAAATGGATTAGTCAATAACATGATGCGTCATTATAATCAAAATTGCGAAAGAATTGACACCACTATGTCCAGAATCCAAATTAACCCTTAAATGCGCACGCTGAAAAAATTGTAATAATATTATTGTATGTGGTCAACAAATGCTTGACGAATAAATAAATAAATAAATAGATGGAAGATGTTCCAACAAACATTTTTGTTTAAGAGCAGTTTATTCAACTATTGTATAGCTAAAACCAATGGTGCTCGATAAGCTGCAATACAACAACAATGTTCCTGGGGCCCGTGGTGCTATGGATTAAATTTTCACACTCCGACAAATCCTTGGCAAAACGTTGGGAGTACAACGTGTACACATATTATGTTTTCGAGGATTCTAGGGCAGCATACGATACAGTCGAGCGCGAACAGCTATGACAGATAATGCACGAGAACGGTTTTCCGGCTAAACTGACGCGGCTGACCAAGGGGTGCTTTACTTCATAAGGTTTGCATGGGGAAAGCAAAGCAAACAGTAGTCGCATGTTCGAATCTCGACTGGAAACTACTATCAACATTTATCAACGGTTTATAATGTAGTAGCTAGGCTTTCCTTTACGCAAACCATACGCAAACACCGTTTAAAGAAAACGATTCACAAATAACAGCCGGTAAAATCTTATTTCCAGTCTGTATTCTAGATCGACAAGCGTATTTGAAATCTATCGGACATTTGTATATCATTATAAATACAAACATCGGAAAATTCCTTCCAGCACCAGGCAGCATTTCATTAGGACTAAGGGGGATAAGGCGACCGAATAGACAACAATAATAGACGAGACCCGTTCCCTGTCATGCATGCAAACAGTCTCACTAACTCGCACATAAAATCAACCGTCCATCCAGTAATAACAGGATGACATTTATTTTCCAGTCCAACACCCACCCCCAACGAGCTTTGTCGCGCGGAACCGAAAGCCTTTCCTTTCGTCAATCACTACACTACTGCAGGCTACAGGATGTTTTTATAGGGTTTCCTTCCCCCACTACCTTGACATTTCTGCCTCGTCCATCCGGAGTATAATTTTCCCATTTTAACATTTTCCGCTCCACAAATTTGATATTTCGAACTTGTTCTTCATCATTTGAGGTGACTGTTCGCTCTTCACAATGATAATGTGCAATAGAATCCTGCCATTTTACGAGTGAATGTTCTATTAAACATCATCCGTTGCCGTTCTGTTGTAAGTGTGTCAACGATTAAGCTGTTCCGCTGAAGGTGTTGCGAAATCCCCCTGCCCAGCAACCGTCAAATTGCCACCTTTCAACAGTTGGAGGTTAGGTTCCGTGGAGCAAACGGATATAAAATAAAAATTGCTCCATAACATCATGAACTGATGATTTTTATATCCTTTTCCACCAGCATTTCTGCATGTCAGTTTAAGCGAATTTACCACTACTAAGCCATCGACGCGGTTGATCATCGCCTCTATAAACGCCGCTGTTCGTAGGTACGGACGAAAAAGGTGAGACAACATTCTAGTTGTCATCCACCCACAGCAGCTTCGACAAGACGGGGCAAAATCCGAGTACTTTTAACGATCCGGTTACATAAATTTATTTTCAAATGATTCAGCACCTTGAAGGTATCCATCATTGAATTGTTGGACACGAAAGTATCAATAGTTTCACAGTCGAACACATTTATAGCATTTTACCCTATCGAACCCGAAGGGCAAACATATAGCGCGAAGAATCGGTGGTGGTTTTCGCTCCTTTATTACGATAATAATCTCTATAACTAACAGCTCTTCGTTTGCACAACAAATTGATTGCCGTCAAATGTTAATGGGGGATGATTTGGCGCGTTCGTTCGTCGTTGGTGGTGTTTAGTTGCACTCCTGGATGCCCTGCCCTGTTGTCCTTGTGTTACCAGCCATATAAACCCTACGCAGCAGCGCAGGTCCGCTCTACAAGGCACCCCTTGCGGTGCTAGTTACTAAATTGAGTTCGCTTTTACCGCCCTTCCCCTATGTTGCTTCCTGCCTGCCCGATCGTACCTAGAGCCCAATCGACGTTCACCGTAGAACAGCAAACCTTTCTCCCCGAGCGCCTCGGCGCTATGTTACTACTCCAAAGCCAGGCCAAGTCGGACGTAAGAATTTAATTGAAATAATGAACTAAGGCTTGGCCCTGCCTTTCTTTGGTTATCGCCATACTGGACGCGGATGGATTGCTGTTTGCTTTTCAGTCGATAAAATTGTCACATAAAAAAGCAACGGGCGGGAAGGACACACACTCACACGCTGCTGCAGCACTAAACGAACGAGCGTGCCAAAAGGTCGTATCTTCCGACGCTCTAAAACTTTCGGGGGGCCAGGACAGGCACACACGCGTCCGTGTTCAGAGATAGGTGCTGTACTAACAGAACGGGCAGGATTAATTAAAATGTAAGCTATCTATATGGGTAGTTTTGTTTCGTTAGTTCAACACCACCGATGTTGATAAGACTGAAAATAAAATTCAAACAAGCTGGAGTTTGAATGAGACGTAAAAAACTAGCTGATTTTCCGGAAAGTAAGTTTATCGTCGAAAATCAAAAATGATTTTAAAAATGCGAAAATCTTTTTTAAATAAAAATCCATTTCCAGTCAGTATGTTTTCTTGAAAAGTTGCCTAAATTTTCATGAAAAGCAGAACCTGTTTCGAACTTGATCAGAAAAGTCGCAAATGGAAACCGTATCTTCAAAATTACGAATAAATGATAAGGGACGAACCAGCCGCAGATACGGCGCCGTGAGACACGTTGCCCACCTTCGGTTTAAAGTATAATGTACGCAATTATATTTTCCAAAATTTACATACCAAATATTTTTCTGACATTCTTTATTTCAAAAATGCATAACTTTTGAACGAGCCATCTTAGAACAAATATTTTTATGAAAATGTGAAAACGACTTCAAAGCAATCCAAAAAAATGAAAATCAATTTATTTTCATCTTCATAAAAATCAGTGGTTGCTTCGGACTTGATGTAGCAAATCGATGATGAAATAAATAGGGTAAATGTATTATATTTCGCCCCCTAGAACCTAATTTACAATTCACTTTGAGAATTTAGCTAGCTTAGTTTGGATTTTTTCAAGTTTACCAATTATGGTCAATCAACGTTTTCTCTACAAGAATATATGATTTTTATCATTAAACGGTTACGTTTTACTATTGGAATTGGGCATTTAATATCTTCAGAAATGATTTAATGTTCGCCCCCCTGTATTCAATTTTGGTCCCCCGAATGTACTAATTTTCGCCACCATGCCGTTGTAAGCCGTTTTTACGTAGAAATATTCAAATTTAATTATTTTGAGGATTTCTGGACATAATATGAATGAATAAGACTCGTCTTTTCTTTTTTCCCGATATTATTCGATTTTTGCACCGCAATTGAATTAGTGCTTCCATACATTTCCAGGGGTTGCGTTATCACAGCATCAGGTTGCATATTTCATGGGTCATTTGTAATGGAATAACCTATATGATTTTGTAAAATTGAAAGACTAAAACATCGAATTTTTGAGTGCTATTTTTCGCCCCCTTTTAAAAACACTCAAATCTCTCTAAAATTTACAATTATTACGCGTTAATGCACTTCAAAATGTTTTTTGTGGTATTTCAAAAAATATCACAGATAAAACGTATCATAAATAGCATTAATTTATACTATTTCCCAGCATTTCCAAATTAGCTTTCTACAACCGAAGAAAATAGTGTTTTTTATTCAATCTAGTTTATTGATACGGCTGAAAATAGTGTTGTTTAGTGTGAAAATATTGGCGGCATTTTAATAAAGTTCAAAATTTCAACATAAATAAATTACAAAATTCTACGCAATGTAAAATGAAAATAGATTTGATGTTTTGAAAGGAGATTTACATTTTTGTACAATGCCTAAAGGTCCAAAGAAGCTCAGGAAAGTAGGAACAAGGACATGAAGCAGTTTCAAACTCATCACATAAGAAAGATCTCCAGAATGAATATGAATATGAATATATGGTACTACACCCTGTCTTAACAGAACATCCGTTCATAGCAATGAAACTATCATGTCAAAAAGAGTTGAACATATTCAACGATTGGCCATGCTTCCCAACTCTTGTATGAAGGTCCAAAAGGGAATTGGTCGATAAGCAACATCACTTACACGTACCAGGAATTTAGAGAATCTCCTTCCAAGGGCTAAGTCGCCTGAGTCAATCGTTGAATAAACCGTCTTAATGCAGAATGACTCCAGCAGGTGGGGAGAAGAGCTCGCTCATTATCCACGATGTGTTGTTAATCGGGCCAAGATTAACCATAGAAAGTTGACTGTTTCACTCTCCCTAGGCCCACCGCTTCAAACAAGTGCTCTGATGGTCCCTCCCTCTTCCCGATTCTAGTTTATTTATGAAATGTGGTATATATGAGTAAAAATAGAACAATCTCATCAGCAGTCCTTGGAATGGAATAGAGTTGCGTCCTTTTGGTTTCCATAAGTGCTTCTAATAATTAATTTAATTTTTTCTTCTGGTATCCAATATTCATGAGCAGTATTAACACTCGTATTGGCCAAAGTTTTCACTATAAAGCAGTAAATGCTTCATAAGCTAAAACGAAAAAAATAATTAAAATAACTTATATTATGCTTACCAGATCGTGTGGCTCCACCGTCTGCCCAAAACCTCGATTATGAGATCAGGCAGCCGGGAACCACACAGTATCGCACCTCCTAGCTTGGCTACTCAATAGAGCATTACCGGGTATGGCCACGTGGAGGCGCTAGGTAGGGGCTTGGGATAGCTAGAGCTATATTGGACGCTCCTCATTTGCCTTCCCCATTTCATACCCTGATCCGCTAATTTCTGGCATCTACCAAAACACAAACTATTGGTCTGTACACTACACCATATTAAGTTCAACCGAGTAACAATTTTCGAAGCGAGTGTTTTGATAGAGGGATAGCCAGGGTCAAGCTAATTTGTATTGTATGTTGTAATATTTTTCTTGTTCTTTCACATGGGTTTTAAATAGCTTGCATGTATTTGCATGTTCAGGAGTAATTGCTATTGAAAATTGCTTGATTTTTAGAAGAAGCCTTCAATTTTCTCTTCAAATATTGACGATAGCAAGTTACTATATTCTAGAAAAGTATGTAATTTAACTGTTTGAAAATCTTTGTATAAATACTGTAGAAAGAACTGTGGTCAAAAATAGATTTTCGTACAGTTTCCACAAAAATTGTTCCTTATCTCTAAAACAATAATAGCTAGAAGTTTTTTTTTGGCAAAGTTCTTTATAATAATCTTTTCAAAAAATTTGTAGAACATTGGTTTGCTGTATCTCTTACTGTTTAAGAAATGTTTTACTCTCTCTCTCTCTCTCTCTCTCTCTCTCTCTCTCTCTCTCTATATATATATATATATATATATATATATATATATATATATATATATATATATATATATATATATATATCTCGCTCGTTCCTCTTTATGACAGCATTTTTTTTTGATTATACTTACCATGTTTTGCTCAAATTGGTGTAAAAATAAGAAGCATTTCGCGAGCGCGTTGTATACTTCTACGAATTACACAAAGATTTCGGCAAAAAGTATACGGTACAATATTTTAAAAGCGAAAATGTTGCGGCTTCGACTATTTACCATATCCTAAGATCCTCAACAACTACTCGCAAAAAAGGTAGTGGAAGAACAGCCAAAATTAGCACTTCGTTCTCTTTCTTGTAGGGTGCGGGTGGGTATTTCCAGCCCATTAAGCGGTAGCCTGAACAATATTCAGGAATTACGTTGAAACTATATTTATTCTAGACAAGATTTTTACACCAGTTGATAGAATAATATTTACTGAATATCAGCGTGTATTTTGGTCTTAATAAAACGCTACTGAATTTGAGTTATAGTCGCGAGAAATGATGAAGTCGCTGCGGCTAAATTGAGCCCATTTTCTATAGTGGTGTCTGTGTTTTTAAAATCCGACAGGCCGAAATAGCCAGCACAGCGATTAAATGCTTTTCAAAAACAGATCAAAAGAGACGAGAAAAGAAAGACCGATGGATAACTTGTCGCTATTACCTACATTCCGGGCTCGTTGAAGATAATTAGTTTTGCAGTGACAACAGTTGCTGCTGGCGCTAGTGTATCATTGAATCGTTCATATACATTAGCGCCAGTTGTCATTCAAATACCAGCTATGTCAACACGATAGAAGCATTTCAGGCGTTTTAGGCCTCATATATTGGTAGTAGTGTAAATAACGCACCATATGCTGAAATTAAAAACAAAATGCTGCTAATGGCTAGTGAATGAAAATTGATTTATATTTTCATATCAGAAGGGAATTTTTGTGTTCTTCCGTGATAAAAAGAAGTAGAATTGTTCTGTGATAGCATATTCACAGCTGTTTAGTTTCTAGAATAAGTAAACATGATCATAACGGTGTGTTTTCCAAACCATCATCAAGAGCGGTATTGATGTTTATTGAATAAAATTAAGCAAATTACTCATTTTTATGAAAATAGTTATAACACATTAAAACCTATGAGTGCTACATCTACAAAACATTGAAAAGAGTCGGAATAAAGTGCCCCGGAATACACTGAGCCACAGATTTCGACGCTGAAATCCCAATTTCGCGCAGGTTGATTAAAAATTATTCCGGAAAATGCATTGTTTTGGGCGACCAAAGTTGCTTACCCCTTTCGAAGACGCATATTTTCGGAAATGATCGATACTATTCCATGGATAGTTCTATTGCATCTCCGTACATAAAGTACAAGTTTAAACTTAAATTTGAACAGAAAGTGATGCTGTACATTGTCATTTCCGAAAGAGGTATTTCTAAGCCATGGTTCACGACCTCTGGCTTGGCTATCAATCAAGATGTGTACCAGAACGAATGTTTGAAGAAAATATTGATCCCGTTTCTACAAAAACATCGTGCAGATGAACAATACGTGTTTTGATCGGATAAAGCATCATCGCATTACGCCAAAAAACACATTCATTTCGAAAGCTACGAATTGTAAATAGTTGATTGGTAGAATCAAGAGATCGCTCCTGTTCCGACATCAAACGGAAGTTTCACCGAACAGTCGATTACGGACCGTTTTCAAATTTCCCTAGTTTATTTCAACAATGTATCTTTAGTTTCAGTAAATCAGATCTTCTTCAAATATCTTTGTCTTCTTTTGACAACTTTGACAACTTAGAATTTAATGGAAATAAATCTCTTACTTATTAAGGTATAGTTGTTTGTATCGAAATGGTAGTCCGAAGTACCTTGTTCCCCCGCAAAGATATCCACAAGGCCACCTGGAGATCACCAGACCAACGAATAGAAAACCAAATTGACCATATTCTAATCGACGGTAAATTCTTCTCTGATGTTATAAACGTTCACACCTGCCGCAGTGCGAATATAGATTCGGATCATTTCCTAGTTGCAGTTTGCATGCGCTCAAAACTCTCGACGGTGCATAACACGCGTCGAAGTCGTACGCCGCGACCCAACATCGAGCAGCTACGAGTCACCGGAGTTGCCCAGGAATACGCGCGGCAGCTGGAAGCAGCGCTACCAACGGAAGAGCAATTTGGCGCAGCAACTCTTGAAGATGGTTGGAAAGGCATTAAGACCGCCATCGGTAGCACTGCACTAGCCGCACTAGGTACAATGAATCCGAACCGAAGAAACGATTGGTTCGACGGCGAATGCGAGCAATTAGTGCAGGAGAAGAATGCAGCACGTGCGAGGATGCTGCAACACCGTACGAGGGCGAATGTGGATCGATATAAACAAGCACGGAACAGGCAAAACTCGGTCTTCCGGAGGAAAAAGCGCCAATAGGAAGATCGGGATCGCAAGGCGATGGAAGAACTGTACCGTGCTAACGATAAACGGAGGTTCTACGAGAAGTTAAACCGCTCGCGCAAAGGCCATGTGCCGCAGGCCGATATGTGTCGAGACTCAGACGGTAATCTTCTCACGAACGAACGTGAGGTGATCGAGAGGTGGAAGCAGTATTATGACGAGCACCTTAACAGCGATGTAGCTGAACATGGAGGTGACGATATGGCAATAGATCTTGGAGCACGTGCAGAAGACGACAGAATACCAGCCCCTGACCTCCAGGAGGTAGCAGAAGAGATCGGTCGGCTGAAGAACAATAAAGCGGCTGGGGCTGATCAGCTACCCGGCGAGCTGCTGAAATACGGTGGTGACGCACTGGCTAGAGCGCTGCACTGGGTCATTGTCAAGATTTGGGAGGATGAGCTACTACCGGAGGAGTGGACGGAAGGCATCGTGTGTCCGATCTACAAAAAGGGCGACAAGTTGGATTGTTGCAATTACCGCGCAATCACACTGTTGAACGCCGCCTACAAGGTACTCTCCCAACTTTTATGTCGTCGACTATCACCATTTGCAAAGGAGTTCGTGGGGCAATATCAAGCGGGATTCATGGGTGCCCGTGCCACCACGGACCAGATTTTCGCGCTTCGGCAAGTGTTGCAGAAATGTCGCGAATACAACGTGCCCACGCATCATTTATTCATCGACTTCAAATCGGCGTACGACACGATCGATCGAGATCAGCTATGGCAGATTATGCACTACTACGGATTTCCGGATAAACTAACGCGATTGGTCAAGGCGACGATGGATCGAGTAATGTGTGTTGTTCGAGTATCAGGGGCAGTCTCGAGTCCCTTTGGATCTCGAAGAGGGTTACGGTAAGGTGATGGGCTTTCATGTTTGCTGTTTAACATCGCTTTGGAGGGTGTGATAAGAAGAGCGGGTATAGACACGAGTGGCACGATATTCACGAAGTCCGTCCAGCTTCTTGGTTTCGCTGACGACGTTGACATCATTACACGTACCTTTGAGAGGATGTCGGAAACGTACATCGGACTGAAAGCTGAAGCCAAACGGATAGGACTTGTCATTAATGTATCGAAAACAAAATACATGAAAGGAAGAGGTTCTAAAGAAGTGAATGCTGACCTCCCTCCCCGGATTCATTTAGACGGTGATGAAATCGAGGTGGTAGAAGAGTTCGTGTATCTGGGCTCACTGGTTACCGCAGACAACGACACCAGCAGAGAAATACAAAGACGCATTATGGCAGGAAATCGTGCCTACTTTGGACTCCGTAGGACGCTGCGATCGAACAAAATTCGCCACCACACGAAGTTAACAATCTACAAGACGCTGATTAGACCGGTAGTCCTTTACGGCCATGAGACATGGACTATGCTCGTGGAGGACCAACGCGCCCTTAGTGTTTTCGAACGGAAGGTGTTGCGCACCATCTACGGCGGAGTGCAGATGGAAGACGGAACGTGGAGGAGGCGAATGAACCATGAATTGCATCAGCTGCTTAGGGAACCAGCCATCGCTGCCACCGCAAAAATCGGTCGCCTGCGATGGGCTGGACATGTCGTGAGGATGTCGGACGACAGCCCGGTTAAAAAAGTTCTCAATAACGATCCGACTGGAACGAGACGGCGGGGCGCGCAGCGAGCAAGATGGATCGATCAAGTGGAAGGCGACCTGCGGACCCTACGTAGACTACGTGGCTGGCGAATTGCGGCTATGGACCGAGTAGAATGGAGACGACTTCTTCGTACAGCAGAGGAAACCACGGCCTGGAGCTGATTAAGAAGAAGAAGAAGAAGATGTTTGTATCGAACGTGGCGAATGTGAGTGCATTAAAGCTTTAGTCGCGGTTTTCTCGAAACTATGTTTTCAAAATCGTCGTCGTCATCAGCAGCATAGAACCGGGGTGTTGTTTCAAGCTGTCGTCTCTATTCAACTTGATCTTGGGCCACTCAACACCAATTTCCTAGCCGCCACAGAAGTTACAAATCGCTTTCGAACTGGTCGAGCCATCTTGCACCGCTCCGCTGAACCCCGCTGCTCCTGGCATCGGTGTGGGGTTGTTGAA
Organism: Sabethes cyaneus; assembly: GCF_943734655.1. Classification (NCBI taxonomy): domain Eukaryota; kingdom Metazoa; phylum Arthropoda; class Insecta; order Diptera; family Culicidae; genus Sabethes; species Sabethes cyaneus. Next base: position 126,480,756 of record NC_071353.1, on the reverse strand, counting down.
GAGAACTGTTTTCGTTGCACCGTTGTCCGGCATTCTTACGACGCGTCTGGCCCACCGTAGCCTATCGACTTTCGCCAAATGTACGATGGGAATTTCTCCAAGCAGTGACTGTAGATTGTGATTGTGATTTGTACTTTGCCAAATATCGTCTACAGTACCTTCCGCTTGAATACGGCAAAGGCGCTTATGTCCTCCGTCAGCAGCGTCACGGCTTGAAGTCCATAAAGAACTACGGGTCTAATAAGAGTTTTGTACACCGTCAGTTTCGTACGGTGTTGTATGCTTCTTAATCGAAACGTTTGGCAAAGGGCAAAGAGGGTCGATTTCTCGCTTGAATGCACCGCTGGATCTCCTTACTAGTGCTGTTGTACGCCGTCACCAGCGGTCCCAAATACAGGAACTTATTTACCAGTTTTAGTCCGTCTCCATCAGCCATTACCGCCCGTGAAAGGCACGCGTTTATTTCCTTTGAGCCTTTTCCTTTCATGTATTTTGTCTTCGACGCTTTTATTTTTAGCCCAATTCTCCTAGACTTCGCCTTCAATCTGGCGTAGATTGTCTCCGCCGTCGCAAAGTTCCTGGCTATGATAACAAAGTCATCTGCACAGCCTTGGATTTGGCTACCCCCCCTCCCCCTCAAAAGCGTTATTGAATAGCAAACAGGATAAGCCGTTCCCTTGTCTTAACCCACGCCGCGTTTGTGTCCCCGAAGTGCACAAGAAATACATCACTCGATCAATTATGGTTACGATCAGTCACGTCAGTTTATCCGTTAAACTGTGTAAACCATTATCTGCCACAGCTGGTTACGATCGACTGTATCGTATGCTGCTTTGAAATCAATAAGGATGCAATACTTGGGCACGTTGTAGATCCGACATTTCTACAAGATCTGTCGGATGGTAAAAATTTAGTCCGTAGTTGCACGAGCACCCATAAAACCCGCCTGGTAATTCCCTACGAAACTCTGTGCTATCGGTGACAGCCGGCGTAACAGGATCTGGGATCCTAGTAGTGTGCTGTACGCCCATCGCGATATCTCAGCTTATAAAGTTGATTTTTGGTAGTTGACTAGTTTATACTATATACTAACAATGGACCAAGAATCAACTTTATTGATTAATGGCTAACAAAGAAATCGCCGTGGGAGTACACCACCACCCACCGCCTTAATCGGGGGACTGCTGTAAATATTCTAATAATGAAAATGTTGGGATATTTTCGTGAACATCAGAATCCGTTAGTTGTTTTTTCGTGATGAATATTGTGTTGGAATGTGATTTTCGTATCGCAACTTTTTCAAATGAACCAGATCATAGTTCAATAGGTAATATCTTGAACCAGATTATGGCACAATTATTAGTTATTTTTAACTAAATTAGAACCGCATTTCATCCTTTGCTAATTTCAAGCTATATGAATAGAATAACGAGCAGTATGAAAAAAGGCGCATTACTTTTTTAATTTTGGGTATTTTAAGTTGGGGGGCAGTCGTGTATGGTCGGACAGGCCTCTATGCCCGAACACTAGCGATTTCTCAAAAATCGTTGAAAAATTTCAAAATTTCTGTCAATGAAGAAAAAATACCAATTCTAACGATATTCCATCAGATTGGTAAAATTTTATTCCATCGTTGAATCAGCCTACACACAACTGGAACTGATACAGTTTTTTTAATCCTCATTGTGCGACAGCTACTGGAATACAACGGCACCTCCCAGCTTGTTATAAGCATTACTATGGGAGTGGCACAATGCGGTGTATTTAGACCTTTTCCGCGAGTTAAAATGATTACAACACGCGATTCCACTGTGGCTTTCCTCGTGGCGTGGGGTCATCCCATCGCATTAGATAAACAGTTCCGAACATCGCCTGAAAGGATAAGTTCTTGGCTGCGGCCACTGCCACGCCGCGCCGATAGCCATTGTACATGCATGTGGTGGATTCGAATGAACTGGCAGAAACGTACACAATGGACTCTGCTGGACGAGGGTTTTAATCGTCGTACAGCCGAACCAGCAATGTTCGGTGGTGTGCCGAAAACACGCCGCTTCCGTCCGAAAGGGAGTGCCATGAGAGTACACTATGGAGCCAATATAGGGCAATTAATTTAATTAGTTTGCTCGGACCGTAAAGATCGGCCGTAATATCGCGAATAATAATGACGTAATTTATTGCTGCAAATTGATACTTGTTGCTCGTTGGTTGGGTACGCTCTAGCGGCTTACCATTTCTGACAACGTGTTATTCTGCGTGAAGAATATAAAGAATATGTTTCTTTTGAAATGATTTTCAAACATGTCGTTTTTAATTACTAAACTATTAGCTAATTAACACAGAAGGTTTAAAGTTTTACCTATAGTAAACCTACGAGTAGAACAAACGAAACAACCGAATGAAAAGTGTTGAAAAGTGTTCATCCTATTAGCTTTACAGCAAAATAAAATGCGACAACAAACACCGCAGTATTAACACAAATGAAATTCAAATTCAAACGTGTGTTATTATTCAGAAAACAAGATCCGCACTCAATCAGCACCTCGTGAAAGTCATCCGAGCATAAAATATGCATTCATCCACCGTTCCGTGGAAAGTAGAACAGAGCGAACTTCTTGTTAAATAATCAAATGTACCATGAAATCGGGAGAGACCATTGCGATCCCCCGAGGATTCGCAGTTCAGCAGGCGCTTTACACGCCGTCATCATCGCCATCATGCTGGGCACCGGTGCGGTGCGGTGGTGCTGTGATATTTGAGCGCGTGCAACCGGAAATTGCCTGAAAATGTCAAATTGCCAATAAAACCTACTCAGAAAGGATTCGCTTTAATGAATGGTGGTGCTGTGAAAATGTAGGTATGATGACGCCGTGCGTCGCCATACCAGAAATAGGTGTGCCGTGCATATGATAGGCGGCATTATTATTGCGAGGGAGGTGTCCGGATAAGCGCACTGAAAATAACAATGCCGGTTCGAATTACCAAATTATGAACGAACCGTTCGTTGGTATTTGTTTATTTTTTGGTTCGGTCTTTTTTTTTCATTCCACAAGGATACTGTTACTCCCTGCGAGATTTGCGGAGCAATTTATCATTCCTGAATCAATAGAGATCGAATACATAAAATCTCAGATTGCTTGGCAACTCATTTTCAGATTTTATTCGTTAAGATGATTATGCTCGCCATATGGAAAAGGGCAGACGATTGCCTGATGAAAATGTAATTGTTTACTGTTAATAATATGGAATAAACTGTTTATTTTGTATTTTTCCATGCCAAAAGAATATGAAGTTTTTTCAACAGGGTCTACAGCGAAGTGAATATGGCAGCCAGTAATTACTTTTGTTCGAGTTTTGATCGTATGATTGATCGATTAATTTCAATAACATAAATAATGTAAATAATATTAGTAATGATCTAGATACGGGATCGATAGTTAAGGCAGTCATTCATAAAGGATTTATTTCATGACTAAATAAACATGGTACCTATATGTAATTGAAAATTGTGGAAATAAAAATTAGATATTCCTCTTTAGAGGGTTGGTTTTTATAGAATGCGCTCATCTTACTTTATATGATTGAAATCCGCATTTTTTCAATTTTCACCGATGACCTAAGTTTTATATAATATGACCCTGTATTGACCGAAGCTATTGGTTCGGGATTTTCCAGAAACATACCTAGTATTCTTAGACCTCTGCAACGGCGTTTTCCGGGTAGATACTTTTCACAAATTCAATGATGTTGAAGAGGAATTATTTCAAATTGCGAATGTGAACATATCGAGCAGCCATTCAACAGTACAGAACACTAGCGTGCCCAGACATACACAAAAGGTGGGGTACCCGTCTGCCCGACCGTCCAGAATTATGTTTTTTTTGGTCTGGAAAATCGAGTACCGTGAAAGCACCTAATTCCGATCACCTAAGGCATGATTCATCTTTGAGTCCCTACTGAAAAATATAGCTTTGATATTTATTAACACTGTATATGTCTTTAGCAAGTATTTTCAATTATGTTTCATGGAAAAATACTAAAATACCTAAATTATTTACCGAAAGTTAAAAAAATGCATCATAGTATGATGCATCAGTGCACCTAATTCCGATCATCAATTATAAGAGGTGATTCTAATTCCGATCACAAGTGTATCTAATTCCGATCACGTCATAATGAGCTGTTAAAGCAAAAAACTTTTGTCAACTCGTACCAAATGGATCTGAAATGTATTGCTTTTATGTAGTTTGACGACAATCCCCCTACCAGTCATCTTCTGCTTGCGTTAATGATCATTATTATCATTAGCTTAATATTCATAAAATTTGTGTACTCAAAAGATCGACAAGAGGATTATAAAACTTTCCTCTTCTTTTATCTTTGTTCAACTGTTACAATTACAATAAAATTGGGTCACTTCGACGTTTTCATAAAGCTTTGATCATAAATAATAGTAAAAATCAAATCAGAAAGGTTGTGTTCCAGACATGACCGCGTAGTTGGTGTAGAACTACGTGAGGCTGGTTTTCGCGAAGAAACCTCGAATATTAAAGAAAACTTTTTACACCATATTGGTATATGTGTAGCGTAAAATAGCGTAAAGTGAGAAAAAACAAACAATATAATAATAATATTATCTTGCTGTACCGTATTTATGGCAGGTGAGCTATTTTGTGATATCAAAAACGAATATTTTTACCAGTGCCATAATCGGAGTATTTCAGTATAGAAATTTGCCTCACGCATAAGTTCTAGGAGAAAACTTAAGTCTTCAAAATAATATGTTATTGTTATTATATTTCAAAAACACGCATTAATAAGATAGTTCATAACTGCGCTGTCGCTGTCGCTTGTTTGCAGCGTTAGAAAAGTAAAACGTCTGAGCCTTTCAGTTGACCAGCAGCCACTGGTTTAATAACCCGATCAAATAAATATATCAAATTTATAACAGGATGAGTTCTATATAGTAAGTATTTTATAACAAAGTCTCCTCTGCGTTTTGTTATAAACTTGGTCTCGTTAGCAGTTGAAATAACTAAAATTGTAACAAAATTTGCTCAAGGCATATCACAAATATATCAAATTATGATATAATTTTATCTAGTTTATATCCATATGAGTAACAAAAATCAGTATTCTGTCTTGCTGTATAACCAAAATGTGACAAAGGTAGAAACATTTATTACAAAGTTTGATAGAAATATCAACTTGAGTAACAATTCTGTAAGATTTTTGCTAGAATCATCTGATCAGGAAGCTAGACGTCACATGTTCGAATCTCGACTGAAAGAGTCAAAGGATTTGTAGCACAATTGTCCCGTATTCTTACAGGCTACGAAGTCTGTCGTATAAAAACAGGTCAAAATTCCAAATCAGAATGTAGCACCTAGGCTATACTATGCTTTGTAGTAAACAAAAAACACGCAAGTTTATTTTGCTTCTTTGTCTTGAATCAGCAGCAGCCACAAGCTTGATGCTTGTGAAGATGCAGAGGGTTCCCTGGTCTTTATTAGCAACAAGTATTGGACTAACATTCCTTCCCATCCCACCTGGACCCGCATTCGGACGTGGCCGGCGTCTGTATTGATCAGCACGCAGGGACCTGATAAGGTTGCACAAAAAGGAACAGTGCGCTGTCCTAAGCATGCTTTTTCCAGCCATCATTTTGTAATTTTCATCGGTCCTGGTCAATAACGGAGTATAGCAGCACGCGGGCGGATCCTATGCTTGTGCCTATGCTTATGCTTGCTTATGCTAATCAGCACCAGCCACAAGCTTGGTATGTGTAATGGTCGTCCGTGCCTGGGAAGCAAGACCATCGTACGGAAATTTTCACTATTTAGCGATTGGCAAACAATCTTTTCAAGAAAGCCATACAACTGCTGCATCGTTTATGATCAAAATCCGTTTGAAATTGGAAGAGCTATTAGCGTTAAAAATCTTTCATTCTTTCGTGACGGTGGCTTAACTCCAAATTTTGGTTGACGCCTATGACGTAGATGACGTAAGACGTGGTCCTACGTCAAAAATTTCGATAATCCTACCATGTTATCATGTTGCAATCAATCCTAAAATCCAAATAGTAACTTCGTTAGCTTGCATTTTGCCAGTTTATAACTTTGATATAGTGATCGGAATTAGAAGCAGAAAAAAAATGATGTTCATAATTCCGATCAATTACTTTAATGAAATAAATTCCGCAAATTCAGCATTTTTTCAGCCAAATTTGATACAGAACGATTACATATGCTTGTATCTATTTGTTATCATAGAACACCGAAGAAGGTAATATGTTTTCACGCTGCTATGATCTTAGCAAATTTGATCGAGCGCTTAGCACTTCGGCTAAGAAAATACATTTTGAGGGCGTTTTTTGCTTCTGCCTGTCGAATTAAATTTATTTTGAAGTGCATGGTGCCCCAAAGGCAGTCATTTTTCAATAACTGACACATAAACACATAGCACAATAACTAAGCGTGCTCATTTACTACAGATTTTGGCTCAATTTTCTAAAAATTGACCATTTAGGTTGAGTGATCGGAATTAGGAGCTGATCGCAATTATGTGCGGTCACGGTAATCGTAGGATGGCGTATCTATTATTAACTATCACAAAAACTAAGGGGCCAATTTCGTTGAAAACTCTGGACTTTCGGGTACAATTGGATTTAAAAACAACGTTGTAATTGGACTACAAATTAGACTTGGAACTGGATTAGAATCAAAGTAGGATTTTGACTTGAAATCGGTCTTGACAAAGGACATTAAATTAAATTTTAATTTGGCCTAATTTGGACGTGAAGATTTATTTCAAATTGAACTGGAAATTGGACTGATTTAATCTATAGTTTTTCAGAGAGTGCGAATGACATAAATCTCGTTTTTTCAGTGCAACTGAATGCAGTGCTGTGTAAATACAAATGTTAATCACGAATAAAGGACCATTGTTATCTGTTAATAATCAAATATCGTTATTTCCGACATAAATAGTAGAGATGGTCGGGTAGCGGAAAATTTGCCTGAAACCCGCACCCGTACCCGTATCCGCCTGGTTCGGGTCGGGTTCGGGTATTGAAAAAAAATAATTTGCGGGTTCGGGTCGGGTACGGGTTCTTAATTTTTGTTTTTGAAATCGGGTACGGGTCGGGTCGGGTATCCCTATTGACCACATTTAACACTAAACATGGTCGGGTACCTGGGCCCGTCCCGTACCCGTCGGGTTGCGGTCGGGTTCGGGTATCAAAAATAATAAACTTGCGGGTTCGGGTCGGGTACGGGTTTTCAATTTTTTTCTTGATCGGGTACGGGTCGGGTTCGGGTATTCAAATTTTCTTACCCGACCATCTCTAATAAATAGCACTTAATTCAACTATTTCGGTTGAGCAATGCAATACAGATCAACAAGAAGAATGCGTTAGTTGGTGTACGTGTGAGCGCAGTCGCTTGAAGCGCTGTTTCACTCTATCTGTGTGTAATTGAAAAAAAAAACCAATTTCGCGAAATATGGTAAATTATCCTATAATGGACCCTTGACCTATAATGGACCATGGATACAATTTTGGCGTTTGTTAGTTTGTACTTCTTATTTCCGAAGATATTTGACATGAAACAGAAAGTACTAAACATACCACACAGTTCATATTATAAAATGCTAGCCGCATTCAATGATTAATGTCTTAAAATCGACATTTTCAACAAGTGAGCGTCCATTATACGGTTAACAATGCAAAATGTCGCCATTAGTGGACCGTCTTCATGCAAAATGCTCTAGAATTCCTATAATGGACCCGGTCGCTATCCTATTGTAAGCCACCAGGTCCATTGAGGGAAACGGACATTCCAATCTGTTTTAAAAAATGTGTAAAAAATAGAGATTTGCAACATAAATTGATATTTTTTAAAGTTTAATTGAAAGTTACTCGTATTGTAAGTGCCATCGGTTGCGTGTTTAGCGTTACCAGTTTAAAATAATTCGTGGAAGAAAACTACTCAAGTACTAACTGGTCCACTAATGGTTAATTTACCCTACCTACTGACCTGGCACCAGTATTTAAATCTGTTATAAGCGTGAGATAAGTACTTATTTGGTTTTTTATTTGTGTTTTACATGATACTGTAGTAAGGTATATTGATATAGTTCGTGGTAGTTGCATGGTATGATCGGAAAAGGAGAGTTCTTACTTTTTAACCAGGCATTTGATTCTTTAAGAGATTTCGTGTTGTGTTGGTCAGCATACAGGGGCCTGAAAAGGTTGCACAATGAGTGATAAATAGCGTGCTGTCCCAAGCATGTTTTTACCAGTTTTTCATCGGTCCTGGTTAATAACGGAGTAGCAGCCATAGGATTGCCATATTTCGTCATACTCTACGCATAAATATTTTAGTTATTCATTCATGTTATTCATTGATTAGCTTATTCAACTATTGTATAGCTGAAACCAAAGGAACAAGCGCTTGATAAGTTGATATACAACAGCAATGTTCCTTGGATTCTCATGTTTTATCTCTTTTCTGTTCCTTTTTTTGTCTTCCAGTCCCATTTCTCCTTTTTTTCTCTTCCATTTTCTTTTAATCTGATTTTTCTTCTTTATCCTTCCGTTTTTCCACTTATTCTCACAGTTTTCTTTCTTTCCTGTCCCATTTTTTCTTATTTTCAGTACGTTTTTTTGGCTCAATTTTTCCCTTTGCACTCCGGTTTTCTTTTTTATTACCCGTTTTTCGTCATTTTCTCTTCAGTTTTACCCTTTTCTTTGGTTCGTTATTTATTATTATCTAATTCCCATTCTTATTTCATCCTATCTTTCTCCTTTTGTATCCCGTTTTCCTTGTTTCGTCTAAGTCCTTCCTATTTGTCGCTATTTTTCTCCCTTTTAGTTTCTCTTGATTTCTGTGAGTTTCCCCTTTCTTGTTCCGTTTTCAATATATTTCATTCGCGTTTTCCAACGTTACATTTTTTTCTTTTTTTGTTCAATATTCCCTTTATTTCTCTCCTTTAGGCTCTCGTTTTTCCTTTTTCTGCATGTTCTCTTGTTATCAGTGGTTATAGAATTCACGAAAAAATGAACATTTGAATCGATGAACGTCCCTCATGAACATAGACTATTCACTTCTGTTGCCGATGATGCATTTATCGGCATTTGACCTAATCACGAGTGTAGCTCATCATGAACATCGCAAGTTCGTTCAAAAATTGAATATTGAACTTTGAACGCGGCCGATTGAATGGATATAATATACTCGAGAATGCCAGAAAGTGTCCTAAATAGTATTACCGTGAATAGAGAATAGTTTAAAATAGTGTTAGTGGCTTTTGAAGCAACAAAACGTTTGATTTCGCTTAGTTTAAAATAGTGTTAGTGGCTTTTGAAGCTACAAAACGTTTGATTTCACACTTTTGCGTTGTATACGATAATCGTATATTTAGCGATGCTGTGAAGTGTGAATGTATGCGGCTCATTCAATGCGGCGAATTTGAACCATTCATTTTGGTCAATACTCGTGATAAAGTTGCTTGCCGATGCTTGGTGTATATTATCAATTTGCGAATTCTCCAACCTCTGCTTGTCACGTATGTTCTCTTGTTTTTCTCTTTTCTTTTAGTTTTTTCGTCTTCCATTTTCTGGCCCATTTTTTCTCTTTTCCGGCCTTGTTTTGTTTTCCTTTTTTATTTTGTTTTTTTTGTTTTTCCGTTCTTTCTTTTCTGTCACGTTTTGTTTTTAGTTTTATCCTATTGTCTTCCGGTTTCATTTTTTCTCCCCATTTTTCACATTTTTTGTTCTCGGCTTTCAATTTCCTGTTCCCGTATTTTCTTCTTTTATATTTTTCTTTTTCTATCCCGTCTAGTTCCGTTTATTTCCTTTTCGGTCCAGTATGTTCTCGTTTTATATCACGTTTTCATCAGTGTTTTTCTTTCTTTTCTCTCATTTTCCTATCTGTTCAGTCTCTTATTTTTTACTTCGTTTTTCCTTTTTGTCTCCCGTTTACTTCTTTTCCACTTTTTTCTCTTCTTAAATCCCGTTTTCCCTAACGACACCCCATTAGCCATACTACGTTTGCCATAACGGACGGGGGCCATAATATACGTTTGCCATAATTCATATTCTTGGCCTCCATCCACAACTACATTTCGACCAGTTATAAGCTTGAAGGACCAGCGCGACCTAGCCGCAAGAGACCTAATAGATTGAGTTTAAAAAAGCGGCTTTGCCGCTTACTTACATTTTTATGAAAATAGAAACACATTAAAGCCTATGAGTGCTACATTCGTTTCAGTATTGCTATATAGGGGTAAAGTTTTTATTTGGGAACGAGCAGCAAAAGAAAAGGAATAGAGCATGTAGATTGAATTTAGTAGCATGCTGAAAATACCCTCCGCTTTCTACATTTTCATAAGAAACTGTTTGCTCGTACAGCGTGCTGTTTGGTTTATTTGAGATATGAATTTTTGAGTTAGATAAATATTTAAAAAACCGGGGTTTTCTGTCAGTACTGAGGAACAACCAAAAATGCTACCATCAAGATTTTATCATTAAAAAGCTAGAAATTGACAAACAAGAAAAAACTATTTCAAAAAATTCCATGTAACAAAATTTGTCTACATAAATAAATGATATTATACTTGAAATTGAACTTAAAGCGGAGTTTGATATCAGTTGGAATCAAATCTCACTTGAAACTGTTAACTGGACTTTAAATTGGACCTGAAACTGTAACTATTTTTACTAATTGAATCTCATACTAATGCAGTCAATTCTCCAACGCATCCTGGAAAACGACGATAGCTGGAAGAAATCATTTTTCTTGACCAACTGCGCAGCAAGTACCGCAGAAAGAATTTCAAGGAAACAAGTGGAACCAGATATAACACCTAATTCCATTCAATTCCTTGAAATCAAGGGAAATCAAGGGACCTCCCGTACCAAACGCTTCCCGATATTATTGATTGATTTATTTGCAGTCGTTGGGAGTATCTTTGCTAATAAAGGTTAAGTGATACTCCCGACGGTAACCAACGATATAGCGCCTTATCTCGGTCTCTGAAAATAGATCAGTCTACTAAAAATATTAGTTTAAATAATATAACACTTGAAAATAAAGTCGTATGGTTCAATGGTGACCTAAAGCTACAGTTGTAAGATTAGGAACTGAAAACCATACGACCCGCACCTCCTAACTTAGTCAATTAAACAAATTGGAGTATTTCCAGGTATGGCCACGTGGAGGCGCTCGGTAGGGGCTTGGGATGGCTAGAGCTATGTTAGGCGCTTCTTCCTAATTGTTTTCCAAATTTTGTACAGCCTGAAACTGCAACTATTTTTACGTAATTAATTTACTTATAGTAAAAATAGGGGCAGATTAAATTAAAAACTGCAGACTTGGTGCAGAACTGCAGATATGGGTAACAAAAGTTATTTTGCTTTGTAATAAATTATAAGGAGGAGGCGAAGCCCGCGCCCCAGTGTGCCTCAGCCTGGGCACGTCAGTGAAACAGAATGTTGTAAAATTCAAGCAAATCCGTTCGTTGCTGGTTCCATCCTATGCTAGCTATCAGGCTGCTCTATGACAGCCCAATATGCTATGCCAATCCCAGTCGGTTTTCAACGCTATTAGTAGACCAAATTCGAAGGTGTGACTGGCTTGCTCGTTTTGCTTCCAAGTTGATGCGCAACAAATAATGTGAAACGGTGGAATTGTTGTGGAATAGGAGTTGTATAAATGTTTTCATTACATTTAGTAATTTTGAAAGATATAGTTAACATAGGTTGTGAAATCATCGTGGGAAACAGGCTCGTAGCAGTATTCGAAATATTCCGTTGGAAATTAAGTGTTCAAAGTAAATTTATATTTTCTTATGAACTGCATTATTGTTCGCAAATTTCATTACTGCGCTGCTGGCAGGTGTAGTTGTTATAAAAGGCCTGCCAAGAATATTTCAACTCAATAAAAGCTTGTGCTCGTAAAAATCGCCGGTGACAGAATTCAACGAACTGATAAAATTTGAATATTTACGTCTTTTTCTAGAACGTGCCGGGTAACGTTTCATCATCAACCCCAAGTAGTAACAGGAACAGCTTAAACCCTCATCGAAAAGATTTACATTTTTCCTGTCATTTATCAATGCGGGGTAGGTTGCAAAACGAAATGTTCTATCCTGGGCCGCTGCAGGTACACCCGCAGGCTCCGACCAGCAACCGCTTGTGGTCGTCCGTCCAATATACGCGGGGAGACCACTCCATAAATAGTTATTGGTTCCGCTACCCGACGGATGTAAAACTAATTTTACGAGCGAATTGATAGGAAATTTTCCAACTAACTATCGCGTTGCAACACACGATGGAGCCCCCAGTAACATGGTGGCTTGACTTGTGAATCAGCTAATGAGAAGTCATTCACTGCGGGTGATCGAACGTTTTGTCGGTTGATCACATCGGCAACGATTGGCTAATGGCTGCTGAAGCGAAGGGAATGCAGTTGGCATTGGACGACCGTAGAAAAGCTTTCTGTGCATTTCTGTGAACAATTTATTATTCGTTATCTCAGACCGGAATTGGTGAAAATAAGATTTTTTACTACAATAAACCAAAAAAGTTATTTTTAGGCGTCTTAGTAGCATCACTAAAGGAAAAATTTTCCCATTTGGATGAAATGGAATTCAAGAAATATTCACTTTACGATTCACACAAAATACAACTCAGGTTACAAGCATTCTGAAATAAAAATCGTTACGAGGGCTAAGGGTTAAACTAGAGGTCAGAAAACCTAGATAAACGAATAAACCCAAGAAGAGGTATTTCCTACATAACAAGAAAAAACATTTGTCGAACAATGCTGTGCATAAAACAGTTAGAATCAACTGATGATTAGTTACTGTTGTATTATTATCAGTTATGTATAAGGACTAAACAGGATGGGTAGATATACGTGAGAAAGTTTACTAAATATATCCGGCAACGGTATGGATATCATTTTGGTGGACGGTGGAAAACATGGACCTTCTTCGGCTCCTCTTTTTTTGTAGGGGGATTTTATCTACTTTGTCCATTATATCGAGCTCTTAGTATAACATTAGGTCGTATTTGTGCGACTCGGTCTTGTGAGTGAAACGTTCACGAATAAATCTGGCGTACCGCAAGGCAGTAGCCTGTAACCTCTTTTGTTCATTTTATTCGTTAACAACGCAACCTCTGCCACTAAAAGAGATGGTAGACTTTACCCTTATAAAACTATTTGACGCCTCGTTGCATCGAGGATTGTCATCGTTGTCAATTTTTTGGATACGTTCGTGAAGTGGTGTATAACTTGACTATCAGTGTCACTAAATGCGAGGGTATGACGTTTCATCGAATCAAATCGTCTTTAGTTTTCGGCTACAAAACTGATGGTCAAGCATTGAAAAGGGTTAAGCATGTGAATGATCTTTTTGACATTTGCGACATTTCCGGGGCCCTATTCGCACTGTCACCCCAACTAAATTTTTTGGGTGAGGTGACAATTTGCGATCTTCACAGTCACCTGGGTGACTCCGCTTACGTGGGTGACTGTACAAATCAAACCGGGAAGCTGTTAGGTGAGGTGAGGTGATTGTGAGAATAGGGCGCGTGAGAGAAGTAAGGTGAGGTGAAGTGACTGAGAATAGGGCCTCGGAAGTCGCAGCGACGACAAAGAGTGGCCAGTGCTTTCAAGTGAAATCCCAATATCTCCGTCCGAGATGTCGCAGACACGCTGGGAGTGTCGTCTACAAACGTGCATCGAGTTAAAAGAGGTAGTCACTTCAAATTACGTTGAAAACCTACGCTGTACGACGATGCTGACGAAGTTCGATTGCATAGTGATGGACGATGAAATCTATGTCAATGGAGATTTCGAAGTTTCTTGTGCTGAAGTTTTATACGGCGACCGGAAGCGTAAAAATGGCAGACATTTTCAACGATACGCGAAATTTCAACGAAACAACGCGATTGTTCCGTGCTGTTTTGGCCGAATTTGGCTACTGCCAACTAGGACAAGAATCTTCCCAATACGCAGGGCTCCGCCCAATCGACAACCATTGGACGGAACCTTAAGCGGAACCGCAAGAAGACTCAAAAAACTGTTGGAAGTGAGAAGCAGTTTAACACAAATTGGCGTTCTGCGGAGAACAAAGTGGACGCTGCACTATGGGCCAGAAATTGAAATTTCGGGACAAATATATTTGCGGTTAAACGGCGTATCTCAGCTCAATGTAGTCTACGGCAACTTTTTGAATGAAAAAATGATGCATCTTTTGAAGGGGTCGTCTAATATTTACGTGTTACTTTAACAACAATTTTAGTAATAACTTTTTGAGTAATTTTTTTTTCACCTTTTTGGTTTCAGAATATTAATAATAAACCAATTTCAAGTATTTTTGCTGAAGATATCAAACTTCTACCTTTTACCCATTATCGGCAATAGACCTTTGTTTATAAACGACCCCTCAAATCACATTTATTCTTGTAACATGTTTATTTCAACAGACAGCTCAATGTGATGTTCTAGACAACATTTTGTACATTAAAGAGGAATATTTTTGCTGGAGACTGTGTCGCTTTTTCTGTATAAATAATAAGATATAACTGTTTTTAGGCTAAAAACCGTTTGATGAAAAATTAGTTTTTCAAGGTGTATTTTTCAAGGGTGACACCACCCTTCGGAGAAGTAAAATAATAAAATATAGCGCATTTTCCTGCACTATTAGGGTGACCATGAATTCACCTATTAGGGTGATACAAACTTTTATTTTCATAAATAATTTAAAAAAATGTTTTTTTCTCCAATAGTTGCAGAAAATACTAAAATAAGCAACTTTGCTGAATAAAGTAACTGTCTATCTCTTACCGGTTACGAAATATAATGATGTGTTAAAAAAGAGCATTTAAAAATCAATTACACTCAATAACTTTGCACACGATTATTTTATTGCTTACAAATGTTCTACAAAATTATTTAGTATGTTGAAATACATATTTTCTGTGAAGACTGTTTGACACTAGGACGCATATTTATTAAGTTATAAAATGTATGAAAAAAAAATCCGCACTATTCCCAGGTATTCCGAGGCATGGTATTCCCAGGTATTCTCTGAAATACACATTTGGGCAGATAGCTTTAATAATTCCCTACAAATTGGTATGCAAACTAATTGCAGATACTTGCAGATGGCTAAGATATTCAGATTTTTCATCAGACGGTTTTTAACCTAAAATCAGTTATATCTTATTAATTAATGCATATAAAGCAAAACAGTCTTCAGCAAAAATATTCCTCTTTTATGTGCAAAAGATTTCCTAGAACATCACATTGAGCTGTCTGTTGAAATAAACATGCTACAAGAAGAAATGTGATTTGCGGGGTCGTTTGTAAACAAAGGTCTATTGCTGTAAATGGGTAAAAGGTAGAAGTTTGGTATCTTCACAAAAATTACTTGAAAATGGTTTATCTTTAATATTTTGAAACCAAAAAGGTAAAACAAAGTTTACTCAAAAAGTTATTACTTAAATTGTTGTTAAAGTAACGCTTAAATATTGGACGACCCCTTCAAAATATTGAGCTGAGACATGCTGTTTAACCGCAAATATTTTTGTTCCGAAATTTTAATTTCTGACCCATAGTGCGCTGTGGCTGTTTAAAATCACATGACAGAAGTTCAACGAAAGGCCCGCCAACTCAGATACGGTCAATCGGAATCTGAACTGAATATTTTATTTTATATTTTATCCTACTTAAATTTCAAAAAGAAAAATTATTTGATGCTTTACGAAGCTTCTGTTTTATAATGATCCGGTATTTCTCAATTGGTCGCCGTTATTTAGTGATTTAGAAGATTGTAATCTTTCGACACATAATTTATACTGGTTGTCTTGTATCAATTCTTTCTTCGAGTATTGCCAAAGCGCTACATCCAGCTGGAAAATCGTAGGACACTCGTCTACATTCAACGCGATCTTGGGCCAAACTTCACCAATATTCCATGCGTCTCAGAATTCGCAAGTCGCTTTCTACATGACAGAGCCGTCTTGCACGTTGGACCTTGTGGGGGTTGAATGCCCTTGGTACAGAATATCGCTTATCCTAGCATCAGAACATGCCTTGCGCTATATACCATCTCGGCAGCGTTACAATGTGCCGCCGATACGACGAACTGTCTGAACAGTTCGGTGCATCGTCGTGTCGGCAATCACCGGTGTCGTCTAGATTCCGACCGCGTTCAAAGACCTGACTGCTAAGCACAGTCAGTCGTATTCATTTGACTAAACAATAAAAACTTGGGCGATTCTTTGTGGCTGTAATTTAGGCTCTGCACAGACCTCTCGGTTTCTGGTGCCAGTAAGGTTGTTGAAGAGAACCGGTTTCGTCGCGCTATCGTCCGGCACCCTTACGATCTGTTCAGTCCACCACAGCCTACCATTCACCAGATGTAATCTTTTCAAATGATGCCTGTAACTTGTGTTTCGTATGCTTTCGCCATTCTCCGCTTCCAGTTGCAATTCAGTTAGTCCGTCAAATATCATCTACAGTACCTTCCGCTCGAACACCCCTAGGGCGCATCCTCCGTGAGTAGCGTCACAGCGTTAAGTCTACAAAGAACTACCGAATCCGGGTTTTGTACACTGTCAACTTCTTGATCGTAACGTTTTCCGAATGGCAAAGTTGGTCCGATTTCCTATTTGAAGGCGCCACTGGATCTCCTTACTACTGCTGTAGCTGTTACCCGCGGTCACTTCAAATGACCCCAAAAATACGAACCCATCTACCACTTCTAGATCGTCACCGTCAACGGTTACCATCTTTGGGCGGCGCACGTTTGTGTCTTTTGAGCTTGATCCTTTTATTATTTGATTTCAATGTCCGCTCGTTGTGTCATCCCTTTAAGAGCGACGTTGAATAGTATGCAGGAAAAGCCGTTACCTTACCTCAACCCTCACCGCATCTTGAACGGTCTCGAGAGTATCACCACGTCACTGAAACATGAAACACATCACTGGATTCAATGTAGCTCTGATCGGTCGCGTCAGATTGTCCCGAAATCCGTGTTCGCGCATTAACTGCCATAGCTGATCTCGATCGACTGTGTCATATGCTGCTTTGAAGTCTGTAAAGATGTGACGGGTGGATACGTTGTGCTCCCGACAATTGTACAACATCTGTCGGAAGGTAACAATATGGTCCGTCGTGGCGCGAGTCACCATACAGGCACTTGATACTTATAAGTCAAGCCACGGCACGTCACGCTGTTGTTGTACGTAAGATTAGAGTGTTACTGTGATTATCATTCTCGTCATTCTGAAATAGACTCAACCTCTTGACTGAATAAAATAAAATTAGTCATTATTCGAATAGTTTTTATGACGGTAGTCTTTCCGATAAACGTTATGATAAATCAGTTTTTACCAGTCCTCTGTGGTTCAAGGGTTACGCAATATCGACGAATCATCGAAGTTTTAGAGGAAAGTTGAGTTCGAACTCAATTATAACTAGTTTCCATTAAGGCTTGTTCGCGACAAAATCTGGACACCTCAATTTTGCAATAAAACAAATTTACTAGAAGTTTAATCCATGAAACAGTTTTATATTATTTATGTGTGTATCATTCACAATTATCAAACAAATTAACATTACTTATTTGGTCTGCATGAAAAATTGGCGAACTTTGGAGTTTACCCAAAGACTTGTTGGCAACCAATTTTGCTGCGTTTTTCCAAGATTTTCGAAATTTATCTATAGTTGTTGCTTA
Organism: Sabethes cyaneus; assembly: GCF_943734655.1. Classification (NCBI taxonomy): domain Eukaryota; kingdom Metazoa; phylum Arthropoda; class Insecta; order Diptera; family Culicidae; genus Sabethes; species Sabethes cyaneus. The sequence goes on along the minus strand of NC_071353.1, from coordinate 126,463,008 downwards.
TTGTTTGTGCTGGGACAGCTCTCTCTTCACCAAAGCCCAATACCGCTCGAGGGGCGTAACTCTTTACAGTTAGGTCTTAGGTGGAGTCGCCTCCTTCGGTACAATATGGACTCCATTAGCATCAGACCATTCCAAAACATCTTTGGCGTAGTGACAGGATGCCAAATCAGGCCAAAACAGCGAGGGTACATCATGGCTGTGTAGGAACGGTAACAATCGTTTCTGCAGGCATTCTTCACGGTTTGTTTCCTTGTTAACCGTTCCCGTAGTGATGTAACTTTTGCTTGCTCGACCACAGCTGCATATGGCCTGCCATACTAAATATTTTTTGGGGAACTTGGCTTTCTTCTTTGTTCTAAAATGCTCTGCAACGCCATTCCGTTTCATGGCAGTGTAAAAAGACATACCAGGAAGCTGTTTAAAGTTTTCTAAGACATACGTTTCATCGTCCATTATAACGCATGGAAACTTCGTTAAATATTCGCGATAAAGCTTACGAGCGCGTGTTTTGGCCGTCGTATTTTGCTTATCATTACGGTTTGGCACAGTCCTCACCTTGAAAGACTTCATGCCTTGTCGTTGCTTAGAAGTGTGCACGAATGTTGGCGACATTTTTATTTTACGAGCAATGGTACGTACTGACAGATCTGGTCTCCTCCGTAATATTTGTTTTACCTTCGCATCCTTGTGGTCAGGGATGGCACCTCCTCAGAAGAAAAAAAGAGAAGAGAAAAATTCAAACTGTGCTCAGTCTTCAACGCGATTTATTCTGCTCCGTTTCATTTTAACTGTGCTCTTTCTTGCTGAACGCAGTTGTATGAGCAACCGCACACTGTGCTACTCATTGAGGAGAATGTTAATACACTTTGAATACGTTGATGCGATGCGCTGACGTATGACAACTACGGGTAGTTTTAACATAGGTAGTGCGTTGAGAAAAAACGACGATTGTCAGTAGCGGTCATTGCCATCAGAAAAATATTAATCCATTAATGCAGTTGAATCATGATTCTTACATTTAGTATATTCAGTTGAGTTTAACTGCCCATGAACGCAACTGCATCATATGGTTAGGCATGTCACAACAGCAACAGTGCGAAAAATGTTATTTAGATATGGCAATATTTGAATTCCCATACATTTGCTTCTTGACGCGCACCAACAGGGAAGTCCCATTATAAACAAAGGCAATTCTCCGCTAAGATTCAAAATTTAACGACTTTTGATTGTCTTGACGCCTCTGTGTCTATAGTTGCTGTACGCGCACCGGTTGTTTTGTTTCCACGTTTACTGCTGTAGCTACCGAGAGGACCGGGAGCAAAACCGAAAGTTGCTCATTTAAAGAGCGCATTAAGAAGTTTTTCTGCGCGTCAGTTTTTCTCATTGTGTTTAGTCTGTTTCTCATTGTGTGGATTTATTTCTCATTTCTGAAAGCAGTTCTGCTCATTGTGTTGAACAAAAAAAGTTGCACTTTTTGCACAATGAGTGAGGAAATAACAAGCCTGCTTGTGGTGGTTCCTCAGGTCCGGTTTTGTTCCACTTCCCTTCTTCTTAGCTATTGTCAAGCAAGGCTCGAACGATTTTAAAACACTGGAAACAGTGCTTGGAGGAAATCAAAGCTTTTCGGCAAGTTTTCTTAACGAGAGATTCGGATTTTCATTGCGACCGCACGCAATTGCTTTTCGCACCTGCTCTTCTTTCGACACCATTTTACGCTGATTGCTTGTAATATAAACAAGTGTTATATTTTCAGAAAGAACAGACATACGTCTACCACTCTGCAAAATATTTCACTCATTGTTAATGTATTTCCGAAGCTGTGTGTGTTTGGGAGTGTCCAAATTTTGTCGCGAACAAGCCTTAATTCCCATCTCAATCTGCGGATCTTTTAGATCAAACCTCGTGTTTTTTGTCTTGACCTTGAAATATGGTCAAGTATATATATATATATATATATATACAGGTCGGACTCGATTATCCGGGTGAAAAAAAAAATATTTTTAAATAAGTTTTTCGAAATATATTTACTGTACTGGTCGCTGGTACTTGTACCTTTGAACCATAGAGGCGCTGGACTCTTTTAGTACGGCTAAAAGCAACGAGTTACGAACATAATAAATGCTGCTTGAATGACCCTGAAGCTGATTTTCAGCTTTTTTCTTTCACATCGCCATTGTTCTACTATTTCCTTTGTCTATTGCAAAGACTAGTACCGTTAAAATGATTATAATAGTGCCTGATTTAATTGTAGGTCAAAACCACAAGTTGAGGCATGCTTTTCACGCTTTAGGTGAACGACATTACTGTTTCTTTGTTAAAAAGTGCTGATATGCCACGCATAAACATATTCTTAACCCAAACCAAATTTGAAATGACTGTTATATTTAGCATGCGAAGAATGGAACAGTGAGTGTTATGTCTATTTTTCTGTACCTAAACGTAACTAACCTAATCATACGCCGCATCAAAACGTGCAAAAACATAAACAAGCATAAACTTGTTGAGTAACAATATTTTTTGTTATTTGAAAATCTAAAAATCGCTACAGAATGATCAACTAGGTTAAGTTTACTTCTAAGCGGAACCAGCAGTATGAAAACCTGTCATTGTTTGTCATTGTTGAGAAAATTAAAAATAATTGAAGACCTCCAGCCTGTTCAGCTCTATACTGATAATCGGAAAGTTCTTCATTTTCTTTGTGGAAAACACTTTTAAATGGCTCACTGTTAAACACTAAATGCTATCGTCTCATAATAAAGAAACTGAATAATAGCTCAGTAAATTTGCACTATCGCACACATTCGCCGGGGTGTGCCCACACTGTCTAATCGATTGATACGCTGCGGCGTAGTCCCGTGCCGGGCGGACCAGGCGGGCGTGCAGGAGCGAAAACTAATTTGATCGTGTGATGACATAAAACAGACTTCCCCCGGCGCAGTAGTCCGGATGTCGAACTGGGCGAGCCACCACGAAAACGGAACGGAGCAAGAGCTAGAGCTTTTCCGCTCGATTATCCGCCCACAGAGCGACGGTTATTGGTTACACCTTATCCTGCTGCGAAGGAAAATGCGATTTCTATATCTTCCGTGTGGCCTTCTCCGATGAGTTTGCTTTCCACCGTAGAGCGTAATTAAATTAATACCCGAGTTCCAAACATTCGGCAGCCGTAAACGACTGCGTGGCTAGGAACTATCGCGATAAGAACGAAACGTCGATTTCTTACCAATATCGTATTGTCATTTTTATAAATCCATTGCTCGTTCGAGATTTTTTGCTGTCCTTACCGATAAAAGGCTACATTTGCGCTCCAAACAAACAATTTGTCAAACGTTAAATAATAGAATGGATACTTTGAGGGTTTCAATTCATTTCGTTCTCCACTCAAATCATTTTGGTAAAAATATAAATTTAGAAAAACTGAACTAAAAATTTGGGACATAACTTCCACTAATCCTTGCTTCTTATCTTTTTCCAGGGCAATGCCGGTCTCGAGTATTTGATGACCCTTGGATACACGCTGGTAATAGTGACGGTCGGGATTATGATCTGGGCCTCGGTGGCCGGCGCTCGAGAGATCGACGTTTCCCAGCATCCGCCATGCTTCTTCAACGCTCTTTGCAGCTGTTCCAAGAGTTCTCCCGATCTCGGAGTGGTGGACTGTCGACACGTACATTTTCCTGCCATACCGAAGGTAATCAACAGCTCAAAGTTGTTCATGTTGCACATGGACGACACGGGACTCCGCGAAATGGAGCCATACTTCTTCCAAGCCACGGGACTGTACAAACTGCACATATCGAATAATCCCATATCCAAAGTCCCGGATGAAGCTTTCTACGGACTCGAACGGTCTCTGTGGGAGTTGGCGCTGGAAAATAATCACATAACAGAGATACCTTCCAAAGCTATCCGAGATTTGAAAAAGTTGCGATTACTTAGTCTTCGGGGGAATGACATCACTACCATTGAAACCGGTGCATTCCGAGGTTTGGAGAGGTCCCTTCAATCGCTGATTCTTGCCGATAATTCCATCTCGCTTCTGCTTCCTGGTAGCGTTGGTGGTTTGCCAAATCTGGACAGTATCGACCTTAGTGGGAACAATCTGGCGAATATTGATGCAGCTGCGTTTAAAGATGGCCTTGGAAAGCTGTCAAAAGTATTCTTAAGTAACAACTTACTAGGTCATATACCTTACAATGCGTTACAACCTTTGCGTTTGTTGAGAGTTTTGGATCTTTCCAACAATCTCATACGAACGATTAGTCCAGATGAAGATGACTCCAAAATCAGCTATAAACTCACCCTAGACATACTACAGCTACAGTACAATTCAATCGAAAACATACCATCTGTATCATTTAGTTTCTTTGATACGGTAAATATCACATATTTGGACGGCAATCCGATTCGGCAAATAGAGGACAACGCATTTAGACAAGCGAAAATTCGTGAGCTCTATATTAGGGACTGCAGCTTAAACTTCATTTCTCCTGAAGCCTTCTCCGGATTGGAAAGTTCCTTGAACGTTCTGGATCTATCGGGAAACAATCTAACACATTTGGCGGATAATCTGTTTCAAGGTTTCGACAATCTAAGGTAAGATACAACTTCACCACACAAAGAAATGTTGATGCGTTATTTTGCATTCAGATTCTTCAACATAAAGGATAATCTCATCAAGCAGTTAGATCAGCGCAACGCTTCTCCCTTTGCCGGGGTAAATCTGTACAAGCTTGATACAACCGGCAGCCAGAATAAGCCATTTCCTCTAAAACAGCTTGCGGCCATGAAAAACTTACGTTCACTTGCAACGTCGCATCTGTCGGCCGTCTCTCTCACTCCGGAAGACTTCAACGACTTTAGTCCGGAACTTGAGGAACTGAAAATTACCCGTGCTGGTTTGAAATCAATCAAAAACCACGCATTCACAAAGTTACGTGGCCTAAAGCGCCTTGACCTAAGCGAAAACCGAATTGATAGCCTTGAGTCTCACGCCTTCACCGAAATCGGTCATACGTTGGTGTCACTACGAATATCCCACGGATTGGGGTCTCAGATGCAGCAACTTCCACACGACCCGTTCCGACAGTTGACGGCCGTAGAAGCACTCGATCTTAGTAATAACAAACTGAAGACGCTCAGCGATAGTTGTTTTCATTTCTTGAAAAACATTATGAGCTTAGAATTACACGATAATCAGCTGGAAAGTTTGCCCAAGGGTATTTTCCAGGCAGACATCCACAGCAAGCTGACAATGGTTTCGTTGCGTTACAACAATCTGAAACAGGTGCTTGCGCATACTTTTGTGGATCTGGAGGAGCTGAATGCCATCTACTTGGATGACAATCGAATAGAAACGATCGACAGGAGAGCCTTTATGAATTTGGATAAATTGAAGATACTGAATCTCAGAGGTAACAAGCTGAACAAGATCGCTCCGGAGGCTTTTCAGGTGAGTGTCTAAGTTGTGAGTTGGAAAGTGTTGGAAATTGCCCAATTGAATTACAAAAATATAATAATTAAACTGTTGTAAATTATATTTTGAGGTGTATTGACGTAGGACTACGTCTTACGGCAAGTTTTGAGATAGGGTGTCATTCCAAAAAATCAAAAAATGCGAGCGTCACGAAAAATGAAAGGTTTTGAGCGCTAATAGCTCAGCGGTTTTTCGACCGATTTTCAATATTCTTACACCAATCGATCGGAAAATCTTCTAAGAATTGACCCAAATGAAGAAAAGTATGAATTCTTGATGTTGAGCTATTGAAAAATTGAAAATAATGAACCTATGTTTTACTAGAATTCACGCTTCGTGATTGGTTGGAAGATTCTTTACGATGATCTAAACCTATACCAATTTGATATCTGTGCTTGGGAAGTAAGCCAAAACAAGTGACAAAGTTTCCTAATTTCAACAAGATTTCTTAACACCGCGGTTCAACCTAGACCATTTTGATGTCCTTGCTTGGGAAGTACGCCAGAGAGAGTGACAAAGCCTCCTCGTGCCAACAGATTTCTTACGAACGCGATTAAACCTAGTCCAATCTGATGTCTGTGTTAGGGAAGTGTGCCAGAAAAAATGACACAAGTTCGTCGTCCCAACAGATCGCAAATTCTTTACTGCGTGACGATTAAACCTCGGCGAACTTGATATCTGTGTTGGAAAAATGTGCTACAGCTGTAGTGTTCGGTTATAATACGACTCTGTATGAATACGCATGCTTGCCGTTTCATTAGAACTGTAGTGGAAAGATGTGCTGTTGATAAAATAGGATTGAATTGGTAAAATCCTTTCAACGTGGGAAACCATGGATAATAAAAACAATCTTTAATTTCAGTAAGGTAGCAGGAAAGTAATAGTTTGTGTTCTTGATTTTGTTAAATTGTTTTCAAATGCACAATCTTTTGAGAATTGAACATACGCAATGTTACTACTTTGATAAATGTTACATACAACGCATGTAGCATGTATATATGTTGCACATAGCACACGGGCGTAGCCAGAAAAGTTCCTTGGGGGGGGGGGGGCGGAGGGGTTTACAAAAACAAATCTGATCTGACATAGCCTAACCGTAAGCAGTTTATTCAAGAAATGGAAAATTATTTTCAGTTAAAATCTATTTTGGTTGAAATTGAGTGTTCTACATCAGACAAATGCCGCTTAGTTGGTTTCGAGGTACGATGCTGGTCTAACAAGGCAGTCGTCGCATGTTCGAATTTCGGCTAGGCGGTGCTGCTAGATAAAGTCAGTAGGATTTTTGCACTAGCCCCGTAACTGTAATTAAAAAAAAAAAAAAAAAAAAAAAAAAAAGAAAAAAAAAGGACGTTTAATGAGGTACGTTGTATGTTTGAATCTCGGCTGGGAGAGGCTGTTAAAGTCGAGACCCAGCGAGGATGCTGAAGAACAACTTATCCTGTATGATTCTCAACATCGCTCTTAAGGTGATCCGATGATCAGATTTCGAAAAGGGAGGTTTGATTTTCAGTAAATGTAGCAAACTTCTTGGCAAAGCAGATGAGTTTGCCAGGTAGCTAAGCAGGTGTTAGAAACTTTGCCACGACGAAGGCCGTCTGTGGTAGACTCAAAGCGGCGCCTAGCAGGATTAGGCTTTAAATCAATGCGACGAAGACCAAATATAATGATAATGATAATAGCTCAAATGGTCACTGTTAAGTCAGACCGAGCCAAGTGACAAAAATCTTATTTCGAGAAAAACGCGTTCAAAGTTTGCTGCTCTGTATGGTTTGTAGCTATCAATTGTTCGAAATCATCACATAACACTGGCTGTTTGCAACATTTATGTAGTCTTATTAGAGTAAAATGTAGCTTAGAAAATTCTGGATCGTTTGCTGTTATTACTCATTCTTTTAAATTTTGCGATTTGGTCTGGTCTGATTTAACGCAGACCGGGGCTTTTTTGCGGACGGTAATCGTTGACGGCGACGAACCAGAAGTGCTAGATGAGCTCGGGTATGTGGGATCGCTGGTAGCCGCGGACAACAACACAAATAAGGAGATCCAGCGGTATATTCAAGCAGGAAAAAACTGCGATTTCAGAAATGCGGCGACTAGTAACCCAAGATCGAATTAAATGGGGCTTAAAACAGCACGAACTACCGGCTCTAAGTTCACGACGCCGACGCACAGTGGTCCGAAAGTCCAAAAAGCTGGCAGAAATGTCAAAACGATCTCCTAGAGGATAGGTGACTTCTGCGAAGTTGGTTGATATACTCAGGAGATCTATGTGATATCATTCAACTAGTGCTTAACCCTTAAATTATAAGTTAACTCTTTAATACACGTTATTACCATAATATAATATTAATTATTGGTTAAGTTTGTCAGTAATGGTTGAGTTGATTTGATAACTCTCAGTTGTCTTATAAGGCACTGAAAGGTTGGATAACCTTACATTCTCATTTTATTGGATTGTTATCCAATAATTGCTTAAGTACTTTTTTATTGAAAGATTTTTTCACATTTCTGCGACTCATTCGATTTTCCCAGTACATTTGATTCAGCATTCTAATTGCACCCGAATGGTTTTATAGACAAGCTATTTATTATTAAATAAGTTTTCAAATAAAGAAATACAAATAAAGTTCAAATTCAAAACAGACACTGATAAAGCCGGCAAGTCGTAGTCGAAATACGTATCGGTCTGACTAATGAAACAACAAATAAAAATTAACCAGAAAAACTTTCTTGTAATTGCTTTGTTTGCAGCCTCTACTATGCCCTTGATTAATTAATATTAGACTTCTAGTTTCTTCCACTGAAAAGTATGAAATTATTTTTTTCATATTTTATTTATTGTATTAGATATATTGATAATAGTTACGAATTTAGACTGGAGCATACATTAATGTTATGTAACATACAGCGAACGATAATTACAAATCCATGATTTGTTTCGCTGTTGTGTCACATTTTGAATACTTTTGATTACTTTTTGAATTAAACATTAGTTTTAGACCTTGTATATCCTTATCGTAAAGGGGTCTTCCATCTAAAATGCAAGCCTAATAATAAGATGTAATGGGAGTACTATGTCTCCTGTAAATCCTGTTGAAATGAGCCTTTGCATCAGATGTGCCTTAGAAGCGCGTCATTCTGTTTCGATATTCCCGAAACAAACTACCGTGAACGTACCATATTCTGCGCAGCTCCTAATTCTGCGCATTTTTCTTTATATATGTATTTTTCAACATTGTGCATAACTATGGCCATTGTGTTATTTTTTTATAAATCTCTGTTGAATAATACGCCATTACTCACAAAAGGGCCATAATATTTGACAGCGAAATAAATTAAAGTGAAACTGAAAGTATTTTATATGTCAGAAAACAACGTCGTTAGCGCCAACGCTAAAACTGTCCTTCTAGAAAATTAACAAAATTATGATCGAAATTCTTTGCAATGATCAAATTACCCAGCATAATTAGAAAGAATAATTAGTTTTAGTCATGTTTTAGGCAAAAAGAGTGATTGCATGCCTTGTTTTCGTTGGAAAAATGCGATGCAGTAGTGCGCAGATTTAGGCACAGATTTTTTATTCATGTTCCAAATTCTGCGCAGTAATGTATCCTATGAAGAAATCGCGAAAAAATACGCAACTTCTCCCAAATGGCTGAGGTATAGAGGCATAGAAATTCAAGTAGAACCTTTAACTTGCATTGATTGGAATCCTGTGTTACGGCTCGGGGTCCGAACCTACGAACGCCAATTCATGGAACCATGTATTCTGATTTTTTTTGACAGTCGAACTTCATTGAGCTGTCAGGGAGTAGGGAAGTGGTTTCTATATGAAAACACAATTGTTAATATTAGTCTAAAGTATAATGTTCAGTATAGAGAAAACCCGAATGAACTCGCCCTTCACGTTATCGACAATAAAATATTTAAAATAAGCCAATCCAAATGATAATAATGTTCCTGTGCCACCTGGACAGCACAAGAAGGCCAGATCATGGATTTAATCATGGTAATGGCTAATGTCAGATTTTTGATATGCTTTCAGCGTATAAAGACATAAACTACATGGTATGCATGTTTATTGTTACTTTTTAGGAATTAGGAACAAACATGCGCAGAATTAGGAACATGGGCAAGAGAATGCGCAGAATTAGGCACCGTGAATAAGTTTACAAAACGAAAGATATACTCAATTGTTGGTCGACTTTTAATTCCCATGTTTTTTACCATATATTATAGACCGTAGCACTACATGTTGCTGCTATCAACGTTATCAATTTAACACTAGAATACTTATAATAGCGGAGGAACCATAAAAATGTCTTAACTGCGCAGAATATGGTACGTTCACGGTAAATTGTTGTTTTGCGCTACGAAGCTTTCTTTGAAGTATACTCCAAAATCAGTTTATTAAACTATATTATGGCTTGTCCCTTTCATTTCCACGATATCCTGGAATAATCAATGCAGAATAATTAATGCAGAATAATCAATGCCTACTATCATATATTAAAACCATTGCAAGGATTATTCGTTAAAATCAAATTTGCTTACATGAATTCGTACATCCTCTCTAAGATTTGTCTTTACTTTCTTAGTTGCAGAAAGTTGCAGGCAAATTTAGGTTTAATCGGTTCCTTACAAGTATAGCTGCACACTAAAAGTAATATGGCAGCAAAACTCGACGGGTTCCATAAGTTACGACTGTCAATTCGAAAGAGTTTAGATATTCGTCCTCATTTTTATCATAATCAAGCCTGACTCGGTGAACCAATAATATTTTAAATTAGTGTAACCTTCTCAATAATATTGAAATAGATGTCTTTCAACTAAATATGTCATTGTTTACGATATTTATGCAACGTTTGCTTCATACCTATAAGAAACAACCATATGTGTTTTTGAAAAGATTTCACCGGCTTAAATGTTATTCAACAAGTTCAGAGGCTATAGCTTTTAGAAAACTAAGAAACGAACAACCAAAACAAGGATTTAGGCTCATATGGGTATGTAGAAGAACACTTTTGAGTTATTTGATCAATTAAAAATACTTGCAAAATGGGGTTTCTGCCAACTATTTTGATTTTCGGACCACTGTGCGACGGGGGTCGTACAATCAGCCCCGTACATTTTCCTGTGCTTTAAACAACAGTTGGCTGTGACATTCAAGCTAGAAAGTGTGTTACAAATTTTCTCCTGGGGGGGGGGGGGGGCGTCTTTGAACCCCCAAAACCCCCCCGTCGCTACGCCCATGATATAGCATGTATACGTGAAGAATCGAATGATTACAAGCATGAATACATGCTACTATCACTACAAAGAGACTTACGTAGTCCTGCGTCACCTATATATGCGGTCGTGTCTTGTACACAACCCCTCTGATTTTTTTAATCAAATTTAAATATTCTAGAGAGCTTTATACTCTTGCACGTATTATTGTTGACCTCTCAAGCGTCAAAGCAATGTAACGAGTTTTTGGGAACCCAAGTTCAAACATTATTTGTCATAACTCATTTTGTGCAACGGAATCGCATGCCGCCTTGAGACCACCAAACAGATTATGGGTCTACGGTAATTTAGGAAATGTCGTAGAATACAAATTTGACCAACCGTAGAACAATTCTCTAGAAAAAATCAGATTGATATTCGTCGATAAATCCCGTCTGTGGTCTCAGATTCATACAAGAGAGCACTTTGTATGTAGTTTTGAGTAGCCTCAGTCGGTTCCATGACCCTTTTTGTAGACAGGGCAGATGAGACCTTCTGATTAATTATTCGGCATTTGTTCATCCGCCTAAACCCCTTTCAGAAATCCTCCCCGGATTCTTTCCGGTGGTTTTGAAGGTTTCCAGGTCACTCATCGCTTTTTGACCTCCTCCTGCTTTCATGATTCCGTATAGGTTTCTCTTCGCTTTACGGTAAAATTAGTCGTCATCGATTCTGCAAATTTCAAAAGCAGTTTTTTTTTGTTTGAAAAATTTTGCTTATGAAAATATATTCGCTGTGTTTAGATTGGCAAGAAGAATGCAGTGAATACATTTCTATAAACATTTCTATTTTGGGCCCAAAAACTGCTTTCGAAATTGGACTCTCCGACGAAAAGTTAATGGCTGCTAGTTTCCCGTTAAATGGTTTTGCTGCTTTTCTCTTCTTGCTGTTCTGCGATTCTTTGAACCAATTTACTGGCATAATCTACTGCCACGCATCAGCCAGTTTTCAACCGCTGGATGTTGAATCACAGCTTTTTGTCTCTAAATAAACAATAAATCTGTAGAATGTTTCAGGAGCTTCCAATAACTGACACAGCGATCAGATTGCATGTTCTGTCCGCGCATAGACCTCACATTGACAACATACGAAGAGTACCGACCATCAGAACATGATAGATTTTGGAGCACGCGTCTTCGATGCCTTCGGGTGTGCTTCCGAAAGTTTAAACGTGAAAACTGGAAAGCAGTTACTATGGATGGACATTCCTTTAACCAGTACAAAGTTTATCAATCCCAGGCCGATCTCATTGGTTGTCAAATAAACGATCAGCAGCCGAAATCAGGACCCGGCATCGTCGCAATAAATAAATGAATCTTACTTTCTCTTACCTTCGCTTCATCATGAAGCGACTTGCTTCGTTTGTTGAACAGAACATTTCAAGCAAGCTTCAATTGAAGTTGGTGGCAGTTTCAATGGACGACGACTAAAAGTCAGGCACGATTTGTCGATATTGAACGGGTTAATTATAATATGCGTTGCATTATAAGAATTCCAATTCCATTCATTGTTGGCCTGCTTCTGAATATTTGATGCAAAAGTATAAATGAAAACTTAAAACCGATAGTCATGATGAAGTGAAACCCGTCTCATTGACGCTGTCTGAAGCCAGTCTGAAAGCGATGCGGTGCTGCTTCAGTTAAAACCGAAGCTTCTCTGCTTCATTGTTGTGTGATGCTACGCAATTGAAGGTGAAGTTTCGGACCCTGGTCGGGATAGCTCGTGCTATTTCAAGAACTTGTCTTCACTCCACAGCGGTCTAATCGTGGCTACTCGTCGTCAATTCTTTGAGCATCTCAACACTGGCGAGTCAGTTTCGATTTTTACGAGCCATCTAGCACGTTGGAATCCTGTAGAGAGTCGTAGAGAACCCATCGTAACCTCCCGACTTTCGCCTGGTGTGATGGGAGTCTCCCCAAGGAGTACCTGCAGCCTGCGGCACCCTCTGTTTTCCGTTCGTGCTCCACCTCAAATAGTCCGCAACATCTTTCGCTTGAATACGGCAAGTTGCAGGTATGTCTTTCGTAAGCCAATTTGCAGTCTCAAGTCCTTGTTATGATAAATCCCAGGCTCCTGCAAGCCTGTTGACAATAAATGCGATGTGCTGTTTGAAATCAACCTTAGAAAAAAGAATCAAGTAGTACTCCCAAGTCTTTGACACAGTTTTCGCGGCGTAAAGGCACGTCTGATAATGTGTAGTCAAAGAAGAGAGGGTTTACTTTTCTGAAGAATATAATAATTTCACATTCGTCGGAGTTCAGCAGCATGCGGTTATCTGTGCACCATTTCGCAAAAATCGATAACTGCTCCTGCAGAAGTTCGGCATCGGACGGAATATCAACTTTGGCATACAGCTTCACTGCCGGTACTCGCATAACAGTCCCAATTATAAAGGAAACTCCATAGAAAATGGGACTGTTCTACGAGTAACGGTAGTTCAGATAGTCAGCAAAAGAGAGTCGCGGACATTTAAGCAAGAAATTGACATTGTTGAAGTAGACGAGGAAGACCAAAGGCCCAAAATGGCTACCTTGTGAAATTCCAGAGTAAGCAGCGAAAGATCTGGAGGTAAAACCGTCGATGCTTACTTCCAGGTGGCGATCGAAGAGGTATGAATTAATCCATCGTAGCAACGGGCCTCCGAGCTTGTCCAGTTTTGCGATGGCGATTTGATTGTTCAGTTTGTCGGATTCCATACTGTTGGGAAGACACCTGTATTGATTGATAAACTGAATAGGCGGTTCATCGGAGCAGCCTGGATGTTGATATACTGTTTCAGCAGAAAAGACGGAATACCATACGCTCCGAAAGAACGAGGGGATTTTAACTTCGCGGCGGCTGTTATGACCATTGCTTCGGAGGTGAGTTAAGCAGTTACTACCTACGGGACTGGACTTGTCCAAAACTGCATCACGCTAATCAAAATTCTTTGGATTTCTCTAAAATCTGCGCGGACAAAATCGTAGTAGACGATCGGTGGTACGATAGTTACATCATGACATATTTGTTGACGGATAGTAGCCAGATGACGTGTAACATCCTTAACAAGCAAGAACTCCCTATCGCTGTTTCGGGAGTCTGAACTTGCATATTAGCAAAACATAAATCGAGAAAAATTGTGTAGCAATGTTGTTGACTTGTTGCATGGTAGCAGTCGAGTAACTCGTTAGTGATTTGAGATAGAGACGACGAGCTAGAGTTAGCGCACATGAAGCCATTGCCTCGTCTGCGCCACTATATTCCAGGCAGGTTGAAATCACCCATAAAGATAATCTCATCTACTGCAGACGCCATCGAATCGAAGCTATCGCGTAAACTGAGATCATATGAGCATTCAAGTTTACGGGATCGCGGGTGCGATTGGGAGGCCAACACAGTGCACATAAGAACAGCCTCCGATCTGGAAGCTTCACCGTCATCCACACTTGCTCGACGGGTAACCAATTGTCGTTTTCGATGATAGAGGCATTGAACTGACGATGGACTGCAATCGAGACGCCTCATCTTTTACTGTTACGGCTACTGTGTATTACCTCGTAATTACGCCCATGATATCTGCCGAGAGCATGTACGACTATCAGGCTAGGTTTCGGCAAGTATAATTATCTCGTACGGACTGTCAGCGTATGCAAGAAAAAAGTCGACAGCGCTCGCGTTCCTGCCACTCACATTTCGGTAGTAGCTGTGAACGTGTTGGAGTTCTGGGAGGTTGTACAGTTGCTGGTTGGGAGGTAAAGGACTTAAAACACGGAGTACGGATCGCTAGTGGAGAAAAAAAATAACCACGAACTTGGGATTTTGGACGACCCGTCTACTGCACACGCTCGCAGGACTAGGGCGGCAACTGGTTGTTTGGAGGAATGGCTCGACTGAGGCAGGGGGATCGGGGGTGTCCACGGCACCAACAACAGTGCGTCCCGGTGTATGTTCAAATCAGCGCGCACCTCTATTCCGTTGCGTCTTTATAATAAAGTGAGTCTAGTTACCGGATCTGAGCCCTTTTAAAATCCTGTTTTGTTAAAAACCGGAGTCCCTTCAAGTTTTCCAATTTCTACCGAACTTTTGTCCTGGCAACAATTATCCTGGTCGACACCCTGTGGTATTGAATTCCTTGATCGCATGTTTCAGGGTATCTGTGGGGGATCATGTATCTGTGACTACTCCGTCCCAGGCGTCAAGCGTCAGAAGTGGAGGAACACCACTGCATCTGAGATTGACCTGGTTTGTGTTAGATAAAGCCTTCTCACATTAGTGGTCCCTCCGTCCCAGGCGCTGAGCGTCAGACGTGGAGAGATACCACTCATCCCGTTGACAGCTCAGACTTGTTATAAACACTGTCCGGTGCGGCACGGCTGCTACCCGTCCAGATACACACCGGCATCTTGGCACGCTCCTCAAAAAAACGCAAAAACCCGATCGCCTTCGGCTAAGCACCAGTGAGCACCGTACAAACGACGGCTTGCATGATTTCGTTTTTTGCTTTCTTTCTTATTCGTTCATAATCGGTTCTCCCAGTTGGCCTCGAGGTAAGACACTGGTCTAATAAGCCAGTCGTCGTATGTTCGAATCTCGGCTGGGAGAGGCTGTCAATAGGATCGTAGCACTGACCCCGCACTGTCCAGTATTCTAACAGCTGGTTGCGAAGTCTGTCGTATAAAAAACAGAAGGTCAAATTTCAATTAGCACCCAGGCTTGGCTTGATTTTTCATATTCGGTTTACATGACTGAGCTGTCAGGACGTTCGGGCTCGGTGCTCTAGAAGGTGTCGGCTGGTGTAAGCTGGCAGGCTATCACTCGCAAAGTAAAAGAACCTAAATAACTGCTTGGTGCGGTACGATAAAAACTTATGAACGGTAGAGGGTGCCTTCCTTCCACAATGCTGTGTTGGTGTTCCATATCAGCTGCATGGTTACTAGCATGGTTACTGGAGCAGTGCGTGCTTTCACAAGTCTGTGACAGCTCAACCCTTTTCCCAACAGATTCTCCGGCAAGCTTTTCCCGGGAGTGACTCCTCCGTTGTAGATGCTATGCGACAGACTTGAAGGGATATCACTCACTCAGTAAACAACTGACTCAGGGGCGGACTTAGGGAATTTGGGTTGAAAATTTCGAGCTGATCGAAGAAGCAACCTCAGTAAGAATCCAACTTCTCTCTCTCTCTCTCTCTCTCTCTCTCTCTCTAGTAGCATTTTCACCAGCATATGCCAGAGTAGAGCAAGATTTGTTCGGACGATGTCTTGTGTCCACCAGCTCTGGCCAACGGACTTCGCTCAGCACCAGAATTTAAGTTTCTCTTGCAAGTTGAACTAGCTTACCTAAACGCAAACAAAAAACGGAGGTTAGGAATATTGGACTAAAAACATTCTGTTGAAAACGAAATAAAAATAAGTAGAGGTTCAAGAGAGGACACCATTCATCTTCCATGGACAGAGACTATCGACGGCGATGTTTTTTAAGATTTCTGGACAGATATTCAGGTTGGCAGTCTTTCACACGGAATTGAGACTAACTTTGCTTCCGAGCCCAACGTGTTAAATAGCTCTGGTGCAACAAACCAATCGTCGAAAGTTCGAATTTCGATTGAAACAAAAGAGAGTCAATATCAATAGAACGGCACGCCAAATTTCACTTGAATTTGATTTTGTTTCCAGAAGAATTACTAAGCCTAACTAAGCTTTTCAGGCAGGCAATTCCCGATTTTTCTGCGAGCCGATTTTTGCCGGTTGCTACTGATTCTCAGTTTTCCTGACCTGGTTCCAAGTTTTTTGAAATAAAGGTAAAAACTAGGCTCCAAATACGGCATGTAGCATCCCGGCACGACTTTGTTCGGCAAGCGTCTTGACGGCTAGTTATTCCACTATCCCTGAATAAATTACAAGTGGCATCGTGATCGTGAAGGACCAATTGACGGCGTCGCAGACATCAGATTTAAGATATCGGGGTCAACATAATTTCATTAGTTTTGCCCTATTCAAATTGAACCTCTTATGTCTCTAATGTCTTATTTAGCTGCTCATTTCGAATATTTTTTCGGAGTAGAAGAAACTATTCATTTTGAATAAAAGCCTTTATTAGATTAACAGGAATAGAGTACGCCGCCAACGGATTATCATTTCCTCTTACCTTTAGCCTGAGCTCGTCTGCTTTTACCGAGCCGCTGCTGCTTTCCACCGCCACCGCCGGGACCAGCTTTCTTCTTGCGCCCATCAGCAAGGAACGATTCTTTAGTATTCCTCTTCGAACCTTTCTTCCTGCCGCCGAAGCCAAACTTAGCATTCTTAGCTTGTCGCTTAGGATTCACTTGACGCTTGGAGGGTGCTCCTCGGCCTGAACCTTTTTTCTTCTTTCCACCCGCGGGTGCTTCCTCGTCATCGTCCAAGAAATCCAAATTAGACAGTTTACCTTTGCGGAATTTTTTAATGTCATTAAGCGTTTTACGGCGCTGTTCGTCGCGCTTTTCGGTCGCTTGTCGTTGGATTAGCTTTCCGATTCGACGTTGCTCACGAAGTTGTCTGGTTCGTTCGGATTTGGCAATACCCTCCTGCTTGTCGAGCAAAACCTTCCGGACCCGTTGCATGTGCTCATCTGTTTTGGCCATTTCGGCGAAGTAGTCATCGGGACGTTTGGTGGCTACACCCAAGTCGTGCAGTCGTTTGATACCTTCCACAACCGCCGCTTGAGCTTGCCGATGGAATAAAATTTCTCGCTTGAAATCATTCAGCACCGGGTCTACTTCAGGTGCTACGTAGGGAATCTTTTTATTTCCTTTGAATTGATTTTCCCGTTTCTGTTCATGTTTTTCTATCTGTATGGCAAGCTCCGGCGTAAGGGGGGCCAAATCGTTAACCAAATCCATTCGTTCAATCCACGGAGCTTTGAGAATGATAGATTCCAAGGCCGATCTCAATTTGATCGGATTGTTTACGGGTTGGTGTGTGTCCTTGGCTAGGACATTCAATCCCGGCTTTAGGAGACCTTTGGCGAGTGCTTCACGAAGCTGCGGAAGCAAAAGCATTTGTAACTCGTAGTCGCTTCGAAATATGGTTTATTAGGCACTTACCTCATCATCCTCGTCGTAGGACACATAACTGGAATCAGAGTCATCAGCACGCGTATCGAAATCAGTCATTTTCGGCAAATTTATTTTCAAATAGCACAAAAATTAATCAAATTAACGCCAGTGCTTCGAACAAAACACGTGCGACTGGTAGAACTGTTGACAATGTTCTGCGAATGCGAATGTGAACTGGAAAGCCGGAAAAGCAGAAAACGAAACGTCAAAATTAAATTAATGTGCGAAGGAAGAGTGAAGGGAAACAAAACACATATACGAATAGAATTGTGGTAGTAGTTGTATATTATTCGATGTCTCGATTTTTACGACATACAGATGGCGTTTCAGCATATATATAGGATATATAGCACGTCGTCAAATTACCCGCATGGTAAAAGTTGCATTATTTACACTTGGTAAATATTGGATTTTACATAAAAATTTCAGTTGAGTGCCATAAATGATAATTTACGCACCAGTTGTTGAAAGTTTCTTTGTAATGTTATCAAATTTTTGCTGGATTTTGAGACATACACCCCAATTTTTTTTTAAGGTTTGGATATTCTTTTTAAAAAAGAACTTGTTTCAACTACGATATATTAAAAGATTGATTCACGGATTGATTTATTCTGTTGAACGTTGAATTTAAATCTTATTAAAGCAACTTTAATAAATAATTTAATTTAAACAGTAAAGCGGGGTACGCTGCTGAAAAAAAAACAGCTCAAGAAAAAATCTTGCTATTTACCGAAGAAATTTTGACAACTCCAATGCAAGCAACCACCTGTCATTTTTTCTTGTGGTAATAATTGCGCCGGATATTATAGAGTATTTTGCGTGACGTTTAATACCATATGTTTTTTATTTGTTTATGATCTTGACACTTACTGGTAACGACAACATGTACTAGTAAAAGAGAGACAGAATTATATTTAGTTTTGATATCACAAATTCTTTGAAAATTGCTTACACGATTCCGTGTAAGTGTGAGCGGATACCAGAAGTGTTTCCTTCTTCTTCTTCATAACAATGTAAACAACAACAAACTGCACTGCTCGAATATAAACCATAAACTGTCGTCGTAAACAGCCTTATTCCGTACGGAAAAGTGACGTTTTAATTCACCTGCATGTAAAACTGCGCCATCTGAACGTGAAATAATATTTCTTATGAAGTGCGTACTGCTTAAGAAATCGTAAACGAAATCGATTTCTTGAGCATTTCTTGTCCTATCTTTTTACCCATTACTTTTCAGCAGCGTACCCCGCTTAAAGATTAACAAGTATTTTAACAATGTATCCTTCAAAAGTTCGCAATTGCTGATTGAAGTGCGATTTTACGTTTCAATATCTGGTAGGTAGGGTATGTTGCTGCTTCATCGTAATTGCCTATTCCCGTCCTATCCAACACAAATTATTAAAACTATCAGCGATTTTTATGACACATAATGCAAAATTAGTTATTCCGTAATATTTTAGTTAATTGTCTATCATACGCGATCAATCAAAGTGACTGAGATCTATTTAAACGCTTTTTATCATTAAAGAAGTCCTAGCAGCCAAATTTCCTACGATTTTTCGTGCAGAAATTTTGTATAACATTTGTCACGCCGTCCTACACAAATACATGCGCGTTAGCTTCGTAAACATTGTTGTGATTTTTAGTTCGGACGATGAAAAACTTTGATGGATGGATTTTAAAACGGTACGACGAATTTAAGAAATAAAGTCCGTTGCGCAATTTCAATAATACGCTTTAATAATCGCTTTTCAGTAATTTCAAAGTTCACGAATCAGAAGGTAAGTGTGTTTTAGTCAAATCAGCACAAGAACTTTTGGATTATTCATTAAATCCATCCTATAAATGATGAAAATTAGAATGGCTTTACTTACTATGACGGGAATTGGAAATAAACCCTACCTACTATTTATAAAAACGAGAATTACAAAGCAAAATAGTTTAATAAATACAAAATCAACACAACTGTAGCCATATGTACTTTAAGTTACGTGACTCAATTGTAGTATTTAATCAGATATAACAATCAGTTTCATATCAATAGATTTCTTTTCTTTTTTATAGAACTTACCGGAGCTAGAAAAGCTAGATTTGGCATATAATTCGTTACCCACATTCGATTTCGAGTATTTCGATCAGGTTTGAAATACAATTATCTCAGATTATTAGAATCAAAGTCAATAAATAAATTCTTACCATTTCAGGTTGGTTCATTAGCCTCGTTAGACGTTGACGTAAGTCATAATCGAATGGCAGCGCTAGGCGAACTACCAGAAATAAATACCAATGAATCTTCTCTATTCACACCGGTAACGGCGGCAGTCAACATTGGCCGAGATAATGCATTTTCACACACAAATATTAAATCTCTGAATCTTTCAAGCAACAATATTACAAAGATATCAGACGGTTTCTTTAAACCAGTAGAGCTCTCGCTAATCAAATTATCGTTGGCCAGAAACAAACTGGCCAATGTGAGTAGAGAAGTATTTGGAAACATGCCGCACTTGCAGTGGCTCGATTTGGAAGCCAACATGATCAATGAACTGGATTTCGATACGTTTTGGAACACGCGAAAACTGCAGGTGTTGAAATTATCGCATAATATGATTACGGATGTACCCATGGATCTGTTTCGCAACATTCGAAATCTTCGAATTCTCGAGATGGCTCACAATAGTTTGAAATATCTACCGGATAATCTAATTCTCGAAGAAGGATTGGAGTTTTTGGATTTATCGCATAATCAGTTTACAAAAATTCCTGTCACCTCGTTATCGAATCTGGCGGCGCTAGCTTTGTGCGAGCTGGATTTGAGCCACAACCATATCGGAGCTATACACAGCGTGGACCTGTCCAATAAGTTTAGAGTAATGAATGCTTATGAGAAATATCTTTAATTTCAAATTTTAACTTGTTTTATTTCAGTCTTTATCCGTATTAGATTTATCGCACAATCGATTGGTGAGGTTGGAAGATGCCGCATTTGCAACCCTTCCTCGGTTATCCCTGCTCGATCTTTCCCACAATGATGAATTGGAAGTTATGGGCAAAGCATTTATTGGACTAGAAAACAGCCTGATTGAACTTCGGTTGGCTAATGTATCTCTCAACGCAGTTCCAGAGCTGGCCAATCCTTCCCTTCGGATTCTCAAAATATCACACAACGATTTACCTTCCGTTCCACCGGAGTTGGCTGCGAATATGTCTTCTCTGCGAGAACTTGACCTATCCGAAAATGATCTTTATCACGTTCCATTGATCACACATTCACTTCCCAATTTGAGGTAAATTGTGAATGCTTTTTAAAATACGAAACTCGAGTTTTTTTGGTTTCAGATCTCTATCGCTAGCTGGTAACCCAATTACAATGATGACAAATACCAGTCTGCTGGGAGCTGCTGATACCTTAGAACATCTCAACATTGCCAATCTAAATTTAGTCATCTTCGAAGTAACTCATAAACTGTTCTTAATTGACATCATCTACAGCAAAATGTTTCATTACAGAACGGTCTCTTAAACAAGTTACGTTACCTGCGAACGCTTCGAATTTCAACCTACCCAAACATTCAAAATTTCAACATACCTCGCATGCTGGAAAACTCGCACAATCTGCGAGAGTTGTGGATCGACGCTCCGAAACCGCCACAAGATCGGTCCGACTCAGCTGGGTCGATGGCACCGAAAACGCCAAAACCGGTTTCAGTTCCAGCTAGCGACATGCGGCGGGAGATGGAAGGACTTCTGCCCCGCAAATTACAGAACGTAATCTTCGCCGGTACGGGATTCAACAATTTGGCAGATAACGTACTTAGTGGACTCCAATCGTCCAGTTTGTATTTATCATTTTTCAACACCTCTCTGGCTAGTTTGCCCAACAATTTTTTCAAAAATATTGGTAAAACTGTAAGGAATATTTCACTCAATTTGGAAAGTAGCAACCAGTTGCTGAAGTCGGTACCGAATCCGAATAGTGCGCACTATTTGCATTTGCCAGAGCACGTATTTTTGACGGATTTGCAGATCTCGGGAAATGCATTGTCCTGTGATTGTGAAATTGGGTAGGTATAACTTCTATATGGGTTGTTTGTAACGTTGATTTTATTCTACTTGTTTTACAGCTGGGTCGAGTTTTGGCAACGGAAACGGCGGCAGTATATTTGTCCAGCGCATCCCTGGGTAGAGAATAGCAGTTTCAATAGCTATTTCAAGCATCAGGCTTTCTCAATGTTTTCTCAAGATCGAGACAACTGTGATAATTCGGCAGATAACTTGCGAGAGGCAACGTGTAGCAACAAAAAGGACGAATCATTGCTGGAGGTATTGAAAAAAGATCTGGAGTGCGGTTGGGGCAGCACAGCGCCACGACTCGGGGTCGTGCCAGCGATAGCGTTCGTTTGCGTGCTTGTCGTGCTACTAATGTGACTTATCCAGACGTTGTTCCGGATGTACAGCGAATTCTATGACTATCTCGAGAAGTTGTATAGTGACCGCGGTGTAGTCAATGGAACCGTGACTGCCTATGTAGATGATTCGTGCGATTATGGAAGTGAGTTCGATATTGAATTGGAAGAGTTGTGAGTGCTCTTAGTTTAGTTAGACTTTCGGTTTATTTTGTTAACCTAATGAAGCCATTTCTATATTTTGTGAATTCAACGTGCCAAGCATTATGAAATAAATAATTTATATATCGTAGCGTTTTTTGTTACTTTCATTGATGTTGAATTGCGTGCTGTTGTATAATAAAGGCATATCTTCGTAAAACAAGCATGTTTTCTTTGATAGCAATTGCAGTTATCCTTTTGTAGCATTTGTTTGAATTTCGGAAGCTAAGAGTTTTTGACATCCCGAAGCATAATAAAAATAACAGAATATTAGTCAGAATTACTAGACATTAACATGAAAGGTAGTAAAATTGTCTGAGAACATGTTGCATATACATAGTAAATTAAACGGCTTTTTCAAGGTACCCAGGTAACCAATAAGCATTAAAATAAGCAGTAAATCAGCCGTTTATCAGCATCCCTGGCGTTTTATACTGCAGGTTGTTGTTTATCAGCTTTTTGACTGCATAACTGTTGTAAATTGGCATCCACAATTCTATTTAAATTCTTCTTGTTAGTAATTAGCTGCAAATAAGCATTGTCAGCACTATAAGAGGGCTAGCAGTAAAGTAGCCGCATATTTTGCCAAAATAGCATTTAAGTGGCATTTAAGGCAACTTAAATGCTTATTGGCTTGCTTTTAAATCGCATTGGAAATGCTTATTGGTTACCTGGGTACTTTCAAGAGCACGAAATTTTATTTTGAAGAAATTGTTACTAAATGGTGGTCCATGTGCTCTGGCAATGCTTGGCGCCATGCATTCACGTCGACACATGTTTCAGATGAAAATTTGAAGTTTAGAAACAAACACTGATCAATGGTTTATGTGTGATTAATTCAACAGGCAACTGATCAACAGGTATGAAACAATACGAATTTTTCACGTGAATATTCTATACCCCCTTCTCCTCTTCGGTGGACAAGCATAGACATTTTCATAAACCATCTCTCTAAACTGTCCACGTGGTATATGAATGGTCTCTGATGACAAAATATAAAAATGTTTCAAGCGTGTTTTACGCTAACCACCTTTTTACGCGCTGTAATGGCGAATGCTATAAATTGTTTTCGTAATTTGACAACTCTGTATTCATCAAATCTGGCACTTTTCTTCTTGCGTTGGAGTTGTCAACGCTTGTTCGGTAAACAGCAGGATTTTTTCTTGAGCTGTTTTATTTTCAGCAGCGTACCCCGCTTAAGATGCCAGTTTTAGTCGGCAAACAGCATTTTTAATGTTTGAATAATTTTTGGCAGAGTTACTCATCTTTTTGATGGCTTGTCTTTGAGTTGGATGATTTTAGTTTTACCGCAGCGCCAACTGCATGTCAGGTAAAGCTTTTATCAATAATGTTTAAAAGTGTGGGTGTGTATTTACATTTGTTTACATCTACTCTCGCTTTTCGCATTCGTCATAATCTCGTATTTCCTTTTGCTCTCGGCCTGTTTTTCAAATCGTAATCAAGTTTTATTCGATTATAAAAAGTGATACGAAAAATGAAGTTGCAGGAGCTACGACCGGATCGTTCCCTGTTGAAGACGAATTTCGACGGATACAAACTTTCACTGGAGCCGATTCCCGTGCTTCGAACGGAGCTCACAGAGCAAACCCAACCGGATCGGGTACGGCCAAGCGAGCAGCAGTTTTCCTGTTTGCATGCGCAACTGTTCGGACTGCAGAATCATTTGGTTCGTGACCCGTGGGCTGCAGGAAATTGCTACTTTGTAGATCGAACTTGGATCATTCGGCAAATCCGGTACGATGAAAGCGACGGTCGGCTAAAGCCACTGTGTTCGGCCTTTAAGCTCGGTCGAACGCGAGGTGCTCGACGCGAAGGGGATTACAACTGTACGTTGGCATTTCTGTCCGAAAAGTATGCATTGATTGCTGATGGGCAGGGTGGTCTTACGTTGGTGGATACCGGCGATCGGCAGCGGGGTGGCGAATGGAAGGCAAAGTTTAGTTTTCCGGAAATAGAGGAGCTAAAGGAAGGATTCATTCTGCTTGATGGACGTTTCGAAATTATCGACGGCGAAAGGCAAATTCATGCGGTTGGTTATTGTGTGAACCAATTGCAAGATGAAGCCGGTTTTGAGTCTAATATCTGCTGGTTGAAAGCGGTGCAGCAAGACCCCAATCAAGGATGGGTGTATCACTCGATTCGTGTACTCAAAGGTCGAGGTTTTGCCAACTACTGTGCGTTGGAACCGAAAGGTACAGCATTGGTGTTGGCAAGCGATAAACCTTTTCAATTTGTAATAGATTCAGAAAATCCAATTCAGTCCAAGGAAGAACCAACTCCGACAGAGAATCAGGAACAGAAAGACGATGTTCAGTCTTTTTGTTATGAGTGGACTCAAACTTTGGATGATATTACCGTTAAAATTCCGAAAGAAGAAGAAATAAATTATCGCATAGCGAATGAGAATGGAATCCTCAAGGTTGTCAGAGATGAAAACACGATTTTAGATGGAGAAGCCTTTTTCGCGGATATCGATCCTGAACTAACTTCTTGGACCAATGAAAAAAGTGAATTACAAATCACACTTTTTAAAAAGAATTCTGGAAGTATGTGGCCTTTTCTGATCCCTGGTGGTCCGGAAGAAACTCGCGATGGGCTTGCCAGTGACGAAGATTTACCACCGGTTTCGAACTTAACATCCCAGCTGGAAGAATGTGATTTTGGAACCGAAGGACAAGAACAAGGAATGGAATACACCATTGAACGTTTGGATGCGAGCAGTCACGAGTGCAGCCACAAAGCATTCCTCGGGAATAATGCTCCACTGTTTGCCGTTAGCTTACGACCTGGCTTTCCAATGGCGCTAGCTTTGCGACAAGATGTCGATGGTTGTCTTTGGCTGCAGCAACATGTTGGTGGGCCAGATTGGTCACTGCGCCACGAGGGAACACTACATGCTTTCGGTTATGTTCAGGCATCGAAAAGACAGCGAAAGTTTATGACCTGTTCTCCGGATCTGGGCTATGCTGTGATTTGTGAGGCTGAGCGACATGTTTTTATCTACAAAACCAACTATGGGGGTACTGCTAACGGGCTGCGGAATCGTGTCGGACCACAAGTCAGTATTGGGCAGCAAAAGCTGGTAACGCTTGAAGGAAGTGGAGAAATTCTCGGCATTTGTTGCGAAAATGATTATACCATTCTGTTGACAGAAACACACATTTTGGTTTTACAATTGCGAATCGAAGAATAAATTCAAGTTTATCTAACATTTTTTTAACCGATTTCTATTTTTGTTGATTGTGAAATAATGGATGATCTCGTAACGTGAAAGTTTAAAGCTTTACTGAAAAAATCTGGCAACATCCTTGCATGCAGATCGGATGTCTGGGTACCGGTATTGGAAACCAAGTTGTTGTGCACGCTTTGGAGCAACTTTGGATCCTTTTGTTAACAGAACCGAACGCTCTGGGCTGAATATCAAATCAAGCACAAACTCGGGCAACGGAAAAATTGCTGGTCTAAAAAGTGCCGAGGCGAAAGCCTAAAACGATTACGTATATAATTAATTTGATTTTTAACAAATTCCCGAAGCACTATTCTTTTTTCCTAATGCATGAATTGCATTGATTGTACATACCTTGGTAAAATCTTTATTTGTAATCAAATCCGGTGCTACTGCATTAAGTATTCCGCTGGCTTCCTGTTTTTCAATTGCAAATTTTATTAGGTTGCAGAGATCGTCAACATGGATCCACGGTAGGTCATGACTGCCATTCCCTATCGGACCGCCAAGTCCCAACCAGAATGGCAAAATCAGCGATTGAATCATACCGCCTTCCCGCCCGATTACCACTCCGCAGCGCACTTTTACCGTTCGACAAATAGAATTTTCCGACAAATTTGCCGCTTTTTCCCATTCGTGGCACAACCGCGACATAAAATCCACTTCGACAGTTTTCGATTCTTCCGTGTTAGTTTGCGGACCGGTTTCGTAATGACTGACGCCGGAAATACTGACAAAAACTCGCGGTTTGATCGTTGCCTTTTCGATTGCCTTGGCACACGCTGCTGTTGTATTGATTCGAGAATTCCAAACATTCTGCTTGAAGCCGGGTGTCCATCGGCGTGTTGGATCAAGAACATTCTGACCGGCCAGATTGACTACAGCGGATGTTCCCTCCGGCAAACCATCCTTCTCTAGATCATGCCAAGTCATACGCTTGATTGCTGGCATTCGCGATATGGTGGTTACTTCATAGCCATCCGCAATCAACGTTTTAGCGAGACGCTTACCAATAAAACCGCTACCCCCTCCTATCGGACAGGAAAAATAAGTCAAATCAAATTATATAATGAGGAAAATTTCGGAAAAATGTTGAGCGTTCACTATAGTTTGTTGAGTGTCCTACCTATTACAACATGTTTAAAAGCCATACAGAAAACCTGGGAGGTAAACTAGATCTTGTAACGACACTTCTCAACTATTTTTATAGGTTCTTTATAAATTCGCCGATAAAGAGTATTTCAATAATGGCTTAGCACAAACAATACACTCTATATACACTCTATATACGCTATAAATACTAATGTAGACGACGCGTCTACTAGTGTCCTGTGGCTTTTGTTTTGATGATGATCTCTGCATCTCAGCTGATTTTGACGTTCTCTCCTTTCTCATGATTTATTGTTTACCACGTTTACCACTACATCTCACTATCGTTTTACCTGAAACATTATACGAATATTCGTTTATAACGTGTATACGTATTATTCAGGTAAAATCGTAAAATAATTAATGTTAAGTGATGTAAATGGAAAGTTTGTGTAAAGTGAAGCAAAAATCGCGACAAACGAGTCGGAACTTAATTTCTCCTTCATTTTTTAAAATTTTTATGTGTTTGTTGCAAGTAATTTCAAATATTTTTTGATAGATGCGACAATTTAACGTATAGCTTTCATTTTTTCAGAGCCGACGTGAAAGTAAGTCTTCAGAGTAGTCCAGAGCATACATAACAGGGCGATTGTTGATGTCGATATGGCAGAGGACGAAATCGACGTTAAGCCCAAACTCGGTAATCAATCCATTGAGTGGTTACCATTTGATGATGTAAAGTTTGAAACAATAAAAGGCGACCTCCATGACGGAGAGCAATTCCCGATGATTGATCCACTGGATATCGTGAAGCTGGAAAAAAAGTCCGAAAGTGACGATGATCTAGATTTCAGCGCCGATAATTGTGACGAAGACCCTTCTCTCCTGGTAGTAGAAGGACGAAAAAAGCGAAGGAGTTTCACGATTCAGCGGAAGCTGCAAATAATTTTAGAGTACGAAAAAGGAATCAGCGGTAGAGGCTTCAAAAGTCTTGCTCAGAAATATGAAATCGCAACATCCACCTTGCAAGGATGGGTCCAACGGAAAAGCGAACTGGAAGCGATCGTGCACGAACATGATAGAGGACGGTCATCTAAAAGACGGCGTCGCCTGCCCGGAGGAGGACAAAAACCGTTTTACCCTGAGCTTGAAGATCGACTGCTCGACTGGGTCAAGCAGAGCAATAAAGATGGTATCCGCGTCACAGATCGATTAATGTTGGTAATAAATTGTCAACTAGCTATGGGTATATGTTGAGATAAACACAATTTCGTTTATTTTGTTACAGTTACAAGCATCGAACCTGGCCGCAGAGCTGGACATCGATGGTTTTAAAATAAGCAACGGTTGGCTTGACGGGTTCAAACGGCGGCAGCATTTGACTAGTCGAGATGAAACAACGTGCAGCGTACAACCACAGGTACTATCAACTAACGCGTTAGAGAAGGACAGCATCGAACTTGATGATTTCCATACAACCATTAAAATCGAAGATGAACCTCAGAGCATTTTGAACATGGATTAAGTTTCCCAGTATGTCTTACCAAACTAAACAAAATTTTGCAACACCTACACGAAGACCGAATTTCAGCGAAATCAAACAAAAATTTAGGTTACATACATTCGGTTAACGGGGTTAATGCCGTTAATGCCCAAGTATGTTTTGTTTACATGTGATCTTTACACCGTTACATATATTACATTAGAGAACAAACAAATCGCTATTTAGTATAGCAGGAGTATAATTTATATCTTATTATAATATAACTTAGAAATAAACTAGAACTTTGTTTAAAACAATTATTACATTTTGTTTATTTGCTCAATAGCCAAATTAATGCTATTGAGCAAATAAACAACCTTATTGAAATATTTTCCTGGTAGCAAATTTAGCAAAATGTACTGCTGCAAAAAGTTACTTCGACATACAGAAAATTTACTGCTACATTCACCTATTAATGCTGGTGGTAGTGAGATGTTAAAGCTTTATTGCCTGTTGGGTAATTTAAACAAACTCTCGTTACATGATGAGCAAGCGGTGTCTCCACCTTTTCTAGCAGCATAGAGCCGGGGCAGAGCGTGCTGTATCAAAAAACTTGTTTTTACTGTATTTGGTTTTGCCAATTCGTTGAGCGTTGCGAGACACGCGAGTCGGCTTTAACCTGGTCGAGCCATCTAGCACGTTGGGCCTTTATATTACTGGTACCGGTAAGGTTCTTGAAGAGAAGAGACTACACTGCAGGTTCGTCCGGCGTCCTTGCGACGATATGGCCAGCCCACCGTTGCCTCCCGAAATTCACCAGGTGACTGTGGGAAATCTCTCCATGTAGTACCTGCACCACGGTATATGGCGTGCACGAATTTTAAAGGATTATGTGCAGAACATTGTACCGTGAGTTGTCATCAAACTACATGTTTTAGACAACCTACATTTCTAATTGTGGACGGACAACCAACCAATCAAAAGAGGAAGGCCAAATGGAAGGACTAAGGACAAGTCGTTGGCAAGTGTCCAAGAAGAGAACTCGGGTCCTTTGCCAGTGGACAAACTGGCGATTGGCGGGCCGCGTACAATGGTTCGTAGAAAGATGATGATACGACTGGCACTCTATGCCCAACGTGACTTCTCACCATGTGCCGCCCCTACCTTTGGTTGACAATAGTCCAGTAGTTTAGATAGTTTCTGGAGTTTCGCGTTTCCAAGCGGTTTAGTTAGCTGGTCAACTGCCACCAGTTCGGTGGAACAATACTCATGTCGCACCTCTTTTTCGTCTCGATATGCTTAGAGCGACGACTGATTCGATCCGGTTTGATAAATTGGATGCGCTCTTGATAGACCGTCCAAAGTTTTGCCCGTGGCACAAAGCAGCAAAGCGAGGGCGACGTACTCGCGTTCCATTTAGCTGAGCGTGACACAGTGCTGCAGTTTGGTACGCCACGAAATTGTTCCTCCTGCATAGAGAAAGATAAAACCGGTTGTAGACTGACGAGTTACGAGGATCGCAAACCTTCCGACCAAGGGTAAATGCATTTACGGCGATGTCTGGGGAGACAGAAGCAGTGACGTAAAGCAGAGCGCCTACGAAGCTTCGGTAGGCTGTATTGTCCGGAAATGATGAACTGGTATCAACCGACGCAGTGTACCCAGTATCCATCGAGCGCTTGGTAGTCTTGGTGTCCTGTTGTCCCAATTTTAAAGCAATTTTGTCAATGCAACTCTCCGGACAGAACCTGTATTTCTTATCCAGTTACTGGAACTCCAGACGTAGAAAAAAGCTCGGTTCTCTTAAATCGGTAATGTTGAACTTCGTGTTCAATACTTTGGTGACAAAGTCGATCTCTGCAGAATCCTCGCAGGCGACTAGTATGTCGTTAACCTAAACAAGCAGACAGACTCTCATTTTATCGACGAACTTGGTGTGGAGATACTGGATTTCATTAATCAACCGATGAGTGGGAATCTCCTTGTTTATCTGTGATGAACGACGAAGAATTTACTCCGGTCCAAATCCTTCGAAGTCAGGTTCGTTCTTGGTAGAACTTTGAAACGAATTACTACCATTGATGTTATCCTCTGGATCCGCAGTTTTTTCTGGTTCCTCGATTAGCGGTATATTGACGACATCTGTGGTGAAGCCAGACAGTTGCGAAATACCGCTTCCTCTTTGAGGAGATAGAATCGTACCAGATTGAAGCACCCCGTGAGTGCCAGAAGCAAGTTCTAGGAACTTAGCGTCCTTACTAATGGTAATACTGGTAATATGGTTCGTCGTGGGATCCGAAAACCGATAGAAGTTCCTTTGGCGTACCCGACGAACTTGTTTGCCTTCGGATCCAACGTCCGCCTTCTCTCATCCATATGTAATTTGGATTTTGACCAGCCGTCGCAGTGAACGCTTTTCGCACAAAGCATAAAGTAAAATTTTGCCGTTCTTTTGGACTTCGCAGTTGGTTTTGTTAAACAAGACAGAGCCATCCTTCATTGGTCAGTCAGTCTGTTTACATACAGATTTCCTGCTAAAGTTGGAACATGACAAACCAGATAAACTTATTTGACGGTCCCAAGTACCTCCTTGCCATTTTCATTCAGCGAATAGAATCTACTCGAAGAACCACCGCTATCCGCAAAGCCAATCGTCGGATGCACTTCCGTTATATGTTCTTCGAACAGTGCGTCACTACGCATATGCGATGGGCCGCAATGATCGGCCAGCAGACCAGCACCGGGGCATACCTCGTCAGCTTCTTCTTATTAGCCTTCCGATTTTTCTCACTATTCTTCTTCTTGTGGTACTCCAGTTTCCCACATTCTGGCGAATACAGCGAACGGCATGTGGTGTACTTTCCAACAAATTCGAGCAGTTTAACCGAAAGTGACAGATGCGTGTGTGCCGCAGATCGTGCGAGGAGCTTCAGGAGCGCCACATCTAAGGCACGGTGAAGCATGTAGGAGGAAACAACAGGAAACAGTCGGAAGGTATTTGCGTGTGGTGTGGTGAGAAGCCAAGACGGGAGATGATGGCTACGTCCTGTGGGAAAATCTGAAGGTTTCGCTGATTCAGGCGGACCTTGAAGAGCAGCTTGTATTTCAACAGGACAACGACCCGAAGCATACTGCCAAGAATAGCAAGTCTTTCTTCCGGTCTTTTCGAATACAATCGCTGAGAATTAGTGAGTAATTCTCAATATCAGAATTGACAAAAGTGGTGTTGCCAATAAAAATATTTTTATAGATTAGCAGCGCGCGTGGGAATAGCATCTGAAGTACCTAGTGGAGAGCATGCCGAATCGCCTCGAGCAGGTCCAGAAGGGCAAGGGAGGATACATCAATTATTAACATAATCATTAACATAATAAATAATCTTTTCTGGAGCCAAAACGAAATTGCATTTTTGTTTTTTTGTTAATACAAATTGAGTTCTTTTTGTTTAAGTAAAATTCCTTTTTCAACAGTTCCATAAGTGAAATAAATTAAGGGATATCGAAAAAGGCCACAGCGTGTTTAAATTGAACCAAATAAATGAGAGAAATTCTCAAACTGATGCGGTGGGCACTATATTTTGTCTCGCAGAGTAGACGATTACAGGTTCGCAACGGAAAGCAAAACGAATTGCAGTTCTATGTTCTTAGTCTGGGCCTTGTTGATAGCTCAGGTGATCTGTAATTTCTGTAAGTTTGAAACATTTTGTTTTAGGAGAACAGACGCCGTTTTGAGTCGCTCCAACGCTCTATGAAGCCATTGTTTAAATACATTACCCAACCAATTAGTAGCAAATGAGGATGTCGCTAACTAAAAATCCACACAAGCATAGAATTATTTTCTCAATCTTTATTTCTCAAATAGTTTTAATTGCTTCAATCTTTGAGTACCTTTCCTATCGGTGATGTATAGCTTAACTGCTTTGAAATTGTATTGTTTACTCTCTAAAGTTGCCTCGCGAGCAAGGATTATTTTCCATAGTTCGTTCAGAGTTCATTCGTTATTTGATTTACTTACATCGTCTTTAAAAATTTCTGTTTTATAAACTTTGAAATGCATTTGTAACCTACTAAAATATAATTAGCTGTCTATCTTCTTTTGGTTAAATATCTATGTCGAAATATTTTTGTTGTTGTTGTTGATTTTCTTAGTTAAAATTGTTTGTAACTGCTTATATGTGCTTGGCGCTTTTGTTTTTTTTCTACTCCAAAAGGTGTTCCATCATTTTCTATTTTGTAATATTTGCTGACTTGTATAAAATTGAAGTTTTCACAACGGATTTTTTTTCGGATATTCTTGAGTAGTACCATAAAGAGTTCAGCAATTAGAAGGTTTAGTCTAAATTTTTTTGGCATCAAAGGATTGGATTAGTAGTCTTCTACTCGAATGCTCATTGAATTTGGATCACTCAAACGCAGCGACTAAAACACTTAGGGGTAGGTAAAACGATAAATGCTTCGTGTAACATCAGTTTTTTTGATTAATAGTTTTCTTGGACCTTAAATACTAATTGAACAATGCTACTGTTTGGAATAACTCTACGAAATAGTTTTTTAGATTCTGCCAATTCGTACGTATGACGACGAGTATTTTAAACAATGATACAAATTTTTCAACGTTCCAATATGTTTGTTTTACAACACTGTATATTCAACACTACATAAATCTAATAGAAAGGTTAAGCTCTGCGTAATTGTTTTGTTTTGTTTATTTTTCGTGGAAAATGCAACAAATTAGTATTGTGACTTTTTCGGTCGAAGAAATTTTAAATAAAATAAAAACATGCTCAAACTAGTTTGAATACATCAAAAGGACTTAGTTTTTCGCTTGGTAGCAATTTGGAGGGGCAGTTTGAGTTTGAAGCCATGACTGTTTCCTGTCGTATACTTGCTTGTGTTTGGAGGTGAATCAGCTTGAAAGTTGTGACAATTATTTTCGGATGTATCAGAGCAATGTATTCTCTGCGAGGTTTTTAACTATCTAAATATTTTGTTAGCTTCAAATTTTAAAAGAAAAAATCTTGTAGATATTGTTACTGTTTTAATTTTTACAAACTGATGCTATGTCATTAGAACTTTGAAAGTAATTATTCTTGCACCGAACAAATGTTCTGTAACTTGTCTCGCACATGAGCCTTTTCGTTAATACAAGAATTTAGTTCACAACAATCCGTGTGAAATGCTTGTATGCATGCATAACAGCGCAAATATGTCAACAGTATCGTTGGAAAGCGTAAAAATAAATGGCATCTGAACAATATCCTATCACTCGCATTGCAGCTGACCGTACCGCCAGCTTCTTGGTGTGTTCGTTTGCAAGGATAATAATAGGGTTTTCATCTAACAGCCTTCATGCTTTGAAAATTTGCGGAAATTCGTTGGCGATTTCACGAACAATCTGCTGATCTCCGGCACTGCATTCCGTTTCCTCGCAGAAGATTCGCGTGAAGATTTTCATCAGATCCTGCTTCCGGTGCTGATGTTCTGCATAGCTAGTGTTGCGGACAATTCTTCGACACAACTCCAGGTACCATTTACGGATCTACAATTTACAAATGAAGGTAAGGGAATTGATCGACTGATCGAAGATTCTCGAAATGACTTACTGGCTCCCCGGCTGAAAGGTCTGATAACTGACGGACTAGAATATCGATCAATACGCTTTGGTCGTTTGTGTAGAAAATGGAAGCTGTCTCTGGTCGGCTAAACAAATCTACTAGCATTTTGAGAACGGGATTTATATGTGCCGGTGTGTGTTTCAGTGTGTGAACTGGATCCTCTACAAATGTAAAAATAAGTTTTAGTTGATTCGGTTGAGCAACTTCGCAGTCACATACCCTCTCGATTGATCAATACAAGGATCTTTTCGGTGAAGGTTTTCGCTGTTTGAATTTGCTCCATGGCTTCTAGTACAACATTGTCGGTAAAGTTATCGAACTGCAAATTGAACGACAGGATCAGGTTGATCATGGTGTCCGGAAGAATACCATGAACATCCGTTTCTGGCGGATTCTCTATAATATTTAACAGAAATATAACAAAATCGGACCGAAGATGCTCTAAAATTTAAAATAATTGCATATTAGCCTATGAACGGTTCGAAAGAACTGAAGAGCATACTACCTTGCTGGTTTATAGGCATCTTTCTGCCGATGGAAAACACAATTATCAACATATGCGCTAGCTCTTGGAGCTTTTCCACGTTTCTTGCATTGGATATCATGTCCTGGATGATTTCCAGTGGAAGAACGGATCCCAGCAAAATATCAACGGTAGTATAATCAAGATGGCACATGGCTTTGAAAGCTTTCAGCAGCAGTTTCCGAATGGACCAGCGCGTTTCCATCTGGTAGTACAGGACTAAATTTATGACACTCTGATAATGATCGACGGCCATTTCGTTGCGGCAAATTTTTGGATCAGCATCGGTTAGAATGCTGATCAGTTCACTTAAGTAGCGACTAATATCCGCTTCGTCCTCGTGCAGCATCCAAGTTCGTTGTTCAGAATCGTTTTTACACTCGGAAAGGCCCGTGAAAATGATCCGCAAACGCTGAGCATCGTGTGTTTGAGCTAGGAACGGATCCGGAACATCTAGAGGCGCTGTAAGATGTACGGCGATTGGTTCTAGATGTTTGACCACTGGTGGAGGAAGCAAAGGCTCCAGTTCACTAAGTACTACGCGCAGTGCTACACATGCCATTTCGTGACTGAGGCTTGTATTGGTGCGAATCGCGTCCACCACCTGGTAAACATCCTGGGGCTCAATATTCATTGGTAAGATTTCGGTTGACGTTTCGCTCTTCGCAATCGTATCCAATTCATCGGTAGGCTCTTTGGTGGAGGATTCTTTGGGATGTGGCTCGTTCTCACTGGCGGTCATATCGTCATTATTGGTAGTTTCCAACTCCATTTCAAGGTCCGTTTGAACTTCTGGTTCGGCCGTTGGTTCTGTTTTGGGAATCTCCTCATCGCCCCGGGAAATGGCTGTTATTTCATCGCTAGTGGTGGTGGTTGTAGTGGTTGTGGCCGTGTTGGTTGTTTCCGTTTCTGATATCTCCGACACGACACTGTTTTCCTGGGCAGTTGGTGTTAACGGTTCCTCTTGATTTAGCTTAGACGAAAGAATGCTCATACTAGGGCTTTCCTGTATAAACTGTGGAACATTGCTGGCAGCGCCCACGGCTGGACTAGACTGGGATTTTTTGGTTAATTTTTCATGCTTTGATGACACTGGAGAGCTGTGGTGTTCGGTTTTATGCTTCGGACTGGGCTCTAAAAAGCAATTGAACCTGTTAATGTTGACCTTTATTGCGCCTGTTTGAAGACCTCACCTATATAATTATGACTGGGATACTCATCTAGCCCTGGAATAGTTCCGTTTCCCATTTTCGGGGCTGTATCCTCACTGTCGGAAGATTCACTCTGAAAGAGATATAAACATCCTTAGTTATCTACACGGTTTCACTTTCTTCTGCTTGTCCAACAACCTTCAGTATTTTTTCAACTTTCCTTTGTTTTTCAACTAATCGATCGATGAGCTCCTGTCGATTAATAATGCCATTTATTTCTTTTTCCGACGACATTCGTAGTGACTCAATGCTAGATTCGAGAAATCCATTGAGGAAGTTTGGATCGACCTACAAAAAGATACATAGCGTTCAAGTAAAAAAGAATACAAACGCGTGCAATCTGGTTATGTATTATTATGTACAAGGTGAAACTAGGAGAATGATGGATGGCGGGACATATAAAAAGTATGAGCTGCCCTAACAGGCCTAATTACGCTGTT
Source organism: Sabethes cyaneus (assembly GCF_943734655.1). Classification (NCBI taxonomy): domain Eukaryota; kingdom Metazoa; phylum Arthropoda; class Insecta; order Diptera; family Culicidae; genus Sabethes; species Sabethes cyaneus. The sequence continues at coordinate 126,426,978 of NC_071353.1, read as the reverse complement.
GTAATAGAAAAAAAAGAGTGCCGACTTGAAATTTCCTATCTATTGGGTGCCTTATCGTTCGTTGTATGTACCGCTAAGATGCTGAGGCATATTTAAAATGCAGTAAAGTATCGATTTTTTGCAATGCTACTGATATTCTTTCGGCCTTGTACGTAGTGCTTGCTGAGCACTACACATGGGAATGTTACCTTTAGCTTCATGACATAATTCGACGGAACGAAGCCGATGTTTCCCTTCATGCTGACTACTTGCCACCAGTTCCGTTGACGGGCACTGGTTTGATGCAAGATGAAGTATTCGCCCTCATCGAAACTTATGGTTTTCGGATAAACTGCCGTAAAGTCATACAGAGCCTTAAGCATCTCGAAGGTCTCTGCAAAAAAAAGAGAGCAAGAAATAATTGATTTTTTCCTTTTCATAATTGATAGCTAAAACTCACCAGACTCGTTCAGCAAATGTTCACCCATCTTTGATCACTCCGGATTTGACTACCAATAACCAGAATACTTGCCCAAACGACTTTTATCTTCACGTTTGACGTAATTTTTATATCACATTTATTATTTTTCCTAAGCATAAATAGGCTGTAAAGGAAAACTCTCACACACCCTCTTCATAAATGCTTCACATTGCGAAAATTCGTCCGTGCTCTTCGAAAGTCTCACGTACTTTGTAGGTGCTTCCCATCAGCCAGCGCGGTTCTCTCACGCTATCGTCTGTGTTGTTATGGTTTATCCCGTGTTTCAGCAGATTGCAGTCGCAGCTTCCTTCCGTCCACTCTGTGTGTGTCACTGACTACCAATGCTGCCAATGAACGACGACGAGCACATAGTTGTTGTAATTCTAAGAGATTGCTGCTGCTCTGTTTATTTTTGAAACTAGAAAACGAGCATCGAATCCTTCGCATCCGCTCTGCGTGAGCATCGAAGCAAAATGTCACTATCATGTTGTTTTTATTATGTTAAAACCAAGGGAATGTGCTATAAATGAAATCAGCGAGTACAACATCGAACTGTCAAACTCGATGTTTTGCTTTTTTTTTCTCCATACGTATTGTATTGCAGTCTGTCTTCATATGCATCGAAGAAAATAATTTTCAAAGTTTCAGTTACAGTTTTAGTTTCGCGTTTATTTATTAGTAATTTTTCGCAGTTAATTTCGTTTTTGTGCAAAGTAGTGAAGATGGGTAAAATAGCCTGCTGCATTCCAACGTGTGACGGCATAACTTCACCCGGATCAAGCGCCTCTAGTTCCGTATCCCGCATTTCAATGCATCGGTATGAATAAGGCAAACTATATGTAATAAATAAACTAAATATTCTTATTTATTTGTTTCAGGTTTCCTAAAAGTGAAATATTGCGACGAAAGTGGATTAAAGAAATCCTTCATCGATGTAAAGATGATAAAACTATTGAGTTTGTCGGCATTGATAATCTTCGGATTTGTTCTAAGCATTTCATTGAATCGGATTTCTATTATGCGAATAAATCCCGTCGACTCTGCCCTATTGCATTTCCATCTGTTTTTTATAGTCAGCTAGACTCGCCAGCCGAGTTTCTTGTGTCCGAAAAAGATCCTAAAAATCCTGATTGTGACCAAAAGGCACAAGTCGTTGGAATATCCAGCATCGAAGGAACGCAAAAGAAAAATGTTACTCAGAGGTATTATTCCTATTAACTATTCAAGTATTGATTTAGAACACGAATTATTTTCTTGTATATTGTTTTGCCAGACTTCGATATCCCGGCGATATTCACGATGTCAGCCTCTTATCCGAGAAGGAAAGCAAAATTATGCTTCCAAAATTTCAGCACCACTTGATTTCAATTAAAAAAACCTTGAAGAATACCAGGAATCAGGTTTACAGGCTAAGTAAAAAAGTAACATGCATGGAAGAAATCATTCGCGATTTAAAAAAGAAGAGTTTAATTTCTGATGCAGCGGAAAAAATGCTGCAGGTAAAATTTGCTATTCGATTGGTTCATGTTTATTCATTGCTTTTTCTATTAGGCGTTTTCGGATAAAAAACTCTTCAAAGAAATTTGTTTCGGACGATCAGACCGGGGGTACAGTGATGAGTTGAAAAGTTTTGCTACCACTCTTCATTATTACTCTGCCAAGGCCTATCGGTTCGTACGTAAGACTTTTTATAACCGTTTGCCAAATCCACGTACCATAATAAAATGGTATCAGAGCTTGGACGGTGAACCCGGGCTAACAAACGAAACGTTGGCTGCTCTAAGAACAAAGGCCGATGATTACCGTTCTCAGGGTAATGTTTTACTAGGTTGTCTAATGATGGACGAAATGTCCATCAGGCAGCAAGTAGAATGGAATCTGCACACAAAAAAGGTTGACGGAAGTATCCATCATGCCAATTTAGTTCCTAACAAAGATGGTTCAACAGACGATGAAATCGTCGTTGCCAGAGAAGTGTTGGTGTATATGGTTACTGGTATTCAAGAACAATGGAAGGTACCTGTCGCATATTTTTTTACGAACGGATTAACTGCTATAGAGAAGGCAAGTATCTCTGAAACGGTACTGACAAGTTTAAGCGCTGTCGGTGTAAAAATCGTCGCGTTTACCTTTGATGGCACAAGCACGAACATTTCTATGGCGAACATCTTGGGATGCTATTTAAAACCAAATGAGACAAATTTCTCTACCAGTTTCCAACACCCTTGCGACACCCATCAAGTACACGTGTTGTTGGATGTGTGTCATATGCTGAAATTGGTGCGTAATACCTTCGCATCACAATCGGTTATATTGTCTGAAAAGGGTGAGATTCGTTGGGAGTACATCGAAAAATTAAATAGTTTGCAAAACTTAAAAGGTACGAAGCTTGCAGCAAAGCTATCGAACAAGCACGTGTACTTTGAAAATAGCAAGATGAAAGTGTGCTTAGCTGCGCAAGTGATGAGTAACAGTGTCGCGGAGGCAATTACCTTTCTTATGGCTCACGACGACTCATTCAAAGATGCTGCTGCTACCGTAGAGTTTATTTCGATTTTTAATGACCTCTTTGATATCTTCAACTCTATGTCGATTCACGCAAAAGGATTTAAGAAACCACTCTGTGACGACAATTTCTACATTTACGAAATGGCTTTCGAATACGCTGAACGATACATCCTCAATTTAAAATCCGAGAATGGAAACAGTATTCTAAGTTCCCCATTAAAGACAGGGTTTCTAGGGTTCATGGTTGCAATGAAAACTTTTAAAGAACTGTACAAGCTATACGTAGATGTTGAAGATTCTCTAGAGGACAAAAATGATGTTCAACATGACAATAAAAATGTCCTTACAAGCATCTGCACGTACAGATTCTCACAAGACCATATAGAGTCGTTCTTTGGGGCAATAAGAGCAAAGGGGGGAAGCAATAATAATCCCAACGCTGTTCATTTTAAAGCATGCTACAAACGAATGATCCATCACAATAACATAACTGCATCGGCTAAAGCAAACTGCCACGATTTTGATGAAACTGTGCTTCTGTTGGGACGGGAGAAATCTACTTTTATTAACAGCCGATTAACCGAAAACGACACAGATTATGAAGAAACGAGAAAACTTCTTCTGGAGGATTGGCCAGTACAACTATCGGTATCTGACGAGATAGTTCGAGAAACCATTACCAGGGACGCCGCAGAAGTACAGAAAAGATTGCTGACTCGATTCAAATGCTATAAATGCATTCTTGCCATTCTGACAGATGAAAAATTCTGGGATACGAACATTTCATCCAGTATTGTAACTCTTTGTAAAATTGCAGATAAAGAGTTCACAATACTGGTGAACGGACAACGCAATTTTAATGTTGAAAAATATTACCCGCTACTCACAAACTGTATAATTTCGAGAGTCCAATCTAATTTTGATAGAGTACTCGATTGTCTGAAAACGCATATTATAGAGGATACCGAAGCGAAATCGTTTCACCAAATGGACATCATGAAGGAAATTATCAACCTTTACTTGGACATAAGAATTACCCGCTATACTAAAACCATAATAACTTTTAAACCATCTACACGAAACAAGTTGAACAAAATAATTTTATTTAATGGCCACTAAATAAACAGCCTAAATGACACATATTTTTTTGTTCGCACTGCGCACAACCTACCACTTTCAAGACTTTCGATACAATTCTTAGTTCATTCCGAAAGTTTTTTTTATCCTGGTACTGTGAACTTTCTGTTGGTTGTAACCAAAAAACACCAGTCATCCATTTTTCGAAACTTGAATCATATGCATGCATCAATATCCTGCATTCAGTGGTGATGAATCGCCCGAGATCAAACTGAATGGAAACGACTGTTTGAACTTGAAACGGCACGAGCCATCCCGGCTCTATGCTGAGGACGACGACGACGACGCACGAAGTATCCTGCATTAAAATAATGAAAACAAAATGTTCTGTGCACTATGAAAATATTTAAACTTACCAGAACTAAAGAAATCTACTGAATCACCAATAGTGAAAGTTTCTGTTGAGCAACGGCAGCAATCATTTTGCTTTCCTTGCTTTAGGTCACAAAAATTGCCAACGAAATGAAAACAGCGAACACCGTAAAGATAAACAACCTAAACAACACCGCTCGGATTTGACACTTTTGGAAGCAATGACAGTTTTGGAAGCGCGATGTTATCCTCTGTCAAATACATAGCGAGGGATAGCACAGCGCATCCCCTCGGTTAAAACATCCACTATTCGCTTTCCTCTGGCAGTTCGTTTCCGTTCCGAGGAAGGGCCGGTTTCGTTTTGTTGCGTTTGTTGAATTTAGTACACACACATCATGTCATAGCAAAAATGGAAAAAATAAAGGCTTTCTTGAAATAAATTATGCGGCCGTAATTTTCTGTTGATAGAGCTTGTTACGACATCTAGTGGGAAGCATCAGAAATTTATCTCTTTTATGACAGAGCTAAAAAATGATGAACAAGTCAAGCAAACCACCCGGTCAACATTGACCAAATTGTAACGAAACGTTATTTAAGTTGTGATGTTGTAATTGCGTAAGCATGACTACAATTTGAATTTTGAGTAAATTCCGAAGATTGCGTATAAAAAAAAGAAAAAAAAAACATAAAAAGCGACTCTGTTTTCCTGGAAAATCGCAATATCGGTAGCTGAACTTACCACGCCGAGTGCTGGAACAGCAATGTCCCGTTAGTAAAGGCCCAAACAGAATGCAGCGTTAACGCATCCGTCAGCGTCAATTTGACAGTAAACCCATGGGAAAACTGTCAGAATAACGCTGACGGACGCGTTGACGCAGCATTCTGTTTGGCCCTTAAGTTAACATATAGGGTAACCAACCTATTTTGGACTCCATCAACAGCTGTACATAATTTGGACACTTGCATTTGATTTTGCTGTGAGTGTCCATATTATGTACAGCTGCTGAGGGGGTCCAAAATACGTTGGTTACCCTAAGTACTAGGTTGCCCGTCGTGGCTAACCACGATACCAAAACCTTTGAAAATGTAATATGGTTGACAATTCAATAGCACGTAAAATTTAAGTGAACCAGCTTTAAGATTGGCAACCTTCTATTAATTTAAATACGTGTTATCTACAAACGAAGCAAACAGCGTTTAGATAAAAGAGTAAAAATCTACCAATTGTGAGGAATGTGAAAAAGTGCTCAACTTTAGAACCGAGACAAAATTTAGATTCGGTCTCGCCAAAACTATGATTGCAGAAAATATTGATTGCATTATACCGGGTAGACGTTTGCTGTCTGATACGCTGTCACTCGTTGGACCACAACTACAAAAACATCCTTTGTTTTAGTCAATCGGACAAACCCTTGGATTAGTTATTGCTTGAAATCGAGTCAATGCAATACAAAATCTTTGGATATTGGATATTTCGATGGCTTTTTTGTGACTCAGTCCCTTAAAAAATTAGAATACTTTTAAAATATTTTACAGTAAATATCTAAAGCTACTTCTACTGAATTCTTAAAATTAGAACCTAAATTTGCGGGCTTCAATATATATGTTACTTTATATTGAGATATTTCAGGTCGCGTTTTTTTTTTTTTTAATACTATATTTTTAAATATACAAAAATGTTACAATTCGTATGTTACAATCTAGTTTTTATATTTATATTTACATTTACTAGTCTATACATTTACATAAAATGTTCCGATTGCGAGGTATTTTTAAACTATATTCAAAAAGTGTTTAAAGTGTTGTTTGAAAATCAGCCTACTATTCCACCTGACTTCTCTTATTCTGTTTTGAAAATGATATAAAGAACCTGAGTCATAATGAAGCTCGTAAATTCAACTTAGCAACAAAATCATGGAACAACACGTTCCACATAAGCCACTTTTTGATGAATTTTTTTATCATCAAAGTTTGAATTTCTCCCTGATAAAACATGAGATTGTTTAAGAAAACACGTTCCATCCTGTGTGATTCAGATATCATACCACACCTGACTCTTGAAGGGTTCTAGCTACTATTCTTGTAAGGAACTCCGGAAGAAGTAAATGTAGGTATAAAGATACCTTACGGGATATGCGTTTTCGCGCTCTATATTGAGTATGCGCTACTTTGGCAGCTTCTGATAACAAATTATGGCCTGATTAAATCGTAGGATATCGTTATTATCTCGTGCTAAATCACACGTTTAGAACGCTCCATCAATCTCCATCATCGCTTGGCATTATGTGGCAACCTACCAAATTGCCTATTTCAAACACCCGCCCACCCACTGCTGAAATCATTGTTATCTTCACTACGGGTGTTGGAGTCTAGAATTTTTTTTTTACGGCTTGCTAGGATCTAGCGTTACAGTCAGACACAAGGAGACTATATATATGGTTTTTTTTTTCTAATTCCCGTCGTAATAAGTAAAGCCATTCTAATTTTCATCATTTGTTGGATGGATTTAATGAATACTCCAAAAGTTCTTGTGCTGATTTGACTAAAACACACTTACCTTCCGATCCGTGAACTTTGAAATCACTGAAAAGCGACTATTAAAGCATATTATTGAAATTACGCAACTGACTATATTTCTAAGATTTATCATACCGTTTTAAAATCCGTCTATCATCGTCCGAACTAAAAATCACAACAATTCGCAATGACGGCACCACACGACCTCTTTTCCACTTACAGAACTGCCAGTAGCTGAATGCGTGAAAATTATTTCCGACATATTTCTGTCTTTTGCACTCTTTAACAAATCGTTATTCTGCTTCACGCATACTCGAAACTAATGTAGGTGTCTCCACTGCGGCGCCGTCATAGCGAATGTTTACGAAGCTAACGCGCATGTATTTGTGTAGGACGGCATGACAAATGATATTCTACAAAATTTCTGCAGGTCAGGCAAGTTTTCCTGGCTGTAGAATAACGACAATGCCTTGCGTGAGTTATTTTCATTTATGAATGACGGAAATTAAAACGATTAGTCGACATTGTCTTCTTCGTCGCACGAAAAAACGGAGGAAATTTGGCTGGTGGACTTCTTCAATGATAAAAAGCATTTAAATAGTTCTCAGCTCACTTTGATTGATCGCGTTTGATAGATAACTAACTAAAATATTAGGGAATAACTAGTTTTGCATTGTGTGTCATAAAAATGCTGATATTTTTAATAATTTGTGTTGGATAGGACGGGAATAGGCAATTACGACGATGTAGCAACTAGCAACATACCCTATTAATCCTGCCCATAGCACCAATTATGTTCGCGCGAATTAAAAGATTCCTGTTCCTAATGTACATTATGAATCAGTATATAGGGTAACCAACCTATTTTGAAACCTATCAGCAGCTGTACATAATTTGGACACTTATTTGATTTTGCTGTAAGTGCCCAAATTATGTACAGCTGCTGATGGGGTCCAAAATACATTGGTTACCCTTCCAATTCAAGTAGCCTCTCAAAAGAAGCCAACAGCCATTTGTCCCGTTTTGCATTCATATTGAACAGTGTGAACTGCAAACTGACTGCGACTGGAAGCATAAGGTGACGTATTTTTTCGTTTCTCTTTTTTCCCCAAATCGGCTGCCCACAGTAAAAGTTTGTCCCCCAGAGTCGGTCCAATGTATGCCAATTCTTCCAGGTACATGTAGTGGTTGTTTTTTTTGTAGTCTTGAATCATACGATAGCCTACGGGGTGAAGTGGCTGTCAAATTCATACATTTTCGATGTCCCACGCATAGGTACCAAAATGTTAATTTTGACAAGAACCAAAAAATTTGCTGGGAATTCCCCTTTACCGACGACCATTTGAAAGTTGCTCTCTTCACTCCTACATGAGAAAGAGATAGCAACACACCATGCCCTTGACGATAGCGCGGTTGCTTTTCGTTAGTGTGGTGACTGCCAGTCAATTGACTGTTGCAGTCACCCCATTGGCAGGCAACCATGTTTTCGCTGCCAACATCTCGTGTATGCGAAAATGAGATAGCATGTCAGCACTGCGTTTCACTCAACTGCCAGCAGTCTGATTTGGGCCCGCTGTCAAATTTTGAGCCCAGGACATGCTGTCGCTGACGTTTACTGCAGTTCGATATAGAGATGTCGATGGGGTGGTTGCAGTTATTCGCTGCTCCAAAACGGTAAAGGAAACTTGATCGGAACGAAAATATTAAGAAAGTTTAAAACGCATTCGTTCTACTGTTCAATCGGCGTATGACTGAGCAAACTGCTAGCTTGTATGTAGCGTTCGTATTTCCCTACTAAACGGACGGTGTGATGTGTGTGAATTTCAATGCGGAATGCGGTATAAAAAAAAGGATCGGTTGAAGCTACAGAAGGTACAAGTTAAACAAAGCTAAGCTGACAAACAGATAATACAGATGACTAAATCTGCCAGCTAAACTTCCATCGTGGCATGGGTGTAGCGACGGGGGGGTTTTGGGGGTTCAACCCCCCCCCCAGGAGAAAAAAATTTGTTATACACATTCAAGCTTGAAATTTCCCTGCCAGCTGTTGTTTAGAACACAGCAAAATGTGCGAGGCTGATTGCACGATTTCCGTCGGCGTCGTCAACTTAGAGCCGGGGTCTTCGTGCTGTTTTAAACTCCATATAATTCGACCTTGGATTACTCGTCGCCCATTTCTCAGGCACCACTGAAGTCGCAGTTTTTACGTATAAAAAATGTCCCTTTAGACCTGGACGAGCCATCTCGCACGTGTAATCGATCTGTATCGGTGTCGGTGGGGTTGTTGTCTAGAACCGTTTTCCTTACGATGTGTCCGGTTCACTGTAGTTTACCGGCTTTCGCCAAATGTACGTTGGTAATCATCCTAAGCAGTGTCTGTTGCCCTTGATTCATGCACCTCCGCTACTCTACACTTTTAGTTTGCTTTTAGCTTACACTTCGCCAAATATCGTTTGCAAAGGCGCGTAAGTCCTCCGTGGGCATGGTCTATTGGTCTAATAGGGGGTTTGTACATTGTCAGGTTCGAAAAGTGGCTTATGCCTCTTAATCGCAGCGTTTGGCGAAGGCCAAAGTAGGTCCGTTATCATGCTTGAATATGCCGCTAGATTTTCTTATTTGAATTTTTGAATTAGTTAATGATAGCCATTTGCTGCAAGAATTTTCTAAGCTACATTTTATTCTAATCAGACTACAAAGATGTTGCAAACAGCCAGAGTCATAACATGATTTCGAACAATTCTCGCGTCACTTTTCATTTCGTCCAATGTAACAATTGTAAACAAATCCGGTTTATCACAACAAATTATTGCTCTTTTTAAACTCTATGTTATACAAAAACACCTGCCCAAATAGAATTATTTTGAGGTGAAAAAATTAGCATTATCAAAATGTCCAATGTGCACATTCGAATTACGAATGACTGACTGTTACTTCGGTCGTTCTCATCTGATGTCCAGAGTGCAAAAAAAAAAAAAATTTAAACAAACCCAATCTGTACATTGGACGTTTAGCAAGTGAAAGTTTTTTTTCGCATTATTTATGCATTTTAAGTGAAACAAGCGGTCTAATATTGAAAAATAACCTCGAAAATAGCGTAGCACGGCAACGCACGTATTTTACGGTGATCTCGCTTAATTTATGTGCAAGAGCCTGGAAAAATAAAACCGTCCAAAGTACAGCATGAGATGGTAAACAGTCCAATGTAACTTTTTCCATAATAAACCAAAACTGCTTAGTTTTAATTAGATTTTTAAAATCTCCGTTAAATATTGAATGTTATTATTCATCAACCACGTTGAGTGAATGACTGAAAATTATTTCATTTTGAAACAATTTAAAGTTCAATTCGAAGAACTTCGATCTCGTTTTTCTCAATATGGTGGAATTGTTACATTGGACGAAATCAAAAGTGACGCGAGAATTGATAGCTATAAACCATACAGAGCAGCAAACTTTGAACGCGTTTTTCTCGAAATAAGAGTTTTGTCACTTGGCTCGGTTTGACTTAAGAGTGACCATTTGAGCCTCTATCATTCATGTATTCGGTCTTTGACGCGTTGATGTTAAGCCCAACCCTCTCAGGCTCTGCTTTCAATCTGATACAGATGGCCTTCGTCGTGGCAAAGTTTTTGGCTCCAAGTCACATGCTTAGCCAAGAAGTTTGCTACTTTTACTGAGAATCAAACCTCTCTTTTCGATATCTGATCGTCGGATCACCTTAAGAGCGATGTTGAGAATCATACAGGGTAAGTTGTTCTGCAGCACTCTCGCCGCGTCTCGAAGAGACTTAGTTTTATGGACTTTAACAGCCTCTCCCAGTCGAGATTCGAACATACAACGTACCTCAATGCCGGCTGGGCGGCCAAAATTTTCATTCCACTATTTCATTCAATTTGATTTTTTTGTCTGATGAAGAACACTCCATTTCAACCAAAATAGTTTTTAACTGAAAATAATTCCCCATTTTCTGAATAAACTCCTTACGGTTAGGCTATGTCAGATTTTTTCTTGTTAGTTCCGACGGAACTCTTGCAATGAAAAGGATTACCAACCGTCTCCGATATTAAACGATTGGCTTATGCGCCACCTCAAAGTGAGGATCAATTGTCACGTTAATTGCCCAGCTTGAGACTCTAACGGAGTTAGGTCAAAATGTTTCCTTTCGTAAAGGTTCAAAGTACGGTTGGCTTTCCTCTAAAATCTCCCGGACAGGCCTTATTCGCGAATTCCACCAATGACCATTATCGACAACTTCACCCTAAAACTGCTAGTTAACATCCCAAACTTCCTATGGGGTTCCAAACCGTCGGTAGTGTGATTCCTGCCCCTATTTTAACAAAAAAGAAACACGCACTTGCACACAGATTCTATTACCTTTCGTTTTTCAACTGCACAAACTCTGAGGGGGCAAATTACTACTAACTAGCTGATAACTAACCACTGAAATGTTCAATAATAAAAATCTAACACCTTTTCGCAACGCGATCCTTGCCCGATCCTTTCTTGCATCCAGCTTTCTCATTCTTATCCCCGATTCAAAGTTCGCATTTTAACCGAACCCAGTACTGTCTAGCATTAGAGACTTCTCCAATCTCACTTCTAGCGATATCCTCTCAAATTTGAATCATTAGATGGGTACACCAGATTGTATATACATCGGGCGCTTTATCCTCATTCTTAAGGGGGCACAGTACTTTTTCAATTCTAAAAAATCGAATTTTTGTATTGTTTATATTAAAAGATTAACATTTTTAGCATATGTGTTTGAAGCCGTTTGGATAAATTCTTAAAATTGACAAAGTTACAGCTATTTGTACTGCGCATGCCTGGAGCGATTACACAGCGAATAAAAACTTCAACGCCGTTTTTCTCGAAACCAGGTTTTGAAAGTCGGTACCATATATATCTCATGAACGGCTCAAGCAATTCTCATGATTCTTTTTTTGTCTCAAAGCCAATAAAATTATCTAGTGTTCGACCCATCCTTTTTTTGATATTGTAATTTTTGTATTTTTTAGAATTGTTTAAAGTCAATTTTTTCGACTAAAACCTTACTTTTATGTTTGAATATCCGCCATTTTGTTATGCGTTCGAATTTCAAAAAAAGGATGAGTCAAACACGAGATAATTTAATATACTTTCATGTCGTTTTGAAATTTTTCATTTCGGATAAGCCCCCGAGCGCCAATCCATGATACCGCAATTCATGTTTTTTTTGAATGATCATGTTCAATGAGCCGTAGGGGAGGGGGGAAGAGGTTCCCATATGTAAACAAAATTGTAAATATTAGTACAAAATACAATGTTCATAATGCAAAAAACCGATTCGATTCGCCTTTCGCGTTATCAAGAAAAAAATATTTGAAATAAGGCCAAAAATATGGTGGGTTTTATGAAAAGTTCTATGCAAGCGATATCGAACTTTAATAATCTAATATTTTATCGCAAACTAGGCAACCGTTATAAACTGTCATAGCTCTTTACGCTCAACTGTATCATATGCTATCTCGAGATCCACGCAAATATGATACATGGGTATATTGCCTTCCCGACATATCGGAAGCAATTGTCTAAGTGTTAAAATTGGATCCGTAGTAGCATGGGTTCCCATAAACTTTGTCTGAAACTGTCCTACGAATTCTCTTGCTATTGGGGATAGGCGACGTCACCAAATCGGGGAGAGCAATTTGTAGATGCGGCTGAACCGTATAATACCGTGGTAATTACGGCAATCGAGCCGATGGTTCTTTTTGCAGACGGGATAAACCATTCTTTACATCTACTCATCCAGCAGATTCTCCTTCTCCCAAATCTTGAAAATTATCCAATGAAGAGCCATTGCTGGAAGTAATATTTTATAAGTTAATCTTATAATTTTTGTGGAATTCTGCCGGGAATCGATCCTTTCTAGGTACTTCCAGGTCTACTTCCATTTTGCTTGCTTCATTTCAATCTGATAAAATTTTGTACGAATCCGTGAAGTTCGCTTGAAAAAGTCAACAGTTTACTGCATTTATAAGTTATCAATAGACGTTAGTTAATTGTACACTAATTGGGTGGTCATCAATAATTTTTGATCGAGACACGTGGTCGGAAGCATTTATTTTTTGTCACATTTCTTTACCACTTTTATTAGCTTGCTAGCAAAGAGACGCGACTCTTATGTAAGTTTGATCACACAAAGTACTTAACTGTTAAAAATACTGCTTTGATATGGCGACACTTGAGTAAGAAATTGGGAACTAGATGGCATCTACGAGCTAAGGAACTTTCAACGATTCAACAAATTACATAAATATTCGATAATAGGGTAGTAACTTACATCTAGTGGTTGAATTGAATAACGATTGGCAATGATATACAAGTAGAGATGTGTAGATTTACAACGTCACGATTGCTTGTAGTGCAACTGTTGTCGGACCGGTATGTACACGAGGGTTTCATGTGGGAAAACAGATTCAATGTATAAATTTTTCCTCCGTCCTTCTACAATGAATGTATACGAGATAAATCGAATATTAGCGTTTCGCGAAGTATTCTTATGCTTGTACCAAATGCAAACGGCAGCATCCACTCTCACCGTACTGATTCAACTGATATTACACAATTTAGCGTTAATTTATTACTTTAATCAATAAATATATATCTTAATCGACTATTGTTCAAAAAATCTCGCCAAGTATTCGTTGTTGCTAGTTTACCGCAGGCAAGACTGACTGATTAGTGGCAAGTGCGTGCTGCTTGTCGCTGAAATTTCCTTAATCGTCGATGCCATTCATCACGCCATTCGATGACGATCGAGCGAGGTCCGATACCGAGCGCTCCCGGTGGCCCTTCAGTGTCCCGACCAAGGATCAGATAGGATCTAAAATGAACAAAGAAAATATAAAGAAAGTTGGTCTTTTACAGTGAACCGTGCGATTATGTTTTGCCATGCCACGCGGATTCCAGCTTACCTATTCACTTTGACTCTCGGACAACGGCATTCGAGATCTTTGGCTTCCACGACGAACGTTACGTGGGAGGACCTTCTCAGGGCTACCGCCAGGGGGCTGCTTGGACTGGGGCTTTTTTTGAACACCTTTTGGACGCTTAGTATGAACCTTACTACGTCGTCGTTGTTGCTGTTGCTGTTGCTGTTTTTTAGGTTTCCGTTGTCGATCTTCGTTTCCTTTGCTATCACTTTGGCCATTATTACTGAAAAAAAATGAAAGGCCTTGGTAATTAATGCAGATTAACTAGGTATTCAAACTGAAATAACGATTGAGTATTTTTGAATTTGTTAAAACTTTCAGAAATATTTCTGCCACACCTTTTTCCTAACATAAATTTCCTACAGAACTGGATGGATAAACAGCGAACATGTAACCTATGTGATCTGTATCATACGTGTCTAAATGGCCCAGTGGTTAGTTCATGAGCTGTGCAGAAAATATTACCGGAATCGTCGGGTTGGGCTCAATTGTCATCGCAAATCGATTACGACAGAACATGGAGGCAATATATTCAGATTTCAATCGGCAGACTGTGGCATGCTTCTTTGTTTGCAATTGATCCGGTTTTGCTTGCAGACCGTGGTTCTGACCAATTGAAACCGTCTTGACTCTGCAAAAAGTTAGCTACATCTGATCGAGAAATGAAAAGTTGCTTATTTATTCGCCTAAGCCGCTTAGGAGAATGGTCCATGACTAATTTGTACCAATGCACTCCGATTGAATTTGAGTTTATTTCAGAACAATTTGTATTTACCGCAGCAAAGGAAGCATAGAAATTAATATTTAAATATTTAAAGAATCACTTTCATTGTTTAGTATTAAACAGACCTAAGATTCAATTTGAAATCGAATTCAAATTTCTGTAATTTGTGCAGCTGGTTATCTTATGAGTGCCATGTATTTTATAGGGAAGTGGTTCATTCGAAAAAGACTAGTAAAACGCCGTAACCAGAAGATTAAGTCATAGTGTGAAACATGTTAAGTCTTAATAATTGCCTAGTACATTGTGATAAAGTGGTTAAATAAACCTACCCTCCAGTTGATACATTAAACTTTCTTGGGATGAAAATCAAGCGATATTTAAATCAATGACGAAATGCGCCATAAACCTTTAACACCCATAAGGTATAGACTATAGGATTATTTCCAATCTGTGGCGGTTCGGTGACCTGCTATTTAGCTATAAAAAAGTTTATCGCATTTATTCTTACTTCGGCGAGACGAGACAACGATAATAGCATTAAACTATTACGCGGTGCCGCGGAGTGCACCGTAGTCGGTGCAGACGGTGGTGGTAATGCAGCCGCCGCGCGCCTTTGCTTTCAATTGCCGGGCAAACTGGTAAAAGAGCCAGGCCAAAACTCATCAATGACGCTATTAACTTCTACTAATAGGATTAAGCATTCTGCGGGGCGAAACTCACCGAACTTCCGACCCTAAACGAATAAGACAGGTTTGATTGGGCGGATGGATGGTAGAGTTTGAGTTTGCAGTGGCTGCTTGAGTGTGCCTTCTCCATAAGTTGTCGAGCTAACGAGATTTGATCAAGTCCTAATTAGTCTACCTGGTGCTTTTTATCGGAAGTACTACTTTAGCTATTAAAATTTGGTAATGGTATATTACATTTAAAAAGCGGGCGGCACTTTTTGATGCGAGGTTTCGAAGTTTTGGGCGGATAAGTGTGATTAAAAGTTGTGAATATTATCCTCTGCATTTGGCATTGTACTGCCTTGAACAGGTTGAAACAGCGACGATCGCTGGTTTCTTTTCAAAAAACTTCAGTGTCCACAGAGGAACGAGGACTAATGCAATTAGATAGGAGAGTTTTAAAAAAAGGTATTTTATTGTACCACTTTAAATACGAGTGAGGGTTACTGAAAACAAAGCTGGAGTCTACTCGGTGAACTAGAATTAAACGTGAATTGAAGGTGAATTAGAAGCTAAAATGACACGTTGCAGAGTACAGAATCAAAAACAAAACTTTCATTGTTCCTCATTAACGTTGCAGCCGAATTCCGGAATAAAATATAATTACAATAAAAGATTGACCAAAATTCACGCATTCAACCGATCATGATCCAACTTTCAGTGAACAAAATAAAACATAATATTTAAGGGAGTAAGTGTTCGATGTGAGGAATGATTAATTATATGAACTGGACTATTTCGATACATAGATCAAAAATATATTGGGTTGTTCAATGGCAGGTGGTAACCCACGTCTCTCGATTGCCAGTAAAGTGTGTTACTTTTACACTGGAGTCGCGTTTTAAGCGGTTTTTTATGCAAATTTCGGAATTTACGTGGTTTATTAATTCGAATTTCAGAATTTACGCCGTTTTTTATGCGAATTTCTGGATTTTCGTGGTTTTTCACGCGAATTTTGGAATTTACACGGTTTTGATATACCGTCATCCGGGGCGAGATTGTGCCAAAAAAGCATATGTTTTTGTTCTTTAGCTCAGTATACACACAATTTAGGAACTAAGTTGATTTCAAACCTGTCAATATATACTAAATTGTTCAATTAACAACTATCGTACAGATGGTTTAGTTGCAATGAAACCTAGTTTTGCTATTAGTGCATGAACTTTGGCACAATCTCACCCCTTCTAGGGTGTGACATTGTGCCAAAAACATAAAGTTAGGCAAAAAATCTAAACAGTGAACATTAGCATGTTTATAAACAATACACATAAATATCAGTATAAAGTAGTTCATATGGGGCCGTCCATGAAAAAAGTGGACTATTAGGGGCAGGGGGTCGGCCAAAAACAACGCATCATACAAAAAGTATGAACGAAAATATTCCGGGGAGGTCTGAAATAACTAAAAATGAGTTTCTAGTCAATGGACAGCCTTTATATAGCTAGTGGCGTTTCTAGGGTTAACAAGGGGGAGATATATGAAGGGGTGTATCCTAAGGGGGCATACCTATTTGATCATTTAACAAAAGTAACCATTACTTCGTTCGAGAACCCGTGGCCGCAGAACATGTGGCCTATCCCACCCCCTCCCCCCTCCTTAAAACTGGCAGTTTATACACGGTATAATATATTCGTCTTACTTTAGAGTGTTTATCCAAAGTATCTGAAATTGCTAGAGAAAAAGTAAAAATTAGTTTAAATTATTTAGCAGACCTATGATGCTGTTTGCTCCAAAATGGATGATGCAATCTAATATGTCAAAATATTGTGCTCAATAGTAAAGAATGTGAGTGCACTGGTGTATACTGACGTATTTTGGTTGTGTATGTGAAATTCACAAATTGGATCGATCATCATGGCTTGGCACAATCTCACCCCCGTGAAGCTCGAAAAGTACAAAGTTTCGAAAAATATTATTTTCGTAATCAAAACTTATCCAATACATAATAACCTTACAATACATTGTAAATGAATAGTTTATATACCTTCAAAATAGCAAGTTGATGCGAATTCTTGTTTGGATTAGTTTATGCGGGACATTTTTTGTAAGCGTTAGTTCCGAGTATTTTTGATCGCGAACTTTGAAATTAACTTTGGTTTGCTAATATTATCTATGTTCCACTCTAAATTATGAATAAATATGTTTTGTTCATCATCATTTTGAATTTGGGTCACAAGTTTCTATAGATATAATAAATTTTCACAAATAAACTTGGGTTTTGGCACAATCTCACCCCCGTGGCACATCTCATCCCGGATGGCGGAACGCGAAACGTATCCTTCGCGTAAAAAGCGACTTGAGTGCATTTGTTAGTTTAATGCCTAGTTTTGTTTCAATTCTATCATTCCCCACACGAACCACACACTTCCTCGGCGACGATATTGTTTTTATGTGCTCTTTGTTTCTGCCGCATAGAAGATAGAAACAGGAAGTGCGTTGCCGTCAGTCGCTCCGGCAAGCCTAGTAATTTACCACAACCGGTTTTTCCGATATGGACCGAAAATAGCAACGAATCTTCACGATTGTACATCCTGTACGAAAGAATTGCTTAAATTCAGTTTTTTCACCCCATCTCTAACCGTTTGGATTGCTCTTGAAATCTAGAACTATCGGTTTGTGATTCTTTACACGCAACGAGGATGTCCAACTCCCACCGATAAACGAAGTTGAATAAGGCATCCAGCGATAGGAGTGGAACTTATTAAAACAAGCTGGTAGACTGCTTGCATGATTTGATTGTCAAGATTAAGGATACTGAACAACTACCGGAAAAGTGGAAGGTGAGGTTAGCTGAATCAAATCCCCCGGAACTACCGTTAAGTATTACTTCGGGGGAAGGTTGTGTCTGTACACTGCTCCGTAGCCCAAGTAACAATTCCAAGCTTTATTACGTTCGTATAGTGCTTTTCATGATCAGTTTCAATAAACCGCTAATAAAACTATGTGCTCAACCAGAACTTTCTGATGACCGCTATAAAACTGCCTTCTGACCAAGTGGCCCACTTCTCAGATTGTTTTCATAACCTTTATAAGAATCAGGTTATAAGCTCAAGTAGTCGTATCACGCTCTGCTGAAAGCAGCAATGAAACCAAGGGGTTTCCAACAGCAGTGATTACTTCGCACCTTCGGAAAAAGTTACTTTTGATTACTGATTACCTCTGATTACCAGTAATCAATCTCTTAAGATTACTAAAAATTACCAATGATTACTTAAGATTATCATTGATTACTATACTGATTACCTTTGATTACCTAATTAATTCATAAATGATTACAAAAGTAATCTCTGGTTTCTACGCACTGATACGCTTTGCTGGAAACCCCTTGAATGAAACCGATTAAGCTTTCGTTACTTGACAGCCACCGCTATAATTTAATAAAGCGTTTCGCTTTTCGCTCTGATAAAAGCTAAATCATTTCGCCAGCTTTGTCAACTAGAAAATATATTCGTGAGCAGAAAAGTTAAAGTTTTATTGTCAGCTCATTCTGTACGAATTGATTTATAGTTAAAAAGTCCTAATAAACCAATAACAACAACGAATTGATTTATGGCGCCAGTAGGATCGTTACACTAGCCCCGTAATTTTCCTGTACTCTAAACAGCCGGCTGCGAAATCTGTCGATAAAGACGGGTAATGTCTAATGGCGGTTTAAGCATCCCTTTCATTGTTCGAATCTTGGCTGGAAGAGGCTGTTGGAATCAATAGGATCGTAGCCACTAGCCCTGCAATTGTTCTGTATTCTAACAGCTGGCTGCGAAGTCTGTCGTTCAAAAACAGAAGGTTAAGTTTCAATAACGGAATGTAGCACCTAGACTTTCATAAAATATCCCATAGAATAAATAATGAATTTAGTGCAGTCTTAGTTCGTTGGTAGCATGTGCGCATTAAATTTTATCGTGCATATTGATAGTTTTGTTTACACTTCGTACATTTTTACATCTCTCCTTCTTTTACGTAAACGAAAGAAAGAGCAACACTGCCGTACAGAAGAAGAGTGCCAAATTTGATGGATGCAGAGTTGTCAAAAAGATTTTCGCATATTACGAACACAACTTATAGCGCGCAAAAAGCTGGATACGTCAATCTGCCCGGCCAGTTAGCTTCGAGGTATAATCGTATGATGCTTGACGAACAAGCCAGTCGTCGTATGTTCGAATCTCGGCTTGGCGGTGCTGCTAGATAGAGCTAGTAAGATTATTGCATTAAGGCCCAAACAGAATGCAGCGTTAACGCATCCGTCAGCGTCAATTTGACAGTAAACCCATGGGAAAACTGTCAGAATAACGCTGACGGACGCGTTGACGCAGCATTCTGTTTGGCCCTTTAGCCCCGTAATTGTTCTGTACTCTCACTGCCGGCTGTGATATCTGTCGATAAAGAAGGGTCAAGTCTTAGAAAGACGTTTAAGCCCAAGGCTTCGCTTTGCTATACGTCCATCTACCGTTTTCGACCCTGGTCCAATCCTGCCGCAATTTGGCCAACGATTCCTCTTTTACTAGCTTCCGAATTCCTCTGATGTGTTTTCGTCTGTAGCATTCGTTATCTTCCTCCAGGATGAAGCCTTCTCACAAACGTAGTCGACGTGGCCGTTGAAGTTTAGCCTATCATTCATCATTACTCCAAGATGTTTAAGCATACGCGTTGAGGCCATTGTGTGCTCTCCGACAATGATTTCTGCCCGTTGTACGGCTTTGCAAGTACTGATCAGCAGAACTCCCTTTTATGGTGGGCAATTTGCAGCTTTGCCCCCTGCATTCAGTTTTTTATTGCTCTTATTGCTACGGTAGCTAGCATTTTCAGCTCCTCCAGTGTTTCGCCTATCACCAATAATACAGTGTCATCGACAAAGTCGACAATACGCACACCTCTGGGCAATGGTTGTCGTTGCGTAGATCTGACAGATAATCTTTCAAATTGTATGGGAGAACTGTCAGATTTACGCAAACGTAACCATAAAGTACTAATTCTCCGCGGGCCTTAAGCATATCGCTTTCTCAATAACGTAGGAAATGCAGTGCGGGTTATACAGCAAAGTTTCGTTAATTGGTGGTTCGTTAATTGGGCGGTTCGTTAATTGGGTGTTCACTAATTGGGCTATGTGACAACTTGAATGTCAAAATTGTATGGAATTTTCGAGTTTAGAAATTTCTAACAACTGTCAGTCTGCCCAATTAGCGAATCAGCTAGAGTGCAGTCGTGGCCCAATTAACGAATTCAGGCTGTACAGCAAATACCCGAACGAAATCATAATAGATCAACGATACTGGTCAAAATGATGAAACCACGCATGAAAAAAAGTTATTGAGAAGCTTCCGATATTACTGTGGCATCAAGTAAGATCATTAACTTGATAGACTCTCGCGATTACATGATCATTTACTTGGCAGTTGAAAATGATAGGACAATGCGATGGTGGTGGAAAATCTTTACTTGACATTTCGGGGTGGTGATGATGTGCCAGTTTTTTCTGCACCTATCAACAAACACATCTAACAGCCCCTTAAGCTGGATACAATCATATATCAGCATACATCAGGTTACATATAACTCCAAGCAACGAAGCAAAATCGTTGAAATATAATAAAAACTACAGAGGTCCCATGTTGCTGCCTTGAGGAGCATCCGAGACGTTTATATTCAGGGAAGAGAAGTAAGAGTCAAGCTGCACACGTAGAATGCTAGCATATAACTAGCAACTGAGCCATTCCGTATAATTTCGAGTTGCTTCGAGTCGCAAAACTTTCTGAACCAGTGTTTCACAGACAAACAGACATAACTCTTGGAAGAAAAATCAACATTAATTTTTGTACCTCGCATTTAGCCTGAACACTAGTACCGTCTATGATCGACATTCCCAAATATCAAATCAGTATAAATTACGTCAATTTGTGCTTTTCGTTTCATGTAGTATATACAGGTAGACGTGAAATCAACAGGGTTCCTGCTTACGGAGTGACCAGACTGAAATCCATCTTGACCGGTGGCATTCTGTTCTAGCAAGAATAAAATTACTCTGTACTAATTCACATAATTGGGATGCACCAAAAAAACTGGTTACGAACTATCGGACGGTCGCCATTTTCGAAAACAGAAAACATGAATTAGTGCTTCCAGAAACGTAAAGTAAAAGTAAAGTAAAAGTAAAGTAAAAGTAAAGTAAAAGTAAAGTAAAAGTAAAGTAAAAGTAAAGTAAAAGTAAAGTAAAAGTAAAGTAAAAGTAAAGTAAAAGTAAAGTAAAAGTAAAGTAAAAGTAAAGTAAAAGTAAAGTAAAAGTAAAGTAAAAGTAAAGTAAAAGTAAAGTAAAAGTAAAGTAAAAGTAAAGTAAAAGTAAAGTAAAAGTAAAGTAAAAGTAAAGTAAAAGTAAAGTAAAAGTAAAGTAAAAGTAAAGTAAAAGTAAAGTAAAAGTAAAGTAAAAGTAAAGTAAAAGTAAAGTAAAAGTAAAGTAAAAGTAAAGTAAAAGTAAAGTAAAAGTAAAGTAAAAGTAAAGTAAAAGTAAAGTAAAAGTAAAGTAAAAGTAAAGTAAAAGTAAAGTAAAAGTAAAGTAAAAGTAAAGTAAAAGTAAAGTAAAAGTAAAGTAAAAGTAAAGTAAAAGTAAAGTAAAAGTAAAGTAAAAGTAAAGTAAAAGTAAAGTAAAAGTAAAGTAAAAGTAAAGTAAAAGTAAAGTAAAAGTAAAGTAAAAGTAAAGTAAAAGTAAAGTAAAAGTAAAGTAAAAGTAAAGTAAAAGTAAAGTAAAAGTAAAGTAAAAGTAAAGTAAAAGTAAAGTAAAAGTAAAGTAAAAGTAAAGTAAAAGTAAAGTAAAAGTAAAGTAAAAGTAAAGTAAAAGTAAAGTAAAAGTAAAGTAAAAGTAAAGTAAAAGTAAAGTAAAAGTAAAGTAAAAGTAAAGTAAAAGTAAAGTAAAAGTAAAGTAAAAGTAAAGTAAAAGTAAAGTAAAAGTAAAGTAAAAGTAAAGTAAAAGTAAAGTAAAAGTAAAGTAAAAGTAAAGTAAAAGTAAAGTAAAAGTAAAGTAAAAGTAAAGTAAAAGTAAAGTAAAAGTAAAGTAAAAGTAAAGTAAAAGTAAAGTAAAAGTAAAGTAAAAGTAAAGTAAAAGTAAAGTAAAAGTAAAGTAAAAGTAAAGTAAAAGTAAAGTAAAAGCAAAGTAAAAGCAAGTTTAAGTTTGTTAAGATCAGTAGTTAGTTTGCGTGACTTAAAATTGTCCAAAAAATCATAATTTTTGCCAACCAGAATTCATAATTTTTGTCAAGAGAAATCTTCGAAAATTTATAACTTTAGAACCGGCACTCAAATAAAAAGTCGCACAAAAAAGGACCACACAAAAGCAGACTGAACATACTTTTGTATAGTTTCATTGGAGTAGTTCGACGATTGTCGTCCAATACTTTAATACACGTTATTACAATGTTCAAATTGTGACGTTATCGGTAGCACAATCTATAGAGATTATTTGCTCTAACGGACAATGGGCGAAGCTTTTCCAAGAGTCTGCCTAGCCTTGTAGTCGGTAAGGAGGACAAGAAAAAAAAAACGATTTTTCATTTCATTTTCACATGTTGCCAAACATAAACTCTAGACGCCTGTGATGTGAATCCCAACCAGCCAGCCGTCTGTCCTTCTCTGGTCCATTGTCTTAGCGTGTAAACAACAAATACGTCCCTAAGCGTTCATTTTCCGGCCAACCGACAAGGATCTGGTACGGTGCTTTCACTACATGCTTTTTACCATTCAGGCTTTTTTCGGTGTTCAACATTCTACAAGTATCGGAAGCCCGCCGGGCAGCATCAAAAATTAATTTCTGTTACGACTGGCCCGGCTGAAGTTTCAGGATTGAATCGGGATGGTGGTATAGATGCAGAGCACAGTCTCCTCTCACCCGAAACCAGTTTCCTGTTATGATGGTTCGAATCGATGTGCACTTTTGTAGATGTGGATGAGAATGAAAAAATTAATAAAATGTACATTTACACCAGAATGCGTTTCATTCACTCATTCATTCATCATTCCAACCAACAACAACAGTCGACCGTCCGTCAGTGCCGGTCTTGGAGCCGGTGACAAGATTGAGTTGAGTGGTTGCCTCTCTGTATCATGTCATTCCAAGTGGTTGCAAGACGGATGTGACGACAATTGGACGGAGTACAAAGGTCTTGATTATAGGTTCTTTTGAAGAAACGTAAGAACGTTTCCTTCTTAACTTCATTTTTTTCTTTTTCAGTAACTTTTAAGGTGTTCCAACTACGCACTAGGGCATGGTACTAGTAAAATACAAAACTACTTGATAATTTGTAAGATTTCTATATAAAATTTTATTATCAGTGATTAGTATGTTACATTGTACACACAGCATTGGATTTTCTGTCCTCGATCAAACGAATAGTGCAGTGCGGTGTGGTCTCGGATAGAAACTAAATGTCCAACTTGTTATATTTTATCCGAAAAGACGAT
Organism: Sabethes cyaneus; assembly: GCF_943734655.1. Classification (NCBI taxonomy): domain Eukaryota; kingdom Metazoa; phylum Arthropoda; class Insecta; order Diptera; family Culicidae; genus Sabethes; species Sabethes cyaneus. The sequence goes on along the minus strand of NC_071353.1, from coordinate 126,403,179 downwards.
GCTGGAACCGGATTTGTGGCCTGCTTGGGAGACCACATATTACACTTCACCAGGACAGAACATTTTCTGTCCGTGGTTGCCACCATGGTTATTTGGATGTGAAAAGTTGGCTCTTTGTTGGAAGATAGTTTTTCTACTTCCTTTTCCTTTTCTATTCTTGCATTGGATTATATGAGATTTGCTGACTTATTGATTATTGTGTTTCAGATGTACGTACCTGGAACGTAATCTTTGCTTCGAAAACTAAAAAATCCTCAATTAGCACTTTCTCAATTGAACTGCAATAGTTATTAGACTTTATGTTTACATTACTACAACCGTAATTCGAATGGCCGTAACAATGAACGGTAATAGCACAAGTTTCCACAGCGGTTCTGATTGGCTAATCCCAATGGAATTAGAAGTTTCACCTACAAGAGTCAATTGCCAACTTTGCAGTGCATTCAATGCAAGACAGTATAGTGCCACATACAAGAAAAATAAATTATGAATGATAATCTTATCCATCAAAACGATTAAGTTTACGATGCAAAACGGGCATCGTAAAACGTCGATTCACTAGTTGCTCTACAACGGATTATTGCCAACGGTTAAAACCGTGAAATCGCACAGAAAATGGCATTCATAAAAAGTTGATCTTCCGCGAAATGACACCAGTCGAGTCGTTGAATTGTACGGGGCATTTTCTCGTGCCGGTGACGACGGCCGTATCGGTGTCATCGGAGCGGACGAAGCAAGAGGATATTGGGAATAACCTGGGCTAGAGTGAATATTTCTATTTTCGGTCTTATTGGTCTTTTAACTAGTTAGTTTTGCTCTCGGTTGTTCAGTTCAATTGGGTTACTGCCATAAATGTGGGGTTCCAGTTTAGTAAAATTAGTAAACTAGCTCAAAAATGTTGCCAGCTATTTTAAATCACATGACAGAAAAGCAAATCGATTTAGCTGGCATGCATTATAAACGGATATATTACATCCATTACCTGATTCACCTGTTGGACTCACACACTTACCGTAATCTCTTTTGCAAAACTTGCTTAGATTTAGCCGCTTGGTGCCGATCTTGCATTTTCCGCACTCTGAAAGGAAATAAAAAAGAGAATAACATGAAAATTAATGTGCGATTTCCTCTATAGTGAAAGTTTAATTTAAATTTTTACGTCAGTCATATTAACGCTGGATATTCAGCTTTTTCCGCACCATAATGGTGAAAAATATGAAAACTCTTTGTATATTTTGACGATTCTGTTTACGTCTGACAATCGTTTTATGTCCAAATATCTCACGATGAAACTAAAGATATATGTGAAAAGTAATGATTGGCAAGCAAAAGCAACAGACCAAATGACAACAAGAACAGAATAAATGACATTCAAAAAAATTACATTTTTTAAACTTTCAGGGAATAAATTACACAAAGTATTCAGATTACAAATGTGTAAACTAACGGAGTTCCACGGTTTTAAATTAAATTTTAATTATATTTAAATTAATGTTAAATGCGCGGCAGACTTGCGAAAGCACGCACCGCTCCGGTAACCGTGCTAAAACATTCCCCTGAGTTCATAAGTCACACGTTTCCGGTTTCGGTGTATTTTGCCTGCTCTCGTTTGAACTAATATGATACCGCACCTCAGTGCCGATTTCTTCTTTTCGGTCCAGTATTATATGTGTACGGTGCGCTCCGGGTGGTCCCGGGCCAAAAAACGACGACGTAGGACAGACGCAAACAAAAGTTTCACTTGTGTCGAACAACGTTTGACCGATAATTTTTACTGAGCAGCAACAACTGATATGGAACACCAACACGGCATTGTGGAAAGCACCCGCTACCATTCATAAGTTTTCACCGTATCACACCAAGCACTTTGCGAGCGAAAGCGTGCCTGCTTACACCAGCCGGCACCTGCTAGAGCACGGAGCCCGAACGTCCTGACAGCTCAGTCACCTACACCGAATGAACGAATAAAAAAGAAAGCAAAGAACGAAATAATGCAAGCCACCGTTGGTACCGTGCACATCGGTACCTAGCCGAAGACAAAGCTCCTCGATCAGGTTCTTGCGTTGTCGGGGAGCGTGCCAATATGTAGCAGCGCCAGTGCGTTCTATTATCAAAAGCACCCGTTGCCGTGCGTATCTGGACGGGTAGGAGCCGTGCCGCACCGGACGGTGTTTATAACAAGTCTGATGCACGGTACCTTGCCACAGTAATGCAAATGAAAATTACTCTCAAGCTTTAATTACCTATAGTTATCTAACTACAGTTTTTTTCAAAATTTAAAAAATTTGGTTGATTTTTCTAGGGGGTTCTTTGTCCTTAGTCTACCGAGTTCGCCCAATACTGTTATACTTTCTCGTCTCGTCTCGTCTCGTCTAGCCGACCAGGACTTTTTTGGTGAATTGGTTCACCTTCTTCTTCTGGGTATGAAATGGGGAAGGCAAACGAGAAAGCGACCAATATAGCTTTTGCCAGCCCAAGCTCCTACCTAGCGCCTCCACGCGGTCATACCCGGTAATACTCTATTGAGTAGCTAAGCTAGGGGGTGCGATGCTGCGTGGTTCCCAGATGCCAGACCTCAAAACTAAGATTTTGCGCAGACGGCTGAGCCACCCGGCCTTCGTAGCAGGTAAGCCTAATATGTTATTTCAATTATTTGTTTCGTTTTAGCTCAACAAGCATCTCCTACTGTACGATTAAAACTTTGGCCGTAACAAGTTTAAATAATACACATGGATATCATGGATATGGAAAAAATTAAATTAATTAATTATTGGATATTAGATGCACTGATGGAAATTCAAATAACGCAATTGTATTTCACGCGACGGATTGCTGGTGAGATTGTTCTATTTTTGCATATATATACTCAATATATACTATATACAGTTTATTATTGAATAAATCTTCCTCATGATCCTTATTGTTTGCCTTGCCCTATTAACATGATATACTCTGTTTTCCTGTAACATCTATGAAGGTAGTATGGGTTCCCTGCACTTTCAAAAGTAGATGCTACACTAACATTCTTACCCACTTCCCCTGCAGTTGTTCGGACGTAGCCAGGTATATAAGGCGATTATATAGACACCTACGATGTGTGCAGCCAGATATGCTAATGCTAATGCCAATGCTAAAATTGGTTCACCTTCTTCTTCTTTCTCTCCTCTGGAATGGCCAACCATGCTGTCGTCGTCGTCATCAGTATAGTGCCGGGGTGACTCGTGCTGTTTCAAGCAGTCGTCTCCATTCAACTCGATCTTGGGTCACTCGTCGCCAATTTCCCAGTCAGTTCAGAAGTCGCAAATCACTTTCGACCTGGTCGAGCCATCTTGCCTCTTTGTTCCTGGTGCCGCTGGGGTTTTTGCTGAGAACTGTTTTCGTCGCACTGTCGTCCGGCATCCTCATGACGTGTCCGGCCCACCGTAGCGTTGAATAAGCCTTTCGCTAGATGCACGATGGGAATTTCTCGAAGCAGTGCCTGTAGACAGTTTTTCATACGTCTTCGCCACTCTCTGCTTTCTGTTTGTACTGCGGCAAATATCGGTCGCAGCAACTTCCATTCGAACACGGCAAGGCCGCGTATGTCCTTCTTGATCGTAGCGCCTTACGAAGGGCAAAGTAGGTCCGATTTCTCGGTTGAATGCGCTGCTGGATCATCTTACTATCTTACTTGTTCTCCGCAGTCACTAGTGATTTCATATACACGAATTCATCTACCACTCAATGGTCAATGGTCAACGTCCGTAGGAGGCGCGCGTTTGTTTCGTTTGAGCCTCTTTCTTTCATGTGTCATAGTTCAAGACGGTCTTGGATTCCGCTTCAGTCTGGCGTAGATTGCCTCCGTCGTAGTAAAGTTCCTAGCTATGCTATCAGAGTCAGCTGCGAAGCCTGCAATATGGCTACCCTTGGTGAAAATCGTGCCACTCGTTTCGATGCCCGCTCGTCGGATCACCCCCTCAAAAGCGATGTTGAACAGCATGCAGGATAAGCCGTCACCTTGTCTCAACCCTCGCCGCATCTCAAGGGGACTCGTGAGTGTCCTCGAGATGCGCATGAAGCACATCACTCGATCCAATGTAGCTCTGATCAGTAGCGTCAGTTTATCCGGAAAACCGTGCTCGTGCATTGTCTGCCATAGCTGATCTCGATCGACTGTACCGTATTCTGCTTTGAAAACAATGAAGCTATGATGCGTGGGCACGTTGACTCCCGACTTTTCTGCAAGATCTGTTGGATGGTGATAATTCCCTTCGAAACCTTGTGCTATCGATGACGGCTTAACAGGATCTGGGAGAGTGCCTTGTAGGCGACGTTAACCAGCGTTATGCTGCGATAGTTGCAGCAGTCCAGCCGATTACCCTTTTTGTAGATTTTGTAGATTTGTCGTTTTATCCATTCCTCCAGTAGCTTCTCATCTTTCCAATTTTTGGAAATTATTCAGTGTAGAGCCGTTGCCAGCGCTTCTCGGCTATGTTTATGAAGATCTGATGGTTGGCGGTCCTTACCAGCGGCTTTGCTGGTCTTCAGCAACCCAATTTCTCGTTTGAGATCTTGAAGATCAGGTGCTGGGACATTACTATCGTCTGTGGGTTCCGTTTCGCCTCCTTCTACGAATTCACGATTGAGGTGTTCATCGAAAAACTGCTTCCACCTACCGACCTCCTCACACTCGTCTGTGATTAGTTTCCCTCCATCGTCCCTAAACGTGTTACCTTCGTGCGGGAAGTGCATGTTTATGATGCTGTATTGAAAAACTGCCCTATATCCTCTCTAGTTGATCGCCTTTCAATCTATCACGCGATCCTGCATTCTACCCAACATTGCAAAGCCCGTCCCCAGTTAGTTGGTAGTGCCCCCACTCTGGTAAAACTGGGCCTTTTCGCCGGGGATATTCCAAACCTTTTCACCTTTGCGACAGATTTCCTGTAGAGCTACAATGCCGAGTTTACGGAGTTCAAGCTGTTTGAGCAACGCCTTGATGTAAGTTTTGTCGTCCGGTCTCGGCGACGCATCTCGTTTTCGTCAACCGTTCTCGGCACAGCTTTCTGTCGCGGATCTTGGTCACCGTGTTTTGTTTGTCATTCCGGTTCGGTGCCTTCCAGATCTTGAAAACATGAAGATCGGCACGTAAAGGGTGTCCACGGTAAAATTGTAACACACAAAATTAACTTTCACTTTCGTACACAAAATTAATTCGCAAAATTTGACTTTTAATCCGACTGCTATTTAACTTTCGAGGCATCAAATTAAACAATTAAACTTAGTTTTAACGTCTTTAGCCCGAATGCCCGTACTTTGGCCAAAACCCACCCAGTAGATTTTGCACAACCTCAAAATCGACATATTTTGCATATTTATCTATACTTTCTTCATTTCTTCGACTGTTTCGAGTACTTTACGACGTTTTAGAAGATTCCAGTATTCTCGATTGGCCGCATCATTGGTGTATTTGAGAGGTTATGATCTTTCGGCACGAAATCGTCATTATTTGCCTTATGGCACTCCATCACGGCCTTTGCGTAATGGCATGATGCCAAATCCTACCAGAAGATCGTAGAACAGTAGTGAGACTTCAGAAGAGACAGAAGTCGCTTTTGGAGATACTCTTTCAAATAAACGGGTGCATTCATGGTATCTGTGGTCACGAAAGGCGTACTCCGCTGTCCACATGTACAAATTGCTTACCAAATCAAGAATTTCTTGCCAAATTTCGACATCTTAAGTTTTCGTATGACATATTTCGACATCTTAATATTATTTTTGTATGACTGCTCTTTGCTTCTACCGCCGTACAATAATAATGGCGTCCCTGTGATTTCCGGGGTGTGGAATTCAGTCGAAACCCCAAAATACATAAAAAAAACTTAAAATTACTTTACTATAAGATATTTATGATTATTTTGTGTTCAGTCTTCAATCACACTAGTAGAAGTGTAGATTTATTTTTTTTATTCACTTTTTGCGGTAGGTTACTTTACGATTGGATGTGTGACATCGAACTTTACCGAAAACATAGGAGGAATTGGCTCGGATACCAACGACCAACAAGTGATACGGGTGCTGTAGTTGCTGCGATATCCTAACGATTCATAAGAATCTTTCCTTGTAACCAGTAAACGCCAGAGAAGGTGATCGTTGGTACAGGTTATTATTTTTAATTTGAATCACTAACAATTGCTTTTATTTTTATAACTATTTAGCTCGTATCCGTGTACTTTATTGTGAAATCTCCTATGGTCCAACCATTTTCACCTCAAGGCACCGCGCTTCATCCTTCATCATTCTGGATCTCGATGCGAGAAACATTATGTTACCGCCAAAAAAACATAAACTTTCTTATACTTCATTAGTTTTGTTATACACGAGAGCGGTTCATTGTGTGCTAGCAGCACTTTATGAACCTGCAGAACGTCATTAGAGAGCAACCCACCTAATTGGCTTACCCTACTGCAAATTACACCGCAACGTTTGTTGTTGAGTTCGTCGCTTTAAGGCACATTCCTGGCGGCTTCAGTAAACAAGTGATAAAACTGTCAGCCCTTATTGGCTCTGTTGATTCGATGATATCCTTTAGTTTTATATCGGTCTCATATTTGTTTGGGTCTTTCACCGACGACGACGACGACGACCGGGGGGACGAATTGCACCCGAAGGAGCCAATTATCTCTCGCCTGGCCGTGTGGTGGAGGAAATCGTGCGGCACCGATGCGCCATTGAATTTTAAGTAGGTAGGCAGCCTGGATTCGTGGTGGTGTTTTATGAAGTGTTATATTGCAGCAGAAGTCGGTCTGTTCTCTCCGAATATGGATGACGGTTTAATATGCTGGCTTGGTAATAAAATTAAATTATGAGCTCCCGTTCACATCCTTTCTGCCGGCGGAAGGGATTCGGTCAATAGATTTGAATAGAAATGAACGTTAGGCACGGGGCGAAAATGAAAGATAAATATGGAACTGTTTCTGATCTCCGAAACAGAGCGCAGAGGCATATGTGCTGATGGTTATTTTTGCAGAACACGTATCCAGACAGGCGAATTTATTAATAGCAACGTGTATGTTCGGAGATCTATTGACGTTATTCACATGGGCGTAATCAGATTATGTGCGGCCATATCTTGTTATTTTTTCATATCAAGCAGCATGATACACGACATTCTGTTGAATTTTAATTCTAATGTAATTTCTATAAACGTGTCACTAGCTCTGAAATAAATTTAATCTAATTTACAACTTTTCAAAACCACATGCATCTTTCCCATGCCGACAACATGCTCCAATTTTGACGGTTTGTAATCTTTATGCAAAGATCATCCGTCATCCTATATTTCTTCTCACAGAGCTAAGACCTTTGCACTTTCTCAACAAGACTTGTATAACTGAAATACTTTCTATCGTCCTACATGATATAATCTACATTCAACTTGCTGCCAGTCTCTGGTTCCTCAGTCTAGTCTAGCAATGTGACGGTCTGTCTCTGTCTCTCTCACTCTTCCTGCTCCAGAATTTATAGGCCACCAACATCAACATATTAGTACTAGATAA